>NC_045615.1:134832703-136069370 GCF_009829155.1 Mustela erminea | reverse complement strand
AATTTTACATTTGTGTTCTCTGGCAGTTTTGTGCCTGTTTGGTTTCCAAAACTTCTTCCTAACTTCCACCCGACACCCCAACAGCAAACACTCACACACAAGCATTCGATGGGGATAAAGGTCTAAAGGAAGATTGCATTCCGTTTCATTTTATTTCTCTGATGTAAATCTGTCTTAACTTTGCTTCCAGAGTAATACTTTTTTTGCACATGCACTGAGGAATCTTTTTACAATAGAGGCACTGCTTTACATGTAGTAACTCATTTGGTCACTATGTGAACACTATAGGAAAACACTATTCCTTTTTTTTTTTTTTAAGATTTTATTTATTTATTGTAGGAAAAGCAGGGGGAGCACAGATGCATGCATGAGCAGGGGGAGGGGCAGAGGGTGGTAGGGAGAGAGAATCCCAAACCTGATGCAGAACTCAGTCTCATGAACCTGAGATCAAGACCTGAGCCAAAATCATGAGACGGATGGTTAACCAACTGAGCCACACAGGTGCCCCGGAAAACACTATTCTTAGTCCTCATTTCATCAGTGAGGATACTGTGGAACAAAGGGGCTAGGGACTGTCCCCAAGAGTACAAGATTAAGATTTGGACATCTGACCATAGAGCTCATAGGGTCAGTCTCTGTGCTGCAGTCACTTTCCCTGATTTGATTTTATTCTGTCAGAGCATATTTGCACCCAACACTTGGCATTCCTTCACTTTGGCACAATTTGCTTGGCCACTATGAGTTGAGACTTTGGCACCTACACCTCGGTAAGAAATATTAACATAGAATAAAACCAGAGTATCAAAGAGCTCTATATGCAATATTGTCTCTGTATGGGGGATGGTCGCATATTCCGCATATATGCATGGCATTTTAATGCTGAAAGCACTTTAAAATACTTGTCTTCTATTTTACTGAAAAAGAAACTGAAGCCTCCCCAGGAAGCATTGCTTTATGGCAGTCACACACAGAAGATAAGGAGATAGTCTGTTTAAAAAATGCGGGAATATTCACTTTTGGAGACCCTAGTAGGTATAGAAAAATGCCCATTGTTGGGAAGGGGGCAGGCATGGGGAGGGTCTGTGAGCTTTCCAGGTAAATGCACCTCTTTATATAATGCCCAGTTCTATTGTAGTGTGATGGGAACAGGCAAAGCTATACTATCAGGCAGAAAAGCTGGCATATGAGAATCACATCCTTTCAGTGAAAAGAGAAAAAGGGAAAGGAAGAAAAGAGGTAGAAATGTATAGTCAATGTTAACAATTTTATTCTCAAGTTTATAAAATCAGATGAAAGAAAATAAAATTTATTTATGGGGAAGATTTGAATATGATGAAAATTTGCCTCATAGTAGATAGATTCATATTAAAATTGATAAAATGTTTTATTGGTTTGAATGACTAGACCCAGATTTAATTTTAAACCAGCAGTGTAGATTAGAATCATAATTAAATTTATCATTGCCTAATTTAAACTTGCATTTTTTATAGATTTTCTTTAAATTAGCATTAATGTATCCATCAATCATTCCCAGAAATTTACACTTGAATTGCAAATGTTAAATGTAGTCAAGTATCCCTTGTTTAAATTAAAAATTTTGTATTTTTTTTTCTTATCACAAAAGGAAAGCAAGTTCACTACAGGGAAAAAAGAAAAAATGGATTCTTTCAATGTTAATTGTCCCAAAGATACCAATACTACCATCTTAGATTGTATCCTTACATGTTTTTCTGGTAAAATACCAAAGAAATAAACAATAAAAAATCAGGTATAAGTCCATTTTATATTTCATCTATCCATATCACAAAATACCTTCTCCCCATGGTGATAACTGGAGTCTCATTTGTTATTTTATTTTTTGTTTACTAAGCTCATGCAGGTATATCTGTAATGATACACAAATCTAAATGCATATATTTTCATGAAAACTGAATCATGTTTTAAGCAAAATGTATTATAGATATATTTGCAGTCAACAAATAGCTCTGCTTTACTCTTTGTAATATTGTGGTATTACTAGTGTAGATAATCAACAATTTATTAAACTATTTCCCAATCAACGAATATGCCAGTGTTTCCCACTTTTTTACTTTTACAGGTGTATTCATGTAAAGAACCTTGTGTGTCATTTATCACTATGTATTTTCCTGCTGTCATTTCAGTAAGATAGATTTGTAATAATAGCAGTAATGATGACAACAAAACCAAGAAGAATTAAAATAGCTAACATTTATTGAGTACTTATAGTGTGCCAGGCTTTGTGCCAAATGCATGGTTAACCTTCACAACACACTTCTGAAGAAGGTGTTTCTTGTCAGTTTATAATTCTGTTTTGTAGTTGAGAAAATTAATGAGAATAGTTGAGGAACTTGCTCAGAGTCACCTTAAATAGCAAGTAGGGGAGCCAGGATCCAAAACCAGGCAATCCAACTACAAGCTCATTTGAGGACATAGCAATGCTGTTAATCAGTATCTTATACCACTCTGTCCCATGTAGAAGAATTGCCGGGGCTTTATAAGAGTAGATACCCACAAAAATGGTGGAGTAAGACATTCCAACTAAAAGTCTCTTGGTATTAGAGGGAGGAAAGTGGAGTCCCTTCAGGAAGTATTGTCTTCACTTTAGGGTGTCTTCTTTTAAGACATTCGCAAGAAGCTGGTCTTTGTATATTACCTGACTCAGAATTCCCTAGTGCAAAAGTTGCTACCAGGGAGATGCCACTAAAAGAATTTATGGGGAAATGTTTTTGTTGCTTCTGCCTTTGCTCTGTAAAAGCAAACACAACCCTTAGCAAGAAGAAGGGAATTAATATAAATTTGAATAGAGATCAATGAAATAGAGAATAGAAATCATATTAGAGAAAATCAACACACTACCATAGAGATCAACAAAATTGAACAAGATTTCAGCTAGACTGACCAAGAAAAGGTGAGAAAACTCAAAAGTTTAAATTTAAGAAGAAGGAACATTACTACTGACCTTATGGAAATAAAAGAGATTCTAAGGGAATCTGTGAACAATTGTTTACCCCCGAAATGAAATAACCTAGAATATACTAATTCCAGAAAAAACAAATTATCAAAAATGACTCAAGAGTCTGAGCAAATCTATAGCAAGTAAAGCTATGAAATGAGCAACAATAAAAAATCAATAGAAGTCCAAGGCCAGATTGTCTTACTGGTGAATTTTACCAAAATATTGAAAAAAGAATTAACGCCATCCTTTCTCAAACTCTGAAAATATAAATGAGGGACCTTCTTGGCTCATTCTGTAGCACCATTTACCAAGAAAACCAAAAACAGACAAAGAAATAACAAGTCAAAACAAAACAAAACAACAACAAAAACCAACTCTACAGATCAATATTCCTTAGATATATAGAATGTCTTCAACAAAATACTAGCAAACTGAAACCAGCCACATATAAAAAGGATTACGTATGATGACCCCAAATGGGATTTATCCTAGGAATGAAAGTTTGGTTCAACATACAAAAATCAAATCAATGTAAACAACGAATTTATGGGGTATGGAAAAAACACACAATCATCTCAAAACCCTGGAAAACAAAACACAGTATGCTTTCATGATTAAAAAAACCCAACAAATTGTCACAAGAAAAAGAACTTTCTCAACTTGATACACGTGGATGGAAGAAAAAGCCCACAGCTAACATCATACTTACAGGTGAAGATTAAAAGCTGCTGTGCCAACATCAGGAACAAGATAGGGATGTCTGCCTTCATCAATTCTACTCAACCTCTTGTTGCCTGTTCTAGCCAGTGCAGTTAGGCAAGAAAAACAAATAAAAGGCATTCAGTTTGGAAAGGAACAAGTAACACTCTATTTTAGATGACATGATTTTATATATATAAAATCCCTAGTAAACCACATAAAAACTAGTAAAGCTAATACATTCAGCAAAGTTGCAGGGTACAAGGCCATCACAAAAAAACAGTTGAAGTTCTCTACACTAGCATTGAACAATCTGAAAAGAAAATTAAGACTATATTTCCATTTACATTAACATCCACATTAAATACCTATAAATAAATCTAAATTTACAGGTGAAAGGTTTGTACACTTGTACACTGAAAATTATAAAATGTTGCTAAAAGATATAAAAGAAACTCTAAATAGATTACATATATAAAATATATATGTACATATATATGTATATATGCATATATAATACATATATATGTAAATATATTTACATTTATATATATATAATTATAAAGACTACATAGGTATTCTGTTTTCAGGAATTGGAAGACCTAATATAGTTAAGATGGCAATCGTGCCCAAAACAATAGCTTAAATGTAGTGCATATCAAAATTCCAGCAATCTTTTTTGCAGCAATTAGCAAATTTATTATAAAACCACATGTGAATACAAGGGACCCTGAATAACCAAAACAGTCTTGAAAAGGACTAAGAAATTGGTAGGATTCAAGCTTCTTAACTTCAACACTTATTCTAAAGCTATAATCATCGAAACAGTTTGAAACTTGGATAAGGATCAATTTACAGAGTAATGGAATAGAATTCAAAGTGCAGAAACAAGCCCATATATCTATGGTCTCTTTCTTTCTTTCTTTCTTTCTTTCTTTCTTTCTTTCTTTCTTTCTTTCTTTCGAGAGTCATAGTTTTTTTTTTTTTTTTCCTGCCCTAGGCTTACCCTGGAGAATATTTTTTTTAATTTTTATGTATTTTTAAAATTTCTTTTCAGTGTTCCAGAATTCGTTTATGCACCACACACAGTGCTCCATGCAATATGTGCCCTTCATAATACCCACCATCAGACTCACACAACCTCCCACCCCCATCCCTCCAAAACCCTCAGATTGTTTTTCACAGTCCACTGTCTCTCATGGTTCATCTCCCCCTCCAATTTCCCCCAACTCCCTTCTCCTCTCCATCTCCCCATGGCTTCCATGTCATTCCTTATGCTCCACAAATAAGCCAAACCATATGATAATTGACTCTCTCTGCTTGACTTATTTCACTCAGCATAATACCTTCCAGTCCTGTCCATGTTGATACAAAAAGTTGGGTATTCATCCTTTCTGATGGAGGCGTAATACTCCATGGTATATATGGACCACATCTTCCTTATTCATTTGTCCATTGAAGGGCATCTTGGTTCTTTCCAAGGTTTGGCAACTGTGACCAATGCTACTATGAACACTGGGTGCAGTTGGCCCTTCTTTTCACTACATCTGTATCTTTGGGGTAAATACGCAGTAGTGCAATAGTAAAAGTATGTTTCTTAGTTTGCTTCTCTCTTTTTTTCCCCTAAGCTAGTTTTCTTTCTTAAATTCCACATATGAGTGAAATCACATGGTATTTCTTTTTCTCTGATTGATTCATTTTACTTAATATAATGCTCTATAGCTCCACCTTTTCGTTGCAAATGGTAAGACTTCATTCTTTTTTATAGCTGAATAATATTTCTGTGTGTGTGTGTGTGTGTGTGTGTGTCCATCAGTTGATGGACATTTGAGCTGTTTCGATAATTTGGCTATTATAGATCTTGCTGCTGTATACATCAGTGTGTATGTATCCCTTTGAATTAGTGTTTTGTTTTGTTTTGTTTTGTTTTTCTTTATTCTTTGGGTTAATACCTAGTAGTTCAATTCCTGGATCAAAGGGTAGTTCTATTTTTAACTTTTTGAGTAATCTCCATACTGTTTTTCACAGTGGTTGCACCAGTTTGCACTCCCAAAAACAGTGTGAGAGGGTTCCTCCTCCTCCATATCCTTGTCAACACCTGTTGTTTCCTGTGTTGTTGATTTTAGCCATTCTGACAGGTGTGAGGTGATATCTCATTATAGTTTTGATTTGTATTTCCTTGATGATCAGTGATGTTGAGCATCTTTTTGTGTGTCTGGTTGCCATCTGTTTGTCTTATTTGGAAAAATGTCTGTGTTTTCTCCCCATTTTTTAATTGTATTATTCATTTTGGGGTTATTGAGTTGATAAGTTCTTTATATATTTTTGGATATTGACTCTTTATCAGATACGTTGTTTACAAATAGTTTATCCCATTTCATAGGTTGCCTTTTAGTTTTGTTCATTGTTTCCTTCACTGTGGAGAAGTTTTTATTTTGATGAAGTCCCAGTAGTTTATTTTTGATTTGGTTTCCCTTGCCTCAGGAGACATACGTAGTAAGAAGTCACTGTGGTGTGGTCTGTTGATTTCAACAACAATCCTAATGCCATTCAATAGGGAAGGAAAAGGGGCACCTGGGTGGCTCAGTGGGTTAAAGCCTCTGCCTTTGGCTCAATCGAGCCCCGCATCGGGCTCTCTGCTTAGCAGGAAGCCTGTTTCCTCCTCTCTCTCTCTGCCTGCCTCTCTGCCTACTTGTGATTTCTATCCGTCAAATAAATAAAATCTTCAAAAAACAATAGGGAAGGAAAAGTCTTTTCAACAAATAACACTGATACAACTGGTTATCCACATGCGAAAGAATGAATTTGTACATCTACCTCACACTTTACATAAAAATTACGCCAAAATGGACCAAGACCTAAATGTCAGAACTAAAAGTATAAAACTCATAGAAGAAAATATAGGCTTATATCTTTATGACTTTGGATTAGGTAACAGTTTCTTAGATATGACATAAATCTGTAATCCTTATTCCGAGAGGATGTCTGTTATCCCACATTCTCCTCAATACTACCATAGTATAAATCTTTTAAAGTTTGTTAACATTTTGCTGACTATATGGTCTTAGAAAGGTATGTCATTATCTCTTTGTTTGTATTTCCTTAACTGCTAGTGAAGTTAGGTGTATTTCCATATATTGATTTGTCATTTGCATTGCTATATTATGGGTGTGTGTGTGTGTTTGTGTGTGTGTGTGTGAGCGTGTGGGCACTCATATAGGGGTTGAAGGAGGATATGATTTCAGTTGTGGTTGTATGTGGTTGTATCTATCATGTCTTCTATTTAATTATTCTAATGTACCAAATTCGCAAAAGAAAACATCCTCACAATCTAAACCTTTCACTTTGATGCATGAAAGGCAACGTGTTTTGTAGATGTGTTTTTTGATATTGACTTAGCAGTAGGTGAGCCTAATTTATTTTTCTGTCTTTTATGGCTACTACTTCCATCATATTCCTATATGCCTTCACTCATGATTAAATAGAATTATTTGCTGTTTTGAATTACTAACTATTGTAGATGAGAAGAAAAAGCTGCTTTATTTATCCTAAGGGAAAGCAAAGAATACAATACAATAAAACTTTAATATATGAATGAACATTTCTTTAACATTTTAACTCTTTTAATTTAATGTATCCCCTATGTACGTGATTAAACTTCTATTGGATCTCTGATAAAACAGGTAATTGCAGACATTTTGACAGCTGATATTGCAACTTACCTCCTGAGTTATTGCTTTCTTTTTACTTAATTATTGCGACTTCCCTGACTACTGGCAGAAAAGCTTTACAATGAAAGGGACTAAATTACTTTTTCAACCAACAGAGGCATAAAATATTCCTTAAAAGTAGTGATTTGCATTTTTATAAATTTGAAGTTTAGTTGCTTGTTTTATTTTCTATAGATTCTAAGCTTCATTATGAAAGAAATTATGTCCTCACAATGCTAAGTGATCCAGAATTAATTTCGTATTTAGGTAGCTATACTTGGAATAAAGAACTTCTTAATCATAGTTCCATTGTGATCACTGGTGTGGATGATTGGTCCATTGCTGAGCATGATTTAAACAAATGATGAACAAATTCACGTGAGGTTTTGTTTAAGATTTTTAAAAAAATAATGTTAATGCACAATGGCACAATTTAAAGGAACTGCTTTCCTCATAGGAAATCCTACTTTCAAAATCAGCTATTTAACCTTAACAATACTAAAAAAGAGAAAAAAGATTCATACAAACAAAAATGAAAACAAGACATTTCAGAGTTATTACTTCAAGAATTAAAATAGCCATTTGTGATAATTAACTTTGCGCTGTTCTTCCAGCTTTGGTTGTTGTTGTTTGTTTGTTTGTTTAGTTGATAGAACTGACAGCAAAAGTAACTTTGAGAAAAAGAATACTTTCAATTCTGTCTTGCTAGTATCCATTCATGTTTTTGTTCCTATCTTTCTGCAGGAGTAACAACTGTTCTAACAATGACAACTCTAAGCATCAGTGCTCGGAATTCCCTCCCCAAAGTGGCCTATGCAACTGCCATGGACTGGTTTATTGCTGTTTGTTATGCATTTGTGTTCTCTGCCCTAATTGAATTTGCAACTGTTAACTACTTCACCAAAAGAGGATGGGCTTGGGATGGGAAGAGTGTAGTAAATGACAAGGTAAGTGAGAACTTCCTTCTCACCATGATTAAGAGAATCCCCTAACAGATTTAGCTTGTAACAGATACGTTCCTAAAAACGGACATGAAGAACATGTGAATGTAAATTATCTGTATCTTTATATCTATGTCATAGATATAGATATATATAAATCATACAGATTTCTTTTAAAGTATGCTCTTGCCTGAAATTCTTTAGGAGTGCTTGTGTATTACTTCTGTTCAAACTCCCCAGCATCTGTTGAGCTCTGACTGTGTGTAAGACATTGGGCTAAGTTTTTGGCATATGCTCTATCATGTAATCTTTAAATTTTATGATTAAGGTCTCTTTTTAACTCTCAGTTTTCGAATGAAGAAGCTGAGACTTGGTGAAGTTATTTACTTGCCCAAATTGACACAACTGGTTAATAAGTATACTTAAATGCAGATCTATTTGACCATGAAATTAATACTCTTAAATACCATACTGCTTTGGCATTAACTTTATCTGTTACAGAATTTCAGACCCTATCAGTGGGTTGAGTTACTCTTCACCTATCCCCCATCTCTGTTGCTTGGATATAAAATTTCAAGCAACATTATTCTCCTCCCATGTTATATGGAATAAGTAACTAGGTGTGAAATGCCTAGAAATTTTAAGTTGCTCACGTAGTCTATGAGAGTTATTTGTTTTGAAGATTAATTTCTTTGGGAATTATTGGTGTCCATTTTTAGATTGCAAGTACTGAAGCTAGTGGGAGTTTTGACCATTAATATAATAGCTGTTCCATTTATTTTATAGATTATTATTCATCTGCATTAAGAGGAAGGTCTGGATATATCACAATGAGATACATAAAGTTTTCTTAATAGTTCAGTTCTACTTGGGGGGCTTCTTTTTAACAATATACCTATTAAAATATGTCTTCCATTAAATTTGGAATAACATACTTGATGATCTTACTTCTTTATCAGTTATTTAAATATTTTTTTTCTTATTTCTAAGACCATATTGCAGTTGAAGCATATAAATGGTTGATGTTATCATTTAGAAGTCTCACTCTTTTTTTTTTAATTTTATAAACCGTGTCAGTTTTAATAAGTGCTGGTTTATTTCATTTTATAAGTGATGTTTTGCATACTAACAGCCACTGAATAATTGTTAAAGGGAATCTGATTAATTTTCTATGCTTAACTTCAAGGCTATTTCAGAATTTCCATTACATTTTGTTGTTGATTTATGTTTTCATTTTCCATATAATGTAATGCTTTTTCATTGCTGTCTATGCCATAATTTCTTTTTAGTTATATTTGTTAAACATGCACTTTCATACTAACTTTTTTTGAAGATTAAATGCTAGTTATATTACTAAATGCCAGACATATTTATAAATTTGTCACAAAAGAAATATAGTGGTTTGTGGTATAAATGCTCGAAATAGATATTTATTGATATGTCACTTTTTAATGCTCTGAGGGTGACAGTCAAATTGACATTGTGATTTGGCATATCAAATAAAATACCTTCTCCCCGAACTCAGAAAATAGAGGTACTTATAAATGCAAAAATTACATTCCTGATAATGCATTCTAAAAGAAATAACTTGGCACTAATGAATACTGAATTTATTCAAACCACATACCAAATCACACAGAGTAAAGACAAATCTAGGACAAAATCATTGATGTTCCAACCTAATCTGCAGGAAAATAACTAATAAATTCTATATTATTTCAGTTCTAAGAGGTTCAAGTTCATGGTTAAGTTAAAGGGAATATTACATCCAACTTGTTGCTTGGTCTTAATCACTTTTCCATAACTAAAATGGCCAAACACAATGGCAGGTACTTGCTAGGCGAAGTTTTTTGTTGAATAAAAGAATAAATGAGTTTCCTTATTAAGTCTGGCAATGCAACACCAGTGAGACTTCTTTGCCTTCATGGAAAGGATTTTAGAACTTGACCATGGTGAATTTATCAGTGAGTACTCAACCCAATTTCTTGATTCAAATTAATTTTGGGAGGTGCTTCCTAAACTTAGCTTAGAAATAACCAGGTCCTTAAAAATGAAAGGAGATAAAGTAGAGTGTCCCAAACTAGCCTATCTGCCTAAAAAAAAGATTACAGTATATATAGTCTACTTTCAGCTACCTCTGCTTTAGTTTTCCTTAGATTTAATTTTTAAGTGGAAAAATGGTAATTTTCTTGTATTACAGAGTTTTTATCCACTGCCCATATCGGCATCCTTCCAGTTTTATCAGACAAGTAGAAGCCCTCTGCTTTTGAAGTTGGTATCATAAGCAAATGCAGTTAAATTATCCATCAATCCAAAGAGCAAATGATAAGTCCTTAAACACTCGTAAACTAGCAAATACTACATTGCCTCACAAGAATAATATCTCAAAGACACATATCACTAATGTATGTTTGAAAAAAGATGATTTTAACATAAAATTTTTGCATAGATTGTGCTCTGATGATCTTTAAAGTTAGTTTATGCCAATACATAAATCCACTCAGTCTATATTCAAGCTGCATTTGAGCCCTCTTGTTAGAAGACATAGCCTACCCTGCTCTGTGATCTTGGACAAGATGTTATACCACTTTTAGCCTCAGGTGGTGAAACTAGATAACAAAACCTTATCACCCTAAAAATGTGGTGCTGGATCAAATGACCCAAGTCCAGTTTTTGTGCCCTTGCATTTATAAAAGTATCATCTTGTGAAATTTTCCAAGTTCTTCTGGAACCTTCCCTGATACCCAGTGTTCTTCCACATGGCCAAGACTAATTTGTCCACTCCAGCTCTTAATCTCTTTCTTTCTTTTTTTTTTCTTAGGCTTGAACCATCAGTATTTTCTTCTCCTTTCTTCAAAGCCATCTTCTCCTTTTTACCACCTCCTTCCTTTCAGTTAAGGAGTATGCTTAACATGCTTAACTTACCAGGAAGTGAAACCAAAACTCTCTCCAGATCCTCTGTGACCCATCCCCCCCCACATTCAGATTCTATCCTTTTTTCTCCATTCAGGCTTTTTGAAAGCATTTCTTACAATGTCTGTGTTCTCATTTTCAATTTAATTCTCAGCCCACTATAATCTGATTTCCTTTTCATTTATTTTCCTGTTAACTGAAGAATACCAATAACCTCCACATATTCAGATCTGCTAATAACTTTTCATTTTTCTCAAGGGATCCCCTTGGACCCATTGAATACTGCTGTGTTTCAGAACCCCATACGGGCCCAAGTCAGCAGCATTTTCTCTTTCCCTCTTTGAAACAAGCCTCAGAATATCAACCTCATGCCCTCAAATCCTGGCAGCTGCCTCTATTCATTCTATTCTGAGAGTCTCTGCCCGAGTTCAGAGAAGATCCAATTTCCCTAGCATCTGCCCTTGTTTATCCCCAAAGACAGTAATTTGTCTTTATTTTATTGTTGTTTTTGTCTTTATTAATCACTATGTGATTCTTACTTGAAGTGTCTCACTGACGATATCTGTGGGAATATCTGCAACACTAAGCACACCGTCTACCCATTTACGGTCCCCAAATAGACAATCCTTATACTTCCTCAGCACAAATGTCCATCTTCAGCAAGTTTCTGAACCCTGCGTCCCCTAAATGATTTGATCCAATTGTAAGTGCGTATCGTACCCTGCCCTTTTGCATTAGATCCTTTATCACAGTTTTTAATTACATATTTATGTCTCCTTCCCTTCATTGATCATTATAAAAATGACCACATTTATTTCAATAAATCATTTATCCTTGGTGCTTTCCCAGTATCCTGGAATATTCGTTGTTCAATAAGTATGGGATGAAGGAATGAAATAGAACCAAATCAAATCTGCAGCTCCTGCCTTTATCTCATCTTCTACAGATATTATCTACAACTGCACCCCATGCCCTCCTTTTAACTTCCAGGATCATATATCAAACCTGTTCTGTAGGCATTTCTACATGAATACAACATCCCAATCTTGGTGTCTTTATTTTTATTTTATTTTTTTTTTAAGAAAGACAAAAAGAAAGCCTTCTAAATTGATTTTCTATCTTTTCCCTGCCTGCATGTATGTATTTATGTTTGTATGTATTTATGTATGTATGTATTTTTTTTATCTATGGCAAAACCTAATTTCACATACCAACAACTTGGAAGTATCCCTTACCAACTAGCCTGCCATCAGATGGTGCCTGTTTTACTGTCTCTATGCCCTCACTGTCTCCCATTATTTTAAGTCTTATTTCCCTCCAATCCATCCTCCACATTAGAGCTAAGATCGTCTTTCTAAAATGGGTATCTGATCGTTTCATTTTTCAGCTCTTTAAGAAATTGTTGAATTCTTAATGCTAACTGCTGAACTCTTTAATGAGTTCTTCAAGCTGTTCAGCTAAATATGGCCCAAGTACGTACCTTTCTTATAAGCTTATTTATATATATATGTTGAATTAAGGAAATATTACTGTTAATTTCTGTACACTTACTACTATGTGGCTGGGAATATCTCGGTGTTGGAAATGAGAAATTAAGGATGCCTGGGTGGCTCAGTGGGTTAAGCATCTGCCTTCAGCTCAGGTCATGATCCCAGGGTCCTGGGATTGATTCTAAAGTCTGGTCCTTGCTCAGCGGGGAGCCTGCTTCTCCCTCTGCCTGCCATTCCTGCTGCTTGAGCCCGCACAGTCTCTCTCTGACAAATAAGTAAAAATAAATAAAATCTTTAAAAAATAGTAATGAGAAACTATAGGATTGATCAACATAAAGTTACTTGCTCAGGATCACATCTAATAAGTGGTGCATCCAGATTGAACACAGAGCTAAATTACATGCTCATATTCTCCCTCTAGCCATTACAAACATCTCCAAATATCCATGCCCCTGTACATCTCTGTGACATTAGAATGTGCTGATCCCTCTTACTAAAATGCCCCCTCCTTCCTTCCCTAACTGATGAACCCCTACTTAGTTTTTAATATCCACCTGATTTTACTTAATATTGAAACTTTCTAAATGAATATAATTGCCACCCCTGATATGTTTCTAAAGTACCCAATACAAATTCCTTTTGTGTAACCTGATTAAGTTATACTTTTACTGCAAACATTTTTGTTCCCAACAGTAGGCTATGTGATCTAAGAGAATAATAGTTATGTCTTACTCATCATTTTCTCTATTACTGGCATAACAGTTAGCACATAGTTTATTTGAATTAAATTAAAAATAAATGACTTTAGTCTCTTGAGATTGTTTCCATTTCTAAATCTGAGTCAGTGGTTCTACACTGGCCAAAAAAAGCATATTCTATGGAAACACACTAGATATTAAATTACTTAAGACACAGACTTAGAAATGTAATAACCAAACTAACATGAAATGTGCCATTGTTTTGTGATTCACACCATGCAATTCATAGAAAACATCACATTTCAAGTGTTTTATTCATTTGTTTGCATTTTTTTTTTTTAGCATCCAGCCTTGTTCCAAAAGCATTTCAGGCAGTTTACCAAAAGAATGCATGTGCTCAAATTATTATAAAATAAAATATAAGTAGAAGTAGGATATCAGGATGAAGGAAAATAGAATATAAGTATGTACACCATTTGGGCCAGAACATTAAGTGTAATCCATAGCTAGAGAAGTGGAACTTTAAATTCTGAACTTCTTGGCTCCTGGAGTAAACCATGGGGTGGTGGGGAGTTACTATCTTTTTTTTTTTTTTATCAAAAAATGGAAGTATAAATTTTCTTATGGAAACTATTTTCCTACACTGAATTATATAAACCGCTATCATATGGGTTTTATATTAGGGAAAGTTGGGTACTGTTGAAAGTAATGTCAGCATTTTCCCAATAAAGGCAGTAATGAATTTCATATTGATGTTTCTTGTAGTCCCCTTCAATAAAAGCTGAAGGCATTACATTAACATACAACTCAGTGAAGGCAATTCTTCAAGGCGCTAAACTAATATGGTCCAAGTATATAGCTTTCTCATGGCCCAATTTAATCCAAGGAAAGACTTTAGAGTACTTAGAGAAGTGGATGGACTGTATAACCTTCAAACAATCTTCTGTAAGTATCACTTTTCTCAGTCAGGATGGTTAGCAGACAGTTAATAGCAGCATTATCGGACCAAGGAGCATGTTGCTGCTTTACATTTAATGGATAGTAGCCACAATAGACTAAAAAGGCAACATGGTGTATATAGTAAGAGCATAGAGTTGCCACTTTTGGCTACCTTGGGTGTTTTCCAAAGTCTGTCTTATTTAGTATTACATTTATGAGAGCTCCATTTCCTGATCCTAAGGACAATCTCTGCCATTCTTTCCAATTCTGAAACCATGTGATTATTATTTTTATTTGTATCCCAGGACACTTTGCTAATAGATGGCTATATTTTAGATAGAACATTTGCTCAAGTTATTTAACACATTATTTTATCTAATACTCTAAGGAAGCTGAGATTGGTTTGCCCCATGGGGCAAAAATCAAGACATTTTGATTTCTATAATCAGGAATTTTCCACACTTGAAATCTTAAATACATATTCAGACATTCTAACAAAGTAATAAACTCAGAATATTCTGAATCCTTTAAAACATTGTTTAAAAAATAGAAAATTTAAGTAGTATGCACTATATTTCATTTCATTCCACTTCAGTAGCATCATCAACATATTCTATAGTAGCATATTTTAATCTTTTCCCCCAGTAATGTTTAAAAATATATGTTACCAATTTTGTGTTTAGCCATATTTTCCCCCTTTCCAGTTATATGAGTCCAATTATAGTAAAACAACTTTCACAGACATGTGGAATAATAAAATTGAGGACTTTCAAGATAATTACATAGCAGGATTGTAGGACATACTATGGGAATCTAGTTTTTATGAATTTAATAAATGCCTACATTATAAAATACTTTATGTTTTATATATTATATATCTTCTAAATATGTATTTTTGATCACACTAATCATTCTTGTGCATGTCATTCCCTGTAAACATTTTTTAAGCCTTTTCTGTGCTAGGAACTATGCTAGGAGCTCTGCATTGCACTGTGTATGCTTTCAAGGAGCTCACGATTAAATAGAAGAAAAAATAAATGAAAAAAGTATATGCTCCATTATTGAGACAAACACTAGTGTGCTATGAAAACACATGGAAGGCGTACTTACTGCAATAAGAGGCTCAGTTGGTTAAGCAGCTGCCTTCGGCTCAGGTCATGATCCCAGCGTCCTGGGATCGAGTCCCGCATCGGGCTCCTTGCTCCGCGGGGAGCCTGCTTCTCCCTCTGACTCTGTCTTCCACTCTATCTGCCTGTGCTCACTCTCGCTCGCTCTCTCTCTGACAAATAAATTAAAAAAAAAAAATAAGAAGCGATTTTGAGCTGAGTAGTATAAAATGGATCTGTCTAGGGGGTCAGTGTGTGTTGGTTATCATTTCCTGGCTCAACTGTGGTATCATTCACAAGTTAGGGGATATAGGGAGGTATAAAGAATTAGGTTGGGAGTAAAAGTAACCCCAGTTCATTTCTGGATATTTTATGTTTTAATTACCCATGGAATATGTGATAGAGAAGCCTAGTGAAATATAACAGGTAAGAATTCAGGTGAGAGATATTATGTCAATCATCCATGTATTGGTTACAAAAGCCTTAGCAGTTACTTAAAATTAATAGAAATTTGCAGTGTCCACTTGCCTTCATTTCCCCCATTCTCCTTCTGTTTGTTTTCATTCTTCACATTTAACATTGATTTCTTTACTTATATTTTCAGGCATACCTGGCCTTATTCTTATATGAAGTGGCCTACCTAAGAGACTTAAAGCAGAAATACAGAATGATCAAATTAGACTATGAGAAATTAGGTAGTGTGACCTATTGGAACCTGGCCTGATTCTCGAAAGAAAAAAAAAACTTTATATATGGACATGAACCTTAAAAAAATTATCTTGTGGCAGTTAGTACTGGTGTGAACAGTTAACACAATGATAGTCTTCATTGCATTATTTCTCTTCAAGGCTCTGACAGTCTGAGTGTAGGCCAAGGGTCACATTGAATAAAGTAAAATTATTCTCAAAGGGGCAAAATCATTGTCCCAAGGACTCAACCTGCTGATGGTCTGCCTTGATCAGAGGCTTGTATGATGCTCAAAGAGGATTTATAACATAATATATCAGTTTGGTTCTTTTTAATGGAAGTTAATAATGAATAGGGTGAGGTAGTATCTTCTAGTAATGGCCTAGAGTACAAATATGTTTTAATACTATCACCAGCAGAACAGTAATAGAATATATTATGTGGACTTAATCTGTGTACTCTGGTTTAGCAGATCTAAGGACTGTAAGTCATCTATGAATTCAACAGCATTTTTTCTCTATATACATGATATTAATAATCTTAAATAGGTAAGAACAATTTGTTTTACTGCAGATTTGTGACAATTACTTTCAAATGGACTGAAGGGAGTTATTTTATCCTTTAAAACAAGACTTTGTAAGATTTGAGCCAGAAAGGCTTTAGTGGGCTCTGGCTAGGAATTGAGAAGGTTTAGGACCATGAGGGTGTCCTGGGCTTCATTTAATTCACTGGTTAGAAATTACAGGTGTCCACCACTGGCTTTTGACTAAAGCTAGTACTCATGACTGTTGCACTTTTGCTTGCTGTTGGTTCTGAAAATAATCAAGTTTCCAAGTTCCAAGAGAGCATTGTGAAGTCAAGCCATCATCTTGTCAGGTACTGAGCTTGTCTCTCAACTTTATACTTATATTCAGAGATTGAAGCCATACTTTGAGCGATGAAAAAGAAATATGATGAAATTTTGTTCTCTGTGGTTAAGTCAATAAAAGTTACACACATACATTAAAATTATTTTTAACACCACTTATTATAGTATCTTCAGCATTGGGAATAAACACACACACATACACACACACACACACACACACACGCGCGCACACACACACAGCATATAAACATGCAGGGTTGATATTTGTTGGTACATCCTGGTACAGCCCTCTGGGTATTTACAGCAGATATTCATCCCGATTAGTTAGAGGCCCTGTTCTGATTTGTTAGTGTGTCTGCTTCAGAGTTTGCTAAATAATTTTAGCACCAACTGTGGGTTTATATACAACTGAAGTTATTTGCGTTGGGCAAGAAGGGGGTTGGTAAGAGTCAGTACAGAGTTTTTAACCATAGGCTCCTTTTGCAGCAAAGGATGTTTGCATTTATGTTTGTCAAAATGTCTAAGCCTTGTACCATAAATCTTGACCTAACTTAAATGTCCCTCTTCCAAGACACCTTTTTTGAGGTCCTGCTTGCAATGTTTATGTATATTGTCTATACATTTTATAAGCCAATAATCTTGTTTAGCTTGTAATAGAGTTATAACTGTTACTGCTCTCCACTAAGAGGCTGTGCTTTTGTATGTGGTTTGAATATTTGTTTATTCATTTAATTCTCACAACAGTTCATTATGGCTTTTGTATAATTATCCCCTGTTTTTTGTTTTGTTTTGTTTTGTTTTGTTTTTTAACTAGAAGGTGAAGCAGGGAGAGGTGAAGGAACATCCCCAAAGTGTGAATTCTAAGGGCGATTTGATATTATTTTAAATGATATCTAGGTAGGAAAAAGTGTACTCCCAGGTTTCAGATAGATTCCTCCAAGAGAAAGTCACACAGTATGATGCTTAAAGTAGAACTTTAGAAGTCACATGCACTTGAGTTTGTGTGATCGTTCAGCCACTTAATAGACAGGAGACCTGGTTATGTCAGGAAACCTCTTTATCCTCTATTTTGGAATTTGTAACATGGGAATTGGCATAGAACTTACCTCCTATCCAGTAGTGAAGTTTTTCACAAATGACACCCTCGATGGTGACTAACGTAACACATGAAGAGTGTGTTGGAGAGAGAACCTTCCAGTCTAGGAAGCAGCATGGCCATAGGCATCAAACAAGGAAGTGTTCTTGAAAACTGAAGTTATTTCATGAGACTGGTGTATAATTAATGAAGTAAAGAAGCCATGGTAAGAACTACTGATTTTATTCTAAGTTCCTTGAGAGAATATTCAAGAGATTGAAGCTGAGGAGTGATATGATCCCACTGATGTCTTAAAAAAAAAAAAAAATCCCTGTGACTAGAGTGTGTCTATGATTGGACAAGGTCAAGTGAAAGCCGGAAGAGCACGAAGCATGTTGTCTGGTCCAGGCAGGAGATAACTGTGGGTCGTATTCAAGTAGATGGAGATTATGAAGGAAAGCAGGTTGTGCATGAGCTAGGCAAAAAACAAAGTTTGTATTTTATCTTTGTCCCAGATTTTTAGTATCTATTTCACTGCCAACTGTATATAGTTCGCTTCCCATCATATTAGTAAAGCGTTTGACACGAAAATGAGAAACCCTGTTATCTAGTTAAAGAAGTTAAATTTCTTTATTCAGAAAATGTGGTCATTGTAGATGATCGTTCCTCTGGTTAAAATATTTCTACATTTCATTTATTCATTCTCTCATCCATTGAACAAGTATCTGAATAACTTAAGAGTCAAAATGTTGTATCGTTTATTAAATGTGTGGTTTTGATTGTTTTCCATGTAAGCAACAACAAAATGTGGTTCTCCGGGAAAATGGTATCACTGATTTTACTCTGGAGCTTTCCTCATGGTTTCAGGACTCCTTTTATTTATTTTCCTAAATTTCATCTTTCTAATGGATAATGATGTTTATCAAAATACTTTTCTTCAGAATTTGAACTGGAGTTTGGAAAATGTTAAATGTCAGGCTCAACCCACATTGTGTTAATTCTTGTATTTTTCAATAGAAAAAAGAAAAAGCCTCTGTCATGATACAGAACAATGCTTATGCGGTGGCTGTTGCCAATTATGCCCCGAATCTTTCAAAAGACCCAGTTCTCTCCACCATCTCCAAGAGTGCAACCACGCCAGAACCCAATAAGAAGCCGGAGAACAAGCCAGCGGAAGCCAAGAAAACCTTCAACAGCGTTAGCAAAATTGACAGAATGTCTAGAATAGTTTTCCCAGTTTTGTTTGGTACATTTAATTTAGTTTACTGGGCTACATATTTAAACAGAGAACCTGTATTAGGGGTCAGTCCTTGAATCAGGACACAGTATCTTTGGGATGTATAGCAACATAGAACTTTGTTTTGCTATGTACAGTCTGACTAATAACTGCTAATTTGTGAACCAATATGTACAGTGTGTATATAGCTATATAGCTTACCAGTAGACCTCTAACGGAGACACGCATTTGCTAACTTGTGGAATTGCAGGCAGAAAGCACCCCATACCCAAAGAGCCATTGCCTTTTTTAAAGATTTACCCTAGGAACTCATTTAAAGTGGCTTTCTCATTAAAGTGGCCTGATTTATTCCCTACTAGTGATGAAAATGGGGCTCCTATACCACACTTGATGAACTCTTTCGATTTAGATCTTAAATATTAGGACTATTTTCTACCGTAGCCTAACTATAACGTAAGATAACACTGTCATTCCAAGATGAATTCTTCAAAATCACAGAACCTCGTATCTGCCACATCTGTTCCCTTCATGAGTGCTCGGAAACCCTGCTAGTGTAATTGGAAGCTTAGCACACATCAGAAGAAAAAACTAGGATCTGAAATCAGCTTTTAATTACTCTGTATAGCATCTATAGCAACATATTACCGCATGACAAGCTCAAATAATTATGAATCACTCCTGACAGGATGTTAATTATGCCTAGACTTTAGTAACTATCAGAATGTCACAGTCATTACATTTTAGCCTCAGAGTTTATTTGAGAGTAATAATTGAAATCCTACAGATTATTTTAATCATTGGAAACTACCTTAAATTAAAAAAAAAAAAAAGACAAATGTATCTTACTCTTTCCAGGTATGTGTTGTATTGAAATTGATCAGCTAAATTTTCTTGGTGCTGGCGACTGGAAAAAGCATCCCACTTGGCTGCTGTAAAGCAACATTCATGTCGATCAGAAAATTGTGCCAAAAACTCCCGCCAATGAGAATTCATAGGTGTCCCAGCGTTTAGATGAGCACTTAAACGATTCTCTTCTTTCCTGTTTACTGCAAATTCTGCCTTAAGGCTTCTCGTCATCAGGACTCAGAAGCCACTAATTACAAAGGAAAGGGCAGTTAATTGGCACTTTTTTCTGTCTTGAAGCAGCACTTTCAGATCAGAATTAATGTAAATCTGCTTTTGTAAATTGCAACTTTAAATTTCACTGACTCAAATTTACAACAGCTTTGTATACCAGAAGAGGTTTTGGTAAGAGTTGAACATTTTTAAACAGAAACTTTAAAGCATCACCAACAGATCGTGGATTAGTTCACACGCACAAACGTAAATGAGCATGTGCGTGTGTGCACGCTCACGCGCGCGCACACACACACACACACTGATTAACTAAATTAGAACACACGCGAGTAACTAAATTAGAAACCACAGTTTTCAATTTTATATGATTACTGATTATTAATGGATAAAATTCATTTTTCTTTTAATATTTTAAAATATACTCTCTGTGCCCCTGAAATGTGTTAATAGAAGTTAACAATTGTGTCTCATGCCTAGATTTAACATTTTTGGAAAACCTGAAAACCTTTTGACTCACATCTACATTAGCAGTTATTAGTTGACTTTTACTAATAGATACACCTTTATGATGGTGTTTTTGTAGAAACATAAGTAGTCAAATAGTGGCATTTCTTGCAGTTTTGTACAGTATTTCAGTATAGTGCATAAGTAAGTATGTTCATAAAATCAAATAAAAGGAGTATCTTATGGAAATAAGCAAAATCACAGCAAAACTTGTTATTCCTTTGCCTCGTTTAAATTTTTTTTCATTTTCTTTGTTTTAGTGTGATTCTATTATGTGCTTTGCATGACTGTATTAATACCAAGGTCACAAATGCATCTTATTAACAGAATTTGCCGTGGAGACAGCTTTGACATTAAAAATTCCCTCACTAAAGGTAATCCATAATCCTTAATAAAATAAAATTGTTACATGAGCTAATAAATGTATTTCTTTAATTCCCTTCCAATTACAGTTTCTTTGTCATCTAAATAGTTTTAACATATGAGATCCTATTTCCTACACATTTAAATATAACTTGGATCTTTGGTAGAGTTTAGGAAAGTGCGTGAGAGTCAAAGAGAGTGCACCGTGTTTGAGGGCAAGCAATAAAAATGCTTTGTACGGTATACATTATTAGGCACTTTAAAAATGTTGTTGTTAAGTTTTGCATTTCCCCCTTCATGTCTGACCATAAGTTATAAATTTATAAATATGTACATATGTAAAAAATAGTTGTAAATAGCAGTTTCTGTGTGACAACAGAAAAGACTCATCTTTACCTTTGACAAAGGGCTGCACCTACATTGATGGCACCAGTTTTTTGTTTGTTTGGGGTTTTTTGTTTTGTTTTGTTTTAACATTTATGGTAGATGGGCCAGAAAAGTTGTTCTTATTGTCACCCTTAGTTTTAGTTTTAAGGGCCAAAATCTTATCTGAGCTTAATAACATCCTGACAGTTCAGATTTTCTGAGAACATAGATCAGGATTTTCCATTATTTCTCCACTTTGCTGTATTTTTTTATGCACTTCTTAATCTTTTGAAGTTTGGATAAATCAAAGGGAGCTTTTGGTCTTGCAGGAGAGTGGGTGGACGCTCCATTTAAAATGATTTGAAATTATAGAACGCGAGTGTTTATAATCATTCTCCCTTCCATAAACCATTTTAAAGATGCAAAATAGAAGTGACATGAATTTATTAAAATGAGTCCAATTTTTCAGGAAATACATTTTTAATATACTAACAGAGGTCTCTTTGGCCCGTAACATGACGCCTCTTTTAGGCAGTTGTACATTGACGTAAAGGGTCACGGTATGTACAAAATGTAGATAAGAACATGTGCATATACAGAGATATAGTCTCATTATTGTATAGCTGCTACTCTGATTCAGCTACAACAAATATTTTTATACCTCCTATTATGTGCCATACCATGGGGATGGTGTTAATAACACTCATATCACACCCACAGAATTTAGTTGAAAAATAAAGTGCACCTTCTTCTTCTAAAAACTTAAGAGCAAAGGCTAAATGGAACCCATGAATTAATATAGCACTGAGAGTTGTTCTAACGAACTATAAGATCATGAGTGAGTTTAAGATAGTAGCTGTTTTTTTTTCTTCCTATTCATGTTGCTATTTTTTAATACAAAAGTGGAATAAATATAACTATTTAGTAATGATTTTAAACATCAGTGATTTTTAAAATGCCAGTGTTACTGTTCAGCAATCTTCAGGGATCTCTCTCGAATTTATCTCAGGTTTGAATAAGTGATCCCCTTGAGTGACGTTTCCAATTTTTTTTCTTAAATATTTCATAGTTTATTTAAAAAGAACACAGATTCTATTATTTCATTCGTATTTTTCTTTAATAGATATATGTGTGTATACATACACATATATCTGTACATATATATACATATGTATATATATGATGTAATCAGTATTTAATTCTGATTGGTTCTTTCTATATTCCTGGCTTAGGGAACTGAATTCTACCATGGTACTATAGATACTAGAGGAGCGCCAAAGCTCTGTGGATTCTGTCACTACCATACTTTGGCATGACCTGTCATCGTTTCAATGGGAGGGGAAGGGAAGTAAGTCAAGTCACCTTCTGCAAAGTCATGGTTCTTCAACAGCCATTAAGACTGTTTTCAAATGCTCCATTCTTGACGTCTCAGACAATAACTGTGAAACAGGGAATGATTTATTATTTATTTAACTTGAAATCTGAGACCATATTAATAGATTTGTTAATAATAAATTTACCAAACACCAAACTGTATAGGTTGTCCCTGTTGTTAGTTTTCTGACATTCTTACATGCACTTGCATATTTTTGAAGCAATTTGCAGATTTTTTTTCATATAAAAAGATTCAGAATTTCAAGGGAGTCAAGTTGACCCATTGCTACCCTGTAGTACATTTATTTACTATTTTGAAAAAAAACTAAATTCAATTAATTAATAGTGTATTATTAGTTTCAGAGGTAGAGTTCGGTGATTTGTCAGTTGCATATAATACCCAGTGCTCATTCATCTCATGCGTTCCTTAATGTCCATCACCCAGTTACCCCATTGCTGCCCCACTCCCCTCCCCTCCAGCAACCCTGTTTGTTTCCTATGATTAAGAATCTCGTATGGTTTGTCTCCCTCTCTGATTTCCTCTTGTTTTATATTTCCTTCTCTTCCCTTATGCCCCTCTGTTTTGTTTCTTAAATTCTACATATGAGTGAAATCATATGATAATTGTCTTTCTCTGACTGACTCATTTTGCTTAGCATAATACTCTTTAGTTCCATCCAGTTGTTGCAAATGACAAGATTCGTATAAAAAATTTCAGAATTTCAAGGGAATCAAGCTGACCCATCGCTACCTTGTAGTGAATTAATTTTCCTTTTAACTGAGGTTTCATGGGCACTGTGGGTTTCCCTCTTATTAATTCAGAGTGTAGAGAAGCATACCATTTAAACTGAGAAGGGCTGTGGTTATTTTTGATATCCATGCTTGGAATACAGAGACACTGTATCAAAATTACTCATAATAGTGTGGACAAGACAAAATATAATCATTTTTCTTTATTCATGCTTTAAAAGGTGAAATCCAGTATTTAATGAAATTTTAATATCCATAATCTTTTGTAACAAGCATTTGTATAAAAGATACTAGTATTTTTATTAGTATAATCACTCATATTTTCATCATATTCAAAAACAAATTTAGGACCTCAAAAACAGGAAAAGAAATATCAAAAAGAAAAATCCACTAGAAAAAATGAGGATGTTGCCAATTAAACCTAGTAAAGGATTTTCCCTTTTTAACTCCCAAGAAAAGGGAAAAATTAAATATGCATAAATATATACACAAATGTTTAACAGTTATGATTCCATCATGATAAGCATCATGATTAAAATACTAAAATAGAAGGAATTCATGTGAAGGCATGTGGGAAAAGTAATAAAAAAAATTCAAAATCTATTATAAGAATTTTGTATCATGTTTTTCTTGGAAATTCTTAATCACTTAGACATATAAATATTAGACATATTTATATCACTGTTTTCAACTTTCTTTAGTTGAAATATTCTATTTGTATACATGAAAAACATTTTCTCATATAAATAATTATAACACCACTTTAAATCACTTTCTCTATGTTGTAGTTAATATGTAATATCAGTTAATATGACCAGTAGGGAAGAACAACCAATAGATGTTCCAATTTATAGTTCCCAAAGAATCCTTAATAAGTTCTTACCTTTGATTAGAAGTGCGTGTGTGTATGTGTGTGTGTGTGTGTGTGTGTGTGTGTGTGTGTGTGTGTGTATTTCCAGGTATGAAAGAACATTTTGAGAAATTCAGACGATTTTATGAAATCTAAACAATTTATTTTATTAATGGGTCCAATCTCAAATTAACTCTTATTAACTAGCCATTAACTTAGTTAATAGAATATTTTTTTTCAATAGATCCATAACAGACTTACTAGTTGGAATTTAGTCTTGAGCTATACATATGGTTGGAGATATCCTTCCTATAAAGTTGTAAACATCTTTCTGATGTATTTCGATTTCACAATTTCGCTTGTAAGGCAGGATAGAAAAATCTTTGAATTCCAAGTTTGTAAATGGAGGTTTGCGAAAGATTTCATTAAATTAAATATGTGGCTGATTGTAGTCAAATGCCTAGTTATTTATATTCATTACTGACTGGTCAGTTTCATACCTTTTTGAATTGAAATGGCTTGTGGAGAGCTCATCCCATCCTAGTCAGTATTCTAAGCCCTTCACATAGAATACCTCATTCAGTCCTCACAACAACCGGAAATCACTGTGTGATTCTTGAAGTTCTGGAAGTTTAGAATTTCTATATATACACAGACATGCTGGTTTAACACATATTTTAGACAAAGTTAAAAAAAAAAAAAAAAGCTGTATTTTTCTTTGCTTTAATTCAGATTTATATTCATACCTTTTGGGGGGCATCAATCCATTGAAAAGTCCACCATCTGCTTTTCTATAAGACAAAACCAAGGAAACACTGAACTATAAAGCAACCAAGAACCCATTTTTGTGAAACTATTTATTCACAAACATTGGTTACAATTTAGTTTCTAGGAGTATGTTACATTTTTCTTTTTTGAACCATATGTAATGATAATGCATAAAAATGCTTAAAATTAAGCACACTATTTTGTTTTCTTTCTTTCTTTTTTCTTTTCTTTTTGCCAGTTTTGTTAGGTGTTGGAGAGGTTTTATTTTATTTGCCACATGGTTGGTTTCATGACATTTAAACTCTTTGGACTTAAAGAATTACGTATTGACTTCATCTGTTTGTTGCAAGTTACTATTTATAGAAACAAGTCTAAACAGACCCTAAATACATTCCAGAGTTGGGATTGTTAGTGTTGAAATAGCTCAGTTGGTGTGAGAATTTCAGTTTTTCATGCTTCGTTTTAGAAGACTTATTTTACCATAACATGCTGTCAAATTCCAGTCTAGATTATTGTATAAATATGACTACTTCCCACAAATTTCATTTGTGAGAACAAATGATATTAGGAAAGCAAAACAAAGGATTTTGATAATGAATTACTTTAGAAATAATGGCTGATAGACTCATTCCCATATTTATGTTTAAAATATTCAGCCTAGTATTTGAAGTACTTGGCTGTGTTATGAATTCTGCATAATGTGTGAAGAAGTTTAATGTATGATTAGAATGGCTTAAATGAAACTGAACTTTGAGCCACAGTTTTTATGAATTAAACCTTACCATCCACGGATAAGTCCTCAGTTATTTATTGATCTTAGGTGCCTGCTCTGTAATTGATTTCAAGTTTGTTGGTATCCAGTTTTCTTTAAGATTCTTCTGAGCAGATACAAATTCATGTTTTGGTGTGCTCTAAAATGAGGAATGTGACCTTCCATGAAATATTCCCTTTAGAGTTGACATGCATGAAAACTTATGAAAGCTTCATATTTGTTGCTAAATTTGAAAAAAAAAAAAAAAAACCCCAGAAAGGAATGAAATGTTTTCCCCTTGCTACATATTAATAATAAAATTACATGCATAGACAATGCATGATACAGCTCCAACACTAAACTTGGAATATTCACATAAGGTGAAATTTGAAATTTTCTGGGTGACAATATACTTGTATGGTAGGTTTTCTCATTTGAGACTATCATTCGAGAGCTAATAATATTTGTAATTTGTGACCTTGTTGTAATTGGGAAAAGTCACTATTTTTCACATATGTAAGATAATTTGGCCTTTATTGAATGTGTCATTATGCTTGCTGTTTAAAAAAAAATACTAATCAATCACACACAAATTAATGCTAAACATTATCTTTTTGTATTTATTAAAATTAATTTAAATATATTTGATCTGCAAATTGTGTTTTTTGTACTCTGGTCATTCATACATGTTTGCTTACAAGAATTGAATTTATTGTGACTTTTTTACATTGGGATATAACAGTGATATTTTGTAATAGTGATTTTAAATGTTAATTTCTTAAACTTATTTTTAAAACAAAAAGTTACAGGGTGACAAGGAAAGTATAAAGCTACCCTGAAATTTTAGGGGGGCGGGGGGGCTTCATGAGTGCTAACATTGATTCTTTCAACATGTTAAGAAAGTGGTGATATGGAAAGCAAGTTCACCTGGAAAACTGGCTACTTTCTATCATAAAAAGTTCACATTTACCTGAAAGCATAAAATAAATAAGATTTTTTTTGTTAGATAGACTCAAGTTTATCATTCTGTTTGTAAATGGGGAATCTTGCAGCTTTCTTAATCTCTTAATTGAATGCAATATTATTTAAATGACCTGCTCTTGATTATTATTGCAAATATCACTGAAATGAAATACTTTTAAATGCCAAAAAGATATAATAGCGAAACACTTTTTATAAACATGGTAAGTTCCCATGCAATATTTCTCAACTCTACCCACATTTTAAAATCATCTGAGGAGTTTTGTTTTTGTTTTTGTTTTTGTTTTCTTTTTAGAGAGGCGAGGTGGAGAGGGCAGAGGGTGAGAGAAAGAGAGAGAGAGAAAGAAAGAATCTTAAACAGGTTTTCCACGAAGCAGAGAGACAGACCAGGGGCTTGATCTTACAACCCTGAGATCATGACCTGAGCCTAAATCAAGAGTTAGTCCTGAACCACCTCCCAGGAGCCCCTCACCTGAAGAGTTTTCAGAAAAAAACATTGGCCCTACTCTGCTTGTCTATAGCTTTTAGTTTCATCTATATTGGAAAAAAAGAAACAGCATAAAATGAAATGAATGTTACAAGTTAATTTTTCATATAATATAGTGAATTTAAGTGAGGATTTCAAACCTTATATAACAAAGTATTCATTTTTTTAATATTTTATTTATTTGACAGAAATCACAAGTAGGCAGAGAGATGGGCAGAGAGAAGGGAAGCAGGCTCCCTCCTTGAGCAGATAGCTTGATGTGGGGCTCGATCCCAGGACCCTGAGATCATGACCTGAGCCGAAGGCAGAGGTTTAACCCAATGAGCCACCCAGGTGCCCCCAAAGTATTCATTTTTAAAATTTAATAATGAACTAGAATTACTCTTACTCTTAATTTGAATCCTATAATATGTATCCTGTAGTTAATTATGAACAATATGAGTGTGTGTCTGTGTGTGTATCAATATATATCGTGTTATTTTCACCTTGTGTTTTTTAATTAAATATTTGAAAAAAGTATTTAGACTACCATGGTTTTGCTACTATTTTCCTAAGGAAACATACACCCTCAATTTAAATATTGAGGTGAGTATTTACAGCCGCAAGGTCACATCTCAGTAAAATTATAGCCTGCAAAATGCTACATTCTTCAATGGCATTCAGCCAGTTTCCCCAGTATCAATTTATAGTCCAGGCTCCATCAGATTCGTGTAGATGAAAACATGCTATAAATGGAAGCATTTGTGTCACCTCTGCTCTGAAGAATTCAGAAAAGAAACGACTGAGCTTCCAAAAGGCTTTCTGTGGAGTTGAAAGTTGTGTCCCACCTTTAAAATGTAAATCCAGGGAAACTGCTGAGAAAGCAATGAGACTCAAATAATAGTAGTCCCTGAAGATTGTTACACTGCCACATGGAAAAAGGTTTATAGTCTCCAGTCTGTGGTCAATACTAACTCTTGAAGTTTTTCCGATTCAGACAGAAAACTAGAAAAGTGGAACCAAAGAAGCAAGCAGTAAAAATAGCACTAAATCCCTCAATTGCCCCTTGAGAAGATGTTGATTTATATCCAGTGTTCTTGGTTTAAGAAATTAAGGAAATGAATATTTTTGCAAAATTTAACCTTTCTCTAGTGTAGAAGCTTAATTAATTGGTGTCCACTTACCTAGAAAATTCACTCCTGTGGAACACATTATTCCATTAATGGTTTAAAATCTTATATATTTCCTCCATAAATTAACAAAAATAATAAAAGTAGAGAATTTCTAAATTATGTCTTAACATGTAGAATAATAAAAACATCGAAACTAATAACTGGAAACTAACAGTTTTGAATTGCTTTTACACTTACTGTTTTATTTATTTTTTTATAAATCATTTTTATTGACTTATCATTTATTATTTGCCCCAGGGTACACTTATTGTTTTAAAGTTATCCTTATTTCCAAACTAGAAGGCACATGAAATGTCAGATAAATGTAAAAATGGAAGAATTTATCAGTCCTTGAAAGTCATCAGGCCTGTCCCTCCGGTCAGCTTACAGGGACACCTCACAATGGGTGTGCACAGGGAATCACCCTAAGACTTAACTCACACTCCGCTTGGTTCTAGACAACGGAGTCTGTACCTGAGCAGAAAATATTTATAATTTTCTAGTTCCTTTCCTTGTTTTAAACTTTACTTCATATTGATCATGACATTCCTCTTTTTGATGTTCTGGTATCCTATTCAATAATTATATTGCACTTTTTAACTCCTCTGGGTAACTTAAGGTAGTGGTGAAGTCATGGTAGAGTATTTTACTGGAAGTTGTGTCTCCTTACTAAAAGTCAGCATCTTCTCCATGAATCCTTTCACTAAGAGCATGCGCAACTTCCACCTATTGTAGCACAAAAGGAACTCAGCAAAAGGATATGTGACATCTCAGAGTAAGCATTAAAGCCCCTGGAATCAGGGAAGGTAGGAGAGGGTTACAGACTTCACTGAGCAAAAACTCAGTGCCTGAGTAGCTCAATTCAAATTTTTGAGTAAAATAGTCTAATCAGAACATTTTGGTTCAGTCAGGTGCATCATCTAAAGTCAAAATGAAGCGTGCCTGGGTGTCTCAGTGGGCTAAGCGTCTGCTGCTGCCTACAGCTCAGGGCATGATCTTAGGGTCCTGGAATCCAGCCCCACCTGTCTGGGCTCCCCCTTCATCCTGCTGCTCCCTTTGCTTGTGTGCACCTGCTCTCTCCCCCCCCCCCCAGTGTCTCTATGTCAAATAAATAAAATCTAAATAAATAAGTTAAAAAGATAAGCACAGCTGTTGGGCCCACCCCTCTGCAGGGAGAGAGGCAGTGCCCACTGAAGAGGGGCAAAGGTCCAGCATAAACCTCAAACACTGGCTGTTACACTCAATTGAGATTGTTTAAATATATACTTTGGAAAACTCCAAAAATAAAACAGAATTTTAAAATATGTTTAAAAAAAGAAGAGGACAATAAAAACACGATCGCTCTCCATGCTTCTATATACCATTGTATTTTCCAATCAATACAAATCAACTACTTAAGGATGCTAGGATTTGTAACTGCGCTGTTAAGATGCATATGCCTGCATCATGTATATAACATAACAATACAACTAATGAACATGTAGGAGAGTAGAGAACACACGTATCTCATAGATTTTGTCATTGACATCTCCATTGTCAAAGTGACATTGGGATGTAAGTTTACATTGGACTGAGAAGACCTCTACTTTATGACACTGACAACCACTCCTCACGGCCTTGTCCCTCAAGAAGTATGGAGGAGATTGGTGATTCAGGTAAGTGGGTCATGATGCAGATGTGGCGTCCTCCTAGAGGACAAATGTTTTTCATCACCAAAGAAATTTATTAGAAATTATATTCTGATAGAAAAAAATTTCTTTTTGTTGGAAAAGTGAAAAAGAATTAAGTTTTCATCACACAACATGGGAGAGAAATATTCCATAGCTGTTCTCTTTTGTTCCAACTTTTTTACTGTGGAAAATATATATGACATTATATGTACTACCCTAACCATTTTAAGTCTACAGTTTAGTGATAGTAAGTTTATTTGTATTCTTATGCAACCATCGCCACCATTTATCTCCAGAGATCTTTCCATCTTACAAAACTGAAACTCTATACCTTTAAACAATTATTCCCCATGACCCCCTTCTCTTAGCCCTTGGCAACCACCACTCTATTTTTTATTCCCCTTTCCCCACCAAATCCCAGCCTCTAATTAACGCTCATTCTACTCTGCTACCATGAATTTAGTTTTTTAATTAAATTATTTTATTTAGATTCTATATATAAGAAGACAAAATTTTCATTTTATCTTTGTTCTAGAGAGAATTCAGAAAGGAAGTAACTGAGGTATCAAAGTGCTTTCTATGGAATTAGAAGTTTTGCTTTCTGTTTCCAGGACTAGATAGAGACTAAAGCTTAATGTCACACAGAAATTATTCTGGCAAAGAATACTACAGAAAAATTATAAACAACATATTCAAACCTCAGGAACAGTGCCAAAACAAGGTTAAGAGATGAGCAGAGTGGAATTGGAACATGTGTTAAAAGCGAAGAAAATATAGTCCCTACTGATGACCAAGAAGGAGCTGGAAAACCTTCCTTGTCTTCATTACCCATTATGCTCATAATTCATGCTGGGTAACACTAACATTACATAAACTAGATGAAATGACATTTTGAGAAGGGAATGCAATTTTATTTTAGTGAGACAGTAGCAGAAGACAGTAACAAAATAACTACTGCTGGAATTTGTGTAAAGGGAAGAAGCAATCAAGATTTGAAAACTTGGTCTTCCCTGTTTTCAAAAACCTGAACTGTCCATTTACCTGATATTAAATTTTACAGTTAAATGTGCACATGATATATTGCTGCTTCTTTACTCAAACATAATTACTTGGGGTACTTTCTATACCATTTGAGAAATTTTGATACAGGAATAGTGGTCACATCTAACATTTAATATAGATGTAAGTTATTTGATTAGCATATTTCAAAGTAGTACAGTACTAATTTCTGAAGGCATGATTTTATCATTTCACTTTCTGCTCAGAAGAATGAGGTTTTGTTTATACAGGGTGTCACTATTAATGATTTGGTAAAGCATACATCATTATTAAGCATACATCATTATAATTTTTCTAATACTCAACCCCAGTCAGTACTTTAAATCTGATGGAGTTCTAGCTAATATTTTAACAAAAGGAGATCTGACACACTAGATAATAATTTGTAATTTATTATTTTATTATTTTAACAAGACATAGACAAGCTTTTGTAACACTTCTTAAATTTACGTTGGGCAAAATTAGGGTCTACATCATTTTTTGTTTGCGATTTTCAGGTACTTCACAAATAGACATTGCATTAGAGGGAAGGAGTTCTGTTTTTCTATGGAGCTAGTACTATTTCCACACCCCTCCCACTGATCTAGACTACTCATGAAATGCAAGTCACATTTGTGGAAAACTTGTGAATGGTTGCATGGCCCCATGCTTATCAGTGGGCTCCTATGTTGCCCACACTTACCAATATTCGTTTTCTACATTAATCTATAATAATCTTAATGATTAAGGATTATGCCCATCTTATGTCAAAGTGTGGGCAATTCAGGGAGATTCTTCAAATCTATGGGTTCTTTTCCCAGTTCTGGAAAATTCTCAGTCATTGTATCCTTAAAAATCATTCTTTCAATTTTCTTCTCTTTCCCATCCTTTTCTGGAATGTTCATTAGATATATGTTAAATCTTATATCCTTCATATTCCTTAATCTCTCTTTTTAGTTTTCCATGTCTTTAACTCCCTGTGCTACATTCTCGATAGTTTCTTTTGAGCTAAGGCCAAATGCCTTGTCTCGAAAAAAAAAAAAAAAAAAAAAACACCCTGCATTTTTAATATATTGAATTCCAAATTCCATGGTTTTACCATTAAATTACACAGTGATTCTCTAATCTTCTGGCCCTGAAAGGAATTAATATAAATACACAAATACCTTACCTATTTAATAGTATTTCACAAAAATCACATTAGCCCATGGGGAACCTCCAGGCTGAAACTCTGTGATCTGTGGCAGAGCACTAGGGAAGGCACTCTAGGAAACTGACTCAATTGGTTGCCCTCAGATCTAGCCATTAGAGTGTTGTTTGCTTCTTTTTCTGTTTATAGTTTCATTCATAAGAAACAGCATGGGAAAGCGAATGTCACCATTTTAAAATGATGTTCTGTTTATTGTTTTTCTATGCTCTATTGCAGACTTCCGTTCTTTGTATATACTAAACGCTCAATAAATGTGAACAGATTTCTTGACTGAATAAGTTTCTAAAAAGAAACTCTGGCAATTGACTTCAGCCAGATTTTACTTGAAAGCTCAAAGGAAAGTGACTTCATCTTAATGATGCCGAAACATTCAATCTTGCATAATTGTCTGTGATAGTTGTGCCATCTATTATTCAATTGAATAGCAAAGCAGACTCATCTTAATAAAGAGATAAATGCCTAGAAAACATCTTCAAATTTTATACATCAAGATGCAGCTGGGGCCACCGTGTTAGTATATACTATTAAAAAAACAAAAACAAAAACAAAAACACTTCATTTGTAATTAACTGCTCATGGAATAACTGCAACTCCATAAACACTGAAATATGAAACTACTTAAAAAGTCAGTGCCTGGAGGAGACAATTACTCAAAGCCATAAAATCTAAATGAATTGGTTTTGATTTTAGGTGTGAAGGAATCCAAAATATTGCATATAATTTTAGGAAAAAAATCTATAGGAACATGAAGGGTATGCTTACATGATCTGTGGTCATAGTTTATAGGGTGTATACATGGTTTATTAAAGGTGTATACTTTATAAATAAATAAGTATTTTGGGGGGAATAAACCTATGGCACTACATGAACCATATCTCAGTTGTAGAAAACAGTCTTTCTAGGAATTTTAAGCAGGAGCTGACTTATTACAGCATTTCGAATTGCCTATTGAATTGTTAGGAAAGCTAATAAAACAGAATAGGGGATGAATTTTCAGAAAAAATTTCAGTATCTATACTGAGGAAGAACAGGCCAACAGGCTGTTATCTGTTCTATGATTAAGAAATCACTGACTCAAGATCCTTAACACCAGAGTTAATAGGGAAGCTGGTATGATATTTCCTTTCTTTTTTTTTTTTTTTAAGATTTTATTTATTTATTTTACAGACAGAGATCACAAGTAGGCAGAGAGGCAGGCAGAGGGAGAGAGGAGGAAGCAGACTCCCCGAGAAGCAGAGAGTCTGATGCGGGGCTCGATCCCAGGACCCTGGGATCATGACCTGAGCCGAAGGCAGAGGCTCAACCCACTGAGCCACCCAGGTGCCCCCGGTATGATATTTCCTGATCCAGAACCACCTTGTGCTACCTACAGGTTTTACCACCTACATTCTCACTGGGTCCTGTCTCTTAACATCTATCCAGTTAGTGACTGGGATGTCTGATATTGCTGCCACCATAAAATCTACCAACGTTATTAATTCTGCTTGCCCACAGAAACAGCTGAGAGAGAAGCACAGTCTTCATCTTGTGTCAGTCTCCAAATCTCACAGAATTGCATTTGACTGGTCATACATAAATCATCCAGAACTTGGGTTATATAAGATAGAGCTTTCAAACTTCCAAAATATAGGAAGTCACTGTCTATCACTTTACGATATTAACCACAGTGTGGCTATACTATTTCCACAAGCACCCTTCTTCTCATACTTAAATTTACAAAAATAATCTTTAAAAGATAGAAATAACAATAAATTCATACAAAACACAACAAAATTACCACCAAACAGCAAAAAAATACATTCAAGAACTCTCCAAAAGGAAAAAATATATATATATTTTTTAAATGATTTTATTTATTTAGGTCTTAACCTGAGCCGAAGGCCGACACTTAACAGACTGAGCCACCCAGGCACCCCAAGAGAAGAAACACTTCTAGACACCTTTGGAATTTTCTTTGGGAAGTGTTCAATCTCAACCTTTCATTAATGCAGTCATAATTCTATATTGACATTCATAACTATATAAAGCCTATATCCAAAACCATAGGCCATGTGAAAATGGACAAAAGGAGGAGAGAAACAGAAATAAAATATATGTATAATAGGGGAAGATAAATTGTGAATATATACTTCTGTTCACACTCTGCCAACTAATTATGAAGCTATGCTTCATAATCATAACTGTCATCCTCTTCTGGCCATTTCATGTTTATTTTGTTCTCAGCCACATCGGAGGCATTGCCATCCTGTACCCCTCTCAACTTATATAGGTCCCATCTGGAGATATCTGACAATTGCAAATATCACTTTTTCCCAAGGGAATCATGTGTGCTCCAGCACTATAATTCTTGCATGGAAACTGGGCACTAACTTGCTCTTTCTCTTTAAAACATGGTAAATTGCACTTTAGAGACCTTCAGGTATTTAAAGAAACATTGCCAGTAGATCATTTAGCTTTCAGACTGCCAAACTTTTTCCAAAAGGAGGTTATCCTTGATAATTCAAGGGGGCTTCCTGGAGAGATAACTGACTCATTATTTATATGCATCCTGAGGGCAGTTTATCAGAGTCACCCAATTAGACAAGGTAGTAGAAAATTTGTTCCTGACTTTACTTGAAGTGATCAATGACACCATCTTGACCCACAAAGACATCCAGGTCACCCTCAACTCCCTGGCTGGGGTTGTTAGAGATGTGAAAATAGTCCTAAACTTCCTTCTTGAGATCAGGGCAGCGTAGGGGATTGTTAATACATTCTGTTCTACACAGATTAATGCCTCAGGACAAGAGTAAAGGTTAATACAAAAGCTTATAGAGAAAATTTCCTGGTTTCCTAAGATGGGCCCCAACAATTTACGGGATTTACTTATCTGGTTGAGTTTGAGAACCTGAGAAAGACCATTGTTGTGGTCAATACTGTGGGTTTGCTTCACCCTGTCTCTTAAAGGCATTTTGATAATACGCTTAGTTAAATGCTATATGAGATAAAGTGAACAGATATAATCCAAGCCTCTATCAGTCAGGTTTATCAGAGGAATCAATAAAGTTGTATATACTCGTGGAAAAATTCACCAGAAGCCAAGACAGTACAGAAGCAAGGAAAAGATCTTTTTTGAAATAATTCTCTATGGGCTGTTCACATTTCTGCACATTTGCGAAGGCACTGGCTGCCTTTGCCTCAAATTATCTTTTCAAACATGTTTGTGTAGTAAACAGCCTTGGAAGATAAAGACAGTTGAGCAGTCCAGTTTGCCATAAGTATGATAAAGGTAATGTCTCTCTCTTTGACAAAAGCCAGGCTCATTCCCCATACAAAAAAAAAAAAAAAAAATAGGTTCCCTGAACTTTAAATTCCTCTCTTGTAATATAACCCATTGTGTGTACAGTGTCTCCTGAATGTCTTTTTGTGGCTCTGTAAGAAATGGGCTCAGGAAATGGATGCTTACATGATGATATGCTGGCTGTTGTCAATGAGTGAAAAACTGAGTTTTGTCTCTAACCCGAGAGTCTCATGTCTTCTGCCAAAAAATTCAGAAAACTGTGGCTAATTAACTTGTGAACTTCAGAGTTCATGACAAAAAACCACCACCACAACAATAAGAGTAACAATAACAATGATACTTAAAATAACGGCAACAACAACAACAACAAAAACAAAAGCACTCCTACCAGACACCTTTCTAGGCACTTTAAATATTTTATTTAGCTTTATAACAAAGACAAATTATTACTTTTATACAGATGATGAAATTGAGGTCGATAAATTAAATAACTTGGTTAATATCACACCATTAGTATATAGTAGAACTTGATTTCAAATATAGGTCATAGTTTTCCAAAGTCTATGACTTCTACCATATACCACCGCTCAGAATTCAAGTAACCCCTTTACCATTGGATGTCATAGACTACGCACGGCCCTACTCATTGTAGTAAGAACTCTGCCTTCCTAAAGTTGAACCAGGTCACTTCATCAACTCCAAATTTTTATTTCCTTAATAATCTATTACTTTCAAACAGTCTTGCCACCAGTTATTTTATCATTGTGAAGATGCAGACCAAAAGATTAAGAATGGATTTCTTATAGGATATGAGTAGTATAGAGGTCTAGGTAAGGAGAGTCTACCAAAGATGTGCTATAGGACAGCTACCAAGAAAATTAGTTTCTCTTTCATAATCAGGAAGCCACAGTATCCACTATTATGACCAGATGCAGAAGAATGCTGTTCTCCACAATCCAGATTAGGGAAAGTTCTGTGCCCTGCTTCTAAGTCCTGTAGAGTTAGAACATTTAGCTAAGGCTAATATTGGTGGAGAAACTTCCAAATCTTCCAGACTCTGCTTCCCCAGAATAAAGAGAAACGGGAAATGCCCTCCATTCTCCAGGCATTCACTTTTCAACTCTTGTGTGCGTTTGTTTGTTTGTTTGGCTGAATCTTGATCAAATCTAGATCTCTAGCTGCAGAGGAGTCTGAAAAATGAACATTCTGTCTAGCCTGGCTCCTTAGAGCACGGTGTAAGGGACATTAACAACAATTCTACCAAATTATTCATAAAACATTGATTTCAAATGTGGTATAAATAAACTCGGCTCCAAAGAAACCACAACATTAAAAAAAAAAAAAAAAAAACAACATCACAGTTATATGTGAGCAGACTTTTTTTTTTTTTTAATTGGAAGTTAGGAAACAGCAGGAAAAGAAGGGACTTCACGTAGCTCTCATTTTCTGATGCCTTCCTGCTACTCCTAATGTAGGTAGATGGGTTGGGAGAGCTACCTTTTGAGCTCATGACTATAAACTAGCTTGAAAAAGAAAGTGATTTGAGATGATGGATGCCAGTTCTTTAAGGCAGGGACAACTCTTTCGGCCATACCGCAAGAAGACTAGGAAATAAGGGATAACTGTGGGAAGTAGAATCTCTTTGATGAGAAAAAAATTATGTATCAGACATTAAAATACAACATCAGAAGTCAAAAGTATTTCACATTGGCTTGTTCATTAGCAGTTATTTAGATGTAGAGTAAGAAGATTGAGGAGTCTAGGTCAGAATTTTTTTTAAATATAATTGTCTATATACAGACAACAATTGAATCTCTCTATAAGACTTGAAATCGTAGAAAGGTTTAGAGAACTAAATGATGAAATGCTTTAGAAATGTACACTAGGCAAATGTGGCAGAAAAATACCCTAAAATTACAGCATTCCTCAAGCTAAAATGACATCAGCAGTGGAGTGCTGTACTGGATAAATTTCCTGTGCTGTTATGTGATAATTTTGTGGGTAGTGAAGGGAGAAATTAAGAGCATGGTACAATCTGTCCCTCAGAAGATGCTCTGCGAAGTGCTCTCATGAGAATGAAAAGCGAATGATTGAATGCATGAAAAGAGAGCAGTTTGTGAACCAAAATACCAATGAATAATGATGGGGCAACTCTTGGGAAAGAAACAAAGCCACAGAAGACAGGTGAATTTTAAACTCCCAAGTTCAGTTTCTTATGGAATTATAGGACAGAATGAATGCGAGGCAAGTCTGAAATTATAATTAGAGGGAAATCTATAACAATCACTTTTGCAAACACTTCTAAAAGTGGCAGTGGGAAAGATTTTTAAACAAATAATTTTCAGGCCAATTGAAAAGATAATGAAGTGTGTAGTTCTCCCTTGGCACACACAACAGCTCACTCTGTCCAGAAAATTATAGGGCAAGCCATACAGAACACTTGGGCTTCATTAAGAAGAGCAGGGCACTCTGATGCTTGGGAAACAAGTAGCTACTGGAACACAGAGCCAGGAAAGACATCCACATCTTGCCTATTTGCCACCACATTGTTGTAAATGTTTTAATTTATTCTCTCATCTCATTCTCTGTAGAAGAAAAAGAAAGTTCTGTTTTTTTTGTAATGAATCCAGCTGTTCACATAAGTTAAGAATAATGGGATGAGTGTGTATGCATATTTAAAGATAATACAAGAAAAGAGAAGTTATTTATGGTATAACAATTGCAGACTGAAAGTCAAGAAAAATGGAATTGGTCTCTCCAAGCTTCCGAGCAAGCAGATCACGGCTGCATGTGTTCTCACTTTTTATGTGGTTCCAATTATCATTCTCAGGCTATTCTAAGAATTACATAGTAAACTCACATATGGCACACTGAATATTTCAGCAGAAAGACATTTTACTAATCAGAAAATTGATTTAATAGTATATTTTAGAATCAGAATTTTTTTCTATAACTCAAGAATTTAGGGGCTCAATTAGGTATGTACCCCAATATCTCAAAGTACAGAAAATCAAAGATTTAAATCTGCTCTCTGAGAGTTAAACACAAAAGTCAAAAAAGAAATTTAAAATTCATGTCATGCACATGACAAAACATCTTTCAGGTCTTATGGACTAGAAATATAACCTGATTATAAGTTTTAATATTTCAAAATAGAAAATTAAAAACCTAAGTGTTCTTAGCCACAGAAGCCTAATAAACAGAGATCCTTAGAAGCAAACGTCTGCAATTCCCCTCTGAGCCCTATCAGAGAAGAAAGAGACTTAGCAAACACAACAGAATATCCTGGTCCTTGAATATGGGCAAAATCATTCTTTTTTTTTTTTTTTTTTTAAGATTTTATTTGTTTGACAGACAGAGATCACAAGTAGGCAGAGAGAGAGGGGGAAGCAGGCTCCCTGCTGAGCAGAGAGCCCCATGCGGGGCTCTATGTGGGGCTCTATGCAGGGCTCGATCCCAGGACCCTGGGATCATGACCTGAGCCAATGGCAGAGGCTTTAACCCACTGAGCCACCCAGGTGCCCCATGGGCAAAATTATTCCTACTGCCAGATGGTTGCATCAGGCAAAGTAAGCTTTATTCAATCTAAGCTAATATTCAGTCTATCATACTCCTTTGTTCTGATTACTTATGCACTGAGCTAACTGTTCATCAGTATCTGCCTTCTCATTTAGTCTACATTGTGATGATGTGTTAAGACACAGGGAGTAGGAAGGTTTTTGCTTTTGTATTGTTTTGTGTTGTTATTATAGATTAGCATCATGATTCTGATTTTATACATCACGTTCACATTTTTATTACTTTAGATTCTGTCCCTGGGAGGATTTGGCAACTATCTGTTGACAGTGTCTTACTTTTGGATCAGATATTAGATAAAGGTAAAATTACCAAGGTCACAAGTGGACTCCTGAGAGTCTTTTTGGTGGCAATCCTGTATCCCCCACCTCTCTATCACAAGATTAGAAAGAAAAAAGTCACACATTTATTTTTCATCAAGTCATAACTTACTGCTCTTGTTAACGATAACATAGTCACATCCCCGTTATATTTCCTCCATACATTTAATGCTGTTTATATTCATTATCATACACTTCCTGAATTAGATAACATACAGTTCCCAGTAAACATAGATTATCCCATCAATGTTAGAAATCATTGGCATTCCTGTGATCATTATTATTATTCTAAATCCATTCGCCTGAAGGCACTGTTACCACAGATCTTCCTCTCCTCACCCAAACAAAACACTTAAGATTTGGGAATTAAGATTTTCATAGTACGGTGTACAAGTGTCATTTCTGTTTCTCAATTCCCATTCAACTATATGAGAAGCTGCTAATTAAGAATGAATAGTTTTAATATTAATATGTTAAATTAGCATTAATTAATTAGTATGTATAGTATATAGTATTACAGGACTTTCTGTATCTCTGAAACCTCTCTGTTTCAGAGGATATATCAACGGTAGAAGAAAGAATCATCCTGCATCTACTTTTAGGTGGCAGACTTGCCTAAGTGGTCCAAGCTTTGATTTTAAATGAAGTTTCCATCATCCTTGTAATTAGCGAAAATGCCTTATAGAGACTAGCAAGAGGTTAATTCTTAGGCTTTTTAATTGTGATAGCTTGAGTTTTCAAATTTTTACTGTGTATAAATATGTTGATATTTAAATTTGAAAAGTGGAGAAGTATGTCGGAGTCCACAAATCAGAACAATGTGTAACAGAGGTATGATACTTCTACTGCTGAACTTGCTCACAGGGAAATCTCTATTGGCCTATCTCCAGTTCTACTTTGATCCTAGGGTAAAGCTGGCCCAGCATGCTATGATCCCCACTGAAGTTACCAGATGCATACATTTGGAAGTATTTGGGATTATCTTCCATCATGAGGTGGTTTGTTGTCAACAGATTCTGATTTCCAGATTCTGGCTTGGGAATGAATTGCTCAAACAACTTGGCCTTGAGTGAGCTTCTGATTCTGCTCTCAAGTCCTCTTGATGGAAAGATCCTCATTCTTTTAAAAAATATATTTTTTTATTTATTTTAGAGAGAGAGAGAGCGCACAGGGGGAGGAGCAGAGGAAGAGGGAAAAGCAGAATCTGAGAGTAGAGCCCGACATGGGGCTCTATCCCATGACCCTGACATCATGACCTGAGCTGAAATCAAGAGTGAGATGCTTAACCAACTGAGCCACTCAGGTGCCCCAGTACGTCTTTATTCTTATCAGCCTCCCCATACAGTCTACCAGAATCCAGATTTACCCATTTCTTTATTTGCTTTTCAAGTTGTCTTATTTCTCTTCCTTTCAGCACAGTTCAGTTCTTATCAATAATACTTAACATTATTGAGCTAGTTTAACGTCGGTAGGTACTGCACAAATAATTTTTTCATGAATCCACTTACTTAATACCATAGAAAATACCATAGAAAATACAAGGCATGTTCTAATATTATGCCCATTTTACCAGTGGGATGCCTGAGGCACTGTGGAGCTAAGTAACTTGCCCAGTGTCATACCATCAGAAAGATGTTAAGGAAGGGACATAAGCAACAGCTTTGTTATTATGCAGCACTGGATGGCATTATTTCCAGTGGAAATAATGGAAAATCTTGCTTATATACATGTTTGATAACATTTCTGTCTGTTTATAGTCTTTGGGATTGCTCATGAAGTAAATATCTAAAGCCTAGTGAATTATAAATGAGACAAGGGAAAATTGTCCAGGAGGAGGGATGTATCAGTTAACTCAGCCACAACTTATTAAACTAGATTCTTACAACCTCAAATTGTACTGGATTCTTTGTTGCACAGTTTTTCTTTTTCTTTTTCTTTTTTTTTTTTAAGTAGGCGCCACACCCAGCATGGAGTCCAATGAGGGGCTTAAACTCATAACCCTGAGATCAAGACCTGAGCTAGGATCAAGGTCCGATGCTTACAGGACTGAGTCACCCAAGCACCTCTGTTGCATGGTTTTGATATATAAAATAACCTGAATTTTACTGATTTGTACAAATCCTGAGTAAGATAAAGATCTTTACTCCACCTTCCTCTTTAATAAAAATCTGACAAGTTGCTCATGTTTCATGGAGTTAACTCATTTAGCTGTATTTTGAAGCTGTTTTAAAATGTAATGATGCTATTAAAATGATTTTCCTCTTATAAACAGCTTTTTAAGATCACCTGGATGGCTCAGTTGGTTAAGTGTCTGCCTTTCACTCAGTCATGATCTCAGGGTCCTGGGATCCAGCCCCACATCGGCTCCTTGCTCACCCGGGAGCCTGCTTCTCCCTCTCCCTCTGCCCCTTCCGCTCATGATCTCTCTCTCAAATGAATCACTAAAACCTTTTTTTAAAAAAGAAATAATTTTTTTAGTAGATGCTCAAGAAATTTTATTGCATGATGGTCAAGGAAACCTAGGAACAAATGCAGATAAGAGGATTAAATTTTTAGTTTTATATTCATTAATATCATCTTACAGTATAAGGAGAAAAACATTTCCAGTACACAATAAAAAACAATTTTGGTAGTGCATGGGTGGCTCAGTCCGTTAAGCATTGACTTTGACTGCGGTCATGATTTCAGGGACCTAGGACAAGCCTGGCTTTAGCAGGGTGTCTGCTTCTCCCTCGCCTTCTGCCCCCCAACACCACTCAGCTCTTTCTTTCTCTCTGTCTTTCAAATAAATAAATAAATAAATAAAATCTTTAAAAAAAAAAAGGCAATTTTTAAGTCCAGAAACATAATTGCCTATAAAGAAATGACTAATGAAGGCACTTGTAGTTCCCTTGAGGTATATGATGCATTCACATAACATCTTCTCCAGGGATATTTGAGTAACTTTGTAGCATCATCATTTTGGTAATTTCCAGAGCTTGTGTGATGAATGAAGAGCATGACTTTAAGGAATTAATCTGTGGTTTTGTGAAGATGGTGGCAATCATTAATTGCCCTGGCACCCTTATTTCAGATTGATAAAATTTAATATAGATTATATGAAGCTCCTTATTTACAAATCAACCCCCAAATGTCCATCTCCAAGCAGTCACTAGTAAGTGCCTATTGATAATGTGGGAGAAAGGAGAAACAATTCAGAAGGCTGATGTTCCTTTATAAAGCTTTGTACCTTAGTAGTCTCTAAAAGATGTGGTCTCTGACTTGTATAACCCATTGACAACATTTTGTACACATTTTGAATGCTTTAGTAATATTTTTTGTTAATAAATAATAGTGGAATTATTGGGATATATTTGTAGTCAACATCTCAGTTTCCCAAAATAGATTCACGGGGGCAACATACAATTGACTGCCAGCGTTCTTTTTTGAATGCGAAGTGATTTTCTATTTACCTTACTTGCCCAATTATTTTTGTTTTTTGTTTGTTTTTCATTTTGTTTTCTCTGAAAAAAGAAATTTCAAAGAGAGTGGCATGCAAAAGGCTTTGTGGAAACCTGTTATTAATACTTTCATGTATATGAAAATTCTCACGACAACCACAATGTGAATATCTGAGTGGTAGAACTACCCACTCAGAAAGGTATCTTAGGTACGGACCATCTTATTGACCATTGGGGTCAACAACAACAAAAAATGCTTATAGTCACTGTTGTCTCTGTTTTTGTTTCTACTTTCCTCTTCAACCCCGCATCAATTCTTATGTCTAGTTGAAAAAAATAATTGCTTCTTTCTCTGAAGCTTTCCTTGAATCCCCCCGCCCACATTTTTAAAAAATCTCAATGCCACTCTTTCTCTTAGCTTCGGTCTCCCTCCCTTGGTCTACTGAATGACTTTCTTACCTTGTTTCTCTCCGTTCCTGTTCATCTTCCAACTTCCAAAATTCTTCCAAAATCCAGATCTGATCAGATCCGGATACTGTTTCATAGCTAACCAATTCACAAGGATAAAATTCAAACTAAAAAGAGAGAATCCTTTATAATATGACCATAGCCTAAATGACAGCTCTTATTTTTCTTTGTCCTTTCCTTCAAGCATTTTATTCTTTCTGCAGTGGGAGGACTTCCTGACCTCCCAGTGGGTAGTATATATTTCTTCTTTGTGACTTTGTATATATTTCCCTGTTCGTTGGCATGTACCTTATTTTCCTTTCATCTCTGCCTGTTGAAAACCCTTCAGGGCATATTTTACCCGGGAATCATTCTTATTTTTCTCTTTCCATGAATCATTTTTATATTTCCCAGAGTTAGTTTTTGTATTGAAGCCTCATTAGAACTTTCAATTAAAGAAATTATTATGTTTAAAGAGTAGGGAATGATGCCTATTAAATGAAGTATATTCGTTTTAGTCTGACAGTCTATCTTTTGGGCTCTGTTCAATGTGTCTGAGGCTAATAGCCTATATGGATGCCTGTGAGTTCCACTGCTCATTTTAAATCATGCCTTCAATTAATTCTCAAAGTCCATAATTCTTCACGATGTGTATGTTGTACTGATTTTTTTTTTCTGATTTCTCTCTTTAGTGGAAATAACAAGGAGGTTAAAGCTTATGTCTGTTTCAAGAATCCTAATTCCACTCAGAATGAAATTAACTCCCACAATCATACATTACAATTTATGATCTTTCTTTGCACATTTTCGAGCGACTGAAATTATGCTCATAACCTATCCAATTTAAATCACTTGGCGATGCTAATGAACTATGCTATTATGCTATTTCTCCCACCTGGGAAACACAAAAGAGATGCAGATGCCCATTAATAGCAGCGATCTCGGCCAAGCCTGACCACCTCTGCACATTAAACACCGCTCTTTGAAAATAACTTCTGACATATGCGGCTGTTTGAAATCTTAGAAGCCATTTAGCATGAAAAAAATTTCAGAAACATAGATTTTTTTTAATGTATATTTTATGTTTTTGTTAAACTTGTCTTTTAAAACATAGCCAAATAAAAAATCAAAGTAAAATGATTTAAAAACGTTTGAGGAAGTAGAAAACTTTTAAGACTGAAGCCAGCAGGGCATCAATGAATAAGTCAGATATATTAAATGGAGATGTAAAGAATAAATGTGAAGAGAAATGATAAAATATTTTACTGAGGTTTATTAATAAGAGAGCACAAAATTTTAAATAAAAAACCCATTTAGTTTGAAGATATAAAGAAAATTGTAACATGAGCTCGGGAAAGTCGAGGTAAAGGTGTTTGACCCTGACTCCCTGGACCCTGATCGCTGTGAGAGCTGCTATGGTGCCGAAACAGAAGACATCAAGTGCTGCAACACCTGTGAAGATGTGCGGGAGGCCTATCGGCGTCGGGGCTGGGCCTTCAAGAACCCAGACACGATCGAGCAGTGCCGGCGAGAGGGCTTCAGCCAGAAGATGCAGGAGCAGAAGAACGAAGGCTGCCAAGTGTATGGCTTCTTAGAAGTCAACAAGGTGGCCGGAAACTTCCACTTTGCTCCCGGGAAGAGCTTCCAGCAGTCTCATGTACATGTCCATGACTTGCAGAGCTTCGGCCTCGACAACATCAACATGACCCACTACATCCGGCATCTGTCATTCGGGGAGGACTACCCGGGCATTGTGAACCCCCTGGACCGCACCAATGTCACCGCACCCCAAGCCTCCATGATGTTCCAGTACTTCGTGAAGGTGGTACCCACAGTGTACATGAAGGTGGATGGGGAGGTGCTGAGGACAAATCAGTTTTCTGTGACCAGGCACGAGAAGGTCGCCAACGGGCTGATGGGTGACCAGGGGCTTCCCGGAGTCTTCGTGCTGTATGAGCTGTCACCCATGATGGTAAAGCTGACAGAGAAGCACAGGTCCTTCACGCACTTCCTGACAGGCGTGTGCGCCTTCATCGGGGGCATGTTCACAGTGGCTGGACTCATCGATTCGCTCATCTACCACTCGGCTCGAGCCATCCAGAAGAAAATTGACCTCGGGAAGACAACATAGTTGTCTCCTTCCCCCTCTGTTGTTCTGTTCTCCTGTTTCCCTTTGGCCCTGTGGTCATTCGCAGCCTCTTGCCCACCCCACCCCCACTCGGCGTCGGTCTCAGTGCAGGTTCATAAATCTGTTGGTTGTGATAGTAAAAAAAAAAAAAAAAAAATATATATATATATATATATATATATTTGATTTCCTATTTCAAATATCAAGGAGAATAGAGGTAGTAAGAATTTAGATAGGCGGGGCGCCTGGGTGGCTCAGTGGGTTAGGCTGCTGCCTTTGGCTCAGGTCATGATCTCAGGGTCCTGGGATCGAGTCCCGCATCGGGCTCTCTGCTCAGCAGGGAGCCTGCTTCCTCCTCTCTCTCTCTGCCTGCTTCTCTGCCTACTTGTGGTCTCTCTCTGTCAAATAAATAAGTAAAATCTTAAAAAAAAAAAGAATTTAGATAGGCAAGGATATCGTTTCCTCCATAAGAATCTACCAAAAAATATAATTCTATTAGGTTTGTCAGTTCACATGAGTTTGAGTGAATGAGGGATGCCTATATCTTTATTAGCACTGTATGTTTATACTAATTTCTAAAATTCTTTGTGCAGTAGTAGTTCTATACTTCAAGAAGACCTTGTGTGTAGCCATTGGGAACATGTCTCTTTGAAGATCATTTTATTTATTTTTTTGAAATGTTTAAAAATTTCTCATTAAACAATTTTTATCTTATTTGCAACTACAGAAGACAATTTGTCCCAACTTTTTACCCAGTCCTTTTTTTACCTGGGCAGGGGAAAACAGCTTTTCAGAAAGAGAAGTTAGAAAATCTCAAATTCAATTTCAATCATCTTACTCTCAGACAACAATCTTCAAATTCTCCACAACTCTTCCTGAGTATCTACAAAGTTCTTAAACTTCATTAAGAGCTATGGCCTACCAACCTCATCCTTGCCTCTCTGCTTTGCATTTACAGTAAATTCCTGATTTTCTTTTGGACTGATCTAGGTCCTGTGCTTCATTTATGATAATGATACCCGGCAAACACCCTTAAGATTTTGCCATTCTTTCCATCCTTAATACTTTCCTGATAAAACCTGTATCTGGTTGTTTCCGACAAATTTTCTGTGTAGTATTTTCCATTATTTCATTATATTTAATTTTAAATTTCTTTTAAAATTTATTTTTTTAGCCATAGTTACCAAGAAATATACTTTTTAAAAATTTCCAAAATAGTGAGGAATTTTTATTTATTTTTTGTTGTTGACTTTCCAACTTAAGTTGAAGAAAGATGTTCTGCCTGATGCAGATTTCTTTTTGATTTGTTGTCACTAGCTTTATAAGTAAGTGTGTGAAAACAATGTTTATTTTTTAAATGTGTGGAGAGTTCTACATACGATTTTTCTTTTTTCTTTTTTTTTTTTTTTTAAGATTTTATTTATTTATTTGACAGAGAGAAACCACAAGCAGGCAGAGAGGCAGGCAGAGAGAGAGAGAAGGAAGCAGGCTCCCGGCTGAGCAGAGAGCCCAATGCGGGGCTCGATCCCAGGACCATGGGATCATGACCTGAGCCGAAGGCAGCGGCTTAACCCACTGAGCCACCCAGGCGCCCCTACATACGATTTTTCAAATGAAATTGTTACTTGTATTATTTAAAGCCTTTTCCATGTAATCCTTTTTATTATATCTTCCTTAACTTTTTATTGAGATATAATTAACATAGAGTGTCAAATTAGTTTCAAGTATACAACATAATGATTCAACATTTCTATACACTACTGAGGTATAGTCACTTTTTTTGATCGAACAACATAACTACAGTCTTGTGGACTATGTATTCCCTGTGGTGTACTTTTCTTCTCCATGACTTACTTATTTTGTAACTGGAAGTTTGTACCTCTTAATCTCCTTTAACTATTTCACCCATCCCCTTACCAACTTCCTCTCTGACAACCACCGGTTTGTTTTCTGTATTTTGAGTCTGGGTTTTTTTTTTTTTTCCCCCTCTTTTATTTTTACTTTGTCTGTGTGTTTTGCTTTTTAAATTCCACATATGAGTGAAATCGTGAGGTATTTGTCTTTCTCTCTCTGACTTATTTCGCTTAGCATTATGTCATCGAGTTTCATCCATGTTGTTACAAATGGATTTTTTGACTTTTTATGACTGATATTTCATTGTGTGTGTACATACCATGTTTTCGTTATCCACTCATCTGTTGATGAACACTTGGGTTGATTCCATATCTTGACTATTATAAACAATGCTGTAATAAACATAAGGGTGCATATATCTTTTTAAAGTAGTGTTTTGTTTTCCATGGTTAAATACTCAGTAGTGGAATTACTGGATCATATCTTTAATTTTGGGGGATTCTCCAACTGTTTTCCACCCTGGTTGCACCAATTTACATTCCCACCTATAGTGCAGGAGGGTCCCTTTTCCCCACATCCTCACCAATACTTGTTATTTCTTATCTTTTTGATTCTAGCCAGTTTGACAGGTGTGAAGGGATATTTCACTGTGGTTTTGATTTGCATTTCTCTGATGACTAGCGATGTTGAACATCTTTTCATGTGTTTTTTGGCCATCTGTATATCTTCTTTGGAAAAATATCTATTCAGGCCCTCTGTCTTTTTAAATCAGATCACTTATTTATTTATTTTTGGTGTTGAGTTGTATAACATCCTTATACATTCATATAACCCTTATTGGATATATTATTTGCAAATATTTCATCCCATTCAGTAGCTTGCCTTTTCATTTTGTGAATGGTTTCCTTCATTTTTCATAAGATTTTAAAATTATTTTATTTATTATTCAAAATTTAGAAATATTTATAAAAATTCTGCCTTATCTATCAATAACTGAGAAAATTGTGAATGTGCATTTATCATTTTCCCTGTAGTTTTTACCAATTTTCACCTTCTTACAGTTAAGACAATCTTATTATAGGGGCATATGCGTTTAGAATTACTATATCTCCTTGGTAAAATAACTATCTTACAATTTTGTAGTGATCTTTTTTATCCCTAATAAAACTTTTTATCTTAACATATGTTATCTGGATTTAATTTTCATTTGTGTGAACATTACTTCTGATTTAACATTTTCTCATCTTTTGACTTTGTATCTTTAACTATCCTTATGTTTTAAATGAGTTAATTTTAAATAGCATATAGCTGGATATTTTTAAACTTCTTTGTCAATTTGTCATTAAATATTAAGTTTAATCTATTTTTGTTTATTTAGCCTTTTTAAAACTATATTTGATTAATTTCTATTTTCATATTTTCTTGATTTCTATTTGTCCTTTCCTTTTTATGCTTTCTTTCTCTTTCTCTACCTTTTTCTTTTGCAATACCTGACATTTTATCTTTTAATAATCTATTTTTTCCTTTAAATAAAATTTTATGTATTTATTCAATACAATGAAAGCAAGAGACATCACAGAGGGAGAGGAAGAAGCAGACTTGCTTCTGAGGGTAGAGCCCAGTGCAGGGCTTGATCCCAGGACCCTGAGATCATGACCTGAGCTGAAGACAGACACGTAACAGACTGAACCACCCAGGTGCCCCTATTTTTTCCTTCTTATATGTTTAGAGTTTATAATTCGATTTTCTTATGCATTTTATTTTTGTTCTTTTAGTGGATAGCTATCCTGTCTGTAATTGCACATCTTCTCCAAATTCATTTTCTTTTCCCCTTTTTTTCTACATTTTGTAGAAAACACTTTCATATAATTCTACAGGCAATAACTCTTCCAAAAACATGCTCATATCACCCTTACTCTATAGTGTATGTTTGTCCTTTAAAAAAAATCCTCGAACTTTACATGACCATTTCTATGTTCTCTGACTTGCTCTGTTTCTGGTAAGAAGTCTGATTTCAATATTACTGATTTCTTTTAGGACCATCCCTTTGTGCCTGAAAGTTTTCCAGTTTATATATATATATTTTTTTCATATATATATGTATATATATATTTCATATATATATATATTTTTTTTCATCCTGCTTAGAATATCTTGTACTTTCTATGTTTGCGAATTCATATCTTTCACCATTGTAGAATTTATTCATCTTTTTTTTAAATCATCAGATTTCTCTCATTTTCTCTAATATCCTTTCTAATAGTCTGATTAAATGTTAGAATATCACATTCTATCTTTTCTATCATTTTTTTCTTTCATAATTTCCTCTCTTTGCCTCTCTGCTTTGCATTTGGAGTAAATTCCTGATCTTTCAGTGTAATACAACTTTCATCAACTGTATCTAATTTGTTGTTTAGCTCATTCATTGACATTTTTATATCAATATTATGTGGTATGTTTTTAAAATTATTTTGTTTCATTTTTATGTGGTTTCCTACTCATTTTTTGTGATTTTATCTTTTACTTCAAAATGTTTTCTACAGAACTTCTTCTATTTTCTATTTTCTTTTATACTATCTAAAGTATTGTGGGGAATTTAACTTAATTAAAAATGTTTCATCAATATATTTGTTTCTTTGACCCTAGTAATTCCATGTTCTTATATGCTTGATATTTTTGCTAATGAGCTCAACATTTTTCACTTTAATATGTGGGAATCCAGAAAGATCCATGCTGAATATCTTTTATTCTAGAGAAAATTTGTATTTGCTCTCACAGCTCTCCAGGGGTTCTACTTTTCTGAGCTGACCTTGTCTCTTATTAATATAGCATACACAGGTTTAGTGTTACCACTTTAACCAGGATTCAAAGCTGAGGCTCTTGAGCTAATATTAGTATTCCCTTCAGGGTTCCACACCTTATAGCTTACTGGTATTTATTTGTGTTTGCTTTGTGGGGTAGAGGAAATATTCTATAGAGATTTTTCTTCCATGTTGGATTCCCAGACATTCATAATAATGTTTTACATAGGATCTAGTTATATTAAGATTCTCTTCAGATTACCTAGCCTATTATATCCACAGATAACTCTGTCCCATGGTTTGTAGTTGTCTTTTGTTTGTGAGTGATTTCCTTTTTCAAGTTCCTTATTTCTACTTGAATAAAGTTTATAGTTTAATTAAATTTAATATAATTTATTAAATTTATAGTTTAATTTATAGTTTATAGTTTAATTTAATATAATATAATATGATTTAATGATAGCTTAAATATACTATAGTTTATAGCATATTCTGTAGTATATGTAGTATATATATCATGAAGAACCTCCAATGTGCAGACCACTGAATGCCAGTTGCTTATTTATTAAATTGTAAACATCAGCTTCAAACTAAAATAACATATGTTCTAAGTGTTCATTGACAGGAAGAATGACATTTGAATGTTCATATTAGAAGAGTGTTTACCTAATTGGGGGAATTAAATTTAAAATAAAACTTTCACTTGGGGCACTTGGGTGGCTCAGGCAGTTCAGTGTCTGACCCTTGGTGTCAGCTCAGGTCATGATCTCAGGGTCATGAGATCAAACCCTGCATTAGACTCCACAGTCAGTGCAGAGTCTGGTTGAGAATCTCTTTCCTTCTCCCTCCCCCATCCCTCTACCCTTCCCACTGCTCACACACACGCTATCTGTATTAAATAAGTAAGTAAGTAAATAAATAAATAAATAATCTTTAAAAAATAAATCTTTCATTGAGAAGATATACTCTCAGGTTCCTACAATTCATAGTATGCTTCAGTTAATTGTATATTATATACTAATATAGGTATTGAAATATTTAATAATTCAGAATGACCATATCATAAGCATGCATGTATAAAACTCTTCAAAAGAAAAAAAAAAAGAAAAAAGAAAAAGAAAAAAAATGCATTATCTCCTTTAATTTTCACAGCAAATTTGTAGGTTGAATTAATATTGCGATTTCATAGATGTGGATATTTCTGCTCAGAAAATTTAAATAATTTGCAAAGCTGAAATACAAGCTGAGTCCAAATTAACTTATTTTTCTGTTTCAAGTTGAGTGTGTTACTGAATCCTCAGAAAGCACTACTTTTTGTCCATAAAACATTAATTTGTCTCAACACGAATCAAAATAGATCATTAACTTTGATCTTCTTGCATTATCTCTATTGCCTGTGTTGTTTGGTTCTTTTCTGACTTTGCAGACAAGCTTACATTAAAAAAGAGGATTATGTGGAGTCACTTTAAGATTTTTCTGACTCAATAATCTGTCAAATGAAGTAAGACATGGCAGTATTTTCCTGATTGAAAATTAATCATCATTTTTTATATTTGTCCAACTGGGATTTTATGAAATAATTTAAATTGAGCATGATTTTGGCAAATTATTCAAGTGCATTCAATATTAGATCTCAAGATGAGGTGACAGGAACCATTTCTTAATGAAAGTTAATTTTAATTATCACAAAATTATTTCTATATGTTAGACTGCAGCAAGCAATATATTTTTTCTATCTCTGAGGAACACCTGTAATTGGTCTATCTATTAAAGGTAAGAAAATGTAATATTTTTTATTTCCCATTAATTAAAATTTATTCAAATGAATGTAAACTTCTTGATAGCTTAGCAAAATTTAAATTGTAAGAGTAATTAAGAAAGTGAAGGTATATGAAATAATTTAAAGAAGAAAAATGCACAAGAATTTACTTGTATTAAGAAATATATATATGTGTTATGTAGCCATATTTGAAATATCACATCTCTTTTTTTTCTTTCCCCCTTTAAAAAAAATCCACAGGATGACTTTTACAGCTGTTCCAATTGAAGTAACAAGGATATGATTTGCCCTCACATCTGAAGTTTTCAAAAAAAATCAGACAAAATAGATAAAGCAACGATTTTTGAAAAAAAATAGATATCCAGCAATGGAGGACAATGATCCCTGAGAAACAGGCAAAAAATGAGGTAAGGCTGATAGTTTTGAGAGACTACAGGAGCTGTAGCATAGGTGGGACAACTAAAGCAGGGCCTGAAGGATTTCGTAAGTTGAGGAACTGAAGCTGGAGAAACTAACCCAGCTATAATTCACAGGAAAGACTATCAGAAGTAAGAGAGCACACAGAGGAAGAGAACTCTGGAGATCTGTAGAGGGTACCCTGAGTGTTCTGAAAAATTACCCATCAGAGCAAATGTGTGAGGCATCAACTTTGGGGAAAGAGAGACAGAAGGAAACTTTCCCTGCTCTCACAGGCTGATATAAATGCCTAGTCTCATGAGCTGGGTTAGAGATGTTCACAATTCACGTGGCATTGAATGGAGAATTCAGGGAGATCTTGCCTCAGTACTAGGAGATAATTAGCCTTAGACAGCCCTGCTTGGGACCTGCCTACAAAATCACAGAAGCAAGACCTGAGAGAATCAAACCATTTCCAAGTAAATTCACTACATCCCAGGGTGAAGTTTAAGAAGATGTTTAAGAATGCGAATATATCCAGCACTTAGCAAGGCAAAACTCATACTGTCTGTCATTCAATCAAATATTACTCAAGGTGGTAATACACAGCTCACAATGGAGAGAATAATCAATCAATAAAAACTGACCTGAACTTTAGAATCAGCAGAAAGACATTATAACATTGTAACAGTACTACATTTGGTCAAAAGATCAAGTAAAGACACAGAAGATACAAATAAGATCGAAATCAAACTTCTAGCAATTAAAACTACAATGACTGAGTTGACTGAGATGGAAAATATACTAGATGGGATTAATGACATTAATGGGTAACAGTAGATTAATTAGGCATGGCAAATAAAATCATTGAAGACGTCAGAGTCAAAACTATCCAAAATAAGGAGAGAAAAAGAAATTTAACTGGAAGAATAGAGGTGAGTTGTAGAATAACTTCAAACAGAAATGGTCAGATACAATTTGGAAGATGTAATGGTTAAAACCTTTCCAAATTTAGTGAAAATTGTAAATTCACAGGTCTCAAATTTCAGGATATTCTTCAAAGGTGTAGCCAAGTGGATTTCTGGATAAGTTGGATGTGGAGTTTAAGAGAAATAGAAGTAATAGAGTTAAGTTTATAGAATTAAGTTAAATTCTTCGTATTTATACAAAGGAATTGTAATCAAGATCTTGCAGAGACATGGACATCCCTATGGTTATTGCAACACTATTCATAATAGCCACGATGTGGAAACAACCTAAATATTCATTTCCAGATGAATGGAAAAAGAAACGTGGCAGATACATATATGGAATACTATCCGGGCTTTAAAAGGGAAGAAATTCTACAATACGTGACAACATGAATGAACCTTGGGGATATTATACTAAGTGAAATAAGCTAGTCATAGAAAGCTAAATATTGTATTATTCCAGTTAGATGAGATATGAAGAATAGTTAAATTCACAGTATCAAAGAGTAGATGGTGGTTTCTGGGTGCTAAGAGAAGAAGGAAATGGGAAGTTACTAATCAATGGGTATAAAGTTGATGAATAAGCTTTAAACATCTGCTGCACAATATTATACCTATAGTCAACAATAATATATACACTGAAAAAAATTTGTTGAGAGTAGATGTCATGGTAAGTGCTCCTACCACGATAAGATAAATGAAAAACTTCTAGAAGAGTGATTCAAGTATTCTTTTTTAATCTAAGCAGATGAAAGACGGAGCTTCTCTCATTTGATATGGGAATTAAGGAGGATAGAAGAGGTGTGTGTGTGTGTGTGTGTGTGTGTGTGTGTGTATGTGTTTATTGTAGATATAGTTTGAAAAGACATCAGATGTCTTGGTAGAGCTATCAAGCATGAAGTTATGAAGTTATATATGATCTAATGTCTCGGGCATAGGTCTAGTATGGAAATATTTAGTTGAGCATTGTGAGCATATAGATGATGAAACTGGGTGGCTCTTTAAGGGACGGAATCTAGGTGGAAAAGATAAAAATTCCAAACTGAAGCCTGCTGTACTCACACATTAAAAGACTGATGAGGAGAACATACAAAAACAACAACAAAAAAAAGAATTAGAAGAAATAATGTTGGGAACATAGAAAAATCAAGAGTGTGCTGTATCCTGAAAACCAAGTGTATATAGAAAGTAATGGAGAAAAAGGAGTGGTTGTCTCTGTTAAATGCTACAGCCTGCTCTAATAATATGATAACTGGAAATTGACCACAAATTTAGCCAAGTGAGGGTCATTGGCAATCTGGACAGGAGTAGTTTTGGAAAAGTGAAAAAGTCAAAGCCAGATGAGTGAATTTAAGAAAGAAACATTAAGGAAGAAATTGGATACAAGGAGAATGAATACTCTTCAGAGTTTTATTCAAAAGAAGGACAGATAAATGGGACAGGAAGTAGAAGGAAGTAATAAGAGACAAGAGGGGCATTCTCTAATTGTTTGTGGAACTGTATTTCTTTTTCCTTTTTATATTTCCCTATTTTGGAATTGTCATCTACCAGAGTTCTTAGCAACTTAAAACTATTTTTTTTTTTTAGACAGTTCTAGGTTTAAATCTATGTCCCACTTCTGAAGTGTATAATATTGAACAAATTCCTTAATACCTATTCTTCAAATTCCTCTTCTATGAAATAGAGTTAATAATAATACCTATCCTCACAGGATTATTGGAAGAATTAAATAAGAATTAAATAAGGCAATGTGTGTGTAAGGCATATGCACACTGTCTCAAATACAGCACATGGCAGAAACTCAATTATTGCTTGCTAGTTTATATATTAAATATATTTCTGGTTCTTTACTTATTCATTTTTGATGTCGTTTCATTGTTGTTACTAATCTGAATGACACATTTATAACTTAAAAACTGACCTTTCACATGCCACACATGTTGTGAATATTTTTTGCATTTATTTTGTTTAAAAAAAACTGGGGGGGGTGCCTGGGTGGCTTGGTTGTTGGGTGTCTGCCTTCAGCTCGGGTCATGATCCCAACATCCTGGGATGGAGCCCTATATTGGGCTCCCTGCTCAGCGGGAGGCCTGTTTTCCCTCTCCCACTCTCCCTGCTCATGTTCCTACTCTCACTGTCTCTCTCTGTCAAATAAATAAATAAAATCTTTAAAGTTTTAAGTTGTATGTGATTAAATCTACTGAGTTTAATTTTATGTCTTCTTTCTGCTTTTAGGTTTAGAAACAATTGTCTTATTAAAGAATAAAATTATATTTCCAGATATATTTTTTGATTATGTCTGACTTTCCTTCTGATTTTACAATTTAGTCAGTTTGGGTGTTGTTTCATGATGACAAACATCTATGATGTCTTTAACAACATGGAAAAAGCCACCCATCTTCAGCTATCTGTTACCGGCCATGCTTCTTTTCTGGTATTCAGAAGAAATCACATTAACTTATGGGTTAATTTGTTCACTGAAAAATTTTTATTGAGCACATCCTAGATATTGGGTAACATTCCAGGCTGTAGAGATAGAGCAGTGAATGAGTGAAAGGCTGAACCATATTTTCCTTTGTGGGGTTTAACTTCCATAAAGAAAGAAAAACTATAACAGAAAAGAAATGTTAAAATTGCAATTTAAATGGCATGAAGAAAACAAAAGCTAGAGATAGAAAAGAGGAAAATATAGAAAAGATGGGTGGAGAAAATTGCTTTCTAAAATTTAGCCAGGGGCGCCTGGGGGGCTCGGTGGGTTGGGGCCTCTGCCTTCGGCTCAGGCCATGATCCCAGCATCCTGAGATCGAGGCCAGTGTCAGGCTCTCTGCTCAGTGGGGAGCCTGCTTCCCCCCCCCCCCCCCCCGCCTGCCTCTCTGCCTACTTGTGATCTCTGTCAAATAAATAAATAAAACCTTAAAAAAATTAAAAATAAAATTTGGCCAAAATCATAGTCTATGAGGTGATGTTGAAGAGAAGACAGGAAGGATGAGAAGAAATTTTTCAGTGATGAGCGCTTTTAGAATTGTTGTCATGGGCAAAGTGGAGGAGGGCGTGAGGTTATTCAAGAAAAGGAAAGAAGACACTATGGTTAGAACAGGGTAGGATGGCAGAAGATGAAGTCATAATCAGGGGGTTAGATCCTTCACAACATGGTAAGAATTGATCATAATTATAGCTCATAATAAAGAATAAATAGATGAACAGTTAGAATGTACAATTAAGCTCTTAAAATGTGTATCACGTAACTGAATAGGTTTTATGAATTGTTATTGAAGCGGTAGCTGGCCTGTTGAAAATTATTTTTATATTAAATAAGAATAGCCTTTTAATTTTATATCCATTCCACTTGAAGCTAATGTTTCTCAGATGTGCTGCTATTATTGTTATGGTGATAGAAAGTGATTTTCAAATCTAATACCAGAATTTTATACAATAAAAAAAAGATTTTGGAGAAAGAATCATGCTGATCAAAATATAAAGTTGATGAAATTCTCAAATACTTTTCTGTAGCAAGTCACTGTTTCTAGAAATAAAAACTACTTAACAGTGAGTTAGATTCATTCATAATATTGAAGACCCTCTGTGAAAAGGATAACTTATGTAATTACTCATTTTTAGCTCAAAATTTTTTTTCCAGAGATAGTGGATTTTATTCATTTATGAAATATATTAAATGTTCTAAATTGCTCCTATTGACAAGAATGGACTCCTCTTAAAAACTACTACCAATACTATTACTACTACTACTAACATTTATTGGATGATCACAATATACCAGACACTATTATAGGAACTTTTTTATGTGTATTGACTTATTTAATTATCATAACGACTCTATAAGATAGTTTTTATCACTTTTTTTTTCAATCTAGGACACTAAAATTCAAAGCAAATTAAGCTACTTCCCACATTCATAGTGTTGGAAAATATTGAAGTTGGGATCTAAACCTAAGCAATTTGGCAAAAAGAGCTTCATTTCTCTGCTAAAACCTGTTTATATGTATTTCTCATTTTTTTTTCTTATTTTGGTTTTGGTAATATTAGATTCATTTTAATGAGGGATACAAGAGCACTATAATCTAGTGTGTTAAAAAATGGCGACTCCTATTTATTAATATCACTCTTACGGTAAAACATAATTTAAGTTGCAGAAATATTTTTTTCAGTTCAGTTATTAAATTAACAGTAAATTTAGGCAGTCATTTTATCACTACAATAGCCCTACAGGGAAGATTGTGTGTTGCAATTTTCTGACTGTCTCCTCATCACACTGGTTTTGGAGTCAACAGTGGAGAACAATGTTCAAGAAGGAGCTCCTAGAGACAGGGACATCTGGACTAAGAATTGAATGATACAAGTAGGAACTAGGAAGGAACAAGAGGATACGTTAGAATGATAGTGTGTAAAGCATGTGAATTTAAAGGGGGAACAAAAGGAATACCATGTAGCTGGAATATAAATGAATAAAGTAATGGGATTTTGTGTTGGAGAGATAGGATAGGTCAAGTCATCAAGTCTTGTTACCCAAATTAGGACGTTTAGATTTTATCCTATGTACTCTGGGGAGATAGTGAAGGTTTATGGATGGTAATATGTGAAATTTTTCTTTCTAGAATCACTCGGTTATAGTGTAGATAATGGGAAAAGGGGGTGGGGAAGACTGAATGCAATGACATCACTGAAAAGATTTTTGTAGTTGTTTTTGTAGCAAGAAATGGTTTCTTCAAGTAGATGTTGGAAATGGGAACATAAATGGATCTGAGATCCAATTAGGAGGTTAGATAGATCTCAATGACTGGTTAAATATATTTAAAGGGAGAAAAGTAAGATTAATTCCCTTTCTTTCAAGAATGGGTGAATAATAAAAATTGCACTACTGAATAAAATGGAGAGCATAGGTGAATACACATACACTTGGAGTGGGGAGAAAGTTCAAAGGGGAAAATAATTGAAGTCCTTGAGGACCTGAAGGAACATACTGCCATCTGGGCCAGAGTTAGAGATTAGGAATAATCAGAAAATTATTATTCCCTGGAAGCAATGGATGTGGATGACATAAATAGATTTGAGATCCAATTAGGAAGTTGGATAGATCTCAATGACTGGTTAGATACAGGTTTTAAAGGGAGAAAAATATCTAAGATTAATTCGCTGTTTCTGGCTTTCAAGAATGGGCACAAAATGTGTCTGAGACATGGAAGTGAATTCTTAAGCCCTAGCATAGAGGAACATTGTAATTTACAAAAGAAGCATACATATGGATGTGTCCAAAAAAAAAAAAAGACCAAAAGGATCACTATGTCTTTAACAAATGTACAACTGGAAAAACTTGAAATATTAAAATTATTCCACTTCATCCACATTCTTGAGTTGACCTTCTCACCTAGCTAGATGAACTGGTTCTAGACTTATACCATATAAATATGCTAATTCAGTAGTTTCAGAAAGACAGAAAATGGAATTTACATGTTGAGTTCAACCCTAGAGAACCCAGATCTGGAACAATTTTAGGAACAAGAGTCCCATTAGTATGGAATCACAAATTGGTTTGGATCTCTATTACATTAGACACTCAAATTCCTATATTTTGTTATCAGTTGTGTTTCAACCTCAAGATATTTAAAGAACAATTATATTTGGTACTAAATACATCAAGGAAATGATATATGGTAAGGATGTGGTATAGATGTAAAGATTCTTCATTAGTCAAACACTTTAGAAACCTGAGGCGTGTCTGGGTGGCTCAGTGGGTTAAGCCTCTGTCTTGGGTTCAGGTCAGGTCATAATCTCAGGGTCCTGGGATTGAGCCCCACATCGGTCTCTCTGCTCAGCAGGGAGCCTGCTTCCCCTTCTCTCTTCCTGCCTCTCTGCCTACTTGTGATCTCTATCTGTCAAATACATAAATAAGATCTAAACAAAGAAAGAAAGAAAGAAAGAAAGAAAGAAAGAAAGAAAGAAAGAAGGAAAGAAAGAAGGAAAGAAAGAAAGAAAGAGAGAGAAACCTGAGACCCCAAAACCTATTTCTGTTCTTTTTTTTTTCTCTTTGAGAAATGACACTAGCTATAGTTTTAGAAAATAAAAAAGAAAAATAGTGCTCTGGTTCTGGTTGAAATAAGTGAACACTTACAAGAGGTTTTTAGATACAATTTAATATCATTAACCCTCTTTACCCTCAGCATAAGTAATCAACAAATGATTATATATATGAAATTTCTAGCAGTGTATTTTTAAAAGTCAATAGCTTTATCATATAACAATTAAACACCATGCTTCTTGGAATTTTGATCATTCCTTTTGTTCTGTCCAAATTATGTATTTTACAATGATTGCAACTATCGGCAAGGAAAATAATTGGAAGATGAAATGATATTTGCACTTATCTGAAATGAAAGAAGTTTTAATCCTTGTGATTACAAGTGTTTGCTTGAATTTTATTTTAACTAGTCTCATGATGTTTATAAATTTACACACCTGAGTTATATCCATCTTTTTGGTTGAGTGTAAAGATAGTTCTTGCTGTGGTAGAGAAACTGTCAGGAATGAAACGTGTCAGGTTTTATTTGTGCAGTAGATTTCATTCTTTTTAAGATCCCACACTATATGCTTTTCTGTTGTTTTTTTGGGCAGGAGTATAGAATAAAATGTGACATGTTTAGAGTGATGATTCATCTTGTCTCTCTACCTCTAATCTACTAACACCTTGAACACTGGATGTTTCATCCTTGTCAAGTGACTGTAAAGTATTATAAAAGTCACACTCAGGTATCAAAAGAAAAGGAATAAGTATGGGAAACATATTTATTGGAGGTTTTATATATACTTGTTAGAGCATGCCACTAATTGTATCATTGAATCCCTGGAAGCATACTTACAAGTTAGGAATAACTGTGCCCATTTAACGGATTAAGAAATTGAAGCCCAGAGGGCTTATATAATATCTTGAAGTTCCATAGCTGTTGAAGAGTGGAGGTAGAAGTCAAAAACCTTCCTGGTTCCAAGACCACATTGCTCTGATTTTATTTTAGTTTGGAATTTCACAAATAATGTTTATATATTGTATTTTAGAAGCATTTAGTAATAATTATAATATTAATATCAGTGCATACATGGTTCTTATTGTGTGCCAGGTGTTGCCTTACATAAATTACCTCACAACAACTCTATGGACTATATCCCATTATTCTTTCCACTCCTTAGGTAAGGAAGATAGTTTAATCACCAAATGTCACCCAGCTGATAGCTAATAAATAATAAAATTGTGATTCTATCCCAGTAGGTTATTTCAGCGTGTCTTTAATAATATATTTACTATAATGTTTTGAAAAACATTCCAGGGATTTCTGGAGTTGAAGAGTCTACCAAGAACTAAACACCCATAGGAGTCCATTATTCCTAATATTAGGAGTTTGTCTCAAACTAACTTTAAAGAAAGCAATAAATATATTGATGGCAGAATTTAAACTGTGTTACAAATTTTGTTACTATAAAGGATTGTAAAGACTTAGTGCAATGGAGAAAGAAAGCAAAAAAGAAAGAAAGGCAATTTAAAGCTACAATTGATATAAACAGCCAGAGTGGCATTAATGGAGAATGATATTTCCTTTTAAGTTAAATGTACTTTTGTTTAATCAAAATACTTCGATGGGCCAAATATGACCTAAAAGAAGAAACAAGTGGGGCCAGGAGTGATGAGAAGAAAAACAGTTTCTTAAAATCTGCCTGCACCTGACAGGCAGGAATCTGAAGATAAAAGAAGGGTGTTAGATGTCCAAGTGGGTGGATGTAGAGATATTAAATTTATTTGAATTATAAAGGAAAAGTAATCTCAGCAGGGTGGAACAGTTGGGCCATCTCAACTGACATTTGTGTTTTTATCAAGAACGATAATATGGACCTTCTAATTCAGAGGCAGTGCATCTTGTCAGAAGTCCCCATCTGATTGAACATCATTGGCAGGAAGCCAACGAATATCCTGGATAACATAGAGGGGTTGCCTTATTCCTTGTCACATGTATTTAAGGATTTAACTGTTCAGTTTCTCTTTAATCATGATGAATGATCTGGATTCTTTACAATCCCTCAGGGCAAAAGAAACTAATTCTATACATATCATGAATAATACAGCATCTCTGAATAAGATGTCAGAATAAACCTTTTATAGTCAAGCAATTTCTAAGATGAATATCTTGAAGTTTTATGATTATTTATTGAAAGTTTGAAATAGAAGACCATACAATACAACTCTGATATGCCAAGACTCATTCCACCATTTGTAATAGATTTGTTTGCACTGCATGTATTTTAAACTGTACATGAGGTTTTTGATAGTTTTTTAAGGTACTCAAAAATATGTTTTTAACATTTTTTTAAGATTTTATTTATTTGACAGAGAAAGAGAAATCACAGAGAGGCAGACAGAGGTGGAGGGGGAAGCAGGCTCCCTGCTGAGCAGAGACCCATTGTGGGGCTCGATCCCAGGACCCTGAGATCACAACCTGAGCCTCAGAGGCTTAACACACTGAGCCACCTAGGTGCCCCCAAAATATGTTTTTAACTTTTAAAAAAATATTTTAAAAATCACAGCTGTCGGGAATAATTAGCTAATTGTCTAACATGCTTAATATCAAATATGCATCAAGAATAGGTTGGACAAAATAATTATATAGTATTATATTTTGTATATATAGCACATACATAGGCATGTACAGATTGGGAATAAGAATGTATAGTAACGGATGGACTGAGAACAAAAAAAATTACATCAATATTATGGATGAATATGTGTGATTTCATTAGTTAAAAAACTGATTAATCCATTATGTTAAAACTACTTACTCTTGTGAGGTTGTAAATTGGAAAGGGGTATGAGGAAGTTTTCTCGGATTCTGAATAATGTTCTCGTTGACTTGGCTACTGGTTATATATGTGTTTAATTTGTATCAATTCATTGATTTGCACACTTGTGATTTGTTCTTTTCCATATGTGTATTCTACTTCATAAAAAGTTCACATTAAAGAAATATACATACATATGTATTCATTATACATATATATTCAACATCATCAATGTATTGATCTTATTTGAAAAATGGGTCAAAATGATTATTTTGATGTGTCTTGAGAAACATGCTTGCCAATAAGTCAGTAATGAATGCTCATTAAAGCTAAAATCACTGGTAAGCTATTTTATTTTTATAAATATTCTAACACTAATCACTAGTTCATTTTATAAACATGATCACTTCTAGGTCTATTCTTTGTTCTAGAAATGAAAAATTGTGCATGGCTATATTTTTTTAAAGTTTTTTTTATAATTTATTTTCAGCATAACAGTATTCATTATTTTTTCACCACGCCCAGTGCTCCATGCAATCCGTGCCCTCTCTAATACCCACCACCTGGTACCCCCAACCTCCCACCCCCCCGCCACTTCAAACCCCTCAGATTGTTTTTCAGAGTCCATAGTCTCTCATGATTCACCCCCCTTACCAATTTCCCTCAACTCCCTTCTCCTCTCTAACTCCCCATGTCCTCCATGCTATTTGTTATGCTCCACAAATAAGTGAAACCATGTAATAATTGACTCTATATTTTTAATTGAAGAGACATTTAGAATTTGTAACAATAGATATCTCTATTTAATATGTAAGTATTAATGATATGTTAAGATATAGTTAAAGTCTATCACTTTAGATTTTTCCAAAGACTATCTTTTTAAATTTCAAGTTAGTTATGGAGTTAATAAATCATAGAAATAAAAGGCACAGCATAAGGAATACAGTTGATAATACTGTAACAGCATAAAATGAGATAAATGGCAGCTACATTTGTGGTGAACATAGCATAATGTATAAACTTGCCAAATCACTAAGTGGCACACATGAAACTAATGCAACATTGTGTGTTAACTGTATGCAAATAAAAAATTTGATGTTATTACACAATATGTTTTTGAAGAGTTATATAGATTAGTTTTGGCATAAAATTAGGTAAAAATAAAATATAGAGTTCTAAAATTACACAGTTACAGTTATGAAATTTTCCTCAATTTGTCTCTAAGGTCCTTAAGGTTTAGAAGTTTTCTTCATTTTGGAAAACCCTCCTGTATCTAGCATTATACTGTCTTAATAAGTTTCAATAAATAATTGACAGTGAATGAACACTCTTGTTCCTTCAATTTGTAGTGTATATCCTGATATAAATTAAGGTTCCACACTCACTGTGACATTCACGCTATATAATGATTAGATGGAAGGAACTGAGAGAAGGAACAAAGGAAATTTAGAAAAGAAAGAGCTCTGATCTGAAGAAGTTTATTCACTATTGGTGGTGAATGAACAACACTATTACCTGGACGTGTATTTCTCTTCCTTATACAGACATAAAAATACTTTCAGATTGTTTTCTCTTTTCTCAACATACTTGAGTTTAGCTGACGAAAATTGTCAAGGGTTTTTATTTCCAATATGATTAATATCTAATTTTGTATTGTCAGTGCTAGAAATGAGCTCGATTTTGGTTTTGTTTCTAGTCCAATCTCTCTATCAGCAAAAGTCTGTAGCTTGGAGAATACAAGAGAATAAACAAAACAAAACGAAAAAACAGAACTATACACCCAGATAATCCAAGAAAATAAAAAGTAAAAATAGCCATACACTAATATAGTTTATAATTTTCCAGTATATTTTTGGTCTAAAAAAATCACCAAAATATTAAAATCCTCTTGTTCACTATCCTAATAGGTACTTGATTTTAAAGCACTTTAAAATATGTAAATTAAGAAAATAATCTACTCTTATATATTATTATAAGGTTGTTATGAGTTGAATTGGGTCTCTCAAAAAGATATGCTGAAGACTTAATCTTCGGTTCCTCAGCAAGCGACCCTATTTGGGACAAGAGTCCTTGGAGATGTAGTCAGTTAAGATGAGGTCATATTGGACTAGGATGGGCCCTCTGCCCAACAGATTTCTACAAGAAGAGGAAAAAGAAACACCCAAGGAAAATAACACATGAAGAAGACGGCACAAATAAAAGTCAGCCACGTGAACACTAAGGCAGCTTGAAGTTATGCTGCTACAGGTAGTGAATGCCTGGGTTGACCCACAGCTAGAAGAGGCAAAACATGATCCTCTCCAACAAGCTTCAGAGGGACTGTGGCCCTACCAACATTTTGATTTCAGACTTCTGAACTCCAGAACCTTGAGAGAATTAATTCATATCACTTTAAGCCATCTCGTTTGTGGTACTTTGTTCCATCAGCCCTAGGATACTAATACAAAGGATATAAAAACCATCATCAACAATCTAACCAAAACAAGCACTGATAAAACATATCCCAAATGTAACAACGCTTATCTCTAGCCAAGGGTTTATGGGTGGGCAGTGAGATTTCTGGTTACTGGATCATGGAGGATGGCTGTGTAGTATGTTACTTAAAAGTTCACACTAGGAAATTTTTTAATTTAACTCTGGTCCTGTGGTCTTGGCCAATTTATTTCACCTTTTTTGAGCCTAAGTTTTCTTACTAATAAAAAACTGAATTGCTATTAAAGATTAAATGACTTAAACATGGAAAATTCTTTAAAAGGAGTGTGGTAACCTGAAACTGCTCAACAAGGATACTTACTATCATTTTATTGCATTTCTATGTATTCCCTATTTTGTATGAAGTTTTGCATGTTACTTTGTAATTAAGGGTAAAAAGAATAATAAAGGCTATTTAGAAAGAATGTTTGACATTTATTGGGAGATAGCCATGTGCCAAACACTGTGTTAAATATCATGAACACATTATATCATTTAAATCTCACATTATTGTATGTATTATTTCTAGTTACTTATTACATATGAGGTTAGCAAAGTTCAAAGATGGGAAATAAAATGGCCAAGAATTCACAGTTCAAAAAGGACAGAATAAATCTAGACAACTCAAACTTCAAAATTTATTTTTTAAGATTTTATTTATTTTCTTGAGAGAACTGAGAGAGAATACAGAGGGAGAGGGAGAAGCAGACACCCCGCTGAGAAGAAAGCCTCATGTGGGGCTCAATCCAGGACCCCAAGACCACAACTGGAGCCAAAGGCAGCCAACTAGCTAACTGAGCCACCCAGGCTCCTCTCAAACTTCAAAACTTTTTAAATTACTATGCTGTATTACCTTTTGGGTCCCTTATCAATTTCTTCCTACTACCAAATAATACTGTCTTGTGTGAACTAATTAGGCTCTGTGTGGTATAAATAATCTTGATGTAGCAAAGTTATTTTCAATTCATTTTTACATTCTTTTACATTGTGACATACAAGTTAGAAAAGAATAACCATATCACTTCCCTATATTATCAGAAAGTCGAATTGTTGACTTGCAACTTCGGGAGTTTTCTTGGTGAAATCTGAAACTGGCCCTTGTACAGGTAGGGCAAGGAGAGACCAGAGGAGGCAAAACTTTGCAGCTTGGTAAGTGGCAGGTTTAGTAAGCAAGAGAATTTACCAATGAGACTTGTCTTGAACATCCATAAATACAGCAGATCTCTGCCCCTCACCACCAGAAACTTAAAAATATATATAGTGGTCTTACCTAGGTCGAGTCACATATTCAGTCCAGATGATCTCAACAACACCTTACTTTTTCAAGACAGATTTGAAACAGCCGCTGGTATGGGAATAGTAGGTGAGACGTATATTCCAAGGACAGGGGAGGGGTGAAGGAGCCTCTGAAAACACAGGTCCAGCTCACTGGTCAGCCAGTGGTCTCATCCTCTCAATGACCAATTCCAACACTAATTTACAGCCTATGGTTTTAGTTTGCCCTTAAACCCTCATTCTTTTTAATGACATCCTGTACCATTTCACTGCCTTTATGTAAGATACCACTTTTTAGATATGACTGTGTATGGACTATAAACTGCGACTAAATTTCAATTTAAAGACCAAATAAGAGGAGCATGTAACATCCCCAACCAAATATCATAAACAGTCCTTTCAAAGACAACTGTAATACTGTATGCAGTACTTTCATTGAATATTATTGGAGATGCATATGATAATCTCTTACTATCCCAATATGTAAAATTAGGATCTCAAGAGTTTAGAAGTCAATTAAAAGTAAAACATAATTTTCTTAGCTATGTGAACCTATTTCTTACTCAACCAAACAAATGTCATTAATAATTTGTTCAACTTTTTCATTTCTGAAAATCCAATCTTACCTATTATTAAATCTCCCTGGAAGTCAATGGTCTGATAATTATAAGAGGACTTTGTAGCTAGTGTGAAAGATTTATTTTTCCTAAAGGAAGACTATCACTGAAGCATTGCACGTCTGAACACTTAGATGTTTAAGATTCTTTAGAACTACTTTCTCACTTGTTTACATCACTTTATTTGATACTTCAGGAAAGAACCAACTTTTCCAAGTCTTCTCCTGACTCAAAATACAACACTTGTTGTTTTCTTAAGACAACAACTGCTAAAATAAAGTTATCAGAAAATGGCTCAGAAACAAGAAAAATGTTATTTCTTACACAACATTCTATATGGATACTCTTGATCAATGGTGGCTCTCCACAAGATAATTTGGGATCCAGGCTTCTTCACCTGGGGCTCCACCATCTCCAATACATCACTTTTAGCTTTGCAGTGCTTATCTTCATCACACTGACAGCTGAGACAACAAGGTGGTCATTTGCACCTGGGAACACTTGTAGTTCAGGAAAAGAGACCTCTTTTGCTGACATTTTAATGACATTGACTAGCAATAGATAAATCCCCAAACCTGTCTGCAATGTGAGATAGGAAATGTAGCCTCGTGGTATGCATGGAAAGAGGAGTAAAATTTGCTTAGTAGATTTCCCAGTTACTCTCATACTCTTGAACCCGAATCAGTAAATGGTATAAATAGTGTAAATGGTCAAAGGCAAAGAATTAGAAGAAGATTAACTCATTCTCTTCAACTATAACCAGAGAAAGAAAACTTATCCATGTGTAGCAAGCCAATGAAATGGGAGATTAGCAACCAACAAAGCATGGCCCAAATGAGTCACATACAACAACATCTATTGCCAGTAAAAGCCATTATGGGGGAAAATGCTCTTTTCCTGAGAGGCTCTTGCCTTGGAACAGTGGGAAAATTGTGGAGGGGAGAACACCAGCCTGCTGTTACCTTGTTTTTCATCAGCATTTCAATGGATAGTCCTTTGCCTTAGTGCTGTGATATTGAGGGCTTATTTGAAGCCACACCTATGAGTGAATCAGAGAAGCGAGAATGAAGAAACGGCATTCTCTCTCTCTATTCCTCTAGTTATTCTTAAGGCATTCCGGATAAATCCATATTTCTTAAAGAGTTAAATTTAAGATTTAGGACTTGTTAAAGAAATATTTTTAGTCCCTAATATGGGAGACAACAATATAATATCTTATATTTAATATCATATTTATTGTATAATCATGGGATACTTAAAGGGAACAAAACAAACTTTCTTTAAGCCTCTTAAACTATTCACCCACAGAGTTAAAGATTATTACTTACTTATTTAGCTATTGGATTTTAAAATAATGCACTTTGCTTGAAACAAACTATAGGCAAACCAAATACCTGACATCTTTAAACCAGCTGTAGCAGCATTAAAGAAGCAAAGTCTGGTTCAACGGAATGCATATGGTGGCACTTGATTGAATGGTCCCATCCCTACTGCTCTGTTGGGTCATAGCCAACATGGAGTTCGCCAGAAACTAGTTATCCCTATTAACAGGCAAAATGTTCACGTAGCTGTTCAGAAACTCAAAGAGAGTTAACCTTTAGGTTTGACTAGTTATACAAGACTATATGGGATCTGGCTATTGTTTACTGCTTCAATCTTACCTTACACCATTCTCAAGCTCATTTATTACACTGCTCATGGTATCTCTTTCTGCTTGCAATATTTTCTTTCCCCTGGTCTTCTCCAGCATCTTTCCTTTTTGTCATACAGGTCTCCTCTCCAGTGTCATCACACTAGAGAGGTCTTCCCTGACTACCCTGTGTAATATGTTACCTTTCATCCCAACCTTCAAATTACTGTTTTACTTAATTCATGGTACTTAAACTACCCAAGATGACCTTATTTATGTATTTATATTTTATTTTTCTCCTTGTATTCTAAGTTGGAGAAGAAAAATACATTTTTCTATTTTGTTCATTACTGATGTGTTTCCAGACCCAAGAACAATGATTGGCCTATGGCAAGGATACAGTCAATATTTGTTGGATGAAAAAGACAGTGGGTGTTGATAAGTGGCTTAGACCAGCTGATACTAGTCATTCTCGGTATATAGGGGGGTTTCTGAGATTAATCAATAAATTGCACATTTCCACTGAAATATCATTGGCAAAAGCTTGTGGATCTCTTCATCAAAGCTAAGTGAATATGTAAGACATTTATTGTCTTTTTGTGGTTGCTTAACAAGAAAACTGTCCTCTCACTAATAGTTTTACTCATTGATCTTGGCAGAATTATATTTACATCTCAGACATCTCTGAATTATTTTGTTAATGCTGGATCAGAGAATTACCTAGTCATGGTAATGTACAAAATAATTCTTTAGAAACATCATTATGTTACAAAGTTTAATTAGACTTTGTGATTATCAAAGATAGAAGTAATGATCATTTATAATTACCAATAATCTAATTAATAATGAATAGAAGTCATTATTAGTTTGACAAAATATGGAAACAAAGTGCTATATTCCTTTTATACATGAAAACACTGGTATTAGAGAGGTTTCGTCATCTGAAGAAGGTCATAGCTGCAAAAATAATGAGCCCAGTTTTTCAAAACAAGTTGTACTGATGCTAATGTTTGTGTACCTTAAACATTTTCCTAATTGCCATCAGTAGCAAATATTTATTGTCATGTTATGTGACACAGAACTTGGATATGGACGCAAATAGTTTGGTTTCAGAGACCATGTTTGTATCCAGGATTCTAAGCTATTCCTATCTTGTTTTAAATGTTTACTCTGGTCTTCTTTAGAGACTTGTTATACTTTATAAAAGTTATTTCATGTTACATGGTGTATTTTCTAAGGATTATCTTGTCAGGAAGTCTCTTAACATGCACTGTGACTGAAAAAAAATGAAAAAAGAAAAGAGGAAAGTGAAAAATCATCTATAATCCTCTTCTTACAGAAATAACTACTGTCAAGAAATCTTTGGATTGGAAAACAAAATTTTACTTAGTAGTAAGAGAGATGAAGTTTTAGAAAATATTAAATCCTTTAAAACTCCCAGAACCATCAGAAAGTATTCTGATCATCAGAAGAACCATGTAAAACTCTCAGTTCTCACACAGTGTTATAGATAGAAACCACCAAAATGTGCACACAAATTGTCATATAATATGGTCACTTATCCTTTTGGCACCCAGGTCCTCCTTTGAAATACAAAAATAGTAAGCCCTAGCTTATCTATCTCGTGGATGTTTTAAGGATAAAATTAGATTATAAATGTGGCAGCTCTTTGAAATACCTTTCCTTGCTGAGCACTTCCCCACAACTATATTCTATTACTATGGACTCTGACCTTTATTCTCCCTTGAGAATCACTATGTCTAAGTCAGGGCTCGCTTTGCCTCCTTCAACACAGCATGGGAAACTGCTGGACTACATACTCTAGGCTAATTTCTCATTCAGTGCTATGATTTCTGGGAAGACATCGGTGACAAAGTTGCTAGGGGAAAAAAGGCATACAGAAAAATGTTGGAAAATAGTTTCAAGATGGGCCATAGGTCCAACCTGTCCAGGTCCGTGCATCTCCCCTGAGTGGTAAGACAGACTGGTTGCCAAATGATGAAGCATTGAATTATTTTCATACCTCTTGCTTACTTTCTTCATTCCTGGGGCTCTCATTCGACCATTTCTCATTTTGTTTTATTTTCAAACTCTCTATATTCCTGTATCTTTTCTACCAGTCCTGAAATATCTCATTTCTATCTCATTATTGTCTTAGCTAAAATCTTATTTTCACAAATAGTCTCTTCATACTGTTGCCCAGATGCACTGATTCTAGTTACTTCCCTCCTCAGGTATACGTTCTTAAAATCATCTATGAAAGTAATATAAGCAGTAATAAACATTTCAAGTTAAAAGAATTTATAATTATAATCCGGAATCTCAGTCTCACTTCCCAAAGTAACATTTTCAAAGTCAATCACAGGTTTAGGATCTGAGTCTACCCATTGTCCCTGACCCCTGGGCCTCTCTAAGATCCTCTTAACACTAGAGGAATGGAGAAGCTCTGGTGCTTTGTGTCTCTTTGTACAGGGAATGTCTGCATTTTTTTTTTTTTAATGGCTCACATTTAGATCAAGTTAGACTCATTTCCCTTTTGGTTAACTCAAAGTCAACCATCTAGACCTTAATTAAATTTGTAAAATCCATTCACCTTAGCTATATTCTATCAGTTATAAACAAATCACAAATTCCACAATCATTTAAAGAGAAAGGAATTGTATAGTCCTGTGGTTTTCAGAAACTAGAAATCTTGGGAGCCATATTAGAATTCTGCCTACCATAGATTCTTCAGTGTAATGTTTGCGTTTTGTGTCTGCTTATAATGGTTTTACTATAAATATATTAAAATGTTATGTAAACTAAATTTTATCAGTCTTTTTCTTTCTATCTTTTGGATTTATGCCTTGCTAGTAAATCTTTTCCCATTCTGATATATAAGAACAACATATATGGTGTTTTTCTTTTTGTTCAAGTGTTTTTGCATCTTTATTTCCTTCTTTATTTTTCCTTATTGCATTTTTTGTATTAATTCTTTGACTCTCTAGATTTTTCTTTTTCTTTCTTTCTTCTTCTTCTTTTAAATGCTGTTACATAAAGATCTCAGTTGCTCCAGTGCTATTTATGGATTAATGCATTTTTTACCTGCTGGCTTTAAATTCCACTTTTATCATAATAGATGTTGTGAGCAGTTCATATTCTTGCTTAAAATCTCAGTTCCATTTCATAAATCTGTCTATTTTCTTCTGTATCAAAAGAAAATACTTTTTTATTTCTGTGGACTTATACATGCATCTACTCTCTTATAGGAATACTATCCACTATTTTCTTTTCTTGTACTCAGAACTTTCTTGGATATTTCCAAATGTTTATTTTTCCAAATGTATTTCAGAAACAGTTTCCCTAAATAAAAATAGTATTGTTGAGGCACCTGGGTGGCTCAGTCACTAAGCTTCTTTAATCTTTAAAAAAATTGTATTGGTAATTTTATTATTTTTTAAACTTTTTTTTTCAAGATTTTATTTATTTATTTGACAGACAGAGATCACAAGTAGGCAGAGAGGCAGGCAGAGAGAGAGAGGAGGAAGCAGGCTCCCCGCTGAGTGGAGAGCCCAATGCGGGTCTCAATCCTAGGACCCTGGGATCATGACCTGAGCTGAAGGCAGAGGCTTTAACCCACTGAGCCACCCAGGCACCCTATTGGTAATTTTAATAGGGTCATAATATGCCATATGAATCTATGAATAATTTATTCTATAACAATATTGCTGTTATATTGATGAATAATGGACTTGATTTAGTTAATTCTTTCATGTCTTTTAATAAAGCTTTACTTTTAGAGATCTTTGTGCAGAGTTCAGCAGATGTACTGAACTTTACATTCATGTTTGATTTTATAAATGGAATATTTTTCTTATACTTTTTATTATTTTATTTATCTATCTATCTATCTATCTATCTATCTATCTATCTATCTATCATCTATCTTTATTAACATATGATGTATTATTTACCCAAGGGGTACAGTCTGTGACTCATCAGGCTTCACATTTCACAGCACTCACCATAGCACATATCTTCCCCAATGTCCATAACCCACCCACCCTCTTATACTTCTCAAAAAGTTGTTTACTTCCACTGATTTTTCTAAAATAACTTAATGTCAAAAATCATTTTTAAATATCTTAGCTTATTTTTTTTTAATTTTTTATTTTTTATAAACATATATTTTTATCCCCAGGGGTACAGGTCTGTGAATCACCAAGTTTACACACTTCACAGCACTCACCAAAGCACATACCCTCCCCAATGTCCATAATCCCACCTCCTTCTCCCAAACCCCCTCCCCCCAGCAACCCTCAGTTTGTTTTGTGAGATTAAGAGTCACTTATGGTTTGTCTCCCTCTCAATCCCATCTTTTTTCATTGATTCTTCTCCTACCCACTTAAGCCCCCATGTTGCATCACCACTTCCTCATATCAGGGAGATCATATGATAGTTGTCTTTCTCTGCTTGACTTATTTCGCTAAGCATGATACGCTCTAGTTCCATCCATGTTGTCGCAAATGGCAAGATTTCATTTCTTTTGATGGCTGCATAGTATTCCATTGTGTATATATACCACATCTTCTTGATCCATTCATCTGTTGATGGACATCTAGGTTCTTTCCATAGTTTGGCTATTGTGGACATTGCTGCTATAAACATTCGGGTGCACGTGCCCCTTTGGATCACTACATTTGTATCTTTAGGGTAAATACCCAGTAGTGCAATTGCTGGGTCATAGGGCAGTTCTATTTTCAACATTTTGAGGAACCTCCATGCTGTTTTCCAGAGTGGCTGCACCAGCTTGCATTCCCACCAACAATGTAGGAGAGTTCCCCTTTCTCCGCATCCTCGCCAGCATCTGTCATTTCCTGACTTGTTGATTTTAGCCATTCTGACTGGTGTGAGGTGATATCTCATTGTGGTTTTGATTTGTATTTCCCTGATGCCGAGTGATATGGAGCACTTTTTCATGTGTCTGTTGGCCATCTGGATGTCTTTTTTGCAGAAATGTCTGTTCATGTCCTCTGCCCATTTCTTGATTGGATTATTTGTTCTTTGGGTGTTGAGTTTAGAATTTTCCAATTATGTAGTCAAATTAACTGGAGGTGTTGATATTTTTGTCTCTTTCTTTTTCAGATATATTCCTCTTTTTTCCCCTCTTGACAATGACATTGGACAGTTCAGCTCCAAAAATATTAAATAATGAGACTTATAGTGAGTTTTCTTGACTATTTTTTACCATGAGTATTATTTGCCAGAAATTAATCATAATGCTAGAATTTGATAGAAATATATGTATTATGAAACCAAATAAGTAACCATCTGACTTATTTTAATAAGCACTTTCTTTGTTTTTTATCATGGCTTTATTTTATTTTATTTTATTTTACTTTTTATGTTTATTACTGAAGTATAATTGTATATGTTACACAATGCTCCCCAGGTTAAGTTTAGTTACCATCTGTCACAATACAATATTATTGACTACATTCCCTATGCGGTTCTTTCCATCTCCATGACTTATTTATTTTATAACTGGCAGTTTGTAGTTCCTTATCCCCTTCACGTATATCACTCACTTCCCCACTACCCTTTCTGCTGGCAACCACCAGTTTGTTCTCCGTACTTATGAATCTATTTTTATTTTATTTTGTTTTTAGTTTGTTTTGTTTTTCAGATTCCACATATAAGTGGAGTCATATAGTATTTGTCTTTTTCTGTCTGACATATCACTTACTATAATATCCTCTATGTCTATCCATGTTGGCAAGATTACATACTCTTTCTATAGCTGAGTAATAGTTCATTTTATATAGATATATATAAAGTTATATATATATATATATATATATATAATTTATTCTTCAACCATTCATCTATTGAAGGATACCTGGGTTGCTTCCATATCTTGGTTTTTGTAAAGAATGCTGCAATGAACGTAAGAGTGCATATATCTTTTCAAATTACTCTTACTGTTTTCTTTGTGTAAATACCCAGTAGTGGAATCACTGGATCATATGAAAATTCTATTTTTAAGTCTTTGAGGACTCTCCATATTATTTTCAACCCTGATTGCACCAAATTACATTCATACCAACAGTGGATGAGGGCATCTTTTTCTCCACAAACTCACCAGCACTTGTTATTTCTTGTCATTTTTATTCTAGTCATTTGACTGGTGTGAGGTGATATCTTATTGTGGTTTTGATTTGCATTCCCCTGATGATTAATGATTTTGAGCATCTTTTCATGTGCCCCTTGGCCATCTTTGACTTCTTTGGAAAAATGTCTATTTAGGTCCTCTGTCCATTTTTTAATCAGCTTATGTTTTGGGTGTTGAGATGTATAAGTTCTTTATACATTTTAGTTATTAATTCCTTGTTGAGTCTTGTACATATCTTCTCCCATTCATTAGGTTACTTTTTTGTTTTATCAATGACTTCTTTTGCTGTACAAAATCTTTTTTATTTTGGTGTACTCCCGATAGTTTATTTTTGCTTTTATTTCCTTTTCTTGAGGTGGCATATTCTCATATAAACTTGTTGCTAAGTCTGATATCCAAGAAATTACTGCTTATGCCTTCTTCTAAGAGTTTAATGGTTTCAGGACTTACATTTAGGTCTTTAACGCATTTTGAGCTTATTTTTGTGTGAATTATAAGAAAGTGGTCCAGTTTTATTCTTTTGCATGTGGCTCTCCAGTTTACTAATACCATTTAATGGAGATACCAACTCTTCCCCTATGTATATTCTTGTCTCATTCGTTATAGATCAATTTACCCTATAAGCAGGGACTTATTTCTAGGGTTTCTATCCTATTCCACTGAGCTATGTGCCAGTACAATACACTTTTTATTACTATATCTTTGCAGTGTATCTTGAAATCTGGGATGGTAATATCTCCAGTTTTATTCTTCCTTAAGATTGCTTTGGCTATTTGAGGTCTTCTGTGGCTTCAAACAAATTTTAGGATTCTTTGTTGTAGTTCTGTGAAAAATCCTATTGAAGCTGTAGATAGCTTTGGGTAGTATGAACATTTTAATAACATTATTCCTTCTAAATCATGATCATGGTATATCTCTATATGTTTGTGCTATCTTCAATGTAAAATTTGTATTTTATTATTATAAAATTAAAATATAAAAATGTCAATGGTTATTGATTTTACCACATTGGGCATCTATTACCATAGATTAGCTTCAGAATATGTCCACAGTCCCAATTTAATACTACTTTTTGATAAAAAAAAAAATAGGAGTGTTTGACTACCAGTTTTCCACTGTGCTCTTTTGCCTTATAATTTATTTTTTCTTTGTGTTTTTAGTTATTTTATAATATTAATCTTTATTTTTTATTGACCAATTTTTTTTATTGAGAAAAAAAGATATATTTAACATCTCCCTATTGCTTGGGGTTTTTATTTAATATTTATTAAATGAACTGTCTTATATTTTTCCAGGAAATTTAGAATCTAGAATATCACAGTCTTCTGATATCATCTTTCTCTTTGTGCTATTTTTAGGATTCTCTAGCATTCTCTTTCCTCTGATCTTTTACATAATTTGTTTCTTGGGGAATTTATTCTTTTTTCTTTTCTCCTTCTCTCTTTTGAATCATATTTTGTCTGGGTATCACTCAACTGCTTTGCTTAATTACTATTCCTTTGCCAATAGCCTCATATTAACATATTCACCTTACACTCTATGCCAAGCCACACACTTGTGCAACCTCTCCCTGGGAATAACTTATAGGTACTTAAACTTACAATGTTTGGAATAGAGCTCATTGAGTTCTGCACCTTATCTCCTAATACCCCATTGCCTTTTTGCCTATTTGATGCCAAATAAATCATAAGATACTAATTCTGTTACCTCCTTTATAAAGCTTTTTGTTCTCTACTTTGGGAATAATGGTTTAGAATGTGCTTTGTCCTGCTTCCCTCTTCATTCATTTCCCTTTTCTTGTTACCCTGTTGTCAACTCCTTTTGTTTACATAGCTTACGGAAAGACATTTCAGTGTGTGGTTAAAGGCATGGCCTCGGGCACCAGACTGCCTTCTTTCAAATCTGATTCAGTCACTCAGCTGTGTGATTTTGAGTCTCTCTGTGAGCCTAATCTCTCTCTGCCTCACAAGACAGTACAACTATTACAAGGTTGTAATAATGATTTAATCATAAACAGTGGCAGTGCCTGCCAAAAAGTAAGAACCCGGAAGATGTTTGCTCTTCTTTTAGGTCCTAGGTCATCTATTTCCTATTAAAATCCAAAAGGCTCTCGAAACAAAAAAGAGATTTGGAATTTATTTGGCAAGAAAATCGGACCCAACCTGCCCTATGTTTATTTGGAAGCAAGATCTGACTTGAACTAATGTGATACTATTATTTACTAATTATAGTAAATATTTAAATTTCTCTATTGAAATAGAAATATTTTAAATACTGAGTGCTGTTCAAATCCCATCAGGGATGTTATATAAAAAACACACTATATAACCATCACATTACCTTTCTAAAATGTGAAAAACTCTGAAATAGGAAACAGATCTAGCTCCAGGATTTCAGAAAAGGGATCATGAACTATATTACACCTTTAACCTGAGACTCAGTATCACCTTCTTGTCAAAGCCTTCCCTGAATTCCAAAACTTATTTAGAAATATCTCTTCTATACTGGCAATTGTTTCTTAAGTTAACCCCATCATAGCACTTTTGAACTACTTTATTTGCTTGTAAATTGTGTGTTCTTTTATACAACATAGTACATAGTAATTATTTATTGCAGACTCTCTGAATAAATGTATTGGATAGAACATCCCTACACCAAAATAGTCATGTTAACATTTATTTAGTGCCTGTTGGGGGTTGAATTTGATGTTAGAATTGTGACAGCAAATGACACACAGACTCGTCCTTGAGTCAGGTGTAACACAGTGGTTGAAACTTTGGCACTGAGTCACTTTAAAGAGACTTATGCTTTGATAACAAAATTCACAGGTGCTTTGGGAACTTTGAGGAAGCATCATTGGAATCATGGAAATATTTTCTGGGTTGAGGGGGAGACACATCTGAGCTGAAGGTAGAGGAGGAAAAGTTGTTAGCTCTACAAAGAGAGAGCTTTCTGAACAGTGAGAGCTAAAGAGAAAAAATTGAAAGGTTGACACTGCTAGGTGAGTTTGAGAAATCAGAAGCAAGATGATTTCCTGGAGACAAGGAGGGTAGGGCAGGAGATTAATTAGAGTCAAAGTCGACTGATAGACCTCCAAGAGACAAATTAATAATAATTGTTTTGCATTTGTAACTGGAAGAGCCAAAGAACAAGTGAAACTGTGCTTGAGAAGAATAAACTGTGAATCTATACTAATCAACTGACTCTTCAAGGGAGGGTTCCATAATCTGAGATTTTCTTCAAATTTAACCTTTAACTAACCATGGTTATTTCATGATCAGGTTCTATAAACTTTGGTTTCCTTATCTGAAAATTTTAGTGCTCAATTTGTGCTGCTTCTAAGAATGATATGAGAAGAAGTACAAAACGGTTTCTGTCCAAATAGGAGACTATAAAAATTCCAGAGAACTAAGTCACTAAAGTTACTCTCAAGACTACTGAAGATTAGAAGAGCATCTGCTGCAATAATCTTGTTAACAGTATTTTAATATTTTAAAAGTTCAAGTTACTGTTCTGAGGAAGGTTAAGATGGGGACTTACTAGACAAACTTTAATAAGAACAGCTAGACTAGTACATTTTAGTAAGAAAAATATGATCAGATTTAGATAACAGATTTAGATCATATTTTAGATCCTCTGTGTTGTTGGCTTTTATAACTCCTGGATATAGTGTTCAAACTTAACCTGTTCAAAATACAGTTATTTTAACAATATTGGCAACTTGAGGCATTTGAGTTAAAGTAGAAAAAAGGGATGGCAAAAACAAGGGTTGGACACTAGCCCCCATTGTAACTTCTGGTCTCAGACATCTATTCCGGAATTGTAGGCTTCTGGTTCATTAATTCAAAACTGGGTATTGAAAATATGTTTTTTTTTTCCTGGAATATTTGGAAACTTAGTTTCTTTATGTAAAGACAATAATGAATTGTGTTTTACTATTTGACATTTTTGTAGACATTGTGTTAGCTTTTAGGATTTAAAAAGAACCACAGTAAGTCAGAGGCTATGTCCAGGTGATACAGACCATAAGCAATGGAAAACTGGCTGTACTGAGGAATAAGATAACAAATCTGTGGATAAATATAGAAACTTCCCTTTTCTCTATTTTTTTTACAGTATCTTTATTGGATGCTTTGGCACTACTCACTATTAAAATGAGGTTATATCTCTAAAATTATGAAAGGCAAAAGGTATTAGGGTAGTTATCTCACTGAAACAACAGAGGAAGGGCGATTTATTTGGACAATACCTTCAAAGAATTAATCACCAAAAGTATAGAGTAGAAATCATGAAATCAAAAGTTTCACAAATGATTTTTCTTAAGTGTATAAAGTCAATAAAATATTGACTTTGCATATGTTTTATTACACAAGGAATCCCCAGGGCCTGCACTGTATTTGGAAACTGAAATGTGTTAAAAAATAAAAAAAAATGTTGAATGAATGAATAAAGAATAACCATAAAATGGAACATTTATTTTTTTAAATTTTAATATTTTTAATAAAAATATTTTATTTATTTATTCGAGAGAGCAAGCACTCGTGGAGTCAGAGCAAGAGAGAAAAGTAGGCTCCCCGCTGAGCAAGGAGCCCAATGTGGGGTCAGCTCCCAGGACAATGGGATCATGACCTAGGCTGAAGGCAGACTCTTAATTGACGGAGCCACCAAGACACCCCCAAAATGAGACATTTAATAAACAGACGAGAAGAGACTACTTACATGTTTTTGATAATTACCCTACTTAATCCTCACAGCCAATCAATGAGGTAGATGTTAATATTCTCCTTCCATAAATGAGAAAGCTAAAGCATAGGCAGAAAGTATATCACCCAAGTTCATATATGTGTATTTATGTACATATAATATTTATATACTTATTATATATTTTATTACATATATATGTGTTTGTACACATGTACATATCCTGTCATCTTCCCTCTTACCTACCTGTCCGGGTGCCTTCCATAATGCCTAAAAGATAGTAGATGCTCAATAGATGTAAATCTGCTTCTCTCTTCCTTTTATTAAAGGTCCTATATTTAACATGCAGATTAAATAAAATCTTCCAATGAATTAATATTTAGCCTAGTATAATAGACTCTAAGTTCATCAGGTGATTCGAACAGTGAAACTTTCTCATTCTCCCTCTCCTTCTCTCATATATATAATAGTAATTGACTTGCCTAACTTTCTTTCCCAATGACTTAGAAAAAGATTTTTGTGTCTCAAAAATTATAGCCACCTTACTTGTTCAGAACTTTTATTCATTTCTATGAAAAATCTGACGTTTCTCTATTTCACACAAACTACGGTGTAATATCCTTTACACATTATTTGAATTTGTGTCTAGGGATGTTGAAAGGCCAAGAGCTTAAAAGGTAGATGTAGTGAATCAGAGAGCTAAGGAGATATAAAATTTAAAGTAATATATTCATTTTGATTGTGCTAACCTTTCCCCACAGACTTTGAATAAAATTACTTCTGGAAAAGAACGAGTGTTCAGAGGCTTTAGGTTGTTGAGAAAATGAGGTCAGTACATAAACGGTGGTTAAATGCATCCATAAAAATGATGACTTAAAATTCTGGTAGACTTGAAGGAAGTATTTATCAAGTCATGTAGAAGATTTTCTTATAAAATTAGGGATCTTAACATTGTTTGGGGATTATTTAGCAAGGTATATTTAAATATCTCATATCATTTTCTGAACTTATTCTTTATAAATAATTCAACTACTTCACTGTGATTTGTGGTCATTTGGAAGAGATTTTAGGTCTTTTTGCCCAATATTGAGCCAAAGGTAGAATCTAATTCATCTTTATTTTTCCAATAATAAAAAAATTACAGATTTTTTAGAAGGGAAACAAATCCATTAGATAAATTGTGTCAATCAGATTGATTGCAAGCTGTTTACTATTACACTACTACCCAGAAAATAAACAAATTTTAGCTCTTTATGTAATACAATACTTCAAAATGTTTAATAGTATTATTTTAAGTCATGGTGAATTATTTTGAGTCACTCCCATACACGAACATTTTTAGGTCAAGTTGAAAAATTATCTCACTTATCTTTGTGCTGTATATTTAGTTTTTCTTCCAAGTTTGATGTGGCCGTGTGACTTGCTTTGGCTAAAGTAATGTGCGTTTTTCTAAATGGAAGCCTTAAAATTCAATGCACAGTTAATTCTACTTTATTCCTTCTGCTACAGTGAACTTGAGAACTGTCAAGGTGGAATCCTTGTCAGACCAGTTCTCTGAGTGACTACAATGAACAGAGCTCTTTGCTGACCTAGATTGCATATAGAACATACATAAGAAATGTACCTATTGCCCAATTCTGCTCTTGTTTATTTCTGCATTATAATTATATAAATGATGCTAATTATAAATTAGCATCTTATGACTGATATACCATTGGGAAAAATATAATTTATGTATATGAACAGCATTTATGTAAGTTTAAAAGCATAGAGAAAGTTACACATTAAAATGATTATTAGTAGTTTTAACACACACAAAAAAGACTATACACATATGGTGCTCTGTGTTATAGTACCCAAGAATAAATAATTAATCATTGTGATTTATGACTATGTTTATTAAAATCTAGTCTTCAAGGTTGTTGAGAGAATTCAACCTGATAATGACTATATGGTTAGTACAGTACAGGGGCATGGTAGGCCCTTATAGGGGCTCTCCTTATAGAGAGCACTCTTCATTCTTTAGTTTTTTAGTTTTTCACTGGCAAGGCTCTAACTAGTTTATTTTAAGCAACAACTTAAAACTTGACTAAAATCAATATTAACTGTGCAAAACTTGAATTATTGAATTCTCAGATTACTGCATTAATAAAAAGCTCTCACAAAGGATTATAATTTCTTTTTTTCTTTCTTATTTTATTTTCTTTCTTTCTTATTTTATTTTATTTTAGTTCCAGTATAGTTAACATACAGTGTTATATTAGTCTCAGTGTACAATATAGTGCTTAAACAATTCCATATACCAAAAGCTTATAGTTTTTAAAATATTTTGTTTATTTATTTGAGAGAGAGAGAGAGTATGAGAGAGAGAGAGCACAAGCAGCATGGAGAGGTAGAAGGAGGAAGAAGCAGACTCCAGGCTGAGCATGAAGCCTGATATGGGACTCATACCAGGACTCTGGGATCATGACCTAAGCTGAAGGCATATGCTTAACAACTGAGCCACCCAGGCACCCCAAAGGGTTACTGTTTTTAATTAAATCATAAAACCCTAAATTATCAGTGATCTATTTCCTCTAGGATGAAATAATCATATTAGGTGGGTTTGTATGTCTTGATCATTCACAAATTAATACAAACACTAAGTCATATGCATATATATGCCATAAAATGGTTGGTATGTCAGTGTTAATATATGATATATGCCATGTTTTCTTACAGCTACATGCTTATACATATTCACCAAATGCCTAATAAACTGCCACATACTACAGTCAGATATAGTTGGTACTCTTCCAAAAGTGTCCATTTTTTCCCACAACAATCTTCTGGATTCATAAAAGAGGATTCTTTGCCAATTTTATATACTTTCATGTTCAAAATTGTGTATAATACTTAGAAATGACAGAAAGAAGCAACTGAACCTGATTGGACTTTAACTTATTTCTGTATTTGACTTTTCCTGTGATGAAACTGGCCATTTATATCCAGAAAATAAGTAAAGTCTGACAATTTCTGCCACATTTCTGCCTGCCATCACTTTAATCTTGACCTTTATTCTTTCACAGAAATTACTGCAGTAGCTTTTAATTGACTTACTGCAGTCCATCCCTCTCTTCTTATTAATTCTGCATTAAATCACCAGAGTAAATCTCCTGTCTGTACTCTGTATAAATAAAACAAGCACAGCAATACTAGGAGACAGTGCTCTTAAGAGTACCCTCAAATCTCTCCCATATTTCTATATCCAAGTGGTATGAACCAAATATCCCCACTTCATCAGAGTGGTCAGTGGCTGACCAGTGTCCTTGCAAGGGTTTGTCTTTCTTTGTGCTGGTTAAGTTTCATATTAAGGAATTTCTTCGCTCACTAAATCCTTAAATAACTTTTATCCCATAAACTTAATTTGGTATTTATTACTTATTGGAAGATATTACAGATTCCTTTGTATTGCCTCTACACATTATTTCTGTAACTAAATTTTATATTCATACAAAGAATGTTTGTATCCTCCCAAAATATCTATGACACTTAATGGATATTTATTAATTTAATTTTAAAAATTAATATACTTTAATTTTTTAAAAAAGAACATTGAAAATTGTCACCTTAGCAAGAATTTATGTAAGAATTACGCTCAGAAATGATAAACTTCTAAATAAGTATGTTCTGAGACTAAAAAAAAACAAAGATTTTATATTTTCTAATATTCAGAAAAATTTAGCAGTATCAGGATCTCTTTTTGGGAAAACTAGTTAAAGAAGAGAATTGATCTGTCCTCTCCAATGCCCAGATTTCACCTTTTGGCGTTTATAAATAATTATACAAGCAAGGTGACTTCCATCTTAGTGTGATACTATCTCAAAATGGAGAAGAATGAAAAAGAGCCCCAAAATTTCTTTTGGAAGAGACATATGGTTAAAATTTAAAATTAAAATAAAATAAAATAGGGATAAAAATGAAAGAAAGGAAGAAAGGAAAGGGGGAGAGAAAGGAAGGAAGGAAGGAAGGAAGGAAGGAAGGAAGGGGGGAGGACATTTGCTTTTGTCAGACGAAACAACGAAGATAAAGTGGTAAGAGATTGCATTTGTTACTGAGCAAATGGAGCCTCCATGTTAACAGAACAACGGGAGATGTGGTAGTAAATTTAGCTGCAAAAATAAAGGTTGAAAAAGATGAGGAGAATTCATCAAATGTAGGAATTCATGAAATGCAAAATGAACATAAGCAGAATTTCAAGTCAACTTGTCGCAGGTGTGTGGGGAGCTAAAATTGCACGTTGGGGAGGACCATGCCTTGTCCACTCTCTTGCACAAAGCTGGAAGCAGGAAACAGCAGAATTAACAAAGATAAAGTCCCAGGTATCTTATGAGCAGAGTCAGTCTATTCTCTTCTCTAAGAATCTGGGAGGCCCGTGGAAAGAAGAAAGAAAATTCTCAGTCTACAAAGACCAACTGCCCAATTACTTAAATTCTAAAGGTTAAAAAGTAAGTCTTCCAAATGATCACATACCTTCTTTCTCTTTCCAGATCACCGTAAGATATAATAATTTCAGGTTAATTTTTATAAAATATTTGGTAGTAGGAAGAGAGCTGAATTTGAAACTTTTAGAGAGATGACTAAAACTAATTTTTATTTTTTCCTATAAAGTAAACTATTAATTTAATATATAAGAAAATCTCAATACAATCAGGTGTGCATTATAAAGTCATCCAATTACATGTCATTTTCTTTAAAAATTGCAACTTCTAGTCTAAACCATGAAAAAATTAAATAATGAATGAGATGCACTAGCTAATAATCATTAACAACTGGATGAAAATGAAAAAATATGATTAAGAAGAGACATAATAAGCTCTGAGTCAGGGACTATGCAAGTAGAAGAAAGCTCAATAATTCTACATCTGAGAGGCATCATTGCTCAGCTTTCCAAATTATCTGGAGTAGATTCTCATAAACATTGAAAAAAATGGCAGAAAGTTTGAATAATTTGTTTTCTCCTTTTGTGTCTCTTTTGAAGGTTAAGATCTTATAGTGGAAGGAATAGTCTGTAGGTGTAGACACAATAGGTCGGAGTTAGTTTACTGCTTTTCTGAGCCAGCAACTGGTGGAATGAAGGATATCAGAAAGATCATTCTGATAGTCTAGATTTCCCAGTATTTGCTTACGATGTCTTGATCTCCACTTCCAGGGTTGTAGGCATAAAAAGTAGAATTAATCTTGTCTTTGTAGGAATGCCAGTAAGCTTAATTGTTAAAAAAGCTAACTAAATCTAACATAACAGTAAATGCTTTCAGAGAGGAATTATAAAGCAATTGTATCATTTCCCTCTCCTGGCATTAACCAAGGACAAAGACAGGATTCAGCTCTGGTGAATCCTGTGGTTTATCGGCCGAAGACCCAGATTTCCCCTTGCTCAATATACAGAGAGAAGAGACCTCCTCCATGTTAGAGATGGTGTTCAATCATGAAGATGGTAAACTTTCAGAGTTCTTAGATTGAATTCCTGCTCTTCTGAGTATTTGGAAGCCCAACTTTTGCCTGTTTTTACCTCCTCAGACCTGATCAAATTTCTGTACTGTGGGGCAATTCCTCTCTGTCCCCCTTTCCTCCACTCTAGCCAGTCCACAAAGCTCCTAAATTTCGATCGTTTTTCTTATTGCTCATCCATAAATGATGTTCTTCTATGCCATGCACACAAACTAGAGATGAAAGCTATGTGTCAAGTGACATAGATCTCTAGTCAAGTATCAAGTCTTTTCATAGACGATTAACAGCGAGCAAATTGATTGCTCAGATAACACGGATAACTATTTTTTGCTTTCTTTGAGATGGAAAGAACAATGCATTACAATGAAGAATCTCCACATTTCCTATTGTCACTGCTTATCTTCAATAAAGAATATTAAAATATAGTAGTGTCAGCAGCAAGATTTGTGTTTATACCAATTAATGTGCTAAAATTTCAAAGTATATGTGGCTTTAAATACTTCCACCTGCCCTAAAAACATGAAGATTAATCCAATTAATCAAGAATACTGGGGCACCTGGGTGGCTCAGTGGGTTAAAACCTCTGCCTTCAGCTCAGGTCATGATTCCAGAGTCCTGGGATGAAACCCCGAGTCAGGCTCTCTGCTCAGCAGGGAGCCTGCTTCCCCCTGACTCCTCTGCCTGTCTCTCTGACTACTTGTGATCTCTGTCTGTCAAATAAATGGATAAAATCTTAAAAAAAAAAAAAAAAAGAATACTGATCATTATAGCTGTGTGAATAGTACCTGGGAAAAATTCTCTGAAGTTTCCGTATTTATAAATGGTAGATCAGCACTTAATAGTATGTATTAAATTCCAGGTGATGTGGAGAATAATGTCAATGCCCCAATCCACCAAGCTATTGCTCTTGTGACATAAATATTTGTATTTTAATCTTATTCTCTCAAATTCTCATCCTCTATCTTCTTTCTTCTTCTTTCTCTTTCTCATTTTTATAAACAAACCCTGGATAGGAAAATCTTTTTTTTTTTTTTTTTAATGAAGACAATGTTTTTAGTTGTGTGTGTGTGCGTGTACATACATATACATACATACATATATAGAACATGCTTGTTGTTATTTTGTTTCAATTTAATGTACTATATATGTATCTATTTTTATAATGTAACCACATTAGTACTTTCATGTGCTTTCAAAAGTTTTGTTAGTTCTCAACCTAAACATCAATAATTTCTGTTATCTTTCTTAGGTCAGCCCTAGGGGCTAACCATGTTAGTGGTTCTTATCCTCTAGGTTGCCATTATCATGTGTCTCTTTTTGTCCTACTACTTGCACATTCTTAGTATTGGAGCCTTCTCTTTGGTGTTAGGTCAGTTTTTATTTCTGTTATGTTTATGGGTTTGCCATATTGGCTATATCTGTAAAGGGAAGGTCATTTTTCCCTGTGTTCCATATTACGACTTTTTACTTAAACTTTATTAATTATACATAATATTTCCTTGAAATATACAAAAGATTTTTCTATTTAGGAAAAAAAAAGTGAGTTCTGTTCACTTACTTTTTTATCCTTTTATTTTTTCTTTTATGTTCAGTTTTTAGTTTTTACTGTTATATTGTTACAGGCATACCTAGCCATTCCTCCACCCAGTGCTACTTCTACACACTATCTCTTTGGTCCTCAAATGCTGTCTGCCATTGTTTCTCTCTTTCTTAAAATATTTTATAAAAAAAATTTGCTTCTTAACCTTGTTGCATGACATCTTGAAATAATTACCTGTAGATTCCATGTTGGAAATTACTAGAACTATATCTGCAAAGAGCATTAATAAAGTTTCAAAAATTATTGTGCTTCTAATTTGTGAAACATGATACCACTATTGCTTTAATTTACATTGCCTACCTTTATTATTATCTTTCAATATGAGTGTATTTTTTAACATTTATAAGCTAATTTTAGTAGTATTCACATCTTTATATTGAAAGATTTCCTATACTAGAATATAAAATATTCTAATTTATTCCAGTTATCTTAGACATCCTTAATTAAAGTGTCAACAATGTCTTTATATGGACACTACACATTTGTAAGTTTTATTCCTAGGTTTTTGTAAGTTTGTTGCTATTTTTATGTTGCATAGAAAAGTTATCAATATTTATGCATCATTATTTTATCTGGTCACTTTAACACTGCTATATAGCAGTACTGCTATATGCAATGAAATTTCTAGTTTCTGAGGACAATATAGTCCTTGTTCTTATAGAGTTTACACATCAGCTTCTATGATACACTTAATGAGTTACAAATCTTCCTTTTCAATAGATACAATGTGTATCTTATCAATTACTTTCAAGTTCCCCTCAATTTTTCTGTGACTCTTAAACTGCTCTAAAAAATATAGTCAATTTAAAAAATACTTCTAGAATAGTACTGAATAATAACATCATTCTTATCTAGTCCTTGACCATAATTGAAAATGTATCTAATTTTACAGCAGTACATTTGAAGTTTTTGATAGATTTCTGATAGATATTCTTATTAACTAAATAACTTACTTTTAAATCTAAAGTTGTAACCATTTCTTTGTAATTACAAATGCATGTTACATTTTCTAGAGTACTTCTTCAATATCTATCAAGATTAAGTGGGATTTCTCAACTATATTCAGGAAGAATAATTAAATTAACCCTCTTTTCATTCCTGCAATTAACCATATTGTCATAATATGTAATTACTTTAATCGTTTTGAGATTTTATGTCATAATCATCAAACATTTTAAAATAGGGACTGTGATTGATAGTTTAATGTCTTTCATTATGCTTAGAGGTAATTTAGATTTTAAACACAGGTTTAACCATTTTAAATTGTAGCTAATGTTTATTGTATTCTATATCAATCTCTTTATTTAAATTGCTTTGTAAAAAATTCTGCCTTACATTCTCATTGAATTCTTTCAAAACTCTTTAAATGACAAGGCTGATGAACTAACAATTAATATTTGAAGAGTAATTTTTGACTGAAAATATGTTTCATCTTTCAAAGTTAAATTATTACTGGGAATACAGCTTTGAGTTGAAAATAAATTTCTTCCACAAATTTAAAGACATTATTCTATTTCTAGTATCTAGTGTTGAAAAGAGAAATTTGGTGCAAATTTTATTCTTATTCCTTTATAGTTAATATTTCCTTTTCCTCTTAAATCTTTTAAACACTTCTTTAATCTTCAGATTTTTATAATTTTGTTAGTTTGTTAATAGGTCAGAGTTAAAGGAAAGAATAAAATAATTGCTTCTCAGCATTTGATAGATCCTTTCAATCGGAGGAGTAGTTCCAGGGAAATTAACCCCTTAAACAATAAAACAAGGCCAAGAACAAACAAAAGCCACTACAAAAACAGCATACATTTCTCCTCTTCCATTTTCTTAATTCTCTTCTTAAGGAAAACAGGCAAACACATTAGTTAGGCCTCTAAATATCTCTTTTGGACTGATGATCTAAGTTCTGAAAAATTTCTGATTTTTCCTTTCAGGTAATAAATTTTATTTTTAGCCAAATCCATCTTATCCCTATTTTTAAATTATAAGCGTATTATATTGTTTAATATTTTCTTCTTTATCCAAGCGGCCTTTTTTTTCTTGGATTAATTTTTCCCAAAAACTGCTGGGAGGGCCACCTGGATGGCTCAGTCAGTTAAGCTTCTGACTCTTGCTTTTGGCTCAGGTCATGATCTCAGGGTGGCGAAATCACACCCTGCTTGAGATTCTCTCTCTACCTCTCCTTTTGCCCCACCCCCAAACTCATGTGCACATGTGTGTTCTCTAAATATATATATATATATATATATATTTTTTTTTTTTTAACTTCTCTGAGAATATCTAGTACTCAGAATATTCTTTGACTTGTTTTGTTTCTTCTGGGTTCAGTTATTTTGGTCACTCACTTTTGTCCTTTTCTTTAGGTTTATGAATTACCTCAAAATTCTAGAAAATTTATTACATTAAGGAAGGAAAATGCAGATTTCTTTATATAGGTACTTAATGTACCTATATAAATCCATTCAAGTGGTATAGGTTGATTTCCCAAACAAGTTTTATCCCAGAATTGGGACAGGGAGAGGGAGGCTGTCTTTATATTCTGTGTAAGTAGGTGAAGTGTTACCTGGCAGGTTTTACTTGAGACTATATGGGAGAAGCAGAGAAAGCATGGTTATGTGCCTTCCTAATTGCCAAAATAAAGAGAATTTTATTCTTGGGATATTGACTTTTTGAGGTGTCCCAAATTTCTAGGCTCTCTTATGTTTTTCTTTTAGTCACCTCCCCCCACCTCTGACCCCTGTTAACAGACAGCAATGCTGTAACACATTTAATTCAAGGGAACGTATATTATTAATTTAATACTAACTCTGAGAATTGACTAAGGAGTTCCTCTCCATCCCTTATTTCTTTGTGCTAATTTTGGAATATCATGGAATTACAATAACCTTTGCAGTGGCTGGCTTTGTATATGCATTGTGGTAGGTGTGCATCGTCTTCTTTCTTCTTCATTATGCTCTTAAAAATTATCTATCTTAAAAATTATCTATCCAAAATACATGGCCTCTTTATCGTGTACTTTTGTTTCCCAGGGCTATTAGGGGTTTTCCTTTAACAAAAATAATATTTATACCAATTCATGATATATAGGCTTGGAGGAGATATATAGGTTTCCTTGATCCTCTGCCTTGATCCAATTTTTGAACCAAGCAATCTCAATTTGTAAAATAATGTACCATCTTAGCACACAAAAGCAGGATTTGGGGTAGACTGGTCCACTTGAAAAACTATTCTAATTTCCTTTAAATGTGCTGAAACTATCTTTTCCAGTTTCCTAGGTATTAGGACCTCATTTCTGATTTCAGTTTTGCCAACCAGATAAATTAGTGTGAGACGTGAATTTGGAAATGAGCTAAACTAACTGGGCTAAGAGGGGTCCAAAGGAATTTTTTTCTTCTTCTTCTAGGGGATTAGTGAAATGGCTCTGAATCCAGCATGCTAGAGGGTAATTCCTAATTTCTGATTATAACTATAAATCAGTTGCCTTGCAGCTAATAATTGCAGTAATGGCTTTCTGATCTTAAAATTTCCTCATCATGAAGAGGTTTAGGGAATATTTCCCAAGAGGTTTAAACCTTAGTTTATTACTAAATTCCTTTCTGTTTAACATCTTTAAAAGTATTAGAAGAGTGTCAGGCACAAGCAAAGCACACTCAAAAAAACTGTAGGTATTATTATTATTATTATTATTAATTGAGGTTTTGTTTTCTGTTTACTATATAGCTTCCATAAAAGTCAGGGCTGTGTTTACCTGAATCTTTTACACTAATGTTCTCTTGCTGAATATATAAATAGAAAAGGCATATATGAGACTTATTCAAAATAATTTTTTAATTCACAGATGTAAACTATAAAACCTACGTTAGGTTTAAATTTTACATCTGAAACATATGACAAAGATTTTATTCTATTTCTTTAGCAGTGAATAATTTCAGAAGAATGTTTGTCTTTCATTTTCAGAAAAGTCAAATAGTATTTTTAAGTATTTTATTCATCAGAACATACTACTAAAATAAAATTAATAATAAGAAAGAACTAAATATCTGTAATCACATTCAAGCCAAGATTACAAAGTCATTATCAAGTAGAACACAACCTGCACCATTTTTAAATAATGACAAACCTGTAATAACAATTTAAAATTATTTTTCATTAATATTTTAAGGATTTTTTAGGGAAACGTTTACTATAGAACTGTACTCATTAAATTCATGAGTATGGCAATGATTTAATTAGATTAAGAAAACTGTCTTATAAAGTAGTTGAAGAGTAAATTGTGGAATTCAAATTAACCACACTTGAAAAAGAGTCTTTAATATTGAATTAACTTTCTTGTTTTGTATACTCCCTCAGTAGCTACAACTTGGTTAGACATTAAAGAGAAGGTATATTAAAAGGGATAGAGTATTATGCCTCCATCAGAAAGGATGAATACCCAACTTTTGTAGCAACACGGACGGGACTGGAAGAGATTATGCTGAGTGAAATAAGTCAAGCAGAGAGAGTCAATTATCATATGGTTTCACTTATTTGTGGAGCATAACAAATAGCATGGAGGACATGGGGACTTAGAGTGGAGAAGGGAGTTGGGGGAAATTGGAAGGGGAGGTGAACCATGAGAGACTATGGACTCTGAAAAACAATCTGAGGGTTTTGAAGGGACGGGGGGGTGGGAGGTTGGGGTACCAGGTGGTGGGTATTATAGAGGGCACGGATTGCATGGAGCACGGGGTGTGGTGCAAAAATAATGAATACTGTTACGCTGGAAATAAAAAAAAATAAAAAAAATAAAAAAAAAAAGGGGTCACACATAATTATAAGACTGAGAGCAAATTCATTTAAAAGTAAGTAGAGAAATCTTACATTCTTAACATCATATTGATCATTTTAATGGATTATGCAGGAAATCCTGACAATTGCTCAATCACAGCAGCCGTGCCAAGAACAGGGTAGGGTGATGGTATGTTAGTTATAAAAGCTACATTATTATATTTTATATATTTTATTTAGCTTTTTTATTTATAAATTATTTATTAATATTTTAATGTTATATGATTTATATTTATATATTATATATTTTATTATTTAAAACACATTTTACAAATACAGTATTTTTTAATCTACCCATTGCTTAAAGATCATGTAGTAGAAAGATGGTTTTCAACTAGACTACAATTCTCATTTAAGAGATTAAGGATTATTTTTGAATGGTACATGTAAGAAAAAACAACAATGGAAGAAGCAGGCAGGGCTCCATTACCTATGCCCCTGATTTATCCACTTCAACTCTGTCTTCACCTTTGTTTGTATATTGGGATTTGTGGCAAGTTTTCTTCTGAGAACAGGACTCTATAACTAAAACAAACAAAGAATAAAAAATAAACTAAATGTTTAAAAACAACTGATATAATTCAAGCTCTACAATGTCAAACATAGAAACTTAAGCCTTAAAACATGCTTACATTAATGCCAGAATCACCATCTAAGACCAATTCTTAACCCATGTTCCAGTCCTATGTATGCAATGACATATTGCTTCTCTTTGTATTAGTCTTTATACATTCTACTTAATTGCTTATTTCAGTGAGCCTACTCATTGTATTCCATGCATATATTAAGCTCTAGAGACGTGAAGATGGATAATACATAATTTCCTTACCTCCAAAATCTCAGCTTATTTAAAAGATAAGCAGAGAATATAAATTTTTCAGAGTATAGAGGTAAATGTTATTGTGAGGGGCGTAATACTCAAATAGAATTAAAGTTTGTTATGGCAGAAATATTCGAGAAAGAGACTTTATTCCTGATTTTCTTCATTCTGGGAACAAGAATCTTAATTCTAACATTCAGAAAATATCCAAATGGTTCATATATCTATATTAAATGGTACTGAGGTATTTTCATCTTTGTTTTAACTCAGAAATATTTGAAATTGACTAAAGGATTTATTAGGCATAACTAAGTTTACACTCATTTATGAAAAGTATATGGGATTTACTATATCATTATTATCCAATGAACTCAAAAGGAGGATGACTTTTTAAATTGCTTTCCAGTTTCTCTGCATTAAGTAATAAATAACATTTACTTTTTTTTTTTTTTTAATAAAAAAGAAGCTGTCTTCTAGTGTTTTTTTTTTTTTTTTTCCTGGCATTCACCATGTTCTTTTCCATGTCTTCCAGTCAATTCTTTTTTTTTTTTTTTTAAGATTTTATTTATTTATTTGAAGGACAGAGATCACAAGTAGGCAGAGAGGCAGGAAGAGAGAGAGAGGAGGAAGCAGGCGGCTCCCCTCGGAGCAGAGAGCCCAATGTGGGGCTCCAACCCAGAACCCTGGGATCATGACCTGAGCTGAAGGCAGAGGCTTTAATCCACTGAGCCACCCAGGTGCCCCCTTCCAGTCAATTCTGAAATGCTTATATTTCACTTCAAGTCTCTTGTTACTGAAGTCTTTTCTCCCTGTCACTGTAATGACTGATCTCTATCTCCGATCTGAATAATTTTGTCTCTTGAACCTGCATTGAATCCATGAGTTCCCAAAGGTATCAATGTTCTTTTGTCTGGTAGCTAGAGATGAGTTATACTTTAAATCCCTTTGGTTACAAGAGTTCCTCTGTTCAACATAAAACAAAACTCCCATTTGCACAAATGATACTCCCAGTGAATCATCATCAACAATAGCTCAGGACCTGACTTTGTAATCGTGTAGTAGTCAATATCACATGTAATGCATAAGGTGAAGCTCAGTGTAAGCTTAATTTATCAGAATTTGCTGCAGACTTCATTGGAAATTGTCCTACAAGGAAATATCATAACCTGACAGAACTCTTCTCTGCTTTGAGTTATATAATACTAGCTTCAAATATCTTTGAGATATTACCAAGCATCTATTTTACCAGACAGTGACTTAAAGATTCAGAGACTATGGCACATATTGCTTATACGAATGGTTTTTATTTTTTAGTATTTCACTGCAGTCAACTTTACTGCTTGTACTTCTATACCTGATAAATTATGTTCACCTCTGCTACATCGTGATTATTTAATCTTGTCTTTGAGTAAGCTTATGATCTCTTTAATGAGACATTATAATAAAGACACTTGAGCTGATGTTGTGAGACTGATTTTTCTTCATTAGCAGATTCTGATATCCTGAGTTTAATTTGCAATCATAAAGTACTATTAACGAACCCACGCATCTAATAAATTAGAGTGAACAAAGGAAAGATTGAGAAAATATCTTTAAATATAGGTAGGAAACATGGTTTTAGTTATTTTGGGTATTCAAGTCTCAAGTTTCTCTTATGATTAAAGAAACGAATGGTTTTTTACCATTGGTATCTAATTTGCAATTTCCTTCTTTGATGTTTTGCTGGCATCATGTTACTTAAATGAAGCAAATATGCTCTTATCTTTAAGCAGCTACTTAAATTCTTTTGAAGTATAGTGGAAAACAGTAGGGTTCTGGAGTTAGGAAGATCTGAGATTTAAATACCAACTCTGCCATTAAGTAGCTGTGTAACCCTGGGCAAGTTATTTAACTTCTCTGAGTTTCTTCTGTTTTGTTTATAAAATAAATATACTATTAAAGTAGAAGATTTTTTCTAAGGATTAAATGAAATGAAAAATCTATACAAATAGATTTAATACAAATACTACTAAAAAGTAATTGTTCTTTTAATGGCACATATTATTAATTTTACATACTGACATAATTTTTAATCTCAATAGCTTACTTTGAGTATGCAAATATTTTAGAATAATATCTAATTTCAACTAATTTTTTCTTTCAAATATTCTAGAAGCTTTCAATTAGTTTTTCTGATATAGTTTTCCCCCCCCAGGTCTCAATTTTCTTTTTCAATTGTGAAATCTACTTCTTATCTCCAGATAAAAGATATTTGTGTAGTAAGTCAAATCACTGAATGCTAAACCAGTGTTCCAAAACTATCAAATGTTTGTGTGGGAAATATACAGAGAAGACACTATAGTGAAGTCATTTTTTAATATAACAAAGTGTTTTGTAAAACATTCTGTAGAATCTTTAAGCTGTGAGCTAGTCTAAGAAAACAAACAAAACAAAACAACAAAATGAAGATGGAGATTTTAGATGACCCTTCTTGGAAATTCATAGAACACATAAGCCTTTAAGAATCCTTACAAGATAGGAACCTCAAGTCTCTTGAATCCAGTATTTTCATTTTCATTTATTTGAATCAAATGCAGTTGACCCTTGAACAACATGGATTTGAACTATATGGGTTCATTTATATGTGGACTTTTTTCAGTAAATATAGCATGCTACTGTAAATGTATTTTCTCTTCTTTATGATTCTCTTAACAATTTCTGTACTTGATTTCATCTTGTTGTAAGAATATAGCATATAATACATAACACAAAGTATGCATTAATTGACTACTTATGTTAACAGTAACATCAGCTTCTGGTTAACAGTTGGTTATTAGTAATTAATTTTTCATGGAATCAAAAGGTCTACATGGATTTTGACCTCACAGGGGTTGGTGGCCCTATCTCCCACATCTTTCAAGAGTCAATTATTTTTTAAAAAGTCAACTATAACTATTTTTTGGAATTAATTTTTGGAAATAAATAAAATCCTATGGAATTGGTGTTTGTGTGTAAAGCACAATAGTAAATCCTCTCACATGGCTTTGACATCACACCTTTACAAAGAACACTGAGCTCTGATCAACAGGGTTAGACAATACATATTTGTATCATTAAGACTCTATGTATTCCTTTTAAATGGTCTTCATTAAGTATACTGAGATATATCCTTGGCTGTTTTCTCATGGACTCACAAATTTCTATCTTAATTCTTAATACTTTAATGGCAAGAAGAATCACTAATGACAAACTCAAAGAAAAGGAGACAAGAGGCACAAAATATATTTCTGATCTGAGTATTAAATACCGATTTATAGTTTCAGAGAGGGGGCAGTTAGGTACAGAAATGGTGATGAATCTCTGAATTTGAGCAGAGGTAGAGATCAATAATCCAAGAAACTAGATGATAGAATGGTTAAAATGCAAAAGCTTTATAAATTTATTTTAAATGGAATAATTTATATAAAGTACATAAGCATATGCCTACCATATAGTGGACATATACTAAATGATACATTCTTTCATTGTTGGTATCCTCAATTTTTGGTAATAATGATAACCAACAATTTCAAAGCATGTCTTAAATTGGAAAAATGCTTTGGCAAACCATGTGTCAATTTGATATTTTTGTCTCCATTTTACAAATCTGCATATTGAACTCTGAGAGGTTATGTAATTTGTTTACACTCACATATTTAGAAAAGTACAAGAACTGAGAAAAAGTAAATAAAATGAATAAATAAATAAAACATTTATCTCAAACTACATTTCTCTTTTTACTAATTCCTATTAAGTGAATACATATTCACTTTTCTACTTATAAGTATCAGCTTTATTCTCCACAGGGAGCTACACCAAGATAGCTATCATATTTTTCTACTTAATTTGATTTCTAATTTGTCTCCTAAACAACCTGTGTCATACACTAATCCTTTAGTCTCCTAGATTGTTCTCAAATGTCATAACTTTTCATTTGTTAATGTTCCTCTTTATGTAGGAAAGCCAGAATTAAAATGTACAAAATGTACAAAATGTACAAAATGTACAAATGTAGTTTACTTCAACATTCAGTTTAAACTTTGTTTTCCTTATTCTTTAAAAGGGTTTTATTAATTTAAATTTTGATATGCATTTACATAAAAGCTGTGGTGTTTTGACTTCTTTTTACATGGACTATAATCATTCCAATCCTTACTTTTTCTGTCATTGTATAATTATTTTTGTACAGCTAAGAGTAGACTTTCATTTCTGCTTAGGATGTAGGAAGCTGCAATGAATGTTGCTGCTACCCTAACAACAAGAAAAAGATTAATAACCTACAAAATCAATACTTTCTTTGAGCCCATCAGACTACTAAGGTTAAAAGCAACTACATAAACCAATTCCTAAAGAGGACAGAGGGGACACAGAACTGTTCCACTTTTGGCAGTTTAGAAGAAGGAGATCACCATACAACTAAGTAAGAAGAGATAAAAAAAAAATAAATAATAATAATAATTACAGGTAAACTCAGGCTAACACACCAGTTTGGAATAGCTAGGGGCTCCCAGATAAAACGGGAGTCCATGTTAACTAGAAAGCTTTTTTTTTTTTTTTTTAGATTTTATTTTTATTTATTTGTCAGAGAGAAAGAGAGTGAGCACAGGCAGACAGAGTGGCAGAGGGAGAAGCAGGCTTCCTACAGAATAAGGAGCCTGATGTGGAACTCGATCCCAGGATGCTGGGATCATGACCTGAGCCAAAGGCATCTGCTTAACGAACTGAGCCACCCAGGCGTCCCTAGAAAGCTTTTCTTAATAGCACTTTATTTTCACAAGGAAGTTTGAGGACAAGATAAAAACAAAGCAAAACAAAACAAAAAAATGGAGAAAGTTATATTTTGTGACATGAAATGATAGGCGGCCAGAGGGTGACATGGTGGTGACAGGCTCAAAGCCCTGACTGTCTTCCTGGATGCTTCTTTCCTGCCATCTAAAAGATAGCACCACTAGGAAAGAGGCAGAAAACAGTTTCACATCAGGATGCAGAAAAAGATATTGCTTCTGGGGGAGGAATAGAAGCAAAAACTTCTACCCCTGAAGAAAGGAATAGGGGACTGAGGCTTAGAATTCTATGTATGACAAAGCATACATCTAGTATCACTGGGAAAAGACAGGAAACACTGTCCCAAGACCAACCATATATAGAAGGAAGAGTTTGGCTGCCAAGAGGAGGAAGAGAATAAAGCACAGAAATTTCTACTCCAAAGTCTAGTAACACAGGGTTAGTCAAGACTGTGACTGGACCAGGGAAATAGCAAACCACTATCTGTGCACTGCAGGCAGTTCAAGCAGCAACAGTCTGGCACCTGAGAAAAGACAAAAATGTATAGAAAGATCCTACTTAGGGTGCAGGTGTGCAAAACTGACTAAAGATGGAAAAGGAGCAGAAACACCAAAAAAAAAAAAATGCCTAGCACTGTACTCCTTGCCTTATATACAAGGTAACAATAGCCCAGTGATAGAGGGATTTGAAAATTATGTATCTGTATTAGCCAGGGCTCTTCAGAGAAACTGAATTAATAGGGTATGCATATACAGATGTGTAGGAAAAGATTTACAATAAGAAATTGTCTTGTGCTATTACGGAGACTGAAAACTCCCATGATCTGTTATCTCCAAGCTGGAGGCATAAACTGGTGGTGCAGTTTGAGTTCAAACCCAAAAGCCCAAGAACAAGGAGAACAAATGGTGCAAATCTTAATCTGAGTCCAAAGGCCCAAAGTATGACTTTCTGCCCCAGAGTTCAAGAATCAGAAGCACTGACTTCCAAGGGCAGGAGAAGAGTTATGTCCCAGCTCAAGCAGAGAAAGCAGATGAATCATGCCTTGCCTTATTCTGCCTTTTTGTTTTATTCAAGTCATCAACAGATTAGATAATGCCTACCTTCATTGGTGAGGGTCGGTCATTCTCTACTCAGTCCACCAATTCAAATGCTGATTTCTTCTGGAATGATCTTCACAGACACACCTGGGAAAAATGTTTTATCAACTATGTAGTCATCCCTTAGTCAAGTCAAGTTGACATATAGCATTAACCATCATAGTATCCCTGAAGATACCAACACCAATAACAAAACCCAAATTGAGTTCAGCTATGAACTAAATAAGCACATCCCCTACACTAACAGTATACCTATTTCTAATAATAAATATTATTTTTAATCTTTGTCATTGTATATATGATTTCTGATATTTACTTAAAAATTGAGGCACACAAAAATGTAAAACAAAATATTAAAATTATTTTCAAGAGATAAAGCAATCAGTGAAATCAGACTCAGAAATGGCCTGATACTTGACTATAAGTAAACAACTAAAATTAATATTACAGGATTTAAAAAGGTAGACAATATACACGTATGAAAAAATTTAACAAAATGTAGGCTAACTTAAAAAAGTAAAATAAAAATGCTAGAATTTTTAAAAAACACTCTTGGAGATGAATAATTCCTTTGACGGGTTTATTATTATACTGACACAAAAGAAGAGAGAAAAGAAAAAAGAGAGAATCCCAAGCAGAGAAACAATAGGAAACAGGCAAGCATATGTGTAATTAGAGAACCAGAAGGAGAAGAGAATTGGGGTGAGAGAAAATATTTGAAGAGATAATGTCCAAGAAAAGCATAGAACCCCTATCAGCATATATGTTAAGAGAACAAATCAAACCCCACCTACCTGGACCTATCTTATTCAAAATGTGGGGAGAGAAATAAAAAAAGAAAATCATGAATGCAATCAAGGGAAATAAAGGAAACTTTACATATCAAGAAAAATACAGAAATTGTCTTAAATGTATTGACTAGAAATAAAGCAAGCCAGATGACAATTATTGCCTCATTACACCATTGGAGGAAAAAAAAAACACCAAAAAAGCAAAAACATGGAAAACAGAAATGCACATAAAAGTATATCCTCCAGGGGGTACCTGGGTGGCTCAATCACTAAGTGGCTTAAGTGGCTTCCTTTGGTTCAGGTCACAATCCCAGGTTCCTGGGATCAAGCCTCACATAAGGCTCCCTGCATGGCAGGAAACCTGCCTCTCCCTCTCCCATTCACTCTGCTTGTGTTCTCTCTCTGTCTGTCAAGTAAATAAGATCTTTAAAAAAAAAAAAAAAAAAGTGTATCTTCCAGTATTGTTAAAATATCAATGATCCCAAATTGATTTGTGGATCCAGTGCAATTTCAAACAAAATCCTAGCAGGGCTTTTTTTTTTTTTTTTTTTCCCATGGGTTGGGGGACAATTTGATTTTGTTATAGATTGAAAAGTTTATTCTAAAATATTTATAGGTAAGTAAAAAACCTAAAATAATCAAAGAATTTTTGAAAACCAAGAATAGAGTAGAACTCCCAATAGTTGGTTTCAAGATTTAAATCTACAGTAATCTAGATAGTTTGATATTGGCATAAGGATAGACATGAAGATCACTGGACCAGACTAAACAGTCCAGAAATAGGACTACACATTTATTACAAATTAATTTCCACCAGAAAATGACAAAAAAAAATCAATGGAAAAAGAATAGTCTTTCCAAAAAATGTCGATGCACCAATTGGATATCTACACACAAAAAAAGATTTGATGCATAATTTGCAAAGTAAATAGAAACTAACACAAATTGAATCATAAAATTAAGCACAAACCACAACTACTTCTAAAGAAGTCATATGAGAAAATCCTTTTGACTTTGGAATCAGCAAAGTGTTTTTAGACAGGACACACACAGCAGAAACGATAAAAGAAAGCCAAATTGATAACTGTACTTCATTGAAACTAAAAATTTCTGGTCTTCAAAGAGCTAAATGATATAAAAAGACAAACTACATAATTGGAGAAAATATTTACAAATTTTATACAGACATACCTCAGAGATACTACAGGTTTGTTTCCAGACTACTGTAATAAAGTGAGTTAAATGAGTTATTTGGTTTCTCAGTGCATATAAAGGTTATGTTTATACTATACTTTAGTCTATTAAGTGTGTATTATCATTATGTTTTAAAAACACAATATAAATACCTTAATTTTAAAAAATGCTATGTTGCTAAAAAAACACTAACCATCATCTGAGCTTTCAGTGAGTTGTAAACTTTTTTGCTGGTGGAAGTTTGCCTCCCATTAATGGCTGCTGACATCGTGGTGGTGGTTGTTGATGGTTGGGTGGCTGTGGCAATAAGACAACAATGAAAAAAAGGCAACAATGAAGACTTCTATATCTATTTGTTCTTTTGTGGACAATTTCTCTCTAGCATGTGATGCTATTTGATAACATTTTACCCACAGTAGAACTTCTTTCCCAATTGGAATCCTGTCAAATCTTGGCATTTTTATCAGCTATGTTTATGTAATGTTTTAATTGCTTTGTTGTCATTTTACCAGTCTTTGCAGCATTTTCACCAGGAGAGAGGAAATCTCAAGCAGACTCTGTGCTGAACACAGACCCAGTTATCTCAGGACCCTGAGATCATGACCTGAGCTGAAATTAAGAGTTGGGTGTTTAACCAACTGAGCCACCTAAGTGTCCCAGAAGTAGATTCCATCTTAAGAAACCACTTTTTTTGCTCATCCCCAAGAAAGAACTCCTCACCCATTAAAGTTTTATCATGATATTACAGCAACTCAGTCCTATCTTCAGTCCTAGTTCTCTTGTTATATCTACCACATCTACAGCTACTTCTTCCACTGAGTCTTGAACCCCTCAAAGTTCTCCATAAAGTTTGGAATCCACTTCTTCCAAACTCCTGTTTCATGTTGATATTTTGACCTCTTACCATGAATCACAAATGTTCTTAATGGCATCTAGAATGGTGAATCCTTCCAGAAGATTTTCAATTCACTCACCATTAGAGGAATCAACTATCTATGGCAGCTATATCCTTACAAAATTTATATTTCTTAAATAATAAGACTTTATTTTTTTCTCATTTATTTTTTATTATGTTAGTCACCATACAGTACATCATTAGTTTTTGATATAGTGTTCCATGGTTCATTGTTTGCATATAACATCCAGTGCTCCATGAAATCTGTGTCCTCCTTAATACCCGTCACCAGGCTCACCCATGCCCCCACCCAATAATAGGACTTTAACGTTGAAATTTTTACTCTCTGATCCATGGAATGCAAAATGGATGCTGTGTTAGCAGACTTGAAAACAACATTAATCTCATACAACTCCATCAGAGCTCTGGGGTAACTAGGTTCACTGTTAACAAGAATATATATATTATATATATAATATATATATTTTAAGATATCATTTTTAAGTAATCTCCACACCCAATGTGGGGCTTGAACTCACAACCCTGAGCCACATGCTCTATCAACTGAGCCATCCAGCTACCCCCGAGCAGTAATATTTTGAAATAAGTCTTTTTTCTGAGCAGCAGATCTCAATAGTGGGCTTAAAATATTCAGTAAACCGTGTTATAAATAGATGTGCTGTCATCCAGGCTTTGTTGTGTCATTTAAAGAGCACAGGCAGAGCAGACTTAGCATAACTCTTAAGGGCCCTAGAAGTTTTGGAATGGTAAACGCACCTTGGCTTCAACTTAAAGTTACCAGCTACATTAGGTCCCTAACAGGAGAGTCAGCCTATCTTTTGAAACCTTGAAGCCACCATTAACTTGTCCTCTCTAGCTCTAAAAGTCCAAGATGGCATCTTCTTCCAATACAAGGCTATTTTATCTCTACTGAAAATCTGTTGTTTAGTGTAGCTACCTTCCTTAACTATTTCTAGCTAAGTCTTCTGAATAATTTGCGGCAGCTTCTCCAACAGCAGTTGCTGCTCTACCTTGCACCTTTATGGTCTGGAGATGGCTTTCTTTCTTAAACTTCATGAAGCACCCTCTGCTGGCTTCAGACTTTTCTTCTGCAGCTTCCTCACCTCTCTCAGCCTTCACAGAGTTGAGAAGAGCTAGGCCCATGCTCTAGATTAGCCTTTGGCTTAAGGGAATATTGTGACTGGTGATCTTTTATTCAAACCAGTCAAACTTTTTCCATATCAGCAGTTAAGACTGTTTCTCCTTCTTATCATTCATGTGTTCACTGGAATAGAACTTTGTGTTGGCTTCAAGAACTTTTCCTTTGCATTCACAACTTGGCTAGCGGACCCAAGAGGCTTAGCTTTCCACCTATCTTGGCTTTTGACATACCTTCCTCACTAAATTTAATCGTTTGTAGCTTTTGATTTAAAGGGAGAGACATACAGCTTTCTTTCACATAAACACTTAGAGACCATTGTAGCATTATTAACTGGCTTGATTTTAATATTGCTGTATCTCAGGGAATAGGGAGTCCTGAGGAGAGGAGGAAGGAGGGGGAATGGCTAGTTAGCGAAGCAGTCAGAACCTACACAATATTTATCAATTAAATTTGTCATCCTATATGGACATGGTTTATGGTTCCCCAAAACAATTACAATAGTAACATCACCATAACAAATATAACGATAATGAAAAAATTGAAATATTGTAAGCATTACCAAAACATGACACAGAGACACAAAGGAACAAATGTTGGAAAAATAGCACAAACGGACTGGCCTGATGCAGACTTGTCACAAAACTTCAATTTGTACAAAACATGGCATCTATGAAGCACAATATGTTTATATCCATTAAAAGGCTTGTATGAACTCTCATAATTCATAATAATAATAACAATAATACATCCACTAAAAGTAGAAAAGAATTGAACAGACTCTTCCTTATAAAAGAGACATAGATTGCAAACAAACACACTCAGGAAGTTCATTATTTATTGGGGAAATGCAAATCAAAACCCAAATGAGATTGATTACACACATATTAGCATGACTAAAAAAAATGGCAATGCTTAGTGTTGACAAGGATGTAGAACCGCTCTCATACATTGAATTCAGGAAAGCAAAATGGTACAACCACTTTGGAGAGCAATTTAGCACTTCATGTATAATATTTAAGATGCACTTATTATGGGGGCTTAAGTGGGTAGAAGAAGAATCAATGAAACAAGATGGAATTGGGAGGGAGACAAACCATAAGTGACTCTTAATCTCACAAAACAAACTGAGGGTTGCTGAGGGGAGGGGAGTTGGGAGAAGGGGGTGGGATTATGGACATTGGGGAGGGTATGTGCTTTGGTGAGTGCTGTGAAGTGTGTAAACCTGGTGATTCACAGACCTGTACCACTGGGGATAAAAATATATGTTTATAAAAAATAAAAAATAAAAAAAGATGCACTTATTATGTATATAACATGATATAGATGCAATATGAAAGTGATATCAATAATATAAATAATATACTATAATAATATAATATGCAATCAGGAAGCCCCCTCCCAGGCATCTAGCTGAGGGAATGAAGACATATATCCAGAAAAAGACCTATATACAAACATTTATAGCAGCAACTATATGCATAAAGAAAAAATATGCATCAACTGGTGAATGAATAAATAGATCTTGAGACAGACACACAATTAAATATTGTTTAACAATAAAGGAACCTAGTCCTTTATCTGATATGTCGTTTGCAAATATCTTCTCCCATTCTGTCAGTTGTCTTTTGATTTTGTTAACTGTTTCCTTTGCTGTGCAAAAGCTTTTGATCTTGATGAAATCCCAATAGTTCATTTTTGCCCTTGCTTCCCTTGCCTTTGGTGTTGTTCCTAGGAAGATGTTGCTGCGGCTGAGGTCGAAGAAGTTGCTGCCTGTGTTCTCCTCAAGGATTTTGATGGATTCCTTTCGCACATTGAGGTCCTTCATCCATTTTGAGTCTATTTTTGTGTGTGGTGTAAGGAAATGGTCCAATTTCATTTTTCTACATGTGGCTGTCCAATTTTCCCAGCACCATTTATTGAAGAGGCTGTCTTTTTTCCATTGGACATTCTTTCCTGCTTTGTCGAAGATGAGTTGACCATAGAGTTGAGGGTCTATTTCTGGGCTCTCTATTCTGTTCCATTGATCTATGTGTCTGTTTTTGTGCCAGTACCATGCTGTCTTGATGATGACAGCTTTGTAATAGAGCTTGAAGTCCGGAATTGTGATGCCACCAATGTTGGCTTTCTTTTTCAATATCCCTTTGGCTATTCGAGGTCTTTTCTGGTTCCATATAAATTTTAGAATTATTTGTTCCATTTCTTTGAAAAAGATGAATGGTACTTTGATAGGAATTGCATTAAATGTGTAGATTGCTTTAGGTAGCATAGACATTTTCACAATATTTATTCTTCCAATCCAGGAGCATGGAACATTTTTCCATTTCTTTGTGTCTTCCTCAATTTCTTTCATGAGTACTTTATAGTTTTCTGAGTATAGATTCTGTGCCTCTTTGGTTAGGTTTATTCCTAGGTATCTTATGGTTTTGGGTGCAATTGTAAATGGGATTGACTCCTTAATTTCTCTTTCTTCTGACTTGCTGTTGGTGTAGAGAAATGCAACTGATTTCCGTGCATTGATTTTATATCCTGACACTTTACTGAATTCCTGTACAAGTTCTAGCAGTTTTGGAGTGGAGTCTTTTGGGTTTTCCACATATAGTATCATATCATCTGCAAAGAGTGATAATTTGACTTCTTCTTTGCCGATTTGGATGCCTTTAATTTCCTTTTGTTGTCTGATTGCTGAGGCTAGGACCTTTAGTACTATGTTGAATAGCAGTGGTGATAATGGACATCCCTGCCGTGTTCCTGACCTTAGCAGAAAAGCTTTCAGTTTTTCTCCATTGAGAATAATACTTGAGGTGGGTTTTTCATAGATGGCTTTGATGATATTGAGGTATGTGCCCTCTATCCCTACACTTGAAGAGTTTTGATCAGGAAGGGATGCTGTACTTTGTCAAATGTTTTTTCAGCATCTATTGAGAGTATCATATGGTTCTTGTTCTTTCTTTTATTGATGTGTTGTATCACATTGACTGATTTGCGGATGTTGAACCAACCTTGCAGCCCTGGAATAAATCCCACTTGGTCGTGGTGAATAATCCTTTTAATGTACTGTTGAATCCTATTGGCTATTATTTTGTTGAGTATTTTCGCATCTGTGTTCATCAAGGATATTGGTCTATAGCTCTCTTTTTTGATGGGATCCTTGTCTGGTTTGGGGATCAAGGTGATGCTGGCCTCATAAAATGAGTTTGGAAGTTTTCCTTCCATTTCTGTTTTTTGGAACAGTTTCAGGAGAATAGGAATTAGTTCTTCTTTAAATGTTTGGTAGAATTCCCCCGGGAAGCTGTCTGGCCCTGGGCTTTTGTTTGTTTGGAGACTTTTAATGACTGTTTCAATCTTCTTACTGGTTATGGGTCTGTTCAGGCTTTCTATTTCTTCCTGGTTCAGTTGTGGTAGTTTATATGTTTCTAGGAATGCATCCATTTCTTCCAGATTGTCAAATTTATTGGCGTAGAGTTGCTCATAGTATGTTCTTATAATAGTTTGTATTTCTTTGGTGTCAGTTGTGATCTCTCCTCTTTCATTCATGATTTTATTTATTTGGGTCCTTTCTCTTTTCTTTTTGATAAATCGGGCCATGGGTTTATCAATTTTATTAATTCTTTCAAAGAACCAGCTCCTAGTTTCGTTGATTTGTTCTATTGTTTTTTTGATTTCTATTTCATTGATTTCTGCTCTGATCTTTATGATTTCTCTTCTCCTGCTGGGCTTAGGGTTTCTTTCTTGTTCTTTCTCCAGCTCCTTTAGGTGTAGGGTTAGGTTGTGTACCTGAGATCTTTCTTGTTTCTTGAGAAAGGCTTGTACCGCTATATATTTTCCTCTCAGGACTGCCTTTGTTGTGTCCCACAGATTTTGAACCATTGTATTTTCATTATCATTTGTTTCCATGATTTTTTTCAATTCTTCTTTAATTTCCCGGTTGACCCATTCATTCTTTAGAAGGATGCTGTTTAGTCTCCATGTATTTGGAAGATATTTGCAAACGACATATCAGATAAAGGACTAGTGTCCAGATTCTATAAAGAACTTAGCAAACTCAACACCCAAAGAACAAATAATCCAATCAAGAAATGGGCAGTGGACATGAACAGATATTTCTGCAAAGAAGGCATCCAGATGGCCAACAGACACATGAAAAAGTGCTCCATATCACTCGGCATCAGGGAAATACAAATCAAAACCACAATGAGATATCACCTCACACCAGTCAGAATGGCTAAAATCAACAAGTCAGGAAATGACAGATGCTGGCGAGGATGCGGAGAAAGGGGAACCCTCCTACACTGTTGGTGGGAATGCAAGCTGGTGCAGCCACTCTGGAAAACAGCATGGAGGTTCCTCAAAATGTTGAAAATAGAACTGCCCTATGACCCAGCAATTGCACTATTGGGTATTTACCCTAAAGATACAACAAACGTAGTGATCCAAAGGGGCACGTGCACCCGAATGTTTATAGCAGCAATGTCCACAATAGCCAAACTATGGAAAGAACCTAGATGTCCATCAACAGATGAATGGATCAAGAAGATGTGGTATATATACACAATGGAATACTATGCAGCCATCAAAAGAAATGAAATCTTGCCATTTGCGACAACATGGATGGAACTAGAGTGTATCATGCTTAGCGAAATAAGTCAAGCAGAGAAAGACAACTCTCATATGATCTCCCTGATATGAGGAAGTGGTGATGCAACATGGGGGCTTAAGTGGGTAGGAGAAGAATAAATGAAGCAAGATGGGATTGGGAGGGAGACAAACCATAAGTGACTCTTAATCTCACAAAACAAACTGAGGGTTGCTGGGGGGAGGGGGTTTGGGAGAAGGGGGTGGGATTATGGACACTGGGGAGGGTATGTGCTTTGGTGAATGCTGTGAAGTGTGTAAACCTGGTGATTCACAGACCTGTACCCCTGGGGATAAAAATATATGTTTATAAAAAAAAATTAAAAAAAAAAGAACAATAAAGGAACCAGTATTGATAACACCTAATAAAGCAGAATCATAAATTTATTTTGGAAAATGAAAGACACAGACATACAAGATTGCATACTTTACGGTTCTGTGCATATTACATTCTGCAAAAGGCAAAATATAGATGTAGAAATCAAGTCAGTGATTTCCAGGGCCAGGCTTGACATGGACTAACTACAAAGGTGCATGGTGAAACTTGTAATAATGGGAATATTCTACATCTTCACAGCAACAGTGGTTACACAATTGTATCCATTGGTTAAAACTTGTGTAATTGTACATCTAAATAGAAAATTTTACCATTTTCAAATTACATTTCAATTACCATGATTTAAAATAACTTAAATAGTTTCTTTATATTAATTTCTGCATCTAGGCTTTTCAAAACTTGGTTCTGCTATTCAGCATATTAGTAAACTTTCTCTCCTAGCTCTTGTATTTCACTGACTTGCAAAAAAGAGCTTTTAATCTCTCTTCAAGGTGACATTGATCAATTCAATCTATAGTGTCCGTATTTGGTTGACCAACAACTTTAAGCCCACAAAGACAGCAGCTACTAGACAGATTGAAGTAACATAGACTAGAAGGACATCAAAACTATGACCTTCCTCCGCCCTGTCAGCAGAAAGTTCTTGCAAGGCAGGCAACTGAACTACAGAAGAGGGTTAATGTTGATGAAATTATCTCAAAGTACCAATTTCTATTTTGAATTCCTTTATGAAAAACAAAACAAAACTCCTGTGGCATTCCATGTGTAAATTAGTGTGGATAAGTCTTACTGTCTGACTTTGTTTCTTGATCACACTTACCCTTTTTATTCTAAGGATATATGAATTCATGGTAATTGCACTATGCTTAAAATTTAAATAATGTTGGTGGTAGGTCTAGAAGGAAGATCAGCATACGTGCAAATCAATAGCTATATGGGTACTTTAGGCCAATAGCTCTTAACTTTTGAATAAGGATCCCTGTAGGTAGTCCATATTTGCTGAATCAATGAGAATGAGGTGAAACTTCTTCCCAGGAACAAAACAAAACAAAACAAAACATATATTTTATTTGTGTAAGAAGAAGTTCCAGAGACTGTGAATCCCATCTACCCTTTCATTATGAGGGCATCAAACCCTAAGAGAAGGATAAATATTATAATGGTTCATAAATACTTCCTAAGTTCTTGGAATTATTTTAACGTTCTTGAGAAGGTGATAAATTCAGCAAAGCAGTAGTTTACTTGTATAATCACTGAACAAATATGTATCAATTACATTTTGACATTGTATTTAGTGATTTTTATGCAGGTTCTCATAGCCTTTACTTAATGTATCTACTGAGAAGTTTCTTTTATATATATTATGTATATACATATATACATTTTTTATGAGAAGTTTCTTAAAAATACAAATTTCAGGATTTTACCTACTGAATCTCTGAATCAGATTGTACAGAATTTCTATTTTTAGATCTCCACTAGGTTCTTCTGTTAAATAGGCAGGTTTGGAAATATGGTTCAAAATTAGTAAATCCTATGTTACTTTTCAATGTTTTTATAAAGGCACAAGATTATCTAACATGTTCTTTATGTTAAGCTTCTAATGCTTTTAATGCAAAAAATTGATGATGATAAATTTATTTCTAAAGACCATGGCAGTAAATTCCATGCCTTTATAACAATTTTAAACATTTGTTCTGGGCAGAATAATTTATAGATGCCTTTAACAATAAGAAGGAAGAAACCATTACCAAGTGAAATACTGACTTTAAAGAACTAATAATATAGTAATAAAATAAAATATAATTTTCAGAGACTAACGCACAGATGTTCATAATTTTTTGATGGGAAAATATCACTGATATTAATACTATAAAGACCCTTAAGAATCAGCACTATTTTTTTAAATTAATTTTTTATTTTTTATAAACATATATTTTTATCCCCAGGGGTACAGGTCTGTGAATCACCAGGTTTACACACTTCACAGCACTCACCAAAGCACTATTAATCAAATATTAAATATTAGACAAATATTTAAAATATGCATATATGTTTGGAAATTTGTTCCTTCTCATCTACTCTACTTATAAAATATTTTAATATAAATTTGTTTCTATATTCTATGCCTTATAATTTGCTTCATAAATTAATTTTTCATTCTCCTGGACTACGCAACTTCCCTGTATATCCAGACAAATATATTCCCCCTTTTTACCCATGAAATTTGACACAATTTCCCTTATAAACTTTCAAGTCTTGTTTTGCTAAAAAAAAAAAAAAATGCAGTATACACGATTCTGAAAGGCTCAACTTGCACCAAATCCTTGTACCATCACTAGTTCTGATGAGAAATCTCTCCTCATATTAACCCTTACATATCCTATCCTATATACCTGTCTGTGACAAGCCTCCAATTCTTAATTGTGTCCTTATGACTTAAATATTGTTCTCATTTCTATAGTATTTACCCTTTTTGATTCAACAGGTACAGTGTGCCCACTATAGCCAGATATTAGGAATATAAAGACAAAAAAGAGAGTCTCTGCCATAGAGAGTTTACCATTTAGTGACAAACACCATAATATAAAATAACTGCTATAAATGGAACACAAATACAGTGTAGAAGTACAGAAAAATAGATGTAGATATCTGATGATGATTGCTATGTTATGTGAGATCTGCCCATAAAGATTTTACTTCAATACTGTGAATCAACACATTAGACCTTATTTATTTTCAAGTATTCTTGGAGACTGTAATTTGGACCTTTCACTTTTGCTAAAAATGAGTCAGCCCTCTGTAGAATTTTGTGGTTAGGACCAAAATGACGAGGTCATCAGGCATAGCAATAGAGAAAGGGAAAACTGTAAACTGGGGTGTTTTTCACAACCTCCCACTTTGACAACTCAGCTAACTTGCAGAAAAAAATGGCATCCTTGGAAAGGTCCTATTTAATCAACTTATTCCCAGGCCGCTAGTTAAAGCTCTTGGGAAATGGTACCATACCGGGGACTAAGTATTAGTATCTATTATTAAAAAGCTGGGAAATTGTTTAGACGCCTGGGTGGCTCAGTCGGTTCAGTGTCTGCCTTTGTCTCAGATATGATCCCAGGGTCCTGGGATCAATGGAGCCCTAAATTGGGCTCCTGCTCAGGAGGGAGTCTGCTTCTGCCTCTGCTCCTTCCCCAGCTCTCTCTCTCTCTCTCTCAAATAAATAAGTAAAATGGATATTAAGTAGGACATGGATTGTATGGAGCACTGGATGTTTTACGCAAACAATGAATCATGGAACACTATATCAAAAACTAATGATGTACTGTATGGTGACTAACATAATAAAAAAAGTAAAAAAAAAGGCTGGAAAACTGTAAGTCAGACTATATTTGTTGAATCTATGCTGTTGGTATTAGGCATAACATTCATCCCTGCTGCCATGTTCACTTTATGTGAGAGACAGTCTGTAAGGACCAGGGTGTTTGGGGAAAGAGGCTGAAAGCCAGACAACATATCATCTTGTTCATGTGATAATAAACATCATATTCTGCTGCAACTACTCCTTTCTGAGCATTCAGAGATGGATGAAAAAATATCTTGATATTCTGTGCTCATTCAGAGACATCTACCCAGATAGCTCTTCCATTTCTTCTTTGTCACTATTTTTCCAATGTGTTCCTTCCAATCTCTGATTTTAATCACAACCTATGAATCAGTGTGGGTTCTGCCTCTTACCATCTCTCATTCTAAGGAGAAAAAAAAAAAAAAAATCAACAGAACAGGTGTACTACTCCCAAATTCTGCCTACTGGGAGATCTTTTCTTCCCCACTTTATTTGGAGGCACCATGAAGTGAAATGATGGAGCTACTGTTTTCTACTTTGGGGTGCTTCTATTCAATCCTAGAGAGTCACTTGTAAATAAGGCTTGATTTTTCCTTTGTCACTTACTAGTCATAGGAAACTCCTAATGGGGTTCTAAGGATAATGATCGAGAGAGAGGGGTAATGGAGCTGGATTATGGGCTGTAGATGTCTAAGCCATTTGCTCATGTGACTTAATCTATGCCTTCAGGTTTCACTCAAGTCTGATCTCATGTGCGTTGCTTTCATTTGATGATAGACTTCTCTCCATGCCCAGCAATCCAATTGGTGAAGGATAGCTCAGGTTGTATTATAACTAGGTGGCTCATGGGAAGTGCTCATTCTCTGCTACAGACCAGTAGCAAGTCAGAGTCTACTTCTATCTAAAACAAGATAATGATCTGAAGAGAACGGCATTGCTTTGCTCTAAAATCTTAAAAGTCTACTTTGTGATTCACTAAGAAGAGTTTTTCCATCAGTACCATACACTATCCCTATCTGCTACCAACATTTTGAACATAATTAGATTTGTAGTATCCTTTGGCCCAAGTAGTAAAGCAGCTTATGCAATAATCTAAACTTATTGCTGAATTTTCTCTTTTCTGAGTGCTGATAAAAAATTATAAAAACCCTAATAAAGAACAAACTTTAAGTTTACCTGGCAAATGGGTTGGACTAAGAAACCTGAATAAGGAATATGTTGCCTCCAAAATCCAGAGACATTCTCTTCTTTCTTTAATAATAGGAAGAACTTGACACAGCAAATTTACTTTCACCTCCAAAGGGATTATCAGAACATGTCCAGTACATTGAAACCCTAGAAATTTCATTTATGTTGTAAGGCCTTGAATTTTTGTCGAATCCTTTATCACCTTCAGTTAGCCTGTGTCTCATTAAGGTGTTTAGAATAGTTCCTTCTTTTTTTAACCAGGTCCAGTCATTATGGTGTCATCTATGCAATGGAACAGTATGTTGTCCTATACAATTAAAAAAACCTGTTTTTTTGAAGTGCCTTTAGACTAGATGATATCCTCAGGACAGTTGTTAGATTCAGTCCTGAGGTACCTCAGCAACAGTGTATTGCTGACCCTCTGCTAAAAGTCAGAAAATTATATGTTATATAATTGTTATATATTGTAAATAATATATAATATAATATATTATATATATGTATATATATAATTATATTATATATACATATATAATAATATAATATAATAATATATACTGTAAATAATATATATAAATGTTATATGTTATATAATGTTTTCACCAATAAAATATCTGCTAAATACCACCTGTCAGGAGATTGTGGAAACCCCAGCAATGAAAACACATGATAACAGCTCTAACTGGAATAATTACCTACTTAGGTATTTTATAATCCACTGTTATTCTTTCACATCTGTCTACCTTTGACATAAGCCATCTAGACAAACTGAATATGTATGTCTTAAGAAGCACTACTCCTTCACCTTTTAAGTCCTTGATGTGGTAGAAGTGTGGTATTACATCTTATTATGTTGGTAGATAAAGGTAGTTCTATGGCCTTTACTTGTTTTTTTCTCTACTAGCCAAGGAACTAATCTGGTTTTCTGTCAGTCACTGGGTCCGTGCTCATAACCATGTATTTTATAGCTGGGACAAAATCACGTGATGAGTTTAGGTGCACACAGGCCTACTATGGTAACCAAACCGTACATTCAGTTATCTCTATAGATGTCTGTTTACTGGACTACATTACATTTTGGATTTCCAGGAATTGTTTGTCAGGAATTGCCCTAGTTAGAACTAGGGACTTAAAGCCTCACTGTCTAGATAAGCAACTTCTACGATACATAGTCACTTTGATAAACGTTGGCCACATTTCTTGGAGGAAGGCTAAGAGGTAGATTTACAGAATAAGTTTTTGTCTGTGTGGTCTTAACCTTTTTCAAGGAATCCAATATCCCCTTTATTAAGAGACTCTGGGTCCAGAAAACTGTCTCAAGAGTAAAAATAGGTTGAGGGGCCTGGACTATCTTGTGGAAATCAAATGATATCTCTCTTCAGCAAACCTAATGTTTTTCTGACTATACAAATCAATAAGATTCTATAGACTGACCATCTGCTTTAGTCCTAAAGATACCAAGATCAGTTGACTAACAACAAGGACCTCTACAGATCAAACCATAATGATTACTGTACTGCCTATACTTTCCATTTTTGTAACCATACCAACTTTAATTCTAGTGATTAAGTGTTGTCACTCAGTTCCTGCTGTCCTGGGGTTTTATCACACCCACTGAATATGGGGAATCCTGGGATTCCATTATCCCCATTGGATTTTGGGAATCCAGTTCAATGGCACCATTTACCACTGTCATCCCCGGCCTACAGGTAATAGCTACCCCAGAATTTTTCTTGGCTGCTGGAGATTTCCTTGAGGAATACATTAAGGCTAAGGAAGTGTCCTTGGACCAACTGAGGTGCATAGATTAGAGTTGGTGAGTGGGAAAAATCCATGCTAACAACCATTTCTTCCCAAAACTTTGGATACCTATTTTTCAGTATCACAAATACTGTAACATCATTATTCCTTACCTTTTGGTAAAAGGCTTAATCAACCTTTAAAGCAAACTGCTACAAATACTCTCAGACCCTTGTTTAGCATATTGAATGCAAAATCTTTGCTTAGTACATGGGCTCATTTAACACATTTTGACAATCCAACATTATAATCCTTTCACCATAATCCAAAAAACTTAGAACTTATACTTATAAAGACTCCCCAGATTTATGTCAATAAAATAATCCTTTTGGCATGCATGGCACCTCATCACACAGCTAAGAGGAGACTTGAGGGTTGTACATGATTTTCCAGTATTTACCTGTAGTTGTTATGTTTTTTGCTGAACCAAGGGCTATAGTGAGACAATATATGGGGGAAATAAGCATGTTGAAGGACCTCTGGACCTTAATGGCCATAAGAAACTATATTATTTTTTAGCTGCTAGTCAAAACGACACAAATAGACAAAATGTGGTCTATAAAATGGGTGTTAAGGGAGTTAGATATTGGATAAGGCCATTCAAAGATGTTCTGGGGCTACTATTTCAATGCCAGTCCTGCCAGCAAGGCATTTCTTAAAAATAAAATATGTTAGACTCTATGAGTAATTGATATAATAAAGCTCCATCAAGACCTTTAGGTTTTTCATTAAATGTCAGGCTTTGATGAATCTCCAAGGGCTGGATCTCTTTCCTGTTAGTGTCTCATATCCTGAACAGGACTATATTCCTTTGAAACATGGCTGCTTGAGGGTCATTCTTCAAAACTCTTTTCCACCTTTGACATTTTTATGGGCTGGCCCTTTAAAATAAAATATGAAAGGTTTTCACAATAATGATGCCCTAGTATGTAGTCACTGAAATAACAGTGTTGGTTAACCTGAGAGGGGAGAGGTGTCTTGGCAGACATAGGGATGATTTCCTTCAAAGCTGAGATCATGACTTATTGGTCATCTAAAAGGCGATACCACATAGCAGGTCAGACACATGGACTCTGGAACCTGAACCTCTAGATTTAAATCTCAGCTCTACCTCTTACTTGTTACGTGATGTGGGGAAGTAAATCTCTAGTGTTTAGTTTCGCCACTACAAAGGAATTGTAGTAGTAAATGTCTCCCAGGATTGTTATAGGCTTTCAATAAGTTAAGATATCTAAATAATTTAAGATATCCAATGTTTATAGAAATACAGGACTGTATCATTTTTAGTTCTTGATATCTTGTACTTCTTTGTCATGTCTTCTTTATTTACCATAATTTTGTATTAATCATCAAATAATAATAATAATATCAACAACAAATATTTCTATATTATTTAATGATTTACAAAGAGTAATACTAAAGTTATTTTTTTAACCTTCATATCCATTTTGGTAGGAGTAATTGTCATCTCTATTTTCCAATTAAGAAACCTTAGGTTCGTGAAATAATGGAGAGATGTCATGGCTTGCCAAAAATCACAAAAATAATGTAGACAGGATTTAAATTCATGTGACCTAATTTTACATTCCATCTTTTTGCAAATATAACTTAATTATGTGATTGGTGATGTTTACAAGGTTTATTTATGTAATTCCAACTTTCATGTACTTCCATTCCTTCCTTCCTTCATTCATTTCTTCAGAAAATAGCTCTGATGAGGCAGTATACCAGATAATTGGGGACAGTGAGCAAAAAGAGGAAGAGATAAAATTTTTTGTTATCCAGGAGTGACAGCCTAAATAACAGACAAAAATTAAACAGGTGTTTATGGAAAATATGTTTAAAAATGAAGATATATGCAATTTACATTATAGGAAGCTCAACAAAATACTAGCTCCATGAGGGCATGAAACTGATTTGTTTATTATGGCATCTTTAGTACATAGAAGAATGCTCAAAACCCTAGTGCTTAGTGACTATTTCTTAAATCAAATAAATCAGCGAATTATAAAATATAGCAAGTTAAGGAAAGAAGGAAAAGTACTGAGGAAGGAAAGGAAAAGTACTGAGGGAAGGAAAAAAAAAGGAAGGAAAAGTACTGTGTGCTATTGGATGGCATAATGGAGGACTTAATTTAAATAGGGGAACTAGGGCTTGCTTGAAAATGTACCAGTTAAGCTGACTGAAAAGAGGACAATAATCAGTTGAAGGGTGAAGGGTGAATGGTGTGATCCAGGTATGGGTAAATCATCTGCAAACCCCAAAGGTATCAATGACTCACAACAATGAAAAAACCAAAAAAGGGTCGTTCTGGCTGGAACACTTTGAAGAAAGGATAGGGGTACTAAATGGGGTAGGGGAGAGAGGGAAGGACCAGAAGCTAGAGGTTCTCAAAGGCCATAATGCAAATATTACAGTTTTATCCAACAATAGGAAATCATTGAATTATTTGCACAGAACATAATCAATTTATACCAACTGGTGATTATATAAAAATTAATCAGAGGTTGGTATGATTGGAAATGGAAGATGTTTTAGTAGTCCAAGTAAAAGAGGATGGCTGCTTGGATTAATTGGCAGTAGAAATAGAAGAAGTTGGAAAATGGTAATAACAATTGCAATAATTAAGATTAACTTCATGCTTACTGTGTGCCCATCCCAGTTCTAAGAGTTTTATATGTTGACTAATTTCATTTTTCATGCAATCTTGTGGGAATTAAGGTATTAAAAATGAATAAGATTCTTGTTTTTACACAATTAATAGTAGACAAACTTTTTTAAAAAAAATATTTTACTTATTTGACAGAGAGAGAGAGAGATCACTAGTGGGCAGAGAGAGAGGAGGAAGCAGGCTCCCTGCTGAGCTGAGAGCCTGATGCGGGGCTCAATCCCAGGACCCCGAGATCACAACCTGACCTGAAGGCAGCAGCTTAACCAACTGAGCCACTCAGGCACCCCAATAGTAGACAATCTTAAGTTTGAACAAGGACCTTCTTATTTATGAGACTGTGAGTCACAGCAATCTATTTACACTGGATAGACTGGAGATAAGACCTGGAAAGAGTTCATAATATATTTGATGATCTGTATATCTAGAAAAACTGTGAGGTTTCAGTTTGACTAGTTGGATATACGTGTCTGAAGCCCAGTAATAATTCCAGACTTACAATGTGATTTGAAGGGAATCCTTTTTTATTTTTTTAAAGACTATTGATTTATTTATTTTAGAGAGAGTGGGGAGGGGCAGACAGAGAGGGAAAGAAAAAATCTCAAGCAGACTCCCTGCTGTGCACAGAGCCTGATGTGGGACTTGATCTCACAACCCTGAGATTATAACTTGAGCTGAAATCGAGTCAGGTGCTTAAAAAACTGCTTAACCAAGTGCCACTTTCTTTTTTTAAAAGTTATATATAGATATAGATAGATATAGATATAAGTATAAATATAGATATAGATATAGAGCTCGGGAAATGGATGAGTTTGCTGCATGTGAGAGTGTGACGCAAAAAGAAGTTGAACTGATATTTGAGCAATGTTGAGACCAGATAGAACAAACATGTAAAGATGTAAAGAATGTGAAGATATGTAAAGAAGCTTAAAAACAGTTAGCTAAAGATGCATGAGAAAAACCAGGAAAGCATGGTACCATGACATGTATGAGTGTTTTAAGAAGGAGGAAATGGCCCACTGGATCAAATGCTGATGAAAGATCATACAAGCTGACTAAGCAGAACATCTGCTGGATCCAGCAAAATAGAGGTATTGGTGTCATGAGGGCAGAAGGCAGACCATAGAGTTTGGTGAGTGATGAATGTTGAAGAAGTAGGGAAGGATGGCTATTCATGGGAGAAAGCGATAACCATGGAAGACAGAGTGGGAAATGACATGGTTAATATGTATAGATGCATATTTTAATGTTATACATGAGCATATTTGCATATGAGTGGGGAAATCAGATAGAATGGAAAATATGGAAGAAACAAGAAAAAATAGAGATAACCAGCAGCGGAAAGCCGTATTAAGAAATTATAATACAGGCGTGCCTGGGTGGCTCAGTGGGTTAAAGCCTCAGCCTTCAGCTCAAGTCATGATCTCGGGGTCCTGGGATTGAGCCCCGCATCGGGCTGTCTGCTCAGCAGGGAGCCTGCTTCCCCACCCCACCCCCCACCGTGTGCCTCTCTGCTTACTTGTGATCTCTGTCAAATAAATAAATAAGATCTTTATTAAAAAATTACAATACAGAACCAAACAAAAAAAAATGGGACGGACTTAGGGTTAGAAGCTATATCCATTGCCATCTGCCACCAAGGATCAGCTTCTGAACTCCCTCTCTTGGCTGCATTTCAGAGGCCACATACAGGATTCAGAAGGTTGAACAGATTGACAAGAGTCGGTGCCTTCAGTCTTGAAATCTCTTTGTGCTGGCTCTCTCTTCTGTTTGATTCAAGTAATAACTTGATTATATAAATAAAGATGACTTGATTTGTTAATTTTGATGATATTGATCTATAAATAGAAGTAATTAATTCTCATGGTACCATGGAAAGAAATAAATTAAGCAACAAAATCTAGATTTCGTCTACTTAGAGATGAGCACTTGAGACTGATGGTGTTGAAGAAAGATCCCGTAAGGGCTCCAGAAATATATAAAAAGGATTAAAGCCATTAATGTGTTTATTCATTTGATTTTACATTGAATATTTATTTATTCTGCAGATACCTGTTGTCTATTACTTGCTAGCCACTGATTTGGACAAAGGGGGTAATGAAAATAAATGAAATCTCTGCCTTCATTGTGTTGCACTCTAGGGAGAGAAAGGTGAAGATACACATATTGTAATATGAGGTCTGATAAGCACTATGACTCTCTTTAGTATAAAATTTAAAAGCACAAAACTTAAGGTTTGGATCGCAATCCAGATACTTGCCAAAAATGGTAGTATATTCTATGTTACCGATATAAAGTTGTTGCTTTAAGTAAATAGAGGACTATATGCACATGTAATTTAGAACTGTTAAGTATAATCCCTGCTGATACATAGTAAACATTCAGTAGAATTTAACTATTAATATAGGACAGGCTAGTATGGAGTGAATAAGCAATAAGGGCTTTGGGGGAAAAGATGAGCCCTAAATTTAACCAGGAAGAATAAAAACCAGGCAAAGGAGGAACATCTGACAAGACAAAACAAGTATGATACTGAGGAATAAATTTAGGAACCTGTTATTGTCTTGACTGAAGTACAAGTGCTCTGGGAGAACTAGAACAGGATGCTAGTGTCTTCTTGTTTTGGAGAAACCAGGTATCATGATAACATTGAGGGTGGGGTGAGAACAAGTGTCCCCCAACACTCTCCACTCCCCCTATTAGACTATAGCTACTAGAAATAACTACTTGATGACAAGCATTTTGCTTAAAGCTGGAGTAATGAATTAGATTTGAAACCTACTTTCAATGAGTTAACCACAATGACCTTTTTAAAATTTTTGTATAAACATATAATGTATTATTTCCCCAGGGACACAGGTCTGTGAATCACCAGGTTTACACATTTCACAGCACTCACCATAGCACATACCCTCCCCAATATCCATAACTCAGCCACCCTATCCCTACTCTGCCACCCCCAAGCAGCCCTGTTTGTTTTGAGAGATTAAAAGTCTTTTATGGTTTGTCTCCCTCCCCATCCCATCTTGTTTCATATTTTTCCTTCCCTACTCCTCACAACCCTCTGCCCTGCCTCTCAAATTCCTCATATCAGGGAGATCATATGATAATTGTCTTTCTCTGATTGACTTATTTCCCTCTGCACAATACTCTCTAGTTCCATCCATGTCATTGCCAATGGCAAGATTTCATTTCTTTTGATGGCTGCATAGTATTCCATTGTATATGTATATACCACATCTTCTTTATCCATTCACATTTTTTAGTAATTTCTAATATAAATGTACTGTTTAAAGTGATCCCATATATTAATCCATTTAATCCTTAAAAAAAGTCTGTCAGTTAAATATAATTCTTTTTTTAAAGATTTTTATTTATTTATTTGACACACACAGATCACAAGTAGGCAGGGAGGCAGGTAGAGAGAGAGAGGGGGAACCAGGCTCCCCACTGAGCAGAGAGCCTGATGTGGGGCTCAATCCCAGGACCTTGAGATCATGATCTGAGCTGAAGGCAGAAGCTTAACCCACTGAACCACCTAGGTGCCCCTATCAGCTAAATATAATTCTTATTTCCTTTTTATAAGTGAAGAAACTGAGGCACAAAGTTGTAAGTCTTGTTCACCATTTTATCCTTAAGGTCAGGCATCATAATGTCTGACATCAGAATTTTTCAATGCATATTTTTAACAAATAAATTAATAATGGCCAAATGAATCATGTCGAAACCTGATGTTTTGGGGGCCAGGGTTGCACATCCATAATCAGGTCACTGTCTCACTGGTTATATTATGAGATGATTATAGGACAATGATTCTCAAACTTTCTGATGCCTGATGACTTCCAGAGGTTCTTCCTGAAAATCTTAATTCATTAAGTCTGGACAGAAGCCCATGACTCTGTCTTTTTAATAGGGAATCTCAAACACTTTATTCTAAGATAATACCTGAAAAAATTCTGGAAGACAGAAATTTCCTGTGCACCATGAGTTGATAGTAATTGCAGCTAGATACAAAATGAGTGATGGTGGTTGTAACTCAGACTACCAAAAGAAGGAGGAGGGGAATTGTGACTTCAAAGATGGTGTAAAGGAATCATCAACTGCAGTGGCATCTGGTTACCTATCTCCTTCATACATACTTCAGGGCTTCTCAACTTCATTTTATCTACAATTTGAACTTTGTTACAATTTTAATTCTTTGTTGTAGGATAGCTTTCTTTTGAATTTTAGACTGTGTAGCAGCAACTCTGGACTCTACTCCTGGATGCCAGTAGCTTACAACACACCCCCCAATTTGTGACAATGGAAAATATCTCCAGATACTGATAAATAACTCATGGGGTCAAATGACTGAAGTTGGAAATGACTGCCACAGTGGAAGACAGAGATCTTTCTGCAGTTCCTCACCTATAGCAATTTCTGGCCTCAGAATCTGGAATTGTGCATGACACCTGATCTGTTTTCTCTTGAGTATTATCTTGTGAGATACTATGCTTTGTTTGATACGTATAGTATACTTACTCGGCTTTTCTGGGACTCACAATATATGTCACCTCTACAATCTGGTTTATTAAAATCAAATGAAACAGAATATTAGGGTCAAGACATGGCTGATATTCAAAATAATTATTCTTTCTTCGGGTTCGGGAGGGCTCAGATCCCTTTTACTCAGTTTACGGGGAATTATAATTAACAATAGCAGCAGAATTGGATCAGTTTTCCAGAAGATATATATTATAGAAAGGAAATAAAAATAAAATCAAAGAGATAGAAATAGATAAAGTTGCTTGAAAGAAAGGAGTGAGATGAATTTGACAATATTTCAGCATAAAACTGTAAAAAATCTAGAGTTTGGAAAGTACAGGAAATTTCCCAGTCTGGAAATTACTCCAGGCCTTTATCTTCTGTAAGAGTAAATAGGCAACGTGTAATCATGCAAGGGTATATCCTTCACCCTTCCTCCATTAATTTCACTTAACTGTTCTCAGCTTCTTTCTGTTATATATAAGAACAATAAAAGTGAAACCTTGTTAAGAATTTTTGATGGAAGAACTATCGACTACTATTGTATAACACTATGCAGTATCATATCCCCATTAAAATATGCAAAAATCTTACCTAATCTTAGCATAATGCAAAGAGTAACAAGGCAAGTGTTTGCTATTCACTACATACTTCTAGTGAATTAATTTCTAGTTCCCTGGCTAATCAGATCAGTGAATTAGTGTGGGCATCCAATGAAACAGTTAAATAACTATACAAAGCACATTCCTAATTAAAGCAGAAAAAGAAAGTCTACTCAGATTTATATTGACTTCAACTTTTAACTAAATTTATTCACCTCAGAATCTATTATAATGAAACTTTATTGTTAAATAAATTATTTGGTATGAGTTACCTTGACTAACATGCTTTGTTGAAAAGAATAATGCTGCCTAATTACTGTTTAGTAGGAGAAGAAAAACAAGGAGGTCAATACTATTTTCAGAGACTAAAAAGATGGAGAGTCAGTCAGAGAGGAGAGAAAAGCCCGGCACTGCACCGTTATTCTGGGCCAGGAAATATCTGTAACCTTGTTACTGCCATCCAATTCCTTTAAGTGATTTCAGAAGATAAGGTAGCAACAGTTACCCTACGCTTATGCACAAACGCTGTTTCTTTTGCCCTGAATTATTTGCCTGGAGACAAATACTCTCTTTTTATCTGCCTGTTCACCCTGAAACTGGTCAATTGCAAGTGGTTGTGGGGTAACTAATGAGACAACCAAAGACCTCACCTCCAGGTGGCTTCAGTGGGAAGCAGGGATTGAGGAAGGCATAAAGGCAGAAGATGGCTGGGCAGAGACAGTCTGTTTCTACAACCAGCACCACCACTGTCTTGCCTCTACAGTTGTTCAGGCTGCCAGAGGCTTCTGGTTGCCATGGCAACTGTTGGGCTCTGCTGCAAACTCAAAGCAGAGCCTCTGAAGTTAGGTACCAAACACGGGAGCTCAACAAACGGGAAGGCAACTGGGGAGGGAGCAGAGAGCAAGGATTACCCATGTAAGAGGTCTCAGCTCCTGTGGCTAAGAGGACCATTTTAAAATAGAATTTTTCTTTATGTTTCTGTAAAATGAGATAGTTCTTGCCAGGCATTATTCCGGAGCATGATGTAGTGCCCTGAGAGAGGAGACTGCCAATCTTTTCACTCATAAAGGCAGCGGAAGGGGGGTGGAAACGTGATTATCAGGAATGCACCGAGCCCGCTCATTCATTCATTCAATTAGATATTCAGCATCTCCTGAGAGCTCATTTGTGCCGGGCACTGTGCCAGGTACCGGGACTGCAAAGCGAAATGAGACAACGCCCAACACTCACAATTAACAACGATAATTAACAAAAATTAGCAGAACCATCGTGAGCCTGGGGAAAACAGATTAGGTACTGTGTAAGCTTGCCACGCGTCTCTCTGGGAAGGCAGACTCCGAATTCAAACGCGGGAGAAAAAGAGGCAGGGACCCCCGAAATAGTGGCAGGCAGGAGGGAAGGCCAGGGGGAAGAAGGAAGCTTCTTTCCCCAGGGAGGGAATCTGTCAAGGCCACGCAAACGTTTCTCTGAGGCTGAGAGAGAGAAGAGGTTTGTTTTTCTTTTGGGAAAAACGGAGCCCTTTTCCCCACTGGGCTCGATTTCTAGTAGGAGAAACCCCGCCTCTTTGGGCCGTAGATTGGTCCAACTCTATTTCAGATAATTTATGCCAGCATCCTCTGTGTCTGATTGGCTCCCCGGCTCAATTCCGCTGGGAGTCGCATCCTACCTGGCTGGGAGGTGTACTGCCGAGCCACACTCATTCCCACCGTACTCTCCTGGCTGGTGCTGAGGTGGAGAAAAAGTCCTATCTTGGAGAACTGAGCGGCAAAAGCGATCCTGATGGGTTCTTGGAAAGCTTTTCTCTTCTCTCCCTTTCTTCTGTGGAGTCAAAGTAGAGTGGTGAGGCTCATGTTCTTGTTACTGACCCTGCATCTGGGAAACTGGTGAGTAAATTCAAGGACTTAAAACTATTCTTTGGGATCAACCCCCTTCCCCCTCATTTCTTTCTTTTTTTGGAAATCATTCTAAGTTAAGTAATTTGCATTGCTCTGGGCACAAGCGCAATATTTTACCATCGTTTTATTTTCTGGTTAGATACACTTATTTTCAGATAGGATGAGATGAGCCTGTGTGTGAAAGCATAGGAGGCAGTTCAGTTTTGGATTTGTTTTGTTTTGTTTTGTTTTGGCGTGTTTGACTTGACACAGTGGAAACTAGTAAAGGTTCAGTTCCTAGGATGGGGAGTAGAAATGATTTTGGTACTAAATTTAGTCAATGAATGTCATTGATGAACTTTCTGGATAATTCTGCATTTTAAAGAGAAAGTTATTTTAGAGACTTGTTACACAACATGGTATGTATGATGCTTTTCTATAAGTAAATGTTGATTTTTCCCTTTATTATTATTATTATTTTGCTCTTCTGGAAAAACCCAAAGTTACATTTGGAAAGAGATTATAAATATGGTTTAAAAACCAGGGTTAAGAGGGTGTTATATTTATGTTAGAGATAACATGTATATTTTATTGAGCTATCTGAATAATTTTTGAATGTGAGTGTGTGTGTGTGTGTGTGTGTGTGTTTGTGTAAGTGTGTTTGACAGAGAAAGAGAGACAGAGAGACAAAGAGAGAGACATTAGCAACCCCAAGCCTCCAGTTTAACAGGAAAAGGATCTGGGCTCCTTTGGCTGTAATATCTTCCAATAAAACTTTGAAATCATTCTGACAGAAAAATAAAATGCCCAGGTATTGCACCTGGATATAAGAGTAGTGGTTGAAAGGAGTTAAAATATATTAAGACACAGACTCTATTATGGTCTTGGACATACTGTTCATATCATGTAACTGTGTTTTATATGAATGCACATTTAACATTATATTATTGTATTATGTGATATTGTTTAGAACTCGAGTAAAACCCAATCACTATGCAGATGGAAACATGTCTTTATAACTAGTTGCATCATTACTAAAACAAAATTATTATGATTAATTTTACCATATAGCTAGAGTGAATATTTATCAGCAGATAGAACAACTATATCTTCTCTCCAAAAACAGAGAATGGATTAAAGTATGCTAAGCAATATTAGACTTGCCAGAAAATGTTTGACATATGATTTTTTAAAGTATTACAGTTTTAGTTTATTTACCTTTCTCCCTAGAAACTTAAATTCATTCTGCATGGACACAAACATACTACTGACTAATTATTTCTTGCATATAAGTCATATCATAATCACTTATTTCTTTGAATATAATGTCAAATTATAGAAGATATTTTGGCTGATCATGTGTCAGTGTTTTCATGCATCTTCATAATATTACAAATGAATCTGTATTCTCATAAGTAAAAACAGATTTACCCAGTGGGTTTCTGAAATAACAACCTGTATGCTCCTTTGCCATTATAACTGCAAGTTTCCCTTGGAACCTAATAGACAAGCTGATCACTGAAATATCTAAAACAAACCATTTAAAGAAATAATAAAGTCATAACATCTTTTGGTGTTGAGGATATTTACATTACAATTTCATAATTGGCTCCAGAACTCTCTTCAAGCTGTTCAGAGGTAGTTGTGTAGTATAGCTGACACAGATGGGTTCTGGAAGTCTGGAGACATGATCTGTGTCAAGACTCCTTACCCTCTTTAAACATTTAATTCATCTAGAAAATGAAGAGCAGTAGATCATTTGTGATTTCTACAAGTTTTCATTATCAATATGTTTTAGATTTGAACTAAAACATAAAACAACTCAATGGTTGCTCTATTGGTTTTTCTTTGCAGTTTTAAAGAGTAAAATTCTAATTAGAATTCCATGTACTTTTTTTTTTTTAACCATATGGAAGAGTCCGTGAGAGAGAAGTGTTATGTAGTTAAAATAGATAAATAATTGATTTTTATCATAATAGTGTAAGTAATTTGGATTATTCTGGCCAATCAATAAAAGAATATTCAAAAATAAATTTATATGTTTCTGTTATAATTAGCTGTCAGGGCCTCCATAATGAGAGTTTATATCTTCACTTTAAAGTAGTTACAGGTGTGGTGAAGTTCTTACCCTATTAATATTTAGCTGGAGATAACTGGTGTCAACATGGATAAGCCAGTTACATTTATATTTTCATCTCCCTTTCTCCTTGTTTGGAAGGGCCTTTCTTTTAAACTAATCATAAATGGTTCTGTATATAAGACTTCTGTTGTCTTATGTTGGTTTCTAAAATAAATCTTCAAAGTCACCTATTTGGGAATTTACCAAACTGAAATTTGTTATTTCTTATATTTAATCAGAGACAATAGCTTGTTTCCTCACTAGTTTCCATCAAATGCATAGAGGAGAGACACTATTGATTTTTATATTGCTGAAGTATGAAAGCCTATCCTATTGTTGTAACTGAAAGCTGTACTCATGGTTCCTGTGTTTCATTCTCCGTGAGGCTCCATGGCATCTTGAGAAGTTGGTTAAAATTTCTTAGCTAGATTTGACTTATTTATAACGTTGGAAAAATCTAATTCTAATCAGATTTTTAAGGAGAGTTGAAAAAGTGCTTGGAGGCTTTAGTTGTTCTAAGAAGTAATTTATGATAAGCTTTGACTAAGCAGTTATATTTGAGAGAGCCCAGGGAAAATAACTTGTTTTTTTCCAAACAATTTCATGAGTCAATAATTGTACAATTTAACAGTCAGTTGCCCAAATGAAAATATTCAAATACACTTCCTTTATAAAATGTATTATTTTCAAGTAATTTCAATAATGTATTTTGTGGAGGTGGTAGTGAATGATTTTTCTTTAGGCATTTAGAGTTTTGACTTAATTTTCTAATAAAACACTGATGCAAACTTGAGGACAAAATTACTGAGTAATGATGTTCCATGACAATAAAATATTCAAAGAACCAAGGGACAAAATTCTTTTGGAACTAAAATGCAAATACTATAATAGAAAAATCCCCTGTGTATATAGTCTTTTAGCTATATCCCTCTTCTATTTTGTTTCATTATATACTATCAGACATACCTCTGCCTAAGCAATAAAAGCAAATGTTAGACTTTTCATTCAATCATGAAATAGGCTAATCTAATATTTTATAGTTATATAAAGGTGATTAGAATTTGTCGAAGAAAATATTAATGATGGCAGGGTCCCAAAGGAGAGGAGACAAGGCAAGGTGAAAAAGTGGGGGAAAAAGGCTCTTGAGATATTATCAAAATATGATAAATGACTATCATGAGAGAAAGAGGAAAGGTGGGCATAAATTAAATGTATGGGCCTCAGGAGGATAATTCACATATACACCAGGTACCACTTGAGAATCCTGGACTTGGCCATTAGAATGTAAATTCTGGTTTTAGCTCCACCATTTCCCACTAGGGTGATTTCAGGAAAATCTTTGAGGCAGAGATTTCTCATTTGTGAAAATGGAAATGACATTCTCCTTTCCAGCTTGTTTCAAGACCAAGAGAGAAAATTTGTGCCAAGTACATAGCACTTAAAATTTTAACTGAAAAGATAAAACAACAGATATTCTGAGAATTACAGTGATTCTAGTATTATTTATACTGGTTAAAGTTGTCTCAATTACAGTAAAGTCCTTGAATCCTTATGCATTATTAGACATGTTTTGGATTCCAGAGAGATCATTCATTCTTTTAATCAACAAATATTTCTTGAATGCCTGTTACGAGCCATACACAGTGCAACACGCTGGGTTTACAGTGGTGAATAGACTAGACATGGGTACTACCTATATGTCATTTATACTCACTGCCAAGGCCTAGATTATGGTATTACTCAAACCAAAACATCTTGTAGTCACAGTAAGGAAACATACACTCAGAACTCCAAGGTTGAACAGAACCGTCTGCTGTTAGAAAAGATCTCAATCAAGGAAAGAAAATTAGAGAGCCATGAGATTTCTCATCACAGTACCAGAAGACTATGGGGGAAATGTTTCCAGAATTATAAAGATAAATGTTCAACCTAGAACGTTATACTTAGTCAAGTAACCAGTCAAGTATGTAGGGATAATATTGCTTAGATACTGTTCTCCCCATGTTGCAGATGGGAAAACTGGGGCACAGCAAATTTTAGGAACTCGCTGAACATCTTATTGCTGCTAAATGCTGAATCCGAGACTCAAGTCCATGTGTTTTATGCCCAGAGCCTGCATTCTTTCACACTTCTCAGATTACAAATGCAATATAAGTTAGAGCAAATAGCATGACTCTGGATGAATGGAAAAAAAGGAAAAGAGGGATGTTAGGAATAAGGAAAGGAAAGAACAGACAATGTCATTGGTAGAAGCATAGTAAGCATAAAAATCTACTGTGTACCTATCACATAATCTGGAATATTATATGTAGTGCTAGATTAATTATTTTAGGAAAAACTTCAACAAAGTGGAACACTTGATCTAAAAAGAATATCATAGGTTAAAGAGTTAAAAGGAATAATTTGGAATTCAGAAAAGTTTTTTTTTTTTTTGAGGACTCAGCAACTTATTTTTAAAAATGCTATATAAAATCATGGTTGAATTTATTACACATAGGTATAGCAAACAAACCATAAGTGAGTAGGGAAAGCTATGGGGAGGCAGATTTTCTTTCAACACTAAAGGCCTCTAACAAAATAATGGATGTCTTATCACTAGACTTCTTCAAGGAGAAGCTTGTTAAAGTTCTTGTACTCTGTAGGAGGCAGATGAAATTTATGTCTTTTTCTATTTTTAAATATCTCAGAATCTAATTCTATTTGTACTAAAATAGTTTAACCAACTGAAGCCTCATGTTTCAGGAAATAGTCTTAGCTATTAATTCACTCAGTAAACATTTATTGAGCATTAGCATTCATTCAACAAATATTTACTCAGTGCCTACTGTGTGTTAAGCAGAGTTCTAACAACTGGAGATGCAGTGGTAAGTAAGACAGAATCCTTTCCTAATAGTGTTTGTATCCTGAATACGGGGCAGATATGTAAGAATATATGCTAGATGCACAGGACAAAGAAGACAGAGTCCCTGTCTCCAGAGAATCTGAACTCTAGTAGTTTATGTTGGTGATAAAATGCTATATTTGCTACTCAGAATTCTAGATGAGCTATAATGGGGACATCAAGGAAGCAGGCATCAGTTGCTACTCTAGGGAAAGACTGAATGCTGTCAGCTGTCTTGTATTAGTGAAGGAGAGACAGACAGATTGGAGAGAGAGAGAACATTACTAGTCTGTGGCTAGCAGTATAGTCTCACAGTTTAATAGGTCTTTTAAAATTGAAAACTGTATTCCTACATCTTCTGAGAGATCCTTTACTCTGGTCATCTAACCTGTGGCATTAAAATAGCAACATCCTGGGGGCCTGGATAGCTCAGTTGGTTGGCTGTCTGCTTTTGGTTCCAGTCATGATCTTGGTGTCCCAGAGATCCAGTCCTCCATGGGGCTCCCTGCTCAGTGGGGGGGTCTGCTTCTCTCTCTGCCCCTCACTCCATGTTCTCTCTCTCGCATGCTCATTCTCTCTGAAATAAATAAATAAAATCTCAAAAAAAAAAAAAAAAAGCAACATCCTGTTGTAGCCTGTATCATTTAGTTTAATAGTGAACTTCCAAACTGTAGGAATCCATTTCCTCCCGGATAAAATGTATTTTGAGATTTAAAATTTCTCCTTATTTTTAGACAAAAACATTGAGTAACACAGTAGTAGAGATTGTGCTAGGCATTAAGGAGAGAGAAGCACTCTAACCTGCAACTACCTGTGCATTTCAGAAAGTCTATGATTGGAATATAGTTAATCTAATATAAATAGTTTAATATTTGATCATACCATTTAATATGGTATGATCAGGTGATTTGGTTCTCCAGGTAGCTTTAAGACTGCTAGAATCAGATTCTGGACAAGTTAATATTTGAGTAGATTTCTAGGACTGTTACTTGTGGTTGCACAGTTTGTGAATTGCTTAACCACAGGGACATTACTCAACTCACTCATCCTAGTTATGTATAATTATCAAAATAGTCTTCCAACACAGGAAGAAGAGTGTTTTGTGTAAAGATTGGCTTTGCCACAAAATAGCCATATTGACTAGAACAAAGTAACCGTATTGGCTAGATTAAATTTAAGTGTTACTCTGACATGTATGTTCTATAAACTAATTTGTGGTTCTGTGCAGGTGGTTTATGAGTGTATGTTTGTGTCTGTCATTTCCTTAGTAAGAGTTCTTTTTGAAAAACCTTCAAACTGTCACACCTGGAATGACTAGAAAGATAGTTTTGCTGTTTTTGTTCTATGCATTTGGATTCTCTTCTTTTTAAGTGAATGGGTCTGAAGGTATCCTTATGTCAATGAAAATATTTTAATCTCTCATTTTGTAATCCCAAGACTTAGAAAAAAAGCATATTTTTCTGCATTCAAAGGAACTAATTGCCATTTCCTTCTTCAACTTAATTTTAAGATCTTTTAATATGTGTTCTAATTTAATCAGCCTCCACTTTGCAAAGTTTTTAGCCCACTTACAGAATTTATCTGATGCATAAGAACATCGAAGGCTTAGAGAATATGAATGTCATGAAGAATTATATTGTTTCTAAGACTAATTTCTGTTCTGTCAAGATCTATATATATAAATTGGAACAATAGAGAATTCAGTGTTTATTTTAATATACTTTTAACCCAGTTGTCATTTTTAATAGACTTAATGAAAATTATGGTTTATTTTCTCTTCTCTAAAAAATGTGTTTTTTTTTTTAATTCTGGCAGGGCAAATTTCACCTAACAATTCCCTTTTTCATTAATTTCTGTAAACTCCCATATTGATTCTTGTACTTAGTTATAATGATTTTAACCTCTAATGTCTGAACTATGGGATTCAAATTAAAACTTCATTAATTCTATAAGCTAATTTGGGGAAAATATATTAACAATCTTGTTTAATAGCTAAAATGTTTACTTTGCCTTTTTTTTCTGTTTTTTTATTCTTCATTTATTTTTCACATAAAACTTGTACCTACCTTACTACATTTCCTCTTAGTAATTGTATAAGCCATATTGTTATTGCGAAAAAAAATTTGTTTTTATTTATGAGGGGTTGGTGCTGGTTTCAGAAAGGTACTTTCTTTTTTTAATTAATTTTATATTAAATTACCTATAATAATAAATTCTCCTATTAAGGCCAACAGTTACAGTTTTTAGTTATTTATTTCCTTGATTCACTGTAATTTTAGCTGCAAATAGCAAGATGAGATCTAATATTCTTTCCACTTATTCAATGAATATTTTTATTGGACACCTACTATGTGTTAGGCATTGGGCTATATACCAATGATACCACACTGAAAACCTTAACCCTTGTCTTCAAAGAGCTTAGAGAAGGTCATAAATAAATAAGGTAGTTAATTAAGATACAATGTGATCAGTTTCATGGGAGAGGTAAGCCCTGGACATTTCGGAAACACAAAGTGGAACACATTTACTTAATATTCGGGGCTAGGCTCCCTCTACCCTCCTCAAATTTCCTAAGTATTCACCTCTATGTGTGTTAACTGATGGATCCTATATTCCACTGTGCTAAAAAAAAAAAAAAAAAAAAAAAATCACCGAATTGAGTGGACTATCATTTCACCTCTCTAAAACTCTGAAAGTTCAGATCTATTATCCTGTCATACTTTTACTTCTTTTGCTTCCCTACTAACTTTTACAAATAATAAAAATGATTCAGAGCTACAACTATAGAAAAAAGGTCTGTACAAAAGAATTTAGCAGCTAGAAATTAAAGGAAAAAAGGAAAACAAAATTCTCTTTTTTATTCTTTACTGTGTTTTTCTCAACTTTTAATTTCAGATCTAAAATCAATAGCTTTAACTACTCTTTAAAAGCTAGCTCCTGTAGGCTTTGGCATTAGGATATCTTCTACTCAGAAACATTAAAAGGGGTATGTTTCTCTTCTAGAACCTGTAGCTTGACTTATGCTTATAGAAACATATCTGGTATTTATAAATAAATGCTAATCTTCTATGAGCAACAGCTCATAAATGAGGCCTGGCTTTGGAGTTTCTTCTCCATCATTTAAACAGATTAATGGAAGAGTTTTCCGAAGGTGTCAGAACCAGGACATTTGCAGTCACCTCTATATGAACTATATAAAGGATGGATATATAATTTATCTTCCAAATGAGGTCATTTTGTGAGTGAAAGAGGGTGCTATTATTGTTCTAGGACAACAGGTGTAAACCAAAGCCATCCTGGGCAAACCCTGATGAATGTCAAGCTTTTTTTATGAAAGATAGTTTATATTAATTGATTGACTTGCTCTATAGACTTATATGATTTTTCTCTAGCTATAAAGATGAATTTTCTTCATAATTATATGGTATAACATACCTTGTTTTACTTAGCCTGTGTTTGTTATTACTAGTTAAAAACGTTTGCTTGTTTTATTAAGAAGAGTAATACATTCATTAAAGTAATTTTTCACATACAATAACTTATATAAACAGATTGATTTGTGTCATGTCTTAAAATAGCTTAGGCAAAAAAAGACAAACCAACATTGGTGTAGGTGACTCAAAAATTTTCTTTAGTAAATAATTAGTGCTGTCCGTTAAAAAAGCGTGAGAAGCAGAAATGTTGAAGAAGCAGATGCCAAGATGAGTTAGACGTGGAAGAGATTTTTCAGAGAAATGCTGTGTAAGATAAATAGGAGGAAGTGGAAGTAAGCTGAGATGGGCCTCAGATAGTAGTGGTCTGACACCTCTGTGGTGACTGGGGAGTGGGGGGAGCAGTTTGTGTCAGAGGAGTCTCAGACTCCTGGGCACTTCCAATAAAGTGTTGACCAGGCCAGTGAGAGTTATCTAACAGGAGTTGTCCTTTAGAGAAGCCCCTACCTAGTCCTGCAGGAATGGACAGGTACTAGGACTGCTTCTATGTTCAGTTATTGCTTCTATGCTCCGTTATTGCTGAAAGCTGCTGGGGGAAACTTGGGTCTGGTGCCCATGCAGGTCAGGTCTGCAAAGTTTGCAGCTGGGATATCAGTTAACTCTGTTCCCATGGAAGAACTAAGTAGCGAATTTTCAGGGCTGTCACTGTTGTTTTCTTAGCAGAGCATCAAGCTCTGCTTCTCTCCATAAAAGGCTCTATTTAATTATTTAATTTTATGATTAAAAATGTATTTCAGGGGTGCCTGGGTGGCTCAGTCATTAGGCGTCTGCCTTTGGACTCAGGTCATGATCTCAGAATCCTGGGATCAAGCCCCTCATCGGGCTCTCTGCTCAGCGAGGAGCTGCTTCTCCCTCTCCCACTCCCCCTGCTTGTGTTCCCTCTCTCACTGCATCTCTCTCTGTCCAATAAACAAATAAAAGATTAAAAAAAAAGAAATGTATTTCAAAATACTATCTGATTTATAAGAAAAGCCAACTCATTTTTAGGTAGACATTAATGACAAATTACCTCCTTTTCATGTATTTATATTATAAAATTCTACAAAAAGATTCTAACACATATTAACATATAGACAAAATTCAATTTTCTGCCCCTCTACTAGTGTAGAATTCTTAGTGTACTCATTATGCCACTTTTCCATTAAATCTTCAGCCATTTTACATGTAGGTTTTGGTAAAAATAAATTGTTGTATGTTATTTTTCATATAACATTAAAATATGAAAATAAGTTTCTATTTTTGTAGACTATTCACAAAGTCAGTTAAACATACATCCATAAATCACAGGGTTACACAATTATTTACTTAAACATACTTTTAGTATTTAAAATTTGTGCTATCATAGATAATACTGTGATAAACATCTTTGCATATGATGGTTTTCTTCTTTTTTTTTTTAGGATTTTATTTATTTATTTGACAGAAATGGACATAGCAAGAGAGGGAACACAAGCAGGGGGAGTGGGAGAGGGAGAAGGAGGCTTCCTGTTGAGCAGGGGGCCGGGTACAGGACTCCAGGACTCCCAGGACCCTGGGATCTTGACATGAGCCTAAGGCAGATGCTTAATGACTGAGCCACCAAGGCATCCCGCATATGATAGTTTTCTCTATCATTTGTTTAAATAGTTTTCTCCTTTATTAGAAAATAAGGTAATTTAGATCAGGAATACAACTTGGTCTTTGCGGTACATGATATTACCCTTATAAATGAATTAAAACATTGGATTGAAAGTTAAACACACATGTTATTAAGTCTTTTTCATCAGAGAATGTGTGTGTGATTCCCCCAAATTATTATTCCAACCTTTTGGAATTCAAGGATGGAGATTAGCATCCTATCCACACACAATCCAAATGTACTAATTACTTACCGTAAGTGTTGCTGTATTCTTATGAATTAGAAAACTCACAGTCCAAGTCCAACCACTTGGATTTTTTATTAAAGATAAAATGAGATGATACTGTGGAAATTCCCTCCCCCCGAAAAAAATGTGAGAGAGAGAAAACAGCCTTCATATTAAGTTAATCTTCTCTGTTCTGTTATTTAATAGGGTATATCCTGGAAACCCTATAAATCTATTATTTCTCATCTGTAAAGTAGAAATATTAATATTTATTTCATGGGATTACTCTAGATTAAATGAAATAAAATGTGGAAAGAATGTAGCACACAATTCCTGACACATGGTAAGAAATTAATGGTGCCATATAAGCACTCAGCTTTTGTTAGTAACAATAAAAAATATCAATCTTTAAAATAACAGTTATTAAAATTTTATACTCAGGGGTCTAAATGCATTTCCATTAATTGTAAAATTAAAATTTTTCAAGTTATTTAAAAGAAATCCTTGAGCATGAGTCAAGAAAGGTCTCAGTGTTACATAAGAATCATACTTCTTTCCCCCAAATGAATGGCCACTCAATGTATATAAACATTACAAGAGTCCTCCAGCCTGTAAAAGATATTAAGACATCAGATAAACTATGTGAATTATTTTTAAATTACAAGTACTTTTTCATTACCCAAAATAATACCAATAAGATCTTAATGTAATTAATGAATATTCTGAAGGCAGTTTAGAAAGCTTGGAGGGAAGATGCAGAAAAAATTAACTATAATGAGATTTCCTTTCTATTTTTACCAAAAGTGAGGACAGTTAGCTTTGTGGTAGCACTGAGATTCTCATCTTAACCTCTGAGCTAGCTGGGGAAAGGGGAATATAAATCACTATGAGCATGCGCTTTTGGATTATCAGGATGTTGTTACTGTTAAAAAATAGAAAAAGCTTTTTATTTTTTTTTCCCCCCTGGAAACTTCCATTTAACTACAATCATGTTTCAAAGAAAGATCACTGCTTATATGTGCACTGGCCTGCCTCTAACCACCAGATGTTTCATTCTATAAAACTGGGATTTAAAGCTAAATGGATGCTCTAAAATTTGGGCTGTTGCCAGTGACTTAGCAATTCTAATTAGATAAGATAACTTTCCTGGAGGACATTCCAGCAGGGACTCTATATACTTCAGTATTTTCAGTGCTTTCGTTTATGAATGAATGCATGTATGTCTATGTATGTATTTTATTATAGGAAATAAATTATTTTAAATAAATCATATAACTATATTTCTATACTATATATTTTTTAAAGTTAAATATGGCAGGACAATTAATGTAAATAAGCTCTTCATTAAAAACCTGTTAACTTAATGTACCATAAGTGTTCACACATGAATTTAGGTTGTGTACTGTGGTAGTACACTACCCTCGAATCTCAGCAGCTTATGACCCTGAGTGCTGATTTCTCATTCAGGCTACGTGTCCCTTGTGGTTCAACTGTGGCTCTGTCCATGTTGTCTTCACTCTGGGAGTGAAGTAATGGTGAAATCTTTATGTAGGCTGGTCTTTTGGCAGAAGCACAAGAATGATATGGAGAACTGTGCACTGCCATTAAACCTTCTGATTAGTAGTGATGCATGTCACACATACTCATTAGCCAAAGCAAATCACAGGGCCACACCTGAGTTCAACAGAACAGGGAAATATAATCCTCCACAGCAAGGAAGGAACATTTCAGGTCACATGACCAAGTCAGAAGTCAGTGGAGTGAAAAGTATAATTCTCTGACAAGAAGGAGAGAAGAAATATTGAGAATAATAGCCCACCCCACTATCTGCTGATAATAACTATCCATAGAATTACTATGGAGAAAAATGAGGTAGCAAATACTTTAAGGTAAAGATGTAATTTATAATATTAATTTGTACTCCTTAAGGATAAAAGTGTGGATTTGCAATATATGTATATACCAAATCGTTCTGCTGTAAATCTTAAATTTATAGTATAATATATGTCAATTATATCTCAATAAAACTGGACATTTTTAAAAAGATTTATTTAATTAGAGAGAGAGAGAGAGCGAGCGTGCATGTGGGTAGAGGGAGGGGCAGAAGGAGAGGAAGAGAACTAGAGCGTATCATGCTTAGCGAAATAAGTCAAGCGGAGAAAGACAACTATCATATGATCTCCCTGACGTGAGGAAGTGGAGATGCAATATGGGGGGTTAAGGGGGTCGGAGAAGAATAAATGAAACAAGATGGGATTGGGAGGGAGATAAACCATAAGTGACTCTTAATCTCACAAAACAAACTGAGGGTTGCTAGGGGGAGGGGGGTTGGGAGAAGGGGGGTGGGGTTATGGACATTGGGGAGGGTATGTGCTATGGTGAGTGCTGAGAAGTGTGTAAACCTGGCGATTCACAGACCTGTACCCCAGGGGATAAAAATATATTATATGTTTATAAAAAATAACAAAAAATTAAATTAAAAAAAAAAAAAAAGATTCTCCCCTGTAAGCTGGGAGCCTGAAGCAGGACTCAATTTCAGGACTCTGAGATCATGACCTGAGCTAAAATCAAGAGTGGGCCGCTTAACTGATTGAGCCACCCTGGCACCCCTGGGCGGGGGGGTGGAATTTAAGAAGGATAAAGACAGTGAGCGCTGCATTAGCTAAGATGTTTTATGTGCAAAGCAGAAGAAATCTAAAAGGATACTGTAGAAAAATCAACTCAAGATATTAAATCAAATTTGCATGTTTACTGCTAGAGGGAAGCTTATCTCTGAAACATATACAAATAACTCATATATTTTGGATTTACCTGACTTCACTAATGTAAGTGTTTAGTCTTTGGACCCCTTTTCACTGGGGGACTGAGATGTACTAGAGTAGGTGTTCAGTCTAGGATGATCATACTCATTTGAAGATGGCATTCTTTATGAGGAATAAAGAGAAGAGTAGTTTGCTTTACTTTTGATGAATTGTAGATGAACATCTCTATTGCTGCATTTTCTACCACAGTGCAGAGTTAAGCTGAATCCATATGCTTGTTAAATACAACGGTATCATGAGAAGCCTTGACTGGAGAGTTAGGACTTGATTCTCAGCTTTGCTAATAAGTGAGTTTGTGAATGGCTAGTTCTCTACTGTCTTCAGTTTTCTCATTTATAAAATAAAGGCAATGGCATTACTTGATTTCTGAAGTCTCACTTCTAGTCATAAAACTTGATAGTCATGCCCCTCTCCATAAATGTGGCAGGTCAGTCACCCATTCATGATTTGATGACAAGACAATCTCTGACAAATTCTTGGAATGTGATACCTGGGTTCTTCTGAATTGAAAGGAAGAATCATAGATGTGTTCAATACTTTTCCTTTTATTCTTCTTTTTTACACATGCATTTTTAAATATCTCACCAGTTATTACAAATTTTCTTGTATTTATTTACCTTTTATTTTTGTATTTTTGGATATGGTGGTTTAGAGTCACCATATACAGTTGTACAGAGTGTGTACTATACAAATCTATGACTGCCATTCACATTTTCAGTGCCTAATCTCTACGGCCTTTAAAAAAAAGCTGTGGTGGCCAAGATTTAATTTATTATTTCAATATTATGTGTTTCATTTCTTGTATTGAATTCTTAATTTTTGAGTATTATTATAATAGTATGGTTCATAGGAGGAAAGCATTAGTCTTACTGAATATTATATACTATTAATGCTTGTTCCCATATCTTACTATTTCTTAACAGAATTATAGGAATTATGATTATCTAATACTGTGTTTTTCAGTACAGAATTTGGTTGAACTTTTTATCACTCAATTTTTTTTAAATTATTTAGTGTTGATAAAGTGGATGACGAAGATGATGAGGATTTAACAGTGAACAAAACCTGGGTCTTGGCACCAAGGATTCATGAAGGAGATATAACACAAATTCTCAACTCATTGCTTCAAGGCTATGACAATAAACTTCGGCCAGATATAGGAGGTAAGTTTGAGTTATGCTGGGATTTTGCTGACCTTATTTTAGTGGAAACCTACTTTACTGATGTTATTTTAATCATACAGTTCATATTCCTTGAGTATCTGATGTATGTCAGAGACTGCTAGGTTTGATAATTATTTAATTGGCACTGTTGAGAAATTCTGTCTGATGTGGGAAGAAAGGCATACAAATATTTCTGAAGTTATTATTTTACAACTGCTACAATAAAGGGTACACCAGCCAAGTTTTGATAAAACTGCCTGAAAAGCTGAGTGGTATTTCATAAAAAAGAATATTTAAAAGGTAAGTTGGGTTCTAATTTTGTACAAATGCAGCACTGTCTTAATTAATTATAAACCTATAATAGTGTAGGTAATCCTACTTTTTTTTCTTAGTCATTTGCATTTATGTATAATTTTTATAATAATTAACTTCTAAGTCCCCCTAATGACATTAAAAAAAAAACTCAAATTATAAACCAGCTGACATTTTCATTGGGAATGCATTAAATCTATGGTCAATATGGGGAAATTGAAATCATTACCATATTGAATTTTTACTATACTAAATTCATATTCAAATTCATCATATATTTCTTTATTTATGCATTTATTTTTATTGTTTCCTGTGAAGAAGTATTGAATATATTTTACTAGATTTAATTCTATATATTTGGAATTTGTGTTGCAAGGGTAAATAGATTTTTAAAATTTTATTTTCTAATTTTATATTAGCAGTATATAGAAAAGTTATTTTGCATATTTATTTTGTCTACAGGAAACTTATGAAATTTCTTTCTCACTTTTAATTGTTTATTGTTATATTCTGCTAGATTTTCTACAAAGATAATAACTTATAAATGACTACATTGCAAATAGTGTGTCTCTTTGTAAATAATGAATATTTTATTTTATTTCCAAAATTATACTTTTTTCATGTCATGTTGCATTGGCTAAGACTGGAGTAAATTTGAATAGCTTTGGGTTTTCCTGATATCAGGGAGAGCAATTCATATTTTACTGTTAGGTATGATTGCTATAGGCTTTTTTTTTTAAGACAATCTTTGTAAATCCTTCTCTTCTTATTTTGCTGGAGTTCTTTTTTCCTTCTTAATGTTTCAAATAATTTCTGCAAATCTATTGAAATAATCATATCAATTATATATTGCCCCATATTCTACTTACCATTTGTTCTGTAAGTAACTGTCTGATTTTTAAACCTCAAACCAAATTTTCATTTCTGTAACAAATAGCATTTGGTTGTGATACAGTAACCTTAAAATATATCACTAGTTTCAGTTTGATAATGTTTTGTTTTGGAATTTTACACCTATGTTGATGAAGGACATTAGAGATTTATTTAGCTTCCTATAATGTGTTTTTCAGTGTTGGAACCAGGATCATGCTAACTTCTACAAATGAATTGTTTTCCCTCACTTTTCATCTTTGAAAGAGTTTGTGTAAAATGGATGCTATTTCTTCCTTAAATATTTAGAGAATTATATGAAGTTATGCTGGCCTAGAGTTTAATTTGGGGAAGAATTTTTAACAATTTAATTAGTTTAATAATTTTGTAAACAACCTCTTAAGGAATAAAAATTTTCAAATTTGCTAGTTTTAAATTGCTTCATAATAGCTTTTGTGATTTTTTGATGTTTTTAGTATCTGAGCATCTGAGCTTTTTACCTCTTTATCATTTCTGATATTAGTAATCTGTTCTTTCATTTATGAATTAATCTTGGAAGACTTTCTCAATTCTATTAGTGTTATCATAAAATCAAAATTTGGCTTTGTCAATTTTTTCTGTTGAAAAACTTTCTTCTTTTTTTTAAATATTTATTTGAGAGAGAGAGAAAGATAAAGTGAGCACATGCATGGGAGCAGGGTAGAGGAAGGGAGAGAGAGAATCCACTAGGAAACTACTCAGTGTGGGAGCCCAGCAGGGACGCACCTGAGTGGAAACCATGAGTTGGCCCCTTAACCGACTGAGCTGCCTGAGGGCCCTGAAAAATCTTCTTAAATTTCATTGTTTTACAACATTTGGTTTATTATGCTAATCTAATTTCCTCATATGCAATGGGCTGTTTTCTTAGATTGTTTTAATTATTTAATTTTAAAGTTTAACACTTAGCCTTAATAAAATGGTATCCATACATGGAATTTCCACAAACCCTTTAACCATAATGTTAACATTTTATATAACCATAGAAATCCTAAACTAAATCAAGAAAATAATATCCAGAATATCATTAACTACTCTAGAAACATTATTCAAAATATGGCAGGTGCCTCACTAATGTCTTCTTATCTGTTTCAGAATTTCAACAAAGATCACACAATGTATTTTGTTCTCATGTCTTTTTATTTTCTTCCAATCTGATATAATTTCTATTTTCCTGTATGTTTCATAAACTTGATAACTTTAAAGAGTACTGGCCAGTGGAATGTCTGTCAGTTTGTTTGGTATTTTCATTACTCCGCTGAGTTGATACATTTTTGCTAAGGATAACAAAGAACTGATTGTGTGCCCTTTCAGTGTGTTGTATTAGGAGGTATGTGATGTTAACATATCTTATTACTGGTGGTATTAATTTTAACACTTGGTTAGTGTGGTTTCATGTAGGTTTCTCCACTGTAAAGTTATTATTTCTCCCCTTCTAGATTAATACATATGTTATGAGGAGATATAGCCAGGAGCATGGTCAACTATGTAAAAATTTCTCAGCCCATGTTTGTCCATTAAGCTAGTATCCATCAATGATTATTATCTGTAACAGTATTTATTACTGTGTTGTTTGCCTAGTGGTGACTCATTATTATCATCACTCCTTCTATGCATAATATTTATAAGTGTACTATAAGGAAGAGCTGTGTTTATCCTCCATTTATTTATCTATTCATTTATACTCAGTATAGACTTACATATATGTTTTACTTTGTAGCTTATAACCCATTACTATCATTATTATGTTGCTCAAAATGAATTTGGCACTCAAACTTCCAATACTTTGGCTTCTGTGTCCCTTCATATGTCTCCATCATTTTCTGATCACATCCTTACTTTTTTTTTTTTTTTAAAGATTTTATTTATTTATTTGACAGACAGAGATCACCAGTAGGCAGAGAGGCAGGCAGAGAGAGAGAGGGAAGCAGGCTCCCTGCCGAGCAGAGAGCCCGATGCGGGGCTCGATCCCAGGACCCTGGGAAGACCTGAGCTGAAGGTAGCGGCTTTAACCCACTGAGCCACCCAGGCACCCCACATCCTTACTTTTTAGTTCCTAAGATATTCCTGGCTCATCTTGATCCAAGCAGTGAAATTCACCATTTCTCCAAGGTATTTAGAAATCAAGATCAGGGCAGTAGGTATATTCATTAATACTGGGTGTTAGTGCTTCTTAACCATTTCAAGTGAGGAGAAGTAGAAAATATATGTTCTACAAACACATTCACAATTATCTATATTTCTATCTCTATCCCTTTTTACATGTATTGTAAGCCATGAGTTCATACTGACAGCTCTGCTTCCGAACTAAACACCATGGGGTTCATTCTACTGTTTCCTATTTCCTTATTTGTAATTCCTTTTATCAACAGTGAGACACCTGGCTCTGATTTATCCAAAGTATATTTTCTTATTTTTTTCAATTCCAGTAAATATAAAATGGAGTTCTAATATTTTAACATGCCATTTGCCAATGAAAATAAATTAACTGGAATAAAATACTCAAGTACAATTATTTTCATCTTCAGTTTTACAGAATATAATTAAAATATTGTTCAACCAACTTAAGTTCTTATCTTTCCTATTTCCTTCAATGGTTATTTTATTCATTTTTAATACAGTTTGGCTCAAGTATCACTGGTTATATTCCACTTTGAGAAGAATTCATCCATGTCTACTTTTAGTACTTGCATGATTTTATTTGTTTATATTTAATTCCCTAATCCATTTCGAGTTATTCTATGGTATGAAGTATGGATCTAATTTTTATCTTTACCAAGTGGCTTTTCTGTTGGCTAAGCATCATTTGTGAATGAAATCAATTTTTGCTTCTGTTATTTGAGACACCCACTTTCTCATATATTACATTTTCTTGTGAACTTTGGTTATTCCTGATCTTTCTGTTCCATTCTCTCATCTGTTTTTCTATTTGTCACTACACTATATTAATAATAGAGCTTAAACAGTACATTGAGACTAAAACATTTTGTATTAATGTCTTGTAAGACTAGTTCCACCTCGTGGTTGCATTTTGTTTTGTTTTTTCCTTTCAGTTTTTCTGTTTTGTTGTTGTTGTTTCTTTGTTTTGTTTGCTTGTTTTTGGAGTTTTGAGGTTTTATTGAGAGGGAGAGAGAGAGTGGGAGGAGCAGAGAGAGGGAGAGAAAGAATCTTAAGCAGGCTTGACACCCACGGCTGAGCCCCACATGGGGCACCATCTCACGACCCTGAGATGATCACCTAAGCCAAAATCAAGCGTCAGATGCTTAACTGACTGAGCCACCCAGGAACCCTAATTTTACATTTTTTCATAAAATATATGGCTTTATTAACAATAAATTTAACTTCATTAAAAAACCCACAAAACTGGGACGCCTGGGTGGCTCAGTTGGTTAAGCAGCTGCCTTCAGCTCAGGTCATGATCCCAGCGTCCTGGGATCGAGTACCACATCAGGCTCCTTGCTCAGCAGGGAGCCTGCTTCTCCCTCTGCCTCTGCCTGCCATTCTGTCTGCCTGTGCTCACTCTCTACCCCTCTCTCTCTCTGATAAATAAATAAAATCTTAAAAAAAAAAAAACCCACAAAACTTGTTTGTGTGTTTATTGGGATTGTGTTAAATTTGTAAATTAACTATGGAAGAATCAGAATCTTCATAACATTGTTCATCGAATATGGGAACATGTCTTTGCAATTCTTCATACTTATTTTGTATCTTTCAGGAATATCTTAAAGATTTACTCATACAGGTTTTTCACATTTTTATAATTGAGTCCTAAGTATTTAATTTTTTCCTTTCTATAAAGGGTAGTTTCTCAACTATGTCCTCTACTGGTTATTAGTTTTGTGTATCAATCTTATTGATTTATGAATGCTTATTCTATACCTTACTGCCTTCCTGCTTACTGACCTTTTATGATTTAAGCATTATCTGACTTTTTGAAATATGCTATCAAGATAATAGATATATAATTTTTTTCTTTATTCATATGCAACTAATTGATGTCTCTTATCTAATAGCATTTATTAATATCTCTAATATAATATTGAGTAATGGTGGAGATTGTAACTTTACCTTTTTCTAGATCTTAATGAAAATGACTTATGTTTTGTCCTACAAAGATTTACATTAAGAAATCTTCCCTCAACTTTCTTGATTTTGTTTTTATATTTTTAATTTTTATTTATTCATTTTTTTGAGTAAAATATTTTTAAAGATATATTATTTATTTATTTGAGAGTGAGAGAACACACAAGCAGAGGGAGCGGCAGGGGCAGAAGGAGAAGCAGACTCCCCACTGAGTAAGCAGCCTGATGCCTGGCTTGATCTCAGGCCCTGAGATTGTGATCAAGCCTAAGACGGCCACTTAATCGACTTAGCCACCGGGTGCCCCTTGATTTTGTTTTTAAATCAGGAAATTGGTATTAAAATTTGTCAAAGGCATTTTTAGCATTTCTGAAAATAATTATGAATTTTTTCCTTCTTACAACTATCAATATGGCATATTATATTAATTGAAACAATTTGCATCCTGGAGTGAAGCCTCCCTGGCCACGATGTAGTATATACTTAATGAGGTGTTGTATTTTGTTTGCTAATGTATTATTTAGTATTTTGCATTGGTATTCATGAATGATATGTTTCATTTTGTATTTGAGTACTCTCTTCACCTTTCTTAGGTATTCTTTTAATAATTGTTTCATGATAGGGAGTTTTCATTTATTCTCAAAGGTCTAGCAATTTATTTAACTTTATTGACAGCTGGTCTTTGGAGATTTGAAAGAATTCCATTGTAAAATCATCCAGGTCTCTTGTTTTTTTTTTTTTTTTTTGCAAATAATCGCCTTGTTTTCCTATGGAAATTGTTCTTTTTATACTTTATACTCTGTCAAGATGAATTTTGGTAATCTGTATTTCCTTAAGAAAAGTGTCCCTTTTATCTATGTTTTCAAGTTTATTTGCAAAGCAGTCTTCAAAGTAGTCTCTTAGGATTTTAAAAAATTTCTTCTGCTTCAAACTTTACTTCTGCATTTGTAATTTCTTTTTTTTTTTTTTTTAAAGATTTTATTTATTTGTTTGACAGACAGAGATCACAAGTAGGCAGACAGGCAGGCAGAGAAAGGAGGAAGCAGGCTCCCCACTGAGCAGAGCTCCATCCCAGGACTCTGGGATCATGACCTGAGCCAAAGGCAGAGGCTTTAACCCACTGAGCCACCCAGGTGCCCCTACTTTTGTAATTTCTTTATATGTTGTATTATTAACCTTTTTTTGGCCAAGAAAATTAAAATAGTGTTTTCCTCTACTTTGTTAATGTCTCCCAAAGCCCAGAATCCCATTTCTTAATGAGTTCTACCATTTTTTAAATTAACTTCCTTGTAATTTCTATCTTGTCTTTATTATAACCTTCATTGTATTTTATTCTGTTTTACTTCTTTCTTGTTTTTCTAGTTTTTGACCTGGGAATTTAATGATTTCTTCTCATTCTAAATTTTTATCGTGTTCTTATCCATTTTTCTTGCTTCTTTTGTAGATTTTGCCTCATAAAAGTAGCTGCTTTGTTATTTAGCTTAGAAATATCTTGGTTAATATCTTCATAATTACTTGTGGCTTTAACCATTAAAAAGAAGACCTTAATTGTTACATCTAAAGCTTTTTGACTTAAATTATGTGTCATTGGAAGTATCATTTCCTGCTGCTTCCTATTGTTTCTATTTGTCTGGTATTTTTTTGCCTTCCCCATTAATTTTTTGCCTTCGTGAATCGCTTCATTTTAGCTGTGCTTCCTGTATGCATTATATCATTAGGTTTTGCTTTGTGAGATAAAATGAAAACATCTTTTTCTTTTCATGGAGAAATTAATTGCATTTCATTTGTGTATATGACTGATAGGTTTGTTCTCAACACTTCCATAATACTTTAGTTATAGTTGCTCTGTTTTTGCTTGAGATGTCGATTATTTGGATTTCATTTAATAATACTTTTAGTTTAGTATTTTGAAAGTTTTATGTTTTTATTCTAATTTTCCTTCATATTTTTAACTTTCCCAACGGCATTAGTCCCTGTTTTTTTTTTTTTAAACCTTTTGCTCTTTTGATTATCAGTTGTCATTGGTATCCTTTAAATACCCCTACTGTGAACAGAACAGTGAGCTTTTTCGATTTTTTCCCTCTCCTTTGCTGTATTATTTTTAGTCAACATATTTTCTGCTTTATAGGAATTCTAACAGTTGTAAATTAGGTTCAGTCTCTTGTTTCAATCTTTGTTTTAGTATTTAATCTGCCTTGACATATGTCAAAATACTCACCATTGGTCTTTTTTCTGAAGTTTTTCCAGTCCTGTCTTAAACTAGTAGCTTTTCCAAAAAGTTTCTATGTCTCAAAAACTTTTTTCCATTGACTTGATGCTTGTAGGACAGATTGGCTACATATGGCTTGTGCTTTCTTTCTTTCACTGTTTTCCTTTTAACAGACTATTTCGAAGTTCTTTGCTTGTGTATCATTTTTGAGAAATCTGATGCCAATCCAATTCTTTTGCCCTCATAATTTATTTCATCTTTTCATTCCTGGAGGCCTTTTGAATATTTTTTTCAGTTGAATACTTACACTATACTCATAATACACTAATTATCTCAGAGTTGTTCTTTTTGAGTAACTTATTCTAGGTAACTGATGTGTCTTTTAAAAAAGTACAATTTCTGGGGCGCCTGGGTGGCTCCGTGGGTTAAGCCTCTGCCTTCGGCTCAGGTCATGATCCCAGGGTCCTGGGATCGAGCCCCACATCGGGCTCTCTGCTCAGCAGGGAGCCTGCTTCCCTCTCTCTCTCTGCCTGCTTCTCTGCCTGCTTGTGATCTCTGTCTGTCAAATAAATAAATAAAATCTTTTAAAAAATAAATAAATAAATAAATAAACAAACAAATAAATAAAAGTGCAATTTCTTTCTCTTTCCCTCTCTCCTTCTTTGTACCTCCTCCCTCCCTCCCTTCCTTCCTGTTCTTCCTTTCTTCCTTCCTTTCTTTCTTTTCTTCTTTCTTTTCCCTCCCTCTCCCTCTCCTCCCTCTCTCTCCCCTTCCTTCCTTCCTTTCTTCTCTCCACTCTAGTGTTGAATTTGGGTTCTCTTCCAGGTGCTTTACTTTTCTTTTGCGTGGGTTTCAGTTACATGTAAGCTAATCAATCAGAATCCGCCTCCCTCCTGTTTGCCACCTTTTCTCTGAGTTCTCTCTTTATCTCACTTACATTCTCTTGATTTTCCCGCTTGGCTATTATTTGTTTATATTTTTTAGTGTAATTATTCTTTTTTTGTTGTTGTTTTAGTTTGTTTTCCTAATTCTTTTTTTTAAATTAATATAATGTATTATTTACTTCTGTGAATTATCAGTCTTACACAATTCACAGTACTCACCATAGCACATAATCTCCACAATGTCCATCATCCAGACACTTGAACCTGCCCTCCCACCCCACAGCAACTCCGTTTGTTTCCTGAGATTGAGAGTCTCTTATGATTTGTCTCCCTCCCCGGTCCCACTTTATTTCATTTTTTCCCCCTCTCTTCCGCCCATGACCCTCACCCTGCCTCTCAAATTCCTCATATCAGAGAGATCATATGATAGTCTTTCCATGATTGACTTATTTCACTTAGTATAATACCCTTCAGTTCCATACACATCCTTGCAAATGGCAAGATTTCATTTTTAATGGCTGCGTAGTATTCTATTGTGTTTATTTAGATACCCTTGTTCCTTTCTAACTTTCTTTCTCACTCTCCCCTCCCCGCAAAAGATATAGGAGCAGGAGCAGGTGACTAAGTCTGCTACCTAAAGACAAGTTTAACTATAGAATGAGAGGCCCATCTTCTATTTTTCTAAGAAGACATTTCCAAAAAAGAAAATATATATATATATATTTAATTAAATATATGTATAAATTGCATTGTATTATATTAAAATAGATAATTAAATATATATATATATTAAAATTCTCTTATGTATGTGTATTGAATACTTGATAATGGTTATTGGCCACTGACTACATGAAATATGGTTAGTATGTCTAAGAGAACACATTTTTACTTTAATTTCTATTTAAATTTAAGTAGACATATGTAACATGCATAGTAGCATGGTTAAGTAATAAATTGCTTAACTGTTGAAGAGCTCTTTGGAGGCATTTTTTTTTCTATCCAGAATTTGTGTTAGTATGGTTTCAGGCTTTGTGTATTAGAATCTATTGGCTAAAGCATTATATTGCACTTAAGAACTTATATATCCATATGTACCTTTTATCCATATGTATCCAAATATCTATGTGTCCATACGTAACCTGCAGAAGGAGATGGTGAGTGTTAGTTGATATTTCCTTGTTAGCAAGGCCTGGGAAAAAGTATCTGGACCCAAAGTGGTATATTTGGGTTGAGAAACCTTGCTGTCTATTCTAGGGCAAGAAAAACATATTGGTTATGGTTCTTTCAAAAACTGTGTGTTATAATGGTAATATAGGAATCAGTGGGGCTATTTTTTTTTAATGCCTATTCTGTTACAATAGAAAAGACTGTTAAACTTACGTTCTAGAATTAGAGATTTTAATTGATCTGAGTTAATTTTTAATTACTCTTAATTAATTAATCTGAATTAATATACAAAAGTGACCCAAAACCTACATAATCTGCTAAAGATATCTTAGAGTAATTTGAATGTCACCTAAGAAAGCATGGTTAAACATAATTATGAAGAAAGTATTTTTAAAATCTGTTTTATTTTGTATCTTCTGATTAAAAACTGATTACCTATTTCTATAGTTGGCTGTCTTCAATTTTGCCCTAGCTATGTGGAAATTGAGTGTGGAAACTTCATTGATCTCACTGCTTTCTTCTTTTTAAATTATTTTTTTGATTCTTCTTACTGTTCTCTGCATTTTCTTTAAGTTGCTCATAATGTCCATTCTTTCTTATATTCACTCCCTCCCACGGAGAGTTTATTTTATATTTTGTTGAGATACTTAAAGCAAAGTACTTAGAATCACAATGCAGAAAGAGACCTTGCAAAAAGAATCCAGTGTCCTCTCTACCTGCTTTCCATCTCTCAAAAATGTGATTTTTTATGGTAATACTTTTTTCCCATCATTGTTTATCACAAAAAAGGAGATCTTTCATCTCCATGTGCATTGAAGAATTAAACATAATTTCTGTCCTTATCCTAAAGATCATTAATTAACCTGAAATGACAATTTCTTTTTAGTGTCCTTTTTTATTTTTGAATGAAATCTGATGTTTTCTTTTTAAAATACTATTAAAATCCTCCAATTGAACAAACTTTGTATTGAGAAAATTACAGAGCTAAGAAAATGTACTCACTCTACCAAGAAGCCTGTATTTAAATGATTTCAGCCACAAGTATTGTTCATAGGATGAATCAATAAAAGGTAATGAGTCATTATTAAGGAACAATGACAGTTTTCTGTTGTTTTCCTCTTTAGTATATATTTTGAAGCATACAATCTCTAGCTCGTGTTTTAAAATTAATCTGACCTATTTTAGTTCGCTTTCAGGCTTATTTGGGGCTGAAGTTTAAAGAACTAGATGAAATACCAGCAGTCCCAAGTTAAAAAACGGAGTACATAATAATTAAGGACATATTTATAGTTTACAAATATATATATATTAAGTTATTTATTGAATATCTTCATCAACAGCAATGTTCTACATTGCACTCAGTAATGTGATTCTTCTTTTATCCTATCCTATCCTATCCTATCCTATCCTATCCTATCCTATCCTATCCCTATCTGTTACTCATGAAATATTTCAATGTGGCTCAGCCCTAATGTAAGAGTTTATATTTTCCTAATGTTATATATTTGTCTCATGGTTGGTTAAGGAAATATTGGTATTAGGAAACTAGGATAGATGACTCATATCTAAAACGTTCTATACTATAAATGTGAAAAGTATGACCTACAAATAAAAAGGCCCCCAGGTATCATTTATTTATCTGCATAGACAGTATTCAATCCTTACTATCATGCAATAAAGAGGTGTTCAGTGTTTGTTGATTTATCAGATGAAAAGAAAAAAATCTAATTAAATAAGTCTGGTACGTTACACTTAATTGCTTATAACTGGAAATAAATATACTTACAAATGGAACTAATACACCTATTTTTTTTATTAATTAGCTTTCATAAAATCCATTCTATAAATCTAGCTAAAACTAGCATAATTATCTGATATTTATTGGCTTCAATTCACAATAAAAAATAAATGACAATTAAAGGAAGTCATCTCAGATGTCATCAGCCTACATTAAATTATAAAGCCTGCTATAAATCATATGACATACTTTTATTTAAGAAATCTAATTGTTGTCTAGCAGATTGAATTACATTGTCATGTACTGTGTAGGTCTAGAGACCTATACTTTTGCATACCAAAGCTATTTTTGACAAATCTTATTTACTTTTCTAGCTAAACAACATATATATATACCATGTAATAAAATCTTTACTCAAAGAAAACCAAACTATGCAAATATTTTAATGTTTTTCTAAGTGTAATTTGTTTTATAATTGCAAAAGGATATATATTTATAATATATTATATATTGTAAAATTATATACTGTTTTTTCAAAATACCTCAAGTTCTCCATTGAATTCTTGCCAGCATGGGTAATCTGCCAGATTGGAAGTTTCGAAGACAGGGGACTTGGGACTGAATAGAGACTCTGACAGGCAGGCTTAACTATGTGTTAGAGGGAGAAGTGTGTCCTTCCAGGTCAAACATAGTGTCTGAGTTTTAAGAATGATAAATATTAGTCCAGAAATAAGAAATCAGATACAATTTATAAAGGAGGACTGAGTAAGTGTTACTAAACGTGCCCTTTATTATAGAAACTTTCAATCTACAAGGAGGCTTATATGCTTTTTTTTTTGTTTGCATCATCTCTAAATAAATCTCTTTTGAGATATGAATTTTTTTTCATAAAACGGTTTTCTTCTTCTTGTCAACATTGTGAACCCTTTGCACTGACACTTTAATAAGTATTTGCTACATTAATAAATGAACCCCTTATATTCTATTTGGTGGGACAGGGGAATAAAGCAAAATAATATATTTTCATATTTGAAAAATATTTTTACAAATATTTTAACAAATATTTTCAATATTTGTTAAAACAATAAACAAAAAAATCATCATCTAATATGGTGGTATTACAGGTATTCATAAATCGTGTCATTTGATAAACATTTAAAAGGCTGATCTGCACTACACATTTGACAGACTATAAACATACTGATATACAGTATATACCATTTAAGATGAACTGGGAAAACACAAATGGTTATATATACAACACAATAGATGAAATCCATAGAAATATCTATACAATATACTCTGTGAAATTTAAATAAAAATGCACCTAAGTTTGGAGCCAACATATACCACCTAAAGGAATTTTGTTAACAGGGGAGAAAGAAGTAAGAACAAATATCTATGAAGCTCCTCATAAGAATCAGAATCAGACATGAAGGTAAATGCTTTACAGACATTATCTCCTTTAATCCTCATAACCATGCTTTGAGTCCCATTGGTGCTAGAGCATGCTTATACTGGCTCACGATAGCTACTTATTAGATACTATCCCAACTCTGCATTCAGTGACTTCACATTTGTATCCTTAAACCAGCCATTGTGGGAATATTTACCCATGGGTATCGGCAAAAGCTACACATCAGGGCTTCCCCCGGATCCACTATGGAAGAAAGGCTGTTGAACAGTTACAAGCACACAACTGATAGGCATTAAGTCGAATTGCATAATCCTTAGATACTAATATTCATTCAAATTCTAAAATCCTAGCATATTGCAGAGAGCAAATTAACCTAGCAAATTATTAAATCAATTTCCTTAATTTTAATAAAGGATTTAGATATTTATAACATTTTTATGTTGTATGCTAAAATGTTTTTAGGGATGCCTGTGTAACTCAGTTGGCTAAGCCTCCAACTCTTAATTTCAGCTCAGGTCATGATCTCATGGTCCTGGAATAGAGCCCCAAGTCAGGCTCCACACTTAGCATGGAGTCTGCTCGAAATTCTCCCCCTCTCTCTGCCCCTGCCCTTGCTCATGCTCATTTTTTCTCCCCCTAAAATTAAAAAAATAATAATCTTTAAAAAAATGTCTTTAGTTTAAAATGTTGACTTTTACATACATAATTGACTTGTGAACTGAAATGTTCAAAAGACATTTGTGTTTTTGAAATGGGTGATGTTTCTTCATTTCCTAATGAAGAATATTTTATTATTTAAATGGTAAATGTTATTTATGAAGATCTATTTAAAGCTAAGATTTACTTAACACAACCTCTGATCTTATTTTTTACTATTCTTTATGTTGTTATTTTGCAGTGAGGCCCACTGTAATTGAAACTGATGTTTATGTAAACAGCATTGGACCAGTGGATCCCATAAATATGGTGAGTGATGAGCATTAAAAATAATTGTCTGCCATGGAGTTCTTGAATATATACACCCAATAATAGAATGAATATATGACAAATTCTGATAACTTATCCTGAAAGAATTCAGGGCAACTCTGAAATGACTATATGCCAAGTTCAGGGACCAGGGCTAAAATATCCCTTATCTAGGAACATGTAGCCATTTACTCCAGTGAGCTGTGTTTATAGGAACTATGTTAAGGCATGAAAAATTATCACCTGATCCATCAAGAGGAGATCCCTGAAGAAATCTGGAAAGAGATAACTAGAAGGACTGTGGGGAAAATGGAGAAGGAAAAGGACTTACTGGAAGAGCCAGGGGCATGCACAAGATCATGTAGGAATGCAACAACCTGATAAGATCAGGGGAACTTCCAGTGATAACACTGAACATAAATTACAAGTAAGGGAGACTGACAGAATGCTTGTGGTCCTTATTAAGGAGGTTCTTCTTAGCCATAATAGGAAGTGTGGGTTTTATGAACTGTATCCCCTTAGATCAGAGAAATGATGAAAACTTTTCATCAGGAAGGTATCATAGGTGAATATATATATATATATATATATTTTTTTTTTTTTTTTAAGATTTTATTTATTTATCAGAGAAGGGGGGGAGAGAGAGCAAGCACAGGCAGACAGAATGGCAGGCAGAGGCAGAGGGAGAAGCAGACTCCCTGCTGAGCAAGGACCCCGATGTGGGACTCGATCCCAGGACGCTGGGATCATGACCTGAGCCGAAGGCAGCTGCTTAACCAACTGAGCCACCCAGGCGTCCCTGTGAATTTATATTTTTAACAGATCACACTTCTAACAGTGTAGAAGATAGACAAGACCATTAAGGGGTTAGAGACACCAGTTAAGTAATTGCTGTAGTCTGGGAAGTAGATCTTCTATTCTGAGGTAATCCCAAATTCATAGTCTGAGATACTAGACTTTAGGGCTTCAACATATGAATTTTAGAGGGATACTGTTCAGCCCCAAACACCATCCAAAGATAATTTTTAAAACTGACTTTCTCTCTTACCTCATTTATTCATTAGTACAACAGTGAAATCATCCCTTTCTTATAGGCCTTAAACTCTTTTATCTGAATAGCCATCATGCCTAACAACTGGCTGTGTGTGCTGATTCCTACAGTATTACTGTCAGCCCACATTTTTTCTTTTACTTAATATCATGGTCACATGATTTTCATTAACTTTCACAGCTGCCTTATCAACTACTGTACTGATGGCATTTTGGCCACAGCACAACTGCCATCTTTGTCTCCTTGTTGCAAATGAATATGAATTGGCTGTGGAAATAAGTTGAATTTGAGAATCGGAACTGAGGAACTCTCAGGAGAAAGTTAGAGCTGCAGCAAATATTTGTCAGAAATTAGCTGAACCTCTTAGAGATGGGAATAACAGTCTTACAGTAAAGAAAGAGAAAAAGGAATAAATATCAGACCTTAAGGAACACATACATTTAAGGACCTGAAAGATGAATCTGAAGTGATAGAAGAATCAGCAACATTGTCAAGAAAATGGAGGTTAAACAGTGGCAAAGAAACCAAAGGAAAGGAAAGTTCCCATACATTTTTGAGTATTTGCTCTGCCCCAATTGAATTCCTAAACAAATTGCTGACTTCTGTAAAGATAAAGCATTCTATATAGCTGTGTATATTAATTTAACATTATGCAAATATGAGATTTTATAAAGGGATACATCACTAAAAATGCTAATTTTCTCCTTACGAGAATGTTAAAATGTTTAATTTCCAATTAACCGATGAAGAAGATAAACCCATTAGAGCTTATAGACATCTACATTTGCTGAATTGTATATGTGTAGTCTTGGGCTCTTGTCTTTAATTTAAATAAATTCATTTAAAAAACATGGTCATTAAAATAAAAAATAGGATTCAAGGCTGTATTAGTATTCCAGAGATTCTTTATAAAGAATGGCCACTGAGAAACTTTTGTGATGATCTTCCTGTATCAAAGTTTCATAGTATCAAAGACTTAGTTTTCCCAGTAGGCAAACTGCACACTTCTAACCTTGGCCAGTGATAGTTTTTGAAAAAGCTAATTAAATGAAATTGCTATTAAAACTAGTGATACTAAAGCACAAACAAGAAAAAAAGACATAGAATACTTGATAGTGTTTATTAAAAGAGAAACCTTGTCTTACTGGGGACAAATAAGGAGCAGTTTACGTAGGAGACTTTTAACTAAACAATGTAGGAAAATTAGAATTCAGCTTTCATAAAATGAACAAAATTACTTTGGATATGAGTATAATCAAGCAAGCAGATTTGAGTGTAATTAAGCAACCAAGAGGATAGGTTCCCCTCCCCTTAATAATTAATACAACTTAAGTTACTGGTAAGGAACAAAATTAAGGTATTAGCTTAATGGTTTATTTTCTAAATTAGCCAAAATTTGGCTTCAGGAAAGATAGTTATTTATTTTTAAGCCTGACTACATAAAAATAATTTCTTTTTAGATTACTGATAAGACCTAAAACAAGATTATTCTATAATAAGATATGCTTTTCTTTACTTTTTTTCAAGGTTAGATTAATGACTTCAGCCTTCATGTCACTATCAAAAAAATAAGATATTCAATCATTGAACATTGAATAAATGTATAATTTAGTCAATAAATAGATTAAATCTATAGTTTACAATTTGAGAATTTAAATTCAAAATGAATAACAGATGCATTAATGAGGACTGAACAAGAATAAAGTAATTTTGGGTAAAGGCTGTTCAACTACGTGTGCTTTAATTAAAACTCTGGGTTATGTATGAGCACTAAGTAATGTATAGAATTGTTGAATCACTGTATTATACACCTGAAACTAATATAACACTGTATCTTAACTATACTGGAATTTAAATTTTTTAAAAGATAATAGTAAAAAGCAATCTTAAATATAAACAGAAAAAATATACAATCAGAATTGAAGGCAAAGATAATTAATAGAGGTTATTCACCTGGCATTAAAATGTTTTTTAACCTTTTAATTTTGGGGGCTTTGGAGAAATTATGTGATTTTTACTCTTTTGGGTAAGCATTTCAAGATAATAAAACAATTGCAGCTTACCCTCTGACTAGCTAAAACAGCATTCAAGGGGCATAGCAATTCTCTGAGTCAAGTCAAAATCAATAAGGCATCTTGGGAATCCAACATGAAATTATGGGTAACTAAGAAGGCTAAACACAAGGGGAATAAGGGGTATGTGGGTGGCTCACTTAAGAGTCTGATTTTGGCTCAGGTCATACTCTTGGGGTCCTGGGATCGAGCCCCATGTTAGGTCTCCTGCTAGGCGGGGTGTCTGCTTGTCCCTCTCCTTCTGCCCTCCCCCTTCCCCACCCCTCATGCTCACTCTCTCCGTTCCTCTGTCTTCTCTCCCCCCCAAATAAATAAATAAATAAATGCCTTATATATAAAAAATACATAAGAGAAATAAGTACAGAAACAGCAATAGATGAAAATTCCTGGTATAACTTGGAGGAAAAGGCCAAGCAGGCTCTGCATGAGGAGGTAGAAATAGACCAGGCAATTGGGTAGACACTCACCATGACCTCCCTGGAAAACACACTGACCATTGTCACTGTGGACCAGTCCCAGGTCTTCATCTTTGGCAGGTGCACCCCCTGGCAACTCTGTCTTTGGTCTGGCCACCATGGTGAGTGATACAGACAAGAAGCCCTTCACTGCCATCCTGTATGGCGATGGGCCTGGATACAAGGTGGTAGGCCATGAGCGAGACAATGTCTCCATGGTGGACTATGCTTACCACAGTAACCAGGTGCAGTCCCCTGTGCCCTGCACCATGAGACCTATGACAGGAAGGACATGGCAGTCTTCACCAAGGGTCCCATGGCACATCTGATGCATGCCATCCAAAGCAGAACTACATTTCCCCCTGATGGTTAAAATTGGCTTACATCCGTGCCAACCATGACCACTGTGCCTTAGCCAGTTTGGCAGGCAGGCAGTCCCCAGGACCACTGTTCCTCCAGCTAGCCCTGTTCCCTTTGGGCACACTTTTTTGAGCACCCATGGCCTGGGCACCCTCCAACCTATGACAGATGGCCAGCCTTCCTCTTTCAGCACTGCCCACCGCCTGGGAACCCACACCTCAAGGGCCAGGTAGGTTGGGGTCTTCATAACCTATATAGCTGCCAGAAAGAGGACCTAGGAAACCAAAGACTGGTGCCTGCCTCGCTCCCTTCTGGAATCGTCCACTGGAGCCAGACCAGTTCCTGGCCTCCAGCCTCTGCTTCCTTCCTCCTGCCATCTTTGGTCAACAAAGTACTTTTCTCATGGGTAGGTGGACAACACAGACTGCAGAAATTTTCAAAGCATCTTATTTTTCCAGAAAACGTATTTTACAGACCTGGAGGACCTGGAGCTTCCATGGAACATTCTGGATCTCCTTTCCCCTCTGGAACCACCAGGCCCCACCAGACTCATGTCCTTACCTTCAGAAGAGACCAAGTCCTTCTCTGCAGGATCGGGGTTTGCTCCCTCACTCATTCCAAGGTCTCCCAGGGGTCCCAGAAAGTGAACTCCTTGGACTGGCGATCCATCCCCAGGTAGCATGGCTGGGAAGAGCAGCCTAGGGAGGCAGACCCTTCCCAGCTCTCAATATGCATGCCCAGTCCTCTCTGAAATGACACTCCTGTTTGGAAGGGGAAAATTATTTTTCTCTCTTTTTGGTGTTGGTTAAAAGGTGACACAAAACACTTAAATAAAACTTTCCAACAAAACACAACACAACAACAACAACAAAAAAACCTTTCTGAATATTTCCGGCAATAAAAAATAAGGAAGAAAATTACAGGTATAATTTGGACATGGGCTTACTTATAGAAACTGGTACACCCTTATATGGTCCAATATTAAGAGATTACTGATAGGAGCATTTGGAAATCATGGGCCCAGAGAGAGAGAGAAACTCAATGACCTGGATGGATCTAGAAGGTATTATGCGTAGCAAAATAAGTTAGACAGAGAAAGGTAAATACTACACGATTTCACTCACATGTGGAATTTAAGAAATAAAACCAATGAGCAAAGGGGTGGGTGCAGAGAGAGAGAGAGAGAGAGAGAGAGGGAGAGAGAGAAGCAAACCAAGACACAGACTCTTGGCTATAGAGAACAAACAAACTGATGGTTATCAAAGAGGAGGGGGAGAGAAGATCGGTGAAACAGGTGATAGGCACCAGGTGTGTATGGAAATGAGTCACTCTGTTGTATATTTGAAACAAATATAGCACTGTATGTTAACTAGCTGGAATTCAATTAAAAACCTGAAAAAAGAATGAGGTCCCAGGTCATGTCTGAAGAATTTACTTTGTATCATTCTAACTACCAGAGTGATACATCACATAGTCACAGAGTACTGAGCTGAAGTTGAATAGATTCTTCCTGCTTTAAATCGCCATTGGTCTTGGGAACAGGGGCAGAGCAGAGGAATCAGGGCGCCAGTGATGAGGAGCACAACTTATAAAGTAGCTGGGACACCAGCTGGGCTGAATTGCAAAGTAACTATTGGCTGGAATGACTACAAGGTGTTTAGCAGGACACAAACCCTTAAGTAAACTAGGCAAAAACCAGGATGCTTTCCTCATGGCTAATATAGGCATATTTAAAAATAATCCTCCCTTTCAGAGGCCTTTTACCAGAAAAGGAAATCCAGATATTCCCTATAAAAGAAAAACAAAACACTCTTTCTTTAAAAAAAAAAATTATATATATATATATATATATATATATATATATATATATATATATATGTCAGAGATAGAGAGAGGGGGCGAGAGAGAGAGTGAGCACAAGCAGGGGGAGGAGTAGGCAGAAGGAGAACAGGCTCCCTGCTGAGCAAGGAGCCCAGGGTCCTGGGGATTGAACTCCGGGTCTTGGGACCATGACTTGAGCTGAAGGCAGAGGCTTGACTAACCCTACTGAGGTGTCCCAAAACAAAACACTCTTAAGCGAAAATATACGTAGAACTATAAAAGTCATAAATATGATTCATTATGGAATGGAAATAAAGGATTTCCCAGCCATCAAATTTCGTTCCATTCATTTAAGTGGGTTGACCAAGTATCAAATGTGTGTGTTGAGGGGGTGTAGTTAATAATCTGTGTAAAAATGGCGAGGACTAAATTTTAAGTCTTTTTTTACTTTATCTTATCACTCTTTTTTGATAATAAACTCCCCAGACATATAACTAGTATTTAAATATTCTAGATATATTGAGAAAGCTAGTGCCCACACAGAGATTTTCCTTTAAAAATTTCTTACACTGCAAGGAACACATTTTTTCAGTGTTTCATGCAATTGGCGCTAATGTTCAACTGGTTTTTCTCCCCCACTGTCTGTCATTCTCTCTCTTTTTTGTCCCTGCTGCTTCAGGATTCAAAGAGAAAATGCCTTGGGCATAGTTTCTACATGTCAAAGAAACCCTGTTTATTTCTTTTACTATATTAACAGGAATTAGTCACTCCTCACCAAGTATATTAAATTGAGGAATTATGAAACAGGAAAAGCATGGAAAATACATGTATATACACTTTTGTATCTGGATAATTAATCTGTATATGCTAATGGAGGGAAGACAGAGTTTTTGCTTTCTTGGCTATGATGAATTAAAGTATTTAAAACATGCATTTATATTTAACGATTTTAAGTTTATTTGATTGGATTGTAGAATATCTTAAGGCTTGTTTCCATGGATTTAATTTTTTTATTTCTGCATATTATGTTAATTCTTTTGGCATTAGATACTCTAAAATCTATTTCTTTTCACAAGCTTCATCTTAAAACAGCATAAAATTTAGGTATTTTTTGATTCAGCACTAGGAGAGATAAAATTAAAAATTATAAACGAATGAGTGTTATTTTCATCTCTCTTTTTCTTGGATCCAGTATGTTCATTTGCCCCATACAAAGGAAGCTAAAGTTCTAAGATTAGAAAATTAAATTAACCTTTGAATCTCAAAACTTATTAAAATAATTTTATTATTTCTTGATGTAAACAACTACATTTTAATTTTTACTTTGTGATTTTGTTTGTCTTATATTTATTTACTACCTGTATTGTGACAGTTGGTGCATTGGCTGCTAAGTTATAAAAGATATGACCTCCTTCCTTCAGAGAAGCATAAAACCTAAGGGAAGGATGACTAAATAATGCAGATCAGATCAAAACAGAAGGGGAAATGCCAGGAAGAATGCCGTGTACGAACCTGTACTTATTTTAAGTTACACATGGTGACCTTATAGTTTTTTTTTCTTAAAAAAAATCATATATGTTTTTCTTCTTAAAAAAGAAATACATGTCCAATATGGGAAAATTAGAAATTCCATTTAGGCCAAAGGAAAAAAAAATTGTTTAAATTATTGTTACCCAGTGGTAAACATTGTTACTATCATTTTAATATCTTTATGTGCATAGTTTTATCAACGCTCTATTATACATACTAATTTGTAAATTTTTAGCTTTTATTATATCATGACTGTTATTCCACTTAATTACTTTTTTAAAAAATCATAAAGTATTGCATAATATTAAGGGATATATTTGTACCGTAATATATTAATCATCCATTATTTAACAATTGGAATGTTTCCAATTTGTTGTAATTAAAAGTAATGTTATCAAAATCCTTTGGCTACCCATAACTATTGCCTTAGGATATGCATATAAACACCTTTGAGATCTCTGGTACATCTTGGTCAGATTTTGGAGGTGTCTATTTTGAATTCTTTTCTAATGATATGCCTCAGGGTAGAGATTCCCAGGTTAGCTCCAATTTGAGTCCTTTATGAATTACTAAATACAGAATGTTGTAGAATGAGCCCCTACTGCTTGGTAAATCTGACCTCAGGCTAGGCTTAAAAGGGAAAGTTCTGGCAGAATGATAGTTGTTTCAACTTGTGACTTTCATACGTGATTAATAGCTGGTTTTAGATTTGCTTTCTTGCCAGCTGCTTCAAGTCACTATTTAATTTTTGATAGTTGACTCAGACATACTCTTGATTCTTCTTCTTTTACCCCTTTGCTTGAAATTATATTCTTTGGGTTATATGGTACCTACCTGAGGCTTTCAATACTGAAGCCAAAGTTAATAGACAACTTAATTGTTTTGTATCTCAACATGAAATTTATTTATAGGAGGAGAGTGACTAATGTTAATGCTTTGCTAATAATATAAAAAAACATAACAAAACAATAAATGTCTAAGAAAAAGCAGCTTTCCTCATGTACTGGTACTTTGACATGGTCTAAGGTAACTTCAAGGGGTTAATATTACAGGCTTATAGAAGACTACATTCTAAAATTGTGTAGAATCACACATTTTAGTTGAATGTTAAAAAACAAACTTCTCTTAAATACACACACACACACATATTCTCATATGCTGATTAATAGAGGGAGCTTACAATTAGAGAGTTGGCAGCCTACATGGTTCAGTTTGAAGGAATGGTACATAAATTTTCCCATCTGTAGATACTGACTGCAAAAAGTGCTTACATGCCTTGAGGTTCACAGTTAGAGATCTATTATTCTGTATAACAAGGATTGTCTCTCTCTCTCTTTTACTTTCTTTTTTTTTTTTTTGCTATACAGAAAACTAATGGATATAATATATAAAAGCATTGAGGAAGGGATAGAATCTTGTGAAAAATTCCCAGTCCTTTATAACCCAAACTATATAAGAAAATAACACTTTTTTTCTTTATAAGAAAAATCCAAATTTTCAGTCATCGCTGCAGGAGATTCTGATTCAGTAATTCCTGACAGGGACTTGGAATCAGAATGCCGAAATGGCCTTCAAAGACTTCTAGTCAACCAAGTTTCATGGCCATTTCCTAAAACCATTTTCAACAATCAATTTAGTAGAAATTAAGTGGGATTAAATGAAAGCAACAAAAACACCTATATTTCAGAAGTATTTTTATGAGGAAGGATCATTGAAAGACATCTTGCCCATTTTAGCCTTTATCCTTGTTTATGTTTAAATCATTAAGTGCTGGGTGTTATATGCCAATAATGAATCATGGAACATTATATCAAGAACTAATGATGTACCATATGGTGACTACATAACATAATAAAAAATTAATTTCTAACATTTTATAACATTCTCATGATCAACAATGTTCTCATGATCACCAGACTTTAGAGCCCAGGATGACAGTAATAACGATCTTGCCTTGTGCCTTCATTTTTCCAGTGAGACAGAATAAACTTGGTCAGCATTATATTCTAGAAAATCACAGATTTGGAGCTATGGTATGATTTCCGGATTCCATCCAGCCAGTGTTCTTTACACGGCATCACAACTTCTCACTACAATACCTTCCTTTGATATATCCGGAACCATTTTGTTGATTATCTGACATGTATTTAAAATAGTACATATAATTAAAAGACAATGCCTTTGCTCTCATTCAACGTGTTATTTTTAGATTTTTTTTAGTGGAAGGGATTTTAATAAAATACTGAAGTTTTAGGTCTTAGATTGGCAGTGAATCTGAACTAATATCAATTGCTCTGCATTTAATTAAAATGTGAAGGAGAAAAGACTTATTTAAATGTCTTAACATTTGATATTTTGTGATTATGGAAATTATGACAAATTTCTATAATAGAAATTCTGCCAATTGTGTGCTAAACCTTGGATTTTTTCATAAGAACCTTCAGCTTTGTGATATGCACAATTATATCCAAACGACTGAGGTAAATACTGGCAGTCAGAGCTTCTAAAGCAGCACAAACAATGCTATTCTAGCAGCAGACTGAGTGCCAGAAAATTCATTTTCTGCATTGAGAATATGGACAATGAAAAGAGTCTATAAAGTGGTAATTAATATAAATAATTTAAAACATGAGACATGCCAATTCTCTCTAAATGTATCATTTCCAGATATAATGTTCCATCTTGCTTAGATAAGAAGACTAATTTTAACAAGAAGAAATGTTTCTTTCAGCTTTACTGAGGTAAAATTGACAGATAAAAGTTGTATATATTTTAGGTGTACCACTTGATGTTTTGATATACATACACCTTGTGAAGTGATGACCATAATTGAACTAATTAACATATCTGTCACCTCACATAGTCCCCTTTTTTCTTTTTCTTTGTGTGTGTATGTGCATGCATGTATGGTGAAAGTTCTTAAGATCTAACTTTTTTTTTTTTAAGATTTTATTTATTTATTTGAGAGAGAGAGAGAGTGAGAGGGAGAGACAGAAAGAATCTGAAGCAGGTTCCACTCTGAGTAAGGAGACCAACACAGGTCTTAATCCTGCAACCACAAGAACATGACCTGATCTGAAACTGAGAGTCAGATGCCTAACTGACTGAGCCACCCAGGCGTCCTGAGATCTATCCTTTTAACAAATTTCAAGTATACTAATTTTATGGAATATATTTTTAATACAATGTAACTACAGATACAGGAATACTTGTCACACTAAGACAACGGAACAAAGAATCTAGCTATCTAGGACTGAACCAATCAATGGCAAATATTACCCATGTAGATGGAACACAGATGTTCATTGGTGATAGGCCTTCTCTAGGAAGCAGAGTCCTCACTTGAATATCAGTCATGTGTTGCGGAGAATTCCTTACCATGCTTTTAATAGTAACCATGAAGATTATTTCTTTCCAGATGTCATGCTGTGTATTTGTAAGTTCCCCAATTAGATTGTAACTTTCTCTCGCAAATTGCAGAGGTAAAAGTATTTGTATAACTCTAGTTTAGATCATAGACCTATGTAACTATGAACTCAGCCATGAATTTGTGAGTTTTGGGCCCAATTCTTAAAGATTAATTCAAATGCATTATAGACAGCAGGGATTAAAATGTATGTATCTCCATTTATCCCATAAATAACTATTTATGGTCTTTTATATGCCAGACACTATTTTTAAGAGTTGAGTTTACAGGTCTGATTCTGCTTTTTGTTTGTTTATTCATTTGTTTTGTTTTTTAGATTCAACATATAAGTGAAATCATATGGCATTTGTCTTTCTCTGTCTTATTTCACTTAGCATAATACCCTCTAGGTCCATCCATATTGTCACAAATGGCAAGATTTCATCCTTTTTATGGCTGGGTAACATTTCATAGTGTGTTGTGTGTTGTGTGATACACACACATATCTCACATCTTCTTTATCCATTCATCTGTCAGTGAATACTTGACCTGCTTCTTTATCTTGGCTATTGTAAATAATGTTGCAATAAATATAGGGGTCCATTTATCTTTTCAAATTAGTGTTTTCGGTGTGTATGTTTTTGTTTTGTTTTGTTTTGTTTTGAGTAAATACCCAGTAGTGGAATTATTGGATCATATTGTATTTCTATTTTTAATTTTTTGAGGAAGCTTTGTGCTATTTCTTTCTGTGCTATTTCTATTTGTTTTGTTTTTAGTAAATACCTAGTAGTGGAATTATTGGATCATATTGTATTTCTATTTTTAATTTTTTGAGGAAGCTCTGTGCTATTTCTAAATTTGTACCAATTTACATTCCTACCAATAGTGCACAAGGAAGGGTTGCCAGAGGGGAGGGATGTAGGGGTTGGGCAAAATGGCTAAGGGCAGGGAGGCAGTGAGAGATACTGTCTTCTGGTTATGGAATGAATAAGACATAGGAATAAAAGGTACAGCATAGGGAATATAGTCAATGGTATTATAATAGTATTACATGGTGACAGAGGGTAGCTTATACTTGCAGTGATCTGGGTATAACACATAAAGTTGTTGAATCACTATGATATATTCCTGAAACTAATGTGTGTCCATTAGTCTGATATTTCAAATAAAAAAATAAAAAATAAATAAAAGAAGAATGCTTAGTGAAGAAAAAAAGGAGTTCAGATTATAGTCTTGAAAAATCAAATACCCTTTGCCCTCATGGAGCTTGTATTCTAGTTGGGAGGCACTATAAAATAAGTAAATATATAACATATGAAGTGGTAATGAATGGATAAAGAGAAATGAGGCAAAGCACATGATAGGAAAAGTCAGGATGGGGGTAAAGTTTTATTTTATGTAGTAGCCAAGGGAAGTATCACTCATTAGGGAACATTTGAATAGAAATCAATAGTGTTAAAGGAGGAAGTCAGGCAGATACTGGAGAGTGCTTTGCCAGAGGGAATAGTAGGAGAAAAGGCTCTGAGATAAGAATGTGCATCAGTAGTGTTTGTAGTAAAATTAATAAGGTTAAAATAGGTAAGAGAAGTTGGTGTAACTAGGGTTCAGATCATTTGGAATCCTTAATACACTGAAAGGATATTGGGATTTTTTTTTTTTTGGCTGAATGAATATGGGAATGTGATATAAAAGTGTTGATTAGAACAGTACGGTGATATGACTTAATTTTTCAGTGAGACTATTGTCTTTCTGAGTGAAGAATAAACTATACAAAGTGAATTGTGGAAGCAGGGAAACTAGTTACAAATAATTGCAATAATCAAGGAAAAAGCTGATAATGATGAAACAAATGAGAATTTGTCAGATTTTGTAAGTAACTTGAAAACAGTGATGCCAAGGTATTTTGAAGACCAGAGTGGAATTGTAGAGAAAAAGAGGAATCAAGAATGTTATGCTGGGATGGGACGCCTGGGTGGCTCAGTTGGTTAAGCAGCTGCCTTTGGCTCAGGTCATGATCCCAGGGTCCTGGGATCGAGTCCCACATCGGGCTCCTTGCTCGGCGGGGAGCCTGCTTCTCCCTCTGCCTCTGCCTGCCTCTTTGTCTGCCTGTGCTCGCTTGCTCTCTCTCCCTCTGTCTCTTACAAATAAATAAATAAAATCTTTAAAAAAAAAAAAAAAAAAAGAATGTTATGCTGGGAAAAATAAATAAATAAATAAAAATAAAATAAAAATAAAAACAAACAAACAAAAAAAACAAACAAACAAAAAAAAGAATGACTCCAAGATTTTTTTACTGAAAACTTGTCATTTAATGAAACAGAGAAGAGATAATTTTTTTTTTTTTGGAGGATAATGAAGATCAAAGGTTCTATTTCAAAATTATAAGGTTGAGGTGTCTATTAGCTCTCCAAATGAAAACATTAAGGAGGTGGTCATACATGCATATTGGGATTTCAGGGGAAGTAGTTGCATTTGGAATATAGCTTTTGCATTCTTCAGACTACATATATGATACTTAGTCATGAGATTGGATGAGATTATCTTGAGAGTGGAGAGAAGGGGACTGTTATTAAATTGAAGCACTGCATTGCATAGCATCTGAAAGAGGCAGGGGAACTAGCAAAGGAGACTGAGAAGGAGTGGCCCCTGAAGTGGGAGAAAAACAAGACTCGGTGTCCCAAGTTTTGAGTGGGCCAAATATTTCATGAAACAAAACTGATTAACTGATACAATTTTGCAAATGAGCTAATAATATGAATATTTATAGCTTTCCAGAAGCTAGGTAATTTTTATGACTTAAAATCTTGGTATTGAAACTGGCTGTCTCTATACATGAAGAAATTTCCTCAAAAATAAAACTATGTCTATAAAATGTTCATGTCTTCCAGAGGAGTCATTATATGGCTGTGTCTCATAATCTTTGTAAATGGGAATGGTTGCAAAAGCTCTGTTGCCCCATTTAAAAATGATATGAAGTCTTTCCTTCATTATTATGATGATAATATTATAGAATACTTGCTGTGTGTGAAATCATTGCTTTAAGTAATTTATGTTAAATATTTGCAAGAATATTATATACTATGGACAACAGGGATTCAAGAAGAGGAAGTGAGCCATAAAGAGCTGGGAAATATACTCAAAGCAACTAAAAATTGTTATATTCAGAATTCAACCCTCCCCCTCAAGTCTTCTCAATGGTAGCATTTATCTTTAATCACTACTCTAAACTGCCCCCTTCTAAATGCGTTCTCAACTCATGGACTCCGAGTACTCCAAATTTCCATACTGAAAAAATTTGGACTTCTCTTGACTATATGTTAGGTTTTTCACTTGGGTGCTTTTTCTCCAGCCATTTAAGTTTTTGTCTTTGTGCTTGATGCAGCTATGGTGAATCTAGAAAGCCTTTCTTTGGCCTTCTAGATTGTCTTTTGTTTCTCACTTCAGCTCCCTGTGTTGCAGATAGCACACACTTCATGTGTGTATTTTTGCCTCTTTTATATCTATCTCAGAAAAGCAGAATGGCATAAACATCCTTTTGATGCCTATGCATTGGAGAATTTCCTAGAATATTTTCAAGAAATTGTCCTTTCATGTGATACTCAGTATCAATGGGACATAATTTTGATGAAACTTCTCAAGGCACGTCTAACTGTGGAAGGTTAAATTCACAAATTTATAAATTCCCAGAGGACCTTATTGTTTAAAATTTGAAGATCTGAAGTAATGGATTTCTCATGGTAGATTGATAGAGATATTATTGACATGCCCAAGACTTTTCTCGTCCTAATATTAGATGCCCTACATGAGGACAGCCACAACTCTTATTATCCTACGAATGGTACAGGGAATAGGCAATATTGTATATTTGATCCCATGCAGTAATTTTAAGGCAGGTAACATTTTGGAATTACTTTGCAAAACATATGACATAAATAAACATAAATCGTATGACTTAATTTGGGAGTTCTTCAGTTGAAAGGGGTAAATTGGAAGAGGAGGTAAACCACAAGAGACTATGGACTCTGAAAAACAACCTGAGAGTTTTGAAGGGGCGGGGGGTGGGAGGTTGGGGTACCAGGTGGTGGGTATTGGAGAGGGCACGGATTGCATGGAGCACTGGGTGTGGTGAAAAAATAATGAACACTGTTTTTCTGAAAATAAATTAATTAATAAAAATAATAGAATTCCAAATTTTATTACCTTTATGCAATGCCAAAATTGAATCTGAGAACCTCTTAACAAGTGAACTGTACGGGGCAAAAAATGGCAGTCTATGTGTTCTGAAGCATATTTGGCATTTGAAAGGACCAAAATATCTCCTATTGTTATCCCTCTGCATGGATTCTGAATCCATTGACAAATATGCATAGAAGACAGGCAAACAAACCTATCTAATTAGTGATTAAAGTGGGAATGTAGAGTAGGGTTAAGAATCTGGACTCCTGGCTTTGTCAGCACTCCTGTGCACCTACTGACTCCAACTTTCCATTAAGACTTTGAGAGATTATTCTGATCAACCTTGGAGTTCAGAGAATGAAAAACAGACAAAAATTTCTGCAAAATGAAGAGTGTAGATTTACACAGAAACATGAGCAGGGGAAATACGATTCTTCATACCACAAAAATTAGTCATTTTAATTTGTCTAGCAAATACACACATGTATAATTTTTTAAGACTTCCCGAAATGATGAATGTCTATTCCTGCTGTTATATCTCTGTGATGGTCTATTTTATGCGTTCAGTTGGCTAAGCTATGGTACCCAGGTATTTGTCTAGAAGTTACCGTGAAGACATTTTTTAGATGTGAAAATCAGTAGACTTTGGGTAAGTCAGCTCGTCCTTTTAAAATGTGGATGGGCTTCATTCAATCGGATAACGCTTTATGAGAAAAGACTGAGGTCCCTCCAGGATAAAGAAATTCTGCCACCAGATTGGTCTCTGACTCAAGACTGAAATAAGGACTCGTCTCTGTTTTTCAGTTGGCTGGCCTGCCCTCCAAGTTTTTGCCTTTGAAGTCCTCACAATTTCCTGAGTCAAAACCTTAAGATAAATCTATTTATTCTGTCTTTCTGTCTGTCTGTCCATCCATCTATCCACCCATCCATCTATCTTGTGGCTTCTATTTCTTTCTTTATTTTTTTTTTTTTAAAGTTTTTATTTATTTATTTGATCGACAGAGATCGCAAGTAGGCAGAGAGGCAGGCAGAGAGAGAGGAGGAAGCAGGCTTCCTGCGGAACACAGAGCCCAATGTGGGGCTCGATCCCGGGACCCTGGGATCATGACCTGAGCCGAAGGCAGAGGCTTTAACCCACTGAGCCACCCAGGTGCCCCTTATGGCTTCTATTTCTCTGGAGAACCCTGACTGAAACAGGTTCATAAGAATTGTTCCCACCCCAGATTTTAGGTTACTTGTTATATACATCTAGAATCTAATTCTATTTTCTCTAGTGTATTATAAACTTTTTGAGGACTGAGAATTTTTAAAATTTGAATCCTTTGTAAGGTTTCGCTGTGATTATTTAAGTTTGATGTTTTACTCTTTCACGTTGTATATTGAATATTATAGAATGAATATCTAATAGGAAATGCATGATTAAGTATAGTACATAAAATGAACAAATGAAATATTAAGACTTTCAGTTCAGCAATACAGGAGATGGAGCTCTATCTAGGTTCCAGAGTCAATTATGGGTAATTGGTAATTTTAGATAATTGTTTTCAAAAACTCTTCTAGATTTAGAATTTTCTATGTATCGGAGGAATGCACATTCCCTGATGGTCAGAAAACACACTATTCCTTTCATTACCTATGACTTACATTCTTTTTACCCATTATGCCCTACATTTTACCACCTTCACTTCCTCCCCACTTCTATAATTTGACCCTGGCATTTATCTGAATTTCATATATCCTTCAGGGTTCAGGCTAAATACAACTTCTGTCATAAAGTCTTCCTAAAGTTTCCTCTACTGTTTCCATTTCTCTTTAACTGTACCTAGGTTTTATTAATTTCTAATTTTTATTTTATATTTAGTGTATTTATAACAGGTAGAATCCACTTTCATCTTTGTAAACCCAGAATGACAAAGAAGTAACTTAAACACTGAAAAATATTTGTTAAAAAGTTAATTGATGAGTGTACATGATGCTATGTTCTTTTGGAAATTTCCAGTTAGAGACATAAAACTTAAGATCCCAAAAGTTTGGTAACTGAACCCAGGATTCATGTCTACTTTTTAAATATCTCTCATTGTTTTTCTGGATGAATTCAGTGGTTTATACTGATAAATCATCTTTGTTTCTTATCTCTTTTTCTATTTGAAAAATAGAATAATACCACGATTTTACTTACCATATTGTGTTAGTATCAAGAGCCAGTGCTTTTATAATAACTGAGCAAAGTGGAACAGCCACTTATGAACTTTTACCACTAACGTGTTTGTACTGTGGGTTAGCTGTGCCTGTACCCTTTCTTTATATATCCGTAGCCTTAGTATCTAATGTACTCTAAACCATTATTTGGCCCAGCATGCTATTTTGTGCGCGGGAATAGTTAGTTTAGGGAGAAATTAATGCCATGGTGTGAAGACCAGATCAGGATTAAACAAATTTCATTATGAGATTATGCATTTATCTTAATTCCTTAGGCAGGTCTGCATTTTGTGTAAAGTTTCCATTAGTAGAAAGACAATAATATTGAATTAACTCGTTCTATTAAATGTGAGACATGTACATGATTGCAAGTTTAACCATGTAGTAAGAAGACTATGGGACACACACATTCATCAACTATGTTTTGATTTGATTGAGTTAGAAATCAAGATGACTCATTTCTTCACCTTTATTCACTCATGCTGTTTTCTCAGCTAACTAGCAAGAAAACAAAGTATCATAACGTACATTGGAACTTGAATGTTAAATGCCCTGGTCCTTATTGCAAAATGCTTATACTGGACGCCATGGTACTTATTGTCCTGAGTAAGTGGAGACTCCCTTTCATGTTTCCTTTGCTTATTTCTTATGCAGATAATTATAACCTCTAAAGAAGAACATGAGGAACAATAGCACAGTTTGAGCATTTTCTGGACGTTACACTAATACAAATGAGTAAATGAAATTGGATTTTTCGATTACATATAAAGCAGCACAAACTTTAATGACCTTCTTATCTCAGTGAAGCACTTATTAAGGATTAGCAATTTAAAAGAGCTTGGAAGTATTAGCATCTGCAAAGGGTTTAGGAAGGTTGGATTATCGAGAACATGCTCTATATCTTTCTCTTCTTGGTCCTAGGTTGAGGGAATAATTATGGGTAGGAAAATTTTCCCGTTTCCCCCAAGACTCTGCTCAGAGTTTGCTCTGTAGAAATCATAACTCTTTCAATGGAGATTAACACTTTATCAACAGGTATTCTAAGAAAGATCCTATCAGCTGCTAGGCAGGATTCTACTTGCTAAACCCCACTCCTATACATGTTAGTTCACTCTCAAGTGCAGCCTTTAATGTCCTTTTAGTTAGGAACAGGGCAGCCAAGCATACCTATCAGGTAGCATGATGTTCCTTTACCAGCCAAAGTTGGATCTTTGCCAAGACATAATTCTAGCAGTTATGTAAGCCTCATCCTTTATCTTAAGCAGTTTCTACTGTTTGATTTCATACAAAAGTACAAAGTAATTCTGCCACATAAAGTTATTAAATAGTCTTTTTAGGATCCACTGTAGAATGAGTATAAGGCTTCCTTCTATTTGCATTTACTATTAAAACCAGAAAGTGTGTCACTAACAGAGGTTATACTGCTAGATTCTGAATGGTTTTTTAGATAAATTATGATTTATTTAAAAGAAAAGACATCTGGCCTGAGAAGCAGGACGTAAAAATAAGGGTTAAAGATAACTGTTGTAAAGCTGTCCAAGGATTTTCCACAAGATTCAGTGAGAAAGTACACCCGTGATATTTTATGAGGGCACACTGGCCCACCTAAATGCATGTCCAATCCATTAATGTTACTAAATAAGATGATTAAGTATTTACAGAATAAGTATACTTCATCATTATGTCTTATGAGATATGTTTTGCAGTATGACTCAGCTTGAATTATGAACAAGACTTTCAGCAAGTTGTTGGCGTATAGAGCTTACCTGGTTGCAAAGTACCTTCAGCCTCTATTCCACAGCACAGTTTGATTCTATGCCATTCCATACTAAGTTGGAAAGAACTAACTTTTAGTCATCTCTCTCCCTAAATTACTCTGGCAACCTCATGGCAATCAAGACTATTTCAGGAGGGGATCACGATGCAAGTGTTTCTGTGTTTAAGGACTTTGTGTCATGTTCAATAACACAAAGTAGAGGCTAAATATATGGAGAGATTACTGAATAATCACATGTTACATTATAATATGGACATATTATTCATAGTAGTTTATCTATATTGCTTAACCCCTTTATAAGCACATCTCATACTCAACTGCATAATGTCTAAGGCTTTGTTGGATTTTAAATAATTATTAATATGTATATGCATTTCCCGAATTGCAACACTATTCAACCAAAACAGATAAGATGATGGTATTTAAAGATACAAACTTGAAATAAGTATTTACTACTGTTAAGCAATGCAGAATGCAAAAAAAAAAAAAACACTTATTTGTAAAATAAGTATTTACTACTTATAAGTAGTAAGTAAGCCATGGAGATCTAATACACAGGAGAGATGAATATAGACAGTAATATACCATAATTATGTAATGTGATAAATATTGCTAGGATGGCAATCAGACTACAGTATATAAATTTATCAAAGTAGCTTTATGTATGCTGTATGCTGTACAACTTGAATTACATAATGTTACATGTCAAATTTATTCAATAAATAAAGAAAAAGAAAAAGAACAAAACACACAAAAGAAGGTTTTCCTTTCCAGTCTCTATTTTTTCTTTATTCCATTTTCTCTTATTCTAGTCCTGTAAATTACAATTATAAATATCCTGCTTGGAAATTAGGGTTTGACACAACTTCCATATTAACAAGTTGACTCCAGTCTGTTTATTATTTTCCTTACATTTTTTTATTCATTTGTCAAACTCCCAATTACACTTGCATTTTTTTTAAAAGATTTTATTTATTTATTTGACAGAAAGAGATCACAAGTAAGCAGAGAGGCAGGCAGAGAGAGAGGAAGGGATGCAGGCTCCCTGCTGAGCAGAGAGCCTGATGCGGGACTCGATCCGAGGACCCCGAGATCATGACCTGAGCCGAAGGCAGCGGCTTAACCCACTGAGCCACCCAGGCACCCTACACTTCCATTTCTTACACTGAATATGTCCACCCATGTAAATTGGTCAGTTGCTGGCACTGTATCAGGAGTGAGCAACCGATCTCTCCCACCAGAAGTAACTTATATAATACTCATAGTTTTCAATTTACTCTTTTATTTCTCTTAATATCACAGTTATACACACATACTATAATCACTTTCCTCAATAGCATTGGTAATTACTGCATTCTTATCCATTAATTTTATTAAATCAAGTTTAATGCTTATAATATGGCAAGATTTTGTCAGCGTATAAAAGTAGATAATACCTAATCACTTCCTTGAAGCTTCTCTCATTACCGCACAATTTCCTCTTTATAGTTACTTGCTGATAATGGGTACAGCCTGTGCTCTAATCCTGGTACCCATCGGGCCCCACTAGGACCACCATTATATGTGGTTGTTGTGGATGTGGATTTGCGATTCAGTCTGTGTGGTGACTCAGTCTCCTTATCATCTGCTTATTTACCTCTGTGATGTGGGGAGAATTATTTTACTTCTGTATTGCTCAATAAATGTGATTTTATTTTTTTTTAAAGATTTTATTTATTTATTTGAGAGAGAGACAGTGAGAGAGAGCATGAGCGAGGAGAAGGTCAGAGAGAGAAGCAGAATTCCCGTGGAGCTGGGAGCCCAATGCGGGACTCAATCCCAGGACTCCAGGATCATGACCTGAGCCGAAGGCTGTCATCTAACCAACTGAGCCACCCAGGCGTCCCAAATGTGATTTTAAAATAAAGATTATAGCAATACTTATTTCACAGGGTTGTAAGTAAGGTTTTAAGGATGGGATTCATGCAAAGTTTAACATAGTGCTTGGAATGTTATACGCATTTAATAAGGGTGTGTGTGTGTGGGTGTGGGTGTGTGTGTGTTGGTGTGTGTGTGTGATTTGTTTGAAATATTTGAAGACAGTGAATCCACATACTTGTAATTGATTTTTTGGATAAAAGACAATATAAGGTATTTTAGATAATTTGGTAAGCATTTGCATGTTGATTCTGTACTTATTTGTGATTTTTTTAAAGCTTTAGCTCCATGTAAATATCACAAAATTAATATAATTGTTGACATTAAGATAATTTGTTTTTATATCTAGTGACTATATCTCATGTATTATAAAATCTTGAGTAAAATTTACAGTGTGACTGGGAAGCAGTTATATAAGTAATATAAGTAATAACCTAGTTATTAGTAGGAGTTTTGAATTTTATTTATATGTCTCAGGTAAAAAATTAAAGAGGAAGGTTAAGATAAAGCCATACTTTTTTTTTTTGAAAGGACTGAGTTTAAGAGTTATTTACTTACAGAAACTTTATATGTAAAAATTTAAATGTTTGAAGAAAACATCTAGAATAGTGACTTTACTATTATAGGTTGTTACCCTTCTTTTTTTCTTTCAGGAATACACAATAGATATAATTTTTGCCCAAACCTGGTTTGACAGTCGTTTAAAATTCAACAGTACCATGAAAGTGCTTATGCTTAACAGCAATATGGTAGGGAAAATTTGGATTCCTGACACGTTCTTCAGAAACTCAAGAAAATCTGATGCACATTGGATAACAACTCCTAATCGTCTGCTTCGAATTTGGAATGATGGACGAGTTCTATATACTCTAAGGTAATATTATGGAAAAAAATGTAGTTGCTCTAATTTATTTTCCATACTAATACTTGATCAACTCACAAATTTTCCTTTTTCAGTTTTACAAAGAAAGAAATGTTGAGTTCCTTTCATACACTAAAATCTAAAACGGTGGAATATTTTGGAAACTTTCTTTTTTAAGCTCAGAGTACCTGGTATATGAAAGGCACTAAAAGCGAAGGAAAAAAAAACAACAAAAAACCTCTTGATATCCTTCTCTTCTGAAACATAAGAGAGTGTGGTGTGAACATTATGTGTTTTAATCCATAATGCAAATGGTTGACTGAGATTTTCTCTAGGAGCCAATCCTGCTATAAAATTCAATAATGTAGTAAAACATTCTTAAGAAAGGATTAAATGAAGATTCAATTTTATTTGACTCATTGCCTTGAACATATCATCACATCCTTATCAAGAATCATCCTAATCTTATTAAGAATCATCCTTAATGGAAAGAAGTTTATGAAAATTTAATGGAAAACAATCACCATCCTTAACCATGTATGCTCTGTTAATTGCATGTGTGTTTGTTGTGATCCTGAAGTATAAAATTTAAACTGTAAACAGAAATTGTATAGTGGCAGCTTAGTTGGCTGGAGAGGAAAATCTTAAAATTTTCTTACTTGTGAATGCTATAACATTACCACTTAAAACTTTGAAACATTACAATTATTATTATTTTCTAATATATCACAGTTTGTTATTAGAGACCAAAATAATTCTTGAAAATTAGACAAATGATTTTTAATGCTTTAAACTATTTCCTATTATTTAATATTTACTTTTTTCATTTGAATAGATTGACAATTAATGCAGAATGTTACCTTCAACTTCATAACTTTCCCATGGATGAACATTCCTGTCCACTGGAATTTTCAAGCTGTAAGTGACAAAATATGTGATAATTTTATAGAATTTTAGCCTTAGATTCTGTTTATCTAAAAGCATAAAATAGGGGCACCTGGGTGGCTCAGTGGGTTAAAGCCTGTGCCTTCAGCTCAGGTCATAATCCCAGGGTCCTGGAATCGAACCCCGCATTGGGCTCTCTGCTCAGCAGGGAGCTTGCTTCCCCCTCTCTTTCTCTGCCTCTCTGCCTGCTTGTGATCTCTGTCAAATAATAAATAAACTCTTTATTAAAAAAGTGTAAAATAAAATGAGATAAAATATAACATATATTTTTAAGAAGTATGGATTATGTTCGTCTCTCAAATAAAATAATTACAAATGACCTATTTTTCTTGCTTTTAAATTAAAAAGTGACAATAAATGCATATATTTTTAATTATATCATCTTACAAATTTTGGGTTTATCCGAGTATCTTTTTCCTATTTTGATTAAATAAAGTAGTCCTGAAGATAGGTTTGTGTTCAAATGTTTTAACATTGCTATGAATAGAATATTGATTCAAATTTTATTCATCTCCCTGAGGCAAGATTTATCTTTATTACATTGGATTTTAAAATATGTTTCAAAGATTGGTTTGGTGAATAATATTTACTACACGAATAGCAAATCTTTGCAAAGACTTTAATGAATTGGAAAAGCCTAGGTAGAAATAAGCTTATTTTATTCAAAAGAAAGATTGAAACACAGAGAAATGATTAGAACTAAATAATTTGAATATAAAAAGTATTTTGTTCCAAGAAAATAATTATTATCTTTCTGCATGAATATCGATTTTATTTCATATTTAGTAACATTGACTTATATTTTTATAAAAATGTTTTTCTAGGTAATATATAATTGAACAAGTCTTGAAACCATGTAAAATGAGTTTAAAAAAGTGTTACTGCCTATATCCACAAATTACTATTTTCATTCTACTGAAACTTGACTTTTTCATATATCACATTCTACTGTTTATTCACTATATATTTTGTGTATTCACGAGTCAAATAATACTATCCACGAGTATTATCCTACTTAATTATTTACAAAATTCCCAATTATCTCTTGTTGTTTCTATTAATGATTGTCTTGACTTTTCTTAAGGATTTTTCTCTCATTAAAATGTCTTTTAAACTTATAATCTATCTCACTGCTTTAATTTTCTAACATTAACTTCTCAATGAATAAAACACCCAAATCATAACAAAGACTTGATTAATCTAAGCACTCCAGGAATAGTTGAAATGCAAATATTTGAAAATGTAGTGATTATTATACTTGCCTCCTAGACACCATGACTAAATTCTTTTTTTTTTTTATAACATAAATCTTGTCCCCCTCTTTTTTTTTTTTAAAGATTCTATTTATTTATTTGACAGAGAGAGATCACAAGTGGGCAGAGAGGCAGACAGAGAGAGAGAGAGAGAGAGAGGAGGAAGCAGGCTCCTTGCTGAGCAGAGAGCCCGATGCAGGACTCGATCCCCCGACCCCGAGATCATGACCTGAGCCGAAAGCAGCGGCTTAACCCACTGAGCCACCCAGGTGCCCACCATGACTAAATTCTTAGTGTAATAGTTCTTTGGCTTTGATTGTCATTGCTAGAAATTAATAATCTGTCCCTGTGAATGTAATTGGTTATCACTAACATAAACATAATAATCATAGCTAACTTTTCAGATATTCAACACAGATCCAGCTGAGAATTAAGGTTTCTATACCTAATACTTCACAACAAATATATTCAAAAGATTTCAATACAACCCCATTTTAAAAGTCAACATCATGAAATTTAGAATAGTAAAATAACGAGCTATTTTTATTTGTGCCCATACTCCTATATACTATGACTATATTCTATTGCATTGATAAAGATAATCTAAAGAATACAAAATATGGAAAAGCAGGATGGTTAGAGCCCTATGAAACTAAAATAAGATGTGAAAAAAGAAAAGAGGGAACAGATTTTTAATAAGTTAGAGGAGAGATGTGCTATTTCATTGAATGGCTGATGAGGTGATCCTGGTACAAAGTGATATAATGTTTTGGAAATGTTTTAAGTTGATAGTGAATTCTGTTTCTATAATGTGATAGACCAATACTTTTGTTGAAAACAATTTAAAACTGTATGTTATTAAAAAATCTTCTCAAAAACATAGAAGTGAAATCCCCAGGAAGATATTGAAGCATAAAAATGAAGCCAGAAAGGTTATAGCCAATTTTGACCCAAGGACATTTGCCAAACAAGGTAAATTTGAGCTGTGACTTTGACAGCCTTGTGGATTAGAGTTCTAATAGAACATAATTTCTACATGCAACTGGGTGACAAAGGCTGGATGCTTCGGGTAACATGAAGAAGCATCCTCTCCTATATACACAGATGTGTATACACACACATACACAAAACCACTAATGTCTAAAAGAAAAGTTGACTCTGCAATCAGCAAACTAGGGTGAAGTAACTCCTTGAGAGGATATAATTACAAACCCACACTCACATGAATTTGCAGCCCAAATTTCATTCACTTGATTACTCTGAAAAATCCTTGTGGATTTTTCTGAAATGTGGCAGGAAAAAATTATTTTTTTTTGAGAGAAGTCACCTCCATGCTAAGAAACTTCCAAGATGAAAAAAATTTTCAACACAAATAACAATGATCTTGTATTCAGGATATAAAACTAATTCAGACTGAAAAAGAGAGAGAGAGAGAGAGAAAACCCAATAAAGGCATATGTGATTCAACAAGCAGTTCTCCAAAGAGGAAACCTAGGAATCCAATAAACATATGAAAAAATTACTAGGTTTCATTCACAATCAGAAGAAATGTGAAATAAAATATGCTTACAGACCAGTAAAAATAGACTGTCCATATCAAGTTAAATAAGAATTGAACCCAAGTATACTTTCATACTCTGGCTACTGAGAAAATTTATTGATATACTCTTTATGAAAAGAAGGTTGGAACTGTCTCATAAATTATTATGAGATGATAGAAATTATATGTAACCCATGACCCCAGCTATTCCATATATATATATATATATATATATATATATATATATGCCAAAGAAATTTGCATGCATGAATTTTGTGAGTATGTATAGTAATGTTACTAGTAGTAATGTTATTATTGACCAATAAGAAACATTATAGGTGTCTACACCAATAAAATAGATAAATTTGAGAACATCTTTATAATGGAAAAATTTTACTAAAGCTATATACTTCAGCATGGGTGACTATTACAAATATCATATCAAAATAAGTAAAATATACATTAATACGTCTTGTATGGCAACAATCTATAATTCAAATAGAATGTAAAATAAACTATGGTTCAGAAACGCATATCAGAAAATCAATAACAGAAACACAAGGGAAGGATTTCACAGAAATCAAGTTACTGGTTACCTCTATTTATGAGACGGAATTTTATATCAGAGTGAACACATGAGTTTCCCTAGACACTAACATGATTCTATTTTTTTTTTTTAGTTAAGTGGAGTTACATGGATTATTATTATTTAATCATTATATGATTTTTTCAAACTATTTTATGCCATGTTTTCTATATTTGACATACCTATAATATAAAAATGAATTTGGAATGATGTTGGTATTGAAGCAGTAAAAGACTTGAATCTTGGTAATCTATATATTTTTATTTTAATTTTTACCTAGATGGGTACCCTAAAAATGAAATTGAGTATAAGTGGAAAAAACCTTCTGTAGAAGTGGCTGATCCTAAATACTGGAGATTATATCAGTTTGCATTTGTAGGGTTACGGAACTCAACTGAAATTTCTCACACAATCTCTGGTAAGAAGGAAATGCCAATCAATGAATGATTTTTTATTTAAATCTATAGGTTTGAATCTATACTTTTATGTATTTTAATAGCAAAAATAAAACTTCTTTCTTCCAGGGGATTATGTTATCATGACAATTTTTTTTGACCTGAGCAGACGAATGGGATATTTCACTATTCAAACCTACATTCCATGTATCCTGACCGTTGTTCTTTCTTGGGTATCTTTTTGGATCAATAAAGATGCAGTACCGGCAAGAACATCACTTGGTATGATATGAATATTATGCTATAGTATCATGGGACTGTTAAAACATTTTAGTGTGAAGAAAGTTCATCATTGAATATGTTACAATATTTCTCTATATTACAATCAAGCAAAAATTTACAAGTACTCTAGTGCTTTATAAAATGTTGAAATGACTATATGACAAACAAGCAGGAAGTAGAATCACAAAGAATTTAAAATTTTCCTGCTAATGGAGTTCAAAGGAAACATAAACACTCAGCAGGAATTAATAAACAAAACCCATACATAATCCCTGAATCTCAATTTGGTCTATATTTTTAATCACTGTTCATCAATATTTGATTTTATTTTTTAGCTGACTCACTGATAGCCAGCATTTATTGACCAATGTGTGTTTAGAAGGCTTTTAAATCTCCTGCTCTTACAATGGTGCTAATCAACAGTGAACTTTTCTAAAGGGCAAGTCACTGAAAGGGGCAAGAAACTTCTGGGCTTCTGTAATCTATAAAATGTGTAATTAGTCTATGAATATTTTGAGAGTTGTCTGCACAATAACACTGATTAAGAGGGCAATTTGTAATTCATACTTGAAAAAATAAACTTTTGGTTTCTTTCTTTAGCAATCAATTGCAATAATCAAAACCATATAAGAAAATGTGTCTAATTACTGTGCGTTTGTTTAAAAGAAAATAACTTCCATTTATGTATTGATATACAAAGATAACTTATTGATCAATTTCATTCCCAAGATAAGTGCAAGACATGAATCACACTGGTGAATAACTCCGTTTAATAAATACAGTAAAAAGCAAATCATATAGAAGTGGCAAGATAAAGCCTGAGGCACCCAGCTCTATATTTGAAAATGCAGTCCCTTGGGGGGTCTAAAGAGAAGTGTACTTACAGCTAGTGAATAAAATGTACTCAATACCTGAGTTTTGTTTCCTATTTAAACTATTATTATTTCAAATTATTTATGTTCCAATGTAAATAAATTATTTCAGATTCTTTGTATGATACTATGAGTATGACTTGAATATTATATTTTTGTTTTTAAACATTATTGTCATATTTTTCCCAAAGAAAATTTGAATAGATTATTTCTACCATGATATTTGTATGAAGCCAGAAACCATGCCATCTTATCTTCAAAGGGAATAGCCAGTTGCAGAATTGTATTGTTATATGAATTCATATTTTTTAATATTAGCATATCGATATTTAGATAAGTCATAGCCAGATCTAACTTGAAGAATATCTCTTACAGTTTTGCACCCTATGTATCTGGAGCTCAAAAATTTTTTAAGCAAGTATATGCACACAAATACAAACATGAATATATATGTCATGGAAGTACAATTTCCAGAGATTATTTATTCCACATTGTGTTTTAGCAAACATCTGCCAAATTTGTTTTTTTATGAAGCAGGCAGTGTTCTAAGTGCTTCAGTGTTAACAGTGAACAGTAGCTATAAAATCCCCATGTTCATGGCATTTATGTTTTAGTGGGATGTGCAGGTAATGTACAAATATAAAGAGCATATAACATCAGTGAGTAATAAAGGCTATGAAAAGAAAGCAAAATAAATGGCAAGAGAATGGCAGGAGATTGTGAATGTGAATATGATGTTTGCTATTTTATCCTGTGGAGTCAGGCTACACCTCTTTGAGGAGGTAGCAGAGACCCAGTGTAGCATGGGAGCTAGCTTGGTGGATATGTGGTAGAAAGATAGGTCAGACAGGGAGAACCACCGGGTCCTAAAATGGGATCTTCCCTGCCATCATGCTTGAAGGTCAGAAAAAAGACAGCTATGGCTAGAACTGACTATAAAGAGAAAAATGAAATTGGAGATATGGCTAACTGTTAGATCATGTAGGTTTAGTAGGTTACTTTATGGACTTTGGATTTGATTTTCAATGTGACATGTAGGATTTTGAGCAGGAAATATAAATGAATCTGCTTAATAACACAAAATTTTCTTATTATCATGGATTCAAAGATATTTTAAGAGGAAATCCACCAATTTTTAAGATAACACTGTGATAATAATTACTAAATTAAAAAAAAAAGTCTGAAAGCTAAATTCTGCTCTAGTTTTCATTGTTTTATGAATAGGAATGTAATAGCATTTTAATAAAGTGAAATTTAATGCAGTCATTGATAATGAAATCAAAACACACATTATCTTTACATGTTTTTTTTTAGTAAATTGGGATACAAGTATGGAAGCCAGGAATACATTTGGAAATCTACTTTTGTCTGACTGTGACAATGTTATGATTTAGTAAGTTACCAGAAAAAAATAGAGCATTAGGTGAGGAAGAAGAAAGACTTGTTTATTCATGGAGATCATTTAGCAGTTACCATATGCCTAGCCTTTATCGTTTTGGTTTAAAAATAATTGAAGCAAAAATTGTCAGAGACAATAGGGAAAAAAGAAATCTGTAATCATATTTGGATATTTTAACATCCTTTTTCATTACTGATAGAAAAAGCACATGGAAGAAAATCAGTGAAAATGTAGAAAATCTGAATGAAATTATCAACTACTTGACCTGATTGATATTTATAGAAGACTACACCTAACTACAGAATATACCATATTTTCAAGTTCATATGGAGTATTAACCTAGATCTCAATAAAATTTAAAAGACCAAAATTTTCCAGAATATATTTTCTGACCAAAATGGAAGTAAATTAAGAATTAATATAAATAGGAGCATTTTGGGTTGCTCAAGCCATTGAGTATTCGACTCTTGATTTTGGGTTATGTCACAATCTCAGGATTGTGGCACCCATGCCCCAAGTCAGGCTTTATGGTGGGGGCATGGAGCCGGCTTAGGATTTTCTCAATGCCTCCATCTCTCTCACTCTTTCTCTTTTGCCCCCTTTCTAAAAATTAAAAAACAAATATTAATATAAATAATATAGATAAGAATGATCTTATCTAGTTGGAAATTTTAAAATGACCCTTTAGATAACCCTTGGGTCAAACTGGAAGTTAAAAATATTCCTAAATTTTAAGTAATTAGAATTTAATATGTAAATATTTGTGAGATGCAACTAAAACATGCTTAGAGGGGAAATTATAGCTTTACAATGCTAATATTAGAAAGGAAGATATAAAACTAATATTCTAAGTATCTACCTTAAAATCTAATAAATAAAATGAATATCTTATGTATAAATGTATTATAAGAACTAAGCAAGATATTGCTGTGTCAATTTTTTAGATGAAAGGCACAGAGGAGTTAAGAAACTTCCTTAAGGTCACAGAGCTAATAGATAAAAGAGTCAGAATTTGAACTTAAATTTGTCACCATGACTCCCAATACATCATACCCCTGTCTTCACTTTTTTCAATCCTACATGATGATACAAGTAAAAAAACAAGTGCATAAGAGGAATTATTAGGGCATGTTTCAAAGGAGACATGAAGATAAAGGTAGTATTGCCTTCACTATATTAAAGAGACCCTTTCTTTTTTTTTTTTTCCATCATTGATGTTGCCACGGTATAAATAATTAGCCAAATTAGGAAGAGTTTTGCATTACATTAAGTACTTTTTGAAGAGTACATAATTCCATTCATGGAGCTATATTTAGTGGACACAGAATGAGAATTACAGCAGTTTAGGTAAGGAGAGATGTGTCCTGTACAGCTGTGATTTAGGAGTATCAAGATTAGCAGTTGTAAGAACCATAAGAAAGCCACCACTAAAGAGAAACAAGGACGTATACAGAGATACATACACAGGGCTGAAACCCAGGGAGATACCCAATTTATATGCCAGATTCTTTAAAATATAAAGATTTTCCCTGTGCTTTTTTTTTTAGCCATTGACATAAGCTAGCCAGTATTTTTTGCTTAAACTTTGAGATTTAAAAAAAAAAAATAGTGCTAATTCAAGTTACTGCATATGGAAACACTGTACTAGTTTAGATTAATTTTAACTATGTGTGGTAGAAAACCTCAAATCACTGTAGCTTATTAGGTAGAAGAGTATTTGTTTTTCATGTGAGAAGTCCAGAGGTATGTAGTCAAAAGGCGATTTCAGTGTGAGGGGCTCAGGTTCCCTCCAGTTTTCTGCTGGTGTTGTGGATGATTTTAATTCTCATGATTATATAATGTTCTAAGATGGCTGTTGGTGCCCTGGCCATTGCATTCCATGGAGAAAGCTATGAGGAAGAAGGAAAGCCAGGCATTTTCCATCTCTTTAATGCCATCTTTTATTTTTATTGAAATACAATTGACATTATATTAGTTCTAGGAGTATAACCTAATGTTTCAATATTTGTATATGTTGCAAAATGACCAGCACCAAAAGTCTAGTTAACATACATAGTCACAAAATTTATTTTCTTGGGATAAGAACTTTGGAGATCTACTCTCAGCAACTTGTAAATATACAACACAACCTTATTAACTGTCATCACCATGCTTTTTGCATTACCTCCCCATGACTTATCTACTTTACAACTGGAAATTTGAAACTTTTGATGCCCTTTTTGCATTTTTAATGCCATCTGTTGGACACTGTTTACACTCTTTTTTTTTTTTTTTAAAGATTTTATTTATTTATTTGACAGAGAGAAATCACAAGTAGATGGAGAGGCAGGCAGAGAGAGAGAGGGAGGAGGAAGCAGGCTCCCCGCTGAGCAGAGAGCCCGATGCGGGACTCGATCCCAGGACCCCGAGATCATGACCTGAGCCGAAGGCAGCGGCTTAACCCATTGAGCCACCCAGGCGCCCCACTGTTTACACACTTAACTTAATTCTCCTTGGCTAGATCTCAGCCTGTGTCCACACATAGCTGAGCAAAGGTGGCAAAGAAGTTCTTCCATTCATCCTCATGCCAGCTAAAAATTGGAGAGTCTCTTGCTATGAAGAATGGAAAAATGAGTGTGCGGAGTCAGCAACTTGTAGTCCACAAATTTAGATGATTAAAACTCATTGCAGACACAAAGATCACATCAAAAGTAAGGTAGCTATGGTTACCAATCATTTTTTCTGTAAATCACGGGTAATCATATCCTTTTGTTTCCATTGTTTCTTTCTACTCCCAACATTGCCAAATCAGATGGAAGAATAAAAATGGGTTGCTATGTTTTATTTTGTATCTCCCCCCTCCCTCCACAGGTATCACTACAGTTCTGACTATGACAACTCTGAGCACAATCGCCAGGAAGTCCTTACCTAAGGTTTCTTATGTGACTGCGATGGATCTCTTTGTTTCTGTTTGTTTCATTTTTGTTTTTGCAGCCTTGATGGAATATGGCACTTTGCATTATTTTACCAGCAACAAAAAAGTAAAGACCACTAGAGACAAAAAGCTAAAGAATAAAAGCTCGGTATGTTAAAAATCTCTATTTTTATAAACAGCAACTTACTATTTGAAATACTGTTTTGAGTACTCATGTTCTACTTGCTTAGACCAATAGGGATTCTTGAGATACTCTAACAAAAGCCAAATCGCATTAAGATGAAGCTGGAGGTTTCTTTCTTTCTCTCCTTCCTTCCTTTTTTATTATGTTATGTTAGTCACCATACAGTGCATCATTAGATTTGATGTAGTGTTCTGAGATTCATTGTTTGCTTATAACACCCAATGCTCCTTGCAATACATGCCCTCTTTAATACCCATTGTTTGCATGGAACACCAGGTGTTCCATGCAATACATGCCTTCACCAGGCCAAACCATCCCCCCAACACCTTCCCCTCTGAAACCCTCAGTTTGTTTTTGAAGTCCACAGTCTCTCATGGTTCATCTCCCCCTCCAATTTTTCCCCTTCATTTTTCCCTTCCTCTTCCTAATGTCTTCCCTGTTATTCCTTATGTTCCACAAAGAAGTGGAACCGTATGATAATCGACTTTCTCTGCTTGACTTATTTTACTCAGCATAAGATTTTAATAACTATTATGTCATTGCCCACCAGGAAAAATATATATTAATACTTCCCCTTCGAAAAGACTCTTGGGTCCCCTTTCAAAGAGTGGTTTCTTACGCTGTGATTTTTCCTCAATGGCAGATTCTTTGTACCTAAAACAATTATTTAAGATCTCTCTTTGATTCTATTTTGCTTCTTAGGATTTGGGTACTAACAACAGGTGGCCCAAAACATTGCTTCATTTTTAGAGTTAAAGAACCCTCTTTAATATTCGTATTCAGCTGCGTTTGAAAGCCATAGCTAAAGAGTGTTTTTGGTTTGTATGTATTTCTGTGCCCTTACTCCCCCTTCCCTATCCTATATCTACTTCAACATGTATAACATCAAATTGATGTATTAGAATTGGTTCTATTAATTCTAAGATACTTAAGTGTTGGGTGATCGACTATAAATTCATATCTAATGGCAATTACAACAACCTGAAAATAATATCCAACACTTCCTGAGTATACCAGGTGTTTTACCTGCATGATTTCATTTGTGCTCTTATGAGTACAAGTTCAGTAATTTGCACAAGGACAGTCTGGGGAAGTGAAAAATCCAAGACTCATACCAAGGCCTTTTCTGGTGCCTGAAGTTTGTAATCCTTCCTTTATATTCCTGTTTTCAAAAGACTCAGAAAAGCAAACATCTGTTTTTCAATATTGACCAAAATGGCACTTTATTGATGATTCCAGCAAATGTTTTCAAAGCAGATTTGTTCCCAAATACCTCAATAAATGAGAACTATATACAACAGCTATGCTTGAGTGGCAAGCTTGTAAGCCTACCATAGAGCGTATATAATAAAGCATGGAATTTTCCGTATTATCTCCTAATTTAGTAAGTTCTAGGATGTGATGCTTTCCATCCCTCCTCCCATTTTTCATTAATTTCTTTATAAAACTTTGACATATTCTTAAATTATATTTTACTTTCCATGTTATATTCCAAGGACCAAACCCTATGTGCATTAGCTTTTGGTTTCCCAGAGTATTCCAAGAGGACAGGGCACATTGCTGGCAGTACACATTTGATAGCTTACATTGCAGAATTAGCCTGTGACTCTCTCAGTTTATCCTATTTTAGTTTATCTGTGGGACATATTGTAGCCCCTGAAGGGACAAACCATCTGAGGGCAATGATGTCAATTTGAATATCCATTTGCTACGTTTTTAAGTAAAAATAAAATTCAAATAAAAATAAAAATTCAGGTTTTCTACTGTTTTCCTTTAATCAAAGCAAAGTACCCTCCCTGAATTTTCCATTTCATTATTTACTCCTCTATAGCTATGTTCAATTGCTACTTTGAAAATTTTACTTCTAGAAATTGTGAATAAAATCAGGAAATCTACAAGCTCATACAGATTCTATGATTTCATTCTAGGAATATATAATGTACATATTATTATTATATTATCAAAGACACTCAACCAGGTGTCTATTCTGGGACTATAGCTGATCAGTTTGACTGTCACATTTACTCAGAAACCTTAAACATTGGAGTGCAAACCTTAAAATTATGATGTTTTTTAATCTTTCATTCACCAAATATTTATTAAGGACACCCGTGTCCTACACAATGTTCTAGAATAGTTATTTAAGAAAGAAAAAGTTATATTAAGTATTTAAAATTTAGCATCAATCCCAGGAAGCAAACAGTAAAGATAAAAAAAATATGGAATAAAAAATAAATATGAGCTTTGAAAAACTAAATTTCAAACATCCAAAGTTAAATTGGTACATATAACCGACTACCTGGGTACAAAAAAGTATTTTCTTTACAGCCAAAATAAAGTTCTATAGTCTTTCCTTTCTGTTCAGTTATGTGATTTATGAGTTCTTTAAATACTAAATGACATTTTGATTGAAAAACTGAAATCAGTAATCAAATCTGACTCCCTGCTCGGTTCAGTGTTCAACCATCTGGTCTTGTTAATCAAGTAAATCAGAATGCACTTTTATGAAGAATAAACAGCTCTGCTTGTTGTCTCAAGTGCTCTAGTTAATGGTTGGTAGAATCTGCATTTTCTTCTGCTAGCCAGGACAATCAAACACACAAGTCTTGCAGGTTCTTGCTTAGGCACCCTTTCTTTCTTTTTGTTCCTTTTATTTTTATTCTTGTTTTGTTATGTTAGTCACCAGACAGTGGTACATCATTAGTTTTTGATGTAGTGTCCCATGATTCATTGTTTGTGTCTAACACCCAGTGCTCCATGCAATACTTGCCCTCCTTAATACCCGTCACAGGGCCAATCCATCCCCCCACCCCTCGCCCCTCTAAAACCCTCTGCTTCTCAGAGTCCAGAGTGCCTCGTGGTTCAGCCCCCTTTCATATGTTTCTTTGTTGTTGCTCTTCTTCTTCTTTCTGTTTTCTTCCTCTTCCTCTTGTTTCTTCCCTAACCCTTCCCCCCCCCTTCTGCTTCCTCTTCTCCTCCTCTCTTTCTTCCTTCCATATCCACATTTTCTTTCTTAAGCTCAAAATTCTGAATACTTTAAAATCTAGCATTTCCTCCTTTTGTTCTCTAGATAGCGTATGGCAGTAAGTCAGAAAAAAAGACCTTGACTAGAGTCACTGGAAGATCGACATGTCTTCATTAAGCCACACCAAAATCAACTTCTCGAGGTCTGACTGCTTAACTGAGGATCCCAGAAGATTCCAATTTATTTTAAAAAGAGATAATATTTGGCTGTGTCCCAATTTAGGTTTTGAGCTTCCATGAATCCTTTTAAAAACACAAATTAATAAAAATGCTTTTTTACCTTACTGTGCATGTGATATATTAGCCCTTTTCTTCCTCTTTGCCTCACTCTCTATCTCCCCCCTTACCTCCCACCTTCCTTCCTTGGATCCTTCTCTCCATATCTTTCTCTTTGTTTTTTATTGTGAATATCAATGATGTTTTCATTTGGTCCATATTTCCACCCCATCTAATACATATTATTGTGTTTTTATTTATACTTGTTAAGAATATGATTCAATTGTGTTTATGTCAATACCTTTTTTTAAAAAATCTAAGAAGTTAAGAAAGTTAAAGGATGAAATCAAGACTATGAAACAGATAAAGGTCATAGAAATGTAATTGTGATAAGCTACTCATTATTAATTAAAAAGTAGTCATGTTGAGACTAGAATATTCCTCCCATAGATGATTAGGAGTCTCAAAAAACCATGTTATACATACCTATATCAGGGTCCTGTTTTAATCCATTTGAGGACAGACTGACTTATTGTATTCTCTCAATTTAGTTAAAGTGTACAATGATGGAAATTTATTTCACAACCATGGACAAGGCACTTTGGAGAGGAAAAAAAAAAACCACACACACACACACACACACACAAAACAATAGTATGTGTTTGTTTATTTGTTTGCTTTTATTAATCTTTAAATCTAGTTATGGAAAAATATACTATACATAAAGTACAATACAAGTTAAAAATCAGAAGTAAACAAAGATACTATAGGGGAATTAGTTCAATTACATGACTGGTTCCATACTTTTTCAGAAGCAAAATATTTTCTACAGTGAATATAAATTATAAAAGAAACTTTTTAGGGTTGCCTGGGTGGTTCAGTCGGTTAAGGGCCTGTCTTTGGCTCAGGTCATGGTCCCAGGATCCTGGGATAGAGGTCTATGTCAGGCTCACAGCTCAGCAGGAGCCTGCTTCTCCCTCTCCCTCTGCCTGCTGCTTCCCCTGCTTGTGTGCACATGTTCTTTGTCTCCTCTGTCAAATAAATAAATATTTGGAAAAAAAATCCCTATTATATATATATTTTTTCACTTCACTCTTTGTCTTCATGTTTTTCTTTTGTATTGTTAGTTTACCTTGGAAGTTCTCTGTAATTTTTCACCAGTAGGCCCTGCAAGCTTGGCCTGTAACTGTTGAGTGTGCAACTGTCACATTTCATTCTCATGCGTGTGGATGGGATGTGTGACATCTTACTGCTTCCAGACATACACACATACATTCTAAGTGATGATGAGGATATCACTAGAACATTCCAATATCAGCTTCATAAGCCCTAATCCTCCCTGGAGAGGCATGAATTTATCTGTTTATTTATTTTTAGAATTACGGAGTTCTAAACATAAGTAGACTCTGACCTGTCAGCCTCGCTTCTTTATATGCACAGATGAGCAGTGGTTCAAACAGCGGTAGCTCTTCTGGAGATAGACGTTTAACTAACGTCATGTTTTCCATCCTGTTTATCATCCCCATTCATCCTGCATTACAGTGTTTCTGAAGTGTCTTGGGTGGGAACAATAGCTCCCACAGTCAAGTTTCCATTTTCTCTGAGAAACAAACTGAGGGTTTTGAAGAGTCGGGGGTTGAGGGGTTGGGTAAGCCTGGTGGTAGGTAGTAAGGAGGGCATGTATTGCATGGAGCACTGGGTGTGGTGCACAAACAATGAATTTTGGAACACTGAAAAAAATTAAATTAAAAATAAATGGAGATTAAAAACACAAAAAAGTTTCCATTTTCTGAGCCTCTTTTGAAATGTGGCTTCCTGAAATGTTGGCCTATTTTCACCTGTTCTTTGTCTTTCAAAGACAGTACAAATTCTGACATGCTATTGGCTGCTCAAAGTCCACTTCCTCTCTGTTTTTAACACTGATGTGGATTTTGTAGTTTTTGAAATCCCAACTGATACTTCAATGGAATTTTATAAAAGTGGAGTGGAGAAAACCTGTGCTCAAGCTTGCATTCTCCCATACAAAGTTTTAATGGGAAATTAATAACAGAAATATTAGTCAGCATTTCATAATATTGGTAACATGACCTAATAATGTTTGATATTAATGTTACTAATATTTAATAACATTGATGATATTAGTATATGATACAACTAATAATTATAATATACAAACATACACAAATATGCATACATAATTATTTTCTTTACTACTTAATTAACATAAATATTTTCTTTGCTCTTAAAATTTCTTCAGCATTAGTGTATCTTGGTGCTTGAAATATATTTTGTACATTTAAATCTATTACTAGTATATAAATAATGTAGTATTTATTCTCACTTTCAAATAATAAATAAATAAATCTTTAAAAAAATAGAGGTGGGGGGCAGCGGGGTGACTTAGCAGGTTTCTGTCCAATTTCTACTCAGATCATAGTCTTAGAGGCTGAGGCTCATGTTGGGCTCTGTGCTGGCAGGGAATCTGCTTGAGACACTCTTTTTCTCTATGTCCCTCTGCCCCTAGTGCCCCTTCAAATAATAAATAAATAAACCTTTAATATATAAATAATGTAGTATATAACATATAGCCAGACAAATATATCTTTAATAATGTGAATGGGATCAGTTTCTCAAAATGTTAAATTCATTTATATTCCTAGTGACTTTTTCAAATAGCAACAAATGGTATAGTCTCAAAACTATATTATTTAAGGTAAAAGAAAATCCTACTCAGTTATGTAGTTTCTTTTTATATTACTTAAATTGATTTATTTCTTATTTTTTCAATGCTTGCTATTTTGGGGGGGGGGCAACAGGAGTTTTACTTGAGAAATGAAACAGTTGCACTTCAGATAAATAAGGTTTGGAATATGTATATTCTTCTGTTACTCCATCATTAGTGGTCGCCAGGTCAATATCTGTGTGTCAAAATATTTTATTTTATTTTATTGCTACTGTGTCAGCTCAGGACATCTTTCTCAGCACCTATGAAGTCATATTTCTATTCACATCCACCATTCATTAAAGTGTAGCTTCTTTCACTATATGAACTTGTGGTGTTTTGAAGGGAAAGCACGAAACTGGAAAATTGTCAGTTGGAAGTGTCACTGAAATAGAAGCTCTCCCTGATTTTGACCACCAGAGATTAGTCCAGTTTTAAAATGAACCACTCGCAGTTTTTCTCCACCTTCGGACACTCTAATGTTTAATCATCACCCTCATGCACAACTGATATCTTCCAACAAACACACCATCTTCTTATTTATGGCAGTGCTAAGTAATATATGGAACGCATTTTGTGCCATATAACCTTGAAATTGCCAACTAACAAGCTTGTATTTCAATCAGTTTTCACTAGGATTAGCCTTTGAACATATGCTATTTAAGTATTAAGTGACAAGGAACTGAATACCAATTGGCCTCATTTTGTACATGATTTTAGTGTTCCACTAAAATTTCGGAGTCTAGTCAAGTATCCCCAAGAGTCAAGCTCAAAACATATGTCATTAACATTTAATAATATATTGCTTCTGTTTTTTATAATACATCCAGGCACGTAGAGTAATGAATTTATTTGTGTTTAGGATGTATTCCTTATCTTCAGGCTGTACATTTTGTTTCTATTATTGTGACTTGTGTGATGCATTTATCTTTTAAAATATCACTAAATATGATTATTAGCTTCTTTGACATTGACTGAATTTTAATATTTAGTGGTTTGGATTTGAAACAAAATGGATTTGAATATAGACACAAATTTTTTAAAATTATTTTTTGTGTTTAATTTTTAAAAACTTTTCCATACAATGTTTAATTTTCATGGCCTTGAAATTTCTTTATTTTAAAATTCAGGATAAACAATGTTGCAGATATTTTCATTAGGAAGAATATAAAGTCAGGTTAAAATAATTTTAATAATCTCAGCATTATATTTAGTGATTAGATAATAAAGCCACCAGTTACAACAAGTTGTAATGTTCACATTTTTTTGTACTTTTTTATTTTATTTTTTCAGTGTTCTAAAATTCATTGTTTATGCAACACACCCAGTGATCCATGCAATACTTGCCCTCCATAATACCCACCACCAGGCTCATACAACCCCTACCCTCAGTTTGTTTCTGAGTCCACCGTCTTTCATGGGTTGTCTCCCCCTCTGATTTCCCCCATCTCACTTCTCCTCTCCATTTCCCAATGTCCTCAGTGTTATTCCTTATGCTCCACAAATAAGCAAAACCATATAGTAATTGACTCTCTCTGCTTGACTTATTTTACTCAGCATAATCTCTTCCAGTCCTGTCCATGTTGATAAAAAGTTGAGTATTCATCCTTTCTGATGGAGGCATAATACCCCATTGTATATATGGACCATATCTTAAGATTCACATTCTAAAATAACCCCTAAAATATGCAGGAATTCTGAAGGAAGTGTTACTAAAGCTACAGTCTTCAATAATGTTTTAATTGCCATTTTTTTCGAGAGTTCATTAATTTTTTTTTTCCTCCAGTAGCATTTTTTATGAGGTCCAGATTGTTATTGTTCCTTGTTTAAGCATGTATTTTATACCAAATGGTAGTATTTCTTCTTCAGGCATCAACACTGTCAATGACAATGAAAATAACAAAAAGATTACCTATGATGAATACTTGCTATGTTTAAAATGTTTTGCTTTCTGCTTTATGTACATCATCTCATTTAATTATCTAATGGATCTATGTATTATTGTGACTTTTTTTTTTTTTTTTTTTTTTTTTTTTATTTCCAGCATAACAGTATTCATTATTTTTGCACCACACCCCGTGCTCCATGCAATCCGTGCCCTCTATAATACCCACCACCTGGTACCCCAACCTCCCACCCCCCGTCCCTTCAAAACCCTCAGATTGTTTTTCAGAGTCCATAGTCTCTCATGGTTCACCTCCCCTTCCAATTTCCCCCAACTCCCTTCTCCACTCTAAGTCCCCATGTCCTCCATGCTATTTGTTGTGCTCCACAAATAAGTGAAACCATATGATAGTTGACTCTCTCTGCTTGACTTATTTGTGACTTTTGTAAAGGAGAAGACACAGGGATAAAATGAAGAGCACTAACATTTTCTGTTCAGGGCAACATAGCTTTCCTGGCCAGAGCTGGGATTTTTGTCCAAGCCTGACTGACTCCAAAGTGATTTCTTTAGCGTTTCATGGTATCCTAGACTTGCTTGATTTCTAAATACTTTTTTAAAGTATTTTTATTATATAAGTATTATTCAAAACCTGGTATCATAAAAAGTTAATTTGATACGTGTCTCAAATAATCCTGATAATAATAACTATTATAACTGGGCAAGATGGAGCAGTTATCTTTCAAATAAGCCCTGAAATTTACTCATCACAGCCATCACAAAGATTAAGTGTTAATATAATTCTAGCTGTGAGTATAGTTATATTGGTAGAAAAAGTCAAATTAGAACACAGTTGTTCTCAAACCTGAGTTTTTAACTCCTGCATATTCTGTCTCCAAAATATGATGCCTTATCCACTGTTACAAACCTAACCCATGTGTTTTTTATTCATTCACAGCTCCTCAGAGCTTTTCTGCATTATGAAAATGTCATCTTTGCTATTTGTTCATTATCACTAAAATAAATAAATTACATAATATAATAATGGCAGACAGATACTTATAGCATTGTGAATGTTTCAGTGTCAAATAGAGAAATATGGACTTTATTTTTGTTTTAGAATTAGATTCATGATTAACAATATTTTGGTAGGTCGATTTTCTAAAGCTATAAAATGTATTGCATATATGAGGGTTTTTTTTTTTGCGTGGTCTTTGTAAGTTATGTCTTACAAAGTAAATTATAATCTAAAAACACATTAGGATTGAATACGTCTTTGATTTCTGTAAACTAAGATTATTTTTATTGCATATCAGTCTTTTAGGGTTTGCCTCGAGGAGACAAATTGATCTTTATTATATTTTTTTCCTCAAAAACTCATTTATTATTTTACTCAGATGTCCCCTGGACTCCATCCTGGATCCACTCTGATTCCAATGAATAACATTTCTCTGCCCCATGGAGAAGAGGATTATGGGTATCAGTGTTTGGAGGGCAAAGATTGTGCCAGCTTCTTCTGTTGCTTTGAAGACTGCAGAACAGGGTCATGGAGGGAAGGAAGGATACACATACGCATTGCTAAAATTGACTCCTATTCTCGAATATTTTTCCCAACAGCTTTTGCCCTGTTCAATCTGGTTTATTGGGTTGGCTATCTTTACTTATAAGTTCTATTTACCAGGCAAAAATCGTAAGAAGTTTAACTAAATCCAATATAATCTATTGCATTTCAGTAATATGAAGTTTAAATTTAAAATGCAGAGAAACCAATGGTTAAAATGTAAAAGCATTGTAACTATTCTACCGATTCATAGGTAAATAAAGTAGCAGCTTTCATTTTAATTTACTTAAGTATATGTAAAAGAGATTAGTTGCAGAATTAAGTATAGTAAAATACTATCATATATTTTTACTTTAATCTTATTTATTTTACTTGTATCTCATTAGGATTTTGAATTCATAAGTTCTGTGATTCATATTTTAAAGATGGAATACTTTAATAACTTTAGTAATATTTTATTTAAATACAATCTATCGTTGTTTGTAATAGGAACTTAACCTTTTGCCTAATGTTATGTAGTAATTTTTTGCTTAGAAAATGTTGTTATTTTGATTTTTTTTCTTAGTTTTTATTTGTATGCCCTGTTTAGAATAGAGCTAATTAAAACCATAAAGCCAAGATTTCCTGGCATTTATATCCAGATGTTTTACTCCCAAGAACAAATTAAATTAGAATAAAAGACCAATTATTACCTTATTAAAAGGCCAATTTTTATCTGTATTTTAATCGAATCCATTTCCTGACACAATATTAAATAGTATTGTAGTTACTTCAGTTTTGGTGATTTACAAACTAGGATGAAAACCACCAAAGTAATTTATATTTTAAATATAGATGAAAAAGAAGTTACATTTAACCATTTTATTCCCTGACTCACAGTATTTATGAAATATGAAGAAGTTAACACTGAAATATTTAGACCTACCAACACTGAAATTAAATACAGAAAGAATTGTTTTTTTTTTTTTTTGCTCTACAAAAGTGTTATGTTCCCTAAATTGAAAAAAAAAAAAAAATGAAGAACAGTGCTTGTATTCACTCATTGTGGGAAAAGAATTATTATCTAGCAAATTGAGTAACCATTCATATTGAGGATATGGTCTTAAATATGTACAATTAATAATTGCCAGACTAAAAGCATCCTAGAAATATAGTTTTAGGTGTGTGTCACATGTTGTCTTTGCCAGCTCCTACACTGTCCATTTTATATCTATGTTGTAAATTGTTATGATGTTCTCTTAGAAAAAAAAATGAAAGCAGGCTCAAAGATCACATTAAAAGTGGAGTTCTGTTCGAGGTCCCTCTGAGGAACATGAGTGCCGCAACTTTCTACACTCTTAGAGACAGGAGCAGAGAAAGGCACACTGTTGTGTAAAGCCTGTTGTTTGGTAGTTTCCCAAATGCTTCTCTCGTTATGAGGAGAGTTAAATTTAGACTTTAATCACTACATTCCTGTAAATAGTTAAGCCCATCTGTTGTTTATAAGAACTCCACATTCATTCACCACCACCTAATTTTGGGGGAAATCACCAAAGTGATCTCGGAGATAACCTTTAAAAATTGTTTCCATTGCCAAGAGCAAGTATGAGGATAAGAAGTTTTGTGTTCAAAATTATCTTATGGTATGTGAGCTAGCTTATGAGCTAGCACCTGTGCATTTGATACTAGTTTTTAATGCAGTAGTCCCCCACATGATTAGTGAATACATGAATGAGGCTCTGGCATGGTTATGCTTATCTTTATAGAATATATAGGGTTTTTAAAAAATCTAAATACATTTCATTGTGCATTCCTCAGCTATGTCAGATTTATTTTTTACTTTGATTATAAACTTTTCTGAAAAAAATGTAAGCATGAATTGAGTGATAATGCCCCAATATCCACCGACACTACTTTTTTTGAATGGAGAGCCAAATCAAACTTTGGCCATGTATATATTCACTTAGAAATTATTCATGCATTCATTTTTATAACTGAGTATTGATGGATATTCATAATGTGAAGATTCCTTTATGGATAAATGGAAAATGAAGTATCCATGAAAATAAAACACATCACTAAAATGTATTATGGCTATTTCCATGTTCTAAGCTATAACCTGTTCATTTTCATGCAGGAAATTTTAATTCTGAGATTCTTCAACTAAGCATGACTGTATTTTAAAATACTTTAAAATGCTTAATATAAATAGCTTTCATTTTCTCATTGGTGTTCCATTAACTTGGCTTTAAATGTTGGCAATATTAACAAGTGGAAATAAAATTAATAAAAATATGAAAGATGCTTTACTACATACATTCATTGTATACATCATCAAAACAAGCACTTTGTTTACAAGCAAGTGAAATTTTAAACAGTTTTATTTAAATATGTAGGTCAGAAAGAGAGGGATACAAATCATAGTATTTCTAAAAATGGGAATAAAAAGGTGATGATATGGATAGACTCTGTTTATAAGAAATCAAATTGAACTTATTTTTAAAGGGAATGCAGTCTAATTCCTGTCCCTCTCTTCTTTCAAGAAAAAAAAAAAACGAAATTAAAAAAAAAATCCTCCTTTCAGAGTTTTATCTGAATTTATTGGACTCACTGGAATTTGTGCTTCTTAGCTGCTTTAAGTGGTTTCAACACTAACAGACCAAAGAAGTGGATATAAAGGTTAGGAAAGATAAATGGAGCAGAAGGATTTAGAATCATCTGGGAAAACGTTAATTCATAGATCAATCCTTTAAATATGTGACCAAGATCTACAAGTTCTGACAAGGGAAATTGTGACTGGAACAATTTTATTCTCCTGAGTTTACAATTGCAATAAATAAAATAATATTTTATTTATTCTTGAATTGCATAGAAAAACTTAGGCACACTTGAAATTAATTCCTAAAATGCCAAGTAGTTTCTGAGGGAAAAAAAGAAGAAAAAAATACAGGCAGACAGACAAAAAAGAAAGAAAGAAAACAAAAGAAAAAAAAACACAAAACAAACAAGCAAAAAAAAAAAAAAACCCAAAAAACTTAGCATTCCTGAGAATTTGGTAGAGAAAGGACAAATTCCTCAGTAAATCTAGCTAAGTATGAAGTTTTAAAGAAATAGAAATCAGTTTATTGGAAGTTTTTTAAGTTAAAGACATAGCTTTCTTTAAGGACTTACTAAAACTGATCAACTATAGGCTAAAACACAGTAAATGTGTGTAACTATACACTCACCAGGTTGTTTTTTCCTTTAGTGTTCCCATATCTGACATTAATTTATAGTCTTAGAATATGCTACAATTTTGCTGAACTGAGGGTTGCATGTTTGCCAGTGATGTAGCATCAAAAAGAATGATTGATAGTACTCTCACATCAAAAGACCCATACTTGTAAAATGTGAAATTGTATTCCAAGTCAATATTTTTTTTTGTTTTAAAAGATTTTATGTATTCATTTGAGAGAGAGAGCGTGCGCAAATGAGAGAGAGAACACAAATGGAGGAAGGGGCTCAGAGAGAGGGAGAAGCAGACTAGCCACTGAGCAGGGACCCTGAGGAGGGGTAGATACTGGGACACCAGATCATGACCTGAGCTGAAAGCTAATGCTTAAGGTGCCCCCCCCACCCAAGTCAATATGTTACAACAAAATGCATCTTGTACTTTGGTTACACAAAAGGAGATTTGGATAGGATCCCTTGCTCAAGTAAAATTTAGATTAATAACCAATAATTGAATAAGCACCTAATAAATGAATAAACATATATATAAAATTATCAAACTACTATACCAGGGCCCATTTGTGCTTGGAAAATTTCCTGTAGCAAGATACCACATTGTCAATTATTTCCTTGATCTTACTTACCACTGGAATTGAAGTGATTCAATGGATATCTGATGAGTTAACATTTGTCCCACCAAAAACATTTTTGAAGATAATTTCTGACCAAGGTATTTTTCTTCACATCATGAAATTTACTTTTCAATGCCTTTCCACATGAACACCAGAGATCCTTGGTGCGATGTTTCTATTGGTCATTGTTTTTCACTATTAAGAAGCCCTTGACAAGCCACTCTAAAGTCACAGAAACCATTACCAAGGCACTGTCAAAAACACTGCAAATGGGGATGCCTGGGTGGCACAGTGGGTTAAGCATCCTACTCTTAGTTTTAGCTCAGATTGTGATCTCAGGGTGGAAAAGTCCACATTCTGAGTAGGACTCAGTGCTCGGTGTGGAGTCTTCTTCTGTCCCTCTTTGCCCTTCCTTCTCTCTCTTTCTCAAAATGAATATATAAATCTTTAAAAGAAAAAAAAAAGATTCCAAATGGAGTTTCCAAACACTATTGTTCATATTGCTCTAGTAAATATAATGTTAGTTCTGCCTTTTTTTTTCTTTGCATTTTGAAAAAAAAAATAACCTAATACAAAATATTTATGCAGCACTTTCTATGGATAGAGTACAGCAGGGGATATATAAAGATGAACTCTCAAGAAACATATAGTGAGAGGGTTAGTTATACAATCTATGGGAGGGAGGCTAACTCTGGGAAAGTTTCTACAGATGGAAGCCTGAGAATTCAATATGTCACCAGGTGAGGTTAAGTAGAGATCACACTTCCAGTTGAATAAACAGCTTGAATAAAGAAACAGAAGCATGGGCACAAATAAAATTTCCATTTTAATTAAAAGTTAAGATGCATACAGAGGCAATTAAAGATGAGACAAATAAAGATAGGTCAAGCCCTATGGTAAAAAGGCAAGAATACAAACCACAGGGGGCTAGGTGATATTCTGAATTCATGGAGAGTTCAGAAACTAAAGTAGAAAAGAGCCATTATGAATACTGCAGGACTTTCCTCTTATTTGTGTGTGTGATAATTTCCTGAAATACAAATCATCAATCAGGTCTTTCCAGATTATTATTATTAATTATTATTATTATTATTATTAAAATATGTTTCTCAATAAAAGGACTTTCTTATCAAATAATTTTCTTTCTTTCTAACTGAGAAAGGAAAAAAAAAATAATGTATTTGGACAAAGGAGGGAGAAAAACTGGCAAAAAATTAGGCTGCTGTAGGACCAGAAAAATCCAGGAAGTTGACTTAGAGTCTCAATTTCTGAAATATTTGTCTCAAAATATGGAAATAAATTTTTATTTGTGGACCATAAAATGTACCTGGATCATGAATAGTTTGAATCTGTGAATAGATAAGATTAAGCCTATGAAAACTGTAAGGCAGTTAAACACAAAGGTCTAATTTAATAGAATTTAAAGATAAGGCTGACCTAAATGGAAATAGTTTGGAACTTGATAAGTCACTGTAATAACAGCTATTTGCTTCTATTAAGTGTATCCAGTCACTTCATATAATAAAGTCTTATGGCTTGTGATTGTAATGGCTTCTGTTGTCTGCTTCTGCCTTATCATTTTGGGGAAACTTTTGTGAGTATGTGGCAAAGGTATCTCGACTTTTCAAAGTATTCTGTATTTTCATGATTCTAAGTACAAAATAAAGTCAATAACTTGTAATGGAAAAAAAAAGTGTTACATTCTCTTAAATGTGTTTTTTTAAAAATAGTTTTCTTCAGATATGTCCCTTTATTGTTTCACAGTATATAATCATGACTTTAGCATTGAAGTTAGTTTCTGATCAATGTTGTTTCACATTTTTTCAATGAAGTAAATAAATGTAAGGTTTCTCTTTGATAGATCTGAAAACGAACTGAACTATAAAAAGGTAGGTAAGGATAGTTCATATTTATGCATGATTTTCACTACAAAGACTGAATTTCTGGATTATTCTAACAACCTGTGACTTCATTCTACTATGAACTGCCAGATACTCTTCCCCAAGTGAGTCAATGAGACCAATATTTATTCAATGATTAGTACCCAGGCCATTCCAAATACTCCATACCACGAAAGGGTCTTATTTAGTTTGAGGAAATAGTGACAGAATTAAAAGCTAGAAAATCAACAGAGTCTTTTCTGCTTCACCCTTGCAGTTCTCTGTTTTCTGCCACCGTGGCAGAGGACTTAAAAAAAAAGTTTACAAGTTCTCCTTCAGGTCCAATGCTGTTTCTATAAAATACTAAAGATGATGAATATTTAATGTTTATTGAGCACCTGCCATTGTCTGGAACTTTAAGCATTTTATATTAATAATGCAGTTTTCAGAGCAAAGAGCTCTATTTAACAGATGGGGAAACCAAGGCTCAGTATATTAGAATCATTCTCTAAGCTCATATGACTGTAACCTGAAGTTAAATTTAGAGACACTTATCTTTCAATTACTACTCTAATGACAAAATGATTGTTCATATTCTAACACTAGAACAGATTTCCTTCACAAAAGAGAAATTTAGACCCAAAACACAACCTACTCAGTTCTGTTTAAAACACAAAAATACTCTTATAGTAAGAACATGATCTCTACCAGCTAATTTCAAATGTGGACTTCATTTTAGTTGAAATGTTTTAAATATGTACTAAAAGTGTTCTGGAAAATTCTCCTGCCATCCAATCAAATATAATACAGACTGTTGACTTTCTAGAAAAAGAGTTGGCACATTATGGCTACAACATTAGTGATTTGAACACAGCCAGTCACATTCATGTATGTATTGTCTGTGGTTTCTTTTTCACTATAATAGAACAGTTGAGTAGGTACAACAAAAATCAAATGGCCCATAAAGGTTAAATATTTTTCTCTGGCACTTTGGAGAGAAAGTTTGCCAACTTATATTTGGGATAACTTTACTTGTAACATTTAGAAAGGTGTCAGAGCTTTAAAAATTTATTTTATTAATTTTTTATTTTAATTTTTAAAAAGATTTTATTTATTTATTTATTTGAGAGAGAAAGCAAAAGCTGGGGTAGGGGCAGAGGGAGAGGCAGGCTCTCCACAGAGCAGGGAGCCAGACTTGGGGCTGGATCTCAGGACCCTGGGATCATGACCCAAGCCAAAGGCAGATGCTTAACTGATTGTGCCACCCAAGCTCCTTTTTTAAAATTTAATTTAAAAGGAAAAGATCTTAGTTAAAAAGAGTTTGGGAGAAGGGGTGTGGGGTTATGGACATTGGGGAGGGTATGTGCTTTGGTGAGTGCTGTGAAGTGTGTAAACCTGGCGACAGACCTGTACCCCTGGGATAAAAATATATGTTTATAAAAAATAAAAAATCAAAAATAAATAAATAAATAAATAAATAAATAAAAAGAGTTTTATGTGAAATAATGCACTAAATTACTCTTCACTGTACTTTATAGTTTCAGCCCCTCTCAAAGAGGGTAGTTCTTTTATGTAGAACTGAGGCTACATAACTGAGGCCACTAACTGAGGCTAGTTCTTTTATGTAGAATTTGTAAAAAAAAAAAAATTGGTAATATGTTTTATTAACGAAAATATACACTTCCTCAAAATTATTTCAATGTTATTTGAAGTAGATAAAGTAGATTAATATAGAGAGAAGATTGCTGTTGCCACTAAAATTGACATAAGTAGCTTTAAGTAAAAGAAAATGATTAATGCAAATATTAAAGCAATTTTAATATTTTCCCCCTTGAGAAAACAAGTATGTTTCCTCATTAAAATTGTTTGTGTCAAAATAAAATCTTGCTTTTAACATTTTTCACAGTATTAAAATCTAAGCAGCCCTTTCTGAATAATTTCACTGGAATAAATATTTAATTTACCGTGCACATTACTCATGTATTTTCCCTCTGTATTTCAGGATGTGCACTTCAATTATTAAAATTTACATTGCAAATAGTCACCAAAAGTAGTTTGTTAAGAATTGTACACTCTGAATAAAATAGGAACACTTCTTTAAGATAATACTATATAAGAAGTAACTTAGTCATGATATACTCATCATTTAGCATAAACCAAATTTCTGAAAATTGATTCAAGTATACTACTAATGTTTCTTATATTCAAACTAAAATTTAGACTTTACTATTTTTGGCTTCTAACCTTCAAATTATTGTGCTAACATTTCAATTCTTCATTCTTACTTGTCTTTTTAAAAGATTATACTCATAATAAAAATTTGAAAACCTCCTTTTGCATTGATATAAATAATTAATATTAATATACTGTTTTACTACACAAGTATTTTTATATTAATGATCTTAGCTGACCATTAGCAAAATCTATGGGAAATGAAAGACCAATAGTAAGCACTCCATTTGACAAATAAAGACAACAGTGAATGAGACAGTGGGGGAGACCTAGTAAACATCTTACATTAAGGTCAAAGCTTTTTCTTATAAATTCTTGTTTCAAGTGTAAACTCTTGGATGTTAAAGCATGTTATAAAAGAATTTGAACCATTTGCACAGCATGCATAATCCCTCTCATCTTCCTTAACTCTGGCCCCCTTTTTGTAAGAAAATGTATTTTCACCTCAGTGTTTCTGATGTGTTTTCCAGTCATGATCCCAGAAAGAGAATAACGGGATATTTGAATTGTGTGATTTGAGAAGGGTTTAATAAAAGAACATTTTTTGAATAGATAAGAGTTAGAAAAAACCCCAAGCATCTTCTACAATCCTGAAACTAATTACAGAAGAAGTAGCAGGTGCTAAAGGACCAAGGGGAAGGGAAGAGGCAAAAAGCTAGAAAAAAAGCTGTTGGCCAAAGGACATTTGACAGGCACTGTGACCTTTAGCAGAAGGGCACTGGCATCTCATGGCAACTCTGCTGGAGGGAATCTGTAGAGTAAATATCCCACCAACATCTCTTCCCTTCTTTCCCTTTGCTTCCCTTTGCTCATCATTGGCAAACCCTACTGAAAGCCAGAGGTCAAGGGGGACTTTGATCTAATCCTTAGAGTCAGTTCTCTGGGACACAGAGCAGAGAGCAGACCGCTAGAGAGATTTGGAGGAGAAATGGAACATACTCAGAATAATATTTGAGAGCACTACTGGGAGATTCAGAAATGCTTACAATCAATGCACCTTAAGGTCATATATTTATTTTCTATCTACCTAGAAAATAAGAGTTAGAAGCACCCAGGCAGTTCTGAGTTCTGTAGTTCCTACTGGAGGGTCAATAGCCATGACTGGACCGAGATGCCTTGGCAAGCTTGACTCATGCATCATAGAAGGTTCTCCATTTCTCCAGCTCCATTTTCTCTGTTATGGGCAGGTAAACTTCTTGGCACAGTGGTGCAGTAAATTTCTAAGTAAATATTTGTTCTAAAAGTCAAGGACTAATTTGCTAGATTTTTTTTTTAATGGACACTTGTTGCCAAAGTTCCAGTGAATATTAGTGTTGTTCTTTTTCTTTGTCTCCACTGTACAATATTTTTATCTTGACAGTTTGAATGAATGAAAAGGAGCTGGGCCAAGAAAGGCAAAATCTGAGCCTAGCTTTTCCTTTCTTGCTAAGATCACAATGAATATTACATACTTTCTGAGTTTGATAATTGTTATAAAGCAGAATAAAATAGTATATACACTGAGCTTTTACTATGTGCCCAGAATTATTTACAAAATTCAATCATGAATGAAGCTTGAGCTTTAAAATGTATCAGTAGTATTGGCTGGCTCTGCAACTGAACATTTATGATTCAACATGAACACACCATAATTCAATTCTAATTTAACCACTTTTGACAATTGCAAGTGGCGCGTTGAATAACTATGGTGGGACTAACAACCATGTTCTTCTATGAGGACTTGGAAAATAGAATGGCTTCTGAGAATGAAAAATGAGTGGGCAATAACAAATACTAGGACAATAAAAAAGTAATACAGCCAGCACATAATGTTCATTTGATATTGTCTTAGGAGCTTTATTCATAGTAACTAGCCTAATCCTTACATTATCCCAAGAATTAGCTTGTATTATTATCCCAATTCACATAAATGGAAACTGAGGCACAGGGTAGTTGAGATACTTGCTCAGAGACACAGAGAAAATGAGTGGCACAGCTGGGATTAGACCCAGGCATCCCAACCTAGATCCAGTTCTCTCTACACACTACAAAACTCTTTCTCTAGACATCTAAGTTCCACACACCCAGCCTAACGCCTAAAGTATTACTATAAACGCATTTCATCTGGAGTCACTGACACTGAAGGATAGAATCAGCAAGACATGCATGTCCAGAATGGGATTAAAAGCAGAAGATTTCATTAAGGATCTAAAAATCTGGAGAAACAAGATTATTTGTATGGATCTATGTTACTGGAGAGTCAAAGGCCACAGGTTAATTGTTCTCACATAAAACTACAAGGATGCAGGGGTAGATAAAAAGAGCAATCTTCATCATTTTATTAATTAAAATTATTTCTATAATGACCCAATAATACTATCCATATCCAAAAGAAATGAGAGCAGGATCTCAAATGGATTATTTGCACACTCATGTTTATTGCAGCACAATTCACAATAGCTAAAAGGTGGAAGTAGCTCAATGACTGTGGACAGATGAATGGATAAAGAAAACATAGTATATACATACAACGGAATCTGATTCAGCTTTTAAAAAGAAATAAATTATGTGGCATGCTACAACATGGAGGAAACATGACAATATGTTAAGTGAAATAAGCTGGCCACCAGAAGATAAGTACTGCAGATTCCATTAATATGAGGTATCTAAGGTGGTCAGATTCGCAGAAACAACAAATTGAATGGTGGTTGTCATGGGATGGTGGAAATGGGAAGTTGTTTAATCGGCATAGAATTTTGATTTTGCAAGCTGTAAAAGTTCTAGAGATCTGTTGCAAAATAATATAAATATAATTAACACCTGAAATGGACACTTAAAAAATGGTTAAACTGGCAAGTTTTATACCCTGTGTTTTTCCACCATATTAAATATGTATCTATTAGTAGATAGGTAGATGAAAGAATGATTGATAGGTGATGAATAGATAACTAGATGATAAGTTGCTTCTCAAATCTTCCTTTCAGAGTGGATATAAAAGAGTGGCATCTGGAACAGTCATTATATTTAGGAAAATTGTAACCCTTGTTGTGTAGTAAAAACAAACAAAATGAAAACAAACAAACAAACAAAAAAAGGGCTTTGGAATTATGTGGAATTGGAAACAAATCTTAGCCTGCCCTTATTTTTGTGTGACCACACACAAATTTCTTATAAGCCTTTCTGTTTTGGACGGGACGGAAAAAGATCATGCTGAGTGAAATAAGTCAAGCAGAGAGAGTCAATTATCATACGGTTTCACTTACTTGTGGAGCATAAGGAATAACATGGAAGACATTGGGAGATGGAGAGAAGTGAATTGGGGGAAATCAGAGGAGGGGGAGACAAACCATGAGAGACTGTGGACTCTGAGAAACAAACTGAGGGTTTTGGAGGGGAAAGCAGTGGGAGGTTGGGTAAGCCTGGTAGTGAGTATTAAGGAGGGCACATATTGCATGGAGCACTGGATGTGGCGCATAAACAGTGAATTTTGGAATACTGAAAAAAAAAATCAAATCAAATCAAATTAAAACAAATAAAAATTGATTGCTTTATTTAATTGATTTAATAAATATATTTTAATTGATTTAATAAAGATAACTTCTATAGAAACTTTTGGCATCTTTCAGATGACCCCAAATTATTAATATTTGCTCTGATGATTATGTGAGGGGAAAGAGTTATGAAAAGGAGATTTCCTGGAGTGCCTGGGTGGCTCAGTCATTAAGCGCCTGCCTTTGGCTCCGGTCATGATCCCAGAGTCCTGGGATTGAGCCCAGCACCGGGCTCTCTGCTCAACAGGAAGCCTGTTTTCCTTCTCCCTCTCTCCCTGCTGGTGTTCCTTTTCTGGCTCTCTCTTTGTCAAATAAGTAAATAAAATCTTAAAAAAGAAAAAAAAAAAAAGGAAGAAAAGGAGATTTCCTGAAATAATGGCTTTCTGATCCAGGGTGGTAACAGGAAGCTGCATTGTATAGCAGTTGAAAATGTGACTCTGCATTTAGATGCCCAGTTTGTAGTCCAGCTCCATTAGTTACTGACCATATGACACTGGGGAAACTACTTCACCCTGCCAACCACCCTCACCTCAACTGTAAATCATGGATGACACTAAATGCAATGACTCCGTAGGATGTGTAGTAGACAACGTGAAGTGAATGCCGAAAAGAATACTCACAGCTCCTTTCTTCCCCCAGCCTTGCTCTCCTATAGATCCAAAAGAAGAAAATAAATATTTGTCTCCTCATGTTTTTCAAAACTAATTTAAAGGTGACCATGTGATCCAATCCCCATTAATTAAGTGCAAGAAATTACTTGAGAGTTCCTTCCAGCAAATTTTTCATTTTCTTGTTAAGAATTATATGAAGCTGATGTATACCTTCAGTCCCTAGATCCGTCAGCTTTGGGTCTTTCCCTTCTTTCCCCCTCAAATTTAGACACATGACCTGGAGGTATAAAAGTTGATGTATAGGAAGATCAGGAGTTACAGCATTGCTGAGTTGTCTAATAAGCCTTAGACGGCTTATCCCAGGATTTCTTGTCTTTACGAGTTAAATAATAGGTCTCTATTTTTAAAGACACTGTACAGGCATATTGCAAGCATTAAACGAAGCAACGGAAGGAAAGCACTTAACACAGTGACTTGCCTGCAGCAAGTTATTATTGACAGACACGTGTGCTAAGTTGAATATGCCTCTCATGACACTTGTATTTCATATTCTATGATGCAGAATATATGCTAGAAGAAGAATGCATTAGTATCAATCTCCATGTGAGCCACAATTCAATATTTTTATCACTTCCTTAACTTTTACCAATAAATACGTAATTGTAGGAGGCCAATTATATTATAGGTTTCCCTAGTTTTTTTTTTTTTTTAAACAGGAAATACATCGTTTTTCCAATAGAGTCTGACTGATTTGTTGAACAGTAAGGAAAGTAGACATTCAAGAATGCATACAAATATACTGTGAGGACTTTCAAAGGGTTTGCAAAAATATCATTTTTGGTAAGGATTTCACTGTTGCCTTAAAAAAAAAATTGTACGTGCTTCTGGTTTGGACCATTTTAATGAGCCTAAAATATCTTGGGGGGAGTACAGTGTGTATACCATATGTTGAAGCCTTAGTTCATTGATTAGTTTATTGAGCCATGCTGACTTCCTAGTATAAAGCTGATTCATTTTGTGATTCATCATAGGAAAGCTAATAAGTTGAAATGCTTCTTTGACTATTCTGAAAAATGTGTTTCCTAATGGCCTTTAAATGGTGTGGTTTTCAACCATGACCCTAAGCTATCAAGATGAAAATTAAAATAACATTTAAACTAAGATGAAACATGCAATGGAGTAATGATGTGACTGGCTCTTTGCAAGTCCTGTATAAAGCAAATTATGCTTCCAGAGTCCCATTATTTACTGTATCAGTAGCAAGGTAGATTGTGTTTTTCAGAAATGGTTGCAACAACACTGGCAAATGCACATGTCCTTTTTACAATGTGACTTTGAGTTTCCTCCAATTAAGAGGCAGAACTTATGTTATTTCTTTATAATCTGGAAAGGCTTGTAATTCTAATGGAAGTAATGATACAAGCGTTCCAATGTAATACAATTTTTTCCTAGTTCTCTTGGGGTATTCGGTCCTACAACCTAGCTAGTATACTCTGAGGAAGCCCAAAATAGCTACACAGAGAAATCAGAGAGAGAGATAATACGTAGGTGTTCTTAGCCATTAGGCCAACCAATGTCCCAGCTGACAGAATCAAACTACACAACAAGTGAGTGAAGATGTCTCCAGATTAATTCCAGTCCTCAGGCACTGAATTGCCTCTAACCATTTAATCTTCCCTGAGGCCCCAGACACAGGGGAATCAAGACAAATCATCCCCATTATGCCATATCTGAATTCTTAATCTATAAAAACTGAGAGCATAGCAACAGGAGTGTTTCGTGCACTAAGTTTTAATGTATTTTAGGCAGTAATAGTAACTACTGCAACTTTCTTTCTTTAGAAATGAAGGAATGTTGAGTGATAGAACCTAGGATTTTTTAGTGATAATAATGTTCCTACCTATATATTTATTCTATATCATCTCTCCAATTCTGAATAAATGTGAGCTTCATGAATGCAGAGAGATATATATTTAAATTAAGATACATATCTTAATTTAAATGCCTTCTAGGCCAGGTGGGTTATTTAAATGTACAATTTCTGAAGCAGCCTGCCCAAGACTGGTATTAGTAGATAGAGTAGCAAACTGAAAAGCATATATCCTAAATAAGGTACTTAAATTAATAAGTGTTTCAATAGTCTGAGAAAACACATACACTTGTTGTTTCTACCTTCATGATTTATTTGTCTCTAGTTCCACTGTGCGTTCATAGACACAATCTCTTCGTTGTCTCTGGAACTCCTAAATTGGCTCAATATTCTGATGTTTCCCCTTTCACTCTTATTAATTGCAATCTGATATCCACACAACTTGAGGTTTGTTTGTTAATATAAATTCATTCAGTTACTCATTTACTAGAAAGTCATATAACATATGGCCTTGCCAACATCATAAGGTTGTCTAGTGTCATTCCAAAGACCCTAGGATGTTAATAACTAAGAACTTTGTCAAAATTTATTATTTTTGCTTAGACTATTCTTTCCCTTATAGTTTGCTTTGTTGTCCCTTTCTTATATTTTATATCTAAGCTTAATTGTAATCTAAAGGAGTCATCCTTTGATTACTCTATAAATGTGCAACCCCCCACAATTATTCTCTGTTCTCAATATCTGACTGACCTGAGTCCCATTTATTCACTTTGAAACATTTATCATAAGCAGTAAATTTTATAAATATGTACACAAATACTGATCTATTGCTTAATTGATTGTCTATTTTCTATGTTGTAAACTTCAGAAAGACAAGGTCCAAAATGGCTGCCACATAAGAGGAAATTAATAACTATTTTTTGAAAAAAAGTATTGAAATAATGGTTCAAAGACAGAAAAGCTAAATTATACCCTGATCATAAGACAACAAATGTGTAAAAAACTTCCTTTAAAATGTAAGGAATGCAAGACATAATTAATCAAGTAAATGGACAGTATTTAATGTATCATTACCAACAAGACAAAAAGAAAATGATTGAATAAAAAATCAATCAGATAATATAACAAATGCAAGAAAAAACAAGATGGAAGAAAATGACAAAGACAGAAAATTATAAATTGATAAACATGACATGAATTGAGTGGATTAACACAGGCAAGCAATTAAAAAGTAAAGAAGAAAAAGCATTGATAAAATATGTGAGAATAAAAAGATAATTTGTAATCAATTTTGGAAATGTAAGCAAGATAAAACACAAGATAAAGAAAGACTTGAGACATCTAAAGTACTTTGTACAATCACACAACAGTAACAAGGCAACAAGAATGCCCAAGATTGACGAAGTACTAACTATCATAATAACAATGTGAATCAAGAAGAAAAGGCACTGGAGCCAGAGAAATGTAACAAGGAATTATTGTACATTTCAAGGAATAGACTAGAAATACATTTTTTAAATTTCTCAATTTGACTTTTCCACAAAATTTATTTAAAATCTAGGAAAAAGGAGGAACTAAGAAAACTACAAGCCTGTTACATAGGTGTTGGTAATACCTTTTATATGAAATTCTAGCAGACATAATTCCATGACTGACAGATTATTACTGGCTATGTATCACCAGGATCTTCTGAGATGAAAATCCAAAAGGGTTGTGATTACCAATACCTCACAGAAATCATGAAGACATGGATTAAATACATTATGAAACATTCTTTATATTTTCTTATTATAGATATGTGTATGCATATACATATACATATACATATACATATATTACACATTATTTCATTTAATTTCTAGAGTTTCCCTATGTTTTTTATTATTATTATTATTATTATTATTATTTTAGAATTTTATTTATTTGTCAGAGAGAGAGAGAACACAAGCAGGGGCAATAGCAGGCAGAGGGAGAAACAGGCTCCTCACTGAGCAAGGAGCTTGACGTGGGATTCGATCCCAGTGCTCTAGAATCATGACTTGAGCTGAAGGCTGGCACTTAACCAACTAAGCCATCCAGACATCCTTTCTTATGTTATTTTAAAATGAGGTAGTGAAGGAGCACCTGAGTGGCACAGTCTATTAAGCAACCAACTCTTGATTTCAGCTCAGGTCTTGATCTCTGTCAGGGTCCTGAGATGGAGCCCCAGATTGGGCTGCTCCCTCAACAGGATTCTCTCTTTCCCTCTCATCCTTTCTCTGTCTCTCAAATAAATAAGTATTTTTAAAAATTTAAAAAAATAAAATTATATCGGGGAGCCTGCTTCTCCCTCTCCCACAGCTTGTGTTCCCTCTCTTGCTGTCTCTTTCTGTCAAATAAATAAAATCTTTAAAAAAAATTTTTAAAATTTTAAAAAAGTAAAATGATTTAGTGAAGTTTTTGGTAGTAGAGTTATCTCTTCAGGTAACATTTTTGGTAAATGACAGAGTAAGACTTGAAGTTAGATTAGCCTGACCAATGATAATGCATGTTTGTGTGTGTGCTTCCTTCTTTCACAGTTTGATATAGAGAAAAATGAAAGAAACGTGGTTACCTTTATAAAAAGTAAAATAAGTTAACAATTAAGTCACAGAAACACTAGGAACAGTGGCTCTCAATGTAAAATATTATATACATAATGCATTATGTTCTCAAATGGTATTGTTTTAGAACAATATTTTATTTCCATATTGCTGAAATACCACAGATACAAACATATTCACATTCCCAATGTGTTTTAATAGGTAAAAGAAGTGAAGTGAAACTAATAAAGTGAAGACAATTTGTCCTCAGGATTGATGAGAGCACCTATAAATGAACTAAGACTTTTAAAAGCCATAATAAATAAATAAAAAAACTTAAGCTCTTCTATTAAACTGAAAAAATGGAATCATCAGCCTGTTTGTGATAATTGCGAAGTGCTCAAAAAATCTTGCTTTTGTTTTTTTGTTTTGTTTTGTTTTTTAAGATTTTATTTATTTATTTGACAGTGAGAGATCACAAGTAGGCAGAGAGGCAGGCAGAGAGAGAGGAGGAAGCAGGCTCCCCACTGAACAGAGAACCGGATGCAGGGCTCAATCCCAGGACCCTGAGATCATGACCTGAGCTGAAGGCAGAAGCTTAACTCATTGAGCGACCCAGACACCCCATGAATCTTGCTATTGTTTTAATACCTATTCAGATTAATTGGAATCTAAATATGATTTCTTTCACAATGGCTTTCAGTGGTTATAGGATACCACAAACAAACAAGCAAAAACCTGGACTCAACTTTCCTCTTTTGCCTCCACCAACTTTTCCATGAATCACTTCTAATTTTCAATTCTACTAAATGAAGAAATTCTTCATTAAATATTCAGCATTGAATTTTGATGGATATATACTCAAAAGTATGTAGACAATTTTCTGTTGGAAAGATTTTCTGTTATGCTTGTTTGTTTTGTGAAATGCTGACTGTATTTCTAATGTTAATCATTTAACATATAGTACAACTAGTGTTTCCATATACACTGGGAAAACATGTGCAATTAGAGTCAAATAGACCACTATCCACCTCCTATTACCCAATGACATTAAATAAACCACTTGAGTTTTCCATTTACTAGTTCCAGAACAATTAGATACCATTCAAGTGTTTTGAATATCATCTTGAACATCTGAATCAAAGTCCTTCCAATATATGAAAAACCATCTGTTATTCATTTCTGTTTCAGAAACTTTTTCTGGACACAGCATGATCTCTATTAGTCTTGAGAATTAGTATAGAAACACTTGGAGTCATAAGACCTAACCTTAGAAATTAAGAACCATCAAGCAATTTCAAATTCAGTTGATGTTATTAAGAGTAACACTATAGCCTCATCTCACCAGAGAGTCAATAACTTATTTCTATTACTCGTTCCAAACTACAGGAATATTTATCTATTTTTAAATGTGACCTTTTTTGGGAGGGAGACAAACCATAAGTGACTCTTAATCTCACAAAACAAACTGAGGGTTGCTGGGGGGAGGGGGTTTGGGAGAAGGGGGTGGGATTATAGACATTGGGGAGGGTATGTGCTTTAGTGAGTGCTGTGAAGTGTGTAAACCTGGTGATTCACAGACCTGTACCCCTGGGGATAAAAATATATGTTTATAAAAAATAAAAAATTTTAAAAAATGTGACCTTTTTGAAGTAATGTATATGACGTGGTGGGGTGGCACATGTAAATGTATGGAGGGATGGTTGGGTTCTCCAGGAAGGAGAAAGCTATGATGGGATAATGTATGCAAGAGATTTATTGGGTGTGATGCCAAAGGAATTACCATTACCATCTCTACCTTGCATGATTTTTTTTAAAAATAAACTTGTATATGTTGTAATTAAATGGTATATTTGTACACCTAGGTTATCAGGGTTTTTTTTTTTTTTTTGGCTATCCAATTTTTAATATGTAAATGATACACATAACACCTTCTTCACTAAATGTATCTCATTCCTAGGCAGTGTTTGGTGCCATTCCTTTCAATTCAACAAGAGAGAACAAATCTTACCTCTGGAAGGCCTCTGTTAAACACTCACACTCAAACACCTCTTCATAATGATGGAAGTTTTTCAGAGTCTCGTCACTGGCTTCTTTCCACTGGCATGGATATGTTTAATCTGAACTGCAATATCTACTTGCTTTTTGTGTTTTTTACTGTTTACAGGGCACCCTGCAGGGAACTTTATTTCATTTGCTCTTCATATGTGAAAAGTAGCTAAAGACTATCACTAACCCTACTGCGCAGTTAAGAAAACAAGAACTAATTATTTTCTGGAATTTAGAAAAGTAGTTACTGAAGACCAAAGATTTGAGACATTTCAGAGCTAATTCCAGAGTTCTTTCTACCACACCACCATTCCCTTCTGATTAGTGACTTTGTGCTTTGGCCAGCCCAGATAATTTAGCCTTGTGGGATGTGAGGAAAGAGACAAAGGGTTCTGTCTGAGAGAAGAGACAGGGCCTACAAGAGCAAATTTCCTTCAGATAAAGGACTATCTGAGATCATTCTTAGGGGTAGCAAGGAAGCAAAGTGGAGGAGAGCTGAAGGCATTGAGAAGTGGAAAAGGAAGACTACAAACTTGCCTAGGTACCGTGGACCTATTACCGCATAAGCAATCCAATACATTTCACCAAAAAACTCTACAAATCTAATATTGTAATAAAGATAATGAAGGATTGAGTAGTCATAATACGTGTCATTTTAAACTACACCAACTTATTTGATTCCTGAAATAAAATAGTGTTTTGACATTTAGTTTTAGAGCTAAGAAAATTGGAATTCAGAGAAGTTCGCTGACTTCAGTAGAATGCCTCGCTACCAAGTTCCAGAGCTGAAAACAGAGCCATCTTTTTATACCTATCCCCATTTAATCTTCTCTACATAAATCTCAGTGAACTATACTTGTCCTGTGTAGGACATTTTGGTCTTTTGAGTCTTAACAACCACATTAAAAATAGAATTAAGAATAATGTTTAAATAATATTATAATTCTTTTGAAACATGAAGTACTGAGTAAAAGCTAAGTAATCTTAATAGACACATTTCATTTTTCATAATGATGCATAAGTAATTTTTTTCTACATATCTAGAATAAAAATGAACTGGCTTTAACTGAATTTTGGTATTTTGTCTTTCTAAGAGAATCTTAGAACATGTTATATGTTCAGTAATTGCAAATTTTCATGTAGATTAAATTTTGTTTATCAATTATAGTACTAAACAAGCAATAAAAATAAGTTTGAGAAAATTAAATATAGTCATACTCAAGTAATTTGTATAAAACCACGTTTTAATGGCTTACCATTAATTCATTGGGTATATAATTATTAATAATGCTGTTAGAAAGGATTAGCAGGAGAGAGATCTTAGTGAGTAAATTATGATTTATTTATAATTTTTTTTTTTTTTTTTGGCCAAGGCATCAGTGGGAACATATAAGCATTAACAGAAGGCCAGAGCAGTATTTTCCTACAAAAAATAGTGCTTATGGAATTTTTGGAATGATTAACTGAACTTCAAGAAATGTTGAAATCATAATATATTTCAAATGTAGAAAAATACCTTGATAAAATTTAATCTACACAATGTTAGTAAATTATATTGAGTTTGTTCTGATAAAACAATATGAACAAATAGATGATTGACACTGTCAAGAGCTCAACTGAACTGAGAAAGAGAACAGAGCCACGGGTGTTGGAATAGTCCATTCAAACAACAAACCAAAAATAAAAATTTCAAGGCTTTAATCACTTACTGCTATAATTTAAGTAAGAGTATAAAGGTGGAAAAATTGTCAATCCCCCACTCTGTTTCCCCATCCCAACAGCACATCAGTCCAGTGCCAGGTTGACTGGACAAAGACAAAGACATAAGTGTTGGGTTGGCTCACTTTTGAGGAAGTCTTGAACAAAAGGAACTGGCAATTTTATGTACTTCGGGGTTCAAAGGAGACCAGAGAAAAAGGTTAGGGGCAGAAAAGTACTGGGTCAACCTGAGTAAGAGTGCCATGAGGTTTTCTTCTTCCTTCCCTTATAAGGTGGTCTCAACAGAGGCAGAGGAAGACCTCTGCCCTAGATCTCAAGGTATAGACATAAGGAAAGAAGGTCCTAGAGTTACTAATGCCAATACGAGAAGAGCATGACCAGACAGCAGGGCCCTGAACTCTTGACTTCAACTCCCTCCAGAAACTGCAGTACAGTGGCTGTACCCCAAATCTATATGGGGACAGCAGCCTTCCCCATAAGGTCTGCCATGTAGAGACTTTGTAATTGCACATGTTTGGGCCTGAAAAAATTACCCTTATGTTTATAGACAGAAACCAAACTCCTCACACATAGTTCTCTCTTTCTCTCTGTGGAGGCAAGATACATTCCACTTCTTTTTAATTCTTTAAAAAAAAAAATTAAATAAATGACAAGTCATAATGAGTGTAAAAACAAATGATTCCTTTATTTTCAAGACTTATCCTTATTTTTCAATTGTTGCAAGTGTAAGACTTGATAGGTCTTTGATGAAAGAACTTTAATCTTGTGTTCTGCTTTGAAGGTATAGGAGTTTGTACTTAGATTTTAACTGTTAGAATATTTTCTTTACTAAGTCACTCACTTCCTAAGAGATTTCATCCAGGAAACAGTCTAAATGTTAATGGCTGACCAATTCATATGTCTTCCTTGAACTCTATAGTCAGCTGCCAAATCATCATCTTTCCTTGGTTCTTCATTAGAAGTCATAAGCCTGACCCAATTTCTTGAATTCCATTTCCTTAAACATGGTCCCTCTTTTGTCTTCTCCATGTTCACAGGAGATAACTGCATCCTTCTGGTTAGTTGCACAGGCTAAATGCCTTGGGTTTGTGCCTGACCAAACACTTAGCTTAAGCACAAATCTTGCTGGTTCTTCCTGAAGAATTTTTCAAAATTCTTATGGCTACTTCCCATCACTTCCAAAGCTCTCTCCATGGTGACAAGTCACCATCATGTCTTGCCTGGCTTGAACAGACGCTTCATCTGCATCCTCTCTATTCTCCACACCACAATCAGAATGATCCTTTTGAAATGTAAGTAATCAGATCATTGTAGTCCTCTGCTTGAAATGTTTTAATGGCTTCCCATCTCTTTCAAGGAAAAATCCAAAATCTGTAAAATGAGCTATGAAATTACATGGACTGACCTGGTACTATGTTCCAGACTATGTACTTTCTGTCCCTTCCTCATTCTCTCCATTTCAGCTACACCAGTTTCCTTGCAATGTGCTCAAATACAAGACACATACTCCAGGCCACACTTTGTACTTGCTGTTTCTTCTGCCTAAAAAGTCCTCTTTCTGATATCTTCATAATTAGCGTCCTCATTTTCTTCAAGTCACTGTTCAAATGTCACCCGATGAAAGAGGCCTTCCCTGACCTACATAAAATAACTACTTATTTTCCCCCTCTCCACTGCAGTTGGTAATGCTTCATTCTGCTTAATTTTTCTCCTTGATTTTTCATGACAATAGTGGATTGAATCAACTGAGTATTCCCTGATTGTTTTTTCCTAAATATTTTATTGAAATATTACCAAGGTTAAGTATTTCTTACATAGGTTTTTTAACATATAAAACTATAATGTTACAAACCAGAACTGGTGTTCAACAAATCCTTTTGAATTTATGTTCTTTTAGTATTCATTTTAAGTAAGATGAAGCCTGTTCTAATTTCCTTGACAGTCAATATATGGGGCTAGAGTTTACCAAATGTTTTTATGTTTAAAAAAAAAAGAATTATAATAGGAGGAAAAGTAATTTGTGAGCCATTTTGTTCAATTGAAACAAACTCCTTAAACATTGTTATTCATTATGTCTTTCACTTGGCAATTTATATAGGCAGAAACTTTCGCTTTGTTACTTCTATATACATCAGGCTCTAGGTTAATTCTCCTATATGTAGTAAATAAATAAATAAATAAATAGAGCTAAGCTCTTGCTTTTATCTTTTTCAGAATGTGAAATGTCCAATCTAACTATAATTGTGCTCTAATCAACAATGCATGTCCTGATAAACCATCCTTATGTGTCAATACCACTTAAAATGACTTCATATTTTATTATCTTCATAGAAGCTGATTATCTTTAATTTTCCAAAGATTCTGATTTATCAGCAATTCAGACAGCATTTCCTAATTCCACATCAGTGAAATTTGATATTAACATTTATATTAATGAAAAAACATTAATATTATATGAAAAAAACTGCTTTGGGGTCATTTAAAAGAAGACTAATTTGTAGGTAGAAAAAATTATGTCAATTAACTTAGCAAGATATTGCTTGCTAAGTTAATTGACATAATTTTTTCTACCTACATCTTTTACAAGATAGGTACATTCATATTTCAAGAAACTAAACTTACACAGTATCTGCTGTAATTCTTAAATCATGAAGAACAGAACTATTCATGCTGTTTTTTTCCCCTCCCCCAAAGAAGTGCAAATGTATACCCAGTTGGCTCTGGATATACATACACTAATGGAAAATGTTTGTATTTTCTTTGCAAATCAGATTTTCCATTATTTAACGCAGTGTTGAGTCCTAACAACTATTATTACATGATATTAGTTATTATGAGCCACAAGTTAGATGTTAGAACATGTAGATTAGCTGTTTTTTATAACACATGTTCTAGTTATAGTTATAGAGATCTATTTTTAAATATCTTGATGTCTGACTTCCCAACTCCAGGAAAGACAAGGAAATCTGGTAAAGCAAAGAATGATCTAGCAATTCTAATAAACTATCCATACTGAGATAAGATGTTTTTTTCCTATTTGTCAGTTTATGACTGTAGCATCAAAAATTATCTTAAATTAGATTTTTTCAAGATTTTATTTATTTATTTGACAGAGAAATAGAGAGCACAAGTAGGCAGAGTGGCAGGCAGACAGAGAAAAAGAGAGAAGCCGGTTCCCTGCTGAGTAAGGAGCCTGATGCAGTTATTGATTGCAGGATTCTGGGATCATGACCTGAGCCCGTGGCAGCTGCTTAACTGAACGAGCCACACAGGTGCCCCTCAAATTAGGCTTTCAAGTAGTGATGAAACAAATGTCCATTATGACAGGATACCTGTCTACACAAAAGTTTAAATCATATCAAAAAATTGCCACATGAATTTCTGTTTCTATAGCTAACTTCTAGTTTCTAATCTCAAGTCAAAACTATCTCCTAGGCTCATGATGCATATTTGCATTTTCCCAGAAACTAAGAAGGAAACAAGAGATATTAAAAAGAAAAGAAAAAAAAATGCCCTTAATTATAAAAACTTAAAATTTTGTTAGTTATTATGACAAAATCAGCTGGCATGTCATTAATTACTTTAGAATGTGAAAATTATGTGATGTTTTTAGTCAGTATAATAAAAATGTTCAACTTGGGGAAAGTAATTGATAAATTCAGAAAGTGGCTATGAATTTTTCTTATAAGATTAGTATTATTTCTGATAGGTTTCCTTATTGCTTCCTTGTCTTTTCCTTAATTTTCATCAACTTAGCAAATATAACCAATTAAAAAAAATAAAGCAGAGGAAAAGTACTTTATATCTGGTAGTTAGGAAAGAAATATCTTAACAAAACAACTATTAAAAAAAGAAGAGAAATAGAATCTATAGGTAAAATACCAATCTCATATTTTAATGTTACCAACAGTTTGCTGAAATACAAAAATAAAAATTGAGAAAGAACATATGGTACATCAGAACTCTTCAAGAAAAGAGTTGAAGATTCTGAAGATTAGAGACAGAAGTAGAGAATACTACTCAATTTATAATTGGCTAAAATATTGCTAAGAATTCTAACTCACATGAAATTCAGCATTGTTAACTCAGCATTTTTGGGGGGGGGAAATTTTTTTTTTTATAAACATATATTTTTATCCCCAGGGGTACAGGTCTGTGAATCACCAGGTTTACACACTTCACAGCACTCACCAAAGCACGTACCCTCCCCAATGTCCATAATCCCACCCCCTTCTCCCAAACTCCCCTCCCCCCAGCAACCCTCAGTTTGTTTTGTGAGATTAAGAGTCACTTATGATTTGTCTCCCTCCCAATCCCATCTTGTATCATTGATTCTTCTTCTACCCACTTAAGCCCCCATGTTGCATCACCACTTCCTCATATCAGGGAGATCATATGATAGTTGTCTTTCTCCGCTTGACTTATTTCGCTAAGCATGAATACTATGCAGCCATCAAAAGAAATGAAATCTTGCCATTTGGGACAACATGGATGCATCCAGACTTTTAACATATCTTTTCTATAAAACCTCCTTTTATATTTGTGTGAACTACACTTGGTCATTATCACTCATGGTTTCACTTACAAAGAATTAAGCCAAAGGTAATGTAGAAAAACATAGTATGAAAAATTATCCTGAGCTGAATTTATTTATTTTTTCTTTGAAAGACAGAAAGAGAGAGAGAGAGAGAGAAAGCATGAGCTGGGAGAGGAGAAATGGAGAGAGAATTTTAACCAGACTCCATGCCCAAGAGGGGGCCTGATGCCGGGCTTGATCTCATGACTCTGAGATCATGACCTGAGTTGGAATCAAGGGTCATTTGCTTAACTAGCTGACTGAGCCACCCATGCAACACCTAAATTTATTCTTACTATATTGGTTGCAAAATAGTGATTTTTTTGGACCACATCGGTCTTTGGCAATTATTAGTTGGCATTCTACTATAAAAAAGAGCTTTTCCCTCCTCCCTGAATTTATTTGTTTCCTTGGTTTTTAGTGTTAATATGTGATTTATGAATTCTTTCATGCTTGTTGTGGCTTTTTTTAATTTATTGACCAAATATCTTCTCATTTATTTTCATACATCCTTGGGTAGTAGCAAACTACTCATTTAAAAAACTATGAAGAAGTAAATCCCTTAAAATATTTAGCATACAGTATATAAGAGAAAATATTATTCTTCTCAGTTATTTTAAATTTTATAAGAAAATACTCCCCATGTAACTTTAGTTGTATCTGGCCCCTTGACAGCACAGGGTTTAAGAATGCCAATGTCCCGTCAACTCAAAAATATGAATAAAATTTTTGACTCACCAAAAGTTTACCTACTAATAGCCTACTGTTGACCTGAAGTTTTGTTGATAACAAAGTTAACCAACACTTTTATGCATTGGTACAACAAAGTAAGCTAGATAAAATAAAATGTTATTGAGAAAATCAAAAAGAGAAAATATGTTCAAATGACAAAAGTTATCCCTTGATGCTGATAATGCTAAGTAAATACAGTAAGGTTTTTCTTTCCCTAGTCTGTATTTATGTGTCTTTTCTTCCATAAAATAAACACTGGCTCCCAACAATATCAATGTATTTGCTCATTTGCTCAATCCTACAATACACATGGCATAATTCCTGTTTCTATTTTTTTTTTAAAGTAGGCTCCATGACCAACATGGGACTTGAACTCATGACCCTAAGATCAAGAATCAGAGGCTCTACAGACTGAACCAGGCAGGCACCCCTCCTATTTCTATATTCTAAAATAATATAGAAACAATGATTGAATTACAGTCACCATGAGTACACCTCACAGCTTGTTTTCTAAACAAGTATTATACTTATTTATGTTTTTTAAAAAAATCTGTATAATAAGTGCACTACCCAGGTCAAACCCTTGTTGTTCAAGGATCACCTGTATGTATGTGTGAGTGTGTATAAATACTATAAATAGTACACACACACACACACACACATATATATCTTATCTTCCTGTACATCTCCGCTCCTTGTAGTACTTGTTTAAAATACTCATTATGTTTTAATCCATAACTGTCATTATTTATTTTGAAGATTTCCTTTTCCAGTTTTGGTCAGTGGGAAATTTGTCAAGTTGGTTCTTGTGTCATTTGCACATGACCCCTCATTTTTGAGTGATTGTGTAGTTTCTGGCTCCGTAAGATATTCTAGAATTATCTTGTAATCAGCCATTAACCTAAGTACTCCTGCTTGGTGTTTATTGAGGAGCAGTATCTACAAGACAAGCTGTGAGGTATGCTCACTGGGAGTACTTCCATTGCTACTATATTCTTTTGGAATATAGAAACAAATTAAACCATGTTGTATTACAGGACTGAGCAAATGAACAAACACAGGTATTGTTGGGAACCAGGATTCTTACTATGGAAGAAAAGACAAATACAGAACATAACACAGAAAGAAAATAATTTTACTGTATTTGGTTGTCATTATTGCATTAAATTATAATTTTTTTTGTCATTTGAATGTATTCTATTTCTCTGAAGAAGACTTTAACTTTTGAACTCATTTTGGTTTTCTTGACTAATGGACTATTCTTTTCATTTCCATTCCCATTGGCATGAATGCAATTTTTGCAAGTGTTTTTTAACAGAATACTATTTCCACAATATGTGTTAGAGTTGAGTAAAGTTTGTAGTCATTAAGGCTGGAAAACATTATGTTCTTTATCTCTTTTCTCAGGATAGATAATGCATAACAGAATTTTAAACTCCTAAGAAATCCATCAGCAAAGGAACCTGTCTAATCAGTTTTCTTAAACTATTTGATCACAGAATTCTTTTCCCCTTTTGAAAAGGGAAAATCTAATCAAATTAGTATTACACAGAATACATTTGGAGAATCTTCTTCTAGATCATTTCTACAGAAAGATGTTTCCCAGTTTGTTGATGGGGCCCTTAAGCAGCAGGGGCAAAGCTAGAGGAAACAGATTTTCACATGTGAAAACTGTACAGAAGAATTATTTATTGCCTTGAGAAAGGAGACATCCAAGGATAAATTCTTCTGATGATATGCAAAGGCAAATTTAGGCAGTCTGCTGGTGAGGATCTTCACTGCCTTCAGATTATAGCTTGTAGGTGATGGCTCAGTATGTATTAGGCAATCCAAGTCAGTGACTTAATGATCATTTATACAAGTCTCTTTTTAACACCAAATACAGGGAACAAATAAATTGTTGCCTCCTCAGTCTTCAAGAATTTGTCTTCCTTATGTAATAGCAATAATTCAAGCATAAGAAGACTTGGAATTACAGTATGCAAAATGTTACTATATGTGTGAGAGCAAAATGTTACTATATGTATGAGAGCTCCATTTACTACACATGTACCTCCATTGTCAAAAAATTTATGTCAGCCTTGAATGAACAAAGAGTAGCTGGAAATGTAGAAATTGAAGTTAGTTTATGTAATATAGTTTTTGCTGAAGACTATGCTCATGATTATATTATACAAATTAAAACTCAGAGAAACTCTTTGCAGACCCTACATAGATATATAATTTCTTTTGGTAGAAATGACGAGCCAGTTCAAGCCACTAATTCTTTTTCTTTTTTTTTTTCTTAAGATTATTTATTTATTTATTTATTTTTCAGAGAGAGAGAGAGAGCGAGCGAGCACACAAGCAGGAAGAGTGGCAGGCAGCGGTGGAGAGAGAAGCAGGCTCCCTGCGGAGCAAAAAGCCCGATGTGGGATTCGATCTCAGGATACTGGGATCATGACCTGAGGTGAAAGCAGCAGCTTAACCGACTGAGCCACCCAGGTGTCCCTTCAAGCCACTAACTCTTAAAACTGCATACTATTTTTAGTAAATGAGAGAATACACAATTTATATGATTTTCTTCTTTTACTATTTTTCTCCTGGTTTTATATAAAGAAATTGGAAGCATGTAAAAGTAGCATAAATTGACTTTTCAAATTTCTCTCATGCCTTAATTAACACCAAAGCTCTAAAGTTATCTTAAATGAAATTCATCGACATATGTATTTTTGCATGATTTTTATACTACCTCTATTTAATATAGGTGACACTGTCTCTTCAGTTCAAAACCGATTTTTTTACTCACTCTACAAATATTCACTCAGCCCTATTTGCTGGATACAATTTTAGAGGTTGAAAATATAAAAGTGAAGAATGCATGGGTTCTGCCATCAAGTTGCTTACAGTTTAAAAAGAAGACAGGCATGTGGGGCGCCTGGGTGGCTCAGTGGGTTAAGCCGCTGCCTTCGGCTCGGGTCATGATCTCAGGGTCCTGGGATCGAGTCCCGCGTCGGGCTCTCTGCTTGGCAGGGAGCCTGCTTCCTCCTCTCTCTCTCTCTCTGCCTGCCTCTCTGCCTACTTGTGATCTCTCTCTGTCAAATAAATAAAATCTTTAAAAAAAAAAAAAAAAAAAAAAAAAAAAAAGACAGGCATGTAATGAGATATAAGAGTGAACAGCACAAGAGGAGCCCTAAAAAAAAAAAAGAGTGAAAAAATATAATGAATAAAACTTTATGGGATGTAGGGAATAAATAGATCAATTATCTCTAATGTTTATATACATTAATGCTTTTCTGAACTAATTTTCATCAAGAACTTCACCTTTAACCCCCAGGGTAAAATTCCATGAAGATAGGGACAGAATGAGTTCTAACATTCAGGAAAAACACTAATATGTGAATTAGAAAGTTTTGGAAACAGTAATACCATTTTATTTCCCTATGTTAAATTCAGCATGATGGCAAAGAGGATGCCTTCTTGGTAAAAGAAGAAAGGAACCTTAATCAGTATTGTGACTCAGCATGTAGCATCATTTTCACATTTATTCAGTCCTGGTTCAGAACAGGGTTGATAAGGCAGAAGATGCCATAGACTCCCAACTCAGTTGTTATGGCAGTAAGAAGAAGTAGTTGGATTATCAGATTCTTAAAGATCTTTGAAGTTAACGATTTTATATATCTGGTCATAACAGAATAAGTAGGTACAGGGCAGATTGCAAAAGAGGCATCTCAGAGTGGAGGTGGGCCCAGTAGATCACCAAACCAAAGAAATACTGACAACCAGGTGAAAAGAAAAGGCCATAAATGATGGGGAGGGTAGCAACAGAGTTGGGGAATGTTGTGTAAGAATGGGAAGGCTAACTGAGAACTTTTATCCAGTTCTTTCTCCATTCCCACCACGAAGGGCAGGAACCTGGTTCTCCTTTCAGGTATTATTAAAAAATGCTTGCTCTGATTTTCCATGTGGTAATACAGAAAAGCCAAACACCTACATCAAATCTCTTCTTCTTGATAGACTGCAAGCACAAAATCAACCTGGTGAGAGCACTTTCTCTGGACAGGGTAACAGGTCTCTCTTTTTTGCTTAGATGAAAGGTTCCTGAGCTAAGGGGAAAATAGTCCCCAAATCTGAATGAATTCACTTTGGTGTGACATTTGTGCATAAAGTAGAAGGAAAGAGTGTTCATGTGGTTTGGGGTTTTCTGATAAAAATTTCACACTGTTCTAGTGTGTTGGTTTCCCCCAGGAATCTTCACAACTGAGCCTGTGTAAAGCAGTTCCCAACAGACATCCACTTTATTAGCTTTCCTATTTCTCTTGTGGCTGCTTTTTTATTTTTTTTCTTTCAAACTTTTATAGTTTAGACCATCATAGCTATGTGGTAAGTCAGATTTTCATTGCACCACTCTCTGAATGCCCCTGGTGGGAATGAGATGTTCCTTTCATTGTAGTCCATGAGCTGAACACTCTGGGGTGAATTTTTGCATTGGAAAGATAATGGAAGTCCATACAACTCAACATTTCTATTTGCTAGAAGATGAACCTGAGGCTCAGGAGGATAAAGTGAAATTGCCTTCCCTACCTCTGTGACCCTAGTGACTTAAAACTGCCACTATATCTTCTCTTCTTCACTATGCCACCTAGTTAGTGTTATCATTGCCTTTAGACTTGCCTTTTTCAGTCCAATCTCCACATTGATAAATGAGTGATCATTCAAAAATATATTCTTCACAATGATGTCATAAAATCCCTAAGGTTTACCATTGCCTTAAAGTAACCTCTAACTCCATTACAAGACTGTGACTCATCTGACCACTTCTGATTTTCTGCTTGAACTCTTCTCATCTCTCCTTCTCAAGGGCTATTCACTACCCATTACTGACCTCAACATGCTCTTGCGTGCCTCTGGACTTTGCAAATGCTATTCTCTTGCTCTAAATGGACTTCTACTTTTCCCTTAAATCTAGCTCCTACAGATTAGAGGTCAGAACTTGAATGCCACTAATAGCTCCTGCATACTGCCTTAGTTCCTTACATATACCAACCCCTTTTCCAGATACCACTTAGCAACTATAATATGTATTGTAAATACTTTTAAAAATGTATGTTTATCCACTGGACTATGAACTCCATTGGGGCAGGGCTTTTATTCGTTCTTGTTAATTTCCATAAGCTCTGCAAGTAGTACAGTGTTTAGCACATTAAAGACTTGCCATAATTGCTTATAAAAGAAAGGCAATACTGGAATTGAATCTTTCTACTTTTCAGGCTAATGTACTTTTCACTACTCCATATTTTTTAATCTCACTTGAATCACCTGTAATTCCACATGAGCTTATGTCCCAGCTTTATGTATAATCTTTCAGTCCACTGTAATTGCAGCTTAGAGGACTGCCTACTATTCTCTAAAGAGTCACCTAATTTGAAACTTTGTTCCTCTCCTGCCTCTTCAATCTGGTGAAATCCTGTTAATAGATTACCACTTTAATGAACCCTTCCCTGAATCCCCAGGTTGACAGTCTTATGAATCTACTATATTTTCATTGCACTTGGCACACACCTCCATGGTAGTGTTTCCTGTATGTATTTGGCACATACATCCAGGATGACATTTCCTATATTTTTATATGCCTGTCACCATAAAAACTTCAACATTCATGTATTTAGGATAGTGATTAACTTTTCAATGTCAATATTTATCACAAGGTCTGATGCTAATTATATTCAATGAATACTTGTTGAATAAATAACAAAATGGGTATAATATTTTATCTGTTTCTTATCCCTTTATTTCTTACACATAAGAGAGGAGAAGCACCCATATAGTAGAAGGCAAGACACACACATTTAACATCAGAATACCCAGGGTTTCAGTTTTACCATTTATGTGTTCAAGTTACCTAAGGACACTTATCTTACTTTTCTGAATTTCAATTTATGATTAATAAAATTATCTGAAAATCAATAATTTAATATATAAATAAAGTTCAAAATTAAGATATTTACAGAGAATCCATAGTGACCATTTTGAAAATAAATACAATTTTTTAAACAGTGACATTATATTCAGATGTTATTATTAAAAATATATGGATTAAAAATGAGATCTGATGGAGAAGCTAAGATGCTGGCTTAGTAGGAGGACCCTAATCTTGCCTTGTTTCTCAAACACAGCTAGATAACTATCAAATTATTCTAAATACTCAAGAAATAGACCTGAGGACTGATAGAATACACTGCACAACTGGAGGGAAAGAAGAAGCTACATAGAGGAAGGTAGGAATTGTGGAGACATGGTTTGGGGGAGAAACAGATCATGGATGCTACAAAGGAGAAGGAATCCTGGTCCTAGAGCAAAGCAAGAGGGAGAGCAGCACATGGCAATATGCACAAGGAGAATGCTTTCTTAAAGCCATTGGGAAGATAGGAAAATAAGATGGGCTGATTTTCATGAATTTTTGCAACCAGTAGGGCTCAAAGACTGGAGTTTTAGAGGTCCCTGGCTTGGCTGGGGTGGGGACCTGAGGATACTGCCCTCTTCTTGGAGAGAAGACACACAAGCAAACAAGCAAACCTGGGCAGATAGTGAGATCTGAGAATTGCCTAAGGCACACATCTAGAGACTTTACTTTTTTAGAAGGCATCTGTGAGAGGAAGCATTTCCTCTCTAGGGACAAAGGAGCTAGCAAACAGTATTTCCTTCTCCTGCCCCTCAGTTTAGGTACAGAAACACCTACTGAGCACAGCTAACCTGGAAACTGGTTATGTAGCTTGCTTTTCTCCAAAGTCCATGCCCCTGCCCTCTGGTATGACTTCCCTTCTGGGTCAAACCTGCATTGGTCCTAACATGACAAGACCATCCACCAGTGGACCAGTGCAAGTCCCCACCACACCATATCCCTAATGTCTGAAGTTTTAAAAGTCTGCTGGCTTGGCTGGAATGAGCCCAAAGTGCACAACACTGCTCCAGGCAGGCAAGCAACCTGGAGACAGAGATTGAAAGTAGTGATCTGACAAATATCTAGGATGCATGAGGGCAAATTATTTGCTCTTCTGAAAAGGCTTCCCTGAGAGCAGCAAGCACAGACTATCTTCTCCAGGGACAAAGGAGCTGCTGGAACCATTTCTCTCCCCCACGCCTGGCATAAACCAAGTTCAGCAAATAACACAGAACCATCAGTGGTGGCCTCACATCCTTACATCAAGTGCATCTCCCTTGTCCTCTGCTAGTACTGCTTTACTTGGGAAAGTGTACCTAAGGACCAGCACAAAGGGCTCCATCTCCAGAAGATCAGCACAAATCCCCACCATATGGTGTATATGGTCTATACACCATAGAGTTCTGCAAAGCTTCAGTTCTAGTGGAAACAGCATCAAGTCTCATTTAATAAACAGACTAGGGGCTCTTGGGTGGCTCAGTTAGTTAAAGTGTCTGCCTTTAACTCAGGCCATAAGCCCAGGGACCCGAGATCAAGCCCGGCATTGAGCTTCCTATTCAGTGAGGAGGCTGCTTCTCCCTCTCGGAATGCCTCTCCTCACACCTCTCACTTGTGCATGTGTGCACATTCTCTCTCTCTCTCTCTTTCTCTCTCTCTCTCTCTATATATATATATCAAAAAACCAAACAAAACAAAAAAATAAACAGACCAAAGCACAACTAGTTAAAACTCACCACACTCTGGGCAAGGCTGGGCAAGGTCCAAATATGACCCACGGCAAGTAAGGAGAACCACAGCAGATGGCTGACCTGAGGGTTAGAGCAACCAATACACCACAACAGAGTGCACACAGCACACATCAAAGACACTTCCTGAAACACCAGGCCCTGAACATTATTATATGACCTCTTCTTCTTAAAGCCATTACTCTCAGGAACAGAAAACACAATGGATTTTCTAACACATAGAATAAGACAGAAACCTAGACCAAACAACAAGATGAAGGAGTTCATCCCAAAATAAAGAACAAGAAAAGGTCATGGCCCGGGATCTTATTGAAACAAGTATAAGAAATACGCCTGATGGAGAATTTAAATAAATAGTCATAAGGATACTTGTTGGGCTTGAGTAAAACATGGAAGACTTCAAAAAGGCCCTTACCACAGAGATAAAAGAGCTAAAAAACAATCAGGCAGAAATGGAAAATGCAATAACCAAGATTTGAAACTGACTGGATGTAATGACCACAAGATTGGAAGAAGCCTGGGAATGAATATGTGATATAGAAGATATAATTATGGAAAATAATGAAGCTGAGCAAAAGAGAAAAAGCATGGATCATGAGAGTAGACTTAGAAAACTCAGTGACTTCATGAAATATAATAACATTTGTATTACAGGAGTCCCAGAAGATGAAAGATAAAAGGGTACAGAATGTTTATTTGAGGAAATAATAGCTGAAAACTTGACTAATCTGTGGAAGGAAGCAGATATCCAAATCCAGGAGGAACAGAGAACTCCTATCAAAATCAACAAAAGCAGGCCAACACTACAACATATTTTAGATAATTTGCAAAATATAGTGATAAAGAAAAAAAATCCTAAAGGCAGCAAGACAATAGAAGTCCCTAACTTACAAGGGAAGACCCCTATGTTTAACAGCAGATATATCCACAGAAACTTGAAAAGAGAGAGTGGTATAATATATTCAATGTGCTAAATAGGAAAGATTTGCAGCCAAGAATACTACCCAGCAAGGTTGTCATTCAGAATAGGAGTAGAGATAAAGACTTTCCCATACAAATACAAACTAAAGGACTTAATGACCACTGAACCAGCCTTGAAAGAAATATTAAAGGGGACTCTTTGAGTGGGAAAGAAAAATCAAAGTGACAAAGACTAGAAAGGACCAGAGAAAATCTCCAAAAACAATGACAAAACAACTAATATAATGGCAGTAAATACATACCTATCAGTAATTTCTCTGAATGTAAATGGACTAAATTCTCCAATCAAAAGACTTAGTGTGCCAGAATGGATTAAAAAAAAAAAGAAGAAAGAAAGAAAGGAAATAAGTTCCATCTGTATGCTGCCTATAAGAGACTCATTTTAGACATAAAATACCTGCAGATTGAAAGTGAGGTAAAGGAGAATATTTACCATGCAAATGGATGTCAAGAGAAAGCTGAGGTAGCAATCCTTATATCAGACAAACTAGATTTTAAACCCAAGGCTGTAACAAGAGATGAAGAAGGGTAGCATATCATAATAAAAGGGTCTATCCAACAAGAAGATCTAGCAATTATAAATACTTATGTCCCCAACTTGGGAGCATCTAAATACATAAAAAATTAATGACAAACATAAAGGAACCATGAATAATACAACAGTAGTGGCAGACCTTAATACCCACACTTACATCAATGGACAGATCATCTAAGCAGAAAATCAACAAGGAAACTATGGCTTTGATTGACACACTGGACCAGATGAACTTAACAGATATATTCAGAACATTTCATCATAAAGTAGCAGAGTACACATTCTTTACAAGTATACATGGGACATTCTCCAGAATAGGTTAAATACTAGGTCACAGATCAGGCCTCAACAAGTACAAAAAAATTGAAATCATACCATGCATCTTTTCTGATTACAACACTATGAAACTTGTAGTCATCACCAGAAAAAAATTGGAGAGACCACGAATACACAGACGTTAAAAAACATCCTGCTAAAGATGAATGGGTCAATCAGAAATTAAAGAAGAAATTAAAAACAAATACATGGAAACAAATGGAAATGAAAACACAATGGCCCAAAACCTTAGGATGCAGCAAAAGCAGTTCTAAGAAGGAAATACATATCAATACAGATCTACCTCAAGAAGCAAGAAAAGTCTCCAACACCTCTGTGGCCTAGTAGGTTAAGCCTCTGCTCAGGTCATGATCCCAGGGTCCTGGGATAGAGCCCCACATTGCATCGGGCTCTCTGCTCGGCAGGGGGCCTGCTTCCCCTTCTCTCTCTCCCTACCTGCTTCTGACTACTTGTGATTCCTCTCTCTGTCAAATAAATAAATAAAATCTTAAAAAAAAAGAAAGAAAGAAGAAAAATCTCAAATAAACAAGCTAACCTTACAACTAAAGGGGCTAAAAAAAGAACAACAAAAGAAACCTAAAGCCAGCCAAAGAAGGGAAATATAAAGATTAGAGCAGAAATAAGTGATAGGGAAATTGAAAAAAGAGCAAAACAGATCAATGAAAGCAGGAACTGGTTCTTTGAAAAAAATCATAAAAATGATAAATCCCTAGCAAGATTTTTCAAAAAGAAAAGAGATAGGACCCAAATAAACAGAATCACAAATGAGTGTTATTTACCACAGCACCTAGCCTCAGCAATCAGACAACAAAAAGAAATAAAAGGCATTCAAATCTGCAAAGAAGAAGTCAAACTTTCACTATTTTCTGTGAGATGATAGTCTATATAGAAAACCCAAAAAACTCCACCAAAAAATTGCAAGAACTGATATACAAATTCAATAAAGTTGCAGAACACAAAATCAATTGCCTTTTTTTTTTTTTTTTTTCTTTGAGAGAAAAAGAGCACAAGTGGTGGCGGGGCCGGGCAGTGTGGGGGAAGGAGCAGAAAGAGAGGGAGACAGAGAATCTTAGGTTCCATGGCCAGCATGGATCACATGACCCTGAGACCATGACCTGAGCCAAAATCAAGAGTCCCATGCTTAACCAACTGAGCCACCCAGGGTACCTCCGTTGTATTTCTACATACCAAAAATGAAGCATTAGAAAGAGAAATTGGAAATTGATTCTATTTACAATTGCACCGAAATCCTTAAGATACCTAGGAATATACCTAACCAGAGAGTAAAAGATTTGTATTCTAAAAACTCTAAAACACTCATGAAATAATTGAGGATGACACATAAAAAAATAGAAAAACATTCCATGCTCATGGATTAGAAGATCAAATGGTTAAAATGTTTATACTCCACAAAGCAATCTACACATTTAATGCAATCTCTATCAAAGTAATACCAGCATTTTTCACAGAGCTTGAATCACCCTAAACTTTGTATGGGACCACTTTGGAACTGAATAGCCAAAGCAACCTTGAAAAAGAAAACCAAAGCTGGAGGCAGTTATAGTGCTCTGGTACTGGCTCAGAAACAGACACATAGATCAATCGTACAGAATAGAAAACCCAGAAATAGACCCACAGCTATATGGTCAACTAATCTTTGACAAAGCAGGAAAGAATATCCAATGAAAAAAAAGAAAGTCACTTCAAGAAATGACTTGGGAAAGTCTAGACAGCAACATGTAAAATAATGAACCTGGACTACTCTTATATGATACAAAAAAAAAAAAATTCAAAATGATGAAGACCTAAATGTAAGACAGGAGCCCATCAAAATCCTAGAGCAGAGCACAGGCGGTAACCTCTTTGACCTTGGCTGCAGCAACCTCTCGCAAGATGCATCTCTAAAGGCGAGGGAAACAAAATAAACTATTGGGACTTCATCAAGATAAATGGTTTTATGCATAGCGAAGGAAACAATCAACAAAATTAAAGGCAGCCTTTGGGATGGAAGGTGGTATTTCCAATAATATATCTGATAAAGGGTTAGTATCCAATATCTATAAAGAACTGATCAAACTCAGCACCCTCAAAACAATCTAGTTAAGAAATAGACAGAAGAAATGAATAGACATTTTTCCAAAGAAGACATCCAGATGGCTAACAGACATGAAAAGATGCTCAACATCACTCATCATCAGGAGATACAAATCAAACTACGAGATATCACCCCACACCAGTTAGAATGGCTAAAATAAACAATACAGAAAATAACAGATGTTGGCAAGGATGCAGAGAAAGGGGAACCCTCTTACACTGTTGGTGGGAACGCAAAGTGGTACAGCCACTCTGGAAAATAGTATGGAGATTCCTCAAAAAGTTAAAAATAGGCTTACTCTATGGAGCGCCTGGGTGGCTCAGTTGGTTGAACGCCTGCCTTCAGCTCAGGTCATGATCCTGGAGTGCTGGGATTGAGCCCTATGTCGGGCTCCCAGCTGGTGGGGACTCCCCTTTTCCCTCTGCTCCCCACCCTTCTCATGTTCTGTCTCTCTCACTTGCTCTCTCAAATAAATAAATAAAGTCTTTTAAAAAATGTTAAAAAAATAGAGTCATCTTATGACCCAGCAAGTGTACTACTAGGTATTTATTCCAAAAAGTACAAGAATACTGATTTGAAGGGACACATGCACCCTGCTGTTTATAGCCGCATTATCATCACTGGCCAGATTATGGAAAGAATCCAAATGTCTATCAACTGATGAATGGTTAAAGAAGAGATAGTATATACACAATGAACTATTACTCGGACATTTTGATGTCTTTCTCTCAGCCATGTATCTACATGAGCATAACACATAGTCTACCCTTAGAGCCTTCTTTTCTAAACTAATAATTCCCCATAAGCATTTCATATTTTTCCAAAATAAATTTTAATAATTGAAATTAAACTAACATACTTAACAGTTACTTGTGTACTTTTATATTGTTTCAAAAAATTCACAGTTACAAATTATGTTACACTATTATTTTGCCTAAAACTATTGTAACCTAAAAACAAAATTACAAAATGCATTTTTTTAGGTCAAATAATAAAAATATTTTAATTTACATGATAAGTTTTGCCAGAATGATTTCCAAAATGGCAATATAAATGCAAGAATGTTTTTAAGTATAAACTTCCTGCATAATGTGTTCTTGTATTTTCCTGTATCTATGCTACTTTAGAAGATAAAAAAGTATTTTATTGTTTTCAATATATATTTGTTTGCTTACTAGTGAAATTTGTATTTCCCATAATCAATGTATGTTCTTTTCTTTGAGTTATCTTTTAATAGATTTGTGAGAAAAATTAGTATAACTGATTATCACCATATTTATTGCAAACAGTTTTTCTAGTTTGTTCTTCATGTTGGCTTATGATATCAAAATTTATTCTGAGTGCTTATATTATCACTCTTACATGTGTTTTTTCTGAATAACCCATGCAATTACCACTGTTATTATTCTTACTTTAGATATCAGGAATCTGATGCACAGATAAATAATCTGCAGTGATAAGTTAGAATTCTCAGTAGGTAGTGTGGCTTCAAAATCTATACTGTTCAGCAGTATATCATCCTGTCTCAAGACCCAAATTAAAAAGAAAAAAATGTGAGCACCTGGGTGGCCTAATTGGTTAAGTGTCTGACTTTGGCTCAGGTCATGATCCCAGAGTCCTGGGATTGAGCCCCACATTGGACTCCCCGCTTGCTGGGAAGCCTGCTTCTCCCTCTCCTTCAGTCTCTCTCCCCACTCATTTTCTCTCTCTAATAAATAAATCTTTTTAAAAGTTATTATTTTAAAAAAGAGTTATTTCATCTTACAATTTGCTACCGTTCTTGAGGTTGGTCAGAAAACTGTTAATTTTTTTTTTTTCCTGAGTAGTAAACTATGTGGTTCCACCAGTTTGGATTGTTACAAGTTGATATATAACACAACAAATATTTGAATCCCAAATTCTGAGCTCTATTAGTCCCAGATGTCCATATGAAATCACTAAGAATTCACACGACTGCAATCACTTAAAAGACTGTAGAAAAGCAATATTTTCATCAGATTTGGGGAATATGAAAAAAATCTCTTCTAAATTCACCATGCCCTCCAATTTCATATATGGATCTGGCTGTGGTAAAGTGAAACTGTGCTTGTTCAAAACGACCTGCTGAAATCTTGTTTGACTTTTATTTTCTCAGGAGTGGAATTCAAAAATATCAACTATGTACTTTTTGAAATATCATTATTCATAAATATTGGATTTATTATTTCATAGAGATTCTCTGACTTCCCATGAGTTGCCTGAGAAATTATTTGCAATCTTGAGATAGCAAGTACTGTGTAAAGATCAAACAATTTGATTTAATAGATAATATAGTGGCAGAATAATTTATAATGCACATTAAATAAACAAGTGAGTGCATAAAATAAATCTTGCAGCTTGAATTTTTGTACATGAAACAAAGGCTATATAACTACATCAGCATAAAAGACACTACTTACAGCTTTCTAACTGAAAACGAAAAAAAGCACAAAATCCATCCTGATTACTGAAAATTCTGACCTTCGTTTTGAATAAAAAGGACAAACTGCATTAAGCAACGTGGAAAAGAATCTGTCGTGTTATTTTCCTTCATAGCATGATGAGATGGGCATTGTGTTCTATGACCAGTGGTAATGTCCACCACAAGAGATGTCAGAAGGAGATTTTGTTATGAAATTTCAACTCTAAAGCCCTGGTTACTGGGGGTGCCTGGGTGGCAGAGTTAGTTGAGTGATTGACTCTTGGTTTTGGTACATGTCACAATCTCAGGATCCTGAGTTCAAGCCCTGGGTGGACTCTGTGTTCAGCAGGGAGTCTGCCTGAGATTCTTTTTGTCCCTCTTCTTCCCCCCACAAAAATAAATAAATAAATCTTTAAAGTCTTGATTAGCATATTCACAGATAAAATCAATTGCTTAGATTGGCTAGCTTTAAGGAAAACCCACAGGAAACAGTAAATATTATTCTCCACTATTATCAATAATGTAAACCCTGAATGAATATTATTACCATGCATTACACTTGTTTTGTTATTGTATTTTAATATGAAACTGTGCTGATTATTTTCTCTTATACAGTATATGGCACTGTGGTATACAATGACATCATATATAACATGTATTGAGCACTTAATATGTAACAAATTTAATTCTTACAGCAATCCTTAGTGATAAGTAGTGCTAGTGTCTACTTGGAGAGAAATTAAGATGTGCCCATAACACTTTTTGTTGATCCAAAAACATAATATTCAACTTTAAAACCTATAATTACTGCTGTATTTGTTTTCATCATTGCTATCACTCCACAATTAGTACTTGACACATATTAAAGACACATATGATAAATTTAAATACTGTCAGATTTATGCAGTGAGGAAATTTCAAAACCAAGGTCTAATTTCTTAATAAACACGAAGAATAAGAGGAGATAAAGGGTCTGTTAATGATGACATGTTTTATACAGTACAAAACAACATTTTATTATTATATATTATTGAAGTGACTCAAAGGGAAGAACCTGGAGTTTTATGTCCTTCCAATACTCAGGACAATAAATATTCTCATCAGGAAAAAACAAAACACTGCTTATTATAGTTACAATTCAAGACATAAACATATTCACTCACTGTCATATGCTCTGTTTTAATTAACAGAGTTCTGTTGGGGTTGCTAATCTTTGATAATTGAAAAGAAAATAGCAAACACATTTACACAGACGATTTGTCATGTTAACATACAGACACCCAATCACAATTCAGTATGGGAATCAGGCAGGCAGGAAAAGGAAGTTGCTTGGGAGTTGATATGGCCAAGATTTGAGCAACTGACAAGAGAGGGGCCCAGAACATTGCACCCTGAGATATGGAATACATAAGCGTTGCTCTGATTCACACCCACTAAATATCTGAGGGCACTGGTCTGGCAGGGGGCACCTATCCATCATAGGCATTTCTAAGCATAAATGGGGGAGATCATGAGACTAAGTCTCACTGAGATCGTAGTGAATAGAGTCTTCTCAACCATGGAAAAAATACTGATGAGGATTTTAACAAGTTGTTATAGCGCCTGACAAGCTCAGGATGAAATGAGGGCATAATCAAAATGCTGTGGCAGAAATCTCTTCATGCAGATTTTGTACACTTGGCAGAGAGAGGGGAATGGGGAGCTATTGAATTCAGGCCTGGGGCCTCACTTTAACCATTTTAGATAATGGGCTTGAGACAGAAAACAAAACACTGACTCTATCGGTTGCATCCAAAGGCTTCTAATACGCTACCAGGGTCATTGTTAGTTGCCTGGGGACAGAAAGGAACTACATAGGCATCTGTCAGGCTTCATTAATTGGGCAACTCAGCACAGGCATGAAGAGAAAGAGATCATAAAGCATTATGATTACATTTGTTATTGGTGAAATAGTTATCACTGAATCCCTAGGAAAGAATAAGCTCTTAAATATGCATGTGAAATCCACCAGTAAGAGAGGAGTGAGAATCTGATTATAATATCTATTCATTCACTCAACAGATAATAACTGAGAATCGAAGTGTCAGACATGTTTCCAGGTGCTAGTGTTAAAACTATTAAAAAATACTACAAGCTTACACTCCAGAATTTCCCTTTCCCTTTCTACACACTAAAAAATAGCTTATTTTACGATCAAAAGTTTTTTCTGTGTATATTGTTGTGGTAAAACCGAGAAACATTGAATTTTGATGAGTGTCTTTACTTGATTTCCTTGAAGGTTTTAAGATATTGTTCTCTAGATACATGATCAAATGCAAATTTTGTTAAGGATTTGTACAAAAATAGTATTCTAACTAACTGTGGTAAGTTGTCATAAAAAAGCCTGAATACAGTTGAAGTTACTAAAAGAGCAAAGTTGTTTTATTTAGACCTCAGTAGAGAATTTTAGTTCATCATGTGCTTCCATTCATGGACTCTATCATCATCAATCTTTACAAGCCTTCTCTCATATGATATATTATACTTTATTTATTTCTTGCATTTTATTTTATTTTATACCCATCCTCCCCATAAATAGATTCTCAAGTTCATATATCACCAGGAAATTGCATAGATCTTTTGAAAAACAGGCAATATTGTTGGGAATATATGCATGTTTAAATACGTCTTAAAATAGATAATAAAGTCTTAAGAATTATTCAGCCTTGAAAATGGTTTTCAGGGATACCTAGGTGGCTCATTTGGTTAAGCATCTACCTTTGGCTCAGGTCATGATCTCCCCGTCCTGGGATCAAGTCCCAGGTTGGCCTTACTGCTCAGCAGAGCATCTGCTTCTCTCTCTCTCTCTCTCCCCCTCTGCCCCCAACTCCTGCTCATTCTCTCTCTCTCTCTCTCTCTAAAATAAATGAATAAAATCTTTAAAAAAGTTTTCATATACTGACTTACTTAATTCTTACAACTATTTTATTGTGTAAATACTATCATTTTTTATTTTATTTACAGATAAGGAGATAACAGATAAGAGCTAATTTACAGATAAGAGCTAACAAGAACAAGAGCTCACACAGCTAACAAGAAATTGTACCCAGATAATGTGGCTATTGAATCTGGAAGTTTTAACCTACCTTTATGTACACTGCCTCTATATGTGTTGCATTGTGATGTAGATCTATTTTCCATATCTTGATTTTCCACTTGACACTACATTTATAAGATCTGTCCCCAAGAGTGTAAAAATGCTCTTCATTGTTTCCAACGACTACTGCTGCATACCATTCTATAATACATACTAACTACATTTTATGTAACTTTTCCTTGTTAGAGACACCTGGATTATTTCCAACTCTGCTTCTACAAACAGTAATGCAGTAAACATTCTACAGAATTCTCTTTTGAGGCTTGATTGTACAGTTTGTATGTGGAGTGTAAATGCTGGGTCATTCTATACATGCATGTTAAATTTGACTATATCCTATTAAAGTACTCTCCAAAATTGTTATACCAGTTTTCATTCCAAGAGGAACGCAGCCAGATCACTATCTTGTTATCTACTATACAACCCTTGATATTTATCATAGGGTTTGCCAGTTTGCCAGTCTGATTAAAGGTATATCCCTATGGTCTTGCCATTTCTCTTTGCCAGAGGAGTTAATTGTCTTTTCATATAGCTTTAGCCATTGGGGTTTTGTTCTGTAAATTAATCCTGTTCTTTGTTTATTTTTTCTAATGTATTGAACTGCGGTTTCTTGTTGATTTGAAGTAGTTTCTTGGATATATTTTATATTAATGTAGAAATCTTTTAAAGACTTTTGAAGTCCTTTTTTTTTTTTTTTTTTTTTTTTAAGTAGCAGTTTTGGCATTAACAATCACAAATCACTGATGTCCTTAGTGGAACTAAGAAATTCAGTGATAATCACAGATTATCATGACTGAAACAAAAAGAATAACGACAAGGACAGCAAATCCACAACACAGTGTTAGTGAAAATGGACTAACATACTGCATCGGAAGGTTTACTAAGCATAACAACCCAGAGAAATAGGTGTTGTTAGCCCCATTTGTATGATGATTAAACTGAAACTTGGAACAGTTACTTATCCATGGGTTGGTAATCGAAGGCCAGTAGGATTTGGGCAAAGTTAGAAGCAGTGGCTCCCCATCTTCACTTTTATCAACAGAACAAGTGATTCTGAGGGATTAGTTCTTTACTAATACTTTAGAAAGACTGTCTTTCTGAATCCTGGATCTGCCAGATTTTGTGACTGTGGCTTTATATGCAGAGGAGGAAAAAATGGCTGAAGCATAAGTAAGGGAGAAATCCAGAACTGTTTGCCGATTGTCGTTGCTCTCTCTAAAGCTATAAATGCCCAAGTAGCTCTTGGTCCACCTATAAAGAGAAAGGTACTTTGGTAAAATATAATTGCAAGCAAAATCTTCTGTTAAACTGGGAAACCTGTCCACAAATATAGTCGAGGAAGAAAACAGTTTATTACTGGATGAGCATTCAATCAGAATGTGAGGTGCTTGAGAGACAGTCTGCTCAGATTGCAAAGATAAAAAAGGAAAGTTATCTTTTCATATAGTCAAGCAGATATAACCTATTGCATATGTGTTTTCAATGTAAACAATAGCTAATCTTCTAGTAAAAGGGCTTGACCACATCAAGAACACACTTAGTGTGATAATGTGTGATTGCCTGGTGATTAGGGTGACCACCTATGCTAGTGAATTGGCTTTACTCAAAGGAAAAATAAACTTTCCATATCCCTGTAACAGAAGACAGTTTTGTAATTTGAAGCCAGCTGAAATTAATCTCCTGTCCTCCCACAGAAACTGCGAGACCTGGATCCTATCCTTCTTGGATGTTTACATTCCCAGGTCCTTGAGAAAGCAATCCCTGTGCATTCATACAGCTAACAAAACTCTTCCTTAACTTTTAAAATGATTTACATACATTCATGAGAGAGAAATAATTTACAATGACAAATTTTCTTAAGCAAAGGTCAAAAAAAAAAAAAAAGAAAAAAGGCAGTAGAGGTGGAGGGAAATCTTCCCCCTCATTTTTAACAAGGAGAGAATAAGGCCTCTTCTTTTTAATTTGTATTGAATTTGTATTGCTTTTATAGGTGCTCCTGTATTCTGCAGTTAATACTTGCGGATACTACAGTGTCTGATGTCTTTTGTCCCATGGTAATTTTAGGTTAACAACAAGCTTTTAGGGTAAAATAAGGCATAAGCTTTGATAAAGTGTTTTCAATGTATTAAAACAATTAGTTCCCACTTCAACCTAGGAGAGCAATACTATTATTGTTCCCTTTTATAGATGAGCAAGAGCACGTAGAGGCACAAAACTGAATTAATAACTCCAGGTACCCTGGTTCTGGAGTCTAGATAATTAGCCACTCTTCATACCCTAGAATCTCTTTCACCTATGTTTATCTCTCTCCCCACTCCCTTATATCTTACTCCTTTCTTTAAGACCACTTTGGTGATGTTTTAATTCTGCAAAACACAAATGGTTTCCTTTTAGACTCACATAAGCTTAATTTTCCAAAGGAACCAGACTACTACTCTGACAGCAAATGACTGTTAGTTATTTTGAGTATTTGGAATTTATGCCTCATTAATTCCTGCTCAATAAAACAGAAAAGTATAATGCCTTAAAAAGAGGATACAAAATCAAAAAGCACTTGCCTCATAGTCTTTGTTTCTTTTCATCAAAAAGTATATAGGATGGCTTGTAGAGTACCTAGGTGGCTCAGTCAGTTAAACATCTGACTCCTGATTTCAACTCAGATGATACAGTTCTGGGATCAACCTTAGTTGATCCACAGTGTGGAGCCTGCTTAAGATTCTTTCCGCCCTCCTCTGCCCTTCCCCATTTGTGTGTTCATGTGTGCACTCTATCTCTCTCGAAAAATCTGAAATAGTCTATTATATTTCTATTAAAGTGATTGTTTTTTGGTATAAGATGGTCATGTCTATGGATATATAAATACCAAAGCAAAAATCTTGCCTGCCAAAAATATGTTACCTTATTAAATCTCTCAGATAAAGTAAGTATAAGTATTGGGCTAAACACAGAATAGTTGAGGAGGATAAGGTCTTGGGCTTCCGACATTTACACCCTAATGGGCAAGGTGGATCCATTAACTTTCCAAGCAATGTAACCATTACAAAACCTCTTTTGCATTCATTATCTCATTTGATCTTCATTGTAACTAGTGCTGGAGGTCTTATTTTAATTTTCACTTTGCAGGTAAAGGAATTGAGGCTCAGAAAGGTTAATTGATTTGCTCAAATTTACACTCTAAATGAAAGGGTGAAACCAGAACATTTTCCTAAATCTTATGCTCATTCCACTCCTCAAGAGTTGCTTAATTTTCTAAATACTGCCCTTTAAAATATAAAACCAAGATTTCTAAAATTAACCATTAAATCAATATATTTTTTAATTTTTTATAAACATGTTTTTATCCCCAGGGGTACAGGTCTGTGAATCGCCAGGTTTGCACACTTCACAACACATTAAATCAATATTTTATTAAACAATATTTTGATTTGTTTCTAAAATTTAGCTTGGAGAATGTAGTTGACAGCTCTTGTTTTGTACTACACAGCATTCATTTTACCCATATTCTGGTAGCTGCATTCTTCTTTTCATCAGGGCAAAATCCGTAGCTATTCCATGACCTTAGGGTTTGCAGCAAACACTGTTGCTCCAATCCTTTTGAGTTTCTTTGTGTCCCTGCCCAGGTTCCACGTGCATTTGCTTCCAGTGGCCGGGAGTATGACTTCTCTTCAGAGGACTGCCCTTAGGACCCTGGACAGCTCCATGTGCGCGCGCGTGCGCTCACCCCCCCCCCCCCCACTCGTCCTCATACCCAGCTCTGACCTCATACACAGGAGGTCTGGAGCTTCTGTTTACTTGTGTCCAGGAATTGAAAAGTGTAGAAGTAAATTGCAAGAAAGATTAAAGACGTATCTTTGTGGATAGTGCCTGAAACACACTCTGTCTGGACTCTGTCTGAAATCACACCCTTGCTTTGTTTCCTTCCTATCCCCATCCTCCTTTCTGGTTTCTCATAGTATTGCCTTAGTCGCCTACAGAGGGATCATTGATTTCAGGGTCAGCTTCTAGAAAATCATATGACCTAGCCCTAAGACAATTGGTGACTCACATTCTCCTGTTATACATTTGTGTTTAAGGTTGATATCCAGTTTAAATCAATGAGATACAATAAGATTTTCATGGTAACTGTATTGGAAAAAACATTGCCTCTTCCTAAGGGAATTGAAGCTGAAAGAATATAAAGCTTTGACCTCCTACAGCTAGTTTTTCTAAGCCTGTTAGAGAGCACAGCCATGGCATGAAGAGTCAAGTTAAGCCAAGTGGTGAGGAGAAAACAGATGCTTAAGAATGTCATTTATGCCAGTACATCAAGCTGTGCCTGAAGGCAGCCCTACCTCTGGACTTCTCAGTTACATGATCCAAAAAATTTCTTTTTTTGTTTCTGCCAGATTGGCACAAATTCTCCGAAGAATAAGGAACTACTTTTTTTCTTAAGGGAGAGATTCTAAATGCTCTTTACTTTTTTTTTTATGTTTTTATTTAAACAGCTCCTTCTTATAGAGAAAACTGAGATACATTTTTCAATTGTGATAAAAGAGTGTTGACTCCTCTTTTTCTCAGCAATAAAAAAATAGAAATCTCGAAACCATTCTGTGTACTCAAATTTTAGATCCACATATTTAAAGGTAAAGAACAAGTCACTGCCTTCTTTAGCTATTAGTACAAATGTTTTCCAGCAAAATAAAACACTGCCTCTGATTTTTTTTTTTTTGCTAATAAAAATCCCATCTTTGGCAGTAAAACCAGTTCTAAAGTTAATGCAGCACAAATGACTTTAACAATTTTTCACTAAATTAACCCAAAGCTTTCTATACAGTGTTTTAAGAACTATACTATCAATTATTATTTTAAAATGTTGAGAGACAAGGGTGGTGGTATGAATAATTCTAAAAGTATTATATCCACACCAAAAAGAAATAATGACATTATTATTATTATTTATTACTATTACTATTACTATTATTACTAATTACAAGCAATACATAACTGAGAGTATAGGTTCTGGAGTGATATGTGTTCTGTAATGGTATACAAATTCTGACAGAGTCTAGCTATCTACTTGTTCAGTTTTGGGGAAGCATAACTACTCTGAGATTGAATAACCTTAACTGTAAAATGGGAATTATGATGATATTTATGTATTTAAATTTTTTGAAGGATAAGGAGATAACGTATGTCCAAATTCTTAGCACAATGTTGGCCATATAGTAAAAATTTAAAATTAGCAATTGTCACTGTTTCCAGGGGGAAAATAATTTGTTCACATTTATTTCTACATAGTTTTTATAAAAAATACTTTTCTACCACAAAAATAATTCTCATTCTTAGTAAAAGACTCACATAGCTAAAAGTAAAATATATTACTTCATCCCATATCTCTGGATATGCCCATATCTCTTCTTGCCATATGTACAGTGGTCAAATTAAGAGAAACTGTGTGATAGGCTTTTAGGAGGTATGTAAGAAGTGTTTATTGAATTAATGAATGCCTCTTCAACACAAAGTTGTGATTTGTAACATCAAAAAGGTGTGAAAATTCAATTTTAGCCAATCAGCTATTTGCTCTTTTTATATGACACATCTGAATAATAAACTTTTAATGAATGTTTTAGTTTCTTTTACATTATTGACCAATATATGCAATTGTTAATAATAAAATATGGGCAAAAATCATAACTAACCATTGCAGTATTACAAAGCTTTGAAAATTATGCGTTTTGAGGGTTGCTGAAGGGGAGGTAGGTGGTGGGATGGGGTATCTGGTTGATGGACATAGAAGGGTATGTATTGTAATGAGCACTGGTATTATATAAGACTGATGAATAACAGACCTGTATCTCTGAAGCAAATAATGTATTGTATGTTAATTAATTGAATTTAAATTAAAAAAATCTTTAAAAAATTATGAAAGTTTTAAATATATTAGCCCATTTAACTCAAAATATCCATTTGAGAGGTAGTATTATTCCCATGTCATAAATTAATAAACTGAGGCTTATAGAAATAAAATAAATTGAATCAAGTTATGAAGTTGAGATACTGAGTCTGCCACTTGACTCTAAATCTCATTTTTTCAGAAATATTTCACCATTTTGAATTACTCATGGGATCTATGATAAAAGCTTTTGAAGGAAAATTTGGTGATTAAACTTTTGATGAGCAAGTGCAGGAGGGATCTCTGCATAATCTAAATTCAACCAAACCTAATATATAGCATATCTAGGGTAGAGCCAAAGACAATGCCTTTACTTTCAGGGAGTATGGTAAAAAGTATTCTCACCTTCATAGTGCTCTCCTAGGAGGCATTCACCAGATTGGTATAAATTAGGCTGAATCCTGCCAGTTATTTTAGCTGAGAAAATTTAATAGAAGAAATGGTAACCAGGAATTGGTTTTTAAAAATAAAAATTGGGGCACCTGGGTGGTTCAGTCAGTTAAGTGTCTGTCTTCAGCTCAGGTCACGATTCCTGGGTCCTGGGATCAAGTCCCATATTGTGTTCCCTGTTCACTGGAGAGTCTGCTTCTTCCCTGAAGCCCCCAAATTGTGCGCTCTCTCTCTCTTTCTTTCTTGCAAAAATAAATTTTAGAAAATCTTAAAAAAAATAAAAAATTATAAATTGTAAAAAGTGGAAATGGAACACTATGGCAGTGGTTATCAAATTATGGTCCTAGGGATGACTAAGACCATTTCAGGAGGTCCGTGAGATGTAAATATATATATAATACTAAGGCATGATTTGCTTTTTTTCACTCTCACTCTTGTCCCCATGAGTGAAGTTTTTCTGAAGACTATGTAATGTAATGACATCATCACTGATGATTAACAAAATATGTGTTGTGTATTGTTTTCCAGAATTGCTAGTTAATAAGTTTGGAAATAATTACATATGTACATATTTAAATATTATCTGTTTGTTCTTTATTGTATTCTGTCTAGGATACCTATGATCATACCTGCTATAATCTCTGTAACATCCTTATCATCCAATAAATTGTTATTTTGAAATCCAAAAAAATTCCTTATGCATATATGTAAGTAGCAATGAAGTACACTTTCTTACTTTGTTTTGCATTTTTTTAATTTTTTCCAAAATACTTCCATGAATTTTCAAATTTCATATGTATCTGTTATTATTTTAGATTTTACAATATTTTACATAATTAAATTTTTAAAGATCTTCTTTTTGTTATAATTAAGAATGAATCATTGATTTATAAAAGGAGTTTAGAAGACTTGCTTTCCTCAACATACAGTGTACCTTACTCTTAACTATAACAAACAAAATGTTGGTACAGAGGGGAGGTGGGTGGGGGATGGGTTAAGTAGGTGGTGGGGATTAAGGAGAACACTTGAGATGAGCACAGGGTGTTTATGGAAGTGTTAAATCACTGATAATACACTGATATTACCTGAAACTGATATTATACTGTATGTTAACTAACTAAAACTTAAATAAAAACTTAAAAGAAAGTTAATACCAGGAAAGTTGACTTTAGAACAAAATATACTCCAATGATAAAGATAGCACATAGTAATAAAAGAGTCAATTCATCAAGAAGACAAAATAATTTTAATATAAATGCATCAAATAACAGAGTTTGAAGTATACAAGGCAAAAATTGAAATACAAATAATTTCACAATTATAGTTGGAGATTTTTTTTTTTTAAGATTTTATTTATTTGACAGAGAGAGAGAGAACAAGTAGGCAGAGAGGCAGGCAGAGAGAGAGGGAGAAGCAGGCTCCTTCTTGAGCAGAGAGCCTGATGTGAGGCTGCATTCCAGGGCCCTGAGATCATGACCTGAGCTAAAGGCAGAGGCTTAACCCACTGAGCCACCCAGGCGCTCCTATAGTTGGAGATTTCAACATACCTCTTTTTGTAATTAATCTTTTAAAGTACCAAAAAAACCCCTTTCTTTATTAATAATCACAAAAAAATTGTAAAGAAACTCTTGGTCAAATGTTAAGTAGATAAGTAAGGCATGGGGCGTCCATACAGAGGAATGCTGTGTAATGCAAAGGAATGAGGTACTGATATATGCAACAACATGGTTCATGTTGGTTGCTTTCTGCTAAGTAAGGAAGCTAAACACAAAAACTGCATGCTGTATAATTCTATTTATATGGCATCTGAAAATGCAAATGGAGACAGCCTATCAGTTGTAGTCTAGAACAGGGATTCACCTTAAAATGGGACAAAGGAACATACTGGGGTGAAAGAAATGCTCTATACATTAATGTGGTAGTATTGACATGACATGTATGTTATGCCCCAATAACAGGTGCATGATTAAAGGAGCGAGACTGATACAAAGAGAAGGTCAAGCAAAGCTATATTTATCACCAAGCATCAAGAATCAAACTGACCGGCCAGGGCCGCACCTCTTACAGAGAGGGTGACCCTGCTCTCCTTTACAGACTAGCTTTTAAGGGCAGAAGCCATGCGGTTAGGCCTGGCCACATACAGGTGGCCAATAAAATTCTAACACACAGAGAAAACTGCACAGTGTTGCTCGGTGACCAATTGAATTACAATTTCACCTAGGTTAGGATTGGTGCCCAAAAGGCTCCCAAAGGGCAGGGCCCGTACTCCTTGGTAGCTAGGGAGACAGTATGCAACCCCCCACTGATCGGATGTCTCCACCTGGCCTGACCCATCTTTGTATTTGTGCTTTGTTACCTGAGGCTGGTTTCCGGGACTTGTTTTTAACTAAGTCCCCTGGGGGGAGGGGAGCAGGGACAGTTTAAGGGTTAAACACCAAGGTTATTGTTTAACCTCAATGGAAGCCTCTGGCTAAAATATAAAAATATAAAATAGGTCCTTACAATGTACACTTGTAAAAACCTCTCAAACTATTTAAAAGAAGTGGACTGTTGTGATACATACACAGACATGTATAACTAAACCTGACTTTAAACAAAATTTTTAAGATAAAAGAACTAAGTAGCAAGTTACTTCTATTCAAGAGTCTCTGCTCTTTTTCTGTAAAGTAAAGATAATAAAAATATGTAACTTTGATCAGTGTGATGGCTCTGGCCCGTGATAAGCATGAAGTCAACATTAGCTAGTTTTCTTGTTATTATTTTCATAAAAGATATATATATTACAAGTCTTATAAATGTATACATCTTTTAACTGACACATCAAAAAAGAAAGAAAATCAGTTAATTTTTTTTCCTCTACATAATGGAAATAAATAAAATCTACTGGTTTAACAAGAATTTTCAAAGTCTAGTGTTTACTTCTTTGTTTTTTAAAAAAATTATCTATCTATCTAAATTATATATATAACAATTATCTATCTAAATTATATATATAACAACATATATTGTTTTTCCTTTCTGTTTTGATGTAGTCTATACAATGGAATATTTTTAATGCATTTAGCATGAATGTATGGAAGAATATTCAGACTTGTCAATATGTACCTTATATATTTTAAATCAAAGAATCAACTTAAAATTGTATTTATAGTAAGGTCTCATGTTTGTAAAAATGAATAATACATATGAATAGAAAATTATATCTGGAAAGAGAAACTCCAAAATTTTAATATTGGCCAATTCTGGGTTGCAAGATGCTAGTATTATTTCAACTTTTATCTTAATAATATTGTTGGGCACCTTGGATGCACAGTCAGTTAAGCCTCCAACTCTTGGTTTCAGCTCAGGTCCTGATCTCAGGGCTGTGAGATCTACCCCTGTGTCAGGCTCTGCAGAGTCTGCTTGGAATTCTCTCTCCTTCTCCTGCTCCCTGTTTTACTGTTGCTCCCGCTCATGCTTTCTGTCTCTCTCAAAATAAATAAATAAATCTTTAAAAAATCATATTGTCTGTTTTTCATACCATTACTATGTTTTACTTTTCAAATAAAAAACAAAATTTTGTTTTATAAAGAAAAAAAAAACAAAATTAAACAAACAAACAATCATGGCTAGGGTTGCACATGCTCATCTTAGCTAGAAAACATGTATAAGCAAGCAGAAATTTGTTACATTTCCCTAATTGCTGTCATTCATTATCCGTATATGGAAGATTTTCTGAAAACCATCTATCTCTCAGAGTGTAAGTATGGGTTAAAAAGAACACTTTCCCAAACATTCCAGAGCAGCCTAGGTCAGAAACCATGGTTTAAAGCCATGCCTCCAGAAAGACACAAGTTTAAATAATTTAGAATCCACAACTCTCTCTTTTTCAGTACATAGTTTAGAAAGAGTATATGGGCCATTTCTCTAAAGGGAGAAATAAATAAAATCTCTCTCTTTAACAAGAGTTTCAAAATCTTCTGTTCAGTTTCTTAGATTTCTTTGTTGTTTTATTTGTTTAATTTACCTCTTCTAGTTCTAGTTCTAAAAATTCAGAGTAGAGAGAACATTAAAGGTCAGGCATATAGCAAAATGACTACAAGTAACTTAAGAGCTTTGGTCTTTGATACAGAAGACCTGAGTCTAGAGATGCCTAGGTGGCTCAGTGGGTTAAGCCTCTGCCTTTGGCTTGGGTCATGCTCTCAGGGTCCTGGGATTGAGCCCTGCATCGGGCTCTCCACTCACTGGAGAGCCTGCTTCCCACTACTCCCCCCCCCCCCACTTCCCTCTGTCTACTTGTAATTTCTGTCAAAAAAATAAATAAAATCTAAAGAAGAAGAAGAAGAAGAAGAAGAAGAAGAAGAAGAAGAAGAAGAAGAAGAAGAAGACGACGACCTGGGTCTAGTTGAATCTGAACTTGGGAAGCTACTATGTCTTCAAAAGATACTTAATTGCCTTATATAATAATTGACTTTAGAATTAAGTGAATGCCAAGGTCTCTTTGGTCCCTAAAATTACATTTTATACATTTATAGTTAAATGCCAATGGTTAAAAATAAATATTCTCCAGCACCAGTGAGATGAATATGTCAAAATTAACCTCAACTGGAGGAAATTGAGAGGCACTAAAAATAGGGTTGCAGAAGATTCAAGGGCCAGATCTTGATACTCAACACTGGTTACAGGAACAACAAGAAAACAAAGCACATGCTGCCCAGTGGCTTTCCATAGTTCGCAATCCATTATGTTAAGGAGCTTGAAGTACATCTGATGTGCAACAAATCTCCCTGTGCAGAGATTGCTCACAATGTCTCCTCCAAGAACTGCAAAGCCATTGTGGAAAGAGCAGCCGCTATCAGAGTCACCAATCCCAAAGCCAGGCTGTGCAGTGAAGAAAATGAGTATGTGACAGACAGCTTATGTGCATGTCATATTTTGTTAATAAAACCATAAAACTATAAAAAACAGAAATACAAAAATATGAAAAATATCAATATAGATTAATGTGTTAACTTTCATGTCCGCCAAGAGCACATAAACAACGTTTTCTCATGAGCAGTACCCCATAGCTTGACAGTAACTTTCCTAAGTGATCTGCTGCTGCTCTCTCTACTGACAGCAATAATTTATATTTATCTGGAGGTTGTTTAAGATATCAGCTCCATTTAAAGGAAAAAACAGCATAACTTACATTTACTTCAGGTATTTATAAACTTGTTTTGGCCCTTTCTGACTTTGTAGAATAGCCTAAATATGAATTACAAAATTTAAATAAGAGATTAAAAATTAGAGATGAAAGAAGGAAGGAATATAGGAGAAAAGAAGAGAAAAGAAGAGATGAAAATGAAAGAAAGAGAAATGTAGGTATCCTTAGTTCCCATTAAGAATATTTAAATTATGGATGTCTCACTTTAGGTTCTCTTAAAGCAACAAAACCTGAAGTAAAAACTTAAATGCTGACATTTTACGGATGAGTGAAATCCCAGGAAAACTGGAGTGAGGTAAAATGAGGTGAGGATGGAGGAAGAAAGACCTCACATGAGAGGATGTATTTTTGAGCTGGTTATATAGCCAGAAATAAGCACAGCAAGTCACTCAGCGTGAGGGACATTTGAGACAATTACTATGTGCGGAGTTCCTGTATCCTACCTTCCACTGGCCAGGTTCACTCCATAAAGTTCTTGACACTCAGAGCTCTAGGTTTTGTCATCCAGTGTTACTGGGCAACTTTTGGAGAAGACCATCTCAAAGCCGGTCTCTATGGTATTCACTGGAGAACACATGGTAGAAAGCAAGTAGTATAGCTAAAGATGTGTGGTGAAATGCTGTCCATTCATGTCGATAAACAACATGGTGTTCCAAGAGCCATGGCTTGAGAATCTAACTACCCGTACGTGGGTCTCACCACAAGGTGGCATTAAAGCCCAGAGGGACTTCCTTTCACCAATATTAAACCTATCAGAATGAAGATAATTCCAGACAATCTTGGAGGTTCATCACAAACATAGAGCAGAAAGTGATGGCTGAGCAAACCTAGAGAGTTACATAAACTGAGTTGCACACTTAAGGTAATAATACTTTGCCTTAGAATTATAACTTTTTGTGCTAACTAGAACACATTTCTAATCAATTCATTCACTAAAGACAGGTGGCAGGCTGAAGGAAGCCAGTCCACTGCAAATCAGTCTGCAAGGAAGTTACCTGTAACAGGAAAGAATAGGTCTCCTTGATAGCCCCGTGGATTTCCTGTAGGAAATATTCACTGCCTGAAATATTCTGTCAGGTTGTAAGGGTAAGCATAATAATAAAATTTCCACTAATTAGCTTTGATGCAATCCCTTGATGGCCCCATGATAAAGATATTAAAAAAAAAAAAATGATATCTAAGGATGAATTTCAACCAGACAAAGGGCTTTGGCAATGGTTGTCTTGTCTTTAAAAAAAAAAAAAAAAAGGTCAAAAAAGAAAACAACCAGCAACTGTCTCTCTTAAATTGATTTTGATATAATTACAGGACTGAAACATTAGTTCTTGGAACTGTCAAACGTGTGTCTTTTAAAGAATTGAGCCTTACTTGGGAGAGAAAAGAAGCCATCAAAACTCTGCTGAGCCGTGTTAATGGATGACTGGTTTTTCCTTGTGTAACTGCAAAGAAAGATAAACCATGAACCATAAATCTGTGTTTCATTTTCCTTTAATCTGTATTCAACTTTAGTTCACTGACATCCAAAAGATTTCTTGTCATTAAAAGCCTGCACATTACCTAGTAAATTCAGAAGAAATTCCTTGTGAAGAGGAAAAAAAGGAGGATATTTCAATAGATCAATCGACTGCTTATTGATTTTAAAATATTATTTTGGTGGCACATAGGAAGTACTTTAAGATTGCTTCGAATTGTGAATTTTTATTTATAACAGAATCCAGATATTCAAATGTTTCCTAAAAATGAACTGAATTTATTATATAATTTTGCCCACAAATTTTGCGGCTGAGACTACAATTCTTTTTTTTTTTTTTTTTTTTTTTAAGATTTTATTTATTTAATTGAGAGAGAGAGTGAGAGGGGAAAGGTCAGAGGGAGAAGCAGACTCCCTGTCGAGCAGGGAGCCAGATGCAGGACTCAAACATGGTTGGAGGTTAGGATCATGACCTGAGTCTAAGGCAGTTACTTAACAAACTGAGTCACCCAGGCACCCCTGGGACTGGAATTCTTATTTCAGTATACATTCTCTCCTTTTTTTTTTTTTTTTTTTTTTTTTTTTAAAGTAAGAGCACTCCCTTTAAAAAAAAAAAAAAGACTTTATTTATTTGAGAGAGAGAACGAGAGAGAGTATGAGCAGGGGAGAGGGGAAGAGGGAGAGGGAGAAGTAGACTCTCTGCTGAGCAGGGAACCCCTTCTCCCCCTGCCCAGGAGGTGGGGCTCAATCCCAGATTCTAGAATCACAACCCTAGCATAAGACAGACGCTTAACCAACTCAGCCACCTAGATGCCCAAGTAAGGGAACCCTTAAACATTAGCAAGATACATGGGTATCAGAATAAAGACTGTATTCCATGGTCTTCCTCCTAGGTAGGTATAGCCACTTCACTAAGCTTGGTTCATGACTTGTGAATATAGGTATGTGCTCATCTTCTCGGATCTTGTTCTTGAATAAAAGGAGAATACCTTCCACTTTCCTTTTGATCTCTTGCCAATGGCTGATAGAAGCTATGGCGGCAAGCTCTTTTAGAAAATGGAATCTGCGGCAGAGGTAGTATATGTTCACAAAACATTCTGTATATCCCCACCATATCCCAAGTCCTTGTCATCAGGTAGGACCAAATGACTACTTTTTTTTTTTCATAATTTTTAAATTCTTTTTTATAAACATATAATGTATTATTAGCCCCAGAGGTACAGGTCTGTGAATCGCCAGGTTTACACACTTCACAGCACTCACCATAGCACATACCCTCCCCAATGTCTATAACCCCATTACCCCCTCCCTACCCTCCTACTTCTGAGGGGAAGTGATGGAGAGATCACTAACCTGCTTAGGCAGAGAAAAACCCTGGCGACAATCTGCATTCTCTTCCTCTGCCAGGGTGACGAGGGAAGACTTATATTCCATTTGATGGTGCTATAAGATGGTAGAATCACCATCAGCCCATGTCCCTGAGACACTTTTTTGAGCAAAAACCCTTTGCTGAGGATATGCTGCTGCTGGAGTAGACAATAACCCTATTTACATTAAACCTCTGGGACTTCAGGGTTAATTTGTTAATTTAAGATAGCTAATCCTGACTAACAAATGAATAGCGGCAACATCCTGTGAAAGGCAGAAGAAAGTGGAGAGAAGCTGGATCTCCAGCAGGGCAGAGCTTCTAAATCAGATTTGGTTCTTTTATATAGTTATGTAAGAGCGAAATCAACATCTTTCTTGTTTAAGTTCCTGCTTATGGGCTTATGTGCGAAGTTCTACACTATCCCAAGGGTCACTCACCAAATGTGAATTTAAATTCTTTTATGTTCACATTTTCTAAAATAAGAGTTATAATCATACATAATAAAATAATAGTTGTTAGGACTTTTTAAAACCACCATTTTGAAATCTCCTTTGAATGATAGTCTCTGATAGTCTCTGAAAATATTCCCATCCAAGATTGTTGTATCATAAAATATGCATAACTTTGAACGTGTGTTGCCTCTTACACACAGTGGTAAACTTTAACTGAAGCATGACTACATTCTAGGAATTGTGTTAAGTAATTTGTGCATGTGACTTTGTTTACTCTTTATGATATTATAAGGTAGATACTATAATTATAATCCCCATTTATATATTTATTGTATCATACTATATATTTATCCACAAATATATACATATATACCCACATATGTGAAGCAGAACCCTTTGGTGATGCTATGCTACTGTATGATACATGTATGTATATCTGAGGTATAGCTACATCTGAGGTATACAGAGGAAAGTAACTTGCAGAAAATTACATAGAAGATAACTGGCCAGGACATGATTCAAACCAAGTTCGTGAAGATTCTAGAACCTAATCTATATTCCTGTTCTGTTCAGGATACTGTCATCATCATGTTCACAGTGAGATACATGCACACATGGCAAAAAAAAAAATCCTTTTCTCTGTTGTTAATTTTATATTTATTTTTTCTCTCTTCCTTCTTCTTCCTTTTTTTTTAAGATTTTATTTATTTATTTGACAGACAGAGATCACAAGTAGGCAGAAAAGCAGGCAGAGGGAGAGGAGGAAGCAGGCTCCCTGCTGAGCAGAGAGCCCGATGTGATGCTGGGCTTGATGCCAGGAGCCAAAGGCAGAGGCTTTAACCCACTGAGCCAGGCGCCCCCTTCTTCTTTTCTGTCCTTTCCCCTCCCTCTGGTCCTTCCTTCCTTCCTTCCGTCCCTCCTTCCCTTCCCTTTTTTCTTGGTTTCTTGTGTCCTTTTGGTCTTTTATTTTCTCTTCTTTTAGAAATGGAATGCACCCTGTATTCAAGATTAGAAATCTGTATTATTGCTGTGTTTGTCTTTCACTGTATGACAATAAATCTGTAGGAGAAATCATGAGCTCCCTCTGCTTGCATGAAATCTCCCATGACTCCTGTAGCCATAATTTTATATCCAGGAAATTACTTTTTGAAAAGAGCGAATTCATTCTGGAGGATTGTCTTGCCAACAGTTCTAAGGGTGGGATCAATCTCCTTTATATTGTCCCTTTCTCTGCATTTAGCAAAGGTGCCTGTGCTGCTTTCTGCCGTGTCCCTGCATCCCAAGTGGCTGGACAAGCGGTCCCTTGGTGTACAGGAAGCCGTCTGCAAACCAGGCCAGGGGCCTGTTTCGGGATAGGCTCTCAGGGTGGGTGTGAAACATATGGCAATGTGAGAAGAAAAAATATTGCTACTGTCACTTCTAATATAATTTTTATATGTTAACATATGAAATATATGGTAAGTGCTAGGACTACAGAAATAAAAAGCATAATCTTGACAAACGTATTTCAAGACTGAGAATAAACAGGAGAATACTCATGATTAAGGTTTAATAGAGATATACACTCTGCACTATGGTAGCAAAAAAGAGATGTGGAACTGAATTTAGCCCCAGGAAGCAGAGGGCATGGGGTTAGGGAGGCTCTGGGAGGAAGCAGGAAGGGGCCATTGCTCTGAATCTTAAGTAATGAGTGGTAGTTAGCTAGGCAGACAATAATAATGTCATTCAGTTGGGATATATGGAACTACTGATATGTAATCATTTTTTTTAGTTATAAAAATGACAATTTCATATGCTTCAACCTAACCTAACATGTGCTTTTCACTGATCTAAGGTTCAATAATTATTCATTTATTTGGTTCTCAGAACAATCATAGAAAGTAAGCATTGTTGTTATACATATAAGGAAATGGGCATAGAAAGGTTAACTATATTTTCAATATCAAAAAAACTATTAAAAGAAAAGTCAGAATTCAAATCCATTCCTTTTTTGCTCTGGAGGGCATTTTCTTAATAGCACTGATTTGTAGCTAAACAGTAAGGGATGTTCCTTTCCTCTTTGAGGGTGGATGATTCTGTTTACACACAACCACATCTAACTCTTATAAATTTCCAGCATTCATGCTAGCCTAGAGTCCATCTAAATAATAGAAAAGGGGAGTACTTATTTAAAATATCTATTCACGGGGCACCTGGGTGGCTCAGTGGGGTAAGCCTCTGCCTTCAGCTCAGGTCATGATCCCAGGGTCCTGGGATCGAGCCCCCGTGTCGGGCTCTCTGCTCAGCAGCGAGCCTGCTTCCTCCTCTCTCTCTGCCTGCCTCTCTGACTACTTGAGATCTCTGTCTGTCAAATAAATAAATAAAAATCTAAAAGAAAAGAAAAAAATTAAAAAAAAAGAAAAAATTTATTCACAAATAAGTGTCTACCTCTTGATGTCCTTGGATTATAACATTGGCAAAGTGACATTATTAAGGCGTTAAAACTTCTAAGTTATAAAGCAAAAATTTATTAAATTCTTTAGTAGTTTTAAAACAATTTAAGATAATTGACATCCACATTATATTAATTTCAATTGTGTACATTATAATTCCATATATGTATACACTGAGAAATGATCACCACAGTAAGTCTTGTTAACATTCACCACAATGCATAATTACAAATGTTTTTTATTGTGATGAAAACGCAAAATCTACTCTTCCACATCCCTCAAATATGCAATACAGTAATACCAACCACAATCACCATACTGTACACTATAAACCCAGGGCTCATTTATTTTATGAGCTGGAAATTGGTACCTCCTGTGTTTTTTTTCCCCCAAATTAAATGTATCTGTTTAAAGATATAAAAGTGTGTTTAAGTGCCAAGTTAAGTTAAATATTGTGTGTGTGTGGGGGGGGGCTAAAATCATAACCAGAACACTAACAGGAATTTTTAAAACATTATATAAGTTTGCTTATATAATAAGCAGACAACTTCATTTATGAAATCACTTATAAATCATTTATAAAATAAAATCATTTATAAAATAAAAACATTTACAAAGTCATTTATAAAATAAAAACAAAAACAGATTTCACTAACTACACTAAAGCCTATGGTATCTCGCTGATTTGAATAATATGAATGGAATCAATAGGTTTACCACAGAATTTAAGATTAATTCATTTTTTAACATATGATGTAAATGTTAGGTTTGGATTTAATTGAATCAGTTTTTGTTTTTGTAACTAATATAGATTGATAGAGTTATATTTGGTCAAAATCAAATAAAGTACTTTATTAAAAAAATTTTTGAGCCCATTGATAACTGCTAAGTTTCAGTTTCTTTTCTTTAGGGTGCCTCATATACAGAACCATTCCAACATGAATGAAGACTCTCTTGAACACAAAATGTCAAATTTTCCTTTTTGTTTCAGACTTTTAAATAAAAAAATATATTTATAGTTTAAAAATTCACTAGAAGTGACTGCTAATATTTCATAAACGAGGTTGAAAGCCAACTTACTAAATTTCAGTATTTTATTAACTTTCTTTTATTGTAAATGTAAACAGTTCTAAATTCAGAAAGGAAATTCAATAAATTGACACATTTTATATTCAGCCATTGTAATAAAATTGTGTGTGTAATTGGGGCAAAATCATATTGCACTGTGACAGCAGACAGTATTGATATAATAGTTATTCATAGGCAGTTGCAATTCTCATATTCACATCTAGAAATGAAGGAACAAAATATTAATAGAAAAGTTTAACAGTAGTGGGATTTTAATATTTTTTTCTCTTATCATCATCATCCATTTGCTAAGGAAAATGGCTAGCTTATTCCATTTAAAGTAAAAGTAATAGATATTTCTTGTGTACAAGAAACCTCTTTTTTTTTTTTTTTAATTTTATTTATTTGACACAGAGAGCCACAGGGAGACAGGGAACACAAGCAGGGGGAGAGGAGAGGGGAAAGCAGGCTTCTAGCTGAGCAAGGAGCCTAATAGGGGACGTTATCCCAGGAATCCCGGGATCCTGGGATCATGACCTAAGCTGATGGCGGAAACCTAACGACTGAGCCACCCAGGCACCCCAAGAAACGTCTTTTCAAAATCAATGATTTACCAGCCCTACTGAAGACCTCTTCGGCACCTCATTAACTTGTATAACTTGTGCATTTGCTTATCTTCATATCCAATCAGGATAGGCTCCCCACCTATGCAAACTTTGTGGAGGTTTCTCCTTCTCATTGATACTTCCTAGAAGAGGGAAACTAAGACTTTGTTCAGCTAGTATTAAGTGGCAAAAGGTCTCAAAGTCTTTTCTTTCACACTACCAAATACTCTTATTCCAATAAACACCTCTAGGTAAAAAGTGAGAGTGTGTTCCCCAAGTCAGGAACATTTTCCTTTATGATTTCTCTTCTTATTCCAGGGTTAGGGTTCTGAAAAATTCCTCCCAGGGACTTGAACAAAAAGAAAATCATGAGCTGTGGTGATGGGGTGGGTGTGACATGCTCAGTAAACTCTGTAAAAACTCCTCTTGGTGATGACCACGAGTATGAAGCTTCTGTGCCTAGCCTTCTTACAATGGACTGAACTTGCAAGTTGGCTCCTTCCGTTACCAGTTTTGCTATATTTCAGTCAAGTTCCTACTCTGTGTCAGGAACTGTGAGGAGTTAGGTATGTCCTGGTGATCAGAAAATCTTAGATAGTTTTGAATGCTGCAGTCAGGGTCCTCGTGTACTCAAAGACCCTTTTTGTTTAGATGGAGGCAAGTAGGTCCCCCCTCTCACGACTGTGCCTGTATTCTACAAGGTGACAGAGTCCCACTAGAAGCTCTTGCAGGCCAATGAGAAAGCTGCTCTTTAGAGACACCTCTAAAATAGGGTTTTATCTTTTATGACTCCTTTTAAATGCCCCCCCCCCCCATTTTTAGGGTATCTCCAGAGCTTAACATAAGTTTGGGATAAAGGGGCTATCCTACCAAATGGAAGAAAAGAGAGAAATCTATGGTATTCTTACCTATAAAAATGTCAATAGTTTAGGTTTTGGGTAGTATTTAAATTTCAGGTGTTGGAACGTAATTTACGCTTGGAACGTAAAAAAAAAAAAAAATTTCAGGTGTTGGAGAAAATTTAGATCATGCATCAAGGAGTTGGGTTACAATTTGGGGAAGAACAGAGTAGAAGATGTTTAGAGAGGGAGCATGAATGTTAAGTTATTTTTTTCCCCTCTCATTTCCATGTAGTTGTGCTTATTGCCTTCCTTTGAATTTGTTCAAAGAGCATGAAAGCCCAAGCTTCCTGGCTTCTCTCCACTAAACAAAGAAAATGTGTGTGAGGCAAAGTCAAACCAATGAACAAATAAATAAAAAAGTGAGTTTGAGTCCCAAAGTCATGGTTTGTCTAGCTGCTACCACTTAGTAAATTGTATGTGTGTGTGTGTGTGTGTGTGTGTGTATCATACAAAATACATATGACTTTTTTATCCTGAAGTTTCTCATCTATATAAAGTGGGAGTAAAATACCTGCCCTTCTAAGCTTACCTACTTTTCAAGGCATTTTAATAAGATTGTGAACATTATAGGTATTTGAAAAAACAAATTGCAATTCCAATGAAGTATGGCCTTAACAAAGTATGTGCAGGAAAATTAGCAGTTAAATGTATGTACTTGGAAATCAGACAGATTCTGCTACTAACTTGTCTATACTATTCAGAAATTTTTTAACCTTTCAAAACTTACTTTCTTATTAGAAAAATGAGGATAATTATTCCTCATAGGGCCTGTTGATGCTTCCATGACATAATGTATATAATATTCTTTATATTAAGGCCCAAGACAGTATAAGCACTTAGCAAATGGCAGTTAGCATTTTTTCTTCTTCTAGAGAAAGGTGTATATATTTCACTTCGATAGAAATGATTTTTGATACCACTAAAGCCCCATATATTTGAAATATTATGTCAAAGTTAAACCAGAAAGCTTTCTGTATGTTGGAGAGGTACAGCATCTTTGGGACTCAGAATCCTAAATCAAAGCAACGGTGCATAAAATTATTTCTATCCGTTGATATTATTTATCATACTGCTGCATTCTCAGTCAGGTAGAGGTGATGAAACATGGCATACTATGGTCTTATAACCTGTCTCATCATTGCATGTTTGTTCCATTTGCGTAGTGTTAGACAAAGAACAGGTTGGAACACAAGTGCGTGTTTGTTCTGGATGGTGATAGATTAGTTGGCTCTCTCATTTCTCAGCTTCTTTTTGTCTTTAGAGAACACTTTTGCCATGCAACCAAATTTTTTTGGTCTAAACATCAAAAATTATACAGTTTAAGGGCTATAAATCTATAAATCAGATTTGCCTTAATGGGCATAGTCTAATTATCACAACTCTAAATGACAATGTTAATAAAAATGCAAATATAGACATTCACCACAACAAACTTATTCAATCTATTTTAATGTGTTTCTTGTTCAATTCACAGGAGTCATTCCTTAAATATGTTCCTATCCTTTATTTATATTCAGCTAAATTAAAAAATTATATTTCATTTAAAAGTTTTCTTCAGGTAATGAAATATTCTTCATTAATAGAAAGGCTTACTAGTCTGGGGGGAAAATGTGTACTTGTTATCATTTTTATAATTGACTCTGCTAATAAGATAAGTAAATTAAAATTTCTACATTTCAAAAGAATCCTAAAAGAAATGTTCAATTATTTCAAAGCTATTCTACATCTCTCCTTATGTGATCCTTATCACAATTTTAATTACTTGTTCTATGATTGCCTTATCCATCAGGCCAGAGACTATTTCCATTTTGTTCCTGTTTTATTCTCCAACTTTCTAACACAGTGACTGCATATAGTAGGAGTTCAACACAAATTTTCCCGGACTGAATGGGAGAATAAATGGAAGATACAGTTTCAACTATAAATATTTCTCCTATTCATCAAATAGAATAGTATCTTTAAAAAATTAATATCCTTTTTCTTCAGTATTTTTCCATGTAAGGATCTAACTTATATTTTACCCAAGTCATCCAATCATCCAATGCCTAAGGGAGAACTAGACTTTTCATCGTCAGAAAGCACAGGGGTGGGGTGGGGGGTACAGTAATCAGCTGTTAACTTATAAGAAATATGGTGTGTGTGTGTGTGTGTGTGTGTGTGTGTGTGTGTGTGTGTGTGTAAAGCAAGATAATAACATCAAATGACAGACTTTGTGTAGAGAGACAAAGGGTTTTTCAAATTTCTTTTTTTTAAGATTTATTTTTATTTATTTATTTTAGAGAGAAAGAACATGAATGTGCACCTAGGAGAGAGTGTGGTGGGAGGCGAAGGAGAGGATCTCAAGTAGATTGCACTGAGGGTGGAGTGTGGAGCCCACCTGGGGCTCCATCTCTGGACCCTGAGATCATGACCTGAGCTGAAATCAAGTCAAATGTTTACCTGACTGAGCCACCCAGGCTCACCAGATTTCATTTTTACATCAAACATGTCGAGCCCCTGGGGTGCCTGGGTGGCTCAGTGGGTTGGGGCCTCTGCCTTCAGCTCGGGTCATGATCCCAGGATCCTGGTATCCAGTCCCACGTGGGGCTCTCTGCTCAGCAGGGAGCCTGCTTCCTCCTCTCTCTCTCTGCCTGCCTCTCTGCCTACTTGTGATCTCTGTCTGTTGGGTGAATAGATAGGATCTTTAGGAAAAAAAAAAAAATGTCAAGCCCCTAAAGATTGCTTAAGTCTCAATGAATACAGGTCTCAAAATGAGACAGAGGGGAATTTTCACCCACTGAACAAAAAGAATGAGCACTTTTAAGACATTGAAAGAAAGAAGAAAAGAGAGGATAAGAAGTCAGATGACAGAACATCCTTGATTCTTCCTTTACTCCCCATTTTGGGTTGAATTGCACACAGAATAATAGAAAGAACACAGGCAAGATGGAGGTGAGAGACTCAAAAAAAGAATTTTTTTTTTAGCCTACTTGAGTTCACCTTCTTTGAACTCAAGATGTGTAGACCACTTCCAAAGTGGTCCATCACAGCCATTGTGGAGGAGGAAGGAAAGCACACTCCACTTGCAAAGAGGGTCCACATTAGTACTCCACCATGGCTTGGCTCACTGCTTCCTCTTGGTTCCTTGTGGAAAGCAAGGTATACAGTTTTCTTTCTTTCTTTTTGCAGAGGAACCAAAAGAAATAGGCTGGAAGGGTTGTGATGAAGGGAGAGGGGCATCACAAAGATGACAGCCCAGACAGCAATGGTATGAGCACACAGTAGAGTGCCTGTAACTGCTGTCTTAGAGCTACTATCCATGATGTGGGGGCATATGACAAGCCCTGGTAATGCACAGAGACCTGTTGTTTGAAGTTATGTCAAATGGAAACTCTCTAGAACGATCAGCAGAAGTGAACTGGCTCAGCAACAGCATAGGAGAAGATCTATTTCTTGGGGAATCCGGATTTGAGGACAGCAGATCAGGGAGCGGAAGAACCAGCCCAAGAACAAGCTCTCCCATCCCTGTTGCCATGGGATCGCCTATGTGCTTGCAGATATCCAGGAGTCTTTCTAGGGAAATGGATAGAAGAAAAGTTACCAGTTGAGTGGAGAGAATTATCCTTGCTAGGTTGTTAAGTTTGAATTGACTGAATTTGCTGTAAGGGATCATTTTACATTGAAATAAACTGTTTACATTCAGAGAGGACTAAATTTGGTTTTTTTGGCAAGTTAACCACATCCTCCTCCCACCTCTAAAAGGGACATGGACTTTAAAATAAGAAAACAGATGAACTCTGTTGTATCCCATAACTAATTTTTTTTTTAGATTTTTAAAATTTATTTATTTGACAGACAGAGATTACAAGTAGGCAGAGAGGCAGTCAGAGAAGAGGAGGAAGCAGGCTCCCTGCTGAGCAGAGAACCCTATGTGGGGCTCGATCCCAGGACCCTGGGACCATGACCTGAGCTGAAGGCAGAGGCTTTAACCCACTGAGCCACCCAGGTGCCCCCATGACTAATGTTTGACATAAAATTCCTCTTTAAATCTTTACAATAACTTTATATAAAATACATTATTCCCATTTTATAGATGAGACAAATGACATAGTAAAGGTCAAATTTATTAGACAATATAATCAGATTTAAACACAGGTTTGCTTTTCTCTAAAAGCAGCCTTTGTAAATTTCATGACCTACAAGTTTACTCCCAAAGCAATAAACTTGTCAAGATCTCATGTAATTTATTATTCAAAGAGACATTCACAAGCATATGGCAGCCCCTTCCTGCTTAACATAAAAATAATTATTATTATTGCTATGATTATTACTTTGTAGCACTATCTAAATATCTCACTAAGCAAAATTTGTATCCTCATATTATTACCAAATGTGATGCTTTTCTTTTTCTACCAGTGAATTTTTGTAACCCTGTGAACTTCCTGTTCTAAGAGTGCCCACAAGCATTATGTGGAGAACCCCCTTACCTTATGTGGTTTACTGTGACTCATCTAAACATTCAAACAGGGATCTTTCATGGTTAGTTCTCTTGGTTAAAAACTACAGAAACCGGGGCACCTGGGTGGCTCAGTGGGTTAAGCCTCTGCCTTGGGCTCCGGTCATGATCTCGGCGTCCTGGGATGGAGCTCTGCATGGGGCTCTCTGCTCAGCAAGGAGCCTGCTTCCCCCTATCTCTCTGCCTGCCTCTCCAACTCTCTGCCTACTTGTGATCTCCCTCTCTGTCAAATAAATACATAAATAAAATCTTAAAAAACAAACAAACAAACAAAAAAGCTCTACAGAAATGAAATCATATTAACTTGGATTAAAAAGGGGATTTATTCAAAGTATGTTCAGAGGTTTGTAGAACTGACAGAGAGTGTTAAACCAGAACCTTCACAAGCAAGGCAGAACCACTGTAGAGGCTGATACAGATGAGGCTTTGGACACCAGCTAATACTGGATACTTCAGCTAAGGGCACCCCTCTAATTAGCTGTGGCATACTCTGACTCCCAAACATTATTTTACATTTGTATTAGTCAGCTAGGGCTGCTATAACACAATACCTTAGATTTGGTCTCTGCAAAAACAGCAATTTATTTTCACAGTACCAAAGGCTGGAATTGGGCATTGGCAGGGTAGGTTTCTTTTGTTTGTTGGTTGGTTGGTGTAGGGGCCTACTTAGCTAGAGTGACTCCATCTCGGTTAAACAGCCATTTTGTTGTTTGTGCAGTAAAACTTAAACTGACCCTGCCCCCTGTCCCCAACCCAGGGGAACTTACTTAAAAACAAGTCTGGGAAACCAGTGAAATATGGTCGACCAGTCCCTGATAACAGAGCCCAAATACAAGGATGGGTCAGGTCAGGTAGAGAGACATTCAATCAATAAAGCACACATACTATGTCCCTAACTACCAAAGAATGTAAACCCCGCCTTTTGGGCACCAAACTAGGGCGCCAATTCTGACCAGAGTGATAGGCTAGTTCAAATAGCTACTATAGGGTAAATTGTAATTTAATTGGCCACCTTCGTGTGACCTAGCATGACTATGCAATTTTCTCTGTGTCTTAAAATCTCATTGGCCTGGCTTAACCACATAGCCTTTACTCTATAAAAGCTAGTCTTTGAGGCTGGGGGTCATTGCTCTTAAGAGATGGACCCAGCCGGTTGGTTTGATTCAGTTCTGGCGCGAAATAAAGCTTTGCTTGACCTTCGCTTTGTATCAGTCTCGCTCCTTTGATTATGGATCCCATCATTTGGTTGGTTGTTTTTTTGTTTTGTTTTGTTTTGTTTTATTTTGTTTATTTTATTTATTTATTTATTTATTTATTTATTTTCTTATTAGCATGTAATGTATTATTTGCTCCAGGGGTACAAGTCTGTGAATCTTCAGGTTTACACATTTCACAGCACTCACCATAGCACATACCCTCCCCAATGTCCATAACCTCACCACGCTAGCTCTCCCCTGCCCCTCCAGCAACATTCAGTTTGTTTCATGAGATTAAGAGTCTCTTAAGATAGGTGCATGGGCCTCTCTACTGTCTCTGCTTGTCCACATCTCTCCTTGGTATAGATACCAGTCAGATTTGATTAGGACCCACCTTAAGGGCCTTATTTTAACTTAATCTTTTCTTTAATGATCCTCACATTCTGGAGTATTGAGGACTAGGACTTTAATGTATGAATTTGGGGAGATACATTTCAATACAAACACTGTCTTAAGATCCGAAGTCCTGCGCAGGATGTTTAACCTATGTGTGGATTGATTGATTGATTGATTGAACTATCTATCTATCTCTCCATCTATGTTTTAGCTTGTCTCTGTTTTGGCTATATTCTTAAATGTTTCTCAAGAAATCAGTCTAAAGTATTTACAGATTACAATTACATACTGCAACCAATAAAAGGCATATTTTTTCATTTTTTTCAAATTAAGTATAAAAATGACTTCTATTTGCATTGCTATGTAACAGATCACCTTAAAAACACTTAAAAATATAATACTGTCTTTTATGGTTCTGTAGGTTGATCAGATTCACTTGAATAGTTCTCATTCAGGGTTCAAATGTGGTTTTAGTCAGAAACCACAGGTTTGTACTGGAGTCATCTGAAGGTGTAACTGGGCTGGACATCCAGATGGCTTCTTCACTTACATGCCTGGCACCTAAGCAGGAATGGCTAGAACAGCTGGAGACTGGCTGGCATCTCTTTCTTCCCATATTGCCTCTCCACATGACTAGCTTTGGCTTTTCCACAGCAGTTCTGGATAGTCAAACTTCATAGAAGGTCACCAGCTTCACCCAGTATGCTTCCCAGGATGCACAGGTAGAAACTGCAAGCTTTCTTCTGACCTTGCCTTAGAACTCACTATCCGGACATTCTATTTGTTCCATGGGACCAGCCCTAATTCAACTCAAGATGGGACTAAGCCAGAGTGTGAATATCAGAAGCATGGTTCATTGGGAGGCCATTGGATACCAACTACAACAATTGTTTTATAATGGGATTAACAACAAAGACTGCAATTAGATGGAGATAAGAGAAATCTTCCACTATTCTCTTGAAAATGCATCAGTAGTAGAGAATTCACAGTGGCATAAATAAATTTTACCTAGTTGTTCAAGTAAAATTAAGAAGAAAATTCTCTTACCTTTTCTTTGTTGATAATGCCAATATCCTATATAGTCCTTTGCATTCTGAATGCGTAACTAAAGTACTCTTTTGTAGGCATTTAACATAAGAGAAAATCAACAGTCACTAGGGAGTTGCCCTAGAAGCATTTTCTGCCCAATAGGAAATGACAATAAACAATACATAGCCATTAGCAAAAAAACTAAATGTACAGTTATTGTACAAGACTTTTTAAAGTGCAGCCTTTTTGAAAGAGTTATTATTCTTCTTCTTTTGCTGATGAGGAAACAGATGAGAGGAGAAATTCAGTAACTCTTCTAGTTAACAAAGCTAGTAAATGTCATAGCTGGGATTGAATATGTATTTGATAGACTTTGTATTTTTGATGATGTATTGGCTCTAGGAATCTTTAAAGTAAATCTACAACACAGTTTCTAACCAATCTACTATATTTTAATTAATTGAATAGCCAGTCTAACAAAAAGTCCATGAGGGTAAGAGAAATTGACAGTTGTACCAAGAAATTGTCACCTGCCTTACCAGTCATTGTTTAAGAGAATAAGAATCTTGTATATTGAGGCTGACTTTACAGACATTTGGAGGCAAGAGGGGGCAAGTCTCTGAAGCAAGCCAAAGTAAAATGCTCCTTCTTTTTTTCTCTATAAGACAATGGAGGCCTATCATCATTTGAAGAGTAGACAGGGCAGTATTTCTGTAATTGTCTTTGTGGTGTCACAGCATCACATAGTCTCTTGCCATTAGTGTTTTGACAAGCATTTAGTTGTTGTGATATTAATAATCAATACACAGGTTTACATATAATTGCAGGGTTTACTGATCATGGTGAAGACTATTACAGGCAAAAGTAATAAATGAAGAGTTAACAAGCAAAACCACTCAATACTAGTAACACTTTACAAATTACGTATGTAGCAGGCAACTCCAAAATTAATAGTAGAAGAAAAAAAATAATATCAGAAATTGCCTAAACTTTAAATTGAAACTTAAATGTAATTTAAAATATTTTCTCTCAAGTTTTGAAAAAATCCTAGGCTAAGGTTACACTATCAATTTAAAGTTTTATTTTAACAGAAAGAGAGAATCAAACTTTTGAAGAAGAGATATTTAGTTACATTCTTAAAGTTTTGAAAAACCCTACTAGCCAATCTGTTAATACAGGTGATATCTGAAAGCATAAAATAGACACCATTTTTCATGGGATGGCAATTCAGAGAGGCATGGACTCCTTAGAATAGTATATTTGGGGGAAATACAATTAAAAACAAAATTTCTTCCCAACCCAGAAAAACCTCTCTACAGAGGCAGAAGAGAAAGAAAACAGTTTTGTTATTAAATAAGCATTAAGCCACAATGTAATGTGCATTACAATCTGCTAAAAGACTGCAAAGAGAGAAAAATCTCACCCTTTTGTAGAGCCAAACAGATACAACCTGTTACATACGCATTCCCCAAACCAACAATGACTAGTGTTTAAAAGTAAGAGGACTTGGCAGAGCCACTTGTCACACACAGTCCATCCTAATTTCATCTGATAATTGAGGTGACCATCAGAGTTAGTTTATTGACTTTATCCAAAAAAAATGAACTTTTCATATCTTTCTGACAAGAGGTTGCTTTGGAGCAAGGCACCTGCTGCAGGTAGGTTCCTACTCTCCCCACAGAAACTGGGAGAGAAAGGATACAATCTTTCTTGTTGGTAGCATTTCAAAGAGTTGGTTCTTTATTCATGGGGAAAGATATTCCTGGTTCTTAAAGTTGGCAAGAGAGTTATTTAGCTTTTAAAAATATCTATATACATTTCAAAGAGACAAGTTACACTTAATGAGTTTCCTAAAGTAAATGCTTTAAGAGAAAAGGGGAAGGGGGAAGAGGCTCTTTCCTTATTTTTATCAGGGAGAATTGAATCTTTTATTTTTAATTTTTTGGGTCCTGAAAACAGTGATCAATTTATGAAAGAAGAACAACATAAGGATACTATGAAAATTGGGAATACTAGAAGCTATCCATATTTTTAGAAGAACACATTTGGTATTTTAGATTTTATAATTGGAAAATGCTATTAGCTTCACATTTAAAAGGTGTAAGTAGAAAAATCTTTGGAATCCAATTTAAATTATAGTCTAAAATTGATATGCAAAGCATCAAGATATTTATGTCGTATTTTTATTTTAAAATACTTATCATTTTCAGTCTGTCTCACTCCTGACCTTTCAAGATAGTAATATTTATTTTATCTGGTATCTAAATAAGTCATTATGACAATGATTCTCCTTTGAGTTATGTTGTTATTCATAACCTCCTTTTATAAGATCTCTGTAATTGTAAATTTATTAAGATGTATTAAGTAATTCTTATTGCTTAATATAGAAAACAGGACAATATTCCTTTTTTTTTTTTTCACTACTTAGTTTTTTCATGATGCCTTCCATTATCCCATGAGAACTAGTAGTTAGGAGTTTTTTGTTTTGTTTTTTTCAAGTAAATACTTTAATGACTTCATGAGACTTCTTTCAATAGCTAAATGAATAAAGAACAATAAAATTGCCTTAAGCTTGAATACTGAGGCTTGAATACTGAGAGTTTGGAGAAACTCCCTCCATGGTGAAGGGACCTAATCCTATATACATGTTTTTCATGCAAAAAAACTTGATTAATTCACTTGTTGACCAAAATGACAATTAGTACATCTGAAAATTTGGAGTGATAACAGAGTAACTATATAGCTACTTAGCACTCAGTGTCTGTGGAAATGAATATTTAAAGTAAGTTCATTATAAGTCAGGGTGAAGAACGCTACATTGATTTTCTTATATCAATAAAAAGAATGTTTTTTATGTTCTTAAACCTAGAAAAAATTAAAAATGACTATACTGATTGAATTGTTTCTCCCTCAAATTCATGTCCACCTGGAACTTCAGAACGTGACCTTTTATGGAAATAGTCTTCAGTTACTAGTTAACATGAAGTGGTACTGGATTAGGGTGGGTAATCCAATGACTGGTGTGTTTATCAGAAGAGAAAATAGAACTCAAAACAGGAAGAATACCCTGTACGAGGTTGAAGTGAAGCATCTAAAAACCAGGGAACGAGGATTGCTGGCGACCACCAGCTGCTAGGAGAGGTCCATGGAATGGAGTTTCCCCCAGAACCTCCAAAAGGAATGGATCCTGCTGACACCTTAATTTCAGACTTCTGAATTCCAGAACTGTAAGAGAATAAATCTCTGTTGTTTTAAACTACCCAGTTTGCTGCAATTTGTTACAACAGCACTAGGAAACAAATATAATGTGTTAGTTATCCAGACGTTGACAAATTTTCCTAGCAAGTGCCACATAATAAATATTGGGTCTTGTGGATCAGGTAAAATCACTGTTGCATATTCTCCTCCTCCTCCTTCTTCTTTTGTTTATACTTTTTTAAATGTAAAAAGCCTTCTTAGCTCTGTGGGCCATACCCAAATAGGCCTGAGGCTGGGTTTGACCCAGGGACCATCAGACTCCCCTGCCTTATTCTCTCCATCGGTTCCTTTAGGAGAAGAAGAAATTACATGGTCAGATACAAGGGTATAATCTAGTCTGCTAGGAGGTGAAGTAGAGGGGGGTGAATATAAACAAAGGTGGGTTTGTGGGGTTGTGAAGATTTTGTTGGGCTTTTCCTTTTTTCCCTCTTAAACTTATATTACAAATCAATGTAATGCCTGGCTCAGAATTAAAGCTTAAAAACCGGAAACTCTTGTTATTATGTTTGTCAACTTAAGGTGTAAAGCATTATGAACATTGGTTCATAATGAAAGAAGTTGAATTGTTAGAATGATAAAAGTAGAGTCAGATTTGGGATCATTTTCATTATCATCTCTTTGTGTTGTTGTTATACATTATATACCTCCATTTAGTATTTGATTGGACGATTTAGCCCCTCAGTTCAGTGACTGATGATATGGAATGGGTGTATTGTTTCTGGGATGATATGTTGGCATAGTGAGATAAAATAATTTAAGCATGATATTGACCCATTTAAGAGGTTTTATTTGTTGTGGTAGTGATGAAGTCCCAGAACCTAAGTCAGGTTCGGTGGGGTGAGGAGGTTCGGAGCCGACGACTAAAGAAAGAATTCTTAAGACGTCATTGGTGCAAAATGGTGGTTTATTAAAGCACGGGGACAGGACCCGTGGGCAGGAAGAGCTGCTGCCCCGGGTTGTGAAGGTGGGCATGTTATATACCCCACGGTTGGGGGGGAGGTGGTGAAGGGATGGGAGATTTCAACAGCGTTTTCACATGTTAGGGAGGGCCTACAAGGTGCCGGGGGGAGTCCTTGCCCTTATGGCCTGATCAATGTCGTTACTTTAGGTCAGGCATTAACATCAAGATAACTGGGAGATTCTTGGTGGGGCATTATGATCTGGCTATCATTTAAATTCCTTTCTACCCCAGTCTCCTCCAGTTTATGGTGGGAGGGGGACATTAGGGCTTCAGGAACCAAGAGTTATTTGCCTCTGGAAATTTGTGCTATTGATAAGGTAACCTCCCTGTTTAGGTCTCTAGGACATCTTGTAGAGCAAGGGAGATTCCTGTTCTGCAGGATTGCGATCCCTGCAAGTTAACTATTTATCGTTTTATGGCGATCAGGGGTGCCTGAGGAATGCTACACATATGGAGGGGAGCGGGTGAAGAGGGGGTGCAAAGCGCCAGCTTTTGCTTTGTCCTCAGCCAGCCTCCTGCTCCCTCATCAGTAGGGCTTATTTTTGTTAGTATTTTGTTTTGGGTGAAAATTCAAGTAGACATTCATAAAGTCTTGAGGATCTGAATTAGATATCTCTTTATTCCCAAGTAAAAACATAGAATCAGTAAGACAAGTAAAAAGTTGAAGTGGTCCTTGAGTATAAGGCCTTCTTATATTTTGAAGAAAATACCAGGGGCCAGAGTTGACAATGAGAGTCACAGAGACTACTGATTTCCTATCTCCAGAGAAACTAAAGAAACCCTCTCTCTCTCCATCAATTCTTGAAGGACAGAATTTACAAATCAATAAGACATCTTTCCATTGGGTGCTCTTTATCAGAAGTATTAGAAGTCCATTAATTTGGGGGAACTTTCCCATTTGAAAGGTGGACTTTCCGAGGCTTTATGCTTTCTTAACTCTTCTTGCCTATCAAGATAATACTTTATGTGGATCAAAAGAAAAAGTCTGCCAAGAATAATTCCTCATATAGTTTGCATGATACACCATGACCAGATTACACATGTAAGTGTCTTAGATTACCAAATAGTGTGATTTTTTTGTTCTGAGCATCCCCTCTGGATATCTCTGTCCAGATCCTGTGTTTTCTTTTCCTATCAATTATGTTTAGCTAACTTCTTAAAATTAACTGGAATGATTAGCAGAAAAGATCAAATCAGTTTTCATGAACTTTGAAAACAAACTTTTTTGAAGTTAAGAGATTTAAATTCAATTTTTTTTTTATCATTTCATCCTTTCCTCATTTTTGGCCTCCCTGGTTGCTTACTAGTTAAAGGATTGCAGGAATTGAGTGGGTAAAGCTAGATTTCTTGTAGAACTTCTAGAAAATTTGTCTCAATAACAGGATAAATGTTTGAACCAAACCATGTTTCCAAGATTCCTTTGCGATTTCCTTCTTTCCTATTAAATTAAAGGTATTCTGCTATGTCACTAAGCATGGACAATATAACCACAGTTCAAAATAGTTACAAATCAATAAGTGCAATGTTTTTTAAAGTTTCTTTCAAAGTCTGTTTTTCATTAGTTTCAAACTCCTTATGTAGAAACATTTCTAATACCAATTAAAATGAAACAAATTGACCAAAGGAGGATTTTCTCTACTTTCTAATTAATGTATTTATTTATATTCTATCTTGTTTCAAAACAGATTTAAGAAGGCTCTGCAGATGACTTAAATCCTTTTGCAGTGAAATGCATGAATATACAATACTGTTTTCTAGTCTTTAGTACAAAGCTGATATATAAAATTGAATATAAAAATTGTAACAAGATTTAAAAATGGCTACTCAGATATGCTGCTTTTATTCAAATAATTGTTAGGGGAGAAATTCAATGAGTCAAAAATGGAGAAAGGACCCTAAAGCCAACATTTTGTTTTTTGGTAGATTTTTTTCAAATATATTCTGGTAGAAATGCCTGGCATTTAGATTTCTCAAGAGAAAATGGATTTCGTAACATCCTTAAATAACTTATTCTGGTTCTTAAAAACCTACCATTAGAAAATATTGGTTAAGCAAGTTTGAAATCCATTCTGTTGCTTTCTCAGTTCAATTTACACTTAGGTATAGAGAAGCAAAACAAAAGGACTGTACTGCTCACATAAAAATACTTGTACTGTGCAGGTACGCTGCTAAGGTGATAAGACTCCATCAACTCCATAGTCTCCAGGTTTCCTGTAGGACACTGTGATTAGTGAGGACTCGGATAATCTTCATATATAGGGAAGACAATTTGTCACAGCCAGGCACATAATTATAAAGTCAGTATGAATACATACATTAAACATTGCTCCAAAAAAGTGTAGGGGGAAATAAAGTGATCAGTATCATTTTAAAATTCTCTTATCATATTCATATATCACAGCATACATTTTCCTAATTCTACAATGCTGCCATATTTTTGATTCATGTAATCATTTTGTAGCTTGAATATTTGTTTTTTTTCCTTGTTATTACTTTGAAGTTATTTCTGTAGGCAATCACTTTGTGGGTTTTTCCAAGTGTATTAAAAAATAAGACTCACAAATTTATACACACAAATAGATACAGACCTTTTAGCCACTAACAAGTGCTTGTTGAGAAGTTTCAAAAATCAAAGAATAGTGTTTAAGACAATGTGTAGTATAAAGGTTGTTTATTTAGTGCATAATTAAAGGGGCATGGAAATTCAGAAAAATGAAGAAAAATGAGCACAACTTCCTTTCCTTTCCTAACCCAGATAGAGAGATTCAAAAGTTAAACCTGGGAGGGTTCCTTAGTCCCCCATATCAGGGAAACCAAGCATGAAATAGCAGGAACAAAGAAAAACAACAACAACAAAAATAAACAAATAAGTAAATAAGTAAATAAAGGACTTTGAAACCAAACAGAGCTGGTATTAAAATGTAACATTGATACTTATCTGTATGGCTTTGCACAAGGCAACTAAACACTTGGGTCCTCAATACCTTTAGCATCAAAATCAGGATAAAGCTCCTTCACACGGTTTATTTAAGAAAGATATCAAACACTAGGTCACATATAAGTTATTTGACACATGATTGCTACTAAATTACCAGTTCTCTGGAAAGCCAGAAATAAACACTGTAGCAAATCACAGTGAATACTTTACTTTTACTCCTGAATAAACCTTTACTCCTGAATAAAAGTATCTCTTTTCTTGTTGCACAAAATTAGTGCCAATTTTGAAAATGCATGTAGAACAGGTAAACTCCGAATCAGGCAAAGATATAGTGCCAATGGTTTTTGTGATTTTTTTTCCTCAAAAATAAAAGGATAACAGAAGTCAAGCAGAATCTATGCATTCAGAGTTCTGTAACAGCAGTAAATTTTATTCAGGACACTTTTAACAGGGGGATTTTAAATTTCAGACAGCATCATTTAGAATTACATTAGATTTCTATAAGGTGGACTCTTTATGTAGAAAGACCTGGAACTGTTTTCCAGGGGAAACAAAATGTAACTATAATCCTAAAGAGATGCTTGGCCACTTTAGGTCAGGGTCTTCAAGGGAAGAATGGTGGTTCAGGGACAAACAGTGCTTGGCTGAATCCTACCTTCTGTGATTTCAGTTTAATTAAATGAAGCTGATGAATCATGCAACAAGGAAATGGCATTATGCTGTCAGTGATTCAAAGCTAGAAACCCTTGTATATGAAAGGAATACAATTTCCCTTAGTGGAAACACAGATGGTGAGTTCTAAATTCTGCTTACCAATGTTAGTGAACCTGCACAGAGTGATAGATATTTTCCTGCATTTTTATGCATGGAAGATGTAAGATGTGCTGGATTTGTCTCAAGTCACCATTAACCCTAAAGATCCATTATAGCTTTCCAGATTTAATACATGCAAATTTTAAGTCAGGTTTTTTCTCAGATGTCAGTTGCAGACTATAAACTGTTACTTACTTTATGCCTCAGCGATTTCAATTAAACAGACCAAACCTGAATGTCCACTCCTCTCTGCTTGGTGTATCAGACAAGGATGCATGCTTGAATATCATAGAATTCCTATTCTCTGCAAGGATAGGGACTGTAGGATTGTAGGGATCAGCATAAGGAATGACAAATTAAAGCAAAAAGTGGATACTTCCAATTGATCTCCCCCAGAACTTCTGATCTGTATTTTCTACAAAATTAAAAGATCTTTTCAGCAGCTGAAACGTGATCTCTAGACATTGTCAGATCATAGCCATGCTAGCTTCTGGGAATGTAAGGTTATAGATAAGTAACAGGATCAGCTTTCAGAAGCCAAGAAAGTTTAGAGGCATGGCTTCCATGTTTCCAAACACTAAAATTTACTTTCAGCAGGGTTGGCAGACTGTGACCTACAGGCCAAATCTGGCCCATTATGTTTTTATAAACAAAATTTTATTGGAATTTACAGGTTAGTTTGGAAGATCGTCAGATGATCACATTTTTTAAAAAAGATTTTATTTATTTATTTGACAGACAGAGATTACAGGTAGGCAGAGAGGCAGACAGAGAGGAGGAAGCAGGCTCCCTGCTGAGCAGAGAGCCAGAAGCAGGGCTTGATCCCAGGATCCTGGGATCTTTTTTTTTTTTTTTTTTAGATATTTTGTATTTATTTGACACAGAGAGAGAGAGAGAGGTCACATGTAGTAGGCAGAGAGGCAGGCAGAGAGGGGGTGGGGAGAAGCAGGCTCCCTGCTGAGCAGAGAGTCCGATGTGGGGCTCCATCCTAGGACCCTGGGATCATGACCTGAGTTGAAGGCAGAGGCTTAACCCACTGAACCACCCAGCTGCCCAGATGATGACATTTTTCCTGCCCCAACCATCTTTAGAAATTTTATCAATCCATGATTCTATATATCTCATTACAGATAACAGGAGACATTTAGGGTATGCTATACACATAATAAATACAGAGTACAGAGCATAGTAAACATAAACAACACTGCTTGATTTTTTTTTTTTTTTCTGGGTATGTTTGGATCATGTCAAAAATCAAAGCCAAATTCTTATAAAACTACCATAAACTGTTGCCATCTTCTCTTAAATAATTGCATTTTACACTTGGTATTTCTAGTTGACCTCCAGGCCAAGCCAGGAGTGACTCACAGGTCATTACAAATAAAACTCTGAAAACTAAGGGCAAGACTGAGTAAAAACTCCCATCCATCTCCTTCAATTCAGAAACCAATGTGATACAGATTTTCCGGAGCTAAACCTAAAATACAACAAAGTTCTTATTTGTAATCGAAGCACACACTTAAACGTCTGTGGAAGTTTGAATAGATTTCCAGAAAGATCCCTTCCTAGGTGGTCTTTTTGATATAAAGTGTTTTATCCCAGATATTTTGTATTATTTTAAGCCTTCTAGTCCTCACCCCGCTGCTTCATGTAAGAGGGATCCTAATGCCTTATCTTCATGAAAGCAAGAAACCAAGCACTATAGTATCTTGAGACCACATCCAAGTCTAAGATAAACATTCTAGGTGTTCACTGACAATAAAGACAGTCATTTTTTTTTCCCCACTCTGCAGACAAGAATATACAAAGGAGGAAATTCTATATTCTGTCAAATCTCAGGAATACTAGTTGGCAGCTTCACTGCTGCTTTAATAAGAGAGAAAGAAACACACACTCACTTATACACACAATTAAGTTTGCCTCAGTGATTGATTGGGCCTATTCATATTGAATATGTCATTGTCAGAATTTTCTACTCTGGGTTCCTTCAAGTACCAGTTGTGGACATCCTGGAGATAAACCACTTGGATCTCTTATCATGTAATACCCACTGTTTGGTGGTAGGGAGTACCGTTAGATGACAGCCTCTAGCTATTAATACCTTCACAACTGCCTCAGCTTTCAGGTTATAGCTACGCTCTTTCTAGGAAGCCCCCCAGCCAATTACTGAGCATAGTGGAATCACTAAGGCAATGCAATTTTCTTCAACATGGGGTTCTTCTATCAAGCGATTTTTATTCCAGAGCTGCCTGTGGTTTGGTGAAGAGTTCTATCTTCATTGCAATTTGACACTCTGTCTTACCAGTCTTGCTATTTCTACGTTTATTCCCCTCATAAGCACTGCCTCCTGGTGGGAAAGGTCATCAAGAAGACATGATCACTGATCCCTGTGCAAGCTGGACCCAGGCAACTGGAGGCTCTCTAACCCCTTCCCTTGTCATTGGAATCTGTATTCTGCTTGCTTTCCCCGTTCCCAAAAGCTGCCCCAAGAATAAAACTTTAAGGTAGAAATGAGGTGTTGAGACTTTTTTTTTTTTTAAGATTTTATTTATTTATTTGACAGACAGAGATCACAAGTAGGCAGAGAGGCAGGCAGAGAAAGAGGGGGAAGCAGGCTCCCTGCTGAGGAGAGAGCCCATCTGAGGCTTGATCCCTGGACCCTGGGATCCTGAACTGAGCCGAAGGCAGAGGCTGAACCTGCTGACCCACCGAGGCACCCCAAGAGAATATCTTGATGGTATACATGACTGAACCCAGCTCGAGCCTCTGTCTAAACTTTTACAATTTCGCAGGTGAATGCAGAAACTACTAGTCTTGCTTCCCACCCAGGACAAAACTCATAATTATGTTGCTTTGCTTATTAAAGCTGCCACCTACTAATCTAGAGTGGTCTGCCTCCTTCTTTGGTGTCTCCCTACCCTACACCTATAGGGGCTGTTTTCAGATATACCCGGGAGCTCCTGAGAAGGTTGTAAAGCAACACCTTCCCCCAAAAACTCTTGCAAGACTAATAACTGTTCCTCAGCCCCTACTTCTTAGACTACCTGACAGACACCTTGATGTTTAATGAGATAATAATATGGTTCTTCAAGAAAAAGTCCATAACCAAACAAGTTGATTTCACATATTTGGAAACATACAATAACATTATAGAATTTATAAAGCAATTATATTTGTTCATTGTTGTTTCAATTTGTATTTCTAAACCCATTTAGGAACATAATCCTTTTCCACACATTTTTTTTTTCAATATCTCTATTGATTCTAGTGTTCTGCAGCTTTTGATATATTTAATATAACATTGCTGCAGGAAAAAGGCTCTCTCCAGTCCCTCTTCAAGCTATGTTTTATATTCCCAAACTTTGCTTCTTCAAGAAATAATCCAGGGCGCCTGGGTCGCGCAGTGGGTTAGGCCGCTGCCTTCGGCTCGGGTCATGATCTCAGGGTCCTGGGATCGAGTCCCACATCGGGCTCCCTGCTCAGCAGGGAGCCTGCTTCCCTCTCTCTCTCTCTGCCTGCCTCTCTGTCTACTTGTGATTTCTCTCTGTCAAATAAATAAATAAAATCTTAAAAAAAAAAAAAAAAAGAAAGAATCCAATTGGTAATATTCAATGATGATCACTTAGGTTTCTTACCAGAGACCAGGATAATTCAGAAACTAAAGGTCAGAGTCATGAATAGTCTTTTCTCTTCATTTTTCTACCCATGTTCTGATTGGCCTTCATTTTTCTCTCCCACCATGTGGTAGCTCACAGTGTAAAAAGATACAGAGTTAGGATTGGTTTATGGCTTGTGGAGCTTCGTTTGTCTAAATCTGGGCCTTAAAAGGAAGCTCAGCACACCAGGGAACTCTTCTGCTCAGGCTGGGAAAGTAGGATTGGGGATATAAGGACACAGTTCCAGCTAACAATAATGCTAACCTGCTTTCTTCTGACTTCTGCATTCTAATTCACCTTTTATTAATTTTTTATTGAAATATAGTTGACACATTATGCTACATTTGTTTCAGGTATACACCATAGTGGTTCAACAAGTTTATATGTTATGCTATGCTTTTTTTTTTTTTTTTCATTCTAGTTTACCTTTGGATTCTAACCTTCAGCTGATAACTCTTATACTTCACTTTACTCTGGATTTTATTTTAAAGACATAATTTATTTTTCAACCAACTTTTCCCAATACTCTTATACTTATTCATATGGAGCATATTGACTCAAAGTAATAAGTAATAAGGATATACCATGACAAAATTGGTATATTTTATTAAGGGAGATTTGAAACTCAGTAAAATTTCTGAAATTTTTATCATGGTTCTAGTGAATAGATCCTGAAAACAAAACAAATACTAAAAACAGAGATCTTATTAGAATTTTTTTGTTTTTGTTTTTTTGTTAGTACATCAATATCTGGATTGGTATCTCAATATGCCACCTCAGGGAGAGCTTTATATTAGTTTCAGAGATGGAAGAAAATATGACAGTGACTCCATAATATCCCTATTGTCAGGAAATATCGGTTAAAAATATTTTCCCATCTCTGTGTATTTGTGGACATCTAGTCTAACCCAATTTGCCTGTTGTACATACCACATGGTTATGCAATCAGTCTCTTATATGTGGAATTAGGGGATGCTAAGGTAGTCCTTATGGACACTGCAAAAACCCATTAAGCCAAACTTTTTTTTTTAAATTTTTTATTTTTTATATACATATATTTTTATCCCCAGGGGTACAGGTCTGTGAATAGCCAGGTCCATTAAGCCAAACTTTATAGAGACGTAATGCTTGTGATATGTGATATCACATTACGAACAGAAGCCAGAACATCTGAAATAGTTGCCAGGTCTACCTCTTATTACCTAAGAGCATTTGAGCTTGTTAATAACCTCTCTGAAACTCAATTTTTTCACTTGTAAAAATGGGGATCACAACATCCTTATTCTACTGTATGAGTGAAAAGAATAGCAAGATTGGGAAAGGTATTGAAATTACTTTATTTATTTATTCATCTAAAATTTTTTGTTTCTTTATTTGAACAGAGAGAGACATAGTGAGAGCAGGAACACAAGCAGAGGGGTGGGGCAGGGAGAAGCAGGTTTCCTGTGGAACAGGAAGCCTGATGCTGGGCTTGATCCCAGGACCTTGGGATCTTGACCTGAGTCAAAGGCAGAGGCTTAATGACTGAGCCAACCAGGTGCCCCTGGAAATTACTTTTTATTTTTTTTTTAAAGATAGTATTTATTTGACAGAGAGAGATCACAAGTAGGCAGAGAGGCAGGCAGAGAGAGAGGAGGAAGCTGGTTCTCCACCGAGCAGGAAGCCCGACGCGGGGCCTCGATCCCAGGATCCTGGGATCATGACCTGAGCCGAAGGCAGAGGCTTTAACCCACTGAGCCACCCAGGCGCCCCTGAAAATGACTTTTTAAATAGGGGAATTAAAACTATACAAATGAAAATGAAAAACCTCAGGATAAACCACAGACAAAGGGTATAAAGGAAATAAGTGTTTGTTCCTGTTCTCACATTTTGTTCTAACTAACCAGCTGAAACACCCCCTGGCAATTTAAAATCTCTCCAGTTATAAGCCAGGTATGGTAAATATCATTCTGAGATGGCCCCATGATCTCTGTCCTTTTGTAGGGATCTTGCCTCTGGTCAGTAGAAGATAGCAAAAGGATGTAATCCCATTCACTAAACTACTTATCTGGAAAAAGCGATGATGGTGAGATGTTACTCCTTTGATCTTATGTTATATAAAATTTCCTCCTTCCAGACTAGAGTAAGAGACTATTCAGTGGTCCTAAAGAAGCAAGATGCCATGATGTGACTTGCTCATCAAGAGCATCATAGAGCAAGCCTGCAGGGGATCTGGGAGCTGAGCGTCTCTGTCCTACAACCACAAGCAACTGAATTCTGCCAACAAGCACATGATCTTGGAATGGGATCCAGAACCTCAGATAAAACCATAATCCTGCCGACATTTTAATTTGTAGTCTGCGAAGATTAAGCAGAAGATTTCTCAAAGCCTTTCCAGACTCCTGATTCATGATAATATGAGGTAATAGATGTGTGTTGTTTTAAAACATAAAGAGAGCAGAAATCTGCTTTTATAGCCATGAAAAATCGATGCACCAAGTTACAGATCTTTCCTTTCACATTCAAATTAAACTGGTTTTAGTTTAATTTATCTTGGTCTGGTTTTCAAAAGCTTAATCTGATTCAAAAACTGACATTGTGCTAATGTTAATGTTCAATATTTTAGGGGCGCCTGGGTGGCTCAGTGGGTTAAAGCCTCTGCCTTTTGCTCAGGTCATGATCCCAGGGCCCTGGGATTGAGCCCCACATCTGGCTCTCTGCTCAGCAGGGGGCCTGCTTCCTCCTCTCTTTGCCTGCCTCTCTGCCTACTTGTGATCTGTGTCTGTCAAATAAATAAATAAAATTTTTTAAAAAGTTCAATTTTCTATTCTTTCTAGTTAATATAAATAAGTGATAAATAGATGTATACATAAATTATCAATGCCTTAACTTAATGGGTTTCAAAAGAGTTACTCAGAGCCTTAGAGAAGTTTCATTGAGGAAACTTACAGTTATAGATGAGTAAGAGGACAGGGGATGAACATGCAAACAAACCAAAAAAAAAAAAAAAAATACAGACCTGAATTCCTGCTTCTTTGCTTTAAATTCAACAAACCATTTAGATGCACAAGTGAGCAATTACTTTAAAATGGTTATTCTTGTAAAATATTTGAAAATGATCTCTCTCTTTTTAAAAATATTTTATTTATTTATTTGTCAGAGAGAGAGCACAGGCAGGCAGAATTAGAGGCAGAAGCAGGCTCCCTGCCGAGCAAGAAGCCTGATGTGGGACTTGATTCTAGGACCCTGGGATCACGACCTGAGCTGAAGGCAGAGGCTTAACCCACTGAGCCACCCAGGAATCCCTGAAAGTGATTTTTTAAGCCAAAACATTAGTGGGTAGTATAGAGTTCAGTGAATGAAAAGAGGTATTATCATAATCCCAACATAGGTAGCTACTCAGCAAGGAAAGAAAGGACAAAGGAGGAAGGAAGAAAAAAAAAAAGGAAGGAAAGAAGGAAATAATGCATGTAAAAACTCTCAGCTGCCAATAGACTCAAAATCACATTGAAAATAATTTGTTTTATATATTTATAGAATTTCATTTTCTTATAATCTTGAGAAGCAAGAATATCTTTTTTTTCAAGGGACAACCACATTAGAACCACATTAACTACCCTTTATTTTTGGGAAGGGTGTTAAAAGCTGTTAAAATCCAAGCAATCTGATAATAGCCAACAGAAAAAACATGAAATAAAATGTATCACTCTGCATATATAAAGAAGACATCAATGATGAATGTGAGTGAATCACTTACTTTATGATTTTTTAATAACTGTTTCTTGTTAGGCTTACGTAGATGAGCCTTGACCACTGAACACAATGCTCACTAAAAGATGTATTCAAAGGGATTACATTGGCTTTCTAATTCATTGGCCTAAAAGGTAAATGCATTAGAAAGTGAAAGCAATTCAAGGAGTTCACTGGCACTCACTGAATTGAGACACTTTTAGACAGCAACTGGATTTCAAATGGCAAAATGGAATTCAAGTTCCTACGAACACAGAAAAGCAGTTCCTGCCCTGACAGCATTGAACAAGTGGAAGGCAGCTCTGGAGATGGGCTGTGGTTTTTAAGCAAATTCACACTCCAAACCCAGTGAACTCTATACCATTTTATATTAGTTACAGAGCTGTAAATAGCACAGCACTTAAATGTGTCAGCTCATTTTATCTCCAGCATGTCTACCTTGGATACAATGTGAACCTATCTACTGGCTTTTATCTAATATGCTTGCCAGCATCTTCAAACCTCCCCTTTGACATCTTTGCTATTAAAAAGTCAGGAGCTTTGGCAAGTTGTGGACCTGTGGAAATCTATTTTTTTGCTCTTCAATCAACTCTGAGAATATTTTAAAAATGTACTTGAGACTTCAAGCTCCTAAAAAGTAAATAGGGGTTTTTCCCTTACAGGCTGCCAAGTCCCAGATTTCATTTCCCACTTCTATGCCTTTTTGTACCTAATTTTAAAACCAAGCCAGGGGAAAATGATTTGTCAGTGCTCATCACTGTATACATTTTAGGAATCATTCATTTGGATCTTGTGTATTACTTGATGTGTACAAATTATGTTATTGGCACTGTGGCAGAAAGGGAAACAAAACAAAACAAAACAAAAACCCCAGAAGATTAGTTCAGTTTGACCAGGGGAATTATATAGGTCACTTGTGTTCATGACCCATTTTGAACACAGAAAAAAAAAAAATTATATGCTCAACTATTTCTATCTTAGAAAGTCATTGAGTAAAGGACATTTCTATACAACATAAAAGTAAAAAGTAATTAGTAAATAACTAAAATAATAGATTTTTATGAAAAATCAAATATTATTATGGTGACCATGAGGACATAGTGCTCAATCCTCTTATCAAGAGAGCACATTACAGGGGCTCCTAGGAGGCTCAGTGGGTTAGGCCTCTGCCTTCGGCTCGGGTCATGATCTCAGGGTCCTGGGATCGAGTCCCGCGTCGGGCTCTCTGCTTGGCAGGGAGCTGCTTCCTCCTCTCTCTCTCTCTCTCTCTGCCTGCTTCTCTGCCTACTTGTGATCTCTGTCTGTCAAAAAAAAAAAAAAAAAAAGAGAACACATTACAGAGTTTGTTGGCTGACAGTCTCCAGCTGATGCACCTGGGGATTTACTTATTCATGCTGGGGCCACAGGCTCCTTCCTGCTGCTCCTGGGTCCTAGAGAGGTTATTTCTATCAGCTGCTGAACTCCTCTAAAAGGTGATCTTTGCTAGGAGACTCCCTGTTGTTCTGGATAATACTTTCTCAGAGCTACTGATCCCTTTTATTCCTTTGTGTCAATAGAAATTCTGCATAGAGGACATGTGTAATTATAATATAGAATTTAAGATTCAGATCTCAAGCTGTGATTTTCTATGATTTCATGAAATAAACCTAAAATAACAGCAGAGTTGCTGGTTTGGTCAGCCAACCACTTGGTGGCGGTTTTTATTGTTATTTTTAAAATTTGTTTTGCTTTTTATATGTACCCAGAAATGAGAAATTCTAGTATATCTTTAGTGGTAGGGTATTTGTTTCAGCAAAGCTGGACATGAGTTAATGTATTAAAAATAAGAGTGGCATGGTGGCTCATCTAAAAAATAATACAAAAAATTATCTTCACAAAAATAGACTCAAAATGGATGAAGGACCTCAATATGAGACGGGAATCCGTCAAAGTCCTTGAGGAGAACACAAGCAGCAACCTCTTCGACCTCAGCCGCAGCAACATCTTCCTAGGAACAACGCCAAAGGCAAGGGAAACAAGGGCAGAAATGAACTATTGGGACTTCATCAAGATCAAAAGTTTTTGCACAGCAAAGGAAACAGTTAACAAAACCAAAAGACAACTTATAGAATGGGAGAAGATATTTTCAAATGACATATCAGACAAAGGGCTAGTATCCAAAATCTGTAAAGAACTTCTCAAACAATCCAATTAAGAAATAGGCAGAGGACACGAACAGACATTTCTGCAAAGAAGACATCCACATGGCCAACAGACACATGAAAAAGTGCTCCACGTCACTCGGCATCAGGGAAATACAAATCAAAACCACAATGAGATATCACCTCACACCAGTAAGAATGGCTAAATTTAACAAGTCAGGAAATGACAGATGCTGGGGAAGATGCGGAGAAAGGGGAACCCTCTTACACTGTTGGTGGGAATGCAAGCTGGTGAAACCACTCTGGAAAACAGCATGGAGGTTCCTCAAAAAGTTGAAAATAGAGCTACCTTACAATCCAGCAATCATACTACTGGGTATTGACCCTAAAGATACAAATGTAGTGATCCAAAGGGGCATGTGCACCCAAATGTTTATAGCAGCAATGTCCACAATAACCAAACTATGGAAAGAACCTAGATGTCCATCAACAGATGAATGGATAAAGAAGATGTGGTATATATATATGCAATGGAATACTATGCAGCCATCAAAAGAAATGAAATCTTGCCATTTGTGATGACATGGATGGAGCTAGAGGATATTATGTATTAGCAAAATAAGTCAAGCAGAGAAAGACAACTATCATATGATCTCCTTGATATGAGGAAGTTGAGAGGCAACATGAGGGGTTTGTGGGGTAGGAAAGGAATAAATGAAAGAAGATGGAATCAGGAGGGAGAAAAATAAGAGACACTTAATCTCACAAAACAAACTGACGGTTGTTGGGGGTAGGGGGGTAGGGAGAGGGTGGTTAGGTTGTGGACATTGGGGAAGGTATGTGCTGTGGTGAGTGCTGTGAAGTGTATAAACCTGGTGATTCACAGACCTGTACCCCTGGGGCTAATAATACAGTATATGTTAATAAAAAATATATTAAGAAAATTCTCTTAAAGACTGTCTGTTCCTTGTACAGCATTATGGAGATACCTGAAACTGAAAATTCTTTCAGATACAACAACAGTAGGTCACTCATCTTGTAAGCATACACGGGTCTTGCTAGTTCTATAAATACATAGAACTTTCTTCAGAACTGGTATAACTGGCACTTCTTTGGTGCTTAGGGTTGCTTTTCAGTTAAAATCAAAAGTGTCATTTATATTCGAAGAGTCATTACTTCCCATAGTTCTGTTAAACACCATCCCAAAGAATATTGTACAGATGGCATCTGTTGAATGAATACTAAGCAAAATCATATTGATTTCGGTTGCACTTTGCCTACTAGCATTTGCATCATAAATATAGAGCTTAGATATCACACAATGCAAAGAGAGTGAACAAACTGATGCTTCTCCTCCACCAAATGACAGACTCAACAGCTTCATTTACATTACTTTATGTTTAGATAACTGGGTTTTGATGTCCTGGGAATATGAATCTTTTCATTTCTTGTATTTATGGGCTTGAAATTGGTATTCTAAATGTGAAAAGAATATTATGCTAATATGGGGTTAAATGAATTTTAATAAGAACATTTGTTTGTTTATTGCATGTAAGCACAAATCTCTAGGTGTCTAGTTAAAACTCACAGATTCTGAAGTCACAGGCTTAAGTCATTGGCTTATTTCAGTGTTTTGAAGGCAGAATTCATCCTAGGCCTGTGGCTACTTAGGGACAGCTTCCCCACAAATAAGAACTTAGTGATATGATAAATCCTGGAGAGTTGTATTTCCAGTTATGGGTTGGATGATGGTCAGACCCTTCACATTATATCATGTTTACATCTGTGTATTTTGTGCTAAAAAACAGTAGTAATATTTGAAAATAGATACTCCTATGTCCATATAGCTTAACTACCAGGAATAAGAATTAAGGCAGTCTTCATCCACATGAAAATACTATTTGTTCCAGAAAATTCTTGCAGGAACATTAGACCACAGACCAGTAAATAACTTCATTGAATACTTTAGGAATTTCCCTTGAGAAATGTTTTCATTCAAAGTTCTAAGTTATAAGTTAAAGTCCTCATGGAAATTTCTTTTTAATGAGTAGAACTATTTCCCCGGATGGGTAGAAGTGGTATGCTGCTTGCTCCAAGACATAGTTAAATATGATCATCAGAAATTCTTGGTCCCATGTGTTGCCATCAACAAAGTCGTCTAAGAAAGGAGGCTCAGATTCCAAGATGCTAAGGCACATCACTTGTATTTAGATAGATGAGACAACCACCTTCCCGCTGTTTGGGGAGCTGCTCATTTGGCTTGCTTCTCAGGGCTTATTGGTCCCATAGCACTACTTGTTAAATGCTTTTTAAATATCCAGCCATATCCTCAAATATATATACAACTGGAAGAGCCCTCCTGGGGTATTAATCACACTCATAAGTACATATTCACAAACACAACTAAAAGAAAACTGAGACAGCCCTAAAAGGTGCTACCAATTATAATGGAAAAGCAAATGGGTCCTAGGGACACTTCCAGGAAACTCTTCCAAAGTCAAAGTCCTGAAGCACTAAGCCCTCTATAGCTAGCTGTAGCCTGAACAAGGAATTAGGAGAGGTCTCACCAGTACCCCTGGTGAACACGCATTTTAAATCAGTATCTTGAATCTGCTTATGAGCCTATTAGCTCAAGAAGGATCTGCCAACTTCAGGATCAGATTGTAAGTAATTATTACTGTGAAAAAAAAGAGAAAAGTCCTTTGTATTTAAAAATAATACTAATGTAGAATCTGCTTTTAGGCAACCAACTTGAGCAATGGAAACCTGAGCAAGGTAAAGGGCCCATAGTGGCCACCGGGCTGAACAAACAGACCCATTATGTGACCCATCTCAAAATATCCATAAACACTAGCTGGCCAATGGATGAGTTACACTGGGGCACAGGTACCAAAAAGGAAAATTCCATAGGTTCCCATACCTCTTCACCTTCGCACTTAACTACTGTCCCCCACCCCCCTCACTGCTTCCTGGTAGATAGTCTCTCCCTTGATGTCCTGCCTGCCAGGTATGTTCAATAAATTCTATCTCTTTTGTCCTTCTTTGAATGAATTTCTTCACTACCCATGCCACTGACCTCCACCCAACTGGGTCACTCCACAACAGATATCCATTATGAATTGAGCATTTGCTATGAGAAAGGAGCTCCTTCTGCCTAAGTGCTTTATATGTTTTGCCTTGTATAAATTTAAAATTAAACTGACAAGACTGTTACAGTTATAACCATTTCATGGTTGAAGATATGGAGCTATGAGTGACAAAATAAATTTTGCAAGATCTAAAAACTACTAAATGATGATCTGGAACCCCATCAGACTAACCCCATCAGTCTGATACTTACTTATAACCAATTTCTTATACTGATGGAATTGACTCTCCTTTGTATGCATATCCATTGAATAGCATATTTGGGTTTATATGGTTATTTAAAAAAATTTTTTGTTTTATTTTACTTTTGGTTTTTAATTTTTTTTAAAGAATTTACTTGTTTATTTGTCAGAGAGAGAGAGAGAGAGAGATCACAAGCAGGGGGAATTGCAAGCAGAGGACAGGCTCCCCCACTGAGCAAGGATCCTGATGTGAGACTCGATCCGAGGATCCTAGGACCATGACCTGAGCTGAAGGCAGACACTTAACTGACTGAGCCACCCAGGCATCCCAGATTTGGGTTTATGTTAGCAAGGCATTTTCAGCTAGACTTACCAAAAAAAAAAAAAAAAAAAAAAAAAAAAAAAAAAAAAAAAAGAGAGAGAGAGAGCGAGAAAGGACCCAAATAAATAAAAACACAGATGAGAGAGGAGAAATCACAGTCAACATCATAGAAATGCAAACAGTTATAAGAGAATATTATAAAAATTTATATGCCAAAAAAATGAGCAATCTAGAGAAATGGATAAATTCCTAGAAACATACAAACTACAAACACTGAAATAGGAGAAAGTAGAAATCTTGAACAGACAGGAAACAAGCAAAGTTATTGAATCAGTAATCAAAAATCTCCCAAGAGACAGAAGTTCTGGGCTGGATGGTTTCATAGGAGAAATCTACCAAACATTTAAAGAAAGAGGTAATATATATTCTTCACAAAATAGTCAGAAAAATAGAAATGGAAGGAAAACTTAAAACTTACTCAAGGAGGCCATCAATACCTTGATTCTGAAACCAAATATCCCACTAAAAAGGAAAACTACAAGCCAATATCCCTGATGAACATGGATGCAAATATTCTTAACAAAATACTAGCAAATTGAATCCAACAATATATTAAAAGAATCATTCTCCACACTCAAGTGGGATTTATTCTTGAGTTGCAAGGCTAGTTCAATATTTGCAAATCAATCAATGTGATACACCACTTTAATAAAAGAAAAGATAAGAACCATATGATCCTCTCACTAGAGGCAGAAAAAGCATTTGACATAGTACAGCATCTATTCCTGATAAAACCCTCAACAAAGTAGGGACAAGGGGAATATATCTCAACATAATAAAGGCCATGTAAGAATAACCCACTGCTAATATCAGCCTCGATAGGGAAAAACTGAGAGCTTTTCCTGTATGGTCAGAATAAGACAGGGATGCCCACTCCCACCACTGTTCTTTAGCATAATACTGGAAGTCCTAGCCTCAGCAATAAAACAACAAAAAGAAATAAAATACATCCAAATTGCCAGGGAAGAAGTCAAATATTCCTATTTGCAGATGAAATAATTTGCTATGTAGAAAATCCAAAAAACTCCATAGAAAAATTATCAGAACTGATATATGAATTCAGTAAAGTTGCAGAATTCAAAATCAACATACAGGCATCGGTTGCATTTCTATATACCAGTAATGAAGCAGCAGAAGGAGAAATCAAGAAATTGATCCTCTTTACATTAGATACTTAGGAATAAACCTAACCAAAGAGGAAAAAGATCTATACTCGGAAAACTATAAAAAACTGATGAAATAAATTGAAGATCACACACACACACACACACACACACACACACACACACGGAAAATCATTCTATGCTCATGGATTGGAAGAACAAAATTGTTAAAATGTCTATACTACCCAAAACAATCTACATAGGTAATGCCATCTCTATCAAAATACCACCAGCATTTTTCACAGAGCTAGAACAAACGATCCTAAACTTTGTATGGAACCACAAAATTCTCTGAATGGCCAAAGCAGTCTTGAAAAAGAAAAGCAAAGCTGGAGGCATCACATTTCTGGACTTCAGGTTATATTACAAAGCTATAGACAGTATAGATCAAAGGAACAGAATAGAAAACCTAGAAATGGACCCACAGTTGTATGGTCAACTAATCTTTGACAAAGCAGGAAAGAATATCCAATGGAAAAAAGATAACCTCTTCAACCAGTGGTATGGGGAAAACTGGTCAGCAATATGCAAAGAAATAAAATTAAGCCACTTTCTTACACCACACACAAAAATAAGCTCAAAATGGATGAAAAACCTAAATCTAAGACAGGAACCCATCAAAATCCTACAGAAGAACGCAGGCCATAACTTCACTGACATTGGCCATAGCAACTACTTATTAGGTATATCTCATGAGGCAAGGGAAATAAAAGCAAAAATGAACTATTGGGACTTCATTGAGAGAAAAACTTCTACACAGCAAAGGAAACAATTAATAAAACTAAAAAGGGAACCTTTGTAATGGGAGAAGGTATTTCCAAATGACATTAGTATCTAAAATCTATAAAGAACTTATCAAACTCAACACCCAAAAAAACAAATCCAATTAAGAAATGGGCAGAAGTCATGAATAGACATTTTTCCAAGGAAGACATATAGATGGCTAACAGATACATGAAAAGATGCTCAACATAACTCATTATCAGGGAAATAAAAATCAAAACCACAATGAGATATCATCTCATTTCTGTCTGAGTGGCTAAAATTAACAACAAAGAAAACAACAGATGTTGATGGATATAGAGAAAGGGGAATCCTCTTTCACTGCTGGTGGGAATTCAAACTGATGCAGCCACTCTGGAAAAGAGTATGAAGGTTCCTAAAAAGTTGAAAATAGATCTATGTTATGATTCAGCAATTGCACTACTAGGGATTTACCCAAAGGATAAAAAAATACAGTTCAAAGGGATACATGCACCCCTATGTTTATAGCAGCATTATCAACAGTAGCTACATTATGGGAAGAGCCCAAATGTGCCTCAAGTGATGAATGGATAAAGAAGAGGTGGTACACACATAGAATAGAATATTACTCAGCCATCAAAAAGAATGGAATCTTGTCATTTGCAACAACATGGTCAGAGATAGATAGTGTCACGTTAAGCAAAATAAGTCAGTCAGAGAAAGCCAAATGCCATATGGTTTCACTCATATGCAGAACTTAGGAAACAAGCAGATGAACATAGGGGACAAAAAACAAAAAAGAGGTAAAACATAAAATAGACTCTTAACTCTTGTTAACAAACAGGTTTGCTAGAGGGGAGGTGGACATGGGATGGATATTAAATGGGTGACGCTTATTAAAGAGGGCACTTGTGATGAACACTGGGTACTGTATATAAATGATGAATCACTAAATTCTACACCTGAAATTAATATTACACTATAAGTTAACTAACTGGAATTTAAATAAAAACTTATTTTTTTTTCCTTTTCTGGACACAGATGAGGAAATATATAGCTCTAATCATAGTGGGTAGTTATTGCCCACCCGCAAGATCAGCCCATTTGAGGACAAAGCTGATGTTTTGGCTGTCATAGAAAAAAAAAAAAAAAGAGTAAAAGAGTAGGTATTTGATACTATAAGTATTACCACAGAGCTTCCGGCCACAAATCCTGAAGGGCACCTTACTCTTATCTCTAATTAGGCCTTTAATCTCTTCATAGTTTATGCCAATTTGAGAGTTTCCAAGAGTATATGCAAACATAAGGGTCCAACTAATATAGAATCTGTCATCAGAGAGACGTCTGGGGGGCTCAGTTGTTAAGTGGCTGCTCTCAGCTCAGGTAATGAACACAGGCTTCCTGGATTGAGCTCCACATCAAGTTCCCTGCTTAGCAAGTAGTCTGCTTCTCCTTCTCCTTCTGCCTCTCCTCTGGCTCATGCTCTTCCCCTCTCTCTTCTTAAATAAATAAATAAAATCTTCATTATTTGTCGTGTGATTGTCTTTGTTTCTATACCTAGAAGCAAAGGTTTAAAAGAGTTAGAGTTAAAAATCAACTTTCATCTTTATTCATTAATTAATTTTGGAAGTACAGGCTTCAGTGTTACACAAACTGCCTACATCTGCCTCCAGGCCCATGACATAGAAAACAGTCACACAGGAAGATGCCCTGTTCTCCAGCTTGGCATTCTATGGTGGCTCCATGAAATTCTTTCTACTGTTCATGCTTCAAGGTTCATGGTGAAACTATTTTTGTCAAAGGCATAGAATTTTCATGCTCTTTCTCTATTTGCAGGGGTAGTTTTGCTTCAAAGCAGGGAACTGAAACTTTTGCTCCAGTGGAAAACACAACACTCTTCTACTCTTCTAGACTTTAAAATTTAGAGAAACATTTTGCAAATTTCTCTGATAAGAATTCCTGGAAGATAGATTTCCAGATGTCCTTCTGGAGATCCTGATTTTGTAGGTCAGATACGAGGTCTTGGAATCTACTTAGTGAATATGTACCAGGTGACAGGTTAGAAGGCACTTGTCTCTGGACATATCAGATTGGCATTTACCATGGTAAAGCATAAATAATAATCATGTAGCTAATAATGATTGAAGTGTCTTGTATATAAACAACAGTATAAGAATGTCATGTACACTGTCTCATATAATCAGGCAAACAGAATTCCTAAGTATATATTACTATTGTGGTAGACACAATAGATTGTCTGGCTTAACATCTGTTCTAATTTGTGTTTTCTTTGGGAGGATAAAATCTTACCTTTTAGGAGCCCCCTCGGAATGAGCTTTCTGGATTTTGTTAAGTTTGCCAATCTAATAGACTTGCACTTGACTAGACTGTAGAAATAAGTTAAGTGGGACAAGCATCTGTTTTGATGAGGCACATAATCACATTGTTCTGTCTTGAGCAGCTTCCTCACTCCATGGCTTAACTCTGACTCTCAGTTTTTTACATAGTGGGAGAAGTAGTGAGATTCTGGGGCCTGATTTTTTTCCTGAAAATTCAACCTAGAGTTGGCTTCTTTGTCCATCCATGGGATTTTGTAAGCCCTTAAAACCTGTCTACTTAAACTAAGTAGAAGTTTTCTTTTGTTTTTAACAGAAACCTTAAATATTAACTTATTATTACCTTTTTTTGGAAGATGAAAATGAGGCCTATAAGGTTCATGTAAATTGCCTAAGATTATTCTGCTAGTAAATTATAGAGTCAGGAACCCACATATGTCTGCCTGCAGAGCTCAAACTCTACCTCTGCCCTATTTGTCTTGTGAATTAAGTTTATAGAGGCTGGGCTATTCCTGAGAACTGGCATTTTGAAGTGAGTAATATTTAAAATAAGCAGCTGTATAGAGGACAATGGACAGCAGAAAGATTATGTCAAAAGATTATGCAATTTAATCTTTCCAATTGGAGATTTCGACTCCAAAATCCATCTTCTAAGATTCTAAATTTTGCTTTATTAGTTTAATGAAGTTTTCTACGACATGGTTATACTCCTCATGTGGGACCATATTTTTATGATTTGTACATTTTTCTTGTTTTAATGTATAAAAATTTAATAGCTTTGATTGACAACTTTTTTTTTTTTAATGGAAGAAGACTATTGATGCAGTTAATGTAGTTAATGTAGTCTATTTCAACTCTCCTGAGATGGACGGAGTAGAGAGGATATTGAATGATTTAATTGTGACAATATATGGAATTGAAGACAAGAGCTCTCGTTCTAACTTGTTTGTTTATAAGATATATAATGCAAGCTGTCACTTAATTTCTCTGAGAGTCTGTTTTCTTTACATGGAAAATGGAATAATGATGCTGTCTACCTCAGGAGTGAGGTGGCAATCACATAAGGCAATATATAGGCAAGTGCTTCATAAATTATGCATCCTTGCCCATATGCTCATTCTTGTCAATGTTAAAGGGAATAAAAAAGCAGAAGGTTACTAATTTAAGGGACCACTGGGTAGCTCAGTTAGTTAAGCACCTGACTCTTGATTTCAGTTCAGGTCATGATCTCAGGGTTGTGAGACTGAGAACTACATCTGGCTCTGCACTGGGCTTGGAGCCTGCTCAAGATTCTCTTCCTCTGCTCCTTTGCTCCCAACCCTCCCTCTCCTCTCTCTCAAAAAAAAAAAAAAAAAAAAAATTACTAATTTAAAATCATCTGGTTATCTGGACTTGCTATATCCTTATATAAGAATACATGTTGGGGCGCCTGGGTGGCTCAGTGGGTTAAGCCGCTGCCTTTGGCTCAGGTCATGATCTCAGGGTTCTGGGATCGAGTCCCGCATCGGGTTCTCTGCTCGGCAGGGAGCCTGCTTCCTCCTCTCTCTCTCTGCCTGCCTCTCTGCCTACTTGTGATCTCTCTCTATCAAATAAATAAAAAAATCTTTAAAAAAAAAAAAAGAATACATGTTAAATCCTCTTCTTTTCACAGCCATTTTAGTGTACTCAGAAATTGTAGAATGGTGGTTTTATTTTTTAAATTTTATAACTTTTAAAATTTTGCTTATTTATTTGACAGAGAGAGAGAGAGATCACAAGATCACAAGTAGGCAAAGGCAGGCAGAGAGAGAGGGGGGAAGCAGGCTCCCTGCTGAGCAGAGAGCCCGATACAAGTCTCCATCCCAGGACCCTGAGATCATGACCTGAGCTGAAGGCAGAGGCTTAACCCACTGCGTCACCCAGGCACCCCTACAATGGTGATTTTAAGTGTACTTAGAATACTAAAGACAAATTGGTTGTCAAATTTGGAGCAAAGATAAAAAATGAATAATCCTTCAATACATGAGGCATGTACACACAGATACAAAAAGAGCCAAATAGGCTGGAATTCAGAAAACCGTGAGTGAATGTGCAAGTAGATTTCCAATGGTTCAAAATATCATTGGCAGTTAGTTTCTTCAGTCCAAATATAATGACACAATCAGCAAGTCATTGTCTGTGAATCAGGTACTATACTATTAGCACTTAAAAAAAAAAAAGTGGCTGTTGTTAACTTCCAATTTGTTGCACTTCAGAAATAAATTGGATTGAATCAATACATGAGCTGACATTTTTTTTTCTGAATGTGTAAGTTGAAACAAATAGGGTAATTATGAAAAAAAGCATCTGAGAGAAGTATAATGAGTGAGTGTTTCAAATAGTGCAGGATGGAATTATTAGAACTGATTAGGCCTTGCTTTATTATAATTAATTATCATAAATGTGCTTTCAGTAATTTAAAGACATGTTTCAGGTTTTCAATAGAGATAACTCATTTTCAAAGAGAATCATTAAAGATCAATTGTTCAAAGAAACATAATTTTACAAAAGTGAATTAGGATGAATTGGAGGAGGGTGATCAAAATGCACAAATTTCTAGTTACAAGATATATAAGTAGTGGGAATGTAACATATAATGACTATTAGCACTGCAACATGGTATATTTAAAAGCTGTTAAGAGATTAGATGATAATGTTCTTGTTACAATGGAAAAAAACAACCTTTTCTTTAAAAAAAAACACATGAGATAACAGATATGAACTGAAAAATACATATTAAGTAAAACTATTAGGCTATACACCTTAAACAGTACTGTGTGTCAATTATATCTCAATAAAACTGGGGAGAAAGAACCAGGGGTATGGAAAATAGGAAAAGAGAGTCTAACATATATACAGCAACCTACTGCATGCCAAGCTGTGGGCTGAGTTCTTCACATACATTACCTCATTTAATTTTCGCAATGACCCTTTGAAGCAGATCTTAATTAGCTCATATACAATTGAGTAAAGTGATACTCAGGGTGGTCATAGGGTTAGTCAGTGATAATGGTGAGCTTTTAATGTAGGTCTATCTGGTTCCACAGTTCTACTGTCTTCACTAGAGGGACCTGTCTTTCTAAATGGGCAGAGTTTGAACAAAACTTGGAACTGGACCCCTGCGGGAATTGTGATCATACAATTTCTCCAATGTAATAGCCTTCAATATTGTTAAATTAACATTTTCATAACAATAACAAAAACATGTTTTTGGAGAAAATATGATCTTCAGGGCTGGAAAGAGCATTGGGATCACATCTGTGTGCTGTCTTCATGTTTAGAAGAAACATTAACGGATTCAATCATTCATTTAAAGAACGTGTCTGATGCTGGACACTCTGAGAAATGCTAGGAAGCCCAAATTAGTAAAGGCTATGTTCAAGTCATGGGACTAGTCATCAATATCAGAGCTGAGAGGTTGAATCTTGACCCTACATCTTCAGCCCTGAGTGCTTACTTTATCTGTACCAAGGTGACACACCATATAGTGAGCACCCATGTTTCTTAACAATACGCTATTGCATATACATACAAACATGCAATCCAGAAGGTACAGCATGTCATCTGCAGTATCCTAATGTTGCACACAATCTCTTACTACTTAATGTTTATGTTAATATAATCTCATCATTATTACCTTTCCTCTAGATATATTGTCATTTATTTATATATGCAAAAATATAGAAATAGATTTTAGTAATATATCTGCTTGTCAATAGACTTGTTCATTTATTCAATGCTTCGCAAGTATTTATTGATGAGTAATATGAGAAGGTACTGTTCAAGATGTTTGAGGTTTCTCAAGGAACAAAACAGACAACATTCTCTGCCCTTGTAAAAAGCGAATTCTATATAGGAAATACACAATAAGTGATAAACAGAAAACTGTAAATTATGTGGAATGTTAGAAGGCAACAAGGTTAAAGAAAAAAAGGGAGTAAATCAAGATATGGAGGGTAATCGGTCTGGTTGGGAAGTGGGGTTGTAATTTTATTGGTGGTAAGTGGGACTATCCAATGCAAAATCTCAAAGGAGAAAACATTCCTGGCAGTCAGGAGAGGCATCGCATTGTGATGGGTAAAAATAACTTCTTAAATTTTTGTCCATAACTATAGACATTAACATATTCTTCTTATATTCTGCCCCATACCTATATCCTAAAATTATCACAAGTAAAATCCTAAGAGATGACAATATTCATACAAAACACAACATACACTTTAAGCATTTTAGAACAATGATGGGCCAGTTTGCCTCATAGAATCATCTGCTTTCTCTTGGACTTGACTCATTTAATCATTTTTGTTTATATCTAAAAGTCACAATATTTTGAATCAAGGTATTTTGAAATTCTACTTAAAATTAAGAGTTATCATTAGTTCAAGACCGTTTGGCTCTCTCACCAATTTCTCCCCACCCAAGGGGAAGAGTACCAAGCCTCAATATCCTTATCTCAAATCCTTTGTTCTTTGTACTACTTTAAAAGATTTTCTCTTATACTTTGTCTAGAGGCATTGTACTTTTCCTTCCTCCTTTCTTCCTTCTTTCCTTCCCCATTCCTTCCTTCCTTCCTGAGAGTATATTTTGTCTCCAAATATTATTTTTCAAATATGCTTAGAAACCAAAAAGAGAAAACAGATGGTGCCTTCTTCATAATACCCGAGCTTTACAAATCATGTCAAAGGTATCAGGAGGCGATATCCAGTATGCTCTGTATCTATATAAAGCATTCATTTTGGAGAGTTTTTATAACATTCCACTTTGAACTTCTAGTTCTCCAAATATCCTACATCAGAACGATGTTTCAGAGGTATTAATTTAGATGACACAGTTATCCACATATTCTTTATAACCAGTCAAAGACATCAGAATTATGATGTTTGTTCAGTAGTTACATTTTTGAAATAGAGGCAAAAAATTCATGGCTCTTAAATCTTAAATCATACTGAATTCTAGTCTGTAGAAGAAAACTGAAACCTTGTACATTTTTATTTTTTATATGGCTCATTTTATGTTTCTGATAGCATTGAATAGACATATTTATGGAAGCACCACATTTATTTATTTACAAATTTACATATTATATATTTTAATATATTAAAATATACGTATATGTTATAAATAATATATACATGCATATGGATTCCATCATATCTTTTAACTTGTATCAGTATAATTTCAGGTTTAAAAGATGAGATATTACATACTTACATAACAATGGTGAGAAGCAGAAGAGTCTCACTATTTTTCTCTGCCTCTCTGTCTCTTTCTCTGTTTCTAAATTTATTTCTCTCTCTGTGTCTCACTGAAGTATAAATAGATATGATGAAGAGCACAGGTATTTAACACCTGAGTTTGGCAAATATATATAATTGTGTATCTAAGTATAATTAATACTTCAAGAGGCTAGAGAACATAGTCATCACCTCAAAAAGCCCCCCATGCCCACTTCCAGTGAATTCTTGCTCCCAGGGTAAAGCACTGTCATTTTTTTTATTGCCATAATTTAGTTTTCTTATTCTTAAACTCAAGGTTAATGAAATCATATAACTGATTTGTGTATGTGTGTGTATCTGGCTTCTTTTTTTCCTCAACATAATATTTTTAGATTAATCCATATTGTTGTATATATCATTATGTATTATATTCCTTTTAATTTCTGAGTAGTGTTATATTCTATGAATATACCATAATCTATTATTTATTTACCTGTTGATTTTCATTTGGGTGGTTGCCAACCCAAATCATATATAGCTATTACAAAGAAAGATAACATAAATGTACTTATACATTTATTTTTTAAAGACTTATTTATTTATTTGAGAAAGAGCACACACACGTGCATGCAAGTGGAGAGAGGGACAGGAGAGAATCTTCAAGCAGACTCCCTGCTGAGTGGGGAGCCTGATGCAGGGCTCTATTCCACAATTCACGAGATCATGACCTGAGCTGAAACCAAGAGTCAGACTGAGCCACTCTGATAACCTTACCCTTATTTTTATAAACATGTATTTCTGCTTCTCTTGTGTACATATCTAGTAGTAGAGTCACTGGACAATAGGGCATAAAATAAATTAATCATAAATGGATTGTCTGAATAATTTCCAAAGAAGATTTTGCAACTTTTTACTCCCACCAGCTGCTCAACATTTTTGCCAACTTTTGTTGTGGCTATTACTTTCAATTGTAGCTGATCTAATGGCTTTGAAACTACATGTCTTTACACCTTTTAATTTACAATACTGTGATGATTAATAAAGTTGATCACTTTTTTTATCAGCTTAGTTTTTAGGCATACCTTTTTTTGTAAAGTGGCTGCCTTCTCTATAATTTATTGAGCTGTCTTATTTACTTAGGAGTTTTTTGTATATTCTACAGAAATATATAAATGCAATTCCTTGGTCAGATACTTGTATTTAAATTATTTCTCCCAGTCTGTGCCTTGAATTTTCATATCTTTAACAGTGTGTTTTGATAAGCATAAGTTTTTAATTTTATGAAATATAGTTCTTTTCCCTTTTATTTATTTCTGTTCCTTTTATTTTATTTCTGTTTTACTTTATTTCTGTTTCCTGTATTTACCACAAAGCAATGAACATATTCTCTTAAATTTTCTTATAGAAGTCTTACATTTGAACTTTTCAAGCTATACTTGATAGTGAAATTTTTTATGTATGGGGTGAGGTAGTCTTCAAAGTTTATTTTTTCAGTTGGTCCTATGCGATCTGTTGAAAATACTTTTCCCTTTCTATTCATAGCTACAACAATTTTGTCCAAATTAATTGACTACATACGTGTAATTGTGTAATTCTATTTCTTTTTTTTTTTTTTAAAGATTTTATTTATTTATTTGACAGACAGAGATCACAAGGAGGCAGAGAGGAAGGCAGAGAGAGAGGAGGAAGTAGGCTCCCTGTTGAGCAGAGAGCCTGATGTGGGGCTTGATCCCAGGACCCTGGGATCATGACCCGAGCCGAAGGCAGAGGCTTTAACCCACTGAGCCACCCAGGCGCCCCTGTAATTCTATTTCTGTTTCAATAATTTATTTGTCAATAAACCAGTTTATAAGAATACCACATTGTTTAAGGTATTTTGGTTATTGTAGATACTTTACATTTCCTTACTTAAAAACAAAACAAAACAACATTTCAAACTCAATAAAGACCTCCTGGGATTTTTACTGAGATTGCATTAAGTTTATAGATCAAGTCTAAGATGACCCCCAAGTACCCATACTCTTGTGTAATAAGCACACTTTGCACATGGATTGGATCTGTGAATATAAAGGGTTATCAATCCCATGATTATGTGGAACGGCAAATGTAAAGAAATTTTGAAGAAATTAAGATCCCTGGTCTTATGTTGACTTTTAGTTAATCAAAAGGGAGATTATCCAGGATGAATCCACCTAATCAGGCAGCACTTCTAAAAAGGGACTGGGTTCCTCCCGCTGGTCTGGAAGCAACAGGACAATATGAGTTCTATAGTTACAAGAAAATTAATTCTGCCCACAACCACATGAGTTTGAATGAGGGCTCTTAATCCCAGATGATTTCTCAGCCTCAGCCTCCCACTTTATTTCAGCCTGTGAGACCCTGAACAGAAGATACAATTAGTCCATGTCTAGACATTGACCCCTAGAACCAAGATAGTACACACATGCTTTTTTAGGCTGCTAAATTTGTGGTAATTTGTTATGCAGCAATGGAAAACTAATGTAAGTGTCTGTTTTAGTGGGACAATAGGAATTCTTAAATGTTAATAACTAGGAAAGAAGTCAGGATCATGGGGACGCCAGTCAGTATTAGGAGTGACAGAGAGGTTTAGTTCAGAAATTAAATTGGCACACCTGCTGTTAGAGGTCAGTAATGAAGTGATGGACTGGGAGTCAGAGGCTGGGTGGAAATCACAGAGCAAACTGGAAGCCAAGAACAAGGAAAACTAATGATATAATAACAGGCAATTAGGTAAATTAAGTAAGCAATTAATTAGGTAAACAATTAGAAGAGGTCAGAATTCTCAGGGATTTCTGTCTTTAACCTATAACACGCATATAAACAAGTAAAGGGCAGGTAACAATCCTATGGCATGATTACTTCAGACTCCGCGATGGAAATAGCTAAATGAGTGTAAGACTATTATTCATAGTTTAACACTTTAGCAGAGAGAGTCGGAAGTATAAGAAACCTCATCCATGACAGATACTTAGAGGAATATTCAAGAAAATTCCCCGAAAGGAGGAAAATTGTACAGAGGTAGAAAGTAGTAGAAGGATTGGAAGAAAAAGGACAACAGAATTCCAAGCTGGTGATGACATGGTTTACCTGAGAAGGAGTCCCACAGAGAGAAAATAGAACATAATAGAATAATGCTTATTGGGCTGGCTAAAGACATGAGTTTGAAGATAAAAGAGTCCATTCTACTTCCAAGAGTTCAGCCAAGATTGACTATAACAAATTCCTTAGAATAGCATTTGAATTTAAGAATAATGAAAGAATCGAATAGGTATCTAGCAGAAAACTTTATGTTAGCTACAAGAAAAATACTCAGACTTTCCTCAATCATCTCCTCAGCAAAATTAAATATTACTGGAGTAAGGGGATGAAGAACATTTCTTTTTCTTTTCTTTTCTTTTTTTTTTTATTTATTTAAAAAAAAAAAAGATTTTATTTATTTTACAGAGAGAGACACATCCAGCGAGGGAACACACAAGCAGGGGGAGTGGGAGAGGGAGAAGCAGGCTTCCCACCAAGGAGGGAGCCTGATGTAGAGCTCAAAGTGGGGCTGGATCCCAGGACCCTGGGATCATGACCTAAGCCAAAGATGCTTAACGACTAAGCCACCCAGGCGCCCTGATGAAAAAATTTCTATTTCTGTATCTACATCCAGTTGTTAGATTTGTCTATAGAGAAAGAGGTTTTCTGGTCCCCTCTCCCTATTTTGATGAATACTGAAAGGAACGTTTTGTTTCCTCTAACCTTATCACTTTACTTGCTCTTGGACTCAAAGTGAATCTTTGTTGTAAGAAAATGACATTCATTCCTATTTGTCTGTTGAGTAACGGTGTATTAAAATTCAGTGCTCATAAAAATCAGACTTTTAGCCATCTTGTATGTGGAGATTGAATAAAAACTTGGACCTTTTGAGTAAACTGAGTGTTTTAGTGCCTAAAACTTCAAAGGACACTCATGCTGCTTCCTACTTCATCCATTAAAAGGATTAGGGTCTTCACTGCACATTGTCACAACCCCTCACCATGGTCTCATCACAAAATGGACAGAAGCTCAGAGGTCTCCTCCCTGTCCGAGTAAACAGATTGGCAGCAGAAGCCAACACATGGCTAGTCAATCTTAAATAGCTCAGAAAGCTTCTTGTTGTGCATCTGTAACTTTTTTCTAGATGTTTTAAAAATATTATATTTACATGTTTTTGAAGAAATGATAAATTCACTTGGTTCACAGTTTGAAAGGCACAAAGGAATTAGTTATAATCTGTGTACTTAATTACTAATAGATACATTTGTTTCTCCACACCTTTGAATATAGTATTACTTTTTTTTTTTTTTTTGAAATTTGGTAAAAGGATTTATCTTAACATCGTTTAAATTGTATTTTTCCTATCAGAATTGAAGTGGGGCTTCTTTTTAGTTATTTGAAAGCCATTTAACTCCCTTATCTGAACTGTCCTTTGTCAATTCTCTTTTGGTTATTTGTATTATTAATTTGTAGGAACATTTTATATATTAAAGGTATTTTTTTATTAATGATACAACTTGCAATATTTTCCCAATTTATTGTCTTTTTACTTTGCATATGATGGGTTGGGCAATATTTTATTATTTTTTTACTTAGTCAAATTAATCAGCCTTATCTTCTGTGATTTCTAACTTTTGTGTCATACTTTGTGTCGTGGTTTCTGCCTACTTTTCTTCCCCAAATATCCCATGGCTTCTTTAAATATTGTTATGGTGTTAAATTTTACAATGAAATTTAATCCACCCAGAATCTATCCTGGTGTTTAGTATAAGGTGAGAACGCACATTTACTCTTTTCCCTGAAAAAGCAACTTTGTTAATCTAACAAAATTTCTTTTAGGAACCATAATAAATCTCACTGATTTGAAAAGGGACTTTCTATGTCCATTTGTATCTGGACTCTCTATTCTGTTATTCTGATGTGGATGTTTATACCAGAACCAAACTACCAATGTGGGTTTTATGTCAAATTACTCACTTATTATTATTTATTCTGATTCTCAAAAACCTAGCTAGATTTATGGAAGATTTTGATGATCACCTGGTTTCCCAAAAAAAGCATTTAGGCTTTTTTTTTTTTTTCAATTTGGAAGTGTGAGGTTTGCTTCCTAGGATATACTTTAATGACTTTTTCTGAGATCTGTAGGTGTGTAGTATTCTCTTTGTAACCCCTTGTTCTTTCCTGATTGATAACCATTGTTTTTGAAAACAGTGGCAGCCATTCCAATTATTTTGTCATTTGGGTTTTATCTATCACCCAGTTTCATTAACACGATCTTTTCATAACTATTTCTTATTTTAAATGATGACTTTGGGTAATTTCTCAAAAGAGAAAAATGATGGTTTCTTGCTGATATTGTCCTGCCAGAAGTGCTCTGAATCAGTCTCTCTATTCCTAGCAGTTATATGATCTATTTTCAGTTATTGGACAAGAAAATAGGCACAAACCCAAAGTCTTATCTTTAAAGAAGAAATTCTAGTATTTCAAGATGATAATACCACCTATAGCAATAGATGTTGAGTTGGTATTTAGTTTTCAAAAATAAAAGTTGTTTAAATTCTAGGAGAAGTTCCTCTCAAAACACAGTGTTTCTGTGTATGGGAATTTTAGGTTTAGCAAATAAAAAACATTTCACTACTAGCTAGTCCCCTCCTCAATCTTATTCAATTTCTTACCCAATAGTGTAGGATAAAATTAAGTCCTCCCCAGATAGTGTCTACTAGGGTTACAAACCAAAATTTAAAAGTTTAAGGGCTTTCAGGTAAATAATACTAATATGAGGGGACAGATTCATACTGGCTGTCTCAAATCCTGTTTCTCTTCATCAGGTTTGATCTCTATTCCAGGAAAAGAAGGAAAACTCTGATATACTCTCTTTGCCCAGGATATGACATTAATAGGCTCCTGACCACTCTTTACATAGACTCTGCATCTCTTTGCAGATCTCGGTGACCCAGAATGTAGACCAGTAAAAACCAAGATTATTTTATCAGTAAATAGATGAAAACCAAAGAAGATCTCTCACAAATGAGAGGAATCTTTCATTTTTGTTACTGAGTGAAGGAATAAAAAACATTAAAAAACTATAATAAATTCAAAAGATAAGAAGTAATGTAAAAAGCTGATATTGCAAAATGCTCTCTCTAAATACGAGATATACCCAGGGACTCTGTGGAACTGAGGCTAGTTTAAGAAAAAATATTCTGAAGATCATTCTCATTAGAAATAGTGAAAATGTGAAAGAGATACAAAAGATGCAATGCTGTTTTCCTCAGAGAAGGGTTACTTTCTTTGGAAAAAGAGTGGTGCCCACTTCTAGATGCTTATCTAATACCATTTTCCTCATTTTAGTATAAGAAATAAAGGTTCAAATTATTAACTTAATAAAAAGAAGTAAGCTACATTTTTCTTTTCTTTTTTTCTTTCTTTCCTTTTTTTTTTTTTTTTTTGGTAATTAAGCTGCTGTGTGATTTCAGGTCTTGCCTATGAGATGAAAACAAATTTTTAATAGAAAAGCACTTTAGGGGTGCCTGGGTGGCTCAGTGGGTTAAGCATCTGCCTTTGGCTCAGGTCATGATCTCAGGGTCCTGGAATGAGCCACACGTCAAGCTCCCTGCCCCGTGGGATACTAGTTTGTCCTTCTCCTTCTGCCCCTCCCCCCATCCTGCGCGGATGACTCTCTCTCTCTCTTTCAAATAAATAAAATATTTTTTAAAAAGTCATTTCTTTTTGAGGAAGGAGGAAGGGAGGAGGAGGAGGAGGAAACACTTTAAAAAGATTATTTTCTTCTGCCTTTTGCCTTTCTACCTTCTTCCTGTATAGGAAACAGACATGTGGAACTAGAAATTTGCATACACAATGAAATCTTGAGCCAGTTTAGTACTACTGATCAGTTTCTACTGGACTTTATCCTGTGTGAGGAAAAACGTTTAGCAAATTAAGGCCTTTCGAGAGGTGTAAAGACCTCTCTTTTGAGAGATGGTGTGACTAGTTCTTTGCTTACAGCTGAATACATCCCTAAAATAACACAGAAGGATTGAAATCTTGGATGTCAGATTATATTTCAGTGTTTTAAAACAGGAAGCTATAGTACATAGCCCAGATCAGGCCCTCTGCTTCTTTTAGTTTTCTTGGATATGGCCACACTCATTCGTTTAATTATGTCTGTGGCTACGTGCATGCTACAACAGCAGAGTTGAGTAATTGTGGCAGAGATCACATTGTCCAAGTCTAAAATATTTATTATTTGACCCTTTGTGGAAAAAGGTTTTTGACCCCTGCTTTAAAATATGAAATCAAGAGAACAAAGAGAGAATAGTGTTTTAATTGCCACTGGGTCAGACAGGATGACTGGAACAAGAGTGATCTAGTAAAAGGTAACAAGCAAGGCATAAGTCAAACTGCAAGTAATACTGAGAGATGCTTTTGTTTTTAGCTAAATACTAATTAATAAAGCAACTGTGAAAGTTCCTTTTGACGCCCTGACTATAATAAGTGGTTTCATATGCAAGATTGTGAAAATAACTGAAGAATAATATTTTTTTAAGCCAGAGAATAATTCATAGCGTGTAATAGAAAGGAAATTTGTGAGGTTAGGGTCTTAAGAAAACTACAAAAGGCATGATAAATCAAATAGAAATTATATTAACCCACAGCAGAAGCTGAATCTGTGTGTAATCTTGAACATACAGAAGAGTGGCTTAGGAATGGAATTATCCTACTCCAGGTGGTGAAAATGGTTAGCTTTGCTTGAAAGAATAGATGCTTTGACAGATCAAGAAATGATGGGCTTCATTTCTCTCACTAGGAAGAAAGATTACAAGTTAGAACCTGCAGAAGTGTATTAGGGAAACCTAGATCTAGACAGTAATCAAAGAGAAAAACATGAAGCATAGACCCTGTGACTCAGGAAGCAGAGTTGCCATACATAATTCAGAGAAAAAAGGAATATGACTAAGTAGAGAATGTTATAGCTTTATAGGTTTGATGCTCAGCTCTAAGAAGGACACTGCAAGAAGTGATGGATAAGAAGTTTCACCCTTTTTCCTGGAAAAAAAAGGTAAAAATGAAATATTTCTTCTTCCATTAAAAAATTGCAAGTAACTCAACAAAATATTTGGGGATAGTGCATGGCAAGAGACATACTGGTCCTTATTAGTCCCATGAGGGCAATGGAAGCTATTACATGATCAGCATATTTATTTAAAAATCTTCATGTTCGCCTACAATTAGTTTCAAAGTTAAAATTCAATTTTAAGAGTTTTCATAGGCATCAATAACATGCAAAATATATTTATTTCATTCTATCCCTTTCTTTCAAATTTTGGAATTCCTGATAAATTCAATTACTGATCCAAAGTCAAATGAAATCTAAGGAAATTATGTTTTATGATTATTTTATGCTCTTGTTTCATCCAATTTTTATCACAAATTTTAATGTCTAAAAGTTTCCCAAGGTAATAGCTTTTATACTGATGAGATATTATAAATCTCTACATCTGTATTGCTTCAGGTGTGAATAATCTTACTCTGATGGCTAAAGTAGGGAGTTTTCTAGAAGTTTGCTCTTATTTTATTATGTTATGGTCAGTATATGCTGATATGACTATATTGTCAGATATATTCTGATATATAAACATATCTGAGGACAAAATGCAAAAGCTATTGGGTTCTTACTTTATGTTATTTTGAATGTAATTTTTGTTAGCTAAAACTCAGATACCTGATAACTATTGATTTGTACTGTATTAAATAAAATGACTTAGTTTTAATTTAGTTAAAAGAGTCTAATTTAAATAATTTGAGTATAAGTTACTATTAAAATTAGAGATCAGGTAGTATAACATATTCTTTAGGAAGGACCCTTAATCTTCAGTGTTAGTGCATTAGCTAGACTTCAATTATTATAATTGCAAAACTCCTTTAGAATTCTAGATACATTAGAGAAGTTCAGTGGTGTTTATCAGAATGAAATTCTTTTTCTTTCCTTTTTTTTCTTTCTTTCTACCATCTATCTGTCTTCTATCTATATCAAGATAATATTATAATTTAGTGTAAGGCACGAATGATCTTTATATAGCTTAGTGATAAAGAAGACAAGAATTCGAGTTTGCAGTTGGAAGTGATGACATGATCTAAATGACTCAGATTCCCATGCCAACAAAAGTGTGAAATTGGTATTCTGCAGTATTTCTTGTTTATTTAGTTCATTTGTGTTTCCTTTATACAGACCTTCTTGTCATTAAATCATTACCACTTTAAATATAAGAAAAGCACTTGATTTTCAAAACTTTAGAGAGCAACACATTTAGTTACTTAAGTGCCTTCTGATTGACAAACCTTCAATGTTACTGATTATATAAAACAGTCATGAAAGAAAGAGAAAAAAACAATGTGAGAGAAACTCATTAAATACTGACACACTTTATTGTCTATTTGCTACTACTCACAGAATGTGTTTATTTGATATTTTACTTGTTCATTATGTGTCATCATGATTGCATTCTTGTGTTTTGTTTTGTTTTGTTTTTTTTTTTTTTTTTTTAGAGAATACACTGCATTTGAGGCTCTTAAAAAGGTAAGTTTAGAATTTTTACTTTAATTACAATACATTTATTGATTATTTTGCAGAAAATATGCATTAACTCCATGCTAAGTTTATTACCAGAATGATACATATTCTTAAGTTTTAAAATTTTCTCTTAAGTATTCTGGTAAGGTATTACCTTATATTCATGCTCACATTTGTAATTTACTTATTGCTAAGTAAATAATTGTTTTTAAATTTTTTTTTATTTTTTATTAACATATAATGTATTATTAGCCCCAGGGGTACAGGTCTGTGAATCGCCAGGTCTACATACTTCATAGCACATACCTTCCCCAATGTCCATAACCCCACCACCCTCTCCCTTCCCCTAGCAACCCTCAGTTTGTTTTGTGAGATTAAGAGTCTCTTTTAGTTTGTCTCCCTCCCTATCTGATCTTGTTTCATTTATTCTTTTCCTACCTCTCAAACCCCCCACGTTGCCTCTCAACTTCCTCATATCAGGGAGAACATATGATAATTGCCTTTCTCTGATTGACTAATTTCACTAAACATAATACCCTCTAGTTCCATCCACATCATAATGTAGTATTACATTTCTCACCCTTTATCATTGGTATTAATCAAAGCACACATTTTATATTTATCATGTTTCTAAACATCTCACTACAATAGGTAATTTTAAGCAAAAAAAGTATTACCTGAAAATGATGTTAATTTTAGATCTTGATTAACTATATTTATAAGCTTCATTTCCATTTTTTTCTCTTATAGTACTCCTTAGATGTTTCTTTATTTACTTGAGAGAGACTGAGAGAGAGGGTGAGCACTAGCTCAGGAAAAAGGCAGGGGGAGAGAATCTCAAACAGATTCCTCACTAAATGTGGAGCCCAAAGTGGGGCTTGATACTTCCACCCATGAGATCATGACAGGAGCTGCAACTGAGAGTTGGATACTCAACTGACTGACGCACCCACATGTCCCCTTATAATACTCTTAAAATATGATAGTGTAATAGTGAATTTTAATGAAGGTCATGAGAATACTGGCCTTGGTATTTCCTTTCCTAAAACAAAGCGTTATTGAACTGTTTAGGAAATAACAAGAAAATTATTCAGCCTGGATGTCAAGTTTTAAATGAATAAGAAAAACTAAAGTTAAGGAGCTTTTCCTCCTTATGATTTTCTTTTTTCTTTTCTTTCTTTTTTTTTTTTTTTTTTTTTTTCCCACATAGACTCCACACCCAGCATGGAGCCCAAAATGGGGCTTGAACTCACCAACCTGAGATCAAGACCTGAGCAGAGATCAAGAGCCACTCAAGTGACTGAGCCACTCAAGTGCCCCATGATTTTCTTAATAACATTGAGTTTCTTTATTTCAAAAATATAATCTATAATACATGTAACATACAAAATACATGTTAAGTGACTGTATTATTGTTAGGGCTTTTGATCAACAGCAGGCTATTAGGGGTTAAGTTTTGGAAGAGTCAAAAGTTATATGCAGATTTTTGACTGCACAGGGGTTGGTGCCCTTAACCTCTTGCCCAGCCAATTGTGCAAAGGTCAACTGTATATTGGTCTTTATGTCTGTTCTCATGTCAGTACTACACTATCTTGATTACTATAACTTTATAATAGGTTTTGAAGTTGTAAGAGTGAATCATCAATTTTGGTCTTCCATTTTTTTTTTTTTTTTTTGGCTATTCTGAACCCCTTGCATTTCTATATGCAATTTAGGATTATCCTATTAGTTTCTGTAAATAACACAACTGTGAGTTTGTGGGAAATTTCACTGAATATGTAGATAAATTTGGGGAGGATAGTCATCTTCATAATATTTTAGGTTTTTATCTAGCTTCCTATTTATGAACATGAGAGTTTTTCAATTTGTTTAGCTCTTAATTTCTTACAACAATGTTTTATCCTCTCAAGACCTCGTATTAAGTGGACATTCAGAAGCAAGAAACAAACATTTATATATAAACCATACACAGAATTTTTTTTTTTTAATTGAGAGAGAATGTGTGTATGAGCTGGGGGTGGGGAGGAAGGGCAGAGAGAGAAGGAGAGACTTAAGCAGACTCCATGTTTATTTTTTGTTGCTTAAGTTCTAATCTAATGTTATTATTTTTGCTGTTTAAATTGTTACAGATTTGGCCACTGGGAGCTCTTTCAGATGTATCTATGTTTTAGTTTTTATTTTGAAAATTGGCCCCATCTTTTTTTTTTTTTAATTACTTCTTTACTTTCTGCTGCCACAAGTTGCTCTAGAATCATGTTGTATGTTCTCTGTCCACGTCCGAAATCAACCTCTGCAGGGAATTCTGGTTCCTTTATTGGATAATCTTGTTTAGAAAATAAAGTAAGGTGAAACATCTTTTCTGTGGGTATTAGCCACTTGATTTGTATTTTCCATGAATTGGTTTTAAATGTCTTTGTTAATTTTTCCAATGCATTGTTTGCTTTTTAATTATTGATTTGCAAGTATTCCCTATATATTTTAGATAATAACATTTGTTAACAATTAGGATTGGAATTATTTGAAAAAGAAAAATATATTTTAACAATGGCTCAATTAAAATATATATTTACTTCTCTTTTATGAGAAGACATGTTGATGTGATAATGATGAACTGGACAGAATCTAAGCTTCTATTTTCTTTCCTGAGCACATGATTATCATCCTCAGGGGTATTTCATGGTCCCAGATGGTATCTGGAATTCCAGATATCAAAATCAGATTCTAGGACACAGAGCAACTGAGGAATGAAAGGCTTAAACTCTGAACTAGATTTCACAAGAAATTTTTTCTTAAAATTTTCCTTTTTATGTCTTTTTATGTCGTGTATTTTAAATAAATATTTCTTTTTATATGTTTTATTGACTGGAACTTGGTCAAGTAATTACCCCTAAATGAAATGGAGGCTGAGAGAGGTCGGCTTTTACTCCGAGTGGCAAGCTGCCCACTAAAAGTCAAAGTTTTCACTCCAAAGCATTTATAGATTAGCCATGAATTAACTAGATAGGTTGGCTTCTTGAGGTTGCTGCCTGTTCTGAAGTTCCTTAGCCTTCTTTCCTGTGATCTCTTACCCTTTGCCCTGACTTCTGGGCCTCTTTATATGCCGTTGCCAAGCTTCCTAGAAAATGAATGGAAGTGTTCAAGCATCTGAAATATAGGCTCAGATTGGCACATCATCCCTTCTATCTCACTCTGTTGGACAAGGCGTATGGTTATAGGGTCAAACCAGGTTCAACTCTTCATGAATGTTGCACGGTCACATTACTAGAGGGTGAACATGGAAAACTGTAGTCGTTTTAATGATAAACCTACATCCATCATATACTACTGAAAATGAGGCATGCATAATCTCTCAAATTTAATTTAGATTGGTATGTTATTGCCCTTATTAGTTTTACCTTTTTTTAAAAAAATTAACCTGCTGTTTTTCCCTCCCCTCTACCCAGCAAAGTAGTTAACAGTTGAATCAAGATGTTTTTAATAGCAGAGTTACACATTTGGCAAATTATTAAGCAATATGGAGTATAAAACCTCTGTTATAATATTTATGTTGTATTGTACCTGTATAAGTTATTACGATCACTTTCTAGGAAAAAAAAAAAAAAAGGAAACAACAACAAAATGATGAGGCAGAGGATCACTCCTTTATGGGTTGAGTAGAGCTTAGGTTAAGACTCTTAGAGGACAAATGTGTCCAGGACCATTTGAAAAATAGAATTTGAAATTAACCAAATGACTTTAGTGACATTTTAAAATGTCGTTTTGAACAGACTCGGGTAAAGTGGTTATTAACTTGTAGAATAATAAATCAATCAATGTACTAGTATATTTAACTTTTAAAGTATAAATCTTTAAGTGCTGACAATGAACCACCAGTTTTCTTCTGTCTCCTCTCAACTGGATAGGCAGATTTTGCATTTCAGAGATGAGGGTTTCTTTAAAAAGCCAGAGTAATTTATCTGGAATGGTCTCTTCTTCAAAGAGCCCTCAGGGTTTTTCCTATCAGGCTGCTTATTTCCTTGCCTTTACTTTTTACTTCTAGTAGTGACATGTAAAAATTCAATTGCGTGGATTTCAGACATGACACCTTTCTGTAACGGAGAGACTGAGAATGGATTCATGATAAGTCTAATGGGGAGTATGTTATGCCACTGCCCTTCCCATTAAAAACAAAATAAAAAATAAAGAAATGCAACTAAAACACAAAAATCAAAATAGCACATTATCACATTAGAGCAGTGATATAATCTTTTTCCAAAAATAATGATTTTGAGTTCTAGAATCATTTTCAGGAAGGAGGTATACAGTTACTCATAAAGCTGACTGCAGTCTACTTCTCTTTTTCCATAGTTCTCATTACACATAGTCTTTATTACGTGCAGTTCAGAACTGACAGACCCTGGATTAGGAACTGTGGATAAAAACCTTGCTAATGTCAATCGCACTTTTTTTTTTTTTTAAGATTTCTATTTTTTTATTTGAGTGGGAGAGAGAAAGAGCATGATACAGGGGAGGGTCAGAAGATGAAGCAAACTCCCTGCTGAGCAGGGAGACTGATGGAGACTGGATCCCAATCCGGGGACTCCAGGATCACGACTTGAGCCACAAGGCAGTCGCTTAACCATCTGAGCTATCCAGGTGCCCACAATCACACTTTCTAAAAGATGTTCTTATTATCCCATTGTCCAGTGAAAACCATACATTTTTATATTCTTTTTAAAAAATATCTCAGATATTGAACACATGAAAGTAAAAAAATAGGGCAGATTGGGGTTCTTCCAATTACCTTCTTTTTAAAAATGACTACCAATAATTACCAAAGAGGTTGTGTAAGTAAGTATGATCCATAACTTACAAACATAAAATTTTATTTTCCCTTTTATTTTAGACATAAGATCAAGTTTAATTTTTCAGTCAAAGGTGAGAGACTTTAGATCATATATTATGGTTCTATTGCTATAATGTCTATCATAGTTTGTGATTTATAAATTTATATAATGTATAAATAGAATGTCAAGAGCTTCAATCATATAATACATGACTTGAGTCTAAAGTACACAAAAAATGCATCTTGCTAAAATTGAGGAAATACCTCATGATATGCTACCAATCAATAAAGTTATTTTACAATGGGGAACTAATTTAAAGTTGTCATAAATCCTAGTGAAGGAAAACATTTTCAGCTAATCAAATTAGCTGGTTAAATTGCTGAAGCAACTTAATTGAAATTGAATCAAATAATCTGCATAAATCACACATCAGATGTTTCTCTGGAAATCTATTTAGTTGTGATTTGTATAAAGAATAAGCACTCAAAGATATTAACACAAACCAAGCCTCTGAAACTCATTGTACTATTATGGAACATTTGTAAATGTGTCATTATTTAATTAGATTTAATATTTTAATACTTTGTACAATTTAAAGTTATTTATTTTGGAAACATTAGTTCTAAATTATCTTGCCTTCAGTAATTTTTCTAAGGAGGAAATCGGTTTATGAAGTGTGTTATTAACCAAGTAACTAAGTGGATTTATTTAAATGCATTAAAGTACATGCCATGTTGCTTCTTAGACTGTGATCCATATATTTTTTAATGAGATATATTTTTTATCACTTCAGTATATGTGACTTGCTCTTCAGAAATGCTAAGCTTCTGGGGGGAATATATGTGTGGATATTTAAAAAATACATAGAAAACAGATATTTATATATATTTACTCATATTTAAGTGTTGAATACAAATCTATTCATTACTTCATTTTTAAGACATATGAGTATGTTTTTCCTTTTATATTATCTTTTCCCAGATATCACCAAGAATTGACTTATACAGTTGATGGTTAATTGACCCTATATATGAAGAGAATGTGCTGACTTTAAAATGATTTGTATTGGATCTGTTTTCCTCTATTATGCCCCATCCATTTTATTCTTTTATTACAAAATAATTCAAAAATCAAAATAGTTATATAATGTAAATGTACAGTACAAATTATAACAGTAATAAATATTGTGTCCACACTACCCATCTTAAAGAAGGGCCATTACCAATATCTTTGAAGCTGGGTGGTTTGTGGACTTTTTTTTTTTAATTTATTTTTAATTTATTTTCAGCATAACAGTATTCATTATTTTTGCACCACTCCCAGTGCTCCATGCAATCCTTGCCCTCTCTAATATCCACCACCTGGTTCCCCCAACTTCCCACCTCCCCCGCCACTTCAAACCACTCAGATTGTTTTTCAGAGTCCATAGTCTCTCAGGGTTCACCTCCCCTTCCAATTTCCCCCAACTCCCTTCTTCTCTCCATCTCTCCTTGTCCTCCATGCTATTTGTTATGCTCCACAAATAAGTGAAACCATACGATAATTGACTCTCTCTGCTTGACTTATTTCACTCAACATAATCTCTTCCAGTCCCATCCATGTTGCTACAAAAGTTGGGTATTCATCCTTTCTGATGGAGGCATCATACTCCATAGTGTATATGGACCACATCTTCCTTATCCTTTCGTTCGTTGTAGGGTGATTCAAATTAAAACCACATTGAGATATCACCTTACACCAGTTAGAATGGCCAAAATTAGCAAGACAGGAAACAACATGTGTTGGAGGGGATGTGGAGAAAGGGGAACCCTCTTCGACTGTTGGTGGGAATGCAAGTTGGTGCAGCCTCTTTGGAGAACAGTGTGGAGATTCCTCAAGAAATTAAAAATAGAACTTCCCTATGACCCTGCAATTGCACTCCTGGGTATTTATCCCAAAGATACAGATGTCATGAAAAGAAGGGCCATCTGTACCCCAATGTTTATAGCAGCTTGTGGACTTTTTAATATATTCCTCTATCTCATTCCCAGAGGTAGCTACTGGCATGACACTTGTTCATAATTTATTGTATTTCTTTGTATTTAAACCATATTCATGATTGTTTATAAACAATAAGTGGTTTACTTCTATTTGTTTTTGAAATTTATATATACATGGAATTCCTTTATGTACTCATTCAACAAATATCCCTTCAATGTATATTAGGTGCCAGCACTGTTTTACAGCAAAGAGAACAAGACAAAAATCTCCTGACTTCAAGGAGCTTACATTTCAGTGGTTGAGATGTTCAATGATTAAAGGAAATGAGCCAAATATACCAAGAATACCTAACAATAAAATTTAGAGAGAAAATGCAGCAGAGAATAACATGAAATAATTGGAGGTTTAACATGTTGCCTTAAAGAGGTCGGGGAAGGCATCCTTGAAAAAGTGACTTTTTGACTGAAGACCTGAAAGACGTGAGTGAAATAATCATGTGGATATAGAGGTATAGGAAAGAATACGTTCAAAGTCCCTGATGTGAGTGTATGTTTGCTCTGAGCAAGAGATCCCACGGAGAAGCATGTGGTGGAAGCAGAGTGAGCAAAGCAGAGAGTGTCAGAGGACTTGGGATCAATGGGGTGAGAGCAGCCAGATCATAGAGGGCTTAGTAAGGTTTGGCTTTTGCTTTTAGCCTTTGGATGACTTGACCAGAGGGGAGCCATAATCAATCCTACTTAGTAAGAATCACTCTGCTCTTCTGCTAAGGATAGACCCGTTAGGAAGTTACGTGAATATCCAGACAAGAAATCATGTCAGTTTCTACCAGAAGAATGACAGCCCATACACTGAGAAGTGTTTAAACTCTGGGTGTGAACAGAATTTGCTGAAAAACGTGGAGTGTAAAGAAGAATTTAAGACCTGAGTGACTGGAAGAAAGGGTGTTTCAGTGGACTACTTGAGATGGGGAAGGCTACGGGAGGTGTTTTCAATGACCTCAGTTATAGCAGGGCTAAGAATGAGAGACATAATCATCAATGGGAGTATGCCATGTCTATATTGAATAGTACAAGTCTGAAGTTCTAGCAAGGTTTTGGGCTAAAGATATACACTTGTGAGTCATTAGTCTTTATGAATTTTTAGTGGTAGAAATATTTGAAACTGAATCTTCACAAGAGTACTCCTTGAGCATTATCCAACAAATTCAGACATTTTTTAAATATTATTTTTGACTTCTAGAAATTCAGCAACATCATTTTGTGTTTATCTTTATTTAGATTTCTGTCTTTAAATGTCTGGAAGAGGGTGAATTTATTTCTGGGTTTGTTATTGATGTTTAATTTGATTGCATTTATTTGTTGTGTATGTTTCTATTTTTCCAAAGTGGTTATATAATCCCATGACAATTTATAATACTAGGTATACATTTCTTTCTCTCTCTTTTCTTCTTTCTTTCTCTCTCTTTCATTTCTTTTCTTTTCCTTTTTTTCTTTCTCTCTCTCTCTCTTTTTTATTTTGTAGAGATCTTTTTAGAGCACTTTTAGGTTTACAACACAATTGAGGGGAAGATACGAAGACTTCTCCTATAAACACTACCCATCCCAAGAAAAGGCCATCACTTTCCTGTATGTATGTTTTAATACTTCTCTCTCCTGAAGAACTCCTGGACTTTTTCTCCAAGGGCTCAGTTTACCTTCATGTTCTTTTCTGCTAATGCAAGCACTTTACTCAACTATTTAACTCATTTGTCCTGTGCTTAAATGTAACCCTTTCTTAATTCAGTCTTAGTATAAGAACCTACTATATTAGCAAAGCATTATCATAATATGTATTAATTTTTCAATAAAGTACTAATTTTATAAAACATCACTCTATGGTATGACAGGCTTAAATCTTTTCAGCCTCTTTAAACACAAGTAATAAGGACCTTTTCCCATGAGAGCTTTTTTTCTCAGCATTCAGCGTGAAGACTGACACGTAGCAGATATTTACAAAATATGTATTCAACAAGTTTAGAATGAAGATTTCCCCCTTTTTATATAACTAGGATTATATACAAGACATGACAAATGTTGAAATAGTATAGAATTAGTATTGTTGCCCATTCCCGGGTAATGATTTTTTTTTTTTTAACATTAACTTCTCAATATTGACACACTTAAAAAAAAAAATCTATTTATTTATTTATTTTAGAGACAGGGAGAGGGCAAGGGGGAGGGGCAGAGGAGAATCCTCAAGCAGACTGCCCACTGAGCATAGAGCCCAACACGGGGCTCTATCCCAGGATCCTGGATCATGACCTGAGCAGAAACCAAAAGACAAATGCTTAGCTGTCAGAGTTACTCAGGCACCCCAACACTTACACATTTTTTTAAAAGATTTATTTATTTATTTGTCAGGCAGAGATTACAAGTAGGCAGAGAGGCAGGCAGAGAGAGAGAGGAGGAAGCAGGCTCCCTGCTGAGCAGAGAGCCTGATGCGGGGCTCGATTCCAGGACCCTGGGACCATGACCTGAGCTGAAGGCAGAGGCTTAACCACTGAGCCACCCAGGTGCCCCTTACACATGTTTTAACACATGTTTTACACATGTTTTAAATAATAACACTTGCTTCAAATTTATTTTAAGAAATATGCCAATGATTATTCCAAGTCCCATTTTATTTGAACCTACTAACATATAGGTCAAACTGTAGCATATTTATTAGCCAACAGGTATTTTGATATTTATATCAAAAACAAAGGCTTTTTTTTTTTTTTTTTTTTTTTTTTTTTAAAGATTTTATTTTATTTATTTGACAGAGAGAGATCACAAGTAGGCAGAGAGGCAGAGAGAGAGAGAGAGAGAGAGGAGGAAGCAGGCTCCCTGCTGAGCAGAGAGCCGGATGCGGGACTCGATCCCAGGACCCCGAGATCATGACCTGAGCCGAAGGCAGCGGCTTAACCCACTGAGCCACCCAGGCGCCCCAAAAACAAAGGCTTTTAAAAGCTGTGATTTGTGTTAACAACTTCATGGAAAATCAGTAAAATTTGCCTTAGAGTGAAGAAGAAAGTCACAGGTATACTGCATGCTAACTGCTGATTGAAATGATTGAATATTTAGGGGCACCTGGGTGGCTCAGTGGGTTAAGCCTCTGCCTTCTGCTCAGCTCATGGTCGCAGGGTCCGGGGATTGAGCCCGGCATCCAGCTCTCTGTTCAGTGGGGAGCCTGCTTCCCCCTCTCTCTCTGCCTTCCTGTCTGCCTACTTGTGATCTCTCTGTCAAATTAAATAAAATCTTTTAAAAAATGATTGAGTATTTATAAAATCTTGTATACTGTCCAAGTAATAAATCTTGGAATTGTTATTAGTTTTATTGCTCCAATTTTTCTTTTGTTAATTTCTTCTCTTTCTTTGCATATTTTATTCTATGTGACATGAATAGAAAATCAACTTGTGTAGTTCTCTGACTCTCAGGTATGAGGGAAAATCATTTTCAACAAATAAACATAATGCAATTATTTATCTTATAGCGTAGACTGGCACTTAAGTAAAAGAGAAGATTAATGACACAAATGACTTTCTAGTTTTAAGTATGTGTAGAAAGATCTTTTTGAAAGATGGTACACCTCTTCCAGCACCGTCTCAGCCAAAGTCTTGTTACATCCTCTCTTAGATCTTCTGCAGGTCTATAAACACAAGAAAGAGCAAGGCTCTACAACCAGTTTACACATTTTTTGACATGTTACTGAGTCCTACTCTAGTCCTTGAGCAGGCCACTAAAAATAAATGAACCATGCAATGAATTTCCAGTCATCAAATTCTATGTTAGCCTATATTATTTTAAGCTACATCTTCATAGAATGCATGCTCATTGCCTTTATTAAGGCTGAATTTTAATATGCTCTTTTATTGCTTAATAATACAGATCAGTAGTTTTCAAATTGGGCTCTGAGGAGAACAAGGATTTCATGGAATCTTCCTCAAGGACTTGTCTGATGAAGATTGCAAGGGTGAGCAAAGCTGCTCTTTAAAAAATCTGTTTTAGCTTGTAGACAGACAGCTGCCTTCTGACTGTGTGCTTCCATGCCCACTCTTCCATGCTGCACTTGGGGAGAATGACGATCTGTCCTCCTCTTCTTAGAGTGGTACTTATCTCATCACAGGAGCTCACCCTCATGACATAATCTCATCCTAATTACCTCCTACCCCCAAATATCAACACATTGCAGATTAGGGCTTCATCATTTTGTAAGAAATGTGTTTGTTCTCTAAAATCAGTCAGTCAGTCAGTCCATCAGTTGTCTGTGTTATGGGGTGGATTTCTACATAAAAGCACCATTCAGACACATTAAAGAGAGGAATGCGATATGATCTAATAGGATTCTAGGAAATTTTCCAAATGAAAAAAAAAATTAAACTAATAGTGATATTATGAGCTGGAAGATTTCTTTCTATTATTTAGTTTCATTGCACAAAGAGATACAAAAATGTCTGCAGTGTGTCATATTAATAATGTACCCTGTTTTCATGATCTACTTCTCTTTTTACTTTGCCTAATTTAGGGATTGGGGCAAGTTACAGAGCACTCATTCTCAGCTTCCCTCTCTATCAACTATGGACCTTGGCTAAATTATTATCTGTGAGTTGATTTACAGTGCCAAATCCTAAGATTCACTGTTTTCAGAAGTGGCAAAGTAATAGGCTCATGTGATTCTGCATTCAGATTAACTCCATGAAATTTACATTTAAATAAAAAATGAGAAATGGTTTCAGACTATGGGAAGTATTACACTGGGAAATTTTCTGACAGTCAATAATTTAAATGTATTTTATCTAATATAGCAACTGCCTCTTGGGTTTTAGGCAAAGAAACAGATGTGATGCCTCCTGTAAATCACAAGAAAGTTTTCCAAGCAAGATGATTGACCTGAAGCCTGAAGGCAATTTTATGACTGGGAAATATAACAGCCTATGTGCTCTAAAATGTATTTGCATAATTTAACTTATGTAAAGAAATTCTGATTCACATATGCCTCTGGGTAACAAATACATGACAAATAAGTAATTGAATATTATGAAAAACAATATTCAAGTAACACTCTTCTCAGTCATTGATATGGGAATCACTATTCATGATTGATAATAGTGTATACTCTCTGTAGATTATTATGTAGAGAAGTAACTTATTCTACAGGCTTCAGGTTTTCTATCACTTCTTCAGTCGTAAGAAGTGATAACAACACCTCACAATATCTGTAAAGTCTATCTAAATATAACAGCTTGAATCAGTGACATCAAAGAAAATAAAAGCTGCTTCTCTAAATACCTTTGCAAGTTTTTTTTTTTTTTACATAGGTTGTAAAATAAAACAACTATAGGCCTGCTTTAAATTGGATATTAATTTGATTTAATGTCTCAAAGTATACCAGGAAAAACAGTTATTGTCACATACTATCTAGATGCAGTGAATTGCTCTTCCAAATAATTTCTGGAAGTAAAAATAAATAATTAAAACAAACTTAAGAGAAAAGACTCTGTTAAACTTTCTCATTTTGAGATAATTGTAGATTTATTTGAAGATGTAAGAAATAATAGAATCTATGGGCCCTTTACCAATTTTCCCCAGTGATAAAGCTTGCAAAATTATAATAAATATCACAAACATGATACTAACATTGAACAGTCAAGACACAGAAACTTTCCATCACCACAAAAATATCTCCTCATTGTCATTCTATACAAATTCATTGCCACTTTGCTTCTGCCCCAACCTATCCTTAATTCTTGTCATCTGTCCTCCATTTCTAATTTGTTTTTTGTAATTTTCTCATTTCAACAATGTTATATCAATGGCATAATAGAGCATGTAACCTCTCAGTATTGGCCATTTTAAGCATAATTTTCTGGAGCCTCATTCAGGTAATACATATATGAATAGTTTGTTCCTTGTTATTGCTTGGTAGTATTCCATAATAGGAACATACCCCAATTTGGTTACCCCATTCACCTGTGAAAGACACCTAGGTTGTTTCCAGTTTAGGGTTATTATAAAGAAAGGTGACATTAACATTTGTGTATGTTTTTGTTTTTTTGGTGTGTGTAAATATAAGTTTCATTTCTCTCAAATCAAAACCCAGGAGTGTAACTGATGGCCTCTATGAAAAATGGAATGTTTTGTTTTTTAAGAAACTTCAAAAATATTTTCAAGAGCAGGCATATCATTTTACATTCTCACCCGCAATGCATGAAAAATTTGGTTTCCTTAGATCCTCACAAGCATTTGTCATGGTCACCATTTTTTTTTTTTTTATTTCCAGCATAACAGTATTCATTATTTTTGCACCACACCCCGTGCTCCATGCAATCCGTGCCCTCTATAATACCCACCACCTGGTACCCCAACCTCCCACCCCCCGTCCCTTCAAAACCCTCAGATTGTTTTTCAGAGTCCATAGTCTCTCATGTTTCACCTCCCCTTCCAATTTCCCCCAACTCCCTTCTCCACTCTAAGTCCCCATGTCCTCCATGCTATTTGTTATGCTTCACAAATAAGTGAAACCATATGATAATTGACTCTCTCTGCTTGACTTATTTCACTCAGCATACTCTCTTCCAGTCCCGTCCATGTTGCTACAAAAGTTGGGTATTCATCCTTTCTGATGGAGGCATAATACTCTATCCCCAGGGGTACAGGTCTGTGAATCACCAGTTTTACACACTTCACAGCACTCACCAAAGCACATACCCTCCCCAATGTCCATAATCCCACCCCCTTCTCCCAAACCCCCTCCCCCCAGCAACCCTCAGTTTGTTTTGTGAGATTAAAAGTCACTTATGGTTTGTCTCCCTCCCAATCCCATCTTGTTTCATTGATTCTTCTCCTACCCACTTAAGCCCCCATGTTGCATCACCATTTCCTCATATCAGGGAGATCATATGATAGTTGTCTTTCTCTGCTTGACTTATTTCGCTAAGCATGATATGCTCTAGTTCCATCCATGTTGTCGCAAATGGCAAGATTTCATTTCTTTTGATGGCTGCATAGTATTCCATTGTGTATATATACCACATCTTCTTGATCCATTCATCTGTTGATGGACATCTAGGTTCTTTCCATAGTTTGGCTATTGTGGACATTGCTGCTATAAACATTCGGGTGCATGTGCCCCTTTGGATCACTACGTTTGTATCCTTAGGGTAAATACCCAATAGTGCAATTGCTGGGTCATAGGGCAGTTCTATTTTCAACATTTTGAGGAACCTCCATGCTGTTTTCCAGAGTGGCTGCACCAGCTTGCATTCCCACCAACAGTGTAGGAGGGTTCCCCTTTCTCCGCATCCTCGCCAGCATCTGTCATTTCCTGACTTGTTGATTTTAGCCATTCTGACTGGTGTGAGGTGATATCTCATTGTGGTTTTGATTTGTATTTCCCTGATGCCGAGTGATATGGAGCATTTTTTCATGTGTTTGTTGGCCATCTGGATGTTTTCTTTGCAGAAATGTCTGTTCATGTCCTCTGCCCATTTCTTGATTGGATTATTTGTTCTTTGGGTGTTGAGTTTGCTAAGTTCTTTATAGATTCTGGACACTAGTCCTTTATCTGATATGTCGTTGGCAAATATCTTCTCCCATTCTGTCAGTTGTCTTTTGATTTTGTTAACTGTTTCCTTTGCTGTGCAAAAGCTTTTGATCTTGATGAAATCCCAATAGTTCATTTTTGCCCTTGCTTCCCTTGCCTTTTGCGTTGTTCCTAGGAAGATGTTGCTGCGGCAGAGGTCAAAGAGATTGCTGCCTGTGTTCTCCTCAAGGATTTTGATGGATTCCTTTCGCACATTGAGGTCCTTCATCCATTTTGAGTCTATTTTTGTGTGTGGTGTAAGGAAATGGTCCAATTTTATTTTTCTGCATGTGGCTGTCCGATTTTCCCAGCACCATTTATTGAAGAGGCTGTCTTTTTTCCATTGGACATTCTTTCCTGCTTTGTCGAAGATTAGTTGACCATAGAGTTGAGGGTCTATTTCTGGGCTCTCTATTCTGTTCCATTGATCTATGTGTCTGTTTTTGTGCCAGTACCATGTTGTCTTGATGACGACAGCTTTGTAATAGAGCTTGAAGTCCGGAATTGTGATGCCACCAACATTGGCTTTCTTTTTCAATATCCCTTTGGCTATTCGAGGTCTTTTCTGGTTCCATATAAATTTTAGAATTATTTGTTCCATTTCTTTGAAAAAGATGGATGGTACTTTGATAGGAATTGCATTAAATATGTAGATTGCTTTAGGTAGCATAGACATTTTCACAATATTTATTCTTCCAATCCAGGAGCATGGAACATTTTTCCATTTCTTTGTGTCTTCCTCAGTTTCTTTCATGAGTACTTTATAGTTTTCTGAGTATAGATTCTGTGTCTCTTTGGTTAGGTTTATTCCTAGGTATCTTATGGTTTTGGGTGCAATTGTAAATGGGATTGACTCCTTAATTTCTCTTTCTTCTGTCTTGCTGTTGGTGTAGAGAAATGCAACTGATTTCTGTGCATTGATTTTATATTCTGACACTTTACTGAATTCCTGTATAAGTTCTAGCAGTTTTGGAGTGGAGTCTTTTGGGTTTTCCACATATAGTATCATATCATCTGCGAAGAGTGATAATTTGACTTCTTCTTTGCCGATTTGGATGCCTTTAATTTCCTTTTGTTGTCTGATTGCTGAGGCTAGGACCTCTAGTACTATGTTGAATAGCAGTGGTGATAATGGACATCCCTGCCGTGTTCCTGACCTTAGCGGAAAAGCTTTCAGTTTTTCTCCATTGAGAATGATATTTGCGGTGGGTTTTTCATAGATGGCTTTGATGATATTGAGGTATGTGCCCTCTATCCCTACACTTTGAAGAGTTTTGATCAGGAAGGGATGTTGTACTTTGTCAAATGCTTTTTCAGCATCTATTGAGAGTATCATATGGTTCTTGTTCTTTCTTTTATTGATGTGTTGTATCACATTGACTGATTTGCGGATGTTGAACCAACCTTGCAGCCCTGGAATAAATCCCACTTGGTCGTGGTGAATAATCTTTTTAATGTACTGTTGAATCCTATTGGCTAGTATTTTGTTGAGTATTTTCGCATCTGTGTTCATCAAGGATATCGGTCTATAGCTCTCTTTTTTGGTGGGATCCTTGTCTGGTTTTGGGATCAAGGTGATGCTGGCCTCATAAAATGAGTTTGGAAGTTTTCCTTCCATTTCTATTTTTTGGAACAGTTTCAGGAGAATAGGAATTAGTTCTTCTTTAAATGTTTGGTAGAATTCCCCCGGGAAGCCGTCTGGCCCTGGGCTTTTGTTTGTTTGGAGATTTTTAATGACTGTTTCAATCTCCTTACTGGTTATGGGTCTGTTCAGGCTTTCTATTTCTTCCTGGTTCAGTTGTGGTAGTTTATATGTTTCTAGGAATGCATCCATTTCTTCCAGATTGTCAAATTTATTGGCGTAGAGTTGCTCATAGTATGTTCTTATAATAGTTTGTATTTCTTTGGTGTTAGTTGTGATCTCTCCTCTTTCATTCATGATTTTATTTATTTGGGTCCTTTCTCTTTTCTTTTTGATAAGTCGGGCCAGGGGTTTATCAATTTTATTAATTCTTTCAAAGAACCAGCTCCTAGTTTCGTTGATTTGTTCTATTGTTTTTTTGGTTTCTATTTCATTGATTTCTGCTCTGATCTTTATGATTTCTCTCCTCCTGCTGGGCTTAGGGTTTCTTTCTTGTTCTTTCTCCAGCTCCTTTAGGTGTAGGGTTAGGTTGTGTACCTGAGACCTTTCTTGTTTCTTGAGAAAGGCTTGTACCGCTATATATTTTCCTCTCAGGACTGCCTTTGTTGTGTCCCACAGATTTTGAACCGTTGTATTTTCATTATCATTTGTTTCCATGATTTTTTTCAATTCTTCTTTAATTTCCCGGTTGACCCATTCATTCTTTAGAAGGATGCTGTTTAGTCTCCATGTATTTGGGTTCTTTCCAAACTTCCTTTTGTGGTTGAGTTCTAGCTTTAGAGCATTGTGGTCTGAAAATATGCAGGGAATGATCCCAATCTTTTGATACCGGTTGTGTCCTGATTTAGGACCAAGGATGTGATCTATTCTGGAGAATGTTCCATGTGCACTAGAGAAGAATGTGTATTCTGTTGCTTTGGGATGAAATATTCTGAATATATCTGTGATGTCCATCTGGTCCAGTGTGTCGTTTAAGGCCTTTATTTCCTTGCTGATCTTTTGCTTGGATGATCTGTCCATTTCAGTGAGGGGAGTGTTAAAGTCCCCTACTATTATTGTATTATTGTTGATGTGTTTCTTTGATTTTGTTATTAATTGGTTTATATAGTTGGCTGCTCCCACGTTGGGGGCATAGATATTTAAAATTGTTAAATCTTCTTGTTGGACAGACCCTTTGAGTATGATATAGTGACCTTCCTCATCTCTTATTATAGTCTTTGGCTTAAAATCTAATTGATCTGATATAAGGATTGCCACTCCTGCTTTCTTCTGATGTCCATTAGCATGGTAAATTCTTTTCCACCCCCTCACTTTAAATCTGGAGGTGTCTTCGGGCTTAAAATGAGTTTCTTGGAGGCAACTTATAGATGGGTTTTGTTTTTTTATCCATTCTGATAGCCTGTGTCTTTTGACAGGGGCATTTAGCCCATTAACATTCAGGGTAACTATTGAGAGATATGAATTTAGTGCCATTGTATTGCCTGTAAGGTGACTGTTACTGTATATGGTCTCTGTTCCTTTCTGATCTACCACTTGTAGGCTCTCTCTTTGCTTAGAGGACCCCTTTCAATATTTCCTGTAGAGCTGGTTTGGTATTTGCAAATTCTTTCAGTTTTTGTTTGTCCTGGAAGCTTTTAATCTCTCCTTCTATTTTCAATGATAGCCTAGCTGGATATAGTATTCTTGGCTGCATGTTTTTCTCGTTTAGTGCTCTGAAAATATCATGCCAGCTCTTTCTGGCCTGCCAGGTCTTTGTGGATAAGTCAGCTGCCAATCTAATATTTTTACCATTGTATGTTACAGACTTCTTTTCCCGGGCTGCTTTCAGGATTTTCTCTTTGTCACTGAGACTTGTAAATTTTACTATTAGGTGACGGGGTGTGGGCCTATTCTTATTGATTTTGAGGGGCATTCTCTGAACCTCCTGAATTTTGATGCTCGTTCCCTTTGCCATATTGGGGAAATTCTCCCCAATAATTCTCTCCAGTATACCTTCTGCTCCCCTCTCTCTTTCTTCTTCTTCTGGAATCCCAATTATTCTAATGTTGTTTCGTCTTATGGTGTCACTTATCTCTCGAATTCTCCCCTCGTGGTCCAGTAGCTGTTTGTCCCTCTTTTGCTCAGCTTCTTTATTCTCTGTCATTTGGTCTTCTATATCACTAATTCTTTCTTCTGCCTCATTTATCCTAGCAGTGAGAGCCTCCATTTTTGATTGCACCTCATTAATAGCTTTTTTGATTTCAACTTGGTTAGATTTTAGTTCTTTTATTTCTCCAGAAAGGGCTTTTATATCTCTCGAGAGGGTTTCTCTAATATCTTCCATGCCTTTTTCGAGCCCGGCTAGAACCTCGAGAATTGTCATTCTGAACTCTAGATCTGACATATTACCAATGTCTGTATTGATTAGGTCCCTAGCCTTCGGTACTGCCTCTTGTTCTTTTTTTGTGTTGAATTTTTCCGTCTTGTCATTTTGTCCAGATAAGAGTATATGAAGGGGCAAGTAAAATACTAAAAGGGTGGCAACAACCCCAGGAAAAAATGCTTTAACCAAATTAGAAGAGATCCAAAATCGTGAGGGGGGAGAAAGGGGATAAAAAGAGGTTCAAAAAGGAAGAAAGAAAAAAAAAGAAAAAAGAAAAAAAAAAAAAGAAAAGAAAAGAATTAAAAAAAAAAAAGGAAAACACCTAAGAAAAATGTAAAAAAGAAAAAATATATATATTAGATAAACTAGTAAAAAATCGTTAAAAAAGAAAAAGGTAACAGTTAAAAAAAAAAAATTTTACCCAAAGGCGAGGAAAAAAAACAAAAAATGAAAAAGAAAAAAATTAAATTAACTGCAAGACTAAAAAAAAATCACAGGGAAAAAGCCATGAGTTCCGTGCTTGGCTTTCTCCTCCTCAGGAATTCTGCTGCTCTCCTTGGTATTGAAACTGCACTTCTTGGTAGGTGAACTTGGTCTCGGCTGGATTTCTTGTTGATCTTCTGGGGGAGGGGCCTGTTGTAGTGATTCTCAAGTGTCTTTGCCCCAGGCGGAATTACACCGCCCTTACCCGGGGCCGGGGTGAGTAATCCGCTCGGGTTTCCTTTCAGGAGCTTTTGTTCCCTGAGCGCTTTCCGTAGAGTTCCGGAGGACGGGAATACAAATGGCGGCCTCCTGGTCTCCGGCCTAAAGGAGCCGAGAGCCCAGGGCCGCACTCCTCAGTGCGCCCTCAGAGAACAGCGCCCAGTTGCTCCCGTCTGCCTGACCTCCGGCCGCGCTCTGAGCTCACCGAGCCTGCGACCAGTTCAAGGTCACACCGAGCTGTGAGCTTACTGTCGGCTCTGTCTCTGTAGCCGGCTTTTCTGTTCCAATACCCGCAAGGTCTGCGACACTCAGACACCCCCGATCCTTCTGTGACCCTGCGGGACCTGAGGCCACGCTGAACCCACGTGGGCTTCGCCCCGGTTTAGCCTCTGGAGCGATGTCCCTCAGTGGAACAGACTTTTAAAAGTCCTGATTTTGTGCGCAGTTGCTCCGCCGCTTGCTCCGGGAGCCGGCCCCTCCCCCCGGGGTCTATCTTCCCGTCGCTTTGGATTCACTTCTCCGCCAGTCCTACCTTTCAGAAAGTGGTTGTTTTTCTGTTTCCAGAATTGCTGTTCTTCTTCTCTTCGATCTGCCGAAGGATTTTCAGGTGTTTGCAATCTTTAGATAAGCTATCTAGCTGATCTCCGGCTAGCTGAAGCAGTCTCAGCGTGCTGCTTCTCCGCCATCTTGACTCCTCCCCTCCATGGTCACCATTTTATTTCAGCCATTCTGATGGTGTGCAGAGACATCTTACTGTACTTTTGATTTGCGTTTCCCTTATGGATAATGATGTTAAATATCTTTTCACATGCTATTTGAGATGCATGTAATTTTTTTCAGCAAATTATCTTTTCATGACTTTTGCCCATTTTCTAATTGGCTTTTTGCTTTTTTTCAATGGTTATATTTTGAAAGTTCCTTAGACATTAGTCCTTTGATGGATATATGGTTTGCAAATTATAGTATTTAACTTTTCATTGACTCTTAAGCAAAACTTTATAATTCGAATGAAGACTAATTCACAAGATTTTTAAAAATAGATCATACTTTTTGATATCAAGAACTTTTTGTCTAGCTCTATATAAAAATATTTTCTCCTGTGTTGTATTTTCTCCTATGTTCCAAGAGTTTTATAGTTTTAACTTTGCCATTTAAGACCATGATACATTTTGAGTTTGTTTTTGTGTAAGATGTGAGAATGAAGTTGAGATTAATATTCTGCATATAAATATCCACTTTCTCCAGCACCACTGGTTGAAACTCAATCTTTTCTCTACTGAACTGTTTTCACATCTTTGTCCAAGGTTAGCTGGGCAAGAATTCTAGTTTTAGCTCAGACATATAAAGAACTTGGAAGTTGTCCCTTTGCCCTAATGGCAAAACAAAACAAAATAAAACAACAACAAAATCTGAACATCCTGAAAATCAATGACTTTTCTTGGACTTCTCAGAAAAATGAGATGCCAGCAAAACACTACTGAAATCTGGGGGAGGCAAATCCAGACTATTACAGCCACAATATACTTATCTAGGCAGAAGCTACTAGAGCTATAAACTGGTAGTGACATGTAAGTTGTAATTTTGATGAATTACTGGAGGCTGGGTATGGATTATTTTGAGAAATGACTATAGGTCACAGTTTCCTGGGCTTGATCTCCAGGAACCCCAGCAGGTACTCACAGTGAAAATTCAAGAAAGATTCCCTTGTGATATTGGTGGGAAAGAGAAGAGCAATTACTGTGAAATATACCCAGATAATTGTCTGTAAGAAAGGGACACTCTTCAGAGAAAACGACTTTACCAGTCTTTTTTGAACTGAGGAAGGGCATTCCTCCTCTTCATTACTCTCTCCTCCTCTAGTCCTACTGTCTTACTTAAGAGGCTGAGCGATGCTATCCTACTAGAAAAACACTTTTGAAGTTTACAGTCCAAATATAAAAACCCACTAGAAGACAAATTTTGTAACAAGATTCCAGAACACTTCTTCTACCCCACACCTGATGACCATACAAATAGGGTTCCAAGATAATAACCATGAATATAGGTTAAAAATGCTTTAAGACTCATGTTTTATCTAAGCAGAATTTTTTTAAAAAAGATTTTATTTATTTATTTGACAGACAGAGATCACAAGTAGGCAGAGAGGCAGGCAAAGAGAGAAAGGGAGAAGCAGGCTCCCTGCTGAGCAGACAGCTGGATGCCATGAGGGGCTTGATCTCAGGACCCTGGGATCACGACCCAAGCCGAAGGCAGAGGCCCGACCCACTGAGCCACTCATGCACCTTCTAAGCAGAAATTTTTAAGAAAACAGAGAGTCAAAAAATTGAGACAAAAACAAGGACAACAGAGAAATTTGAAATTTCTGGCACCTACATCTACAGAAAACATTAAACACAACACTAATTCAAGCTAAATTAACATAAAACCTCACAATAAGTGACTACATCAATTGCTATAAGTCAAAACATCATATCTGGCTTTCAAAAAAATTACAAGGCATACACAAAAACAATAAAAAATTGCAGTGTAAAAGAAGAAGCAAATATCAAAGTAAACTCATATGTGACACAAATTTTGTCTGATCAGAGAATTTAAGAGTTATGATTACTATGTTAAAGACACTAAAGGTAAAAAGTACACAACATGCAAGAACAGATGAATAACAACAGAGAGATAGAAGCTCTAAGAAAAAGTCAGAGGGAAGGCTAGAAATTAAAAAAAAAAAAAGACAAATGCAAATTTCCTTTGTTGGGTTCATCAGTAGATTGAACATGGCCAATGAAAGAATAAGTAAGCTTGAAGGTCTGTAGAAACTTCTCAAACTGAAATGCAAAAGCAAATTAAAAATAAAAACAAACAAAAACTACAGGGCAGAGCATCCAAAATCATGCATGATTTCAAAATGTGCAAAAGATATATAATTGTAATACCATAAGAGAAGAAAGAACAGAGTTGAAGAAATATTTGAGGCAATAATGGCTAAGAATTTTCTAAATTAATAACTGATACAGAACTGCAGACATCGGAAGCTCATATAAAACCAAGCAGGATAAATAACAACAACAATAAATCTATACCTAGTTTGAATAGCATGTATGTATTCAAACGTTTAAACAAAGACAAAGAGAAAATCTTGAAAGAAGACAGAGGGAAAGCTGAACTTTACCTACAAGGGATCAGTGAAGAGAATTACAATGTACTTCTATTCATAAACAATGCACGCAAGAAGATAATGGGAAGAAATATTTGAAGTGCTGAAAAAAACAAATTCCACCAAACTAGCATTCTTTATCTTGTGAAATTATCCTTTAAAGGTGAAGGAGAAATATAAGCTTTCTCACACAAAGGAAAACTGAGAGAATTCATTCTCAGCAGATCTATCCTGGAATAAATATCAAAGCTCTTCAGGAAGTTAGAAAATGGTAATGTTCAAAAACTTTAATCTAGATAAAGAAAGGGAGATTGTAAAAGGAATAAATAAAGGAGGTCTGGAGATTCAGAATAGAATTCAGAATGTTGGGAAAAAATCTGACTGTATTCCCACTGTATGAAACTGCCTTATTGACGGGGTAGGTGGAAAAATAACTTTGAAAACCAGTGGAGTTTGTAAAACTAAAAGCAAAAGAAAAAACAAATGCTAGAGTTGATGAAAGTGTTTCCCATAGAGTTACAGGTTGACAAATTTGATACTTCTATATCTGTATCCTGTAAAGAAACAATTATGTGAATGGATGGCAGGTCGTGGAGGCCAAGTTTCTCACTGTTGGAGTAAGAGGTTACAAATAAGCAGGGGTGAGAATCTAGAATCATCCATGTGGTAATTAATTCAAGTTTGAGAAATGAAGTATGAACACAGGTTTAGGTTAATATGCATGCAGATGATTATGTACAGAACTATTCATACATTTGTGTATATACATATGTTATATACATGCATGAATTTTCTTACTACATCAGCTGTGAGTACCTAGGAACAATGGTACACCAGAAGCAACAAGCACATTCAGCGCACATATCTTAGTTTCTAATACCATTCTTCAACAAAAGCAGCTCTATGGAGAAGTGGTTGATGATAGTAATGGAAAAGGAAATATACAATGAGTCTGGAGCTAGAATATAAAGAAATGCTCAAAAAACAATCAAACAAAAAATTTACAATGATTGGGGTATATCAAAGGGACAAGATGGTCAACTAAAACAGCTTACAATGGCAAACTTTAGAGCAATTGGGGAAACAAGATAAATAAATTTGTACTGGATTTTAATCTAAAGTAAAAAGAAATATCTGAGTCCATACTGTTATAAATAAATGACCGAATAGCTAAATAAGTACAGTAGAAAACAGAAATCTGTGCAAAAGAATTCCAAGTGATTTATGTAGATATTCCACTCTTAAAGAAGGAGAGCATAACTCCCCACTTATTAAGTGTGGGCTGCACATGGTGACTTCTTTCTAAATGATACAGTATGAAAACAAGAATAAGAAGAGTAACTTTATAGTAGAGGAAACGGAGAATCAATTTCTCAGCCAGATGAGTCAAGTTAATATTAACGGTGTTAAATTATATTGACCTATATACTCTTGATAAGATGCGATGAAAATGGTATTTTGCCTCTTTGATCTTCCTTCCCAAAACACTGAACTCTTATGTAATTGTGAGCAAAAGATCATTGAAGTCCAATTGAGGGACGTCCTACAAAACACCTGACCTGTACTTTCAAATCTACCAAAGTTATTAAAAACCATGGAAGTCTGAGAAACTGTCTGAACCAAGAGAAGTCTAAGAAGACATAATTATTAAATATAATATTGTGTCTTTACTATAATCCTAGAATAGAAAAAGAACATTATGTAAAACTAAAGAGAATCTGAATATACTATGGACTTTAGTTAATAATAATGTATCATATTGGTTCCTTAATTGTAACCAATGCACCATAATAATGTAAGATGTTAATAATAGGGTTACAGAGTGTTGGGTATATGGGAACTTTTTGTACTATATTTTCAATTTTGCTGTAAAGCTAAACTTTTTTGTAAAATAAAAAAAATTACTGAAAACCACACAGCAGTTTGTATATTTGTGTGGATCTATTTCCAAATTCTTTATTCTGCTCCATTTATCTATGTTTCCGTGCCCTCACTAATACCACATATTCTTGATTACTTCAGCTACCTGCTAAGTCTTGAAATCAGACAGCCTGGGCATTCACTGTCATTTTATTTTTCTTCTTCAAAATTATTTGTTATTCTAGTTTTATTGTTTTACCATATAAATTTTTGAAAAACCTTGTCTATACCAACCATAAATCTTGCTGGAATTTTAACAGCAATTGTATTAAACTTAAATATCAATTTGAAGAATATTGATATCTTTGCTTTGTTGTATTTTCCAATTCATAAATATGTTAAGGGTCCATATTTATTTAGATCTTGGATTTCTTTCTTTAGCGTTTTCAGCATATAAACTGTGCACTTGATGTATTAGATTTCCTTTTAGGTATAATATTTTTTAGCAGATACAAAATGGTGTTTAATTTTTTTTATTTGTATAAAGTTTGGCACATAATGATACATTAGTTTCAGGTATACAACATAGTGATTCAAGTGTCTATATGTTTTGCTCTGCTTATCACAAGTCTTGTTATCATCTGTCACCATACAACACCATTACAATATCACTGACTATATTCCCTGTGCTGTGTCTTTTTTCCCTGTGATTTATCTGAAAACCTATGTTTGCCACTCCCCTTCATTCATTTTGCCCAACCTTCCCCCACCCCCTTCCCTATGGCAACTATCAGTTCATTCTCTATATTTAAGGGTCTGGCTCTGTTTTTTGCATGTTTGTTCATTATTATTATTATTATTATTATTATTATTATTTTAGATTCCACATGTAAGTGAAATCATATGGTATTTTGTCTTTCTCAGTCTAATTTTGGTGACTACATTTTCATTGATAGATTACTAAAATAGATTTTTATATACCTATCTTGTATCCTATGACTATAATGAACTCACTGATTATTTCTAGTGATTTATTGTTTGGACTATTTGCAGTTTTCCTTGTAAGCAGTTATGTCTACAAATAGGGATTTTTTTTCTTTGAAAATCATATGACTTTTATTTCCTTTCACCCCCTAGATTTCATGGACTAGGACTTCAAGAACTGTGTTCAATAAGTTGGTTTGATCAGATATTCTCGCCTTGTTGCCAATAGAAGTGGAAAAGTATTTAACTTTTCACCATCAAGAAGCCAGTTAGTTGTAGGCTTTTCATAGATGCTTTTTATCATGTTGAGGAAAATTCCCTTCTCTTTCAATTCTTCTGAGAATTTTTGACATGAATAGGTGTTCAATTTTGTTAAATTTTTTTCTGTATCAGTTGAAATAATCATGTAATCCTTCTTCTTTAGCCTGTTTATAGGATGGATTACAATGGTTGATTTTCAAAAATTGATCCTGCCAAGTACAGATTATAGTTAGTAATTGTGATTGTAATTGATAATATTGTACTGCTTATTTGAAAGTTCCTATGACAATAGAGCTTAAAAGTTCTCCACACAAGGAAAAAACTTGCAACCATGTTATCGTGATGGATATTAATTAGCTATATTTTGGTGATAGTTTTGTAATATATACCAACATTGAATCATTATGTTGTATATCTGAAATTAATATATTATATGTCAATTGTACCTCAATTAAAAAATTGAACCTGTTTTGCATCTTTGGAGTAAGACCCACTTGGTCATGATGTACAATTCTTTCTATATATTGTTGAATTCTGTTTGAAGAAGACTCAAAATCTATGCTATTACTGTTCCTATTTTCTTACCTTTCATTTATCTGTAATATTATAATAATATCCTGCATTTTTTCATTTTACAATATACAACCACATTTTTATTTGATAACCATCAAAGACTAATATTGGGTACTCGATTTTCTAGAATTATTTTCCTAAGGATATTGTAGCAATTTGTCGATTTGTCAAATTACTTTTATTTCTTTTCATCAACTACTTCATATTGAATTTAGATATTATAACATAACTTGGATAGTTCCTCAAATGTACATAGTGTACAAGATGATGCTTGTTTTGCATAATGTGCCAGCTTTATTTTTCCTTGGTCATTCTCTTATTTGTGTGTTGAATGGGGTGGGGTGGGAATGATTATTTGTTGCTACTGAAGAGATCAAGTCCCAAGAGAGTGGCTGCTATCCAGAAGAGGGAGGGGTCCCTCCCAAAGTCAAGGCAGCTCCAGTTAGGTCTTTTATAGGAATATGAAAAAAGTATAAAGATTAACCAAAGATTAAAAAAAGCAAAAGAACACAATCAAAGTAAGAAATGCAAAGACACATGACCCCATTTCTCTTCACCTCTTTCATGGTAAAATAAAAAAGGAAGGGAGATCTTACAAGCTCCCCAGAATTTCCATATGCTCATAACAGTACCAAATATCAGGGATCCTCTTAGGGAACTCAGAAATATATCAGATCTGTGCACATCAACATTTTCCAAGATGGAATATATATACTATTCCATGTTGTCGTCTTTTATCAACTCCTAACTCCCTGGTCATCATGCAACACACTAGAAAATATCTAAGTAGAGACAGAGTGGATACTAACTCTGCTTCTCTACTATAGCAGCATATAACTATTATGCTCACATTTGTTTTATAGTCTAGTGGGAGGTATTATGTTATCTATAGAAAGCAGGTCACATCAGGTCTTCACCAATCAACTTGAGAGTTGTAAATCATAAAAACATAGACTGTTAGAGCAATAAGAACATTGGAAACAATCTAATCCATGCCATCTATTTTTACAGAGGTAAAACTATATTCTCAAAAATGGTAAAATGACCCTCTTGCTCAAGGATGCAAAATTAGTGTCAGTTTCATTGATAATATGTTTGTTCTTTTATGTTCTGTATGTATGGAAACACATTTGATTTTGTGCCCTAAAATAAGATTTTGCATATTTTTATTGATATAGTGCAGTAGTTCACACTTTGTTTACAAAGGATTTAAAGTCTTTCTAATTTACCACTATATTCCATATTGGTATAATTAACCATATTAAGCTATAGTATTTAACATTAAACAAAGTTTTTTTTTCTATTGGTTTTCTTGAAATGAGCAGTTCACTTCCTGTTGCTAAGGAAACAGATTTTTGCATGAAATGTAATGTAACATTGATGTCACAGTAAACCACTAAAGTGGAAATCTTTAAAGTCTGTCAACATCTTGAGAATAAGCAGTTTGCTCTAATCAAAATGAATTCAAAATTATTCTGAGCATGTGCAAATGCAGTATTTTAGAAACACATTTCTGCTGGTAAGGACTTGTTTTGTTTACCTACTTTATTCAAAATCAACATAAAGTATTTTTAATATGTGCTTATACTATATGTAATTTATATTTTTATAATCCCAATTTGCTACAAGTATGATTAAAAGACTATTTTGACAAAGCAGTAGTAATTATGCTTAAAAATAGAAAGGATAATTTAAAAATCAAGTGAATTTCATTGTCGATGGACTTAGCATTATCTTTTATGAAAAAAATAAAACCAAATGACATGATTTATCCTTTATTTCCCTAGCTCAGGTTTTCTTCATAAAATAAAAAGTCCAGTTATTTGAAGAGCAGACTATCTTAGGTCAACAGCAAGGAACCTTTTTTCTAATTGTGGCTTAATTCAGGAAAAATACATATACAGTTTGTAAGAAACACTACATTTTTATTAGCATTTATAAGCCACTAAAATGTTACTTCTTTGGCATTTTTGAGAAGTAGCAACATGCTAACAGCTGACTAATCCTTTAACTTCAAATAAGATCTAGTGTATATCATGAAATGAACTGGACGCTTTAAGATGTAGCTCATTTACTCACTGGTTTAAAGGTTCTTTTGAGGGTCTGATTACCTGAATGAATCCTTTTTAGGTGGCAGAGAGCACCTTCCTGTCAAGGGAGCTGAAATGTTAGCACAGTGTCCCTGGGTCTGAACAGTGGGGTTATAATAGCTTCGGGGCCACACAGATCCCTGCTATGCTGCATCCCCAACAATTACAATAGGGCTATTGCCCATACCTTTTGTAACAGGAATTTGGGCGGCATTGGTGAGAGACTTGAAAAAAGTGGTCATGGTTTTTGGTTGTTTGTAAGGAAGTCTATAGCGAAGCTTACGTATTTTTCCAACTCAGGAAAATCTGGAATCTAATTATAAGAAGAATGGTTTTGGAAATCAGGATTAACAGTTTTGGAAATCAGGAAACCTGAATTTCAGGTTCATATATTTTGATATATTCAATACTCCTTTGTACTGAAGTTTTGGTTTTATATGTTGGTTCTTGAGGACACTGCAGATTTTATTCACACATTTCTTATGACCTTTGTCACATCCAGCACCAGATGAGTATCAGGAAGTATTTCTTTCTGTGCTGTTTACAATGTAATGTTTTAGAGACAATGCAATGATTTCTATATCTCAGCATGCTTGCAGAGTATAATGTCCTGTATGTATCACAGTCATTACATTTGCATTAGGAAATAGAGGGATTGTTTAACTTTATTTCGTGTTGTATCAATAGTTCTCCTAGCATAGCTTTTATAATTGAGGTAAAAGAAGCATTTGTGTATGTGTATATGTGTGTGTGCGTGTGTTCGTGTTGATGCTATTGCTTTCATCTTTGGATAATTTCACAGTGTAAACTTTAAATAAATGGGCTGTTCATGTCAATTATGCATTTAAAAAATTACTAAAAGAGTTGTGGAATATTTGTTAAAAATGTGTGGTCAGTGACAGTATACATACATAATCCATTTAAGTAAAGCTGAATCATATTTCCCAAACAACAGACCTAATATTACAACCATGAAGTAATAACACAGACCATTTCCACATCTCTCCTCGAGTCATTTAACAAAACTTAGTCTATGTGATTTTCTCCCCAAATCATTTTTTCTGAAGTGATAATGAATAAATATATTAAGGAGCTCTAGAACATACCTTAAAATAAGGATTTTTTTGTTTGTTTGTTTTTTGTTCTAGCGTTTGATACTTGTAGGTTTAAGAACAGAAATGAAAGAAATAGGGGCGCCTGGGTGGCTCAGTCAGTTAAGCCTCTGCCTTCGGCTCAGGTCATGATCTCAGGTCCTGGGAATGAGTCCTGCATTGGGCTCTCTGCTCAGCGAGGAGCCTACTTCTCTCTCTGCCTGTTGCTCCCTCTGTTTATGCTGACAAATTAAAAAAAATAAATAAATAAAACAAAACAACAACAACAACAAAAAACTAACAAGTAAGTAAATTAAAAAAAGAAAGAAAGAAAGAAAGAAATCAACGTAGCTACATAGTAAGTCTCTGCTGCTAACCCTCTGCCCTGGAAACCTCACGTTAGCTGCCTCAGGGCTGGAGTGCTGGAGTGCTTCCTCTTCATCTGTGCTGCTCTTTCCCCCTTCTCCATGCTCTCTCTGCAGGCATCATGCTGCCTTTCCCTCTGTTTACATACCAGGTCCCAGTAGAAACTACGAGGCTCCGAAGCTGAAGAAAACTTAACTCTCATTAGACAGGCTCTTTCTTACTAATTGCATAATCTTGGACATGCCCATAAATGCCCCAAACCTCTATTTTTTTTTTTCAATTGTAAAATAAAGATTAAAAAATAAACTTACTTGTTGATAATTTAAGCATGTAAATCCTGAGGCAGGATGTTTGACACAGAATTAAATGCAATTAAAGATAGCTATGCTGTTGATGATAATGATCTATGTATAGAAAGTGAAAGACCCCCTAGATATATCACAGGGTTGTGAAATCTTGTCAATAATACTTGTGTGAAGCATTCAATTGAGAAAAATAAATTACTGAAAAAGATTAAGATAAAATTATTCTAGACTGATTTTAGACCAATTTTCCTTCCCATTCTAAAAAAGAAAAGATATTGGATACTACGACGCAGGTTATCAGAGATAAGGAGCTCAACAAGCTTTTAATTAAGTTATTTCAATTATGGGATCAGTGCACTTGGTTGCAGATATTTTATCTTTATCTAGCAGCTAGGAACCATTTTCATTTGGTGCCATGCTACACAACATTCAGCCTGTTCCACAATAATGCCAGAAATCTATTGCTTTAAAAGGATACGTGCAAAAATAGTCTTCACCTTCGTGATGTCAGAATTGTGGAAATCTTGGGAGTGAACAGTGTTTTGGGGTAGGAGGACTTCTTGAGGGGAAGACTAAGAAAAATTCCTTCAAATATTTTCAAAGTAATAAAATAAGAGATTTTAATGCTACAGTGTTCTGCTTTTTAGTATGCAATTCATTGTGCTAATAAAGCTTTTATATACTTGCATAGCAAACTTGCTAAAATCAAAACCCACTTTGGGTGAGTACTAATAACAAAAAAGAGAGAAAGAAAAGGAGATAATGTAGCTAAAACTAGCATTAGTATTCATGAAAACTAGTAAAATCTAATAAAGATGAAATATATATCATGGCCAAATAACCCACAGACACAGTACACGTTGCTTTGGTTAGAAACTATGCTTTTCATTATAGGCCCATAAATATAAAATAAAAATCTCTACGGAACAAATTTTATTTAAATATTTCCCATGTGCTAAAATTGACATTTGAATTTTAAACCATTTTAAAGTCTACTGGAATTCATTTTAATTTGCTCTCTGAAAATATTGTCTTTTTCCTTTATATTAGATTTTGAAGGCTGTTTCCATAGAAACCACTTCATCAAGAAAGAGCTTGAACTTTTTTTAAAAAACATAAAATGGGCTTGACCATCTCTTTTCCTATAGAGATACAAGCAACCTAAAATAGCACACAAAACAATTTTAAATGTAAGCTGATGTTTACACTGTAATCCCTGTGGTCAGTGGCCAGAAAGTTCACAGAATTGTTCTTTGCTGGTTTGTCTATGTCATTCCTAGATTAGAAGCTGCTGTGGCAATGTTCTTTTTTCCTTTCTTTTTTCTTCCCTCCCACTCTCTGTCCTTCCTTACCTTCTTTTCTGTATTAGTATCCTATGGTTGCTGTAATAAAGGACTACAAACTTAGTGGCTTGAGACAGAGCAAATCTATGTTCTCTTACAGTTCTAGAGGACAGAAGTCTTTAAGACAGTTTCACTTGGCTAAAGTCAAGGTGAGGGCAAGGCTGGTTCCATCTGTAGGCTCTAGAGAAGAGCCCTTCCCCTGGCTGTTTTAGCATCTGGTAGCCACATGTGTTCCTTGACTGGTGACCTCCTTTTTGCATTATTCCTGGCACCCGATTCTATTGCTGCTTCTCTTACCAGTTCTCTGCTCGTCTCACTTCTTCCTACAAGAACCCTTATGATTACATCCCACCTACCCGGATAATCCAGAATAATCTTACCAGCTCAAAATCTTTACTTAATCACATCAGCAAAGACCCTTTTGCCATAGAAAGTAATATTCATGGTTCTGGGTTTATTTAGCCTACAATACTTTTCTTTTTGTTTCCTGGATTTCAAGTTATTATTTGAACAGAAACAACAACAACAACAAAAATAGCATAGTTTGTAGGTTAACTAATGAATAAAGACAAAACTTCTCACCAGCAAAGATTCAACTTCAACAAGGATTTGAAGACAACTGAGATGGTATACAGTTGGCTGTGTCAACGAAAATACCAGATAAGTTGCTGAATACATTTTCAGAGATGATGATAATAGATTTTCATATTTGCATAATGCCTTAAATATTTGTTTAAATATTTGCCTGCAATACAGCAATGAGTCTAACGTGATTATGCACTTCTCCTGATCAGACAGTTAAGGTCCCATAAGGCTAAGTGCCTTGTAGAGAAGCTTATATAATCTTCCAACTACCACGAGGTTCACAAGCAAAACACTGTCCTGCCTCCCTGCTTGGTGGATTTATCACTGTCTTTAGAGATTCAGGCTGGGAAAAGTATAGGTTGTTTCTTCTCCACCACTTGTGAAAAACACATTGTGCAAATGAATATAACAATGCAAGCTTTAAATACATAATTCGTTTTTCTTCAGGAATCTAAGCTCTTAATAGTGCTTAGATTTATACCATATGCCAATTTTTTTTAATTCTGAAGAGTCTGAATTTGGCTCTACCTACTTTGGATACTAAGAAAAAAACTTATTGGTAAATTATATTTTTCCAAACATTTAACAGAAAATGAAAATGGAACAGTTGTGATCCCACCACAAAAATAACAGTTTTTCTTTATTCTTGGCATTTTTACTTCATGTCTTCTATGCATTTTTAACAAATATATTTTTTTCAAACTGAGAGTGAATTGTGATCTTTTTTCTGTATCATTAAAATGGTTGTAAACGTTTATTATTGTATTATATTATGTTAGAAATTATTTTTGTTTTTTGTATGTACATTGGATTGTTTTTAGAATTTAAAACTAAAATTTAAATTGCACACTTGAATATGATTAGTGGTAAGATTCTATTTTCAAAGTGCTAATCGATATCCATTAGAATCCTTCTAGCATTATCTTCAAATGCCCAGTTCCTTGGCATTTTGTCAATATTGGATATATAATTTTCTATGTTTTCCAATATATAATCTAAAGTGTTATTTTTTATTGTTATAATTTGCCCTTATTTAGTTTTCCAGCAGGATGAACATCTTTTTTTGTAATTTATATCATGAGTAGTTTGTTTACATCCTTTGCAGATTTGTCTTTTTGTTGAATTTTCAAATTAATACAAATACTAATTAATCCTATTAAATCTCTGCTACTTTGTATAGAGAAATATTAAGTTGTGAATATTGATAATCACCAATTAAAGCTTCTATTTTTTTTAAAGATTTTATTCATTTATCTGACAGACAGAGATCACAAGTAGACAGAGAGGCAGGCAGAGAGAGAGAGGAGGAAGTAGGCTCGCCGCTGAGCAGAGAGCCCCAATGCTGGGCTCTATCCCAGGACCATGAGATCATGACCCAATCCAAAAGCAGAGGCTTTAACCCACTGAGCCACTCAGGCTGCCTCAAAACTCCTATTTTTTATTTAAAAAAGAGAAAAAAAAATACACTCACCTTCCTTTTTTTATTACTGTTACTTTTTTTTTAATTAAGTTTTTATTTTTTATAAACATATATTTTTATCCCCAGGGGTACAGGTCTGTGAATCTCCAGGTTTACACACTTCACAGCACTCACCAAAGCACATATCCTCCCCAATGTCCATAACCCCACCCCCTTCTCTCAACCCCCCTCCCCCTAGCAACCCTCAGTTTGTTTTGTGAGATTAAGAGTCACTTATGGTTTGTCTCCCTCCCAATCCCATCTTGTTTCATTGATTCTTCTCCTACCCACTTAAGCCCCCATGTTGCATCACCACTTCCTCATATCAGGGAGATCATAATTACTGTTACTTTTTATTATGTCATGTTAGTCACCATATAGTACATCATTAGTTTTTGATGTAGTGTTCCAAGATTCATTGTTTATGTATAACACTCAGTGCTCTATGCAATACATGTCCTCTTTAATACCCATCACTGGGCCAGCCCACTCCCTCTTAAAACCCTCAGTTTGTTTCTTGGAGTCCACAGTCTCTCATGGCTCATCTCCCCCACCGATTTCCCTCCCTTCATTTTCCTCTTCCTTCTCCTAATGTCTTCCATGCTATTCCTTATTTTCCACAAGTAAGAGAAACCATATGATAATTGTCTTTCTCTGTTTGACTTATTTCATGCAACATAATCTCCTCCAGTCCCATCCATGTTGATGCAAAAGTTGGGTGTTCATCCTTTCTGATAGCTGAGTAATAGTCCATTGCATATATGGACTACATCTTTATCCATTTGTCTGTTGAAGGGTATGCTGGCTTTTTCCACAGTTTGGCTATTGTGGATGTTGCTGCTATGAATTTTGAGGTGCATATGGCCCTTCTTTCACTACATTTGTATCCTTGTGGTAAATACCCAGTAGTAGTGTAATTGCCAGGTCATAGAGTAGCTCTATTTTTTATTAAGTTTTTAAACTGCCAAGTGTCAATGCTTATATGTTTGTATTTTAAAATATATTTATTGTTTTAAATTTTTCTTCCTTCAGACTAGTAATACTAAGTGTTCTATAACACTGCATGTGATTATATGAGAAAAAATGTGTTTATACAAATTATAGGTCACATGGATTATTCCTCCATGAATAAATATGAATAAAATCCCTCCATGACTATATGTATGATTATATGATTATAAATGATCATATGATCACTATAATAGATTATATAATCTATGATTATAAATAAAATTCTTACATGAATAAAATAAGATTTTCTTATAAAGTCTTTATATGCTCAAGGGTTTTGTTACTTCTAGGTTCGGAGTAATCTTTACTCCTCATCTCCAGTTCACTTACTTAGTCATTCTTGAATCCCCTCCAATAGACTTTTTTTAGCCAGTACCCATCCTCCCCCATATCCTCTCAATTCCACATTGTTTGGTGAGCTAGATGGGTGACCAAGGTCTTGAGGTCACAGGACTGACTCAAGGCACCTATGATGTTAGGTTTATAATTTGAGGTAGCCATTAAAGGTACATGTGGGAATAAGGTCTTTCTATAGATATGGTGGCTGTAAATAGCATTCCTCAGTGCTGATATTCCTGTGCCCTGAGGAAGACATGTCATTCAAAATTCAACTAAAATATCTCTTTCTAAAAGTGGCCTCTCTAATGTCCCTGACCAAGTCGCATTCTACCTCGTTCTTTCTCATAGCACATTGTATTTCTTCATAGGGAGTCAACATTTTAATTACAATTTGTGTAAAATTTTATTCATTACTTGACTCACCGACAAATATGCCTAACTCATGGAAGACTAAAATATATATACCTGTTGTGTAAATAGAGGACTTAATTTTGATATGCATAACTTGATCTAATTATAACTCATAGATTTTTCTTAATATACTTTTCTAAAAAATTAAGCATTACTGTCCATTGGACAGAATCTATATTATATCTATGAATTTAAAATTAGACATAACAAGTCATTATACAAATTTTTGTAATATGCAAAATTTTCACAGTAGCATTATTAATAACTCAATAAAAGCTTTTTTTCACTCTCAATACACAATTCACTCTTTTTCTATTTCATGAAAATGTTGAATATGAAAAAAGTAACATTTTTATGTTACACATAAGAAACACACAAAGAAATAACCTGGAGATCAGGGGATGCATTTAATATAAGACAAATTTAGTCTTATTTAATGTAGAGCAATTATTACTCAGTGTAATAAAAAACATGATTGCTGGGTTTTTAAAGAAGACTTATTTCCTTTTCCTATTATAAATTCTGTGATTCTCACTATACAAAAAGATGTGATTATTATTAAATTTGTTCAAGTTTTAATTTTTAATGTTTCACAGGCAACTGGCATAAGGAATGGCAGAAAAAAAAATAAGACTCATTTTGAATGTGACTTGTTTGAAAATCATTAGATATTACACCTAAAACTTACTATTACCTCTTATCTCTACCTTAGTGTATGTAAAAACACAAGAGTTTTAGATTGTATTGAATTGAATAGAATTGAACTGTTAATTTAAGTTTAAGCAGTATAACATAGTTGTGAACAACACAAATTTATAAGTAGGAGGTACCTTGAGTCAATTCTTGGCTCTGACCTATAGTGCTTTTGTGAAGTTAGGAAATCAAACATACCATCTAAATCTTAGGTTTCTATGAATGAACAGAAAAGTCAGATACCCTTCCAAGAACTATTTGGAATATTGAATGAGAGAAGACTAAATGCTAAACACATGGTCTGGGTCAAAGACATATAAAAAATTAGCTTTTACAAAGCTTGAAGAGCGATTGATAACACACCCAAGACATAAATAGTTTAGCAGGACATATTTTTCTACCTACCTAGTTCTTCTTTTGTTTTGGGAAGAGGTATGAAGACATTTATGGTAATATTAAGAGTTACTGCATAAATATCATTAAAATCAAGTCCATTCACAAAGTAGTAAAGTCTTTATAATCTTAACTGTTCATAAGTTAATGGGTACAGCCTTCATGAATGGGCTTGTTAACCAAGTTTTCATATCCATCACACACTGACGTCCAAGTTTTCAAGAATTAGAATATATTAAAACCACATAAAACAAGATATCTTCTGAATATCATATTTCTTTGTTTCAGTACTTATTTTGACATTTTGTGTTATCTAAAGGAAAATAAGTGATTAATTGCCCTTGACAACTGACAGTAATTGAAACATTACTTTGTAGTGTGAGTCAGGAAATGCTAATTCAGAAAGAAATTTGGTTAGTCAAATGTTATAAATGTTGTGAACAACACAAATTTATAAGTAGGAGGTACCTTGAGTCAACTCTTGGCTCTGACCTATAGTATTTTATTGTATTCTAATTCCTATCATTATGCTTTGTTTTAATGCAGAATTTCTGTAAGTTACATAATTTTTCTGTGCATGACCATATATATGCTTCTAAGTAGGCTACAGGCAAATACAAACATATAAATAACTTCAAGACTTGCTATAAGTAATTTTCAAGATTAACTACACAAAATGATGAAATGAATGCTACAATAGTAGGGATGAATTTTTGCTGAACATAAGCTTATAGAAAATGTGATCTTTAATGTTGAACAAAACCTTGAAATATTTCTATACTTCACTAATGCTGTCATGTCTAACTTTGCATTTGAATGAGCCCCATTAATATAATGCCTTATAGACTTACCAACTTACTCATATTCCATCCTTTAGGATAGCAGACTAGATAGTTATGGCTAATAATGTTATTATTCAAGGACAGTGGGAAAGTGAGAATTTTATAACCACTTTACCTCAGGGCAAAGTAAGGAAGTAAAATCATTTTTATGTTGGCAGTTCCTATGCATTAAATTCTAGATTACTAAGGCACTCTGATAGAGTCTCTGTTGGACAACTTCAGAATCAGGTCTGGAGAATTAAGAAAATTATGTTTGCAAGTAAAGAATTGAAGAACAATTTAAAATAGTCATTCATCTTTCTGAAGTATGTTTCTTAGAAGTGTTCTAAGCCAACAAGTAAGTGTGGGCTTGCAGTTGTATATGGTGCCTTCTGAGGTTATGCTGGAAGGCAAAACATCTGCAGAGAGCTTTAACAGGCATTCAGTTTATACTTGGAAATCTACTAGGTTGAAAAGGCACCTCCTCCTACTTCCCCGCCATCTTGTCCCCCCCAGATTCCTTGGAAATCTACTAGGAAGTATATTGCTTAAAATTTTGTTATTGGTTTAAAAAATCGCCTGTTTGGATTAGGTCCTCTAAAATAGAATATGTTTACTATTATTGGAAATATGAGACATTTGAATTTTTATTATCATATATGTATTTAAGCATAATTGTAATTTGCAGGAAATCACTGATTATCTTGCAAATTGTTATTTTTTTATACCTAAAATTCAATGAAACAAGCAGTTAATAACTCGCTAGGTGCTCTGACACATACTGGTATGAGTGGGCAGTTAAACACAATGTTAACCCTTCAGGAAATTAATAGGAGATCAACATGTATAGTTCATAATATTTGTTCTCATTTTGACTATACTTGCATACACGTGTACCTAGTCATAATTCACAGAAAATTAACATATACTGCTATGCTAAATAGAGAATAGCATATCTACTTATACTGCCTTTATCTAAGTAATTTTTAACTTTGCCTTCAGCATCTATGATATTTTCTAATAATAAATAAGAATGTCTTAGATTTTATAAGAATGTATGTCTTAATTTCCCCATGGGCTTTCAGATACCCAAGGTGCTTTCTTATATTACTCTACATAACGAAGGAAATAGTAGCTTATATAAATGGCTAATATTCATAAAGAAAACCTGAAAAAAAGCAAGCACAACACTGATTTCATGACTTTACTAATTTTTTTCAGCTGAATAGATTACATGATGAAGTTATTAAGTCAAAATAATCTACATATTGTTAAATAAAATATGCTTTATCTAAAATATTGCTAGTAGAAGGCAAGGAATCTAGTATAAGAAAAAAAATTGGAACTTCTTCACAAACCGTTTGAAAAGAGTACCCAGTTTTTACTACTTTCTTTTTCTCTCTTACTTACTTTCCTTATTTTGGAGGGTTCTTTCTCAGTAAGATGTCAAACTCAGTGAAACATGAAAATAAGTGTGAAATTCATTCACTCTGCAAACAAATATTCATTTTTGCACTAAGTATTGTCTGACATCATTCTGGGCTCTAGGAACACTGAGGTAAGAAAGACAATTTCTGTTTCACAGAGCTCTTTAATAAGTAGACAATCATTACATAGTTCAATAAGTTCTATGGTTGGGAGATTTTACATTATTATATTATTGAAGCATGAAAAAGGTAGCCCCATCAAGAATTGGGGTCAGTGAAGATAGAGTATGAGAAATGGCATAGTATATGAGACTTGAGGATGAATAGAGGTTAGCTTGATAAAGAACTTGTGAGGGATGAGAGAAGTGTTTGAATTAAAGGAAATAATATCTATAAAAATATAGAAATAAATATACCCTCTGATACCTTCTTCTGAGTTAACACATTTTATCTCCCTCTGGCTAGAATTATCTACCACCTAAGTCTCAAAACTGTATCCCTCCCTGGAAATTTCCATCTGCTGCACAAATTCGTCTTGCTTAAGATTATGCTAATTCCCAAAGAACCACTCATTATGAGTAGATGTGGCAATACCAACATCTAACCTCCTTGCTACAGGGAGGTTACACTTGAGGGAACCTAAAGAGACATCATAATTAAAGAGCTGAGACCTCAGCTGTCATTGTTCATTAGCTTTTCTCTCTTCCCAACTTCTGCTGGCCTCATTTCCTTTTAGGTGTATCCTCCTAGAATACTCACCAATAAATCATTGACATGCAACTCTCCATCTCAGTGTCTGTTTCCAGAGTACCTAGTCTAAGACAGACACAGAAGTGGACGATAATATGGAACCTGAAAGAAGACTAACATGGGTATGGATCAGAGAATGAGGGAGAGTCAAAAAATTAGACTGGAGAGGTAAGCATGAGTTACCCTCTTTGGAAAACTTCTTGTAATGTTATTATAAAAACAATGGAAAGTGTTGAGGTGTTTTGTGTAGAGGAATGATACAGTCATCCTAAAATTTCATGAGATTACTCTGGTTGCTAGGTGGATAATGGATTAGAAGAGGATAAAGGTAAAGGCAAGGAGCCCTCTTAAGAAGTTGCAGGAGTATTCGTTGTGAGAAGTGACATTCAAAAGGGTGTGGGGATGATGGGGAAAGAGGTAACTGAATGGGTGTGAGATATATTTGGAGTTAGAATGGATAGAAATTAATGTTGGATGTGTAGGGAGACAAAAATGTAGAGTTTCAAATGAAGCTCATATGTGTGGCACTGTGGCCAAATGATGTGCCATTTATGGCAATAGAGGAGTAGCCTCTGTTATCTTTGTAAGTAAATTTCATTTTGCTGAGTTTAATATTTATATGTAAATATATATATATATTTGATTATATAGAGGTAGATGTATAGATTATATATATATACACACATATGTATACAATGCTGTGTAAACAGTAAGGACCTTGATAACACTAGAATATTAATTTTAACTGATAAATTTTTGGGCATAGATGGAAGCTTAGAGGGAAGGTAGAGGAAAATAATTAAGGGAAAAGCAACTTGAAATTCCTTGGAGAGGATTTGGGGGAAATGCATAGGAAAAAGACTGAATTAGATTGATTTAAAAAATATTTCTTATATAACATGGAATCTAGAGGATTTAAATGTTGGAGCTATCAGCTTTTTCATTCTCCTGGCCTTTCCCTAAGATTATTGACAGGTGTGGATGACTGTCACAGCATCAGACATTACACTGGGGTTCAAAGATAATGTCTGGGTAGAGCATAAGAGCTATTGTTTTTGCTATCCTTTTATTTTATTATTAATTTTAATTTAAAATAGGCAAATGCTTTCCTCCACAAAATTCATCTTACAGTCCTTTACCAAGAATTCTAATGTGTGGCTACCCCTAACTGCAACAGAGCAAATGCTTAGCTTTCCCTTCCTTAATAACTGAGATTTGGAAGGAGGAAAAGAGGTTGGAAATAGGATGGATTGGGGCAACCATCCTAGCATCTGCCATATCTGCCCTTTGTATTCTTAACCTTCAAACATAAGCTTTTCCCACATATATTCACTGCATAAAAAGCTTTTGCCTAAATACCATAGAGTTGCTTTATCAACTCTATGGTCCAGCATCAGGTCCAGCATCAGTGTTTAGCAATCTCAAAAGTAAAACAAGTTATTTGCCAAGAACACCTAACATAAAAAGATAGAAAACACTGGATTCTTAAATGGATTTTTACTGAAGGGTCTTTCTTTTACTTTGACCAAAAAAAAAGAAAAAAAAAAAAAAAGCAAACTCTTGTGCCTTATCTTAATTCCTGATAAGGCTGATCCTCTAATATTAGCTTTACCTTGAGTTACAGAATAAGTTGGATTTTGAGACTTTAAATCCCCAATTGTGGGACTCTTACTCAATTTAGATTGCTAAAGACAGAGTGCTTTTCATTATTAAAGCCGTATTGTGTGTGATCTGCTTTCAGACTAGCCATTCTTTTTTGGCTGGAGGTGGTAAGAAATAACAGGGATACTCCAATTTTTTTTCTATAATTTTCACTACTTACATACCATTGGTCTGCACATGGCCTGAATTCAAGGTTGCCAATCACCCTAATTTGACCAAATATTTCATCCCATAATAGAAGTCACCAACATTAGATCAAATTGGTTGGGTCTTTGTTAACTGAAACTTTATCTCCTCCACTAACTTTGTTACCCACAACATCTTGTAGATACTGCATAAAAGTTTCACACACTTACGGGGTACCTGGGTGGATTTAAAGCCTCTGCCTTTGGCTCAAGTCATGATCTCAGGGTCCTAGGATCGAGCCCCACATTGGGCTCTCTGCTCAGTGGGGAGACTGCTTCCCCTCTCTCTCCACCTGCCTCTCTGCCTACTTGTGATCTCTCTCTCTGTCAAATAAATCAATAAAATCTTAAAAAAAAAAAGTTTCACACACTTATAGTTAGATTTATTCATGGGTACTCAATTATTTTGGCTGTTAGCTTAATAGAATATAGTTTCTCTATTTCTATTTTCCATGTGAATATTGCTTGGATAGAGAAAAGATGTTGATTTTTGATTTCCATATTATAATTGGCCTTCTTGTTCATCTTGTTGAAATCATTGCTGATTTCCATAGTATGGTTGTTGGTTCTTTTGTATGTTCCAGGTCTGCTATCATATTCCCTACTAAAGATGCCTGTGGAATATTAGCTTCCTAAGGAAATAATATGTTTGCTATAACTTTAAACACTTTCCTTGGTGAAATCTATTTTAGTTGTATAGCACTATTATAGCAGTTTTCTCTATTTCTTATCCTCTGTCTCTTAGTTTTTCATCTTCTGTCATTTTGGCTCCTATTGAGTTCTATTTTTTAAACATGATCTCAAAGTCTCTCCTTTTAATAGTTGTATTTATCTGTTTCCCAATTATTGACACTAATAACTTTGAATTTAGTTTCTGTTTTCTATATTTTATGATTTTACTTTGTTTCTGTTTTGTTTTTTTTCTGAAATTAGTTAAAATCATGGTTTTCTTATTTTTATTTTCCCTATGTTAGACTGAAGAATATAAATATTTTATCATTTTTAATACTTACATCATTTAAACATTTCTGGAATCAAAATTTGTCTCTTCATTGATGGCATCTTCTAATAACAGTCAAATGGAAGTCATGGCAGAGCTGTTCTTACCTTTTCATGCATGACCTTTGTCATATAATTTCATATTATAGGTAGCATACATCATTGGTACCATATACTTTCTGGTGTCACATATTTATATTTAGTTATCTTTAAAACTATCTACAAAAATAGCGTGATTGACTACTGAGATGTAAAATTACTTGGAAATTAATATGGGAACAGTGAAGGGGAATAAATTTGATATCAGTGAAGCAAATATCTGCTGTTGGCACAATTAAAGTGATCCCATATTTTCTTGCTGAATAACAATAAGTGCTTTTTGGAACCCAAAAAAGAAACCTGAAAGTAGATTAAGCTGCATCATGTTTTGTAGCTGAGATATATAAAAAAGACTATTTATCATACAACAAAAAAGAAAGGACCAACATCAAAACTTGTAGGATGGTTGTCAGAAGCTTGGAAGGAAATACTGGAGAAAATGCTGTACTACCAATCCTTATGCTGGCACAGACTATGCGTTTATCTGAAAAAAAAAAAAAAAAAAAAAAAAAAAGGAGGGGCCTTTGAAGATTCCAATTTAAAAAGTTATCTGAAAGATTTAGACTCTGAATATGAAAACATTTTAAGACAAACATTTGTTTCTTATAATTTTTTGATGATTATATCAGAAAGATATAATAGGTACACCTAAATAATTCTTAAATATCTCCAATACATATAAACATTCTAGAACATAAGTGTGCTGTTACTGACAACATATTTTTCTTAATCAAACATAATATATGTTGCATCTAAAAATTAATGACATAGTTTTGATGATGATTTTTTTTTTTTAAGATTCTTATTTATTTATTTGACAGAGAGAGATAGAGAGATCACAAGTAGGCAGAGAGACAGACAGAGAGAGAGGGGAAAGCAGGCTTCTCACTGAGCAGAGAGTCCAATGCAGGACTCTATCCCAGGACCCTGAGATCAGGACCTGAGCTGAAGGCAGGGGCTTAACCCACTGAGCCACTCAGGCACACTGATGATTTACTTTTTGAATGATCACCTTTACGTTTTTAACATTCCTTTGTATACTTTTCTAACAAATTGCAAAGTAATTTAATAGGTAAGATGTGAATATAGAAACAAAGAAATGACTGATGAATTTTTAAGTGTTTTTATAAGTTAGTTATTATATACATTTAAGAATATTAAAATACATTTGTCATTATACAGAAGTAGTTGGTGCATTTTAGATGTTTGTGTTGTTAAAAGAACAACCCCTGACCCACAACTTTTTTATTATAAATGAGTTGGTAGATTTGAGTAGAAGCTACAGAGGCCTATTGTGGTCCTTGTATTAATAAAACTTTGGAATATGAGGTGAGTGGTAAAATCCTCTGTGGTTTACACTATCGTTTCTCCAAGAGTTGAATTATTTCATGTAGTCAATACTACCAGGAAGCAAGTTGTTTCATCTGATTGGAGGGGCAAGTGTTCACTTATACCCTCTAAAGTGTAATAATTCTGTTTTTCAAATGAAATTTATGATACTCCCTGCCTGCTCTATGACTAAGAATCTATTGGACAAGAAGTCCCAGCTAGGGAAAATTATATTAGCCACTGATATATAGTCTTTGTTCTCTAAACTCGGAATTAACAGTTTTCTCCAACCATATTACAGCAAATATCTTTTTCTTCATATAAAGTTTTATTTTATTTTATTTTTAAATTTTTATTGTGTATAGCAAATATTTGCAATATAAATAATGAACAATTTGTCATTAGTGATTCATGGATTTGGATTTTGATTTATGAATTAAATTTTCAATACATTATAAAATTATTTCAAGGGTATTTTCATCCTAATGGTTTTCTCTTGTTCATTGCAGCCCTGGACCCATAGCACTTCCTGAAGCTACATACTCTATGAGTGTAATGACCTTTCCATCTAATAGAACTCACAACTCCTGGAACTCTTTAAGTTTGGAACAACACCTAGAAGAGTTTCATTGTAAGGACCAGATAAGACTTGAAAGGATTTTCCATTTCAGGATGGATAAAGCCTTCACACACAGCAAGGTTCTACAGAGGAATCAAATATTCCCTGAGGGGAAAAAGTCTTCAATACACATTTTTTTTCCTTTTGATACTGAAATTGAAGTAATCAAGGCTATATGATTCAAAGGGGACATAGTGGTAAACCAAGGGAACCAAAAAATGGAAAATGGGGCTTATATAGTTAAAGCCATTTTTGTTAATATTAAAGACTTCTTCAAATCAATGGAACTCTACGCAGATTTGTAACTAGTAACATCTGACTAAATAGTATATATACAAAAAAATACAACCATAAATTCATATATATGCACATATATTTATTTCATATGTATTAGATATATTATGCATATATACACATAATACATATATAATATATAGAATATGTTATTACACACAAAAAGTACATATATAAGTGCATGTGTGTATTTGTTATTCCTTAGGTGTAGTGATTCCTTTATTTCTTACAAAGCACTTTATATGTTGTAACTTAGTTTATCTTCACAGGAAGTACTAATAATTATTAATTTAGATGAGAAGACTTAAAGATCATGAAATAAAAACCAAGATGTCACAATGATGAAATCAAGAGACTATAATTTGATTTTGTTTTTTCTACTACATTTGTTGCTAACATTTGTTATTGTGAAGGGCGTATTGATGTCTGATAACATACCTTAGAGCCAGACACTAGTGTGGTAAGACTATTAACGTGGGCTCTAGGACTACAAGCCTTGTGTATCCTCGGATCTTGGAATGTGAGAAGAACAGGATGGGATACATGTGTATGTTGGTGTATGTTGCTGATGAGATTTTGCAGCTGTAAATAAGGTCCAAATCGCTTGTCCTTGACTTAAGTAAAGGGGAGATTATCCTGATTAAGCTTGACTTAATCAGTTGAACTCTGAAACAGTTCAGAAGGATTCAAAGTGAGAGACGGTTTCCTGCTGACCTTGAGGAAAACAACCGAGTTGTAACCTGCCTATCACGTGGGAAGGATTTAGGGGCAGCTTCCAGGAACTAAGAGTTGTCTGGTCACCAGCCAACAAGAAAACAGTTACTTTGGTCCCACAACAGCCACAAGGAATTAAATTCTCCATATAACAGTAAGCTTGGAAGACGACCCGAAACCTCTTTGTTTTCAACCTGGTAAGGTTCTGAAGAAACGACCTAACTAGCCTGTACCAAACTCTTTTTTCATAGTAACTATGAGATAATAAGTCTGTTTTGTGTTAAACCACTATATATATGATAATTTGTTTTTATCATGCAGCAATAGGAAAACAGTTCAATTGGTGAAGTGCTCCATGTTCACTACATGTGAGTAAAAGTGGTGTGTGTGTGTGCATGTATGTGTATGCACTTGCATGTGTGAGTCTAAATTTCCACAAGTTTCTAATAAGAGGAACATTATTATGTGTTAATATAAAATCTCCCAGCTTTCTGTCCCATTCATTTCTGAAGAAATTTCCTTGGGAATTGTCAACGCATTTCCATGGAGGCTGGAGCACTATGGATAATTTATCACACATGTTCTGTACAAAATCATCACTTCTGCGATTTCTTTGAAGTAAATTGCGAGTGAAACCTGGAATTTCACAGGGAAAATAACCCCAAAGGTGATTTTCTTTTTGTCATTGACATTGCTTAAAAAGTTCACCAGATAGTTTTTCAAACAAGGTATTTACCCTAATTTTTTGACAGTTGGACTCTAATTTCTTCCTTAAAAATAAAAAAGGAAACATATAAAATATAAACTATAAGACAGACAAAAAATCAATAAGCTAGGTTCTCACTCTTTATGCCATGAATTGTCAAGTGGGTATTAAAAAGGTATCTTCACTTATGAATGGTTAGCCCTTCCTCTTAATGAGACTCAATATTTCTACATAGTATGAAGCTGAAATAATGTGAGCACAGTGAGGATGGGCTAACAAGTAACGTGGAAATGCAGTGATAGCTCTGCTTTTTCTTTTTCTTTTATTTTTAAGATTTTAATTATTTATTTTGAGAGAGAGAGAGAGGACAAGCAGGGGGAGCTGCAGAGGGAAAGGGAGCTCAGGCTTTCTGCTGAGCAGGGAGCCCCACTTGGGGCCTTGATCCCAAGACATGGGGATCATGACCTGAGATGAAGGCAGACACTTAACTGAGTGAGCCATCCTGGCGCCCCTCTAGCTCTGCATTTTCACATTACCTATACAGTGTAAATATGAATCTTATTGAAACAGATGCATTTTCATCCGTTTTTGTAGTCAGACAATAAAAGCACAGCTTCAGAGGGTTTCTAAGTATAGTCCTGTGAGGAAGGATGTACAGAACAATAGTGTGTGAGCTTTTTGAAAAGGTGGACTGGGGCATGGCCATCTTTCGATCCTCAGCAATGAACATGGTGACTATGACACAGAGTGATTGTTTATAGTTATTTTTTCTTTTGCACTGAGATAATGGCACACGCATAAAAGAATGCACAACTAACACACAAATGGATAAATAATAAATATGTTACTCTCATTCCCATTATGTCAAGTGAGATTCAAAGCACTTTCACTCTAAGAAATGCCATGTTGCCAACTCTGTATCTAATTATATATTTTATATCACTTTGAAAAATATTGTCCTCTTTTCTTTTGTAGACTGAAAACAAGAAAGAAAAACATATTTAAATTTTAATGTTATATTGTATTTGGCCAGATTTTGAAATCACTCTCAGATTTAGCAAGACTGCATCTATTTTCTTTGATAACTTCCCAGTGTTAGCATATGTTAGAAGCTGAAAAAAATCTGGAAAGCAAAACTAGCCTTCTGGTCAGCATTTACTGGATAGGTTACATAATAGTATTCTAAACTGAACCCCCATAAAACAGCAAAGAAACACTAAAATATTTTAGATAATTTCAATTAAATCATATTTTTAAAACAATATTCCAAAATGAAAAATATAAAATAAGAGTTGATGATATCAATTCTATGGGTTTTGAATTTCATTCATTTATAATTTTTTTTCCTGAGACAAATATTGATGTTTCCTTCTTCATATATACTCTTGGATATTGAACATTTTGTTCTAAGATGAAAATTCACTTGTACTTTTAATTTTTTTTTTATTTTGTTGCCTTTAAACAACTGTGTTTTGTGTTGCTGTTGTTTTTTTAATACTATTTGCTTAGATGTGGAATCTGAAAAGCAAAACAAAACAAGCAAGCAAAAACGGACTCATAGATACAGAAAACTGGTAGTTGCCAGAAGGAAGATGGTAGAGGAAGTGCAAAATAAGCAAAGGAGATTAAAAGATAGAAACTTCTAGTTATAAAATAAATAAAGAGCTAAAAAGTACAGCATAAGGAATGAAGTCAATAACACTATGATTATTTTGTATGGTACAAGTGGTAATTACACTGATGGTGGTGAACATTTTGTGATATATATAAACATTGAATCACTATATTCCTGAAACCAATATAACATTGTATGTCAACCGTACTTTGATTAAAAGTAAAAAAAAGAATATAATTCAGTATAATTACAGAATTAGCTATGATTATATCACTACTGAATGTTTAGAAATAAATTCTTATTGAATTTGCAAAAAAGAGAAGAAATAAATTTGTGGTATTATATAATGGATAAAAATATCAAACAAATATTATATTTCTACTCTTTGAAAAATATTCTAGCATCAGCAATGAGTTTGTCCCAAGGTTATAATGATGATATCCAATGGACCTAACATTTAATTAAGTTTTATTCATGGGATAACCCATGATTTCAAGTGTATGCTTTCTCCCATTTATGGAGATTTCCTGATATTTCTCTTTCATGCAGAAAAAAAATCTCCATGATATTATTTAATATTTGTCCATTTTAGAAAACTGCAACATATTTGTATATTTTTTAGTAAATATCATTAGGTGTTTAATCCCTTGAAAATAAGGGCAATACATTGGGGGTGTATTGTACTAGAATTTTTTTAATACAATATATATATATATCTCCAGCACAAAACGTCTGTTATTCTTAGTCAGTAACTGTGTAAAAATTAAAATAAAAAGAGGTCATTACACAAAACAGAAGGACATTTCTCGTTACATCTGACCTCAGAAAGTATTAGAAAAATTAAACCCACTAAAACGTTATTTTACCATAGTCCTCCTGTTGCTTCCTTGCTTTTCAGATAGAAATTGCTTTGTCAGTGTATCAGTGATACTTTACCTGGGCAATTTCCAACTTTTGTCTGTGTTCAACCTACCAGAGTCTTCAGTGAAGATTTTACATTGACTATGGCTGAGAACTTTAAGATTATTTAACATAAATTTTATCACATTTCTTCTGGTTTATATTAAAATACTTGTATCTTGCATATAATTTCATTACATTTTTATTTAAAAACATGTTCTTTTCTGTTTTAAAATTAATCTTTTTACAGTTTTTATTTTATGCCATCTTATATATTTCAATGAGATATCTTTCTCTCTGTTGGATCTTCCTTTTCATTATCTATTTCCTCTTAGATAAATGTTAAAATTCTAAAAGTAATTAGGATGAAACAAATCATAAAGGAAAAGAAAATGTTCTTTTTTTCCTATGTTCCTAAGCTAGTATTTTGTTATTTTTGTTTCTTCAATTGATAAAGCATTTAAATATCCTCATTAATTCTATTTCTTTTTTTTAAAGATTTTATTTATTTATTTGGCGGACAAAGATCACAAGTAGGCAGAGAGGCAGGCAGAGAGAGAGGAGGAAGCAGGCTCTCCGCTGAGCAGAGAGCCCGATATGGGGCTCAATCCCAGGACCCTAAGATCATGACTTGAGCTGAAGACAGACACTTAGCTGACTGAGCCACCCAGGCACACTGATCACTATTTTTCTTCTTCTTTTTTTTAATAGTTGGTTCCCATGTAACCTTGAAGAGTGTAAGTTTCCTTTTCTTGAGTTTCAACTTTCTTTCTTTCATAATTTTATTTTTTTTAAGATTTTTATTTATTTATTTGACAGAGATCACAAGTAGGCAGAGAGGCAGGCAGAGAGAGTGGAGGAAGCAGGCTCTCCACTGAACAGAGAGCCTGATGTGGGCTAAATCCCAGGACTCTGGGATCATGACCTGAGCCGAAGACAGAGGCTTAACCCACTGAGCCACCCAGGTGCCCCATTTCTTTTATTGTTTTATTTGTTATAAAGATGAACCTATTTTTTCTCCCCATGAGGTCAAAGATCACATTGGATTCACTTTTATGACAACTTTAGCACCTAACCCAGTATTTGACCTATAATTGTTTTTCAGTATATTCTTGATGATTTTAACTTATAAAGATCTCAATTAAATATAACATTTTTAAATAAAATGTTCAACTAAATATTACATATAAATGTTCACTTATAAAATTTCTGTCAAACTTTTAGACTTAACTTCTGATCATCATTGATTTGTGCTTTTAGTCATACTCTGGGCTGGAATCCCTTTAATTATTTGTTTTTATATAGCATCCAGTAATATAAATTTCAAAACAATTAGGCTGCGGTCAGGAGCCTGAGTGGGGTTTCATGGGTGAAATTCCCTGGGTTTGGTTTCTCCAGTAGGGTTCCACAGATGAGGTTCCAGTGGGCTGGAATAAGGAATTCTTACATTTCTAGCATACTGAAGTGTTTGTTACTCAATACATATTTGTTAAACTGTGTTTTAACTTTATTAAAAGGAATACTGATGATTAAGAAAAAGACCTTAGAGTTTCAATGAACTGAGAAGGAAATGGCTGATGGGAGAGCAAGTTTGGAAAGAAAAGGAAAAAAAAGATAACTAGTGGGGATACTAAGTTTGAGCTTTCTATGAGAAAATGCAATAGAAATATTGAGTCTGGAATTTGAGCCTAGAATTCAGGAATGGAGCCTGGGCCAGAGATACACATTTGGGGGTCATGAGTGTCTGGTTCTGAGATCACCAAGGAAATAAGTGTAGATAAAGAAAAATAGTGGCACAAGTACTATCTATCAGTACTTGAAACACTGCAAATTAAGACGTTCCATGTAAGAAAAAGGAGGAACCAACAATGGAGGCTGAGAAGAAGTCAGCGAGAAAGAAAGAAAACCAAGAAATATGGAATTAGGTCAAGTGAAAAGATGGTAACCAATAAAAGTCAATCAAATATTATGGAAATCAAGAACTGACAATTGGTTTTATCAACAATAAACTTCTTTGATAACCTTGACATGATCTGATTATGGTGTGTGAAACATAGGATAGGAAGAGAAGAGTTACAGAAACTAAATAAACATCATTCTTTTCTTTTAAAAACATTATTCTTTAAAGCAATTTTGATGCAAAGGGTAAGCTGGTCAGATTAACATGATCAAGTGAAAGTCTTCTTCTTTTTTTTTTTTTAAAGTTGGAAGAAATTATCTCATGTTTGTATATTGTTTGGAGTGATCAAGCACAGTAACACATGCACACAAACATCACATAATGTTATAAGAGTGGGAAACACAATTGAAGCAATGCTTATGTTTTGTTTTATTAAAATAAAACTACTACATGGTAAGAAAGGAAGTGAGAGCTATCTAAGTAATCCATTACATGAACAAAACATGAACACCAAAAAATTAACTTGATATGACTAAGAAACATTTCAGGGTAGAGTTGGGTCTAGCCTCTCAAATTTCCATTCTGGAATCCATCAAAATCCTAGAGGAGAACACAGGGAGAAACCTCTTCCACATTGGCCACATAAAGATCCTACTAGACATGTCTCCAGAGGCAAGGGAAGCAAAAGCAAAAAATGAACTATTGGAACTCATTAAGATAAAAAACTTCCATACAACAAAAGAAATAGTCAACAAAACTAAAAGGCAACCTATGGAATAAGAGAAGATTTTGCAAATGACATATTTGATAAGTGGCTAGTATCCAAGTTCTATACAGAACTTATCAAACTAAAAACTAAAAAACAAAAGAATCCAGTCAAGAACATAAATTTCTCCAAAGAAGACCTACAAATGGCCAACAAGCGCATGCCAAATGATCCACATTTGGTATCAGGAAAACACAAATCAAAACCCCAAGGAGATACCATCTTAAGTCAGTCAGAATGGCTAACATTAGAATGACAGGGAAAAGCAAATATTGGCAAGGACATGGAGAAAAGAGAGCCCTCTTACACTGCTGGTGGGAATGCAAGCTGGTACAGCCACTCTGAAAAACAGCATGAAGTTTCCTCAAGAAATTAAAAATACAGCTACCCTCTGACCCAGGGATTGCACTACTATGTATTTACTCCAAAGATACAAATAAAGTGACCCAAAGGGGCACCCCAACATTCATAGCATCTATGTACATAATAGCCCAACTATAGAAAGAACCAATATGTCCATTGACAGTGAATAAATGGATAGAGAAGAGGTGAGATTACACACACACACACACACACACACACGATGAAATATTATTCAACCATCAGAAAGGCTGAATACTTACTATTTATACTGATATGGATGGAACTGAAGCATATTATTCTGAGAGAAATAAGTCGAACAGAGAAACCAATTATCAGATGGTTTCAGTCATATGTGGAATATAAGAAAGAGTGCAGAGGATCATAGGGTAAGGGAGGGGAAACTGAATGGGAAGTCATCAGAGAGGGAGACAAATGATGAGGGACTCTTAACTATGGGAGACAAACTGAGGGTTGCTGGAGTGGGATGGGTGAGAAGATAGAATACTTGGGTGATGGACTTTAAGAAGGGCATGTGATGTGATGAGCATGGGGTGTTATAAGCAACTGATAAATTATTGAACACTACATATGAAACTAATGATGTACTATATGTTGGCTAATTGAATTTAAATAAAAAATTTAAAAATCTGTACACAAGAAATAACTAAAAATTTTATCATTAGTGTTTATTTATTGAATATCTGTATGCATAATACTGTTTGTTAGAAGCAAAGTGGAATAAAGGAGCTGAACTCTGACCTTGAGAGCTTATACTCTGGTTATATAAAAAGCTAAATGTAAAACATTTAAATAATGATACAGGGTTACATATGAGCAAATACCAAAATAGATGGTCCACATAACAGGTGATTCAGTGTAGAGAGAAATATTTGGACTGAAATTATCAGATAGTTTGTTATAAATGAGGTAGACATGATACTAAGTTTCAAAAAATTGAGTACCTATTTAGTAGCAGTCCCTCTTAAATACTGTGGATGAATAAAGCAAATTTCTAACATTGACAAGCTTTCACTCTAGTGGAAGAGAGGAAAAAACAAAAGCAATTATAAGAGAATTTTTTAATGTATGATAAAAATATGATAGAGATATATCAAACATCAGTTTGGAGTAGCGGGTGTGAGTCAGAATGGTAGATCATAAAGGTTTCTAGGATATATGGCAAAACCAAGCTGGCATTTAAGAGTCTGTCTTGACGAGTTTCCCAGGATGAATAGAACCCAGTCAGGTAAAGATATTTGAATCTGTCACTAACCCATTAGAAAAATTCATAGATTGGGTTTTTTTTTTTTTTTTTTTTGAGTATTGAGTTTTATAAGTTCTTTGTATAATTTGGATAGTGACCCTTTATTATCATCTCATACATGTCAGAATGGCTAAAATCAACAATGCAAGAAACAGAAGGTGTTGATGAGGATGTGGAGAAAGGGGAAACATCTGACACTATTGGTGGGAATGCAAACTGGTGCAGCCACTATGGAAAACAGTATGGAGTTTCTTCAAACAATTTAAAAATAGAACTACCCTATGATTTAGCAATTGGACTATGAGGTATTTACACAAAGAATACAAAAATACCAATTTAAAGGGATACATGCACACCAATGTTTATAGCAGCATTATCTACAATAACCAAATGATGGAAACAGGACAAGTGTCTATCAATTAAGTAATGGCTAAGGCAGATGTAGTGTATGTATACAATGGACTATTACTCAGCCATAAAAAAGAATTAAATCATGCCATTTGCAATGACATGGGTGAAGTTGGAAAGGATTAGGCTAAGTGAAATAAGTCAGTCAGAGAAAGATAAATATATGTTTATATGTTTATAAACTGATGGTTACCAGAGGAAGGTTGGTGAAGGAATGGGTTAAACAGCTGATGGGGATTAAGCAGTGCAATTGCTGTGATGAGCACTGGGTGTTGTATGGAAATGTTGAATCACTATATTGTACACCTGAAACTAATATTAAACTGTATATTAACTAACTGGAATTTTAATTAAAAATGATGCTTGGGAAAATAGAATCTATGTGTCTATCTATGTATCTATTTATATCATAGGTATATATCTATACCTATGTCTCTATAAAGTATCCATATCTACAGGCACCTGCAGATATTTTGCTTTATAATATACTTACATTTGCAAGGGTTCTCTGTAGGAGGTCTAGAACTTGATGTGCAGGAATAGGGGATTAATCTTCCTAATACCTTTTTTTTCATAAACCAATACTAGATGTGTCCCACCAAGTCTTGAAAATTACCTTTATTGAAACATACTTCTTAGATGTTAGGCTAAGGATGTTAAATATTTACAGTAAGATACATAAGTTATAATTAGAATAATCAATAGGTTAAATAATCTATGCCGACATTCAGTGAAGGAAATCATGAATTAAAGTAGCCAGAAGAGCTAGGGATTTCTCAAAGAGCTGTTTTTGTTTGTTTGTTTGCTTTGTTTCAGTTTTGCTATGTATCTGGTTCAGTACCCAGTGAATGATGAAGCCAATGTTTTCTTAAATTGTGTGGATATGTAAAAATTTCCTGATGAGTGTATCGACTATATTCTACATTCTTGTGATCTAGTCATTGCATTCTATTCCAATAAAAACCAGCTACTCAGCTGGACCCAATTCTATGTATATTCACAACTTCTAAAGCAGTAATGTGACATAATTAGTTAATTAGTTAATGGTATCTGAATACAAGGAAGAAAAAAATACCACTGGTGGTTAAACAAGGAGAACTTCTTAAGAACAGTGAACTGTTGGGACGACTGGGTGGCTCAGTGGGTTAAGCTGCTGCCTTCGGCTCAGGTCATGATCCCAGGGTCTTCCCGCATTGGGCTCCTTGCTCGACAGGGAGCCTACCTCTCTCTCTGTCTCTGCCTGCTTGTGTACTTTCTCTCTCTTTCTGACAAAGAAACTATTTGAACTTTTGGGGTTATTTACTAAAATAAAACTGCATATACATTTTATTTTATTTTAAGATTTTATTGATTTATTTGAAAGAGAGAGAGAGTGAGAGAGCGAGCATGAGCTGGGGGGAGGAGACAGAGGGAAAGGGAGAAGCAGACCCCCACTGAGCAGGGAGCCCCATGCAGATTTCAATCCCAAAACCATTGGATCATGACCTGAACCAAAAGCAGACACTTAACCCACTGAGCCACGCAGGCATCCTTGCATTTATGTTTTCTATGTAAGAAACTTAATGTATAAAAAAATAGATATATGCTACAGTTACTGTGGCAGCAAGAGTTACAAATCTGTTAAACACTTTCAAATGAAAGTTCATTTCTAGCACCTAAATCTTATACTTCTATCTGTTTTTTTAAACAAGGATTCAAAATAATTTTTTTGTAAAAGCTTTCTGAAATGTATTGACACAGAAAATATGAATTTTATTCTACAATAACCACAAGGGGCGCCTGGGTGGCTCAGTGGATTAAGCCGCTGCCTTCGGCTCAGGTCATGATCCCAGGGTCCTGGGATCGAGTCCCGCATCGGGCTCTCTGCTCAGCAGGGAGCCTGCTTCCCTCTCTCTCTCTCTCTGCCTGCCTCTCTGTCTACTGTGACCTCTCTCTGTCAAATAAATAAAAAAAAAAAATACAATAACCACAAAACTGCAAATTTATTCTACAATAACCAAATGATGGAAACAAGGCCAAGTGTCTATCAACTAATTAATGGCTAAGGAAGATGTAGTGTATGTATACAATGGACTACTACTCAGCCATAAAAATGAATTAAATCATGCCATTTGCGATGACATGGATGAAGTTAGAAAGGATTAGGCTAAGTGAAATAAGTCAGTCATAGAAAGACAAATATCATATGCCTATTTTTGTAATAGCTTTTTGAAATGCATTACGAAAGTGCAGTGAAACAGAAAATATAAATTACTAAAAATTCAAATTATTAATTTCCCACTTTAATCTCTGATATAATTTATTTTCTTGTAATTAGATAAGTATGTCTGCTCAAGCATAATACTGGTTTAAAACTTAAATTCTGATAAGTGGATTCTTTTCTAAAATAATGTAAAGAGAAGCCTAGAGGGCATGATCTCTTCTGAATAAGTTTGGGCTTTATTTTTCTACTTTTAATTTAATTAGGATATATGCTTTGGTCTAGCTCAATGATTTTTCTTCAGGCTGTGATTTTGGTTTCTTAGGAGTTCTTAGGAGATGTCCGACATCTTCTACCATATTTTGATTATTGTCCTCCCAAATTTCCCTGTTTATCATGTTGGTAGGTCTATCAGGTCATAAAAAACATCTATTTGTATAAATATAACCTGTTCTCTAACTCATTATTAATTTAATAAAAAAAATAAAGTAAGGCGAACCACAAGAGACTATGGATTCTGAAAAACAATCTGAAGTTTTGAAGGGGCGGGGGGTTGGAGGTTGGGTGAGCCTGGTGGTGGGTATTAAGGAGGGCACGGATTGCATGGAGCACTGGGTGTGGTGCATAAACAATGAATTCTGGAACACTGAAAAGAAATTTAAGAACATAAATAAAAATTAAAAAAAAAAAGAAATGCTTGTATTAGATTTGAATTTTGTGAGGAAATAGACACACTTTAATGAAAAGGTCTGCTTGTTAATCTGGATTGAATTTATTTGAGTTTCAGATTTCCACTGAGGTGACATTGTTCTCTCAGTAACTCAGGTTTGTCAATTGCTCTTTACTCTCACTTTCATCCAGAAATAGTTACTCGGTTTGTCCCCTTCTCTTTATATACTTTAATTTTATCTCTTCCTATTTGTACTAATCTAGTTCAAGTCTATCACTGGAAGCCTGGATCACATCAGGTCTTCTGGCTTGCCCTCTTGTTTTCATTCTGGCTGTCTTCAATCAATCTTGAATAACCCTTCTTGGTCAGTATTTACATAGCATCATGTTTTCCTGTTTATCATGTCATCCTCCTAACCAGAACAACTTAAAAGGTATACCACATTTTATAGGATGCTCTTTAATTTCTTTAATATGTCATTCAATGATGATTTTTTTTATATGCTCACTCTACTCTCCACTGTTCATTCTAGTGAATTATTATAGTACCTATCTGTACCATTTGGAAAATTATGTGTCATTTGGAAAAAAATAAAATAAAATAAAATAAAAACCAAAGTATTTTAATATTTAAATACAGTAGCAGGTCTTGTATCAAATGGTATCCTATTTATGTATGTGCTCAATAAATAATCAATAAATGATTCAATGTGGATTTCAAAATTTTCCTATATTAGCATTATTTCACCTGGTGATATTTGCATTTTTTCAACTCCCAGTATATTCAATTTTTTAGAAAATAAAACTATCTGGTAATTGTGGGAAAAGAAACTCAAAGATTTCCAGGTCTGGTGGTCTCTGGGTCACAACAATGTTAAAAATATTTAGTCAATGATAGTGTAATAGCATTGTATGGTGACAGATAGTAGCTACACTTGTGAGCATAGTATAATGTGTAAACTTGTCAAATCACTACACTTTATACCTGAAACAAATGTAATATTGTGTATCAAGTACATGCAAATAAAAGCAATTTTATTTATTTATTTATTTATTTTTGGTTTTGAGCTCTAGATAGATGTTGAGCGGTAGATATAGTAAGGTGCTGAGAACTAGATATAGTAAAATTTTCATGAAACTTTAGAATAAGCCCCTTTTCTTTCTTTTCTTTTCTTTTTCTTTTCTTTTTTTTTTTCCCTGCTTTCCATAGCTAGATAATTCAACATTTTCTGGAATGTTAACATTTAGTTTTAGAATTTATAAAAATAATAAATGCACAAGCATTTATTATACTTATTGGTTATATTTATCATAAATATTATAAACTTAGTTCTCCTTTGAGGTTTTATTTTTAGAAGATTTGACCTTGACAAAATCCATTATTTATTTTTTAATTTAAAAAATTCTCATTTGTTTAATGTCATTGATTAATTTAGTCTTTGAAAGCTTAGTATTATTTCTTATCTATCCTGCAGAATTACATTTTTTTTTCTAAAACTGAGATGACCTTTATTGATTTCTTTTCTCTCTCTCTTTTTAAAAAGATTTTATTTATTTATTTGACAAACAGAGATCACAGGTAGGCAGAGAAGCAGCCAGAGAGAGAGGGAGAAGCAGCAGGGAGCCCGATGCGGGGCTCGATCCCAGGACCCTGAGATCATGACCTGAGCTGAAGGCAGAGGCTTAACCCACTGAGCCACCCAGGTGCCCCCCCCTTTACTGATTTCTTATGACATGTATCTATAAATTAAGTATTATATAGTCATATAGAAAAGTGCAATCTAGGTTGCATTGCCCACTAGTTGTATGAGCATTGGTATTTGATATCTTACAATTGAGTTTTCTTTATGTGTAGAAGGAAGATAATAATTTACTTTGAATATTGAAAGAGACAACACAGGTACAATGATTAAAAGTGCTTGTTACATAGTCAGCGCTAAATCAGTCTTTCTTTCCCTCACTTCATGTTATAATTATATTCATAATAATTTGTAATTATTGATACCACCTAGTGTGGCTTCTAACAAAATATCTCAAGGCAGGATAAAAAAGTGGAAAAAAAAAACACCTCTGCAATCTGTAGACATGAAGCAGACTCAAAATGACACAGAATTTAAATTGACAGGCAAAGAAAAACAAACAACCATATGATTTCACTCATATGTGAAATTTAAGAAAACAGATGAACATAGGAGAAAGGAAAGTAAAAAAGAAAGAGAGATGCAGGCAAACCACAGAGACTCTTAACTATAGAGAACAGACTGAGGATTGATGAAGGGAGGTTGGTAGGAGGTATGAGCTAAATGGGTGATGGGTATTAAGGAGGGCACTTGTGATGAACACTGGGCATTATACGTAAGTGATGAATCACTAAATTCTACTCCTGAAGCTAATATTACACTATATGTTAACCAACTCAAATTTGAATAAAAACTTAAAACATTGAAAATAAAAAACCCAAATTGTCAGACAGGAGATTTAAAACAAATATAATTAATGTGTTTAGGGCTCTAAGTAAAAAGAGATAATGTACAATAGGTTGGTAGCATAATAAAGAGATGGGTACTCCAAAAAAAAAAAAAATTGCTAGAAATCAAAAACACTGTAACGGACCCACAAATACAGGAAAAAAAAAAAAAAAAAAGGTGGTTGCCAGAAGTTAGGGAATGGAGGATGGGTAGAACAGGTGAAGGGGAATGGGAGGTACAGGCTTCAGGTTATAAAAGAAGTAAGTCACAGGAAAAAAGGTATCTCGTAGGGAATATAATCAGTAACATTGTAAAGTGTGATGATGATCCTTGGCATGAGCAAAGCATAGCATACAGAGTTGCTGCATCACTATTGTGTCGTATATTGTGTCATCGACACTTCAATTTAAAAAAATACCACAAAACAAAATTTAATAGAAATGAAAAATGCCTTTTATAGGATAATTAGAGGACTAAACAGAGCTGAGAAAGAAATCAGGGAATATGAAGACATGTCAGTATAAACTTCCCAAACTGAAGTTTGGCAATGATAGAAAGTTAATGAAAACAGAACAGAATGTCCAAAAACTTTGGTACGATTTCAAAAGACACAACATACATGCAATTGCAATAGCTGAAGGAGGAGAGAGAGAAAAGAGAAAAATATTTGATACAATAATGTCAGAGAATATTTCAAAATTCACAACTGATACCAAAGAAGAGTTTGAAGAAGCTCATCAAACACCAAATGGAGCAAATGCAAACAAAACAAAACAACAGCAACAAAAAAACCAAAACAGAACAGAACAAATCTATATGTAGGTATATCATATTCATACTACAGATAAAGAAAAACTATAAATGAAGCCAGGAGAAAAATACACCTCATCTATTGGAAAACAAATGTATGAATTGATGCTGATTTCTTATCAGAAAACTTACAACCAAGAATAGAGTAAAATGCTTAATGTATTGAAAAAAATTTTTTTTTCTATGCTCAGTATCCTTCAAAAAGTGAAGGAGAAATACAGAATTTCTCAGACAAAGCGATACTGAGGGAAGTAATGACCAGCAGACCCACCTTGCAAAAAATTCTAAAAGATGTTCTTCGGCGGGGGACAGGGAAGAAGTTCCTCAGGGAGAAAGAAAAGAAAAATACATAAGTCAGAAGCTTGGCAGCTAAATCGAGGCAAAGAAAGGAAGAACATTAGAGAAAGAATAAATGAAAATAAAATGAAATCTATGCTTTTATTTATTTATTTTTTTAAAAAGATTTTATTTATTTATTTGACAGACAGAGATCACAAGTAGGCAGAGAGGCAGGCAGAAAGAGAGGAGGAAGCAGGCTCCCCACCGAGCAGAGAGTCCAATGTGGGGCTTGATCCCAGGACCCTGGGATCATGACCTGAGCCAAAGGCAGAGGCTTTAACCCACTGAACCACCCAGGCACCCCTTTGCTTTTATTTTTAAATAATCTTAGATAATTGTTTAAAGTAATAATGATAACTATGTATTGGGTTATTAAAAATTACGGATAAGTTAAATGAAAGACAACAATTTCAAAAGGGACAGGAGGGAGGAAATGAAACTAATGTGTTTTTACAACGCATTAGGCTGTATAGTATTTGAAAGGGACTTGGATTATTTTAAGTGTTTCTTGCAAATATGGGCAAGCACTAAAGTAATGAAAATAGAATAAGGTAAAATCATCAAGTAATCAGAGAAGACAGAAAAAGAAAGGAATACAATAAACAAATGACAAGTGTCATAAAAAGAAAAGTTACAGATACTGTAAGTATTAATATAACTCTATTGATAATAACATTAAACGTGAATAGTTTAGGTAAACCCATTATAAGACAAAGACCATCAAAGTAGTTAAAAAAATGAACTATATGTGGTTTTCAAGAAACACACTTTAAATATAAAGACATATATAATTTAAAAGTAAAGAGAAAGGGGAAGATATACCATGCTAACATTATTTTTTTAAAAAAAGCGGAACCACCTTATTAATTTCAGCATAGGCAGACTTCAGGACAAGCAAATTTATTATAAATAAAAAGGAGAATTATGTTAAGATACAGGATGTCATTCTGCAAGAAGACATAATAATGCCTAACATACGTACATCTAAACATGGAATATCAAAAATATGAGGCAAAAACTGATAGAAAAGCAAAGAGAAATAGGGTAGTTACACTATTATACTTGAAGACTTCAATATCTTCTTTTCAGTAATTGATGGATAGAGTATGCTAAAAATTAGTAGGTTTTAACTAACCTACTGTGGTTAACAGTACTGTGGTTAACTTGAACAGCACCACCAACCAACCGGATCAAATTGACATTTATAGACTATGTCATCCAATAACAGCAGAATACATATTCTTCTCAAGTTCACATAGAACATTTACCAAGATAGACTATGTCTGGGCCTAAATCATATTAATGAACTTATCTGGATCATACAAAGTATGCTCTCAGACCTCAATGGAATTAAATTAGAAATCAATAACAGCAATAAACCCGGAAAACCCCAAAATATTTTGGGGATTAAATAACACAATTTTGAATCACACTGGGATAAATAAAGAAATCTTAAAATAAACTGTAAAAATATTTTGAACAAAATGAAAAGTGAAAATAGAAGTCAAACTATAGAAGCAGCAAAAGTAATGAGATTTATAGCATTTAATGCATATATTGGAAATAAACATGTAAAATCAGTAATCTAAACTTCTATCTTAGAAAATTAGAAAGTGAAATTTAACCCCAAAGCAATCAGAGGAAAAATAAAAATTACAGCAACAACCAATGAAACTGAAATAAGAAAATAATAAAGAAGTTCAGCAATACCCAAAGCTGTTTCTTTGAAAAGATTAACAAAATTGATAGAATTATAACTAAGGTAAGCATGAAAAACAGAAAAAAACCACAAATTATTATTGTTAGAAATGGAAAAAGTTGTCCTCTCTACTGATTTCATGGACATTAAAAGGATAATGAAGGACCACTAGAACAATTCTGTGTCTACAAATTTGATAACTTAGATAAAATAGACCCATTTCTCAAAAAACATAAATTACAGGGGGCACTGGAGTGGCTCAATCTGTTAAATGTCCTGTCTAACTCTTGATTTTGGCTCAGGTCATGATCTGAGCCTGAACTTCAGGTCAGGCTCTATGCTGACCTTGCAGCCTGCTTAAGATTTGTCTATCTTTCTCTCCCTCTGTCCTTTCTCCTCCCTACCCATGAAGAAAGCTCACACAAGAAAAAAAAAAAAAAAGAAAAAATTTTAATAGGCTTATATCCATTATAGAAATTGAATTAATAATTCATAATATTAAAAGGAACACCAGGCTCAACTGGATTGTCTGGTAGCCTACTAAATATTTAAGAAAGAAATGATGTCAATTCTCTAGAATATCTTCCTTACAGAAGTAGAAGAAACATTTCTAAAATTATTCTAGGAGACCAGCATTACTCTAATACCAAAATCAGACATTATAAGAAAGAGCATTTTGAGAAAGAAAAACTACAAACCATTATTTTTCTTGAGTATAGATGAGAGATTCACACAAAAAAATCAGCAAATAAAAGCTTACCATGTACAAAATAATTATACATCATGACCAGGTAGGATTTACTCCAGGTATTCAAGGCTGGTTCAACATTAAAAAAAATGAATTAATGTAAGCCCCCACATCAAGAGAATAAAGAATGAAAATTATATGATTATACCAATTGGTTCAGGAAAAGCATTTAAAAAATCCAAATCTTATTCATGATAAAAACTCTCACCAAACTAGGAATAGAGGGGAACTTCCACACTTGTTAAGGAACATCTACAACTACACTACAGCTAACCACATATTTAGTGGTAAGAACCTTATACATTGCCCTGAGAATAGAAGAAACAAAGCTGTGACTTATACTGTGAACATTCCTATTTAACATTATAATAGAAGTCCTAGTGTAAGATGAGAAGGAAAGAAAATAAGTTATACAAATTGAAAAGGAAGGAATAAAACTGCCTTAGTTCATAGGTGACATGTTTTTGTATGAAATCTCAAGGAATCCGAAAAAATATTTTCTGACAATAAACAGTTACAGAAAATCGCTAAGTACAGTGTGAATATTCTAAGGTTAATGGCATTTCTATCTACTGGCAATAAACAATTACATGAAAAACACCAAAATATGAAGTACTTACAGATAAATCTAATCATATATGTATGCAAACTGTATGTAGAAAAAGTATGATGAAACAAATCAAAGATTTAAATAAATTGAGGCATTTTTCCAGAGTCCATGCTCATACCCTGGAGAGTCAATATTGTAAAGGAGTCAATTCTACCCAAAATGACATAGAGATTGAAAGCAATCCCAATTTTGTGTATATTGTCAAACAGGCTCTCAAATTGTGTGGAAAGACAGAAATGAAACAAAACAGCAACAGAATAATAAACGATACTGAATAAAAAGAATGAAGTTGGAGGAATGACACTACTGGCACTAACCAACTTCAAAACTTACTTTAAAGCTACAGCAATCAAGACAGCATTCTGTTGATGGCAGAATAGATACACATGGCTATAAGACAGAATAGAGAGCCCAGAAATGATTCTGTATAGACAGAATCAACTGATTTTTGACAAAGGAACAAAGATAGTCAAGGGACAAGGGATAGTCTTTTTAACAAATTGTGCTGGAACAATAGGAGATTCATAATCCAGAAAGAAAAAAAAAATCATGACAGACATTACAGCTTTCACAAAAATTAACTGACAATGGGTCATGGAACCTAAATGTAAAGTGAAAAACTATAAAACCTTGAGAAGAAAAGAGGAGAAATCTAGGTAAAGTCAGATTTACTGATGAGTTTTTAATAAGACAGCAAAAGCAAGATCAATGAGAGAAATTAGGTAGACTTTATTAAACAACTTTTCCTGCAGAAGCAGCTCTGTAAGGGAATGAAAAGACAAGCCACTGATTGGAAAAAAAATATTTGCAAAACATATATCTGATTAAAAAAAAAAAACTTGTATCCAAAATATACAAAGAACTTTTGATATTCAACAATGAAAAAAAAATCCAATTAATTTAAGTAGGCAAAATATCTGAGCAGACACTTCACCAATTAAGAGACAGATGGCAAATGAGCATATCCAAAGATGCTCTACATGATGGTAAGGCTATAAAACAACAGGAACTCTTACTCATTCCTACTGGAATTGCAAAATGATACAGCCGCTTTGGAAGACAGTTTGGCAGTTTCTTACAAAGTTAAACATATTCCTAGCATATGATTCAAAAATTACTCTCCTAGATATTTACCCAAATGAGTTGAAATGTGCATCCACAAAAAAGTCTGTTTATAAATGTTTATAGCAGTTTTATCCATAATGTCCCCAAACAGAAAATAACTAAGATATCCCTCAATAAGTGAATGGATAAACTGTGGTATATCCATTAAATAAATATTAATCAGTGATAAAAGAAATAAGCTGTCAAGCCACAAGGAAGACAGGGAATAATAGTTAATATATATTACTTAGTGAAAGAAGTCAACCTGAAAAGGCTACAATGCCCTAAGAAATCTAATCTAAGATTAAAGTGAACAAATGTGACTACTTTGGTCATTCAACCCAGATTTTTGTAAGTTCTGTAACCTTGGCTTTTACTATATCACATTGCTATAAAAGAGGGTTTTATATTCACCAGGAACTTATGGGCATTTTTCTAAAACGTGGAAATGTTATACTATAGTAGAAATAGAACTTAGAAATAAGTTACTCTGGGGTTTCTTCACGTATCAGTAGGGACACCTCTGAGACCTTTAGGTACTGATATGACTCTCAGGACTTGGTTGGCTTCTGCTCTACCTCCTAGAGAAGCTAAGGAGATGCCAGGGAACTATTACCAGGCACTTACATCCTCTCCCAAAATATCCTTTGCACCATTGTTCAAATGGTGAGAGAGCCCCATTGTAGAGAGAGCCCCATTGTAGCAGAATTGGAGAGAGCCCCATTGTAGCAGAATCTGGCAAATGGCCACTGAAACTTGTGAAAAATTTAACAAATAGTTACTGACTTGGTCTGGACTAAATTGAAAATCTTCAGTGAAAGACTGGATTAGGACCTTGGGAAATACAAACCAATATGCATCATGGTCTTAAATGACAGGCTGCAGAATGGAATAAGATTTAGATCCCTGTGCATTTCTGTAAGCTTCCTACTTGGAGAACTTCAGAACTATTTTTATACAGAAAATTATGATTGTCTAATCTATCAGTATCACTTGAGGACATAAATAAATGCAGAAATGCTTAGACCTTAACATTTCTTTGGCAATTTTGTACACAAAGACAATTTTAACATGCACAGATATGGAATTGAGAATAATGTTTTACTACAGAGATCTTCCTGGGACATGCAAAACATAAAAGGTAATATAAACTTTTCTTAGAGCAGTGCTGTGCAAGAGAAGTATAACATGAACCACGTAAGTCATTTTGAATGATTCAGTAACCATGATAAAGAAAGTAAAAAGAAACAGGTGAAACTATATTAATGACATATTTTATATAACTTCATCTTTATACCCAAAACTTAATATAAAACTATCAATATAAAATGTATGAATGAAATATTTTATAATACTTTTTTTCATACTAAGTCTTTGATAACAAGTACACTTCTTATAGTACATGTCAATTTTGGACTAGCCATATTTTTTTGCTTATGGGCCACCTGTGGCTAGTGGCTGCCATATTTGACAGTACAAGCTTATAACAATGTGTCAAAGAAGAAAGAAAAACTACTTTAAGGGGCACCTGGGTGACTCATTGGGTTAAGACTCTGCCTTCAGCTTGGGTCATGATCACAGGGTCCTGGGATGGAGCCTTGAGTGTCAGGTTCTCTGCTCAGGAAGGAGCCTGCTTCTCCTCTCTCTCTGCCTGCCTCTCTGCCTACTTGTGATCTTTCTCTTTGTGTCAAATACATGAATAAAATCTTTTTTAAAAACCCTACTTTTAATGATACCCATTAGTTTTCAGATTCTCGAGATTATGCAAATTGTATTAGCATTGGAGAACATGTGAAAGATATAATTAGTAGTAAGGTAAAACAGCAATCTAATGTCTCAAATGGGGACAAAAAGACCTTCAGTTACTTGCTTAACTAGTAATATGGTATATTATCCACATGGTATATGTGTTCTGTCACCTCTTAGCTCTCAAAATATCTGTTGAATGAATAAATGAAAGACAAAGAAAGAACCAACCTTCATTCTATTGCTTCAGAATTGGTCAGTCTCTACTCCACAATCTCGCAATGCTTTGGACAAATAAGCTTCTTCCCATACCATCTAGCAAGGAACCCTCTTCTGATTTTCTAACACTAGCAACCAAGAACTGAGAACCTTAGCTAGTGAGGGTGACTGTGATCTTTCAGATCTTGGGCGGAGACCTTTTCCATCATTTTGCCTATTTCCTGCACAATACGTAAAAAAAGAAAAAAAAAAAAAACAAGGGGAGGAAGAAAGAAGAGCAAAAGAAAGAGGAAAGAAAAAAGAAACTGGGGAAGAAGAAAGGGGGGAAAATGGAGAAGTTAAAGTGAAAGGCATACAAAAAAGTGGTAAAGTAACAGGTAAAGAGGAAGAGATAGAGGAAGAATGTGGAGGGAAAGTGGGACATCTCAATGAAATTTCTTTAAATTTTCTGGTATAAAAGTCAAATAAGTCTTTTTTTTTTTTTCTTTTGGAAAAGAGCGTACCAGTATTCTCCTCCTCAGCCCTTCCTGATTCTATCCTTAACCGAACAATCAATTTTTGACAAATTCAAGTATATAGCTACTTTAAACATCATTAACTTTGTTTAAGGAGTTTCATTTTCAGTTAATTTTATAAAATCATGGATGATGAGATCTGAGCATCAGTAATATTGTAAGATAGGCAGCTACCTTTGTAAACTATTTCCTGTAGTTATCTGCATAATGGATTACTGTTAATAATTTAAAAAATAAAAATTCACCTTGCATACTCAGAAAGTTCAATAAACGAACACTCTTTGCCGCTAATCAGTTACTGGTCTTGATTTTCTCATTTTTAAATTTAAGAATAATAAACGATTTCATAGGTTCCCTGTGAGGCCAGATGAGATAACAGATCCAAAGCATTAAATACAGTGTGTGATAAGGAAACCAAGGCTCAATATTATTCCCATTAATAACAACAACAATACATAAAAACAGGGATTATTGGATGAAATAAATGATCTTATCTATAGAATATTATTGAAAACATAAATATGGAGATGGCTTCTGATAAAGCAGCCACAAGTGCATGTTAAGTAGAAGGAAAGGGCTTAGCCTTGCCTACTTAACAATCGATAGTCCTTTCTATGCCTTCAAGGACGCCCTGCAGTTGCGTTTTTGGAAAACCCTAAGAAAGATCATTTGAAAAAATCTGTATCACATCACCTGAAAGGTTTTTTGTCATGGTTTTCAGATTCTAAGACTGGCAGCTTTTGAAAAAATTCCAGTCGGCCCTCACACTAGAAATAGTGGCTCATTCAAGAAGTCATACAGTAAAGCTAGCAAGTCCTTGACAGGCAGACTAAACTTAAGGAAGGTGAAGACTTGAGGAAATAAAGGAGTAGGACATAAAGATTTAGTATGATATTCCAAATATAGATGAGGGATATTGCTGATTACTTCTAGTTATAGAGAGAATGGATATTGTAAACTCATTTATAAATTCTGGAGCTTATTAAGATTCCAGCTACTTCAATCCCTGTCAATCATAAGACAGATGATTGCAGATACAGGGGTGTTCACTATTTATTGTTTCTAAGAATCTGTGATATTCATGCTGCATATCTTGCTGCTCTATTGAAAAATGAGCTTTATTGTTCTGATGTCCTATGGTTGCTCTTCATTACCTGAAATGCTGCTCAGGGATGTGGGGGGTGTGTATAGCTGATAGCAATTAGAGTTTCCCTGATTGTATAATTATCACCGTTGGCAGATTATGAAGTGTTCTGGTCTGTTGTGCATAAAATCTACTCTCACAATCCTAGAACAATTCCTTCTTAATTTTGAAGCAACTTGTCGTACAAAACAGGATTTGTTAAAGAAATTTTTTAAAAAGCCATGGCACTGAATATTTCATAAAGTAGTAGGTCTGCATTACTCTCTGCAGAACAAATCCTGTGAGAACTTCATGCACTTTATGTCATGGTTCTTTATTCGTAAATCCTCATGTTAATATAAGTGAAAAATTGGTGGAAATCAAACAAATTTTGAGTAGTTCTTCAAAGAGGCGCTCAAAGTAAGAAACTGGTTGGATGTTTCCCAGGGCTATTAATTAAGGAAATATGTGAGAATAATTTTATTAAACCCAGTGATTGCCAATTAACAAAGTCAGCAACCATCACTAAGATAAATTCCATACTTACTCTTTAAAAATATTTTCCTTTAAGCAGATATTTTTCTAGTTTTAGCTTCATACATTTTGATTAAGAGATCTTTGCTTCCCAATGTCAATAAGATTTCCCTTCTGTATTTCCTAAAATTTTGCATTCATTTGCTGAGTATTTATTAGGTAGACTATAAAATGTCAAAAATTAAAAATGCATATAACAGTCTTCCCACACCTGTCCTCCATCTACTAAGATATTATACCAGCTAAGTAGAAAAGTTGTTAGCTTTTTGCTTACTTTCCAGAGATCTCTCTGCAAACATGTCAATGTGAAAAGATACTACTTCATGCCTTTTTTAAACAAATTTTAACATAATTTTTGTGGTTTCTTTTTTCATTTAAGTATAAATTCCCAGTTAATGGTAGAAATGTTTATAAGTTTTAATGGTTTTAACTTTAAGAAATTCATCAAAATAGATTCTCAAAAATCATTTATTAATTGTTTTCCCATTGTTCCATACATGTGGATGTATGGCTCAGGTTTATACAATTATCCATTGGTCTACTTACCAAATACCACATGTTAAATCATTACAGCTTTACATTTCACCCTTAGAATAAGTCTCTTTCAGGGCACCTGGGTGGCTCAGGGGTTTAAGCCTCTGCCTTCGGCTTGGGTCATGATCCCAGAGTCCTAGGATCGAGCTCCATATCAGGCTTTCTGCTTGATGGGGAGCCTGCTTCCTCCTCTCTCTCTTTGTCTCTCTGCCTGCCTCTCTGCCTACTTGTGATCTCTGTCTGTCAAATAAACAAATAAAATCTTCAAAAAAAAAAAGCGTAAGTCTGTTTCCCTCTCTCCTTTTCCTCTTCTTCAATATCGTCTTGCCTATTAGTTGTTCTTTATTCCATATAAATTTTAGAGTCAACTTACCAAGTTCTTTGTGGGAAAATAATATAAGTAGAATTTTTACCAGAAATGAGAGTTATGTAATAATGTAAAATAGGCAGTTATTTGTGCTGACTGTGTTTTGTAGTTACCTGCACAAAGTATTATTATTAATAATTTAAAAATTTAAAAATTTATCTTGCAAAATCAAGAAATTTAATGGAATGAATACTTTCTGCTACTAATAATTTTACCATACATCATAGGGTCTTGATTTTTATAAAATTGGGTATTTCCAATAAATTCCAATTTCCAAAATTGGTCTAGCTCTTAATTTTTGTTTTAAAATCTCTATACTAGTTTTCTTCATAAGATTATATTCATCTTCTGTTAAACTTATATTTAATAGTTTTGGGGTGGTTGCTTTGCCTTTTGGCAATTACATTTGGCTACAAATCTGTCACTACTAAAGAAAGAATGTCTTCTAGGACTTCTAAACCAATCAGTATATACTATCTTGGGGAAAAAAAAATCCCATGTGAAGACTGCTGAAAGTATATGGTGTTTAGTAGATTCTTTGCTGAAAGAATATGTTGTTTAGTAGATTTTCTTTAATTACTATAGTAGGAACTGATCAGTCAAATCCAGAATAGGGGCATCCTAAATATTTTTAATCCAAAATTCAAGTACCATAAAATAAACTGTGGGGACACTACAAGAAAATAAAGAGAATTGAATGGCCAATCAAAAATAAAAGTGCTTTATGGATCCTAATTTGAATAAATCAACAGTAAAAAGACACCTTTGACACTATTGGAGAAATTTAGGTATGTATATTAGATAGCATTAAAGATTTATTGTTAATGACTTTCTGATTTATTTAAACATGTCTTTATTGAGCATACTAATGCATTTAGGAAACAATGGCATGATGCCTGGATTTTCCTTTTAATAAATAATAACAACAACCACAACAGCACATACACACACACACACACACACACACACACACATACACACACAAACAGATTAAAAACAACTACAGGGGATGTGAATAAGGGTTTCAGTGTTTTTCTGGAGATTGAGAAAACAAGAAAAGTTATTATCAAAATATTAATAATTGCTGAAGCTAGTAAGGGGTATCTAGATTTTCTTGGGGTGGGGCACAGAGATTTAATTATACAGTTTTTTTCTCTTCATCTGTACATTTTTGAAATTTTTTATAATAAAACTTAAATTTTTTTAGCAAAATTCTGCATTCAGATTATATTACAGGTATCTTTCACTTCTTGCTTGACTGAAAGAATACAACTGAGAATTGTAAACTGTGCATTACCAAGATAGCTTCACAAGAATGAATATCTGGAAACCAAAACCTAAATGGAAAAATAGGCAAAGGACATAATCAGATAGCTGGCAAAAATAGAAATATATTTTTTCAACATATGGAAAGATGTGGAGCTTCATCTATATAAGAGAAATACTATTTGAAACTACAGTACACATAATTTTCAGTAGTAAATACTTTCTATCACATAATTTTGGCCACAGCTGAGGGAAACATATATTTTCAGGTATTGTTAGGGAGGGAGTAAATCACTCAATCTCTTTGGAGTGTATTTTGACATAAAATTGTTAGGAATTTATCGGAGAGCATACCATCAGTATAATGACATCTGTGCTGACAATGACTGAAATGGAACAAAGTTTACAATAAGTGCATATATTCATTAGATGAGTCTCACAACTTGATACTTCCTTCACCCTGATAATAAAATTGTTTAAAAAAATCTAAGAAAAAACAAGAGGACAACTATACATGAATGAATTAGTATGTAGGGAATAACTTCACTTGAGTGAGGTTTTCATTGAATCACATTGCATATTTTGCATTAAGGACTGTTAACAAATTATTTCTGGATAAAATTGTGCACTCCAGTACTTATTTCACTATGTTAAATTACTTTCATGGGGCGCCCGGGTGGCTCAGTGGGTTAAAGCCTCTGCCTTCAGCTCAGGTCATGATCCCAGGATACTGGGATCAAGCCCTGCATCGGGCTCTCTGCTCTGCAGGAGCCTGCTTTCTCCTCTCTCTCTCTCTCTCTGCCTGCCTCTCTGCCTCGTTGTGATCTCTCTTTCAGTCAAATGAGTAAATAAAATCTTTAAAAAATTGGAAAATTAAAACCACAGAGATTTATTTCTCATAATCATGATATGTAATTTTTTAAGGATCAGCTGTGGAACCTTCTCCAATATTGCTATTGAACTACTACCGAGGACTGTGGCTGATATTGCAGCCATACTTTTAAATATCACTGGTCACTTTGTAAGAAGAGGGGAAAAAATCCAAAATGAAATCATTTCTAACAGGTAGCTCCTCTATGATAAAGTCACCAATTAAGTTGTGTGTGGGTGATACAAAGATGAAGAAGTTGAAGGAAGAATAATTCTTACTAGGCCTTCTGAAACAGCGAAATGTCAAACTCCTCCCACACTTGGTAAGGTGTAGAAATTAGCAAGAATTCACTGAAATAAAATCATAATGGTTGCTAATCTGATGTCTAAAAGCACTTTGAAAGTGACTCATTTGGGGACACAGAAAATAACTGGAACAATATGAAAGGACTCCTGTTGACTTAAAGTCAAAATCTAATGTAATTTAAAATGATCATGCAGGTCTCTTCAAATTGCCAAATTCCAGTGTTGTTCTTTATGAAGCTTTGCTATCTGAATATTAAGGAAACTTCTTCCTCAATTTAATTACTTAATGGAATGAGTAAAATGGAATACATAGGAATTGATTGTATATTTCAGTATTAATCTATAAATCAACCCTACAAAGAATTAAGCTGTATATTCACGTTAGTAATAATTTCACTGAGTATATCTACTAATATTTGATCTTTGGTAAAACAAATATCCTGAGACACAAGACTGGAAGTAATTCAGTCTAGAGAGTTCCAGAGCTAACTCTGAAGCCTGGATAATCAGTTATCCAAAATATTGTATTTGTCCTTCTTCATATCCCAACTGCTTTTGCTAAGCCTGGCTAGAGGAAAGAATGCAGATGAACACCTGATTTTATGAACATTTAATGCATTCATCTATTTGAACAGTCACCCAGGCAAGAAATCCAGTTGTTATAGCACATGACTAGATACTATCATAACATAATTTTTAAAATAGTTACCAAATAATAGTTGTCAAATAATTGATTTATATAGTTATCAAATAGTTATCAATAATTGTTATCAATAGTTATCAAATAATTGATTTTGTGTGCATGCCAGCTAAAAACTGCTTTTCACAAAATGGATGACAAGAATATATACATAGAAAACTCTTAACCCTTGCTTTGAAAAAAAATGGGGCACTCTGAAATATTTCCCCATATTTGCCATACTAAAACTAAAGGTGCCAAGAAGAAATGGGGACAATAAAAAGTAGAATATAAATTGAATAATGGTCAGTTTTCTCAACCATGAGATCTTTGACTTTTTCATAAACCCAATCCATCAGATTTCTACTTTCCCATTCAAATTGAGATGGTATTTTATAGACATATTTGATAACATCTCTGTAATAAAATTGCAAATCACCTACACAACCATGAAGAAAATCTTATCATGTGAAAAAAAAAATGCCTTCATTGAAGTTTCACACACTTTCTTTCACTTACTCTCACATCATGCAATGGACGGTGGTTTGCTTTGGAAACTAGGTTGTCATGGAAACATAGTTCTGCTGATTCATTAGCAGAGAGCATATATTGAGGGTTTTTGTAGCTTGGAAAATGCATTTACAGGATACTGGGACCGCACTCCAAAATTGGCATGGAATAACATAGGATCAAGTGGACTGATGACATACCACTTGGTGCAGTGGAGCAACATAATTATACTTCTAACAGATTTAACAATGATAACATGTAAGAACTTGGGATCTATTTTTGAATTCAACTGAGTGAAGTTAGTATTCTATTTCCATGTCTGTTGAAAATTCTGCAATACATCTGGACATTATGATGTTAAGATGGTGCACAAACATGAGAAAGAGGTAGAAAAGCTCATATGTATAATATGGATATGGAATATTTAAATATTCCTTTAAACATGAAATGGGTCAGCAATATGAAAATCAAAACTCTAAAAGCCAAATGGTGAAATTCACATACTATTTTTGCCACTGAATTTTGTGTATTTGATGAAGGTGTCAATAGAACTGACACCTATCTGCAAAAGATAGCAGAAGGTCAGCAAATACCATCTGTCCGATAAATAGTTGTTAAGTTATGCTGAAAAAAATCTCCCTTCTATAAATGGTCTCTCTGGAAAGAAAGAGTGTTTCTGTAAGTATGAATATGAGTAGAAGGATGTGTACCTGAATTTCAGAGATGAAAAATATTTAGGATAATAGTAAATGACTCAAAGCTCAATATTATAATAATTTGAAGTTATTTGAAATTCATGTGCAAGCTTCCAAAGATTAAAAATCTTATATATTTAAGCTTATCAATTTTGGAATTTTTAAAATGTTCTCACATAAAAAAGTGTAAATATGTTTTACAAATAAAGAGAAATATTGCTACTTATGTTTTTTTTTTTTTAAGATTTTATTTATTTATTTATCTATTTATTTATTTATTTTAAAGATTTTATTTATTTATTTGATAGCGAGAGATCACAAGTAGACGGAGAGGCAGGCAGAGAGAGAGAGAGAGGGAAGCAGGCTCCCTGCCGAACAGAGAGCCCGATGCGGGACTCGATCCCATGACCCTGAGATCATGACCTGAGCCGAAGGCAGCGGCTTAACCCACTGAGCCACCCAGGTGCCCCTGTTACTTATGTTTTAACACCATATTCTTTGATAGGTTTTAAAAATATCTTTCTATATATTTTTATTTATTAGTAATTTATATATTTTGTCAATTATGATACTGTGTTGTTCCACTTATATTAGAATGTGCATTTTACGCTCAAGTCCACTATGCAAATAATGATCAAACTCTAAAACCATTCTAAAATTCAGGAAAACACAGCATATATCTCAGTTTCTCAATACTTTTACATATACATAATTTCCAGATTTCAGTACAGTTATATAAATCATTCTGTACTAAATGAGGAAAATCAAACTGATGGATCCAATGACTTCAACAGAGCATGGCATAGAGAAAAATACAAAGACTGTGGAATTAGATTGTAATTCAAAACCCTGATCTTTCAGGGATTGCTATTTTTTTTTAAAGATTTTATTTATTTGACACAGAGAGAGAGATCACAAGCAGGCAGAGAGGCAGGCAGAGAGGCAGGCAGAGAGAGAGAGGGAAGCAGGCTCCCTGCCAAGCAGAGAGCCTGATGCAGGGCTGGATCCCAGGACCCTGAGATCATGACCTGAGCCAAAGGCAGAGGCTTTAACCACTGAGCCACCCAGGCGCCCCCCAGGGATTGCTATTTTTATCAGAGCATTTACTTCTGTGAAGTTTCTGCTTTGTAAATGCAGAATAAAGTGGTGTCTGAAAACATATATATTTTTAAAATCAGCATTAATTATGGTCATAGGTTTAACAGTATTCATAGATATTTTAAACTTGTTAATTTCATTTTTAGCTTTTCATATTACAAAATTTGCATATATTACATAGGGAAAAAAGATGCTTTGAAATACATAATATAAAAAGTTAAAAATTTCCAACCCCATATAATTCCTCTTTAACATTACTTCCTCTGCAGAAACCACTAATAATATTTGAATGAACCCTGCTCCCTCATCTTTTTAATGCATAATCAAAATCAGTATCTCCTTCAAATTTTGTCTATATTACACTAACTCTGACTTACCTATCTTTTCATCTACCCACTGACCTATCATCATCATCATCTATCTCACCTTTTGAAATTTTTTATTTAAATGGAAAGATACCCTGAGCACAGTTCTACAACTTACGTGCTCATTTAACAATGTATTATGGGTCTCCACATTTGAAAATGCAGAAGATGCTCCATTTATAAAAAGTGAAGTGTGTAAACCTGGTGATTCACAGACCTGTACCCCTGGGGATAAAAACATATGTTTATAAAAAATAAAAAATTAAAAAAAATAATAACAATGTAGAATTACCTTCTATAGATACTTTATGGTTAATTCAACCAGACATCTACTGATAGACATTTGAGTTCTACGTCTTACTTTTACAAACATCACTGAATGGAAGTACATGCATACATTATGGAGTGCATTCTCTTTTGAGAAAGAGATGTTTATTGCATATCACTTCCTGTATAATTTATTTCTCACTTGTATACATCAACTGATTTAGCATCTAAAAAGTCACTATATCTTCAAAATCTTCTTGGCAAATAGTAGTTTATGACAAGCGGACTTGCTATCTGAAAAAGAAATTTAAATACTGACTAAATTGGCATCTTTGAAATGTCCCTCATTATAGTTAAATGATGAGTTTTGCTCTTTTGATGTGAAAGCAGCAGATAGGATAGATGGCAATCATTATGCAAATAAAGCTTCTTTTTCCATTACAATCTCAGAATTCACTTCTTTGCACATTTTACTTTTTTGCTGAGATTACCTTTCATTAAAATGAGACTTAATAGTGACCTCTCTAACCTACTCTATTAATAAAATCTCTTCAGTATTCTTCTCTTTGGGTCTTCATTGAAGTTTTGAATGTGTTTTTGATGACGGTTCACTTGCATTTTCCAGGAAGCATTAAGTGATTTAAGTTTTTTGAGAATTTCTTCAGTGAACATATCACACCACGTTGATTTCTATTCTACTTACATTTAGGTGACCATCTGAACCTTACTATTTTGCCTATCTATTTTCTTTTTCCAGATTATTCATTAGCATTATTATTTAATTTCCCCCTAATTTTCTTTACATATTAACATTCCGAATAAATACAACATAAATGAATTTGCCTAATATAAAATATCCAAATTCATTTTGGTAACCTGATTTTTAGGCACAATCTATGTAGTCTATTACTACTGTAAATCAGATACTTGAATGCAAAAATTAGCAGTCAGAAGAATGTATAAAATTGGTCAAATATTTTGTTTTTTTTTGAGAAAGAATTACTGAAGATTTAAAGAAATCTTAGTGTATTACATTTAGGAGAATTACCTGTTTTCTTCTTCCCCTACTTTTCTGCCTCACTTTATATAGAAGTATTATTTTCTCATTACATGCAGTTTTGGAAAATTAGCTCTGGCTTTTCTATTTCCTTTCTTTTCTTAAAATTTTCTCCAAAAGAGGGGCACCCGGGTGGCTCAGTGGGTTAAAGCCTCTGCCTTCGGCTCAGGTCATGATCCCAGGGTCCTGGGTTCGAGCCCCACATCAGGCTGTCTGCTCTGCAGGGAGCCTGCTTCCTCCTCTCTCTCTGCCTGCTTCTCTGCCTACTTGTGATCTCTGTCTGTCAAATAAATAAATAAAATCTTTAAAAAAAATTTCTCCAAAAGAAAAAAAAATGTGGCTCTGTCATACGTGAATAAATATTGCCTCACATTTTACCAGTGAGTAGGATTTGACTTTTGTTTTTTCCTTTGATCTACCTTTGTTAACAGTGATGAAATAAATACTTTCTTGTAATTTTATTTATATGCCTGTGAGCTGCCTGTCTTGTTCAGTTCAATGACCAAGTATGGTCACTTGGGGTTGGGTTCTTTCTTGGTGTTCCCACCTCAAAGTCTATGACTTCCTATAAAACAGTCAGCTGGTGACTACACAGTAGGACAGAACTCTGGCAAGTGGCAAGTGGTGGTACACTTCACCTTGGGTTGAAATTTTTTTTTTGCTTTGGTGATTTTGAGACTGGCTGACCATTTTAATACTGGCACTTACTCAGATTCCTTTTGGAGAAGTGTGACTTCGCATTCCTAACATTTTTATTCCTGTAAAGATTGAGGTCTTCATGATCCCTATTAGCAATTTTCAATTGTTTTATACAAAGCCACAAAAATAGCTGGCCTTATTACCCTGCACAACTGAACATTGTGAGATAAATGTCTAGGTTGCACATAGTAGAAACCAGATAAATAATTACTGAAAACAGATTACATAGAGAAATAATTTTCCTACCTGTAGAGATAAAAAATGCGTATTTATAAGGAAACATAATATGTCCAAAATTGTATATATGAGATAGCATAATTCTCCACAAATCATTTTGCTATTTGCAAACCTTTTGCTATCTATATTTTCCAATCTAATTATATCTTATTTTTATTGATTACTCATTGATTAAGACTGATATGCAATGAACATTCTCCTTGTGTGTGCGCATATAACTGTCCTCTCCAGTTCACAAATGAAAATAACATGTGAAGGAGGAGACAGATTTTCTGACTTTGTTTTAAAGAATGTCAGTGTAGGGTCCAAGTTGTTTGTTTCTACTCATAGGATTAGCAGCTCAAGCCATTTTAGATATTAGCAAAGATTAATACAACTCCTCTGAATAACTTGTCATGAAATTAATTCCAAATAATAGAAGTGGGTCAAGTATTTATGTGTTAGTTATGGCAGTTTGAGAAGAGTGCCTGCTGGCCAGTATCAACTATCATCACTATCAACTACATACATATGAACAAAATATACCTAAAGCAATAATTATGATTGCATAAGCATAGATTTACAGCTCTTCCAATCTGAGTTTTAACTTAGTGATCCCTTGGGTGGTTTTGTGATTTCCTGTTTGGGCATTGGATATCGATATAAATCAGCCTAACCTAAAGAGTTTGGCAAGCATATTAAAAAGACAGTTTCAAAATTCTACTATAATCCCATGTTACAGTTCTAATTTTACATTTCTACTATTTTCAAGATACTCTAAATATGAAAAAAATGAAAGATTAGGCTAGTGAAGTTTTGTTTTTCTTTTTTTTTGTTCTTTCATAAAAGAGCACTTGACATTTTCTGTGCACAAATATATCTAAATAAAGTTATTAATGGGTCTAAAGAATATTTCATTTCATACTAAAATCAATTTAGAACATAGGTGAACATGCTTCCTAAAATGGATACCTAAATCCCTGTTATGATAAAAGGTCCTTTTATATTTTTACACTGGTAAAATTTTCAGCCTCTTTGTTACTTAGACTCCAAGAAAAACACAGATTACCAATCCAAATATGTATATGCAATGCAATAAGAAAGAATAAGTTGAAGAATACAACCAAAAACATGATCACTTATGCTAGATGCTGAATATTCAAAGCAGAAAAATTGAATCTCTTAAAGAGTATTGGAATAATTTCAGGAAATCAGTTTCCCAAATCACTCTATAATATAAGTAAATGTGGATACATACTAAAATAGATTTCCCTTCTTGTTATATTTGGTTCTAAAATGTAATTCTCTCCTTTTTTTTTTTTAAGATTTTATTTATTTATTTGAGAGAGAGAGTGAGAGAAACCACAAGTCGGGTAAGGGGCAGAGGGAGAAGTAGACTCCACTCTGAGCAGGGAGCCCAATGCCAGGATCAATCCTGGGACTCTGGGATCACAACCTGAACCAACCCAAGGCTTAACGCACTGAGCCACCCAGGCACCCCTAAAATGTAATTCTTTTATGAAATATGAATTTAATTTCATGTGACCAAAGATTTTTACAGCTAGGAAAATGATGGCATAATCAATAAAGCATTTTAAAAGTAGTAATAGTTTTAATTATCTGAATCCACAATGTTATAATATTCTACTCTCCAATCATATGTAGAATTAATTAAAACAGCAATTTGGCAAAACTGGATGCTATACTGAAATATATGCAACTGCTTTAAAATAAACTTACCTGGAAAGGAAACTAAAGATTACAAAAATGATGGGAGCTAATATAGTAATTAGGTTGACATATTATTTTGCCCTATCCAAAAATGGTTCTTATATTTTACTTTATAAGAATCACTACAGAGTCATCTTCATTACTTTTGTCATACCTGCCAGTCATGATTATTGTCACTATAATCAATGAAATACTTCAAAGCCATACAGTTGGTTAAGTTATTAAAGCAGAGAAAATATCTTAAATGAGAATTTGAGGACATTAAGGAATTTCTTTAAAACGCATGTGGGGGTGCCCTGGGTGGCTCAGGCGGTTGAGGGTCCAACTCTTGATTTTGGTTCAGGTCCTGATTTCAGGGTCATGGGATGGAGCCCTACCTCAGTATTGTCTGCTTGGGATTCTCTCTTTCCCTCACTCTCTGCCCCTCCCCCCTGTGCGCTCTCTCTCTCAAATAAATCAATCTTTAAAAAATAAAAATAAGTAAATATACTATCAAGATTAGTTCTTACAGTTACAGTGTTTATGTGTGCACATAATGTATGAATAAACATGTGTTTGTGTGTCTGAGAGAAAGAGAAGAGTAACAGAATAAGAGGCAACTGAAGACATGAGTGCTTATGGATTTTCAAACTCACTTTATTTTAGATTATGCCAAACCTTGCATTTCAGCTGCAAGTAGATAGTTTCAGTTTGTCCAGTTCATAGTCACTGATATTTAGAGGTAAAATGAAATACAACAGAGAATAACAAATAACATTTAAAATGTCTATCGCTAAAAAATGTAGATTTGATTATTTGTTATGATTGAAAAGAAACATGCAGTATGAAAGGGAGATTCAACTAATTTGGACTCTGACACTATCTCATTTTATGACCTTGTATAAAGAACTTCACCTCCTTGATTTAAATTTCTATGTATACATATATATCTGGACTATAAATGTGCTACATATATTGTGTGTGTGTGTGTGTGTGTGTGTGTGTGTGTGTGTGTCAGATACCTCTTATGGTACAAAAAATGTGAGTGATGGACCTAGAATTGATTTTAAAATTTATATTGTAATTACTACAATAAATATCTAACTTATAGAATTATAAAAATATAATGGTATGCCATTTATAAAATATTCATGTATTGCAGTAACTATTTTGATTTCAAAATTAAAACTTAAATAAGTTGAAATTTGAAAAAAAATAGATAAAACCCAGGAAATAATACAAAACTATTCACAGTGATAGATTTTGACAAGTTAGAGAAATTTTTTTTCTAAAAAAGCTTAACTTTTTCTGTTAATACATGACTGCCTTCAATAAAAATTAATTTAAAAGGAATATAAATTATCATGGTAAGAAAAATATCATTTGTAAAGCATTTCACAGTTACATGTGATTTGTAAAAATAATTTTTCATTTCTGTAGACAGAAAATGAATACAAATATAATCATTAATGATAATAAAGAATAAGTAATCTAAGCTGGTTGGAAAAAGCTTATTTTATTCATATATCATATAAACAGGTGCCTGTGATGATTTTCTATAGTTCATTTTTTTATAATAACATGGTATGGATTGATAAGAATTTTTTATTACTTTGAGGATAAAGACTTGACTTTAGGTAAACAATCTGATATTTTAATATAATAAATATTTTAATTCAGAGGTTTAAAAACCTATTGAAGCATTTAAATGCTATCATCCACCATATTAAAATCTAAATTGAAGTTTGGGAAAGCATAGTCATTTCACAGAACAGAGGCAGAATTCATGATTTGACCTGAGTCAAATGCCAAGTTAATGTAATAGAAATTCTCTAATAAGAGACAGGCAATTGCAAAAATAGAAAGACTGTGATCAGACAAGCTTCAAAACCTGATGGAAGCAAGACAGGCTGGAAGACTAAAGCAATGGAGCCAGCAGTCCACAGTGAGCCTACTGGATGGTAGAGAGTTTATTCTGAATCCCTTGAAGAGCAGAATTTTTTACTTTTATCATTATACATTCATTAATGACAGAAAAGAAGAGCAGAGCTCTCTGAATCAGTGATTTCACAGAATGTTCACCTCTCCTCCTGCCCCAGAATGCATAATAGTGTAATGAGAATGGAGGTAAGTAAGGTGTAAGTGGTGGAAAGAGCAGAGCAGGTAAATGTGCCGTATAGCAGCCCAGATGTAGAATACAGGGCAAGGAACTGCTGAAAATGAAGCTGGATTTATTGCTAGAGTTCTCAATATGAAGGATAGTAGCAACCTGTCTAAGAACTTGGAAAATGATCTGTTGAATAAAAATGATCTTTAAATAGAAAAACATGATCTAGTAAATGAAGGATTTTGAAGACAATAAAATGATCAGTACTTTCATGTAAAAAACTATGTGAGGAATGCACTGGAAGCAAAACAGAATGTGTAAAGGACCAGAAGGTGTGCGTTCACTGTTTTTGCTTCTCCTGCATCTAATCTCTAGTCTAGCAATTTACTTCTGGAAACAGTCTACCTAACCACTGTCAGTCCTTATGTTTTGTCCAGAGTCAGCTTGCTTACATTTTACAGTGGGCCTATGATCCAAAGCCAATTTGTGGTATAGTTAGAGGTCTAGGAATGTACTGAGACAATGAAAATAGAGCTACCTTTTGACTGAGAACAGGGTGAACCATGAGAGGGGAAACAAAACAAAACAAATAAAACAGCAAAAAACATCCCTGGGAATAGGAGAGAGTAATAACTAGTCTTGAATATTTTGTTTAGACTCTTGCTTCCAATAGAAGAAACAATTAAATACCACTTTTTTTAAAAGTCAGTTTGGGTCGAGTTCTATCACTTAACCAAAACACGTCTAATATGAACGTCTAACATGTAAATCTAGGTGACCGTTCAGGATCCACAATGCTTTCTTTGCTATGGTCCTTGGAGCTGCTCACTTTCTCTTTCCCAATAGTAACAATGGTGACATCACATAAAATAATCTCAGTTGTAGCTCCTAATACCACCATCAGAATGTCTGAAACATGCTTAGAGGCAAATGAATTTCAACTATTAAGAAAACATAATCTTTGTGTCTGAATATGGTCTTAAAGAATTTTTCCTACTAATATAATAAATGGAAATCACTTAACAATAAGGAAATTATACAGTAAATTGTAGAGTAAATGCTTCCATTCAAGGTCATTTTATGGAGCCTCGAGGAATATAAATATGAAGGTAGGAAATTACAATAAAATTATTCACATAATAATAGACTTGTTGGAAAAAAGCTAGCTAAGAACCTATCCATACAAGCACACGTAATTATAGTGATATAAAATGAATTTACATTTGATTAATATTGGGAAATAAATAAAAAAATGAAAACCATTGTTAGATTATGGTGGCAGGCTTACAAGGGAACTTCTTTTTAAAATTTAAGTTTCCTAATATTTCAAACATGCTTTTGGTGTCACAGTATGCAAATATTTCCTTCTTTGTTGACTAAGTCCCAAGTAACATTTTTACATCAATGGCTTTTTCTAGATCATTTTATCATTTGTATCCATGCGCATTTATTTTAGGGGTCATCCGTAAGCCTAATTAAAAAGAAGTTGACTGCTTGTTCTGCATATCTGAGTGTTCAATTTTAGTAACTCAGAAAAGCAAAGTCAAATAAAAAAGCAATACAAAATAAAACACCTACTATTTCTCAGAAGAGTCTTTTTCTGTCAAGGTATAATACACTTAATCTTTCTCCAATTGTATTTTGGATTACTTTTGTGGTGGCGAAACTTGAAAAAAGAAATTAAAAACCAAAACATGCATAGCTAGATGATTCCTCAATTTAACATTTTTAAACATTTTAATTATAAGATTAGAGTTTTTCCATTTCCTAAATTCCATTCAAAAGTATTTCAATCCTTTCATTCTTCAGGTATTATAGAACAATTTAGGGTTATATTCAATCAGTCTTATTAAAAGCTCTCACTCACATTATGATTTCTCTGTACAAAATGGAAAAATAAAGTGGGTAATGCAGTAACTCTCACAGAGAGAAACACATGTCATATTCATTTCTGCTCTCTTTAGCTTTCTTCTCTATGCTTGTTTTATTACATTGTTCCTCTTTTCTTGACAGTTATTCTCTTACTCCTTATTCTAACCTATTTCATTTATTTTTTCTTTATTCTGGTTGAGATTTATATCCATGAAATGGGAAAAAAATTCCCACTTGGAAATGGACCTGTGGTTTAAGGGGATATGATGCTTGTGGAAAGATCATGGAGTTAAGTGCACTTTCTTAATTACTCTATCATGTATTGGAGTTAGCTGTTTTCTTATACATGGTAGGAGAACACGTAAGGAGAGACCAGAACAATCACTCGTCACTATTTATATGTGCAATGCATCTAGGAAATACTTAAGGAGAAATAAACAATGATGAGCTATTCTTGGGGCTGAGGGAAGATTTATTGAGAGGAAGAAGGACGTGTTAATGTTTAATTGGGTCTTAGAAGATTATAGTAGATACATTTTCTTTAAGAAGCATTGATCCTAGAAGTTAGAAAAATATTTCTTGGTCAGAAACTAGGACTTTCTCACTCTAGAAAAGTTGTTAACTATAGAAAGTCTATGGCTGGTTTCAGGGTTTACATGAGCCAGATAAGCAAAACGTTTATATGTTGATTTCCTTCTTTAATTTGAAAATTGCTCATGTGAAAGCTGATTTTTGTCAGTGTCCTGAGGTATTTATGTGCTTGTTCTAAACAGTAGTATGTGGTATGAGATACTATTTTAATTCTTTTTAATTCTTATTTTTCTTATTATGCAGCATTATAAAAGCAGAACCAAAGATTCAAGTAATCACCTTCTTAGCAGAATTCAAACTTGATTTTGTATTTTTGCAGAATACTGTCATTTTTTTTTTAAGGCAGTGGAAACTTATTTTTATAAGAAAAATAAACAAGTGTGAAGGCCATATTTTTCTGAGCCTGTGCTTGAAAAAAATATTTTTTTCCTGACATAATAAATTATATGGAAAAAAATGTGCTTTGGTACAATTATTCTGGGGAGCTTTAAACATTTAAATGTTTTTTTAAAATGTCCATAATGCCCAGAAAGTTAACAGCTCTTGCTGTGAGTGGGCTGTGCTCCTTTCTACACTGGGAACCAGAACTTTGAATGCAATTGTCATAGACTCAATCAGTCTAGCAGATCTGCTTACATATACCCACAGGTCATTAAGTACAGAACTAAGAAAGCACACATTATTTAATGACTTCAAGCCATGTATACACAGGTTAAACCAGATCAAGATAACCACAATCTGATTATGTGGTTTTTTAAAAAAATAACATCTTCATTGAGATGCAATTTATATACCATGCAATTCATCCACTTAACCTGTGCAATTCAGTGGTTTTCAGCATATTTACAGATATGTACAATCAATATCACAGTCAATTTTAGAACCTTTCATAACCTGAAAAGGAAACCCCATGCTCTTTAGCTATCATCCTCTTATCCTCCATGCCTAAGAAATCACCATTCTAATTTCAGTCTCTATAAATTTGCCTATTCTGGGCATTTCACTGAAATGGCAACATATATATACACACACACACAAATACATATATATATATATACACACACACACAAATACATACATATATAGACACACATATACACATATACAACATATATGTGGTTCTTTGTTTTCATGATTCAACCATATTGTAGCATATATTAATACTTTACCAATAATATTCCATGTGTGAACATATCATATTTTGTTTATCTATTCATCAGTTGATGAACTTTGGGGTTGTTTCCAACTTTGAGCTATTATGAATAATGCCTCTATAGACATTTGTGCACTATTTTTTATGGAAATATATTTTCATTTATTTGGGATATATACCTGTTGTGGAATGCTTCAAAAGCCTCAATCAAAAAAAGAAAGGACAATCCATGGGATGTGAGAAAATATTTTCAAACCACATATCTGATCAGGGGACTGAGTCTAAAATACATAAATAATTCTTATAACTCAATAATAGGACAAACAAATCAAAAAAAGGGGCAAAGGATATGAATAGACATTTCTCCAAAAAAGATAAACAAAATGGCTATTAAGCACATGATAACATTTTGATGTCCTTAATCATTAGGAAAATGCAAATCAAAAGCACAATGAGATACAATATCACACCCACTAAAATTACTATAATCAAAAAGTCAGATAATACCTACTATTGGCAAATAAATGTGGTACTTTAATCAGCAGCTTCATACATACATACATACCGATGAGAATGTAAAATGGTGCCACCACTTTGGAAAACAGTCTCACGGTTCCTCAAAGAGTTAAATATAGTTACCATATAATCGTGTGTTTTAAAATTATTTTCAGCTCCCTCTAGTAGTAAACTTATGAATTATTTTCAAGAGGATCGCATCTTTGTCAGTCTGTATCTTCGGGATAATTGGTGAGAAACAGCTGTGGCAAGTTATCATATAAAAAATGCTTTTCATCTTGTGTCATGTGGTTTCCTAGCAGTTAAATGAATGAGACCCTGAAGAATTCACTGGCCAAATTAACTTCTCATCCCTGCCTAATTTCTAACAGGATAAAGGAATCAGATATAGATGTTTCAGGGTCTGGAGAAAGATAGATCTGTAGGTGAATCAGAACTGAAGTTGGTGGGAACTGATTGTAATAAAAATGGATTCCTGATTATGAACCAAAATCACACTTTTCCCATTGATTTATAAAATTTTGCCTCCTAGGGGCGCCTGGGTGGCTCAGTGGGTTAAGCCACTGCCTTCGGCTCAGGTAATGATCTCAGGATCCTGGGATCAAGTCCCATATCGGGCTCTCTGCTCGGCAGGGAGCCTGCTTCCCTCTCTCTCTCTCTCTCTGCCAGCCTCTCTACCTACCTGTGATCTCTCTCTGTCAAATAAATAAATAAAATCTTTGGAAAAAAAAAAATTTTTGCCTCCTAGTCTCATGTACTCCATTGCAGTCTACCATTGATTCCCTTTACAATATTTTTCAGATCTTCAATAACCCATAGTATCGGCCCTCACCATTGAATGAGCACCATTGCAATAGAATCTTTATGATTTTCCTTTCAAGCTCTTTCCTCTCTTATCCGTCCTATATAGTTCAGTGCAAATATTCCCCAAATGTCTATTTGCCTAGTAAGTGTCCATACACTCAAAATAAAGCCTGGATTTGGGCTTTTCAACCACTGTGGAAATCTACCTTTATTTTTCTCTGTACTCTAACCTTGTGAAGATAATAAGAACTTCATATATCACCCTTTCTCTACTTAAAAATTAACACATATGCCATGTCTGTTTTCTTTCATTCAGATTTTTATCTGAATTTTTTAAAACAAGGCTTAACTGATTTTTTTTTTTTTAATGTACTTGATTTGACAAAGATTGATAGCAGTGTGCCAAAGACTACTACTCTGCTATTCAGGGATAAAAGACAGAGACCATTGTATCTTTGCTTAGGATTATATTTATTAATATAAAAGAATCCCTGTTTCATAATACCAATTTTTTTTACCTTAAATATTATTTCAGTCGGCATTAAAATTACACTCCTGCTTTCCTTTGTTAGGTTTAATCTTTATCTGTTTTTCTTAGTTGCTAGTGCCATAGCAATTTTTATTCACATTTTTTTTCCTCAGTACTTATAAACATTTTAATTGGAATTTCAAAGAAATGAAACCTGCTACTGATACTTGCCAAGGTCTGAACCCGGAACACACCTTCATATGTTATATATTTCAGTATGAAGTTTTTAATTCTGGTTTTTCTAAGTCTCCCCAACTTTTTAGATTTTATTTAAAAAATGTCAAATCCCCTATATACTTCTTTTCTTTATAAAGCATATAATTCTATCATAACTTACAGAGAAAAAAAAGCACTTACAATACTTGTCAGAAAATATAAACTCAAGTTGTCTGCACTCCAGGACCTATCAAAAGCTTAGAGAGAAATTATATTTAGAAAAGGTTGTATAAAAGTACTAAAGAGTCCTCCCATGCTCTCTTATTGAAAGGCATATTCTTTGATTGATGTGCATAACTGAACATAAGTATAGATCTTCATAGAATCACTTTCCAGGAATCATATCTAATGGTGAGAGCTTGACTTTCTTTGATTAAGACAAGGAATGGTAGTAAGAAAGTCACTTTTGGACTTGATACAAAATTATTTCCAAAGACAGTAACAAAAAACAACATTAGAAAACGTTCTCCAGTGACAATGAGAAATACCTACAAAAATTTCATTTATCTAATGAATAATGTCTAGCATTTAGTTTCCCTTTTGTTTTCACTATTAGTAAGTGTATAGCTTATGTTTGCCATTGTGTTAGAGAAGAGATATGTGGGTAGTGAGTATTGAAAGTTCCATACACCAAACTGAGTGACAAACTTTGGGCATTTGCTATTTTCTTGCTTGATCTCTGAGCAAATATATTAAAACATGGCAGTTGAAAGAAAGGAATCAAAATATATCAGTTGGAGAGCGTGACAGACTAAAGCCATCATCTAGCTTTGATAGAATATTTTTAAAAGGGAAATCAAATAAATGTATACTATAATCTTGAGTTTTTATCTGGAATTGTGTAAGGGAAATATCGTCATGCTTGCTACTTTGTAGTATCTCTGCTGGAAAATAGGAGAAACTCTGCTTAGAAATCCAAGTTAAAAAGGAAAATTACAGTTGTGTGTCATCAATGTCAATCATGTCGGTGCAAAAGAGGGAGATAGGCCACCTTTAAAGAAACACTAGGCATGTCCTATCCATCGAGTTCTTTCTGTGTGCACCTTCTAATAAGCCATATGTTCAGCTCTCTCAGAGTTTTCAACTCTTTAAAGGCCAAAAGATCTTGCAATTAGAAAGCTAACAAAGCAAATTATGGTAAAATATTGTTACTTAAATTTATTCTGTGTAAAAAGCAATCTAAGAATTTCAAAATTTGCATTCACTAACAGGAAAAATTCTCTTAATTTGTTATGTTGAGTAATTTTGAACTTCCTCTTTTTGTGATGTGTAGCTCATTGTTAAAATGTAGTTTAATAGTTTTATCCTTTTTACTACTACATTTTTGTATTTAATTAGCTTTTAAAACATGAGATACTTTAAAATATCTACTTTAAATCCAAGGAGAAAGTTCATATTTTCCATTAGATTGAAAGAATATTATGGAATATACTAGGCCATACTTATACTTGATAATGGTAAATCATAAAACTAATGTCATAGAACTAGGGTCTGACTAAATGAGAAATACTACATTATTAACATGTATAATATGTTAAATAAACTGAAATAAAGTAAAATAACCATGTTAAATAAAAAGAATCTTGTGTCCAGCAGTCATGTTTAACTGAAAATCTTTAGCAATGCTCCCAAGGTTCTTGTCTACAGGTTTTAAAATGTGGCCATGAAGAAATATGAATCTACCCTGTATTTCTGAACAAGTCTAAACTAAATTAAAGGTATTTAATTTAATAATTAAATTAAATTATTCACTTGTAGTAAATACTTATAAAAACATTTCATGTGTTAGTTTTTAAAAGAATGGTATAGAATACAAGACAAAATCCTTATATCACAAAATGAGGTGCTATTTTATAGGAAGAGTTAAGTTTTAAAAATGTGGAAATTTGATACACCTTCAAACCTACCAATTTACTTTCTGGGATCCAGGCCTGATGTCTATTATGAACAGGGGAGGAGAACAATGATCTATCCTCAGTCAAAACTGATTGCTTTCACTCATTCCCAGGTCTTTATTTCAAAGATTAAATGATTTATGTCTAATGTATAGATCATGTGATATTCCCTATATAATTAAATATCTAAAAAATTAAGAATAGGATTTAAGAAAAATATGACCAAAGACCAGTTAGTAGAGAAACCATTTTTTCAAAAAGCCAGAATATAACTTAAAAGTAAAGTCCAAACAATCTAGTTCTAGAATATTGAGGAATAAAAGTGGAACCTCAGTTAAGTAGGGACTTACTAAGTTGGCAGCAATAGGGATTTCAGTGTTAATAGTCTTGTGATAATAGTCTTGTGACTGTTTTGAAACAAGATCTGAAAGCACCGAAGTATTAACATATTTTTGGTGTTATACTAATATAAAAATTCAAAGAGCTCTGATTATTCATGATAACAATTCTGGTAATGAAAAACCTTAAGTAAAAACAATGAAAGCAGTGACAAAGCAGATCTCCATTCACATATCATCCAGATTTATTAAAGAGAGATATCCCAATTCTCTATATAATAAAATTTGCCCTTAAAATTAAAAGACATTGAGTTGTTACCTGTTTCTAATACATCATTCTTCCCCAAAGACCTTTTGATAGAGGCTTGGCTACTGAGAGGAGAATAGAAACAATTCACGATGCCCATGTTTCGTTTAGTCTCTGTGACACTTCCTCAGTTCTGGAAAGAGACAAGGTGATGAATCATTACTTATTGATTTCAGAATAAAACTGATCTTCAAACTACAATAAGCCTATGGGTTAATCAATAAAATTCAAGTAGTTTCATCTCACGTCTGGGACAAGAGAATTTGTTCCCAAACAAGCTCCCCTAAAGAATAGCTAAAGGATTGGGGCGCCTGGGTGGCTCAGTGGGTTAAGCTGCTGCCTTTAGCTCAGGTCATGATCTCAGGGTCCTGGGATCAAGTCCAGCATCGGGCTCTCTGCTCAGCAGGGAGCTTGCTTCCTCCTCTCTCTCTGCCTGCCTCTCTGCCTGCTTGTGATCTCTCTCTGTCAAATAAATAAATAAAATATTTAAAAAAAAAATGAATAGCTAAAGGAACTTCTTAAGATGGAAAGCAAAGGATAAAGGAAGGAACCATGGAATATCAAAAAGGATGGAATCACAATATAAGAAGTGAAAATGCAACTAAATACAACAAACTTATGAGTTTTCTAAATTACGTTTGACTGCGGACGGGTAAAAATTATTATATCATCTGATGTGATTCTTGAGTATGTAGAAGAAATGTTTAAGACAATTATTTTAATGGGGGAAAATGTAAAGGGACCAAAAGGGACATAAGTTTTCTATACCTCACTCAAAATGGTGAATGTAAACAACTGTGGTAAATTATACATGCATAATGTAATACATAGAGCAACTACTAAAACATCTTTACAAAGAGATACACTCAGAAATAATGTAGGTAAATAACACTGAAATTGCAAAATAAGTACAAATAAACCACAGAAAACAGAAAAAAGTAAAAACAGAAATAAAGAACAAAGGAAACAAATCTAAAAATAAAATGCCTCACTCAAGCTCTAAGAAATCAACAATTACATTAAATGTAAATACTCTAAACATACCAACTACAAGTCAGAGATTGGCAAACTTAAAAACCCACATGATCCAACTACATGCTGTGTACAAGAAACTCACTTCAAATAATGATATAAATGATACTGATGCAGTATCTGAATTTGTTAAATTCACCAAATATTAGAAGCATAGCAAAACCTTTCATCTTGTTGAATGACAGTTACATGCCAATTTATTGTATGTCTGTTGTTTATCGATTGCTCTTAATAATGTAACATACAAACTTAAGGGAAAACAAAAATATAGACTTCTTATGTATCTTAAAACATGTTAACCCCTCCCAAAGTGCTGTGAAGTGTGTAAACCTGGTGATTCACAGACCTGTACCCCTGGGGATAGAGTATTATGCCTCCATCAGAAAGGATGAATACCCAACTTTTGTAGCAACATGGACGGGACTGGAAGAGATTATGCTGAGTGAAATAAGTCAAGCAGAGAGAGTCAACTATCATATGGTTTCACTTATTTGTGGAGCATAACAAATAGCATGGAGGACATGGGGACTTAGAGTGGAGAAGGGAGTTGGGGGAAATTGGAAGGGGAGGTGAACCATGAGAGACTATGGACTCTGAAAAACAATCTGAGGGTTTTGAAGGGACGGGGGGTGGGAGGTTGGGGTACCAGATGGTGGGTATTATAGAGGGCATGGATTGCATGGAGCATGGGGTGTGGTGCAAAAATAATGAATACTGTTATGCTGGAAATAAAAATAAATAAAAAAAAAATTATATCTCAAAAAAAAAAAAAAAAAAAAAAAAAAAAATGTTAACCCCTTTTATCTCTGTTCTTTCTCACGGTTAGGACTGCCCAACATTTTGGTTAACTCTGCCTTCTCCCCTCCAAATTTAGACATTATCATTAGTTTTATACAGTAGACGTTTTCTTATAATTACTCATCTACTTATCATCATTTTCTTTCTGACTATTTATTGAATATCATATTTTCTCAGATATCATTTACGATTTTCTTTTTTTTTATTTTTAAAGATTTTATTTATTTATTCGACAGACAGAGATCACAAGTAGGCAGAGAGAGTAGAGCACGGGAAGCAGGCTCTCTGTTGGGCACAGAGGTCGATGTAAGCCTCTATCCCAGGATCCTGAGATCATGACTTAAGTTGAAGGCAGAGGCTTAACCCACTGAGCCACCCACGCACCCCTCATTAACGATTTTTTTGATTTACCCATCTTTAAAAGTTATTTTAGCAAGTCTACCATAGCAAATTGTTAGTTTCTTTTAGTATAAACCGTTACATTTCACTTTAATATATAAATTAACATTAAGCTGATGATATAGTGTGAGAATTTCCTTCTTTCTGAAAATTTGATATTATTCTACTGTCTTCTAACTTTCAGTATTACTACTGACAATTTTTGTATTGATTTTTATTTTTTAAGGATAAAATGCCTATATGCTCTGGATATTTTAAAATAACTCTGATTTTAACATTCTATAGTTTTACTATTATATGGCTTACAATATATTTCATTTTATTTATACTGCTTAGTGTTTGCTGTGCTTCTTGAAACTATAAATTAGTTTATCATCATTTTTGGAACTACTCCATTTCAAATATTACCTCTTTCACAGTCTCTCTTTTCTATTACTTCAGGACTCTGATTTCATGTATATTCTATCCTCTATGTAATTTATCCTCTATTTCATATTTCCTACTGCTTTCACTTTATGTCCTGAATTCTGAGAATGTCTTTAAATGTACTTTCCAGTTCATTAATTCTTTATCTCTACACTGGTGTTTAAAATATCAATAGTTTTTTTTTTCTTTTTCCTACAAGGCTTCTGTTTTTCATTAAAGTTCTATTTTTTTAAATATTTATTATTTTTTTCTATATTGATCTACATTCTACATCCCTTACAAAATAATTTTATGTTATATTTCTTATCCAATATTTCTAATACTTCATTTTGAATTAGCTTCAATTCCAATTAACCAGGTAGTATATTAGAAACCCAAATAGACTCTTCAAATTCAACCTTAAGATCTCACTAATTCTAAATTATTATTACCATATCTTATATCTGTATTTTTTAGGAATTTAGAAAAAACTAAATAAATTCTGAGATTCTTATTGCCCTTTCGCCATATTTAAAGATGATTATTTATCCTATACTCATAGATACATCAACAGTTGATTAAAAAAATGATAGAAAGTGGGATCTTTCACCATAAATTGGTTAAATAATTGACCCAACTTGTTCAATATTTTAACCGTATATAGTATGTGTCTTTGTGTGTGTGTACACATGAGTGTGTATGTGTGTGTGTGTGTGTGTGTGTGTGTGTGTTAGTAAGGGGTCTCCAAGGCCAACCTCAGGTTTATTTGCTGGAAGAACTCACAGGACTCTCATACATTAAAAGTCACAACTTTGTCATATTATGTTGAAAGATGCAAAGCAAAACCAGCAAGAGGGAAATACACATGGGACAAAATCCAGAGGAAACCAGGTACAAGCTTGCAGAAGTCCTCTCCTAGTGGAGTCACAAAATGTGCTTAACTCCTTCAGTAACCAGTTGTGACAACACTTAAAATTATTTTCTACCAAAGAAACTCATCAGAGACTCAGTGTCCAGAGTTTTTACTGCAGGCTCTTCATATAGGCATCCTTTGTTTAGCAGGTACCATATTTGAAGACTCTTAATAGGAAATAGATACTAGCAGAAAATCACATTTTTTTTTTGTAGAGTTTATACACTCTGAGCCAGTCTCATTAGTTATGAATGCTCCCATGATTCAAGTTTCTAAACATCATTAGTAAAAGAACAACTCTGCAAATATATCTTTCTCAACAGAGCAGTCTCAGGTCTTCAGCGTTAACTATTTTCTGCACTGTATTTTTGTGCATGTTCTACGTTTACACTTTAATTTCACTGAGAAAAAGAACAGAAGAAAAATGTCATGCATTCCTAGAAGCACATTTACAAAACCATTATATATAAATATGCACATGTTCTCTCAATACTCCAGATGGGTAATCCATGGTTCTCTCTAAGGCCAACTTCTCTGCCTGTGGGACCATATTCCATCTACTCTCATTCCTTCCTCTCACTACTCTTAGCATATGGACATCCTGTCATATGAGTATCTGAAAAGTAAACAAAAAACCCCTAATATTTAGTAAGTGTGATGATGAGAAAAATAAATTAGTAGAAATAAACTTCTAAATGCAGAAATGATGTTTAGTATCAGAATCTAAAATCAGGTACATTTATTTTGGGGACAACTGGGTGGCTTGGTCAGTTAAGCATCTGCCTACAGCTCAGGTCCTGATCCCAGGGTCCTGGGATGGCGTCCCACATCGGGGTCCTTGCTGGGCAGGGAGCCTGCTTCTCCCTCTGTCTGAGGCTACCCCCCAGCTTGTGCTCATTCTCTTTCTCTAACAAATAAATACATAAAATCTTTAAAAATAAAATAAAATCATGTACATTTATAGCTTTTTTAAAGAAGCATTTTGATATATTATCTATTCAGGACTTATTTTCTGAATAGTGTATGATAGAAACTGAGGTATATATGAATATGTATGTGCTTATATACACACATTATATATGAAAGTTTCTTTGAATTATTTTAATTTTTTTTAAGATTTTATTTATTTGGGAGAGAGCAAGTTAGAGAGAGAGAAAGAGAGAGAGAATGCACAAGCAGGGGAGGGGCAGAGGGAGAAGCAGACTCCCCACAGAGCAGGTAGCCTGACATGGGGCTCAAACCCAGGACCCCGGGATCACAGCCCTGACCAAAGGCAGACACCTGACTAACTGAGCCACCCAGGCACCCCAGTTTTTTTTTTTTTAATTATTAAGTCACATTACAAATCAGAGTCAAACAACAATTGAATACTATTAACACAGTTACTTGGGCAATTAGCAAGAGTTTTATATTTCATTAAACTGTGCTTTTTAATGTGTCCTCTAAAATAAGAATGCTACTTTCTGACTATTTGGGCTTTCATCAAATATACTCTTTCTTGTTTATTTTAGTCCAATTCAATTCTTTGAACTTCAAAAGAAAAGGGATGGACCTAGAGGGTTATGCTAAGCAAAATAAGACAGAGAAAGACAAATATCATATTAGTTCTCATATGTGGACTCTAAAACAAAACAAAAGAATAAATAAACAAAAGCAGAATCAGTTCTATAAATAAGAGAACAAAAGGATGGTTGCCAGAGGGGAGGTGTACCGGGGGATAGGCAAAAGGGTGAAGGGCAGTGGGAAATACAGGCTTCCAGCTATGGAATATGTCATGGGAATAAAAGGTACAGCATAGGGAATAGCCAATGATACTGCATAGCACTGAATGGTTACATATGGTAGCTGCACTGTGGTGTAATTACACTGTGGTAGTTACGCTGTGGTAGCTACACTGTGGTGAACGTAGCATTACCTACAGGGATGTAGTATCGTTATGTTGTATGCCTGAAGCCAATGTAACATTGTGTGTCAACTCTTCTCAAATAAATAAATAAACCCCAAAAGAATAAGGAAAAAAGCTATTATAAGTCTCATAAATATTTACAGAAATAAAGAGAAAAGCATGACTTTCATAAAAATAGAACTATCAGGTATAAAGCAGAAGACCAAGTAGATCTTGAAATGTAAAAAGTACTTTCTGAAATGAGAAAAAAAAAAGATACAAGATTAATAGCAGATTGGGCACAGGAGAAGAAAGGATCAGTGAAGTTAAAGGCATGGAACTGTAAACTATCCAAAATAAAGTACAAAGAAAAAATAATTTGAAAATAATGATATTTTATCAGTAAACTCTAGGGAAATATTTAATATTAATGGCAATAACAAATTTGAAAAAGAAAAAAAAATGTAACTAACCAGGTTTAAGCCGCTCAAAGAACTCTAAACAGAAAGACACAAAGATGATCAGACCAAGGCACATCATAATCAGAATGTTGAACAAAGCTGATGCAGAAAAAACTTGAAAGCAGGTAGAGAGAGAAAAAAAAATTAGATGTAGAGGTAAAAAAAAATAAATAAATAAGAGCACATGTCTCAAAACTCTGTAATTCAAAAGATAATGGAATGTAATCTTTAAGTAACATAAAGTTTTTTCATCATCTCCTTCATGAAATTTAGTATTAGACAATGTGTTCATTTTTTTAAATCTTTTTGTTTTATTGGTTGAAGACATACTTGCCTCCTCTCATAATTTTTACAGTGTGTTGGTTTTCAAGTTTTCACTACAGGTAAGACTCACAAACTGTAAGAGTATTTAAAAAATCTTATAACTAAAAAAAAAACTTTATAAAATCTTATAACTAAAGGCTATGAACATTATTATTTGTATCACTTTCATTTACATTTCCCTGTGTCATACACATCTGTTTCTATGTGTTAGGGAAAAGGTGATAAAGACAGGAAAAATGTAAGCTAGTATAAACAACAATATGTCATTTAGCCAATGCAAAATGCATATTATTTCTTTTAATAAGTGTTTTTTTTTAAAGACAATTGATTCAAATACCATTTTTATTAAAAGTCTTACCTATAAAGTAGATAAAATAAATGTAGATAACCATAACATTTGTATTGATAAACTTTGCTTGTGGTGTCTTCTTTTTTCACAAAGCAATGGAAAAAACACATATGAAATTATTAAGATCATGTCATTAAAATGGGTGTTTATTTAAACCTTCATCTTCAAAGTCCAAGAGCATTAGGAATATGTTTAGAAAAAAGGAGATTCTTTTATGCATTGACATAAATAAAAGTTAAAATGCTACAATAAGTACAAGATCAGAGTTCTACTACCTCCATTATTTTAAAGTGTAAGTATAATTTTGGAATGAGTAAGAAAATGAGTTAAATTTGGGCATATTTTTATAATATTATTATAATTCTTAATAATATTCTGAAGAAACCACTTGGGCAACTTTTTTCTTTTATAAAAGCCCCTGATTAAAAGTTTCAGGAAGAAAAATATACGATCTATATAATATAAAACATATGTTGTTGTAATGTAGTATTTAATAATATTTAATATTACACATTTCAAAATGTCTATTAAAATTAATATATAAATATTATAATTATATAATATTTAATATAGATGAGAAATACTATATCTGCATTTAAAGATTTTATTTATTTATTTGGCAGAGAGAGAGCATAGCTGGGGAAGCAGTAGGCAGAGAGAGAAGCAGGCTCCCCATTGAGCAGAGAGCCCAACATGGGGACTGATCCCAGGACTCTGGGATCATGACCTGAGCCGAAAACAGACACTCAACCAACTGAGCTACCCAGATGCCCTCTATATCTACATTTAAATGTTACAATACTTGGTACAGAGAAAACATCCTGGGAATCCAGATAATATTCTTACTTATTTCTCAGTTTTGTCTTTAAAACTGGAAACATTTTACAGTATAACTTAGAAGGCCTGGAATTTCAAGGCAATTTAAATCTTTTTCTTATACATAGATGATTTGATCATTATTAGTTTGGTCATATTCTGTTTATTTTTTATAGCTTATGCAACACTGGATGATTAACTAGAATATTCTGTGCCAAAGTTTCTTTACTGGTATAAGAGCTCATTATTATTCTAATAGAACAGTAAGAATTAATGTGTTATTTACTATGTATCATGAAATCCTAAAACAGTGCATAATAAATTATAAGTGCTCAAAATTGCTATTGTTTTATTTTTACAATTATTACCATTGTAATAATCATTGATTCATTGTAGTGTTTGTTTATGATAGGATAAGCATTATTTATAAATGCATGTCCTAACTAGCTTAAGAATATAGACGGTAGCTCTCATACTCCATTTGCCAGTGCTTTCTATTATTTGTATAGCATAAGTAATTAAAAGTCTACAAAGCCAGTACATAAAGTCCACAAGGATTATAGTGAAATATCTTCTGTTCTATCTTTCTTACTACCATAACAATTAGAGCTAATTACAGGTGGAGTTAGGAGTCATCTATGACATTGCCTTTCCTGGTCTGAAATCACAAAGAAAACATTCTCTTCTGTCTGATTTATCTCCTTCTATTACTATTGCTGAATTACTTTAACAATCTTCTGACAGCCATTAATATTTCTGTGTCACATTCCAAATTAATTGCCCTAACCCACTGTTCATAAAATCACTTCACAATTTTCATGACTCATTTTAAATTATGGAATTTGAAAATAAAATTACAAACTAAAATTAATTCATTAATTTGCTATTAAAAGCCACACACAATTTGGCTTTAATTGTAATCTCTAAATATATCATTTACCATTTTATAAAATGATATTTGATTTCAACCAGACCCTCCTACTTAGTGTCTACTAATAAGACATGGATATCTTCACCCCATGCCAAAACTCTTGGTTTCCTGTACATAGAGTTCACTTAGCTTATTTAATTTCTTTTTTCAAAGCCTCTCAACTTCTTTTTCTACAAATTGCCCTAGACATCCTACGCTACAATGTGGTCTCTTATTCTTCTAAACCCTTGCTCATACCCTCAGCTATACTTTTTGTATACTTAATTAATTGATGTAGCTCAAAATATATTACATATAAGACACACACACACACACATACACAATGCATGATGTCTTTTGATACTTTGTAATATAAAAACGCTTCAGAATTACTACACTGTCTTAGTTTGGGTTGCTATAACAAAGTACCATAGACTGGATGACTTATAATTTATTTCTTATAGTTCTAGAAGTTGGAAAGCCTAAGATCAAGGTGCCAGAAGATTTGGTATCTCGTGAGGACCTGCTCTGTAATTCATAGATGGCTGTTTCCTTGCTATGTTCTCACATGGCAGGAGTGAGGGTTTGGGGTTTTGTTTATAAAAGACACTAATTCCATCATAAGGACTTTGCTCTTATGACCTAATATCTTCCCAAAAGCTCATACCATCACAGTGGAAATTAGTATTTCAACACACGAATTTTGGGGAAACAAAAACGTTCAGTCTATAGCATACATATAACATGATTTCTTGTAGAAGAAAAGCCAGTGTCAAAATTAGATACAGAGAAAAAATAGTAAACCAGCACAGGTCATTAAAGAGTAGACTACTTAGCCAAGAATTGTAGGACTGATATTTATTCCTAACCATTAGTGTAGCAAAATCAGTGGACTAAATATTCAAATAATTCAAATTCAAAAATTCCATATCAGTTGGCAAAAAAATTGATCCCCCCCAGCCTCTTAAATATACCCTCTTCTAGCTGCCTCAGAACTCTGCCCCTGAGAACTCCACTAACTTTAAAATGTTAACTAACAAGGGTGTTAATGCCTAACATGGCAGTGGACCCCCTACTTTAGCATTTTGACCTTTCTCTGTTCTTACTGATTGTGTCTGTGGCACAGCAGTTAGGTATTTGAGTATATGCTTAAGGAAAAGTGCATTGTATTGAGATTATCATGCATCAAGAAGCACTTGGCACTGGCAGTATACAGGAAGAAGCGAGTCCTTGAGATGAAGATAATGCTCAAAGACAAGAATTCCAAGATAATGCAACTGCAGAGATTTAAGTAGGTAAAGAAATGCTAGATGGTGACTGGACAGCATAGTTTAATGTAGAAAAAATCTAGGCAAAGGTCTGATAACACAGTTAAGACTTTGGGTGCCTGAAAGGAGCTGATAAGAAGAAAACAGTTTTCACAGCTAAAAATATGATGTTGCGTTGGGGACTTGTTTGTATAAATAAGCCTTGGTTAAGAAAACATGTTTTTAAAAAGTACAGGAAATAAAACCAGCAGGAAGGTGACCAATTGCTAAATTACCTGATGTAGCATTAAACGTGAATTCCTGGTAAAGATTATTTATGAAACATAAGGTAGAGATGAAATGCCACATGACAGTCAAGTGGAGCTCATTTTGGATAGTTGCAATTTTAGATAGAAGTTTTCCAAGCAACTGGTGATGTATCACAGGTAATTGACTACTTTCGGTTACTTAATATCTTTAGTAAAATTATCCATTTGCAAATATCCCAAGCACCTAAATTAAGTCACAGTCCACTATTCAGTGTCTCAAATTCTCCTCTTAGAGCTCGAGGCTATGAAAAAGATCAATAGCCCAAGGGTACTTGGGTGGTTCAGTCAGTTGAGTATTTGCCTTCGGTTCAGGCTGTGATCTCAGGGTCCTGCAACTGAGCCCCACATTGGGCTCCCTGCTCAGCAGGAGAGTCTGCCTCACTCTTTCTTTACGCCCCTCCCCATGCTCTATCTTTCTTTCTCTCTCTCTCTCTCTGGCTCACTCTGTCTCTCAAATAAATAAACAAAATCTTTAAGAAAAATAACAGCCCATTTACTAAGACTACTTGAAATCCCTTTTGCTATCAGTAGTCCTCAAAATTCACTGATCAGCTTATTTCTCATAACTAACTTTATTCCCATTAGCATTTATTATAAGCCAAAACACAACTGCAGAGGATGGGCAGCATACACTGGAGACACTCTCTGAAGAACCAGGCTCTGAGCACTATATGACTTGCTCTTGATAAGGTCATTACTTTCAGGAGCAAGAGACATAACTGACTGTTCTAACACAGAGAAGAAAGCAGAGCCTTAGACAAAATGAGAAGACAAAGGAATTTATCCCAAATGAAAGAACAAGATAAGGTCACAGTCAGGGATCTAAGTGAAACAATTATGAGTACCATTGCTTATGGAGAACTTAAAATAATTATTATAAAGATACTCATTGGGTTTGAGAAAAGGACAGAGGACTTCAATAAAACCCTTACCACAGATATATTTTGAAAAGAATCAATCAGAGATGAAGAGTATAATAAATAAAATTAGAAACATGCTTAATGCAATGAACAGCAGGCTGGAAGATCGGAGGAACTTATTAATGAGCTAGAAAACAAATTAATGGAAAGCAGTGAAGCTGAACAAAAGACAGAAAAAAGAAATATGGAATACAAGAATAAACTTAGGGAACTCAGTGACTCCATCAAAGATAATAGCATTCATATTATAGGAGGCCCAGAAGAAGAGGAGAGAAAATGGGGGGGGGGGCAGAAAATTTATTTGATGAAGTAATAGCTGAGAACTTCCCTAGTCTGGAGAAGGAAACAGTTGTCCAGATCCAGGAGGCACAGAGAACTCCCATCAAAACCAACAAAAGTCAATCAACAACAAGACATATTATAATTAAATTAGCAAAATACAATGATAAAAAAAAATCTTAAAAGAAGAAAGAAAAAAGATATCATTAACTTCCAAAGGAAAACCTATAAGGTGATCTGGAGATTTTTGAATAGAAACTTGACAAACCAGAAGACGAGAAAACCAAATCCAACAATACATTGAAAGAATCATTCACCACAATCAAATGGGATTTATTTCTGGTTTTTAAGGGTGGTTCAATATTCACAAATCAATCAACATGATACATCACATCAATAAAAGAAATGTAAGAACCATGTGATCCTTTCATTAGATGCAGAAAAAGCATTTGACAAAGTACAGCATCCATCCATGACAAAAAACCTCAACAGTGTAGGTATAGAGAGAATATACCTCCACATAATAAAGGCCATATACAAAACCCCACAGCTAATATAATCCTTGATGGGGAAAAATGAGGACTTTTCTTCTACAGTCAAGAATAAGACAGAGATGTCCACTCTCAGCACTGTTATTTAACACAGGACTAGAAGTTCGAGCCGCAGCATTCAGATGAGAAGAAAAAAAGTAAAAGGCATCCAAATCTGCAAAGAAGAAGTCAAACTTTCTGTTTATGACATGATGTTATACATAGAAACCCTAAAGGAGTCTACCAAAAAACTGCTAGAACTGATAAACAAATTCAATAAAAGTGCAGGATACAAAATCAGCATACAAAATCGATTGCATTTTGATACACAAATAATGAAGCAGCAGAAAGAGAAATCAAGGCATTGATCCCCTTTACAATTGCACCAAAAACATACTTCCCTCCCCCAGCACTTTACATTATAAAAGAGGTACTATGGGTTCTCTGCATGTGCCTTTGTTCTCTGGGTTTGCCTATGGTTTTGTTAAAGCTTATTCCCAGTGGTCATTCTCTGTTATTCCTAAATAAACCCATTAATCAAGATTGTATTGGTTTTTAATATATTATGGAGTATTTATAGGAGGCCAAATGTGTGTGTGTGTGTGTGTGTGTGTGTGTGTGTGCGTGTATCTTTTCCCTCTCTCTCTCTCAAAGTTAGATGGGGTACATGAGTGTCCTTTTAAATATAGAGGAAAGAGTCTTTTTTTTTTTTTTAAGATTTTATTTATTTGAGAGAGAGAGAGAGCTCAAGTTGTGGGGCAGAGGTGGGGGGGAGGAGGAGCAGACTCCTCGCTGAGCAGGGAGCCCAATCAGAGGGTTGATTGGAGGACCCGGAGATCATGACTTGAGCTGAAGGCAGACACTTAACTGACTGAACCACCCAGGTGCTCCAAGGAAAGAGTCTTTAAATAAGAGTTTTCATGGGCAAAAAACTTTTTAGGTTATTACAATGGCATGCTCCTGAGCGTAGTGATTAGAAGTATATGTTGTATAAAATTTCACCTTTCACAGCAAATTGATCTGGTTAAATAAATACAGTTAAAAAATTATCCATTCTGAGACCCAAATAAATATTTTGTTTTTCTGTTTTAGTTATTGTTGGGGGGGTATTATTTTTGTTGTTTGTTTAGTTTAAGCTTGTGTTCTTGTTGTTTCTGCTTCTAATCAACAAAAAATAATTGTAACCAGGAAGTTTCCAATTTCTAAACTTTCACTGATATGTAAGATTAATACAATACCAAGTAACCAAATTTCTAGAAATAATAATCTATGGGGACACTACGACATTTCTAATGGAAACCTTATTTAGTCTTTTAAAATGTCTAAGTGGATATGATGTTCTCATGTTGAAAGTACTACATATGTTAGCACTTAACAGAGAAGACATTAGAACAGTTTATTACATGTTACAAAATTAATCACATATAAGCAAACTAATGATATCACATGTATAAATGGGAAATTTAGTCTTTTAAAATCAACAAAATTCTTTCAGTGTCATAAAAATTATAATACAGATTATGCTATTAAAATATGTAAAATCCCAAAGATATATGAAATTTTATTTGCCCTTCTAATTAGTTTGAAAGAGCACTGCTAATTTTGTTACGGGAAAAATATGAGTGACAGAGATGATTGTGAGGACATATAATTATATTCCATTCCATCAGGGTTTTTTTAATCTTGCTTTGGAAAAGAAGAAATTATTTCTATATAAATCAATGAAATATGGATGAATTAGCTCCAAATATCTCTTCTCCATGCTGCTCAGGCCATCTTTCCTAGTTAATGAATAGATAATGACCAATTTATTTGAGGTCTCCAGAAAACCCATAAGATGAATATCACAATCCTATTAGATCATTTTTATTCTGTATACTGTTAAGAACTAAAAGAAAATTCACAGAATTTCTAATATACGCAGAATTTTGCCTGAAAGACTGACACTTCTGTTTATAACTTCTTATTTTCCTCCCTCTTCATAACTATTTTTTATTGTGTTCTTAAGAATCAATAGTGGTATATTGGATGCCTGGGTGGCTCAGTTGGTTAAGTGGCTGCCTTCCGCTCAGGTCATGATCCCAGCGTCCTGGGACTGAGTCCCACATTGGGCTCCTTGCTCGGCAGGGAGCCTGCCTCTCCCTCCGCCTCTGCTGCCACTCTGCCTGCCTGTGCTTGCTCTCTCTCTCTCTGGCAAATAAATAAATAAAATATTAAAAAAAAAAAGAATCAATAGTGGTATACGTGAATCTATTTTTCAGTGATCATTATATTATTCACTTAAATGGCAATGAGGTATGACTGAATCATACCTCACAAATTTTGTAGCTTTAGATGAAAGGAAACAGGTAAATCTAGTTTAAAGCTACAGAAGTGCTTTATAATCATCGGAGTTTTCTTTGAAAATTATGTAAGCTAGAGGAACTATATACCTAATATCTAATATGAATACTCTAGATTTTATGTTGTTTCTATAAAATTATATACACTTTCCAAGCTGAAGATTGCCTACCTATGGAATAATAAAAAGTACGGAGCATGGTCTATATATGCAATTGCAGAGGAAGTTCTATGTAAAAGAATAATAAGAATTAGGGCATAAGATGTTAAATAACTACCCTGAAGAAAGGACTATACCCAAGCTGTGTATGTTCACTCATCAACAAATATCTGTGGAACAATTTCTCTATTATACAGTTCTAAGGACAAGTCTTAGTGCTAAGGTTACACAAACGAATTTAAGAGCTCCAATCCCCACCCTCAAGAAAAGGTCATGTAAGTGGAAGAGAAAATAAGGGAAACTGATACACACATAATAAATGTGTATTACATGTACATATATTATATGATCCTTTTAATTCCTGAGTGTTAAGGAGAAAAGGCAGAAAAAAGGGAGAAGTCTAAGGGTATGTAAGGCTTTTGTAGTTTTAGGCTGAGTTAATCTCAGACAGCTGATACTTAAGTAAAGATCTTGTAGAAGTAAGAAAGGAAAACATGTGAATACGCCGGGGAAGAAAAGTTCAGGAAAAGGAAAATCAGGCACAAAGCTTCTGGATGGGCGGCATGCCTGATACATCTTGTCTATCCTTGTCCTTACAGAGCCTAGTTTTAGCAAGAAGCCTGCTAAGCCAGTTTAAACATAACCCCTCCACCCCTGATTTCTGATCACCCTCAACAGCTTTTCAAATTCCTCATCCCTACCATCCCCAAGGTGATACCTGATCACCATGACAGGCCTTGAGCAATAATTCCATTTGATCATTTTAGCAAAAATTCTGCCTACCCTTAATGTCTCCCCTTAGTAATATTCTACTTACTGATCCCCTCATCTGCTCCTTAACGATAAATCCCCACTAATATTGTTGTATTTAGAGTTGAGCCCCATCTCCTTCCCCTGTTGTGATAGTCTATCATGCTTTTTTTTAAATTAAATTTTATTTTTTTCAGTGTTCTGAGATTCATTGTTTATGCACCACACCCAGTGCCCCATGCAATATGTGCCCTCCTTAATACCCACCACCAGGCTCCCCCAAACCCCAACCTCCTCCCCTCCAAAACCCTCAGGTTGTTTCGCAGAGTCCACAGCCTATCATAAGTCTTAAATAAAGTCTTGCTGTTTTATTATCAGATTATTTTTTTCATTAACACGGTCATTGCCAATGTAATATGTATACTGACTTCAGAAAACTAAAGGTAATCTATGATAATCCAATAAAACTGATGAAATTTATGGATAAAAAATGAAAAAAATGTGATTTTTCCTTTACGGTAAAAGAAATACATAATTGGATTATGTAGGACATAGAAGCTCTACCTTCCAGCATTTATTCTTCTTGATGTTAGAAATAATTCAAATAAAGAGGAAAAAAAGGTAGTATATGTACGCAACTATATAAAAATAGCAGTTTAAAATATTTACCATTGAATAAAATAAGTGTTTACCCCATTTATAAAGATATTGGATTGGATGTTGCTGGATTGTGAAACCATGATGATTGCAAGAAGGGGAAAATTAGCTGTTACAAAAGAATTATTAAGATGGTTCACAACAGGAGTCTGATTTTCAAAATGAACTCAAAATTATGAGGTGAACATCTCTCAGAGAGAGAAAAATAAAACACTCCATTGATGAGCAAGGAGATAACTTACTGGCAAAATACAGAAAAAGAAAATTACTGAATATAAAGACAGTTAAAAGGCCTACCAAAAAGCAAAATATACACATATTTTAATAAACAAAGCAAGAAAGAAAAAAATTGCAGAAGTACGAATGAGGAGCAAAGCCTTTCATGGAAATTAATTGATACAAACTGTAGGCAAAGACTGAGGTGTCTGAATGTCTGAGGTGTCTGAGGTGTATAAATTCTAGGCAGAAAGAGTGCTAAAACACACACCCACCATCTCAAAAGGAAACCAGATCACACCACAGTGGACATCACTCCCTTGCTTGTCTCCTGGTTAATGGAGTGCGTTAGTTTGAGGAACTGCAAATATATATGAGAATCCCATTAGATAGTCTTTGTAACTCATGTGGAAAGTATTTCTGCACAGCACAGCAACAGTATAGGCTACTGCATAATCCTCTGTGTATGTGAGTGTTTAATTTTAGAATTTGGATGGTGTAAAAAATCTACTTGACTTTATTTAAATTCCTGAATTAAAGAGTCCCTCTTTTTCCTCCCCCTTCATCAATACTCAGAGGGTATCTGCCCGAAAATAGTCAAAATGCTGGTTTCCAGAGTGAGAGTTAAAAATGGACTTTATTTCCCAATGCCACTGGACTACTGTGATTTTTATCCTATTCTGAAAACAAGAATTTTCAAAGGGTCAGTCAGTCTGAGTTGTGTGCAGGTAACCCGTTCAACTTCATCCCAACCTACTCATGGGCCAGGTAGTACATAAAATGATTAACTCAAGTGCTTTTGTTAATGAATAAGGCTTTTAATGACATGTTTGATTTAAAGTTCTGTGTTTTCTTACAAAAATAATTAAAATCATAACAAGTTTGTTTTTTGAATTATTACTCTATGGAAAACTTTTGATAATTCAATATGAAAATTATTCTTCCATTTTTTGTTATGGTAATTTATGGTTGGAACCCAAAGGAAGTTAAAAATGATATGAAAATATATACTTTGAACATAGGGTTTAGCTCTTTTGCTGTTCTGATTTTCTGTAAGGGGTTGTCATGAAGATCCTCTGACATTATAGCATTCCTGTCATATTAGGACACCTACCTTTTAACATTGTGACTGGGAAAGCCATACCACTTGGGAGTACAGTTGTTTTCATTTATTTTGATAAAACTATATGAGAAATAGCTAGTAGTTTCTGCTATTACTACTAGCTATATAGTCTTACAAATTTTAATCCCAAAGCTGTTTTTATTTTCCTACAGGGAATGGGTTTATAACCCTACATAGAGCTCCTTACTAATAACTCATTCCTCTTCAGACCCACTGACCTTGAGTTGAGTTGGGTGTACTTAATAATCAGATTCTGGAAATGATTTTATAATTTAGTTGGCTTTACTACCAGCTAAGGCATATCTGGCAATTTAAAGTCCCATTGTTCCTTTGTCCTACATGCTGAGCCTGGAGGGTCTCAAAATTCCCTGCATAGCTTTTAAGACTTTCTAATATTGCTGCCAATAAAACCCCTTTTAACTTAAAAATAAAACCACTGGTTGTCCCAAAAATTAGGCTAACCTTGATGCTATCTTTATTAGGGGGCAAGTTAGGGCCTCATTATTCTCTATAGATCTTTTGTTGAACTTCACACTTGATCCTTGAAGATCTCAGTACACATTTCCCTAAGACTGGGTCAAAGTGCAAATTAGAGGGTCTGCTCAGTATCAAGCTCTAAAGCATCTCTTCTTGATGGTGATTACTGAATTAATTCAAATGACTTCATAGTTCCGTGTTTAATCAAAATTAATGAATTCATCACCAGTGCACTGATTTATTTGTGTGATTAGAACTTAAAAGGTCATTCTCATCATTTTTCACCTCTTTTAATCTTGGTTTCTCTATTAAGGAGAGTAGATTTAATGCCTCTTGAAAAGAGATGTTTCTTTTCCTTATATTGTGGGAATCAGTTTAATTCCCTATGAATAGATTTTACTCAGCCTTTCATTAAGTTTTAAAAGGATGTGCTACAAAGGAAAGCCAGTATGTATCTATTTTATCTAAAAGATGTCTTGAGAAAGAGGTATGTGTCCCTACAGAGCTTTAGGAATACTTCCATTATTGTATCTGACAGTGTTTAAAAATTCCCTCTTTAAGTGTCCATTTCTTTCCCTCTTTCCTCTTCCCACTGAGTTTGAATTTATAAAAGAAAGGAACTCTGTTATATATTTTATATTCGTTGTGAATAGTAAATGATAGTACTTAGCAGTTGTCAACTATATTGACTGACTAATGAATAGAATGATTACTTTGTACAATTGGATTATAAACCAATTTATACCTTCTATACCCTACAACTGGTTTTCCTATGCTAGGAAACTTCCACTTTCCTGGATTCAAGGAGTAAGCATCACATTAAAGTGAAAGAGCAAAGGACAAAAAATGTGAAAAGCTTTCGTTATTTTTATTAAAGAGATGAGATGATGAGAAAATAAAATAAAACACATATACATAGAGTATATTTTTCTATTAGTTTTCATTGCTGCTGTAAGTTACCACAACATTGGCAGCTTAAAACTCATAAACTTATATTCTTACAGTTCTTAAGGTCAGAAGTCTAAAAGGGGTCTGGGGTGGGGGTAAAATCAAGCTATTGACAGAGTTGTGTTCTTTCTGGGGTCACTAGGAGAAAGGATGTCCTGTTGCCTCAAGAGTTTCTCAAGGCCACCCACTTTCCTTTGCTCAGGCCTTCTTCCTACATTTTCAAAGCCAGAAATTTGGGGTTGAGTTCTTGTGTTGCCATATATCTGGTATATGGCTTTTCTGCCTCCCTCTTCTAGTTTTTTTGAGAGCCCTGTGATTAACTTGAGCTTATGGGCATAACACAGGATACTCTTCCCACCTCTTCCCAGGGTCCTTAATTTAATCACATCTTCAAAGTCCCTTTTGCCATGTAAGGAAAAATATTAATAACTTTCAGGGATTAGGACATGGGCATCTTCGGGGAGCCATTACTCAGCCTAACACATATCCTATTCCAGATTGTAACAAAGTGGTTCTCTACCAGGGAAATGATTTTGAGATTCATTTTTGTTTAATAACACAAGAGAAGAAGGTAATGGCATTTAGTGAGCACCAGCAATGTAAAAACTACTCTGTTACTTTCCCATAAAGTATCACAATTAAACCATTATATGCTAAATATTTATTGAGGATTTCTATGTAGCTACTTTTCTGTGTGTGAGGTACTGGGCTCCAAGTGGTTATCTAGACAGACAAGGCTGGCCTCTCATGGACTGAATATTCTAGTGTATTTGATGGTAATAAAGACAAAAGAATGAGAAAAAAAAAGTCATTGTTATTGAGAAATGTTTTACAAGGAGAATATACATAGTGGCTTATTATAAAGTAATAGGTAAAGATTTACTTTATTTACAAAGGGAACACATAAACACTTTTCTAAAGTAAGACTGAAAAATGAAAGTGATTCTCAGGAAGACTTACATTATTACTTTCAGTCAAAAAAAGTAAGGACCTAACTAAATAATTTACCTACATCATAGAACTACTATAATAGCAAAGTTGGAATCAAAACCAGATCTTCTGATTAAAAGTAAATATATATATATATTTTTTGTGAAACCTACCTGGCATTAGGTTGTGGCTACTTTAATGTACAGGCAACAGGGTGGAGGGGCATGGATTTGCATCCCCTCTTCCCTGAGGACATTTGGCAATGTCTGTGGACATTACTGAATGTCACAAATTAGGTAGACGTGCTACCAGCATCTAGTTGGTCAAGGACAGAGATGTTGTTAAACATTCTACAGACACATGACAGCCCCTCTCCCAACAACCAAGACTTACTCAATCTAAAATATCTGTGTTGTTGAGGTTGAGTGTCTCATCAATCACAGAGTGTCTGATCAATATATATGCGGTGAACAATGACAATTTTAAGAAAATGGGAATGTAGTCACTCTGGAATTGTAGAAATTATATAATCCATATAAAATATATGTAAAGTTACTAGGTATCCAACAAACAATAGTAGGGCAAGGGCAATATTGATAGTAATGATGATGATAATGATGATACATTGGAAGAAAATGTGACAGTGAAGAAGAGTGTATTTTTCAACAGAGACTTTGTCTTTACTCACTGATTCTGGGTATGTTTAATTTCAGTTGGCAGATACAATGTGGCTGTCAAATTTTATTACTCCTAGAAAGACCTATGTCCAGTGTCAGTCTAACTCAAATATTTGTCTCATTGTATACCCAGAGACCCAATTCTTTTTCTCAGATCACTAATAAATTGCTATTTTTATTGACAATCTTGATTGGTTTTGTGGGAACTTCACCAGATTGGGAAATCTGATGAAGTTCATTGTTAAAGACTACTTTTTAAAAGTCCAGTTGGTGAAGAAGATGATAATACCTTACATTTATATTGTGCTTTACAACTTTCAAATATTTTTATATGCATAATCTCATTTGGCCCTATGTAATGCTGTAAATTATTCATATAAATTCTTTCCCACACTTCCATATTATGTATGAGAAATCTAAATCAGTGTCATTTTTTACTGATTCTTAAGATTGTAGTTGCGAAGAAAATCTGAAATAACCACATTTCTGTGTAACTATTCTAATTTTTTTCATAGAACAATGACCACAGTCTGTATTTTACTTACAATATTTTAATATTTTAAAAATATCTATATTTACCTGTTCCCTAAACTTTATTTTTAAATTTTATATAATATATACATGATATAATTTTTATGTTTATAATTTAATTGTAAATACAGAAAGGGAGGCATAACACATACACAGAAAAGAGCACAAAGCATAAGTCAATAAATAAGGTTTTCATGAAGTACAACACAATATAACCTTAACTAATTGAGAAAAAGTTTACAAGTCCCCTAAAGTCTTCCCTTTGCTCCCTATGTCACTGTAAATTTACATTACAATGAAATTTATTGCATCCATTGCCCAATTGTACGATAGTCAACCATTTTATATACTTGTGTAAGTATGGTGAAATTCTTTCCTCATTCAGACAATCATTTTTTAATTTATATCATCATAGATTGTTATTTTGCTTTTTTACTTTATATAAATAAAATAACAATGTATGTATGCAAGAAAACACCTTCTTTGTTGAACATATATATTTTTTTAAGATTTTATTTCTTTGTCAGAGAGAGAGTGCGCACAAGCAGACAGAGTGGCAGGCAGAAGCAGAGAGAGAAGCAGGTTCCCTACTGAACAAGGAGCCCGATGAGGTATTTGATCCCAGGACCCTACCATCATAACCCGATCTGAAGGCAGCTACTTAACCAACTGAGGCACCCAGGCGTCCCAGTTGAACATATTTTTGAGTTTCACCCATTTTGCTGCACGTAATTAGTTTGTTCCAATTTTTTATTGCTGAAATACATTGTATGACTATATTATAATCTGCTGATCCAGTGTCCACTGGATGGACATTTGATTTATTTCCAGTTTTAGGCTATTATAAAAATGATTGCTCTGAACATTCTTATATGTGTCTATCTATCTATCTATCTATATAGCATACACACACACACACACACACACATATATTTGTGTATTTTGGATAAATGTCTAAAAGTATAGTTACTATGGTATATGGTAGAGGTATGCCAAAGCTTCTAGGTAAATTTCAGCAATAATTCTAGACTTTCATATCTAAAAATGACCAATACAGAAGCAAACGAATTGCTTTATTTTGAGTCCTAAGCAAAGTTATCATTTTAAAAATAATGAGAAGGCTTTTTTTTACTAACATTGATCTTAATCTTATTCTAGATACTTGGAAATTTTCATAAATGAGAAGTTAGAAGTCTTAGAAATGACCGAATACAAACTGTCACTTTATTTCTTATATTAAAAGATGGAAGAAAATTTAACATTTTTAATTATCTAATATGAATGAAAAGTGAGCATTTCTTAATTATCTCCTGCATAGCATAAACTATGGTAGATACTTTAAAAGCATCAAAGACAGCTCTTTCATTCTATATCTCTACAGAGTAAAAGAGAAATAGATGGTACATTAATTTCATATTGCTGCAGTAAGAAACTACCAAAAGCTCACTGATTCAAAAGAAAAGGTCTTAAGTTTGTAACATCCACAGTTTCTACACTTTTCTTAGCCCACAGCAGCAGTACTTGTCTATTTAAAGTCAAAATTCGTCGAGAGTGCTTAGAAATATCCTACTGTATCACCTGTTTACCAAATGTAAGCTTATCTGTCTCCAGTGTATATTAGGAGATCTAAATATTCCAAATGATCAGGGTAAATTATCCCTTCTAAGAAAAAAATTTCTTTCCTTACCTTTTGGCTGCCATGGTATTAGAAGCCTACCATGACCAACCTTACCTATTGTTCAATGTTTAAGTAACTAACCATTTTCCCTACTTCAATATTTCCGTTCTAAACTTGCCGAGTTGTGAAAATAGCCATTTAGGATTCTCCAGGTGAACCACTAAAGTGAAGAGAGACAGAGTGAAGTGATGGGAAACAGAATGACTTATTTTTCTACCCTTGGTTCCCGGACCCATGCATCCTATTTATTGGAGAAGCAGAGTAATATAACATTGTTAATTTAAGAAGTTTTACCATCCTAGGGGATAGTGTCACAATGTTGCATCATGTCACCTCTAAGCAATGTCTTAGTTGTACCCTGGAAAGACTCTTTTATTGCTCTGTCATTCCTAAGGCTTCCAGGGGTGTGGTAAATGGTAGGAAGAATGGCCATGGTCTTGTGAACAATGCCACACCTTCTTTGTTATAATGTGGATTCACTGTTCTAATGTATTGATTCCATGTCAATGCATTAAACATTTTGTAATTCTCTAAGAATGGTGCTGCCTGAGGTCTTACTGGAAAAAAAAAGAAAAAGCTATTTTTTTTTTAAAGATTTTATTTATCCATTTGACAGAGAGAGATCACAAGTAGGCAAAGAGGCAGGCAGAGAGAGAGGGGAGGAAGCAGGCTCCCTACTGAGCAGAGAGCCCGATGCGGGACTCGATTCCAGGACCCTGAGATCATGACCTGAGCCGAAGGCAGTGGCTTAACCCACCGAGCCACCCAGGCGCCCAGAAAAAGCTATTTTTAAGCAAGATAAATCTCTGTCCCGGCTAAGCTGGAAGGGAAATAATGCAATCCTTGGCCACTAAGTAATAATTTACTTTCTCATGTGCGCTATCATATTGGTCTTTTTTGGTGTCAAGCTAGACATCTGGCAAGGATAATACCTAGATCAATTGTTATGATTATGAGCTATAGTGTTGGAATTATGCATGGCCTCCGTACCTGCCACTATGGCAGCCATTGTGCCAGCACTGGGGGGTGGGGTGCAATGACATAAGCTGGGTCATTTTAATTGGCAAATTCAATTTATCTGATTGTCTGATTGGCTGATTTAGCTGATTGGTTTTTACTGCTTCTATGGTGGATGCTGTCTAGTGAAGGTTAGCGTGTAAGACATAAATCTTTACATTCCATTCCCACTACCGTCAGTCCATCGATGTATGTCCTCATCTAATCTCCTTCCAATTATTCGGTTTTTCTCTCTCCATTTGCCTAAATAGCCAAGCTGCTCACTGCTATCCATGAGGGTTAATTTTAACCACTTTTCATATCACCCAAAGTAGATTACCAAAAATTCTTCCTGAGGATCTTCCACTGGGAGAATTTCCCCTCAAGTCTCTCTTTCATGGATACACCTGAGTGAAGCTATTATGCGTTTTCAGCTTGTTCTATTATACAAACTACCAATCTGTGAAAAGAACTTGAACTTTTCTTCCTTCATTAGCTCATCATAAGGGACCTCACACACAAAAAGTCATAGTCAAAGTGCTAGATGACATGGAAGTCGTAGCCATCTTCTTGTGTAATTCGCTGTGACTTTTGTCCCTACTTATCCTTGATCCTAGATATATCACTTCCATTTTTATAATGTTTTGTTCCTAGGAGCACCCTAACTTATGATTTGGCAGATCTGACATAACTCAGTATGTGGAAGACAATTTGAGCTACATGATTACTTTCTTCCCCTGATCAGGGACTCCATCTCTCACAGTGCCAGTAGCAAGGCAGGTTTTTATTGTGGTTGTTTGTTTGTTTGTCTTAATGATGTATAATTCTGTGCTACAAAGGACATGAGTTTGTTCCAGTACCTTAAAAACCTCTATATTTTGGTTCTCCTCTTAGTATTTCCCCCCAAAATAAACATGGTAATTTTTCTTGATATATATAGATACAGATAATCTATAGCTGTTATCTATAGATATATAGACATCTATATATAGAAATATATATATGCATATAATGTGATATATAATATACAATGAAATATTAATGTATAATTTAATAGATAATATTTATAATATAGAATGTAATATATTATATAGAATGTAATATATATTATATAGAATGTAATATATATTATATACAATGTAATATATATGTGTGTGCATACATATATAAATATATGTAAAATTATAGGGCCTTTTAGATATTGTGAGATAAGAGCTAGAACTGCTTTTCCTGCAGCCACACAATACTTTTTCCACTATGAACTCTACAAAGAACAAGAAACTTTCCATGGAAGTCAGTAATTGAGCTGGAGCTGCATTTCTAAGTAGGGAGGTGCATTGTCAAAGTGTGAAAAAACTTACGAGGCATTGTGCTTTTTAGTTGTGTGAGGGGTGACATGAAATAATCTGTCCTTTATTTTAGAGGGAGATGTCCTCATGACCCCAGACTACCGGGCATCAAAATTTCATTAATGTAATACACCTTTAGATACACCTTTAATTATTTGTAATGTTAATACATTATCCTTCTTGCTCAGTTCAAGTCATTGTCTTGAGACAATGTTGTTCTAATATGTTGTTCTGCAGAAGATGCAGATGGTACAGGTGCTTTTAACTTTATAACAGAGAGTGGTACATTAATATGCCCTAGGACAGGTGTAAATAATACGGTTTCTATCACATATGAATCTGAACTGTTTCTGAGCCTCTCTCCTGATAGATACAATGCACCTTAAGCTGTGATAATCTCCTGTACAAGAAATATTTCTTTAACTTTGCAGTAATCCACCATCATGCTCCAGATCCATCTTGGTTTCAAAGGCTCAGGATGATAAAATTAAATAGGATGTGATAGGAGTCACTATTATTCATCCTCATCTTTTACCTCTTCACAGATAGCACCAATTTCTGTCGTTTTCTCAGGGATTTATTTTATTTTGAAAATATGTTTTCTCACGGGGCGCCTGGGTGGTTCAGTTGGTTAAGCCTCTGCCTTCGGCTCGGGTCATGATCTCAGGGTCATGGGATTGAGCCCTGCATGGGGCTCTCTGCTTGGCAGAGAGCCTGCTTCCCTCTCTCCCTCTGTCTGTCTCTCTGCCTACTTGTGATCTCTGTCAAATAAATAAATAAAATATTAAAAAAAAAAAAGAAAATATGTTTTCTCCAGAAGAATGAATTAGTTTTAGAGGTATCCCTTTAGACTATCTGACACAGCAGCTTTTACTTTACCAGCAAATGAGCCAAAGTGGAGTATCTGCAAAGTACCAACTATCTCCTTTCCTATTACACATTCCAAGACTAAAAAAATAACTGTGCATGTACCAGTAGGTGAACAGCATGCCAGACTTTGCACAGGACTCCATTTACCTGTCCTCCTAACACTTCTGCTCTAATAGGGAAAACATGATTATGCTTTGGGTCCTGGATATTAATATGAACAGCCCAGCAGGACTTGAAACAGTGTTGTCTCTGCCTTCATGTATGCTCAACTAACTAAATGGCTGTAGGTTGCAAATTCATTATGGATATATTGCAATGAAATTATAGAATATTTCTTCCTGGGGACCTGAATTTTCTTCCAGTTAATAGGTTTGGATCAGGAAAACCAGCTCATTCTGGAAACTGAACAATACATTGTGACTTTGGGGGGAAGCTACCTCAGCCTCCTGATCATCCATTCTTGCTTTCTTCAGATTTTATGGATTCATCACCACTCTTGCTGGCTACCTCTCTCCTGCCTCAGGGGACACCATTTTCTTTTAACTGTCTCCCTGTGTCTCTATGAGTTAGAACTTCCTAGTTGCTATTCACCCTTGCCTTTCATCAGACCTATCATTTTTCTGATCATTAACTGCCACCACTTGGCTTCCATGATTTCTGGATTTTACCATCCCCACAACTATCAGGGAGCTGAGCTCAGTCTGTAATAAAATCTCTTGATATCATTACTGGCTTAGAGAGAACAGCCACCATCAAATTTCTCAATTTTGTCTGTGTCCCTCTCAGAAAAAAATTCCTTAATTCTTTGGCATTAGCAAAGATATAGGCAAGTTATGGGTTTTTTAGCCATCTAGAGTATGTCCATGATAGCATGCTCATTTACTAGTCCTTTTAAACAACTGTCTTAGTGAGTCATAATTAATAAAATAAATCATAAATCACATATGTTTCAAGTACACCACTTGGTAATTTTTGACATTTACATTTATCTATGGAACCATCACCACAATCAAGATAACAAATCTATACTTCACCCCAAAATATTTATAATCCCCTATGTGAATCAGCCTCCCCACTTGTGCTACCACAACATCTCGTCTCCGTGCTACCGCTGAATTACTCTTTGTCACTATAAGGTTAGCTTGCAATTTTTTTGTTTTTAAATGAATGGAATTTTTCATAAGCTATATCTAAAAAGCTGAAATTTACTGTGTGCAAACAAACTGATAAAAAGATTAAATATTTGATCAGTTTAAAAAGTGTTTCTCATTTAGCACAAGGTCATGCTGCTAAACAGTTGCAGATCTGGGGATCCAATTTAACCAGTCTGACTCCAGAACTTAGTTTTAAACCATTTTAATTAAAATATAAATTTATTTTAATATAATAAAATATTATTTTAATATGCTAATTTTTAAAATTCACTTACTATGAATCAGAAACTTCCAGAATCTCAACATATTATTGTAGCAGTGATGTCCTTTGCAACTCAAATGCTCATACTTCATAAACATAAGACATCTGTCAGTAAACTCTCATGACTTATTTAATCTTCCAGGTTGCCAAAGACACAAGCACAGCTATTACAAGTAGTTAAGTTTAAAAAGTCCTATCATGTTAATTTCTAAAGTGCAAAATTGTTTGGGTGATTATAATTACATATTAGTTTACATCAAATATTACAGTTGGTAGTAACCAAAGATCACACAGTCATAGAATACAGGAACTTAATGAAGTTCCAAAGATTATTGATATAATGTCTCTAGTTGACAATTAAGGAACTCAGAGTTCATAAAGGTACATGACTTGTTGGATGTTACACAGTTCCTTAGTGGAGAAAAAGTCAGAACTAAAACCCAAGTTTCCTGATTTGGACTAACATCCTCTCTTCACTCATATATGATAATATTTGTGCTGAGAGTCCACACTATCAAGGATACTTGATGAGAGAGAATGATTTTGTAAGTAAATCATGAGGTAATCAACTTAAAGTGCTCTTATCTGTATTGATTTCTATTTTCCTACCTTATAGGAAGTATATCCCAGTTGAATTATGAGAAGTTTAGCAGAAGTAGAATATTAGTAGAATTATTATAAAGGTAGCTCTGATAAGGAAATTAGTAACTCTGACAGTCATGTTTTGCAATATAAGGTAAATCACTTAACCTCATTTTTATAATAGACTAAAACTCTATCTACATATTGCTGCACAGGAAAGAGAGATGAAATTTCACTCCTCAATGCATGTAAAAAGGCAGAAGTACTCTCTTATTGCCTCTTTCTAAGTGGTGAGGTTACTTCTTATATGGTCGTTTGTCTTAGTAACTTGAAAGATATTGTCATCAGATTAGAAGCTTATATATATTTTATGGAAATTTGCTGAATATGCCATCCATATTAAATCTTGTTATAGGAAAAGTCACAATGACTCCACATTGTTAAATGACGGTTTTCAAAATAAGTTTAGACATTAGTCATTAAAGTTATATCAACTTCCTCTCTAATACTAGAGGTAGTTAATGAAAAGTATGATTTTTGAAATTTTAGAATTAGTTTTACATTAAAGTGAAAGAATTAGGTAAAAGTAGGAAGGCAATTTATTTAAGTCCCATGCCCACCTCAAATATACTCTTATTGTTGGATGTAAACTTAAGTTTGTTCTTTCATAAATCACAGATAGCTAGTGGTGTCATTTGAGAAGAAGACCATTATAAAGTACAAACATATAATTTATTTGTCATTTAAATTATTTTTTTTAACAGAAAAAAAAAGAAAAGTGAATAGTGCCTATTACAGATTAAACTGTGTCCACCAAAAAATATGTTGCATTTCTAACCCCCATTAGCTCAGAATGTGAATTTATTTGATAACAAGATTATGGGAACAAGATTTGGAAGTAAGATACATTATTAGCCAAAAATAAATTCATACTGGAGTACAAAGGACCCTGAATCCCATGTGACTGGTGTCCTTATAAGAAGAGGTGAAGATGGGTCACTTACGTGGCTCAGTTGATTAAACATCTGTCCTTGGCTCAGGTCATGACTTGAGGTGCTGGGAGCCTCACATCAGGCTCGCTGCCCAGTGGGGAGTCTGCTTCTCTATCTGCCCACAACCCCCAACCTACTCCTGTTCTCTCTCTCTCTTGCTCTCTCAAATAAATAAATAAATAAAATCTCAAGGAGAATAAAAAGAAGAAGAAGAAGAGAAGAAAGAGACAAAGGGGAGATACCTGAGAGGGAACATTGAGTGACAATTGAGGCAGGCACTGAAGTGAAGCCATTGCAAGCCAAAGAGCCCAGGATCCTAATAAACCACAAGCAGCTAAGAAGTAATAAGGAAGGGCACTCCCCGACAGGTTTCAGAAGAAGCCTTTCCCTCTCAACATCTTGATTTGGGACTTCTCACTTCCATGACTGTGAAACAATAAATTTCTGTTCTTTTAAGCCATCCAGTGGTGGTACTTTATTATGGCAGTCCTAGGAATCTATTAAAGTGACATTTGTCCCATTGATCAAGACAGATCTAGAGACTTATATGTAAGATGAACTTCAATTTCCTAAGTAATCTGGGAATTTAGAGAATGTGTTTTGCATACATAAACTGGTCATGGTTTTTATTGTTTTATTTTTTGTTTGTCTTTTTTGTTGTTGTTTGTTTGTTTTGTTTTGTTTACTATATAATGCTTTGGTATCATGGAGCCTCATGGCCCTACAGAGGTATTGCCCCTCCCAGAGCCAGCTAATTCCTAGAGATAGCAATTTACCTGAGAGCATGCCTCTGATGTGTAAATAAACAATCTTAAATCCATAACACCAATCATTTACCTTCTCAAACTCTTACATATTATGCCAACTTTGCCCCTGACCCAAATCACCAGAGGGTCAGGTATCAAACAACTAGAGACCACCCCTATAGATAGAGCCCACTGGAATTATTCAAACTATCTCATCCTAAATTTGCACAGCATTACCCACTCCTTCCAGTGAAAACCACAATAAAAGATCTGGCCCTTGCTTTTTCCTGGCTCCATTGGCCTTCTGATCAACCCTGTTGCTAGTTCTACAAGGCATGGTGTGCTTTCTTTTTTGAGGAATTGTAATAAACATCTTTCATGCAGTAGTCTCTGTCTATTACCCTCCAGTCCTGATTAAAACACAAAATTCCAAGTATGTTTAAAAACATGCATTAACTTTCCTGTATAAATGAGTCCAACTGGTATTAATACTGATAGAAATAGAGCCAAAATTACATTATATTTCCTTGAAAAAAATAAAAAAAAGAAAAGAAACGCTGAATGGTAGCCTATACTTTATCTAAAGCTCTATATTTGCACAAAATTCTATCAACAAGAAGGGCAAATTCTATTATATTGGAAACATCCCCAGGCTAGAAGATAGAACCTTAGTGTTTTTGGTTTTTGTTTTGTTTTGTCTGAACTCTGCCATTAACAAATAGTGTGTTCCTGAGTAAATCACATATATCTGTACTCACTTTCCTCTTTTGTCTGATCAGCATAATGACATTTGTCCTCTCTATCTGACAGGTTATCTGTGAGTAATGTTTCCTCAGGCATTTACTGAAATTCTACAATGTGGCAATCAAGTTGCTAGACCACTAGACCATGTACAAAGATGAATGAGCTTGACATCCACCATTAAAGAAAATGAAAATTATACGTAAATGTGCCTTGGAGAGTTAAAACAGTTAGAGACATGGGACTAAAGGCCCCAACAGTACACCATACAACTTGTTCCCAGATTTGATTAACTTTGGATAGTAAGTACCAGGAGCTTTTCTAAGAAACTCAAATTTTATACCATCTATGTTCTCTACATAAAATAGTCTCTATCCATTACAGTACACAGGGTTTTTTTCCTTTTTTCCTTTTTTTCCTTTGTATACCCGAATTCTATGGATTTTTTTCTAAATTGTGGAATGTTTTCTCCTCCACACGTAAGTGGTAAGTATTGCAAAATGGTAGTAAATGTGTATGTGTGTATGTGTGGATAATTTCATGTATTCACTAAATATGTGCATTAGAGTAGTAAATATTATTGAAATAATATTTGAAAATTTTAAGTTGTTATAGACCTTATTTTGTAATATTAAGTAAAATTATAAAATATTTTATGATATTCTCAGGGTTATTTATAACCACATAATAAAGAGATATAAAAAGTTAGTAACAGTGATTTTCTTTGGTGAGATGAAGACTAATTATTCCTCCCATCCCCCAATTTCTAGATTTTTAAAATTCTGAACTATGATATCTACTTTGGAAATCATAATCCTTGCAAAATAAATATATCTATTAAATTGGCCCATTCCACAGCATTTTATATAAAAGGGTGATAGCCTTCAAAAGCATCTTTCAAAAATGTACTTTTTAACTTATTTCCAAAAAATTGCATTTTATCTTGGGCATTTAAAAATGACCTCTGTAGAATGAACCCTAGGATATTAAAATAAATAGAAAAAAACCCTTTGCCTAGTAAGCTATATTCAAAAAATGGAAGAAAGTGTGCAAGGAAAATTACTTAAGCTTATCATTCTTGAAGTCTCAGCATTATGTAACTGAGCTTTCAGAAATATATTTAACCTGAATTTTTGAAGCTTCTACCATATGATTATAACTAATATGGGTGATTTTGCCCAAATCAAGTTTGACTTCACTCTTCTGGCCCATAATGCTGCATATTTATTTCTAAGATATACTCTATGCTAAATTGGAGGAAACACAAATAAGTTATTTTTAGGATTTAGTCCCTTATTTGAAATCTTAATATCAGTTTTCTTATTATGGAAGTATAACTGTATAATTCACAGAAGAAATTATTATACATTTTTCATATTCTCTCATATGTAAAAGTTTATTTTCTGATTATCATATATATATCATCAAAAGCAGATACTATAATTTAAAAATTTATCTCTAAGTTAATTCACCTTTTAAATTTTATTTTGTGTCATTGTATTTTTCATTAATACTTATAATCTTAAATCCTTTATTTTATTTATTTTCATTATCTTTTTTACATTTGTTAAAAAGGGAGTTGAGGGAAATTGGAAAGGTATATGAACCATGAGAGACTATAGACTTTGAAAAACAATCTGAGGGTTTTGAAGGGGCGGGGCGTGGGAGTTTGGGGGAAAAGGGAGTTGAGGGAAATTGGAAAGGTATATGAACCATGAGAGACTATAGACTCTGAAAAACAATCTGAAGGTTTTGAAGGGACGGGGGGTGGGAGGTTGGGGGAGCCAGGTGGTGGGTATTATGGAGGGCACATATGGCATGGAGCACTGGGTGTGGTGCATAAACAATGAATTCTGTTATGCTAAAAAGAAATTAATAAAGAAAATCATTCTTAAAAAAGAATGCTCACATGGAGACATGAGTTTCTCAAAATGTACCCTTCTGTGGGTTTGTTAGCATCTACTCTTAAATGACCCATCTTGCTGGAAGTGTTAATTACGTTTGTGAGCATGTATCTACAAAGTTGTGGGCTGCTATCATTTCAACTGGAAACTCTTGAGAGGCAAAGACCATATCCATTTGATGCCCCACATCTACATAATGTTTGATGGTATCCAAACTACAGTACATTAAACAGCAATTCAGAAAAAAAAAAAAAAGATTTATTTATTTGTTTTAGAAAGATGGAGGGAGAGAGAGAGAGTGCACACAGGAGGGTAAAGGGCAGAGGGAGAAAATCTAGCAGACTCCCCCCTGAGTGCAGAGTGAATCACTGGCCTCTTGGGGCTTGATCCCACTATCCAGGAGAACATGACCTGAGCTGAAGCTAAGATTTGGACATTTAATGGACTGAACCACCCAGGCATCCCTTTTACATTTTTTAAATACACAATGTTACATTAGTTTCAGATATACAACACAGTGATTCAATAAGTTATGCTATGCTCACCACAAGTGTAGCTACTATCATTATCATATGATGTTATTGTAATACAATTTACTATATACCTTATGCTTATTTGTAAGTCATCCCCGTGACTTATTTATGTCATAACTGAATTAAAATCTTTTAATATGAAGGTTTTCTCTACTACACACTTAAAAAAAATTACTGAAATTCAAAATGTATCAGGGCACCTGGGTGGCTCAGTCATTTAAACATCCAACTCTTGATTTCATCTCAGATCATGATCTCAGGATTGTGGGATCCAGCCCTGCATCAAGGTCCATGTTAAGCATGGAGCTGGCTTAAATTCTCTCTCGCCCTCCGTTCTGACCCCACTCCGGTCCCTCGCTCTTTCTCTAAAATTACAAATAAATCTTTTTTTAAAATTCAAAATTTTTAGTAGCAAAACAGATAATAAACTGCATACTCTTTTAGAAAAGGAGTCACATATTTAATATCACCTTATTGTATGTACTTAATCATACTTTCATAAAAAATAAGTTTAGCTAAAATTTTGAATTTCTTAATTAGACTTTGAACATCAATCATATTTCATACTAAAGTTTTCCAGTTTTCCTTCCAGAATATTACTGGGTTTGGGGGAGAAAGAGTTCTAGAAGTATTTTAGGAATTGGAACAGATAAGAAAGTGGCTTGCTTTGTGCCACAGTCTGCCCCCAGAACTCCTTTATTGCTTTATTGAGTGAGGATGGAGGAAGGCTTTAGGGCAACAATATATTGAGGGATGTGGCTCAGATACATTTCTTGAAGATTTGGTCCCAAATCACTGCATATGAAAATAAGACTTCTCTGAATTTTTAAACAATGACATAGAGTACTAATGACTTGGCTGCTTAGAGACACCCTTATCCTTCTGTTGACAGTGCCACTTACTTCTTTCCAGAATCACAGAGAATAGATACTGAGAAAAATCACAAAAGGCTCTTTTCTAAGATTGATAGTAGAATAAACAGTCTGATGCTAGGTCATCTCTTATGCACAGAGCTAAATAAGAAGATCAAGACAAAATATTCTGCAAAATCAGTAAGCAACAATGAGCACATATAACACCCTTGATTTAAAGGTAAAATATAAAAGGCTTTCTTGAGAAACCCATGTTTGATTATGATTTATTTTCTCATACTGGTAATGGCATAGTCCTAGATTAGAGAGTTATGAGTTAGAGAAGTTTGACATTCTATTGTAATTCAATCAATAAAATGTTATTGAATGTTTAATGTCTCATTCCATTCTATATATTAAAAATACAATAAAGAGGGGTGCCTGGATGCCTTGGTGGGTTAAAGCCTCTGCCTTCAGCTCAGGTCATGATCCCAGAATCCTGGGATCAAGCCCTGCAATGGGCTCTCTGCTCAGCGGGAAGCCTGCTTCTCCCTCTCTCTTTACCTACTTGTGATCACTCTCTCTGTGTTAAATAAATAAATAAATAATAAGATCTTTAAAAAAATAAAGAAAGAGTCATAATTCTTAATTGTAACTCTTTTGCTGTAAAATTTTGCAAAGTGATATAAAGATTTAAAAAACTATAAATAATATATTTCCACATAAGTACTTGAACAGTTTGTGCTAAAGACTAATTTCAAATCTAAATGATTCAAATTATTGTTTTTAATAGTGTTAATATTCTCTGTGATAGCTAGTTACGCTATAGATAATTATTATTAGAACACAAGAATACAAAATTTTGACCTTAACAAAACAGTTGTGAACAATGAAGTCTGATGTCACACTTACAGAGAGTAATTTCTCACCTACATAAAATATTTAAGATCCAAGAACCTCAACTAACCCCAAAGAAAGACAAATAAAAAGAAAGCCATAAAGGCAGATCTTTTCAGTGCTTAAAACAAAAAATAAAGAGTAAATCTTGAAAACATCCAAAATAAAAAGAGACAATATACAAACTTCTCACCAGAAACTGAAAAGGCCAGAATACCATAATAAAATCTCTAACGTGTTGAAAGAGACTCCCCCCCAAAAAAAATCTAGAATTCTATACCCAATAAAATTATCCTGTAAAAAATTTATTTTTATTTATTTATTTTTATATAAAGAGTTAGCATATCACCTAATATGTAGTAGGGCTCAGTATGTGTTATCTACTGTTGATATTTGTATAAATATCATGTTATATTTTCCTATGGATTTTTTAATTTAATTTTTTTCAGTGTTTTTTAAATGAAGATTATCAGATAAGTGGAGAATTAGTAACCAGCAGAACTTAACCATAAAAAATTATTAAGAAATGGCATAAAATGAAATATCAGACCTAAGAAAGAAGAGTACCATGAATGGTACATAATTTATTATTTAATATAATTTAAAGTCTTTTCTAAACAATTCTTCATTCACAAACTTGATGTAAGTCCACAAAATTTTCTATACCTTGCCAAATAAATCTTCAATGAAAACTAAATTAAGAAAAACAAAGCATGGCAAATGTACAGCTTTTTAGCTTTAAGGATATTAAAGAATTCAATGATGTATTCAAGATTTAGTTTTAGGTTTAGGAACTTTGATGCTTTACAGAATTGTTATCTGAGAAATTGCAATCATAACTTCATACAAATGTAACAAGTGACTAAGAATGCCAGAAAATCTTTTCTACTTCCTCTTAATCAAAACAGAGTAAAAATAAATTAAACATACAATGGAGAAGTGCCAAGTCTCTCAGATGTCATTTACAAAGTTAAAGGCTGAATCTTAAAACAAGTGCATAAGCAACACTTTTGAGTTTTGTAACTGGTTTGTGCAGAAATATGTACTTCTGGATTTCTTTTTAAACTGTTTAATAAATGGAATTTATTTTTAAATCAAATTCCTTTTCTTCATGTAATTTCCTTAAAAGATTATTAAATTTTAAATAAAAGTAATAGCATTAAAATTAGATTTATAGCAATATTCAAATGACTATATGACTATAATAGCAAGAAGAGTGTGAGGGAAATGGAAGTATAGCTTGCAAGTGCTACAAATATGAAAATTTTATATGATGTGAGAAATAAAATGTGTAATTTCTTTTTTTTAAGGTTTTACTTATTTATTTGAGAGAGAGAGTGAGAAAGAAAAAGGAGGAGGGGGAGGGACAGAGGAAGAGGGAGAAGTCAACTCCTCACTGAGCAGGGAGCTGGACATGGGGCTTAATCCCAGGACTTCAGGATAATGAACTGAGCCAAAGGCAGACTCTTATCAGTCTGAGCCACCCATGTGCCCAAAATGTGTGATTTCTCAAGTGAAGCGACATGTGGGAATAAATAGTACACTATTAATTCTAAGTAGATTCTAATAAGTTAACAATGCATCATGAAATACCTAAGTGACTGGGGAAAAGGATAGATGGATGGATGGATGGATAGATAGATGGATAGACAGACAGACAGATAGAATAAATATTAAAAGGCCAATAGAGAAATTGCAAGGGGATACTGAAAAAAGAAAAAAATTAACTGAAAAGAAGTCAAGAAAGTAGCAACTGAGAAATAAAAGTAGAACAGTCAAATGGAAAACCAAAGATAAGATGTAATTATAAGTATATTATAAATGGACTAATTTCTGCAATTGAAAGACTACAAGTAACAGACTAGATGTAGAAGGAAGTCCTTACTATAAACTTCTTACTATATGTGCAGATGTATGTATACCAGACACTTGGCTGCAAAGGCAAAACAGATTTTATCTGATCTGTTGCAATATGGGAGGGAGACTTCAGTATAGAACTGAGCTCAAGGGCGCCTGGGTGGCTCAGTGTGTTAAGCTGCTGCCTTCGGCTCAGGTCATGATCTCAGGGTCCTGGGATCGAGTCCCGCATCGGGCTCTCTGCTCAGCAGGGGGCCTGCTTCCCTTCCTCTCTCTCTGCCTGCCTCTCCATCTACTTGTGATTTCTCTCTGTCAAATAAATAAATTAAAAAAAAAAAAAAAAAAGACCTGAGCTCAACTCTGAATACAGCAAGGACAGCTGAGGATTTATAACTAATGAGCAGAGTAACAGTGTCAGTGGAAGGAAAATTACTAAGAAGACAAATAAAAAGTAGAGACAGTCTTGATGAATTGTCCTAACAGGATTATTGCTAACAATAGGTCAAAGACACAGACATCAATAGTGGGGATGATGAACTTGATCAAATATCAAGGATGGGAGGATTCTTGTTAAACTGACTTTATAGGAATCTCTGCTAAAACTGAGTTGGACAGGTAAAGGGCAGGACAGCTACTAAACCTGAGACATAATCAAAAAGAGAGCTGAGAGGAGTCTGCCTAAAGTTTGGTCAAGGAAGGAATCTTTGTCATTTGTACTTTAAAATGTAAAAGCAAAAATAGGATGAAGGGAAATAAATGATAACATATATAAGATAGTAAACAAAAGACACATGGAAGATTATGTGAAGGAAAATGCAATGATACAAAGCAGACTTTGAGAAACAGAATGTAGTATGTTACAATGATAAATACATAAATCCATCAGGAAGACATAATTTATTGAAAACTTCAAAATAGAGAAAAAATGTATAAAATAAAGGGAAAAGAGAAAAGTTTAACAATCATTTTGAGAGATTTTAAAATGTATTTCAAAGTAATAAAATAAGTAGACAAAATTCAGTAAAACACTAGAACACCTGATCAATGCTATCAACCAGATTGATTTCCATGTTTTTATAGACATTACAGATGATAATAGGAGATGCAGAAATAAATAAAATAAAATAAGACAGTTATAAAAGTTCATAAGCCATTCCAACAAATTAAGAAAAAAGAGAAAAAATGCATATTACTAATATCAGGAATGGAAATGAACACTATAGATGTTATACAAATTAAGGGATTATGATGAAAAATATATTAATTTAGTTGTTCAACAATTCAGCAATTTAGTTGACAATTGAGTTGACATAGACACATTTCTTTTAAAAAACACATTTAGCAAGCATAATTCAAGAACACATGTTAAAAATGAATATCATGTATCTATTAAACAAAGGGGATTTTTATTTAGAGGGGAAAAGGGGGGGGCACCTGGATGACTTAGTTGTGTTTGAGTCTTGATTTCAGCTCAAGTCATGATCTCAGAGTACTAAGATCAAGTCCCATGTTGGACTCTGTTCTGAGTGTGGAGCCTGCTTGAGATTCTCTCTCCCTCTGCCCTCCCCCACTCACACATTTTTTCTCTTTCAAAAAAAGAAAAATGCATAAAACTAAATTTGAAAAAAAGGAAAGGGAAAAAAGTAAAACTTCCTATTTTCATTCAAGAGTACTAAAATAAAATTTAGGGAAAATTTCAGGGAAATTTTTATGCAAACTTTTTCATCAAGTTGAAGAGGGAATACACTTCAGCTCACTGTGAAGTCAGGATAAGCCTGAAACTAAAGCCTGATACATACACTACAAAAATAAAACAGAGACACATATGCTTAAAGAACATAGCTGCAAAAATCTTCAACAAACTTTTATTTTAATAAAATCAAGCAATATATAAAACTAGTAATATTATGTCCTACTGTTTTTACTTAAACATTTGAAAATTAATCAACCTATGTCAGCATTTTAACAAAATAAGGGATAAAAAAACATATGATCATCTTAATGAATGAAGCAAAACTCAACACACTCATTATAAAATTAAATCTGAATTCTTCCATATTCATGATAAAATCACTAAGAAAATTACAACAGAAGATAATGTCAATTTTATATAGAACTTCTATTGAAATATCAGATAGCATCAGATTAAGGGTAAGACTGTATATTTCCATATCATGTACATAAATTGGAAAATTCAGTAGTGTTAAGATGTAAATTTTCCACAAACTGGCTTATAAATGTTATACAACCATTGCAGGATTATTATTTGGAAAAACTGATAAGCTAGAAAAATTGAGAGGAAAATTCAATGGACCTGGAATAGCTAAAGTGAACCTGAAAAAAAAGTTGAAGGATTTACAGAACCCAATTTCAAGATTATAAAGCTACAGACATTAACGGTGATACAATGATGAAAAGAGATAAGGATCAATGAAACAGAATTGTACACCTTGAAAGAGAGTCACATGTCTCTGGACAATTGATTTTCCAAAAAGCTGCTAAGGAAATTCAGAGGAGAAACGATACTCTTCTCAAAAAGGATACTCTTCCATGAATGGTGATAAAAGAATTGGATATCTATAATAGTAATAAAAGAACCTCAGTCCCAGCTTCACACCATACTCAAAAACTTACTCTAAATTGGTCATAGACCTACACATAAAAATGAAATCAGAAATATTTCTAGAAGAAATCATAAGAAAAAAAGCTTTGCAAAATTGGAATAGCAATAAAAAGAACTATTAAAACAAAGTAATGAATTAGACCTTGTAAAAAATTTTTTAATTATCTTTTCAAATGACACCAATAAGGGACTATAAATGCAGTTGAGAAAATATTCAGATTTCAAATATAAGACAAAGGACATTGTCTACAATGTATAATGGACTTCTACATATAATAAAAAATCAAACAACCCAGTAAATCCCGGGCAGATAACTTCTACAGATACTTCACAAAAGAAAATAAATGAATGGCTAATGAGATAAAAAAGTGTTCAATGGATACAAAGTTTCATTTATGCAAGATGAATAAGTACTGTACAGCAGAGTCTATAGTTCATAATACTGTATTACATACATACTTAAAAATTTGCTAAGAAGGTAGTTCTCATGTTGTGTTCCTATCACAAAAATAATTATAATAAACAAAGGATGAGAGAAAATTTTGGGAGCAATGAATATATTTATGGTATAGACTGGTGATTATTTCAAAGACTCATACTTATCTCCAAACTCATCAATTTGTATACATTAATTATGCACAGTTTTCTGAATATCAATCATACCTCAACAAAGTGTTTAAAAGTATATTCAAAACCATTAGAGATCAGGGAAATGAAATTAAAATAGTCCAATTCTAATCTCACACATGCAAAAATAGATAAAATAAAAATTGTTGGCAAGGACATGGGGCAATTTGGTCCATCATAGTGTGAATGTGGTACAACTACTTTGAAAACCAATTTGTAAGTTTATTATAAAGTTAGTCAGGCAGTTAGTATAGAACCAGTCCACCCAGCGGACTTACAGTCTGTTTATATGTCCACAAAAAGTCTTACACCTAATTATTTATAATGAATTTGCTTATAACATTCTAAATGTAATCAACTCAAATTCCATCAACAGGCGGATGATGAACAAATTGTGGTAAGATATCAGCACAAAGGAAAACTGCTCAATGATAAGAAAGAATAATCAACTCTTAAATATAACATGAATGAATCTCACATACAGTATGCTGATTAAAAGAAGACAGATATCAGCTAGTACTACCTATTTCCATTTATAAATATTTAAAACTGGTAAATCTAATATATAGTGATAGAAATTAAATTAATAGTTACCAGGTGAAGGGTAGGTGAGATTAAGTGTAAACAAGTATGAGGAAACTTCCTGTTTTTTGTTGTTTTTTTTTTTTAATCTTGACTGAGGTGGTCATGATACTGGTGTACACATTTGTCAAACTTTCCACCAAAGCTTGTATGATTTATCAGATGCATATTTATCTTGATAAAACTGATTATAAGAAAAACAAAAAATATATAAAATATTCATTTTATTTTTATGTAAGTAATAAAAGGGAAAATTTGGCTTGAATGGAAAATTATAAATACATTTTATAACTCTATTATTTATCTCATTTTAAATTGTTGTTATAATGTAGTCACACATGTTAAATTTCCCTGGTGATCCCCTGGTCATTAAGTTCCTCTTTTTTTTTTTTTTTTTTTTTTTTTAAATTTTACCATATTGTGCAATATTGTTATTTGACTTTTTTTTTTTTTTGCCCATTTTTATTTATTTATTTATTTATTTATTTTTTATTTCCAGCATAACAGTATTCATTATTTTTGCACCACACCCCGTGCTCCATGCAATCCGTGCCCTCTATAATACCCACCACCTGGTACCCCAACCACCCACCCCCCGTCCCTTCAAAACCCTCAGATTGTTTTTCGGAGGTTCCTCTTTTTTAATGAAGTTAATGCCTAAGCATAGTATTTTCCCCTGTACATTTTTTTAAGGCAATGATCTATTTTATTATTCTCCATTTTCCTCAAGTCAAACAGTTAAAAACCTCCAATCATCTTTCCTCAAACTGTACAAAGCCCAATTGTTACATCTTCTTTCTTATCCCTGGTCCTAGAAATAAGAAGCCACAAACCAGTAGAGAGCTACCCAGAGAGTATCAGTAAAAATCAGGAGGGCAGGAATCTGGACATTGTTTCTTATGACCAAAATACTTCTTTAAGAAAGGGAAATACTTTGGGTGCCTGGGTGGCTCAGTCAGTTAAAAGTATGCCTTCAGCTCAAGTCATGATCCCAGGGTCCTGGGTCAAGTCCTGCAATGGGCTCTCTGCTTAGTGAGGAATCTGCTTCTCTCTCTGCCCCTCCCCTCTGCTCATGATCTTCTCTTTCACACACATAATCACTCTCTCAAATAAATAAATAAAACAACAAAAAAGAGAAAGAAAGGGAAATAATTTGAGCCAAATTCCTAGTTGAAAGTGTTTAAAGCAATGACCAGAAAATGTAACTACTGAGGGCAAAACAATGGTAAGATCCCAGTCAAAACAGGGAAGATCTTTCTAACGAGCCTTAAAAAAATGTATATAACTGCCATTTAATGTCCTTGGCATCACAAAAAAATATCCAAGCATTTAGGAGTTACGTTAAAGAAATGTCATCAAATCTAACAGAAAGGTAGTGAGTGGTCTTTGGATTCACATAGTATTAAGTTAGATACTGACTTAGCAACTGCTACCCAGGTCATCTTGGAGAAATTAACTTCTTTGGGCTTTGGGCTTCATCTTCTCATATATAACATTGGATAATATTATCTTGGGTTTTTGTGAAGATTATATATAATATATGTGAATCATTTGGCTCTTATTGTTATACTTTGTAACAGTGTAGAGTGCTAAATTAGTTCCTCTCCCATTTTAGATTTTATGATTCCACGTTTGCTAAGAGACCAGTCAAAATACATAACATTGCTAAAATGCAATTATTCTTATGCAGCACAATAATTACTTTATTCTTTCATTAGTCAGAGGTTGCTAGAGAAACAGAACCAATAGGGTGTGTGTGTGTGTGTGTGTGTGTGTGTGTGTGTGTGTGTACAGAGTGAGTGAACCATAGAGACATACAGACAGAAAAGCAGAAAGACAGACAGAACAAAGAAAGAAGGAAAAGAAGGAAGACAAATGATAAGTAAATTATGGTCAGAGGAAGTCCCAATAGGAGCAGTAGGAGCTCTGTGTCTGTGCACACAATGACCATTTATTTCAGTGTTGGCTAAGCAGGAGAGGACAAGACAATCAGACACCACAAAGAAAAACATCATTGGGAAGAATAGCTGCCAAAACATTCCACTAATTAAAGCTCTTGGCTTCCTGCAAATACAGGAGAGGACAGCACACAACAGCTTTTCTACTGAGCTTCATTTATTATAAAATTTGATGAAGACGTTCCTTGTCTTTGAATCAATAAGGCTTTACAAATCACAAGGTTTTAAGTCTGCTGTTATACATACATTCCATTCTGTCTTATTTTTAAAATGTGTAAAAATATTTCAAAGTTCAAATGGAAGAATAAATATATCTATATATATATATTTATTAGACAAATTAGACAAATGCAGATTAACTTTGTTTATTCAATGCAGGGATCCTTGTGTCTTCTCACAACCAGCCAGGCACTGTGCTAGTTGGGCTATGCAGATATACACTTTCTAACTTGGTGGACTTCACAGAACAGGCATGATGCTAGAGGCATAAATCACTGTATAGCAAGTAATACTTTGAACTCTGAATCATTGCACCTTTCTTTCTTGATTTTCATCTATTCGGCTCCTCTCCAATGATTCAGTTATCCATTATTCCTGAGGAAAATTAACATTTTGATAGGGAACCCAAAGAAGAACAACAAGAACAATATTCGGTTTTAGTTTGTTTGTATTTTATTGAGCGTTGTTTCTTCAGTACAGTAAAGGAATGCCTAACCGAATCAGGACGCTATGACAGATAAAGAATGCACAGAGAAAAGAAATTAAAATACTGCTCCAGTCTCACTAGAACCAGACATGCATCATCTGGGCTAAGAGAGGGGAGAAAATGTGTGAAATATCTTATGAGGAAACAAGCTGGGGGAAGCCGGAGATGAAGAGTCCTGAGAAAGCAGAGAGGACCAAGTACAATCTGGAGCCAAAGTCAAGACATTTTGTAGAAGTAAGGTAACCCCACACCATTCAAATGAGCATTGAGTTTGTAGTTGAGTCAAGTCAATTCTTACTGTGTAAAATGAGCAGAAGGCAATTGAAAAAGCAATGCCAGTGTGATCAATGTCCTGTTCAGTCAATCTTTCCAACCAAATTTCCAGAAAACTAGTAAAACTACTATAGAATTCTCTCACAGAGAAAGTAGAGAATAAGAGCATGTATCGTTTGATTTATGTGCTTGGGGGTACCTGGGTGGCTCAGTGGTTAAGCGCCTGCCTTTGGGTCAGGTCAGAGTTCTGGGATCAAGCCCCACACTGGGCTCCCTGTTTGGCAGGAAGCCTGTTTCTCCTTCTCACACTTCCACTTGTGTTCCTTCTCTCACTGTGTCTTTCTGTCGAATAAATAAAATCTTAAAAAAAAATTGATATATGTGCTTGATGAGATTGGACAGTTGTTGAAATATATCTAGTTATAACTGTAATTATACAAAATATTTATGTCTTTAAATTAGATTATGGACCAAAGACCTTAAATGTAGAATTAAAAAGAGGTAACTAAAATATCTGAAGAAATAGAAAGTCTTCATTAGAGAAGTTGAAACACCATGGGATCTTTAAAAAAAAAAAATAGTGTTGAGAAAGGAATCAGCCAAAGATGTCTGAAGGGTTGGAACTTTCAAAAATAACAGAATGGAGGAGTGAATTTTGAATTTCATGTCCAGAGAAGAGTAAGTTTCAAGGCTGAATTTGTTTGGATGCTACAGATGCATTTATGGTGTCTCTGTCTTGTCATTCCAAACTGTTCAATACTACGGAATGTTTTGTTTAAGTAGAATAGCTGAATAAATTGCACATGGATAAGGGCAGAGAGAAGGTCTAGGAAATGTTATGAGAAAGAAGTTTTTTTTAGTATTTCTTACCACATTGAAGAGGTGTGAAAAGAACCATCTCTCATGAGATGAGAGAATCATGTTAAGCTGACATTTTTTCCTTTAAGACAGATTTTCTTTATCAATATTTAAGACAGAGAAATTATGAGATTCAAATGAGATTGACAAGCACATCAAAAGCCTCAGGTCAGTAGGATATACATCAATCATATACTGACACCAATCCTTCAAAGCAAACCATCTAAAATAATGACCAGAAGAGGACATTTCTGGCATTATTAGTACGGAGATTTAGGATGAGACATAAAAATCACAAAAGTAGAGAAAGATAAGATTTTTAACCTCAGATTTAAGCAGCGATAGGTTGATAATTATAAAGACAGTGGATACACATTTAGGTCACATTATGTGTAAGCTACTGTTCTAATGGCTTGCATATTCAAATTCATTTAATCATCTAACCTAACCCATGAGGTAACCATCATTATCATCTCCACTTCACAAATGAGGACACTGAGCTCCAGAAAAATTAAATAACTTGCTCAATAAAATAAACAAAAACAAAAAGTAAGAAAACTTGTTTGTTGTTAGTCAACAAGTGCTTAACTGGATATTTGTGGTTAGATGGACCCTTGTTAGGTTTTTGTGTTCTTATCCAAAATGCTATACTGTATTTATAAATTGAATTAATAATTTAAATTTTTCTTAAAGGCTGTGGTAAATATCTTTTCATTTTCATTTTTTAGACATTCTTTAAATTACAGTATATAGTGAAAAGAGGATATGGACATTAATTACTGAATTTCTTTTAAAATGCTTTATTTTGGCTTTAAAATAATTACCTATATTTTAGATTAAAGGTTTTAGCATTACATACATACATCATGTATTATCTTTAGATAATATATTTTAAAAAGAGTAAACGATTTGAACTAATATCTAATGTCATTGACCTCAAATCGTACTCTAGAGGTAACTAAGGTAACTTTAGCCTCTTCTAGCCTAAAGCATGGCCAAGATATAAAAGCTATTTATCTTTTTTTTTTTCCAAAAAGTAGAACATGATGAGAGATTAAAGTTGGATAAACACCCAAAGCATTTTAAATATACTCAGTGTACCTCATTAAATTTTTATGTCTACTGAACTTGATAAAATATGATTTTAAAAAACCTTGAATCAGTGTCAATGAATTTGGCAGTTGACCTGCCATGTAATCTGGATTAACATTTATGGAATCAAAATTCTGTGAGTCTAATTATTCTTTTGCAGCTTCATTAAAATGGTGACTATTGCCATTTTTCCAAAAAATAATCTGAATATTAATGGTCATTTTTCTATATAATTAAAAGTAGTAAACTTTGAAAAAAATATATGCATGGATATTTATGAGAAAAACTCATAGATCTATGTGGATATGGGTATATATATATATGTATGTATGTGTATATATATATATATGTATATATATATATACAGGCTCTATCTCTATATATACATATGAGTAAGAATGTGCTTCTACTACAACATAAAGGGTTTCATGATGAAATTTAAAAAAATAAAATAAGTGGTACAAACCTCTCCTTACTAATATAATCAAATAGTATAGAGTATATGGAATAAAACTTAATCCCCTTCTATTCACATTATTATATTAGTTCAATTAGGTATTCAGTGAGCTTTAGGATGTAATGTCCCTTTTGAGAAAAGAAGAAAAAGAAAGGGATTATTTTAGATGGCATTATTAAAGAACAACAATGCATAAGAGAAAAAGGAAATGGTTATTTGATGGAGGTATTAAAAATATAGAACTTGATAACTGAAATTCAATTGCTAGAATAAACTTATGCAATCAGATAATGATTACTATTTTAAATAATGATATTTATTTAAGATATTGAATTTTAGCTTGTATTAATCTACCTGGTCTGGTATAACACAATACCATAGACTCGGTGGCTTAAACAACAGATATTTATGTCTTAAAATTCTGGAGGCTGAGATCAAGATCTAGAAATCCAAGATCAAGGCACCCCCAGGTTGGTGTCTGGTGGAGGCCCTCTTCGTGATCTGCAGGAAGCCACCTTCTTTTTTTTTTTTTTTTTTTTAATTTTTAATTTTTTATAAACATATATTTTTATCCCCAGGGGTACAGGTCTGTGAATCACCAGGTTTACACACTTCACAGCACTCACTAAAGCACATACCCTCCCCAATGTCCATAATCCCACCCCCTTCTCCCAACCTCCCGCCCCTAGGAAGCCACCTTCTTGATATGCCTTCAATGGCGGAAAGAAAAACCTTTCTCCCTTCCTTTTTTTTTTTTTTCTTTTTAAGATTTTAGTTATTTATTTGACAGAGACACAGCTAAAGAGGGAACACAAGCAGGGAGAGTGGGAGAGAGTGAAGCAGACCTTCTGCTGAGCAGGGAGCCCAATGTGGGGCTCCTTCCCAAGACCCCGGGATAACGACCTGAGCCAAAGGTAGACACCCAACCAACTGAGCAGCCCAGGCACTCCTGTCCCTTCCTTTTCTTTTTAAAGCCACTAATCCCATTTTAAGAATCCTATTCTCATGACCTCATCTAACCGTAATTACCTCCCAAAGTCCCCATCTCTAAATTCAGTGACATTGGGAGTTACTGTTTCAATATATGAACTGGGGGGTGGGCACAATCCAGTCTGCAGCATAGTTCTTGACAAAAACATTAGAAATAGACTGTGCATATTCCTTTCTTCAGAAAATGAATAAATGGGGAAGAAACAATTCTCTTCCTCATAATGTTCCTGTGAGGATTAAATCAAATCAGATAAAAGGTATGAAACTCTTAACACAAGCCTAGCTATCGAAAATGGTTGGACCTGGAGGTGCCTGTGTGGCTCAATCAGTTAAGCATCTGCCTTTGGCTCAGTTCATGATCCTAGGTTCCTGGGATCCAACCCCACAGGGGGCTCTCTGCTCAGGGGAAGCCTGCTTCTCCCTCTCCCTTTGTAGGCCACTTCCCCTGCTTGTGCTCTCTCTCTCTGCCAAATAAATGAATACAATCTTTTTAAAAAAATGGTTGGACCTGGGGCGCCTGGGTGGCTCAGTGGGTTAAAGCCTTTGCCTTCTGCTCAGGTCATGATCTCAGGGTCCTGGGATCGGGCCCCGAATTGGGCTCTCTGCTCAGCACGGAGTCTGCTTCCTCCTCTCTCTCTGCCTGCCTCTCTGCCTACTTGTGATCTCTGCCTGTCAAATAAATAAATAAAATCTTTAAAAAATATATTTTAAAAAAATGGTTGGACCTTTATATTATTACCTGTCAAAGAATGAGCTGGGAATTTTTTATGCTTTTTTTTTTTTTCCCAAAATAACTGTGAAGTGAGAATAATCCTTTTTTCACGGGAAAGAAATAGAGACACAGAGAAGTAAACACCTTTCCAAAATCATGCAGCTCTTCTAGGCCAGAGTTAGGATTAGCATCATTGTCTGTCTGACTCCAAGGCCCAGGCTTTATATATTAAACCAAGATACCACTTTTTTCTGCAGGTATTGTCTAAAATATTAGACACTCATATTTTCAAGTGTCTAATATTTTTACAGTTTTAAAAATTATTGGGAGGAGGGAATATAATAGAATATAGCAGAAACTGTGTCACTTTCAAAAAGTGATAATTCATGGTGTACATCAATGTGTTGGTCACCTTCAAGATTACTAGGTAGCTATAGCAGGATGTGGAAATGGAAATAGTGCATTCTGTGATTTTAAAGGTAATTGGTGTTTTGTTGGGTATACAATATTATTTTGCATAAGGAAAACAAATCATCGGGTTTAATAAACAAGAAAAGTGACCCACTTCCCTAGAGAACATGATGGGCCTAAATGAAAGAATGTTAGAGAAAATGTTTATGGGATGGAAGACAGTTGAGTGGGTGATAATTAAGAAAACAAAAGCTGTAAGGAATACTTAGACCTCGGTAAAGTAAATAACATCTGCTAAAGTAAATAACAAAATGAATGATATATCCTGGCTAAGGTTTGGTCTCATAAGACAGGAGATTTCTTAAAGGTCTAAGTTTTCTTCCAATCATCCATAGGAGGTAGTAGCATGGTTAAGGAAGAAGATTTTGGAGACAAACACCATACTGTTGTATAATATGGTTAAAATTCCTAACCACTCTTTGCTTTATATTTTTTTAATAAAATGACACTTACTTCATAGTTTTGTTTTAGTGTTTAAATAAGATTTAAAAAAGTAATGTGCTAGTCCTGAGCTCTGTACATATTCATTATTGTGTGAAACACAGACTTTACTATTTACGCTTCTTAACCTACTTCATTATTTCAGTGGTTCCCTTGATTCTTTCAACAAGCACCTTGAAAAACATATTGCATTACGATTGAGAGATACTTAATCAAATCCATTTTTATTATTAGACAAAAAGCTCAGCTCCTAGACTGGTTAAGACTCACCAAGTAAGAGACTCTAACATTTTGGGGGGAAAAGTCCCCTTTGAGAATCTAATGAAAGCTGTATCTCTTGAGCTTGCCAGATATGGAGATAGTCAGTTAGGATCATGAGCTAAACTGATAGTAACAATAAAGCCTTATTCATTCTGTGTGACAGCAAGAGGCCAAAAGGAAAGGCACCAGCTCCCCAGCATTCCATTTCCCCCCACAGAATGGTAATGGAAGAGGGTCAGGTGACATGCAGCATAGGTGAGACAAATATTCCTACTGCTGAGGAGCACCAAACAAAGATGCATGGCAAAGGTCCTTCAGGGACCCTAGGAGCCAGAAGATGGAGAGAGGAATGACTAGCACTAGAAAACACTGAGTTAGAATGGAGAAAATTGTCTTAGAGACCTCTGATAAGGAGGCCTCAGAGTGAAGAAACACGGGCTGAGATGCAAAGATACTTAGGAGCTTAGCTGGTGTTGGCAGGCCAGAGTTCTAGCCTGAAACTTCCTCTAGAGACTGGAATGCAGTGGCTATATGTCAAGTTCACAGTGCAGAGGTCAGCTTCTCCCCAGGACACCTGCTAGGCTGTGCCATATCATTGCCTATGGTAAATCCTGAAAGATCACTCGTAGGATTTTGGCCAGGAGCCAAATTCCTTAACATTTACATTTTGTAGATACCACATTCTGTTCCATTGTATTTAATGTAAATAAAAACAATATCAGAACAGCTTTTATGATGAATATCTTTTTCATCCCATGAAAAAGTTAATGCCCATTTTGTAAAACAAATACAAACCAAAACAATTATCTTTCCATCTGCACAAAAATACATTTAAACATGAAAGATGCAGTTTAGTGCATGTAAAACATCAGCATTTTGCTGTGGTCATTTTCAGAATAATATTCATGTCCCCCATGGTTCAAAAAAAAAGAAAAATTATGCTTGTTTTTACAAGTTGAAATTTTATATCCGCAAAGATACTGAGTAGGAGCAATAACTAATAATGAGAACTGTGTTTCTGAAGCCCCTAGTATGTATTTGGTACGACCTAAAATTTTTGTTCTGGGTAGTAAGAGTACCCATTAAGGTAGAATCAGAAAATAATTTTATTTTTCCCACTCTTCCTCATGTATTTTCAAACCCAATCAGTGCACTATTGCATCCCAGACATTTGGTTATAAAGGCAATTCTGGGACTTTTTTCCCCACTCTTAGATAGTGAAGTAGAAATATCCAGACCAGCTTCGTCTCCGCACTCCATGGCATTGAACACTGAAGCTGTCCCTCTCTGCTAGCTTGAGATTCCTTTAGACTGCGAGGCCTCGGGTGGGGAAGAGGGCTGGGGTTGACTTTGCAAGTATTCTTCTTAGTTATCTCTCACTCCTTCCCCCTTCCTAGCCAGTATCCTAAAACCCTGGACTGGAACTGAAAGCGCAGGGAAGTCATAAATGAGGGAAGGGCCCAAATTGATTAGCACAAAATAATCTGGATCATATGTCCTCTAGCTATAGCAGAGTTTCAATGCTAATCTGTGTGTGTGTGTGTGTGTGTGTGTTTCTCTCTTTTCATTCATTCTTCCTTTCTTTCTTTCTTTTTTAATTGCAAGTTTTGACAGATAAATTTGACAGAAGATTTGACAATCTTCTCTGGCTGGCCTTATTAAATTCCACCCCACCCCCACAAAAGTGAACACGCATGTGTATCACACACACACACACACACACACACACACGGTAATGTGCATAATAACCTACAACCAGCATCTTATCACACCTCATGCAAGACATGAATTACTCCTGGTTGGCGTTAATTTGAAAAGGCCCCAGTGTGGTTCATGTGACACACAGAATATGCAGGGACACAGGCACCCTTCCCCAGTGTCTGGAAGTGCAGCTGGCTCCCGCCAGAGCCACTCCTCCTCACTTTTCCCTAAGCCTGAAACTTTTTACCCTTTATAGTTCTCAGGTATGGTGCAAACTCAAAATGCATTAGAGGATATATGGCATAAATCCCCTTTTTGTACTGACTTGTGCTGAGGGCAAAGAGTCCCTGTTCACTTTCTTGTGTTTGACATAGTCAAAAGATCATAACCCACCAATAATCCTCTCCAGAGAAATGCCTCTCTCTTTAAATAGTTTCCTTAAGTCCTCAGTGTGAGCTGGTAATGGCAGGGCTTGGCTCACATCAGCGGGCTAGCTCATCACACTGGAATGTGTAGAGTAATGGACAATATTTGCTCTTTTCTCCTGTTTTGTTGCTTCAGTGGAAAATGAGGGAGAGAAGGGGGAAACTTTAGCTTTCAGTTGTTTGTATATAAGCAAACAACAGTTGAGTCTGTACTGCTTTCTAGGGCTGGTGATAAAATGCTTATTTAAAAATCCCAAATCTTTCCTGAGATGCTTTAAACTGAATTTTAGTTGTCTCATTCTTTTGTTTTCAAACAAACAAAACAAAGTCATTTTTGGTAAAGTTTCAGTCATTCTGTAAAAAGAAAAATAAAAAGCTAAAGTGTTTTGGGCAGATTGAACCTTCAAAGGAATTTTGTAGATTTTTAATTTCCCTCAGATATCTATCTACATAAAATTTACAAGATTCTATGACTCCATTCTAGCATGTAACAATATTCCCTCCAGTACAAGGAAGGCTGCATAATTATGTCTCCAAACTACTCTTATTCTCAGAATTTTGGGCAAAAATTCATAGCATTTCAGTATCATTTATGCCATTGCTAGTAGGCTTTTATATATAGAAAGACAGTCATTAATATGGTTAAAAATTTTACTTTATGGTTTAAAGCTTACTATATCATTTATGCCCATCTGTTTTGAGAGTTGGCTTTCATTCCCCCTCAACCTTAGGGGAAAAAAAGGAAACTTTGAAATTCAACTTGTTCTTTGTGACCAATTCTTAGAAATTATGTTGTGTAAAAAGGAACATTATTGGCTCTTTCTATTTTATGAGGGGAAAAAAAAAAAACTCATTCCAAAAGAATAATTCCAGCTCTAGTTCAGATTTAATTAACATCTATAATAGCAGTAGATCATATAACTCATAAGCCTATTGATGGAGTCTTCGATCAATATATATTGATATGTATATATGTAGTGAGTCCCACTGAATCCCAGATCTCCTAATTAGATGTGCTGCCAAATATTACAGATGGTTCATCTGAGAATAAAGTTCACTGATTTTGTTTCCAGGCTAGGTTTAGGTGATTCTATCATTTAATTACGAACATTTAAGCAAATTAGTATCTTCAAAAAGATAAACATTTATTATTTCTACATTCCTGTGGATGAGGAATTCAGGAGTGGCTTAAGCTGCGTAATTCTTTCTCAAGATCTCTCAAACAGTTGTATTTGGGATGTTGTCCAGAGCTGTTGTTATTGAAAAGCTTTACTGAGGCTGAAGCATCTGCTACCAAGGTTGCGAACTCATGTGACTCCTGGAATAAAGCCTCGGTTCCTCTCTAGCTCTTGGCACAAGCTCTCAGCTTCAAGAGGGAAAAATGAAAATCATTTTGTCTTTTACGACCTAGCCTCAGAAGTCACGCCCCATGATTTTTTGCAATATCCTAGTGTTTTACACAGGTCAGCCCTATGTAATGTGACTGCACAGAAGGGACTATTTAAGGGAACACACAAAAGGACTAAAAGCAGGAGGCAGAGATTATTGGGGGCCAAATGGGAGCCTGACCAGCACAGTTTACCCTCAGACCTCCAAAGATAATTCATGTTCAATCCCACAGGCAAAATTAATTTATCCACTTTCATAGGCCACAAAAGTTATGTCTCATTACAGAATCAGCTAAAATCTAGAATGTCCTCGCATGAAACAGGTCAGGTAGAGAGGCAGCTCCTCAGGTTTTGTTCTTTAAGTGCAGCTCCCAAAAATATTCCTTTTAATCTGGAAACCTATGAACTAAAGAGACAAGTTGTCTGCCTCTCTCCCCAAAATACAGCAGTGGAAGAGGTCATAGCTGTAAGATATTTAGGGGACAAATTTTCAGAGGAATGCTGGGGTATCTCCAAATTAAAAGATTATTGCCTTTCACATCTCCTCTTACCAAGAAGAAAGCTCAATTCCTGTTGGCTTCTGAGAGTTTCAAAGACAGTACATTGCACATTTAGGAAAAGTGTCCTGGCTCTACAAAAGTATACAAAAGGCTAACAGCTATGAGTGGAGCCTAGCCTAGAAATTTGTTCTGCATCAGCTCCAAGCTGTGATGCAAGCAGATCTGCCCCTTCAACCATTGCACCTGGCAGATCTTTTGGTTTTGCTGGTGACCAATGGTGAGAAAAGGTATTATATGGACTTGGAGACAATATTCATAAGAGAATCATACCCAGAACACTGGGGTTCAAAAGCAAGTCCATTACATCAGCTGCAGAAATGTCAATGTTTTTTAAAGACAATGACTGACATGCTATTGGATCCTGATAGAGAGGGCATGCCTACCATGGGCACAGGTGGCGCACACCTCAAACTCCTCATGAAACGAGACTTGTTAGTCCTACAAAATCATAAGATGAGACACACTTAGTATTTTAAGTGATATCTGGTTTTTAACATAAGCAGAGACAGAGGGTGCAAACACTTGAGTATTGAGGTAGCCAGCCTCCAATACAGTCCACATGATCCTTCCCTCTTGTATTTCAGACTTTGTATGATCACTTCCCATGCTGTATCAGAGTGGGTCTGGGTGACCAGATTTTGCAGAAGTGATGGTATGTCACTTCCAAGATAAGGTTATAAAAGACCCTGGGACATCTGTTTCTGCTGCATGCACTTCTTTCCTCCTAGATCACTACTTCTGGGAAAATCCAGTTGCCCACGTTGCTGTCAGCCCTTAGGAAAGTCTTACATGATGAGCAACTGAAGCCTTCTGCCAAGTGTGAGTGAAATTAGAGTGGATCCTTCAGTCCCAGTCAAGTGTTCTGAAACTATAACCTCAAATGATAGTTCGGTTGCAACCTTGTCGAGTGACACACTAAGCTAACCTATTCTTCACAGAGGCATGAACACTAATTAAAAATGTTTAAACTTGTGAAACACTGGTTGAATAAGAAAGCATAGTTTTAGCTAGGGAATTAATAAGTCATGGAAATAAAAGGAACAGAACAGGAATACAGTCAATGATGCGACAACAGGCTTGCATGGTGATAGATGGCAGCTATATTTGAGATGAGCATAGCATAACATACAGAGATGCTGAATTATCATGTTGTATACCTAAAACTAATGTAACATTGTGGGTCCAGTACACTCAAATAAACAATCAATAAAAGAGCACGTTTTTAAACTTATATCCCCATACCAAACTTTGCCTATGAGCTATGAATGCATATTACTAGTCCTGTTGTTCATATCTCCCTCTCTTTTTCCATGAAGTCTACTTTCCTTAGAAAATATCTGTGTTCTTAACTTGGAAAATAACACATCACTGCTGATACACTAGTAATAAAAAAATCAAATTGACTCTTTAGTCTAATTTTGTAGGATTATTATTATTATTTTTTTAATTTTGTATGATTCTGGTCATTCTTTTGTCAACTCTTTCTGATTGTTATCTCCACAGCATATCACTTACTTTTATCTACATCATGGAAGTAATTTGATCTTCTAAATGTAACAGTCATTGATTTATTTCATCTGAGAAAATCATGAACAATTTATATGATTATAAAGTGAACATACTTTGGAGAATACTCAATAATATAATGAAAGAAGTAATGACCACTATCTCACCTCCCAGACACAAACACTGCAGCATTTCTAGTATTTCTAGCATTTCCTTTTTCAAATACTTTTATATATGTGGCTACTGGATAGATGGGAAGGTGAGTACTATATAGTGAGCGATACAAGAATCTAAGAATTTTAACCTATCTCCAAATTTCTCCCATTTCAAGGTTTCTCCCCCTTTAAATATCAAATCAAATAACTGGAACTTTTATCCTTGTTTCCATAAACAATCTAGCATATTCCTCTTGATTCAGGATATTTCCCTTAATTTTTTTCTTTGACACCTTGTACTTTATTTATTTATTTATTTATTTTAATTTTTTATTTTTTATAAACATATGTTTTTATCCCCAGGGGTACAGGTCTGTGAATCACCAGGTTTACACACTTCACAGCACTCACCAAAGCACATACCCTCCCCAATGTCCATAATCCCGCCCCCTTCTCCCAAACCCCCTCCCCCCAGCAACCCTCAGTTTGTTTTGTGAGATTAAGAGTCACTTATGGTTTGTCTCCCTCCCAATCCCATCTTGTTTCATTTATTCTTCTCCTACCCACTTAAGCCCCCATGTTGCATCACCACTTCCTCATATCAGGGAGATCATATGATAGTTGTCTTTCTCTGCTTGACTTATTTCGCTAAGCATGATACACCTTGTACTTTAAACCCATTTTTCTGCCCCCAGGATTTTAACAAGCAGATTTCTTAAAGTATTTCAAAATGTCTTCACCCTCTGTTAATTTCCAATGGATTTTTTGGTTTTCCTCAATCAGTGATTAAATTCCTCATTCAGTTATACTTTTGGTTATATCACTTTGTGACTCACTCACTTTTACTGACTGGTTTAACAAGTAATTATGGAAACTTTATCATGCTAGTCACTATGCAAAAGCATTGTAATATAGAGGGGAGACAGAAAACAAAGTTTCCTTTAATCAAGAAGTTAAAACCTAACTCTCTAAGATAAAAGGGCATAGGTGGAAGTTTGCCCCATTCTTTGGCCTTCTTAAATATATTTGAATATCATGTAACATAGGCTGGTAATAATGTTAATTAATTTGACATCTTGCCATAAGAAAATAATTATCTCGACTAATTTGAATTCTCTACTATATCACAAAAAATTGGGTCTCCAGTTCAGGGCAACAATTTGAAATGCATTAAATAATTATCATGAAAAAAAAAAAACATAAAAGACCTGATATGTTAACCTCCTGATCCAGAGTTCCACATGTGTTTAAAGAACATTGCCATATAATTTAATTTTCTTTCTAAATAAACATTGAATCAGTGGTTTGCTATGTGTCACACAGCTTGATTTATATGATAACTCATGAAACAAGTGGATTTAATCAAATTTAAAACTGAAAGGAAGTTTTCTGATCTCACTACTTTGAACATAAATTTTATGTCACACACATCTCTAGTCTGATTTATTAATAATTTAATACTTTGAGTAATACAGTAAGTTAAAGCCAGACGATTATTCTCAAATTTTGATAATCAATCATTAATTTACTATGATGCTTATTTGCATTTTGCCTTTACCTTGGTGAATATTATTTAAGGTTTGTATAAGGAGAAAATAAATATTTGTGATAATAGAAATACAACCAGATGGGGTGCCTGGGTGGCTCAGTGTGTTAAGCCTCTGCCTTTGACTCAGGTCATGATCTCAGGGTCCTGGGATCAAGTCCTGCATTGAGCTCTCTGCTCAGCAGGGAGCTTGCTTCCCCCTCTCTCTCTGCCTGCCTCTCTGCCTACTTGTGATCTCTCTTTCTGTCAAATAAATAAATAAAATCTTAAAAAAAAAAAAAAGAAATACAACCAGATGTGCAGGAGTAGAAATAATAATGGACATAATTTTCATGAAATGTAACAGATGGCTATTTGAACCATCTAGATTTTATGTTCTGACAAACACATAAGATGAAAGGTATAAGAACATAACTAATGGTGAATGCTTGCATAAAATGCTATTTACTAGTGTTTTATGTTTATCTAAGTCATCTAATACTTTCTCAGAACTATACCTAAATTGGCCATAGCTAATTCCACAAACATTTTAAAAGGTCAATTATCCTACAACTAAAGTGGTTGGATTTAATGAATATTTTAAATTTTAATGGTCTACTTTACGTTTGGTTGTGCTTTAAGAGTCAAATTAGATAGAATGCCAACTGAACATTTCATTTGACCCCATGATTCCAGTGGAATAAGTGCAAAAGGACATTTGTAATTATTGTAATGAATTTAGTTTAAAAAGCTACTTTTACTGACTATTTAACATGATGAGATACAAGGGTATCCAGTAAATTTGATACAATTAAAATATCCATGGAAATAAACATAAAGAAATAAGTCCCAATACTATTTAAAAATGAATATAGAAAATCACATGATGGAAATATATATTTATCCATTTATTCTATAATTTGAAATATATTCATTCAACACATTGTGCTAAATGCTGGAGTTAAAAGCCTTTGGAAAAGAAAATTGACCCCTCCCCACACACTCTAAATAATTAAATAGATTATTGTGGGAAGAAAAATCATTAATAATATAAGCATGCTTATGAATATTTAAGTATATACTGAGGTAAGTGCTCTATATGAAAGATGTTTGATTCACTGCAATCTCATAACAAAGAAAGTTTCCTAGATTTTGGAGTTTAGGAAAGGCTTCTTTAAAGTATGTGGTGCTTAAGTTGATATGTTATGGTTTTTTAGGGGTTAACTAGCAAGTAGTTAAACCCTGTAGTGAAATCCAGGCTCTTTGAAAAACCAGGGAGACAGGAATCCTGAGCACAAGGGGAAGAATAGTATATGATCAGCTAAAAGAGGTAAAGTGGAGTCTAGAAAATGCAATTGAGTAGATAAAAAGTAATGTGTTGCCACTGGAAGATTTTTAAAATATTGATAGCGGGGATAGGACATAATTTGAATTACATTTTCTGTTTAACATTTCACTGTATTATAATTTAGAGACAGTAAAATACACCCTTTTGGATATACAATTCTACGAATTTTGATTGTTGGATACAGTCATTTAAAAAAGTTGACTGGTATGCTTGCTAGAAATCTCAATGTGTTCTCTAGTACATTGTTTTCTGATCTGAAAACTGACTCACATCTAGGTACTGGGCAAGAGATGTGACTTTTTAACTGGACAACTGCCCTTAGTTTCCTGGTCATTTATCTTTTATTTCTTCTATGGAAAAAGCCAACTAGTATCGTTATTGGTTGGCCTTTGTGACACCCCCTGGTATTAACCATTTCTGTGGGTCAGTTTTCCTTAAATAACATTCTGACCCTGTGACTGGTGAATGTTGTGTCTGCTATGTTCTGCTTCTCAGAGCCCTATTATCTTTGTTGTTAGCAGTAAGCTCTGTCATGGAACAGCTTCTCTGACGTTCACTTCTCACCTCAAAGAGCCTTTCATAAACAAGCGTTTTAGTAAATATCAATGCTCTTCTCACCATCACATTCTTTATGGCCTCGGTGAAAAATAGAAGATCTGAAACATAACCTGCTGGGTCCTTTGGGCTTATATTCCACGTTTACTCCAGCATGCCCACCTCGTTGGAATTTTTATTGTTGTTGTCCTCATTTCTGTGGTTATCCTTGTTGTCTCTATGCTTATTCATTTACATATTTATTTTTCCTTTCTTCAAGTTTTTATTTAAATACCAGTTAACATAGAGTGTAATACTAGTTTCAGGTGTATGGTTTAGTGATTCAGCACTTCCATACATCACCCAGTGTTCATCACAAATTCTTCCTTAATATCCATCTCCCATTTAAAAAATCTCCCCACCTGCTTCCCTCCATCAACCCTCAGTTTGTTCTTTATAGTTCAGAGTCTATTTTCTGGTTTATTTCTGTTTTTTCCCCCCATAGGTTCATAATCACATCTGTTTTGTTTCTTAAATTCCCATACATGGGTGAAATTGTATGGTATTTATCTTTGCTTTATTTCCCTTAGCATAATATATTCTATATCCATCCATGTCATTGCAAATGGCAAGCTTTCATTATTTTTTTATGGCTGAGTAAATACACACACACACACACACACACACACACACACATCACCCCTTCTTTATCCATTCATCAGTCCATGGACATTTGGGTTCCTTCCATAATTTGGCTATTGTTGATAATGCTGGTATAAATATTGGGGTGCATGTATCCATTTGAATCAGTATTTTTGTATCCTCTATTTTTTATTTATTTATTTTTTTAAAAGTAGGCTCTATGCCCAACAGGGAGCTCAAACTCATGAACCTAAGATATAGAATCACATGTTGTACTAAATAAGCCAGCCAAGTGCCCCAGTATTTTTGTATTCTTTGGGTAAATTACCTAGTAGTGCAATTGCAAGGTCTTAGGGTAGTTTTATTTTTAACTTTTTGAGGAAACTCCATACTGTTTTTCAGAGTGACTGCACCAGTTTGCATCCCCAGAAAGAGTGTAAGAGGGTCGCTCTTTCTCTGCATCCTTGGCAACATCTATTGTTTCCTGTGTCATTAATTTAAGCCATTCAGACTGGTGTGAGGTGATATCTTACTGTAGTTTTTTTTTTAATTTAAATTCAATTAGCCAACATATGGAACATCATTAGTTTTCCATGTAGAGTTTACTAATTCATCAGATGCATATAACACCCAATGCTCATCATATCATGTGCTCCCCTTAATGCTCATCACCCAGTTACCAAATTCCCCCACCCACTTCCTACCAGCAACCCTCAGTTTGTTTCCTACACTTAAGAATCTCTCAAGATTTACCTCCCTCTCTGATTTCTTTCCATTCAGTTTTCCCTCTTTTCCCCTATGATTCTCTGTGCTCCACTTACGAGTGAAGCCAAAAGATAATCGTCTTTCTCTGATTGACTTATTTTGCTCAGCATAATACCCTCCAGTTCCATCCACATCAACAGAAATGTTAAGATTTCATCCTTTTTGATGGCTGAATAATATTCCATTATAGAAATGTACCACTTCTTCTTTATCTACTCACCTGTTGATATACATCGGGGCTCCTTCCATAGTTTGGTTATTGTGGACATTGCTGCTATGAACACTTGGGTGCAGGTGCCCCTTAAGATCACTCGATTTGTATTGTTGGTGTAAATATCCAATAGTGGGATTTCTGGGTGTACAATAGCTCTATTTTTAACTTCTTGAGAAAACTTCATACTGTTTTCCAGAGTGGCTGCATCAGCTTGCATTCCCACCAGCAGTATAAAAGGATTCCACTTTCTCCAGATCCTTGCCAACATTTGGTTTTCCCTTTCTTTTTAATTTTAGCCATTCTGACTGGTATCAGATGGTATCTCATTGGGGTTTTGATTTGTGTTTTCCTGATGCCAAGTGATGTGGAGCATTTGGTCATGTGTCTACTGGCCATTTGTAGATCTTCTTTGGAGAAATATCTGTTCATGTCTTCTGCCCATTTTCTGACTGGATTCTTTGTTTTTTTGGGTGGAGTTTGATAGGTTCTTTAATATATCTTGGACACTAGCCCTTTTCTGATGTGTTATTTGCAAATATCTTCTCCCATTATGTAAGTTGCCTTTTAGTCTTGTTGACTGTTTCCTTTGCTGAGAAAAAGCTTTTATATGAATGAAGTCCCAATAATTCATTTTTGCTTTTGTTTCCCTTGCTTTTGGAGTCGTGTCTGGCATGAAGTTGTGGTGGAGGTCAGGGAGGTTGCTGCCTGTGTTCTCCTCAAAGATTTTGATGGATTCCTATCTCACATTTAGGTCTTTCATCCATTTGGAGTTTATTGTTGTGTGTGGTATAAGGAAATCGTCCAATTTCATTCTTCTACATCTGGCTGTCCAATTTTCCCAACACCATTTGTTGATGAGACTGTCTTTTTTCCATTGGATATTCTTTCCTGCTTTGTTGAAGATTAGTTGGCCATAGAGTTGAGGATCCATTTCTGGGTTCTCCATTCTGTTCCATTTATCTATGTGTCTGTTTTTGTGCCAGTACCATACTGTCTTGATGATTACCACTTTATAATAGAGCTTGAAGTCTGGAATTGTGATGCCACCAGCTATGATTTTCTTTATCAACATTTCTCTGTCTATTCAGGGTCTTTTCTGGTTCCATACAAATTTTAGGGTTATTTGTTCCAGCTTTATGAGAAATGTTTATGGCATTTTTTAGGGATTGCATTGAATGTGTAGATTGCTCTGGGTAGCATAGACATTTTAACAATATTTGTCTCTCCAACCCATTAGCATGAAATGTTTTTCCATTTCTTTGAGTCTTCCTCAGTTTCTTTCACAAGTGTTCTATAGGTTTTAGAGCACAATCATTTGGTTGGGTTTATTCCTAGGTAGGATATGATTTTTGGTGCAATTGTAAGTGGGGTGAATTCCTTAATTTCTTTCTTCTGTCTCATTGTTAACGTGTAGAAATGCAACTGATTTCTGTGTATTGATTTTATATCCTGCCTCTTTTCTGAAATCCTATATGAGTTCTAGCAATTTTGGGGTTATGGCTTTTGGGTTTTTCACATAAAGTATCATGCCACCTGATAAGAGTGAGAGTCTGACTTCTTTGCCAATTTAGATACTTTTACTTCTTTTTGTTGTCTGATTGCTGAGGCTAGGACTTCTAGTGGTATGTTGAACAACAAAGGTGATAGTGGACATCCCAGTTGTGTTTCTGATCTTAAGGATAAAGCTCTCAGTTTTTTCCCATTGAGAATTATATTTGCAGTGAGGTTTTTGTATATGGCTTTTATGATATTGAGGTATGTTCTCTCTATCCCTACACTGTGGAGAATTTTAATTAAAAAAGAGTGTTTTATTTTGTCAACTGCTTTTTTCTGCTTCAGTTGAGAGGATCATATGGTTCTTGTCCTTTCTTTTATTAGTGTGATGTATCATGCTGATTGATTTGCAGATGTTGAACCATCCTTTCAGCCCAGGAATAAATCCTAGTTGGTCATGGTGAATAATCCTTTTAATGTACCATTGGATTCTATTGGTTAGTATCTTGGTGGAAATTTTGGCATCTATGTTCATCAGAGTAGTTAGGATTTATATTTCCCTGATGATGAGTGATATTGAGCAACTTTTCATGTATCTATTAACCATCTGGATGTCTTCTTTTGGAAAATGTCTATTCATGTCTTCTGTCAATTTTTGTAACTGGGTTATTTGTTTTTTGGGTGTTGAGTTTAGTAAGTTCTTTAGAGATTTGGGATATTAACCCTTTATCAGATATGTCATTTGCAAATATCTTCTCTGATTCTGAAAGTTGCCTTTTAGTTTTGCTGATTGTCTCCTTTGCTATGTAGTAGTTTTTATCTTGATGAAGTCCCAATACATTATTTTTACTTTTGTTTTCCTTGCCTCAGGACACACATTTAGGAAGAAGTTGCTATGGCCGATGTCAAAGAGGTTACTGCTTGTGTTCTTCTCTAGGAATCTTGACAGTTTCCTCTCTCACATTTCAGTCTTCCATCCATTTGGAATTTATTTTTGTGAATGGTATAAGAAAGTTGTCCAGTTTCATTCTTTTTCATGTTGTTGTCCAGTTTTCCTAACACCATTTGTTGAAGAGACTGCATTTTTTCCTTTGGATATGCTTTCCTGCTTTTTTGAAAATCAGTTGAACCATATGATCTTCTCAGTAGATGCAGAAAAATCATCTCACAAAGTACAACATCGATTCATGATAAAAAACCCTCAACAAGTAGGGATAGAGGGGGCATACCTTAACATAATAAAGGCTATATATGAAAGAACTACATCTTGTATCATCCTCAATGGGTAAAAACTGAGAGCTTTTCATCTATAATCAAAAAAAGACTTGGATGTCCACTCTCACAATGTTATTTAAATAGTACTAGAAGTCCTAGTTTCAGCAATCAGACAACAAAAAGAGATAAAAGTCATCCAAATGAACAAGGAAGAAGTCAACTTTTCACTATTTGCAGACATGATACTCTACGTAGAAAATCTGAATAGCTCCACCAAAAGCTGACACATGAATTCAGTAAAGTTGCAGTATATAAAATCAACATACAGAAATCTGTTGCATTTCTATACACTGATGATGAAGCAGCAGAAATATAAATCAAGGAATTGATCTCATAACCATAAGATACCTAGGAATAAACCTAACCAACAAAGTAAAAGACCTGAACTCTGAAAACTATAAAGCATATATGAAAGAAATTGAAGATGACATAAAGAAATGGAAAACTATTCCATGTTCATGGATTGGAAGAATAAATATTGTTAAAATATCTATACTACAGGGCACCTGGGTGGCTCAGTGGGTTAAGCCACTGCCTTCGGCTCAGGTCATGATCTCAGGGTCCTGGGATCGAGTCCCGCATCGGGCTCTCTGCTCAGCAGGGAGCCTGCTTCCCTCTCTCTCACTCTCTGCCTGCCTCTCTGCCTACTTGTGATCTCTGTCAAATAAATAAATAAAATCTTAAAAAAAAACTATACTACACAAAGCAATCTACACATTTAATGCAATCCGTATCAAAATAGCACCAGCATTTTTCATAGAGCTAGAACAAACCTTTAATTTATATGGAACCACAAGAGACTCAAAGTAGCCATAGTAATCTTGGAAAAAGTAAGCAGGTGATAGTGACTCTTATGAACAGAGGAAAAACTGAGCAATGATGAAGAGAGAGGTAGTTGAGGGATGGGCTGGATGGGTGAAGGGTATTAAAGAGGCCACTTCTTGTGATGAACACTGGGTGTTGTATGCTTGTAATGCATCACTGAATTCTACTCCAGAAACCAATATTGCACTATCTGTTAGTTAATAAAATTTGAATAAACCAACTAACTGACTAAATAAATAAATAGAAAAGCAAATCTGGACACATCACAACTCCAGACTTCAAGTTATATTACAAAGATGTAGTGATCAAGATAGTATGGTATTGGCACAAAACTGGTGTATAGATAAATGGAGGAGAGCAGAAAACCCAGAAATGAACTTAAACCTTTTTTGCTATGTTTCTCTAGTTTCTGCTGTAACAATTCTGGTATTTCACTTTTGCTCAATGAGGTCATTTATTTTTCATGTTTTAGGAGGCATTCCTGAAGCTAATGTGAAGCATCTGGTGCTAAACTCTATCTCAATTAAGTGCTCCCAAATCAATAAACTCTCCTTTACCCAAACTTAAATTCTGTCCCTCTTTTCAAGAATTTTTGGAATCTATTAATGCATATACTTTCCCATTTCTTTAGAAAATATTCTAGCCAAGTGTTCAGCTCTTCTGAGGGATAATTTATTTTCCTCCCCTATCAGGTTCAGCATGACCTTGACTGGGTTGTGCTGTGAATAACCTTAATTAAAGGTTAGTTAGTGTTTAGAAGGTAGAAAATGAGCATATTTTGTGGAGGTCACATGTTTCCATGCAGGTGAGAAGCCTCTGCATTGTTGTCAAATAAACTGGCATGCTAGCTCTTAACAGGAAGGAGTAGAGCACTTCAGCATGGTCAAGGGGTAAACAGAAATCTGGGAAGTTAAGATCTTTGGTAAAATTTACCAGATGTCCCATCGCCAAACACAGCATGGTCCCATACTTTTCCAAAATAGAACCTTGACCCAAAAAAGAGACCACTTTGATTAGATGTTTAACCCTCTATGGCATCCCGCTGCTCTGTTAAGTTCTGAGACTAGTACTCAGTTCTACCCTCTCATTGCAGATATGAGTCTCTTTCTAAACTTTAGGAAGGTCCTCTGTCTTTTCCACTTGTCTATTACTAGTCTATTAATTGCCTGCAACTTTCACTGTCTTTTCCTGCATATGAATATTTGTATAATTATCATTTACCCTCTACTTTTCAAACATCCAGTAAGTTATACCAACTAATGCCTTCCTGACTACTGAGTATGCCATCCTGATTCACCTATTGGTGGTTTTCAAAATTGGACTGCTTTATTGCTCTAGGAGATTCCTGTGTTCCATATACTACCATAGAGATAATTCTCACTTCCAGGTTGACAGTAAGTAATGCATCTCCAAAACATCATAATTTGCTTTCTCTAAACACTCACGGTATCACTGATCATAGGTTGATTTCTCAAGAAGAAGATGCTGAGATGGTCTTTTGTGCACAGAGTATTTGTTAGAGATTCACACATGTGGAATGGAGAGAGAGAAGCAGGATTGAGAATAATGGAAAAGCAATTTGCTATGCAAGCATGGAAAAATGTTGCTCAAACCACTAGGGAAGTCTGGAACACATATGGCCCATCAGAGTTGTCCCACTTTGAGCCAGAATGACTGGGCCATTATACTTGTGCCATCAGTCATTTATTATAAGCTGCTCCAAGAAAGGTGTTCTTTTTGGCCAGACAATTCTTTGAAGCTGAGTTAAGCCTCAAGGTGCTGATGGGCTGACTGCTGTCATGTAGGGCAACAAATTAATGCTTGAAGGAGAAGTTAGTAGGTTCATCTTTATATCTATTACACAGATTAGTCAGAGCAAAATACATATTTAGTACTCTGGAAGTCACATCCATAGAAAGTACCTAAGTTGACGCATAGAAATAGAAAGGAAGAAAAACAAAACAAATGCCTGAGAAGAAATTAGGCACATTGAAAATGTAACTAGAATGTAATTGGAGTCCTAAGAAAAGAAGACATTAAAGTAAATGCAATATTAGAAGTTACAATATCTGAGAGTTTTTAAAATCATGCCAAACCACAAATTCAGGAAGCTTAGGAAAGCCCATGAAGAACAACTGCAAAGAAAACAAAACAAATGAAAGCAAAACACATCTAGGTATACTCTGATCGAACTACCGAAGAACAAGGCAGAGTAGAAATCTGAAAAGTAACTATGGAAGGAGAACAATATATTCTGGAAGAAAATTAAGAGAAGGACTAATTTTTCACCAGAAACCAAGAGAGCCAGAAAATGTGGATTTCATTATTAAATTGCTAAAAGAATATTACTGCCAACCTAGAAATTTATAGTCAATAAAGATATCCTTTTACAATGAAAGCAAAGCAAAGATATTTTCAAATAAATGAAAGCTGAGAGCATTACTTGTCAATAGGACTTGCATTACAAGGAGAAATTTCCTCCAGATAAATTTCAAATTTGAATTATAATAGAAGAAAAAATTGTAGAAGAAACATATGAGGACAAATGATTGACAATGAAGACGTCAAGGATTTGTTTTTAAAAATTATAAATAGACTATATTAAAATGAGAATTTATATTTTTAATTTGTTATCACAAGAAAATAGAAAGCAAGTAAAAAGGCAAGCTACAAAGTAAAAGATACATGTACTAATAAATTTGATGAAGGACCCCCCCCGCCTTATACATAAAACAGCTACCAGTCAGTACTGAAGTGGCTAAAAAACCTAACTGAAAAAAAAAAAAAAAAGTCTTAACCAGGCACTTCTTAAACAAGGATGTCTAAATGACTGATAAATATATGAAAAGGTACTCAACTTTATTGGTTATAAGAAAGTGCAAATTAAAACAAAGGCAATACCAAGTGTTAGCAAAATGTGGAGTCATTGCAATTATCATGCTCGCAGGAATTTAAACCTTTATTAGTCTTTGGGACACCTGTGTCTGCAGGTGTCTACTGAAGCTGAACATATGCATATCCTATAAACTTGAAATTCTGCTGCAGGGATTATATTCACCAAAATTGATACATATGGTCTCTAAATTCACATACATGAATTTTCATAACAGTGCTCTTTGTAATAGTAAAAAATTGGGCACTACGCAAGTAACCATCAAAGCTTGAATGGATAAATGGTGGTGTTTTCACACAATATAATGTTATACATGAATTAAAAAGGAGGAACTAATACTATATGCAAAAATATGACTTTAACAAATAGCATGTTAAATAAAACTAGCTAGACACAATATTATGTACTATATGATTCTATTCATATAAAGTTCAAATCAGATATGATAAGGAATAGCACAGAGGACCATAGGAGCAGAGAGGGAAAACTGAATGGGAAAAAATCAGAGAGGGAGACAAACCATGAGGACTAGGAGTCCAGGAAACAAACAGGGTTACAGAAAGGAGGTAGGTGGGGGGATGGGGTTACAGGGTGATGGGTATTAAGGAGGGCACGTGTTGTGATGAGCACTGGGTGTTATATGCAACTAATGAATCATTGAACACTGTATCAAAAACTAATGATGTACTATATGTTGACTAATTAACATAATAATAATTAAAGAAAGATATGATAAATATTGTCATGGTTATTATTACCTAAAGGTGGATAATATCTGAATGAGGGCTTCTTGCATGATGAGAATTTTTGTTTTTGGTTGTGGTCACAGAGCATATTCCAGTTGTGAAATTCATTACACCTATCTTTATGATTTTTGCACTTGGCAGTGATATATTTCATATGTATTACATATATATTTCAATAAAAATTCAAAGAGAACAGATAATCTAGAATGACTGTGAATATGTAAAAATGATTATATATAGGTTCTTGAACTAGAAGATAAAAGAAGCATTTAAAAATATATATATGACACTCACAAAAATAACAGAAAAACTCAAATGTTATAATGCAGATTATACATTATAAGTAATTCTTAAATTATTCTTGCTTAGATTTTTTTTTTTTTTTTAGTTTTATTTTATTTTTTCAGTGCTTCAAGATTCATTGTTTATGCACCACACCCGGTGCTCCATGTGATACATGCCCTCCTTAATACCCACAACCAGGCTCACCTAACCCCCATCCCCCTCCCCTCCAAAACCCTCAGTTTGTTTCTCAAAGTTGACAGTCCCTCATGGTTCGTCTCCCCTTCTGATTTGCTCCAACTTACTTCTCCTCTCCATCTCCCAGTGTCTTCCGTGTTATTCCTCATTCTCCACAAGTAAGTGAAATCATATGATAATTGACTCTCTCTGGTTGATTTGTTTCACTCAGCATAATCTCCTCCAGTCCCATCCATGTTGATACAAAAGTTGGGTATTCATCTTGTCTGTACCCCAATGTTCATAGCAACAATGGCCACAGTCACCAAACTGTGGAAAGAGCCAAGATGCCCTTCAACAGACAAACGGATAAAGAGTGGCTATACAATGGAGTATTTAGATTAGATTTTTAAATTCAAAGTTCCATGCTCTCTGACATAAACAAGCTTTCATTCTTTAATAAGAACAGAATTATTTTAAAATTTCAGTTAAACAGAGACAATTGTTAGGGGGTTAGTAACGAAATGATCTTGTGACAAATCATGGCTACTATGAAATTTTTATTTACTAAAAAGAGCTCTTATGGCCATTTTGCTGTTATTGTTGTTTCTATTATTTTATTGTGATTAGTTGATAGAAAGACATGACAAAGTCCCATATCATATTGCAGTCACTGATTTCAGAACTTAATAAAGTTGGTGTTTTTAAAATCTTTGTTGGTCTTTCTATCAGTCCAGACTGTTTGCCTGATACACCAAGAACAGTTTCTCTTCATTTAATCTCCACGCTAGGCTGTTCTTACTACCTCTGAAGTTATGCTTTACTGCTTCAAGTTCTACATCAGGAATCTCAGTGTTTCATCTTCCCTCTACCATGGTCATTGCCTCCACTTTGGTTGCTACACTAGAATGGTTCTATTGTATTGAATCTTCCCTTCTAAATCATTTACACAGATCACATAAACAACATGTGTGCATGTGTACCCATACACATACACACACACACACACACATACACACCCCTAAAAGAAACAGTAAAAACAAAATAAAATCACACTAAATCATAGTAACAACTTTAAACTTCTGAAGTTGATAGTCATAATGCCTCGGTTTCCATCCCAGCTCTAACACTTGTTAGCTGTGTGACTACAGGCAAGTGATACTACTCATTTGTTCTTCATGTTCCTATACATCGGAAGTAAAGATGGTAACTATAAAATTGTGTTCTTATGAGGATGCAGGATTTAATTTGCATAAAGCAATTGAAAGAGGGTTTAGTTCATATGAAACATCATACTGGTGTTTGTTTTCATGTTATAATTAGTATAATTTATATTGTTCTTTTTGCTGCCACTTTTTCTTTTTTTTTTTTTTTTTTTGAGAGAGAGAGAGAAAGAGAGAGATCCTGAGGTGAGTGAGGGAGGGTGCTAGTGGGGAGAAGGCGAGCGAGAGAGAATGAGCCTGCTTCCTCTTCTCTCTCTGCCTGCCTCTCTCCTTACTTGTGATCTCTGTCTGTCAAATAAATAACATCTTAAAAAAAAAATGTTTATCTGCATTTCAGAGTACTTCTTCAAAGTAGATTTAAAGAAACAGATTGTTAAGCCAAAAAGTAATACAGTTAAAAGTATTTATTAGGAGGGCACCTGGGTGGCTCAGTGGGTTAAAGCCTCTGCCTTCTAATCAGGTCATGATCCCAGGGTCCTGGGATCGAGCCCCGCATCGGGCTCTCTGCTCAGTGGGGAGCCTGCTTCCCCCTCTCTCTCTGCCTACGCTCTGCCTACTTGTGATCTCTGCCTGTGAAATAAATAAATAAAATCTTTAAAAAAAAAATAAAGTATTTATTAAGGAGCCAGAGTGGCTCAGTGGGTTAAAGCCTCTGCCTTTGACTCAGGTCATGATCCCAGGGATCATGATCCTCAGGCTCTCTGCTCAGTGGGGAGCCTGCTTCCCCCTCTCCTCTGATTGTCTCTTTGCCTACTTGTGATCTCTGTCAAATAAATAAATAAAATCTTTTTAAAAAGTACTTATGTTATGCCTAATGTAAAAACAAAAAACAAAAACAAAAACCTTAATGAATATGTGGCTATACAGAAAATAGTGCCGTCTAATATAACTTCCTGTAAAAATGACAATGCTCTATAATCAGCTGTGTCCAATATAATGACTATTAGCCACATGTAGTTACTGAACTCTTAAATGTGGCTAGTATGACCAAGAAACTGAATTGATATAAGCTAGGTGTGAGTAGTGATTATGGGCAAGACAATGTCCATACTTGTAGAACTTCCATCCAAGTCATTGCTATCATTGAAGAAAACTCCCTGCTCTCACTTAATAATACTCCCCTGACATATGATGACATTGCACTGATAATCCCAATTTTCATTATTCCTGTATTTTTAAGATAGCTTACCATATTTTTGTGAGTATCTAGTTACATGATGCTTAGTTTTGCTCATTTGTGATCTTTCCACTTTTATTTTTCCAGTTTATACAGTATTTTTAAGATTTATCCATGTTGCCATAAATAGTAGTAGTTTATTCATTCCCAGAGTTTATAGTTTTCCATCCTGTGAGTTTACCACAATTTGTCTATTACACAGCTAAAAAGCATTTAGTCTAAGTTTTTTACTGTTACGCTGTGTGGAATTATGTGCATTTCTCCTGGTGCACATTTTTTAAGAGTTCTAGCAGGATATACAACTAAGAATTAAACTGTTGGGTCACAATAAAGGCATTTTTAAAAATTTAATGTATCATTTTAAACTGTATTTCAAAATTATACCAGTTAATATTTCCACCCAGAAACTTCTCTGCATTATGTTCCATGCTACTATCAGCACTTTGTTTGCACCTTTTTTTTTTTTTTTTTTTTAAGATTTATTTATTTGTTGGGGGACGGGGAAGGGAGAAAGAGCACACAAGCAGGAGAAGCAGCAGGCAGAGGGAGAAGCAGGCTTCCTGCTAAGCAAGGAGCCTGATGCAGGACTTGATCCCAGGACCCTGGGATCATGACCTGAACCAAAGGCAAATGCTAACCCACTGAGCCACCCAGGTGTCCCATCAAGCCTTTTTGATTCCAAATTAGAGTAGTATTATAAATACTAACTGTGGTCTTAATTGCAGATTTCTGATTATTAATGAGTTTGGATATCTTTTCATGTTATTAGTCATTAATATTTTCTTTTTTGCCAAATATTTATTCACATCTTCTGTTTATTTTTTCTATTGGCTTGATAATTATGTGTGTGTGTATATAAATATACACACATACACATATATAATATGTATATGTGTATATATATATATTCCTTATATATTTTTAGTTTAATAAAATTTTGATTATATACTTTAGAGATAATTTTCCTAACTTGTGGTGTGTATGTAAAATAGTTTATAGTATCTTTTGACAAATTCAAGATTGATAAATAACATTTATCAGTCTGTCCTTTGATGATGATTATATCTTGGGTCTTGCCTAAGAAATCCTTCTATATCTATAGACCATGCACCTATATCTTCTAAATTGTTTATATATTCAAAAATTTTCATTTCACATTAAATCCTTAGTTTATTTTAAATTCATTGTTCTGTAAGTATTGTAGTAAGAATCCAATTCATATGCCCCAGATAACCCAACTATCCCATAACTGTTCCCTCCTTTTTCTAGGGGTTTATAATGCTGCTTCTTTTAAAACAATTTTTCACATATAAATGAATCTGCTTTGGGCTATTTTGTTCCATAGTTTGATTTTTCTAGTTCCATGTAATCATAGTAACTTTAGAATATATTTTGATAGCTGTGAAAGAAATTTACTTTCTTCTCTGGCAGTTTCTCCCCTTTCTGTCATTTGATCTACTACAAAACTTTTATAAATGCGTGTCGCGTTATTTAATTATTACAACTGAGATTTTGATTTGGACATGTGTTCTGCATGTTTCCTATTTTGATATTAAAAATAGCAAGTAGAGAAATCTAAAGCCATCCACCAATGCATGGAATTACAAAAGGAGTTCGAGGGGGTACCTAGATGACATCATCAGTGAAATGTCTGGCTCTTGCTTTTAGCTTAGTTCGTGATATTAGGGTCATGAGATTGAGCCCCATATCAGGCTCCATGTTTAGTTTGGAGTCTACTTAGGACTCTCTCTCTCTCTCTGCCTCCCACTCCCTGCTCACATTCTCTCTTTCTTTCTATCTCTCTAAAATAAATAAATCTTAAAAAAAAACACCCCAAAACTTTGAAGATTTGTATAGTAATCATATATTTCCTATGTTGTCCTACTACTTATTTTTTTCCTTTAAAAAATTAATCTCCTTTAAAAAATTAATCTCTTGAAAGCCTATATATAAATGTGACATCTCTAAATGAATTTCTAGTTAATTATTCTCATGAATTAGGAAGGTGGAATGAAGAGCTAGTGTACTAAAAATAAATAGTAAACCATTTTCCCAAAGTTGGAATTTCATGGTAGCTCCTGAAAAATACTAAGTTCAGCATCAACTGAGGAATATATACAATATTCCTTACTAAAATCTTTGGAGAGCTACCTTCTCTTCCTGTGTAAGTTCACTTCCTGAGGACATATTATGACTCTCCATATTTTTTATAATAATAGTAATATAAGAGTATATCATTGAATACATAGAAAACAACAAAACAAGATTTTAATTTTCATTTCAACCATCATAACTGATAGATGATGACTCAGAAACTCCAATGTGTCCATTACTGTCTCCCTTTGTCACATGCCTTGTAAATGGGGAAAACTTGCATTTAAGCCTAAATTTATTTGACAGAAAGGTGAAAATATGGTTAAATTAAGAGTTTAAAAAAATATAATATGTGGATATGGCATCTCAGCTTTGGTTTGTGTGGTAGGCTGAATAATCATGCCCTACCGCTTCCAGTATATCAACACTTTAATCCTCAGAATCTGTGATACGGTTAAATTAAAGATCCTGAGTTGGTGAGACTATTCTGTATTATCTGTGTGGTCCTGGTATAATCATAATGGTCCTTACTTAAGAAAGACACATCAGGGGCACCTGGGTGGCTTAGTGGGTTAAGCCTCTGCCTTTGTCTCAGGTCATGTTCCCAGGGTCCTGGGATTGAGCCCCACATTGAGCTCTCTGCTCAGCAGGCAGCCTGCTTCCCCCTCTCTCTCTGCCTGCCTTTCTATTTGTGATCTCTCTCTGTTAAATAAATAAATAAAATCTTAAAAAAATAAGAGAGAGAGAGAGAGACATCAGAGTAGTAGTAGGAGACAGAATGACTAAAGCAAGAGGTTGGATTGTTGTGAGGGGTCACAAGCCAAGAGATTTGGCCTCTGGGTGAATCTAGAAGTTAGCCTCTAGGGCTTCTAGAACACCCTCTAGAAGTTCAAAAGGACAGGGAACAGATTCTCACCTTAGAACCCCCATCCGCTACCATTTCATGCGGACATGAATTTTGGACTTCAGACCACCTGTACCGTAAGATAAAGAAATGTGCTGATATTTGTAGCTATTGAGTTTGTGATATTTTATTATATTAACAATAGCAAACTAATACAGTTTGCTTTATTTAAATAAACACACCAAGAATAGTACATCAGTGACTAACTCTAGATCAGGCAGAAACATTTTCATTTCCTGAACTCACATGTTAGAGGGTTTAATGATGATTACCTGTTACTAAGATGTCTCCTTTGGGAAACTTATACAGTGGCCTTAAATATCGAGTCTTTCCAGATGAAGTCTTTCTCCTTGGTTGGCTCTCCTTTCAAAAACATTTGTGTTCTCTTCCTTCACAGCCTATTGAGCTTTGTCATGCTGGAGACTTCCTGCAGCTTTCCTGCCACTGCAACTGAATGATAGGAATATCAGTACCAGTGGGAGCCAAGGTTTCAGAAAACTATTTATGCCATTATATGGACACCCTACAAATCTACACATGAATACAAATCTATCAGCCTTGGTCACTATGAAGCCAGTAAACTGAAGTCTTGTTTACATACTCTTTATCAACAGACCATCTGTAATAAAAACAGTTCATGGCTATTCTTCAGAGCCTATATATTTCTGAGTCTTTTCTATTATTTTACGGAGTCAATTCTTAACCGAAAACTAAATTATGAAAGATGTGTCAGACAAAGTAAGATAGGCAAGATTTTAAGGATTTATAGATATCAGTACAATGCAAAAACTTTGAAGATTTGAAGATAACATTTAATTTTTAAGAAAATTGATCTTTTTCTTAAACCGCTTGGACTGCCAATGCTATTTATAGATTCTAGCAGGTCTATTCACATAATTACTGGAATTACAACTAAACACAATATTTATTGGAAAATTTGAAAGGAGTGTATTAGATTTCATTATGATATATTATGCAGATAAGTATAGATTTTAAAAATACTCTTGTATTTTCTTTTATATATAACCTGCCACCTCTAGCTCAGAGTTAGAGAAATAACATCTCTTTGATGGTTAAAAAAAAAAAAAAAAAGACACACACACACACACACACAAGACACTGAAACTACTACAATAATTATTTTATTTTATGTTAAATAGCCATTCAAAGTCCAAATTGTCTAGTCATGCGTTTTGTTTTATTTCCCTTTAAAAGGCTTGCTCTCCCCAATTCCTTTTTACAAATTGCCTAAATATCAAGAGAATCTTCACCATCGACTTCACCACGAAAAGTTTCATCTATCTACTTCACCATGGAAGGCAGACGGCTCTCTCCCATTAGACTGGATCTTGTGTCTACATTAGCATTTGCAGGTATATCCCTCACCGGTACTCTTCACACTATCTGCTTGCCAACAAGAAACATTCCACCCTTAATATATTCTATACTATCAACTGCAGGAATATACGAAGCTGTGGCCAAATACCACATATTTCTTGTGACTCTGGGTTATGCCAAAGGAGAAGCTTCAATGAGAGACATACTGTTCTTGAGCTAACACCGTAGGAAGGAGACATTGGTTACTTTGTTCCATATGACCCTTCCAAGCTCCATCCTAAACATGATTTTGACCCAGGACAATGCAGAGTTTACTCTACCTTGTCCAAAGTTTTGGAGAAAAACTATGTTTTGGAATTCAGAATTTGGTGGATATTAGAAAGCACTCTTTAATCAAATACATTAGTACTTCCGTGGTAAAGTGTATAAATATTCACGCCAACTGGTTTTTAGAGCTCTTTCAGTTTTGGAAATGTGGATAAGATATTGCAGGCCTGGAGTTTCTGATCCTTTGCCCTTTATTTAATACCCAAACAAATTTATACTCTCAGCACTTACTCATTTCATATTATATCGCTATATAGTTAACTCTATATCAGTCCTTTAAACCCCTGCTGTGGTTGTCTCAAAAAAGACATGTATTTATAAATCAAAAGTACTTTCAGGTTTTTGTTTGTTTGTTTTTACTTCAGCCTTAGCTCTACTTTGAAAATAAATCCATATAGATAGATAGATAGAATGACTATACACAACTTTTCAATAATAGCTCTTTCCTCTGATGACAAGGAGTATACATTTTCACGCTGCTGAACTCAAGGACATCAATGTGACATACTTTGGCCAATGAAATAGAAGCAGATGTTATAAAGGGTCATTTATATAAGGGTAGAAGTGTATAAAGCTAGTTCATTATACATGTATTCTTCCTTCCTCTAAATCTGTAATATGGAAGCATGTGTCAAAATATGCCTCAGTCAACATGGATATGTAAGGAACTACTTGAACACTACCCTTTTCTGACCCATAATGTATCTCTAAGACATTACTGTACAATATCCTAGCCTAGCCTAACTGATGCACATATTTTATAAAAATAGTCTAATAAAGACATTTAAAATATACATAAAGCATAGTATACTAAAGTGCAATAAAATCTGTACATCTGCCATTGAGATAAATACTAATTCAAAAATTAATTTCTTAAAAAATAAATAAAATTTACAGATATAGCTACTTCACATTGTTTTCATTTCACAGACACAGTTGAAATTTGCAAATGGGATATCCATTCCCTGTTTGTTATTATATATTTACTACTTATGACCATTAGAATAATAATATTTGTACCACCTCTGATATTTAATTGACAACAAGCCTCAGCCATTCTAAAATTCTTTCATTCTTACTGAAGATATGGAACCCACTTCAGTGGTGATTTTCCTACGCTTGATCCCAGCCTATGAAGGACAGCCAAAGACAAGGTTATCAACAAAGTCAGTGAACCCTCTCACCAGACATTCCTCATTCTCTGTGTGATCTCCCTTGGGGATCTCCCAAGGTTCAAACTGAAGTGGAGAGACTTTGCTATAACATACAAAATTTATAAATCCTTCCTCAATTCTCTGCCAGGGCAGTTACATCATTCTCATCTCTTTAGTTTTAGGCAAAGTTTCCATCCTAGTGTCAATAACCCATTTCAGCAGTGTTATCAGGATAAATTCCAGATATGCTTGCCAGGAAGTTAATCCCTAACACATGGGGGAGTGCTTCCATGTTAATAAATTCTCCGCCATCCAGCTTTATTCTATACTTGTACCCTGGTTCAAAACCACATGATCCACACTATATACGTTGATTCAGTTCCTGCCTAAATATATAAATAGATAAAATATATATAGTGACTAGGTCTTGCAATTATTTTAGAGCAACTACTATTTTCTCCTAAAACACAGACTAAATTCTTCCTTTCTGACTGATTGTCTAGAAGCAAGAAGGAGAGCAAGCAGTAGAAGATTCAGAGGCTGACTAGCATCATCTTGCAAAGCTGCCTAATCTGTCCCTTTGCTGATGCCACACACAAGTTGGGGTCGTAATCATCTAACAAGGATGAGGGTTTTTTCTGTTTCAATAATGCTCAAAGGAAACTGTGGTTTCAAGATGTTGTGGTTCATTCAAACCAGTTTCCCGATTCCAGAGATCGGGTTTCCACTCCTTTTTCATCAAGACAGACTTTTGAATAAGAAATCTCTTTACGTACAAAATAAGTCTCCTCCGTGGTGTGGCACATTTCAAATGAATCCTGGGACATATTTTCAGCAGAATTGTTACTACAGCTGCAAGAGTTGACAATATTCTCAGAGTTACCCTGGAGGCCTTCTGAGTGATACCAGTTCATATTTAACTGACCTGAGCCTGTCATTCCATCACTGTCCCCCCCACCCCCACTTCTAAAGTAGTTGACAAAAGCCTGTCAGTTTCGCCACTTTCCTTATCTAACACCTAAGGCCTTCATTATCTCACAGCCCAAAGCGTTACCAGCTTTTTCCTCCATATCTACCTCATTGGATATCAACACCTTGGAAGTTTTAGTCATTATGGTGCTAGCATATACAGGTATTATCACCATTTGCTTCCCATCAGAAATGGGTTCCTTGTTTCTGTCTGTTAAGTGATTTATTCCCCAAATCCCATCCTAGATATCAGCTTCCAAGGTTACTTCCAGTGCCAACAGTTTTAGCTTGAGTTCTCTGCACTATTTACCACCTGTCTTAAAGCAACTTAAGGCAGGAAAACTAATATAAGGTCACTAATACGGGCAACTGGGGCTCAGTTCCTCCTGGGCCTGTAGCGGAGCCTCGAGAATGACTCTCAGAATTGCTCAACAATGAATTGGGGAGGGGGGTGTCATTTATTCTTCGTCTCCTGTTCACACCCCCCCATTGGTTGAGCACTGCCTGTGGGGCATTATTACTCTGCATTCCTGGGTTGTGATGTTCCAGTAGGCACAACTATGGTATAAGAGAGCCAGCTTTAGCTTAAGGTTAGACACTTGGAACATAAGTTTTGTTGAATCCTGCATAAAACTGTCAGTTACTGATCAGATATGGCTATGGATGATGACAAGGAAATGAGAAGTAGAACAGAAGTGTCCTACACAGAAACTTGTTTTGCAATATACGTTTTGCACACCTTTTAAAAAGCAGGTATTCAAAATGACATTTATTTCATTATTTCAAAATGAAATAAATTTCATTTAAATACATACATAAATGAATTGGCAACTAGCCAAAAAAACAAACATATTTTGAGGAAAAATCACCCACAGAGATTTCCTACTGAGTGGAATTAGAAGTGTAACAGTGACTATCTTTATTTTGTTAATTGATTTTTCTGAATTTTGGGCCAGTGCTAGACCATAAGTCTGTACTGTACAAATAGATTACTTAGTATCTTAGTAAGATACTCTGTGATTAAGACAGCATTGGAAGAAAAGTAACATTCAAGGCTTTTTCCCTTTCTGTGTCTAATCTTGGTGAGACAGCTCTGTTCATTCCCTAGCATACTATTGCTTCAGTTAGTTGCTAGGTGATGGATGCCATTCTATAGTAGCTGCCCTTCTTTAGTACTACAGGCAGCAGGATTCCTGGGAACAGGGCCAAACTGAGTTCTGAAATGTTTAGTAATGTGCCAATATTTAAACAACCCCTTGGCCATATGTATCACCTTGTAATTTTATTCATTTTATTTAACCCAAGAGTTCAGAGGTCTTATTAATTTCGGATTCAGGAAGAATAGACAGGAGTTTTGAAAAAGCAGTATATGAATGAAAAATATATTAATTAAATAGATAATACTTAAAGGTAGATGATTTGTTTTACATTCTTATTTGCATTGTAGGTCCAGATTCTGAGTGTGTTTAAGTATACCTACATAGTCAGAAATAGAAGAAGGAGATGGGTAAAATCCATGAAACATTAATAAAGAAGTATGAAGCAAATTTGAGCAAAATAAAATAGCATGCTAGTAATTAAAAATAAAAATATATTCAGAAAGCTATTCACTACATTATTTTGTTTCATTTTAGTACATAGTGTTCATTATACTTTTCCTTCTTTCTAACTTTTTTTTTTTTTAAAAGATTTTATTTGGGCACCTGGGTGGCTCAGTGGGTTAAAGCCTCTGCCTTTGGCTCAGGTTATGATCCCAGAGTCCTGGGATCGAGCCTCGCATTGGGCTCTCTGTTCACCGGGTAGCCTGCTTCTCCCTCTCTCTGCCTGCCTCTCTGACTATCTGTGATCTCTCTGTCAAATACATAAATAAATAAAATGTTTAAGAAGATTTTATTTATTTATTTGATAAATAATATTTATTTGATTATATTAAATAAAAATATTTATTTGACAAAATCTTCTTTAACATTTTATTTGATAGAAAAAGAGCACAAGCAGGGGGACTTGCAGACAGATGGAGAGAATCTGGCTTCCCACTGAGCAGGGAGCCCAATGTGGGGATTTATCCCAGGACCCTGGGATCATGATCTAACCCAAAGGCAGATGCTTAACCTAGTGAGCCATCCCAGGTACCCCCAATTCTTTGTATCTTTAAGGCATATCAAAATTTATTTGCTATTTTACATATTTTCCCTATGACACAGAAAATTAAAATAATGCAAAAGGGAAGAAGTTTTAACAATATTAAATATTTTACATACTTTTGTAACAGCAAAATATAAATATATGGATGAATGCCAGATCATATCAATTAATCATATCAAGAGCCAAACCAAATGATATTTTATGTACAAAGTCTTAGTGTTTATTTTGTTAAATTACCCATGTAATTGGAGCTTTTATTAAAAATTATGCTCACTTTCCTAATTTTAAAAGTAGTACAAATGCATGGCCAAAAAAACCGTGATTCTAAAAAATAAAAATTACATGAAAAAAATAGCAATTAAAAAGTAAAACTTAATAAATACTGAAATAACCAATTCATAGAAGTAAGCCATCTTGGTCACTACTCAAGTTCAATTTCATGATGGTGTTCTAGGAGATATTAGTAGGGAAAAATGATCTGTAAGTCTAATCTCTTATAAAAATGATGTTATATTTAGAAAAAAAATCCATGTCATAGTGAAAATTACTATCACATGTTATATTGTCAATTTAAAGGTATTATACATAAGAAAATCATGCATGAAATTGAATAATTTATGTTAAAGTATCCAATCAGTAAAGGTCTGGCTTTACTGTTTTAGAATACCATTTTTTCTTTTTTTTTTTTTTTAAGATTTTATTTATTTATTTGACAGACAGAGATTGCAAGTAGGGAGAGAGGCAGGCAGAGAGAGAGAGATTGAGAGAAAGGAGGAAGCAGGCTCACCACTGAGCAAAGAGCCCTATGCGGGCCTGGATCCCAGGACCCTGGGATCCTGACCTGAGCTGAAGGCAGAGACTTTAACCCACTGAGCCACGCAGGCACCCCCCACCCCATTTTTTATGTTTGATCAATTACTTTAAATCATGCCACATTTCAAAGAATTTTCTATTTGAAATATAATTTTCTTGCATAATATTTTTTGTTGTCTCTGAGCATCTACTCTTCACTTTCTCAATTTCAGTTGACAAAATAGAAGTTTGCATTTATGTTTAAGCTCTTTCGCATTCTTAATCATATAAAGTACTTAATTTAGTATCTGTATCTTTCTGAAGACAGTTTACTAATGTGCTGTTCTCATTTTCTGCTCTATGTTATCCTAAGTACTATATAAATTTGCTGTTCAGCCGTCATACTGGAATATAGCTCACTTACTTCTGGGTTAGTATGTAGTTTTAACACATGTTTACTACTTTCCTGGATGAATATGGTAAGTAAAGCTTCTAAGTCCTAGCACTCTGCAAAAGTGTTTTCATTCTTTTCTAATGTTTTTATAACTTAATCGAAATTAAAAATTTGATTGGTTATCAAAAATTTCTAATACGAGTCTAAGTGGGTTTCTTTTCCCTTTCATTCTTGACATTTTGGGGTCTCTGTCAAATCTGAAGATTCAAGTCTTAGTCTCTTCTTTGAAAGCAAATTTATTTCTTTTATTGCTTTGATTATTTATGCTCCTACTTACAAACTTCCTTTTATATCAGCATTTCAACATCTGTATCTATATGAGTTATTTCTACTGTGTAACAAAGGTCAAAATTTACTTCAGAACAACAAATATTATCTCACAGCTTCTACGGAGTCAGAATTCTAGACCTGGCTTTTCTTGATGAAATTAAGTTTTTGCTATATTCTACTATTTAGAATTGAATCATTAAGTCCAACTCACACTCTAGAGGTGGGGAATACACAAGGGCATGAGGAACAGGAAGTAAGGAACTTTGGGAGTCATCTGAGGACTGTCAATCACAGTGTCTCCTCTGGTCCTCAAAGCATTTACACATTCCTTCAATATCCAGAATCTCTTATCTTAAATAGGGTCTAAGTATAGATTCAGTTCTTTGCATATAGTTCCTCTTGAGCTGTTCTCCTATAGAATTAAAGAGAGAAGGATCTGTTCCCACACACCCAGTGTACAATGGTGGGACAAACAGAAAGAGTGATAAGAGATGATGCTATTTTAAAAATCGGGAAAATGAGAGGTAAAGGAAGTAACTGATTCATACCGGTTCTGAAATCCTGCTCTGAAAATGCCAAAGTTATCTCGATTAAGTCATAAGGTCAATGAAAAATCTTTCAGATTTCCAGGCTCTGTGCTCAGTCCTTGTTTCCACCTTCTGCCACATTCTTCCTTTTTCATGAAAGAATGGTAACATGTTGAAGCTGAGTGGTTTTTGCCTGCTTCCTGCCAGCAGAATTTTGGAGATCTAACGGCTGTTTCCATTTGGAACTGTGGTCCATTTGGAACTGTCCCTAACCATTTTGGTCCAAGTTTAGGGTTTCCGAAAGACAATCTCTCAAAATCTTTTTGGATTTTCTGTGAGTCTTAGTAGATCTTACTCTTTTTAAACAAAAGGCTTTAAAAAAATCTTTCAGATAACCTGTTAAACTTCTTGAAGGTCTTGTCCTTTAATTGAGAGGATCTGTGACTAACTCCATTTAAACTCTTTAAAAGTCCATTTGTTGGGGCACCTGGGTGGCTCAGTGGGTTAAAGCCTCTGCCTTCAGCTCAGGTCAGGATCCCAAGGTCCTGGGATGGAGTCCCACATCAGGATCTCTGCTCAGTGGGGAGCCTGCTTTCCCCTCTCTCTGTCTCTGTCTGCCTCTCTGCCTATTTGTGATCTCTGTCTGTCAAATAAATAAATAAAATCTTAAAAAAAAAAAAAAGTCTATTTGTGTGAATGAATAGTCACACTCTGAGAAAGCATGTTAGATCTCTCTGAGGCCTTAACAAAACAATTTGCAGTTTTACCCTCAGCTTCTTTTCTAGACCACATTTTTGTCTGACAATTTTTTTTTAAGACTTTATTTATTTATTTGACAGACAGAGATCACAAGTAGGCAGAGAGGCAGGCAGAGAGAGAGGAAGGGAAGCAGGCTCCCTGCCGAGCAAAGAGCCAGATGTGGGGCTCGATCCCAGCACCCTGGTTCATGACCTGAGCCGAAGGCAGAGGCTTTAATCCACTGAGCCACCCAGGCACCCCTTGTCTGACAATTTTTGAATTAAATATTGTCTTAGAAGTCCTCTAAATTTTGGTAGTTTTTTTTTTCTTTTTTTAAATCTGGAAGGCTTACAGTTTTCAAAACCATCAAGTCCTGCTTCCTTTTTTTTGTCTGTTTGTTTAACTGTCCTTCCTACAATTGGTCTCTGTCCCCTGATATTTTATTATAAGTAGCAAGATATAACCAGATGGAGCTTTTAACACTTAGATTGCAAATTTACTTAGATAAGTCATCTAGTTTATTAGACACATTTTCTAATTTCTGTATTTCTGCTGATGTTATTTTTGTTACTTTTTCTATTACTATATACAAAAGATTCTCTCTTTCTCCAGTGTTCAATAGCATTCCTCATTTGCTTTGCGTCATCACAGGCATCATCATCAAAGTCAATTTCTACAAAATGGTCTATTACAGAGAGTTTTGATTTTCTATAATATGCTTTTCAAAATCCTTCTTCTATCCACTCACCACCCAGGTTTCAAGCCTACCCCACATCTTTTTTAAGAAGGCACCCAACTTCTGGTATCAAAGTCTATATCATTATCTATACTGTGCAACAAATTGCCCCCAAATTTGGCAGCTTAAAAAGACAAATATTTATTATCTCACAGTTTCTATGGGTCAAGAAACTAGGATCACTTTAGATTAGTGTGTGTGGCTGAAGGTTGCAAGCAAGATTTAGTAAGCTTTCAGCCAAGGCTGCAGCAGGAAAGGGGGTATCTGCTTTCAAGAGCAGCTTCATTATTGTTAGCAGAATTTAGTTCCTCACTATCCTGAGGTCTTGGTTCCTTGCTACATGACCTCTTCATAGAGCAGCACAAAGTATACCAGTATGCTTCCCTCAAAGAGAGGAGTGCAAGAGAGGGAGGCAGCCACCAAGACAGAAGCCAGACTTTGTGATCTAATCTGGGAAATAACATCTCATCATGTTTTATGCATTCCGTATTTAGAAGAGTATGAATAGCAGGAAGCAAGGATAGAAATTATTTGGGATCAGCTTAGAGGTTACCTGCAGCAGAATTGAATTTCTCGGTTTATTAGCTATTATTTTTATTTTCCATCTATGTATGCTTTTCTATTTGTATGCCTTTGTGTGAGAAAACAAATTACAAGTGAACAACATCTACAGAGTTATAAAATAGCCAAGAAAAGAGAAAAATCAGACCCAGCCTTAATCAGAAATACTTGGTAACGTCTTTTGCCTTTTTAGAAGTTTTGGATAATTTTTTTGATAGGTTTAAAGTGACATTCAAATGATTCAGGAAAAGAATATACAAAAAAGTACTTACAAAAACATACATGGACATTCATGTATACAGAAAAATGAAATGTGACAATATATTAACAATTGATCCTAGGTGAAGGTGAAGATCAAATAGATTTTATTTTATTAATTAGTCTTTCGACTTTTCTGTAAGCTTGATGTGTTTCAAAATGAAAACCTGGGGAAAAAAGCAAAAATCCTACTTAAGGTTTAAAATAACACATGACAGTTTTTCAAATCTAGGGACCACATCATAGAAAAGAAGACATTGGGATAAAGCAGCATTTAAACTTCCATAATTTTATTTCAATAAAAATAGGATGTATAAGACATAATTTTTATTACAGTTTATTTTAACACAGGAATTGTGACTTACTAATTAGAATGACTAAAATTCGGACTTTAAAATATTTTATGTTAAATGCCTTGATAGTGTTACATATACAGAGTAAGTCCAGATTTTTTGTTATTTTATTACTACAAAATAATAACTATTTAACAAAGCTATTTTATTTTAAGAAGTGAAAGCCCTGAGCTTATCCATTTTACCAGTCAAAACTTTAGGCACTATTTTTAACTTCATCTTCTGCTTTTCCGTCAAGGTCAATCACAAGTCTTATTTTTTATAACTTCCTTTTATCTCTCAAATACTGCCACTTGTCTTCCTTACCCCTAACACTATTCTATGTAGGTTACCATCATCTATCACAGGGTTTAATGTAAGAGCCCTGAACCATTCTCTTGGCCTGAACACTTGCTCTTTCAGATCCAATTCCAAGAAGAAAATCCAAACTATCCTTATAAAGCAAATCTGATTATATTCAACAATCTAATAAAACAGTTTGAATGTATTTCCAGGGACCCTGTAATTAATTCAAAATACTCTAAAATGCTTTTGAAGTCATTTTTGATATAACCTCTGATTTTCTTTTTAGCCTGGCTATTTTCTCCCTTATTATATATGTTCCTGAATTACTAAACTTCTTCAGTTTCTTGAATATTATGTGTTCTCTAATCACACAACCTTTGTGTTTACTGTGCCTTTGTGTTTTACATTTCTCTTATTATTTCCCCGTGAATTTCTGCTCATTTTGCAAGTACCAATATAGATAGGAAGCTAATCTCCTTTTAAACAATTAGAGCTACCCAGTAAAATAGGAGCCTTCTTAAAAAACATAGATATAGTAATGTGCCACCAAGCATTTTAAAATAATTTTTATAAAGAAGTTAGATTAAATTTCTCTCCAAATCCAAGAATAAATATTCTTATGAGTGTTCCATTGCTTTTGTGCAAATATATTGATAGTATCTCCTTATTTTTTTGTAGCTTAGTAAGAGAAGTCTTGCAATCTGCAACTAATTGCCTGAGTTTAAATGTAAGCTCTGCTCTTTACTAAATGAACACATCTATATCCATTCATTCCCGTAGTTTCATACTATTTATTAGTTAGCATATCTGAAGCTGTACAGACTAAATTTAATTAATATTCCATATGAATAGCCATTCACATATTTTAGTGTCAGTTCTCATATCTTATATTGTTATTTTGGCCTCCAAAAGACATTTTATTTGAATAAATGTCAAATGCATTTTTTGGTTCTTTTTAAAAGTTATTTAGAAACAAATAAATAAACAAGTCAAATAAACATCACATACTTCTGAAACATTTTTATGTTGACCTTTTCTTGTACTTACTTCAGAGATTTATAATCCTTTAGTCTATTAATATAATAGTTAATACATAAAAATAATATGTGTAGTAACTATGCAAGTCACAAACCCCAATATTCTAATGAACACATGTGACACCATCAACCCAACCCAAGGACTAGAACTCTGTCATCAACTTGTACCCACTTAGGTACCCATCCTCACCACCTTCCTCTTGCCTTTCCCCCACCAGAGGTCACCACTAGCCTGAAAATGCTTTTATCATTGTCAACTTTTATATATAACATGCTCATTTCTTGTAAGTGTATTCCTAAGCAAAGTATTGTTGATACTGTTTATATTTGAGCTTTGTAGAAACGGCATTACACTAATGGAATTTGATGCACTTATTCTTGTTTTATTTTCATCTTTATAGTTTAAAAATCATTTATGTTGTGGTGTGTGGCTATCGTTTATTCACCTTTGCTCATGTATAATAGTCCATTCAGAGAATATACCAAAATGTATGTATGTTCATCCTAAGTTATGCATTGGGATGATTTCTAACTTTTTTATATTGTAAACAGGGATGCTGTAAACATTTTGTACATATTGTCTGGAGCATGTATGTATGAGTTTCTCCAAGAGCATAATTCAGTGTTGGAATTTTGGATCATAGAGAATGCATATGTTTAACTTTAAAATATAATAATATTTTGTTCCCAAAATGGATTTTTATCAACTTAGTTTATTTTATAAATAAATATATATATGACTTATGTTCACTGTTTCATGCCTGCTCATTTCCATTTACCTCTCACACTAAGGGTATTTATTTTGTAACTTCTCACCCAATTTTTACAATTTTAACTCATAATTAAGTAATCATAATATCTAACATAGTTGTACATGTATTAATCTGTAAGCCAAATTGCTATCTCCATTACTGTAGAAATTGTCAATTGAATTAAACACCATGATTCTGAAAGTGGTGAGTACTGTATGTAGATTTGGTTCATTCATTTAAACCACTATCTATATACTATCATAGCAATAATGTAGACTTATCTTAACCTTATGTTTGTGATCATTTTATTTTATACTTGGTTTTTACAGAAAATGCTATCCCTAATATTTTAAATATTTTTTGCAAATATTTTGAAGTATTTAAAGGTAAATGATGAAAATAATAAGTTTTAAAGTGTAGGTTATCAATATTTTCAAATTTATGAGATATTATTAAATTGGTTTCAATCTGTTAGAATAAATCTGTAATTCCCTTCACCAATAACATTATCAAACTTCATTTTCTTTTGCCATTCTACTATGCATAGTAAACTCACTGGTATACTATTCACTTCCTTGATTATGACCGAGATTAAGCATTTTTTTCCCTTACTTTTTCAAATGCATATTGATCTTTCAGGGCTCTACTCTATAAATTATTTTTCAGATGGTTTTTCATGTTTTTCTCCTGGCTTAATTGGTTTTCTGCTTAATTATTTTAGGCTTTATTTTTTACTTATTTATTTTTAAAATTTTTATTTCTTTATTTATTTGCAAGAGAAAGAGAAAGAGCAGGAGCAGGAACACAGGGAGAGGGACAAGCAGACTCTGCACTGAGTGCAGAGCTCTGTCTCAAGACCCTGAGATCATGACCTGAGCTGAAATCATGCCTTGGATTCTTAACCAACTGAACCATCCAGATGACCCTATTCCAGGCTTCAAATATCTAAATAGTTTCATCAGTTGTGTGCATCATGAATATTTCTCCCTATCTGCTGTTTTTCTGTTCAACTTTATTCCTTGGCTTTTTTTGTTTGTTTGTTTAGTTTTGCATTTATGTACAGAATATTTTTTATTTTTGACAAATTATACATGCATATGCATATATAGGCTTTTTCCCCCTTTATATTTTGTTCTTTGCGATTTTGTTTAACAAATAATTCAGTAGATAATCCTCTTTATTTTCATTAATGGTTTAAAAGTTTTTAATACATTTTGCTTTAATTCATTGTTAATATATTGTTAGTATTGTTGCCAGATTCCTTACTGATTTTAATATTTCTAAACGTCTTTTCTGTTTTATTTTCTATTGGCTATTACTAATGCTTTAGTAGATGATTGATTGTATTTGTTGATATACCAGCCTTGAACTTCTACAACTATTTTGACTAAGCAACAGAATTACCTTCATTTAACAAAAACTGATATCAAGGTTTGCTTACTTGTTTGTTTTTCCAAAAACCTTTGGATTGCCCTTTGTTTTGTAACACATTATAGTTTATCAAAAAAGTATGCATTTCCTTAGGTTCCTTCCTACCACCTCCTATCCAGGAATTTAAAATCTAGATCCTTTCTGACCATTGTTAGATGATTTATTTGCACACTATCCTGCATCTTCAATCTAATGTTGTAAAAAGGACTAGATGTTGATTGAACTAATGGGATACAGACAGATGTCACGGCAATACCTTTATTAAAATATCCTTCAGTTATAGCTTTATAAAAATATAACAGAGTACTAGGGTTGAATTTCAACATACATACACACATAAACACACATTTGATGATAGGATGGTAAGATATATTGTAACGGAAGAAATTATAAAAAGAAGATAAAACACAGTGTAAGATGCTGGTTTCTTTCTGTATTGCAGTGAATTAGCTTCTTTGACAAAATGATATTGAACTTTGAACAAGCACCTCTATGAGAGACTTCAGGGTTCATGGATATAGTTTTTAATGTCTGCTATTACAAGCCAATAATTGAGAAATCTCTACAGGGTAAATTTTATGCAGCTGCACATCTTTTATTAAGAAAAATAAATCATGTACATGAGAGTTCTTCATGTTCTGCTTCAGGGACTTTTTCTATAGAGACAAGTAATGGGTAAAATATATATAATTAATTGCTGGGGAAATTGCATGAAAAACAATTTTGTCCTAGACAACACTTTCATGTAACAATGTATATGTTTATTCAGAATGGATTCCTAAGAATTATAATAAAGATTAAAATATTTCAAGCTTCATTACATGATAGAAAATGATATCACAGTTGACCCTTGAACAACATGGGTTTGAATTGTATGGGTCCACTTAGAGACAGATTTTTTTCAATAAATACAGTACAGTAATATATCTACTTTTTGTTATTATTTTCTTAATAAAATTTTCTTTTCTCTACCTCCCTTTATTATAAGAATACAATATACAAATATATAATATACAAAATATGTGTTAACTGACTGCATATGTTATTGGTAACGCATCAACAGTAGGCTATTAGTAGTCAACATTTTTTTGGGAAGCAAAAGTTATATGCGGATTTTTGACTGAATGAAAGATTTGTGCCCCTAATCTCCTATTCAAATGACATCTGTATATTTGAGATTATGAGAACTGTTATCAACTTTGTTGTCTAATTGATCTCTGGTCCTCTTAACACTGCTGAATTTCAGTTTCCTGTGTTCTTTAGCAGAAATGATGACATTATTTATTTTAGTTATGTAAAAGATTTGCACCAAAGAGCAAATGAGCTATTGTATATTAGATAATTAAACAGTACTCTATTTGGTATTAAAAATGCATTATTAGCATTCAAAGTATTTTGTATCCAATATGCAGAATATGTCTTTCTGAATATGACAAAGTTATGCTAGTTTTATCTAAACATACTTAAGAGAGAATAGGTTGCTTCTAGATGAAGATGGTAGGTTGAACACATGCATCTAATTTTGTTCCCCTAAACTCTAAAAAGGGATTGTAAAAAAGCCACTAAGAAGAATGAATAAGGAAAACAGTAACAACCAAATTTTGGAAAATGAAAAGCAGATAGATTTGCATTACTGAACTACTCAGCCCCTAGAAGTCAAATCCTTGGTTTTCAAGAAAGTCAAGACCCACATGATATATAATTCAGAGTCCTCAGTAAACCAAAGAACTGTGAATGAGGTGTGCTAAAATGAAGGACATAGGTTGAAAGATTGACTTAGTAGTTAGATATCCAGATGTGCTGGCAGCACTCTAGTGGACGGGAGGTGGCTTATTCTCTATCAAGGACAATACAGTTTCTGGACTGGGAGGCACCACTAATAGTTGAGACCATGAATCCTGAATGGAAATAATTAGTTTCACAAATATTGAATCCTGAGACTTTCAAGCATCTTCACTCACTTACCTTCCAGATCTCTCATCCTTAGGCAAGAGCTCAGCAGAGTACTTTCTGAAGAAACTGACTAGCTCAAAAGACACAAATATCAGAATCCCCAAAAAATCTAGAGGGAAAGCAAAAGTTGATGATGTTCAATTAAAGTACTTAAAAGATTGCAGTCAGCAACTTCTCCACTCTAAATACAGACATCCAAAGCGAAAATAAAATTTACATAATAATAATAATAAACTAAATGAAGGTACACTAGAGGAAATAATAATACAGAAGAAAATGAAAATATCAACAAATTTATCATCACTTTCTCACAGAGATGAGACAGGATACTTCCCTTTGAAACAAGAAAAATACTTCTTAAAAGGAGTATTTAGAGAAACAAAAATTTGAAAACAGGAGTGAAAAGGTCAGTAAAAGAAAGTTGGGGCTGAAGAAATTACCCTGAGAGAGAGAAAAAAATAACTTAAAAAAAAAAAGAAAGAAATAGATAACAAAAGATAAAAGAACTCTCAGGAGGTCCAGTGCCTGTAATAGAGAACACAAGTAGATGAAAGGAAATAATTACCTAAATCATTCTATCATTCTGGAAAATTTTCCAGTATCAAGGACAAGTCTCCAGCACAGGAAACAAAAACAAACTTTAATTCATGTATTTATTTATTTGGTGTGTCTATCAATGACTATATCAAATTCCTCATATTTAGTAGGGACTTTTTAGAACACTAGAAACACAGAATTGAAAACAAAGCAAAAAATAAAATTTTGTCCGCATGAAACTAAATATTTAGTGAAGTGAAATAAATAATAGATAAATAAGTAAAATACATAATATATTAATTACATAAGGAGGCCATTAGACTGATGTGCTCTAATGCCATGGTGGTCAAAGTTAGCAAACCAAAATCTAAGCCTATAAATGCCTCAAAATTATGAAATAGAGTAGGGTTTTAGTTACTATAGCCTATCAGTAATTTCCTTTCTTTTCTTCTGTACTTCCTCTAAATAAAACTTCCCCCTGTCTACTGTCAGGGAGTGTTCCTAACCACTTCTAGTTTGGTGCTGCCTGGTTCAAATAGATTTTTGCTCAAATAAACTCTTAAAATCAGTATGTTGAGTTTAGGAGAGGAGCAAAATGGTGGAGGAATAGGAGACCTAAATTTCATCTGGTCCAATGAATTCAGCTAGATAGTTATCAAACCATTCTGAACACCAATAAATTCAGCAGGAAATTGAAGAAAAACATAGCAGCAATTCTATGAATAGAAAAGCAACCACTTTTTGGAAGGTAGGACATGTGGACAAGTGAATCCAAAGCAATATTTGGGAAGACAGACTGTGGGGGAGGGACCCTCTGTCAGCCAGCTACTGGTAAGTGATAGAGCACTGGAGCACAAAATCAGAACTTTTAGAAATCTGCTCTGCTGAGGGACATTGCTCCAGTGGCTAAGAAGGGGGGTGGAACCCTTGCTAGGACAGTGTGGTCTCAGGACCCTCGGGGTTACAGAAAGACTGGGGGTGACTAAGTGTGGCAGAGCTCCCAAGTATTGGAGCAGGGAAGCCAGCCACAAAGAGTGAGCTGAGGAGTGGGCTTTCAGCTCGAGTTTGCCATAAACTGTGATCTGTAGGAGAGTTGGGCCACTTTTCTCTGATCAGGGACCTGACAAGCTGCAATTCCAGCAAGACTCTGCTTCTTCCCCAGGGAGAAGAAGCAGGGGAGCACACCTCAGCAATCTGATGAGTTTGGAAACTCCAAACAGAGACATGTCTCAGAGACAAAGATGTTGGTCAAAGGCTGGGTGAGTACAGACTGTGGCCAGATAACTGGGAGGAGACGAGTGACTGACTGCTTTTCTCTGAAGGCTCACTGAAGAGAGGGGTCCCAAGTTCTTGGCTCCTCCAGGCCAGAGATTGGGAGGCCACCATTTTCATTGTCCTCCAAAGCTGTAGGAAAAGATTTCAGGCACCAAAAGCTATTGAGAGCAAACCCAAGCAGATTAATTAGCCTGGTCCCTGGCAAGGAAGGTGCAATTCCACTTTGGGCAAAGACATTTGAGAATCACTGCAACAGGTCCCTTCCCCAGAAGATCAGCAAGAACCAGCCAAGACCAAGTTTACTGAGCAATAAGAATTGCAAAACTCCAGCTCTAGGGGAATACAGCACATAGATTTCATGTTTCCCCCCCCACGATTCTTTAGTCTTTCAAAGTTAATTTTTAAATTTTCTTTATTTTTTTCTTTTTCTATTTTTTTAAATGCTTCTTTTTTCCTTTTTCAAGCAACATCCTATAAATTCCTTTTTTAAAATCTTTTTAAATTTTCATTTTATAGTCATACTCTAGCCTGTCATTATATTTAACCTTATTTGTGTGTGTGTGTGTGCATATATATATATTTTTTTTTTCTTTAAAATTTTGGGATACAGTTTTTTCTAACAGACCAAAACATACCCTAAATTTAGTGTATGGCTTTGTTCTAGTTTCCTGCTTGATCACATTCTCTTCTTCTTCTTCTTTTTTTTTTTTTAATTTTTTTTCAATCAACTTCTTATTTTATCAATTCTTTTTTAAAGTTTTTTTTTAATTTTCATTTTTACAGTCATATTCTATCCCACATTATATGTATCCTTATTTTTTTATACATTTAAGTTTTTCTTTCTTTAAAATTTTTGGAGGCCGTTTCTTCTAACAAATCAAAATACACCCAAAATTTAGTGGGTGGCTCTGTTCTAAGTCACCAACCTAATTATACTCTTTTTTTCCCCCTTTCTTTCTTTTCCCCCCAGTTTTGTGGCTTTTCTGATTTGTGTAGTGTATGTTTTTTTCTGGAATTGTTGTTACACTTTTAGCATTTTGTTCTCTCATCCATCTATTCTTCTCTGGACAAAATGACAAAATGGAAAACTCATCTCAAGAAGAAGAACAAGAGGCAGTACCAGCTGCCAGGGACCTAATCAATGCAGACATTACTAAGATGTTGGAATTAGAGTTCAGAATGATGTTATAAAAATACTATCTGGGCTTGAAAATTGCATAGAAGATACTAGAGAATCTCTTTCTGGAGAAATAAAAGAACTAGAATCTAACCAAGTTGAAATTTAAAAAGCTATTAATGAGGTGCAATAAAAAAATGGAGGCTCTTACTGCTAGGATGAATTAGGCAGAAGAACTAGTGATATAGAAGACCAAATGATGGAGAATAAAGAAGCTGAGAAAAAAAGAGATAAACAACTACTGGATCACAAGGGGATAATTTGAGGAATAAGTGATACTATAAGACAAAACAATATTAAAATAATTGGGATTCCAGAAGAATAAGAGAGAGAGGGGCAGAAGGTATATTGAAGCAAATTATAGCAGAGAACCTCCCTAATGTGGGGAAGAAAACAAGCATCCAAATCCAGGAAGTACAGAGAACCTCCCCTCAAAATCAATAAAAATAGGTTAATACCCCATCACCTAAGAGTAACACTTGCAAATCTCAGAGACAATGAGAAAATCCTGAAGGCAGCTTGGAATAAGAGGTCTGTAACCTACAACAATAGAAACATTAAATTGGTAGCAGACCTATTCACAGAGACTTGGCAGGCCAGATAGGACTGGCATGATATATTCAGAGCACTAAAGGAGAAAAATATGCAGCCCAGAATGCTATATCCTGCTAGGCTGTCATTGAAAATAGAAGGAGAGGAGAGATTAAAAAACAAAAACAAAAACAAAAACAAAACAAAACAAAACAAAAAACACTTCCAGGACAAACAAAACTAAAAGAAGTTGTGAATACCAAACCAGTCCTACAGGAAATATCGAAAGGGATCTTCAAAGAAGAAAGAGCCTAAAAGTAACATAGACCAGAAAGGAACAGAGACAATATACAGTAACAGTTACCTTACAGGCAATACAATGGCAGTCAATTCATATATTTCAATAGTTGCCTTGAATATAAATGTGCAAAATGCCCTAATCAAAAGACACAGGGTATCAGATTGGGAAACAAACAAATAAAAAAACCAAAAAACAAAACACAAGACCCATCGATATACTCTCTGCAAGAGACTCATTTTATTTTTTTATTTTTTTTTAAATTTTATTTATTTAGTTGACAGAGATTACAAGTAGGCAGAGAGGCAGTCAGAGAGAGGAGGAAGCAGGCTCCCTGCTGAGCAGAGAGCCCGATGAGAGGCTCGATCCCAGGACCCTGGGATCATGACCCGAGCCGAAGGCAGAGGCTTTAACCCACTGAGCCACCCAGGCATCCCGAGACTCATTTTAGATCCAGAAACACCTCCAATTTAAAGTAAAAATGGAAATCGAAAACCATTTACCATTTACCATGGTAAATGAAAAACAATTTACCATGCTGATGGACATCAAAAGAAAGCTGGGTAGCCATCCTTATATCAGACAAATTAGGTGTTTTTTTTTAAATATTTTTTTTAATTTATTTATTTTCAGCTTAACACTATCATTATTTTTTCACCACACCCAGTGCTCCATGCAATCCGTGCCCTCTATAATACCCACCACCTGGCACTTAATTGAGGAGACAAATTAGGTTTTAAACTAAAGACCATAATAAGAGATGAGGAAGGACATTATATAATTCTCAAAGGGTTTATCCAACAAGATCTAAGAATTTTATTTTATTTTTTTTAAGATTTTATTTATTTATTTGACAGACAGAAATCACAAGTAGGCAGAGAGGCAGGCAGAGAGAGAGAGAGAGAGAGAAGCAGGCTCCCTGCTGAGCAGAGATCCTGATGTGGGGCTCGATCCCAAGACCCCGGGATCATGACCTGAGCCAAAGGCAGAACGTTTAACTCACTGAGCTACCCAGGCGCCCCAAGATCTAAGAATTTTAAATATCTACGCTCCTAACCAATTATATAAGCTAATTAATAACATAATCAAAGAAACACATTGACAATAATACAATAATAGTAGGGGACTTAAAACTTCCCTCACTGAAATGGACAGATCACCTAAGCAAAAAATCAACAAAGAAATAAGAGCTTTAAATGACATATTGGACCAGATGGACTTCACTATAATATATTAGTATATTCACTATATATTTCACTATAATATATTAGATATATTCAGAACATTCCATTCCAAAGCAACAGAATATACATTATTTCCTAGTGCAAATGGAACATTCTCCAGAATAGATCACATCTTGGGTCACAAATCAGGTCTCAATTGGTAACAAAAGATTGGCCTCATTCCCTGCATATTTTTGGGCTACAATGCTTTGAAACTAGAACTCAATCACAAGAAGAAAGTTGGAAGGAATTCATATACATGGAGGCTAAAAGCATCCTACTAAAGAATGAGTGGGTCAAACAGGAAATCTAAAAAGGATTAAAAAAGTTCATGGAAACAAATGAAAATGAAAACTAAACTGTTCAAAATCTTTGGGATGCAGCAAAGGAAATCCTAAGAGGAAAGTATATAGCAATACAAGCCTTTCTCAAGAAATGTGAAAGATCTCAAATACACAACCTAACCCTACATTTAAATAAATGTAGCAGCAGCAAATAAAGCCTAAACCCAGCAGAAGAAGAAAAATAATAAAAATCAGATCAGAAATCAATGAAATAGAAACCAAAAGAATAGTAGAACAGATTAATGAAAGTAGGAGTTGGTTCTTTGAAATAATTAATAAACCTGATGAACCCCTGGCCAGACTTATCAAAAAGAAAAGAGAAAGGACACAAATTAATAATTTCATGAATGAAAGAGGAAAGATCATAATGAATACCAATGAAATGCAAGCAATTATAAGAACATATAATGAGCAACTGTATGTCAGCAAATTAGACAATCTGGAAGAAATGGATGCATTCCTAGAGATGTATAAACTACCAAAATAGAAATAGAAATAGAAAATAGAAATAGAAAAAGAAATAGAAAACTTGAATGGACCCATAACCAGTGAGGAGATAGAACCAGTCATCAAAAGTCTCCCAACAAACTAGAACCCAGGGCCAGGTGGCTCCCCAGGGGAATTCTACCAAACACTTAAGGAAGAATTAATACCTATTTTTCCTGAAACTGTTCCAAAAAATAGAAATGGAAGGAAACCTTCCAAACTCATTTTATGGGGCCAGCATTTCCTTGATCTCAAAACCAGACAAAGACACTATCAAAAAGGAGAATTACAGACCAATATCCCTGATGAACACGGATGCAAAAATTCTCATCAGAATACTAGCCAATAAGATCCAACAATACATTAAAAGGATTATTCACCCTCACCAAATGGGATTTATTCCTGGGCTACAAGTTTGGTTCAACATCTGCAAATCAATCAATGTGATACAATGCATTAATAAAAGAAAGAATAAGAACCATACGATACTCTCAATAGATGCTGAAAAAGAATTTGACAAAGTACAACATCCTTTCTTGATCAAAACTCTTCACAGTGTAGGGATAGAGGCTACATACTTCAGTATCATAAAAGCCATCTATGAAAAACCCACAACAAATATCAGTCTCAATGGGGAAAACCTGAGAGCTTTTCCTTTAAGGTCAGGAACATGGTAGGGCTGTCCACTATCACCACTGCTATTCAACATAGTACTAGAAGTTCTAGCCTCAGCAATCAGACAACAAAAAGAAATAAAAGGCATCTGAATCAGCAAAGAAGAAGTCAAACTCCCACTCTTTGCAGATGATATGATACTTTATGTGGAAGACTCAAAAGACTCTACCCCAACACTGCTAGAACTTATACAAGAATTCAGTAAAGTGTCAGGATACAAAATCAATGCACAAAAATCACTTGCATTTCTATACAGCAATAACCAAAAGAAAGAGAAATTAAGGAGTATATCCCATTTACAATTGCACCCCAAACCATAAGATACCTAGGAATAAATCTAACCAAAAAGGCAAAGAATCTTTACTCAGAAAACTATAGAATACTCATTAAAGAAATTGAGGAAGACACAAAGAAATGGAATAACATTCCATGTTCATGGGTTGGAAAGACAAATACTTGAAAATGTCTATGTTACCTACAGTAATCTACACATATACTGCAATCCATATAAAAATACCATCAACTTTTTTCAAAGAAATGGAAAAAAAATCCTGAAATTTGTATGGAATCAGAAAAGACACTAAATAGCCAAAGGAATGTTGATAAAGAAAACTGAAGTTGGTGGCTTCACAATTCTGGACTTCAAGCTCTAGTACAAAGCTGTAATCATCAAGGCAGTATGGTACTGGCACAGAAACAGACACATAGATCAATGGAAAGAATAAAAAGCCTAAAAATGGACCCTTAACTCTATGGCTAGCTAATCTTCGACAAAGCAGGAAAGAATGTCCGATGGAAAAAAGACAGCCTCTTCAATGAATGGTGTTGGGAAAATTGGACAGCCACATGCAGAAAAATGAAACTGGACCATTTCCTTACACCACACACAAAAATAGACTCAAAGTACATGAAGGACCTCAATGTGAGACAGGTATCCATCAAAATCCTTGAAGAGAACATAGGAAACAACCTCTTCCACCTCAGCTGCAGCAACTTCTTCCTAGAAACATTGCTAAAGGCAACTTCTTCCTAGAAGCAAGGGCAAAAATGAACTATTGTGACTTCATCAAAATCAAAAGCTTTTGCACAGCAAAGGAAACATCAAAAAAACCAAAAGAGAACTGACAGAATGGTAGAAGATATTTGCAAATGACACATCAGATAGAGGGCTAGTATCCAAAGTCTATAAAGAACTTATCAAACTCAACATCCAATGAACAAGTAATCCAATCAAGAAATGAGCAGAAGACATGAATAGACATTTCAGCAAAGAAGGCATCCAAATGGCCAACAGACACATGAAAAAGTGCTCCACATCACTGGGTATCAGGAAAATACAAATCAAAACCTTAGTGAGATACCACCTCATACTAGTCAAATAGCTAAAATTAACAAGTCAGGCAACAACAGATGTTGGCGAGGATGTGGTGAATGGGAAACCTTCTACATTGTTGGGAATGCAAGCTGGTGCAGCTACTCTGGAAAACAGCATGGAAGTTCCTCAAAAAGTTGAAAACAGAGATACCCTATGACCCAGGAACCATACTACTGCGTATTTTACCTCAAAGATACAAATGAAGTGATCCAAAGGGACACATGTACCCCAATGTTTATAGCAACAATATCCACAATAGCCAAATTATAGAAAGAACATAGATGTCCATCAACAGATGAATGGATAAAGAAGATGTGGTATAAATATACAATGGAATATTATGCAGCCATCAAAAAATGAAATCTTACCCCTTGCAATGTCGTGGATGGAACTAAGAGAGTATTATGCTAAGTGAAATAAGTCATAAATTTAGACATTTTTTAACACTTCCATGGTTTTAAATGTTAAAAGGAAAAAAATGAGTAAACAGAGTAAAGAACATTGGATGGTTGTGGTTAAAATATTCCATAGGATGGTCAGTTAAGGCTTTCTCACTGAGGTATATAGAAAACAAATAGAACTAAAAAAAAAAAAAAAAAAAAAGGTGCAGATTGAATTGTGTCCCTTAAAAAGACAGGTTGAAGTCTTAGCCTCTAGTACCAGTAAATGAAAATTTACCTGGAAATCACATCTTTGCAGATGAAATCAAGTTAAGATGAGGTCGTACTGAATTAGAGTAAAAAAAAAAACACCCTCCCCTTCCAATTTCCCCCAACTCCCTTCTCCACTCTAAGTCCCCATGTCCTCCATGCTATTTGTTATGCTCCACAAATAAGTGAAACCATATGATAATTGACTCTCTCTGCTTGACTTATTTCACTCAGCATAATCTCTTCCAGACTGTCTTCGGCTCAGAGTCTCGGGTTCGAGTCGCACATCGGGCTCCCAGCTCCACGGGGAGTCTGCTTCTCCCTCTGACCTTCTCCTCGCTCATGCTCTCTCTCATGGTCTCTCTCTCAAATAAATAAAATCTTTTAAAAAAAATAAAAATAAAATTAGAATCACCAAAAAAAAAAAAAACAAAAAAAACAAAAAAAAAAAACCCAATGATTCATATCTTTATAAGAAGACCATATGAAAATGGATACAGAAGCACAAGAATAAAGGCATGAGATGACTGAAAGAGAGACTGGACCAATGTGTCTATAAGCTATGGAAAACCCAGGATTATCGCAACCACTAGAAGGTAAGAAGATGCAAAGAAGGGTTCTTCCCTAAAACATTTAGAGGTATGGACCTCTAAAACCACTTTGGTTTTAGACTTTTAGCCTTCAATTTGTGAGAAAAAACTTTTCTGTTGTTTTAAGTCACCTAGTTTTTCGCACTTTGTTAGATCAGTCCTAGGGAACTACTACAGATGGTGAAATGGAGATCCCAGGATATCAAATTTAAACCAAGATAAAAAAACTTCACAGAAGATTCTAGAAGACGTCTTCCAACAAAAGGATAAAATAAAAGACCTCAACTGTAATAGGACCTACTCAAGAGAAATGAAAAGGTATTTCTCAGATTATAATGAACTAGCCCTAGATGCAAACCAGTTACATAGAAGAATGGAGATCTCAGTTGTCTCTAAGGAAAAAAAGAACCTGACTTATTAGGTTGTATAATGACCCTTGTGAAAACATTTACTGAAGTACAACTGGGAGTGGAGGATGAATAGTCAAAAATTTCAAAGAAATCAAAGATAATGAATATAAATGACAAGTATTAACTTGAGGAAATGCCTAGAAAGACTAAAATGAAATCATATTACACTTTGATGTTCAGCTGTTTTTCTATAAGCATAATAGTGTGATCACTAAAAATAGATTTAGGCTTAAAATGCAATACAACTGTTGGAAGAAGGGAGGGTAACGTGCAGCATAATGAATGAAAGAATAAGACTTATTTTCTATCATTTTAGTAAGTCAATAGGGATGTGTTTATTGTTGATTAATGAAAACACAGTTGTGTACATGTTTTATACTAAGATTTAAAAATACATGTAAATATAGGAAAAAAGAAAAACAAAAAATGTCTAACTAATTGCCTTTGGAGAGAGAGAAGTAAGAGAGAATTTTGGTAAAGAATATACTGTAAGATTTAATAATGTTTGAGTCAGGGGTGCCTGGGCAGCTCAGTTGTTAAGCATCTGCCTTCAGCTCAGGTCATGATCCCAGAGTCCTGGGATCCAGCCCTGCATCAGGCTCCCTGCTTAGCGGGAAGACTGCTTCTCTCTCTCCAGCTCCCCCTGCTTGTGTTCTCTCTCTTGCTGTGTCTCTTTCTGTCAAATAATAAATAAAATTTTTTAAAAAATAATATTTGAATTGTAAATTCATGTCCATTGTTTAATAAAGTAAAATTAATTTAAAATACTTCATGCAACATTTATAGCACAAGTTTAATTGATAAGGCATAGCAGTAAAAAAAAAATGGAAACGTTTAAACAAGAGGTGTTTCACTAAGATAAACATTTACAACTATATTTCAACTATATTGCAAAGACTGGCTCAATAATAGCTTAGGGTATTAAGGTATACACAAACAGGACTGTGGATTTCATTTGTTAAAGAATGTATCATGTGAAATCTCAATGCCTTTTCTATACTCAAAACACAGAATAGTTTATATTTTTCCCATTATTTTGATCAAACTAAACTTACTGAATTTTTCAACGTGTACTCTTCAGGGGAAACAAAAGTAAAATAAGGACTTTTTATGATAAAAAACATGAAAATATTCTAAAAATGCTGAGCTGGCAAGTATTAGATGAAGGTACTAGGCCAATCTCCATATCAAGGCGTCAAAAATATACTGAGAAGTGAAAAGGCAAGCCAGTGTTATACTAATTGCCTCATTCCTAATGTGTGGAGAAATAAAGACGTTTTGCTATAATTCAAACTATTCCAGAAATCTTGGCTCCAAATCAGAAGTGCTTTTCTTTGAATGCAGACTTCTGTTTTGTTAGATGCTATGTAACAGGCTTTATGTGGAAATATTTTTCTTTAGGATGTTGCCTGCAGCAGACTTGATGAAAGCTGAGTTGCCATGGTGATGTACTGTTTTAGTTTTTTAGATTTTGTGGTAAAAATATAGATGATTAAACATAGATTTTTTAATCTAAAATACCATTTCCATTTATGATCATTCAACAAAGTTATGAATTAAATGATGGCAATAGTCAAGTATAAATCTTAGATTTTTGTCCATTGAAAAAAGTTTTATAAATTCATACAGCTGATGACTCCATCCATTCAAATATAAACCTATGTTGACAAAGAATATGGGAAGGAATCTCAGTGTTGATTAATTATGGACAAAAAAAAAGCAAAATCAGGGAATTTGTTAACTAATAAATGGTTATTAGCAGAAATAGCAGTTACTACAAAATGTTAAATAAGAGTAGGACAAAGAAAATAGGTTGTGATTAATAAGAATAATTATGTATATATATATGTATACATTGTATATTTATTTGTATATATTATATATTGTATATCTTTGTATATATGTATATATATTTGAAAGAAGGCAGGGGAAGGAGGAGAGGAGCAGAAGGGAGAGAAAGAATCTCAAGCAGGCTCCATCCCCCCATGGAGCCAGATGAGGGGCTCGATATCATAAACCTGAGTTCATGACCTGAGCTGAAATCAAGGGTTGGACACTTAACTGACTGAGCCACCCTGGTGCTCCTTTTACATCAATAATATTTGATCCAGTTATAGAAAATAAGATTTAATGTCATGGACTACTTTTGTATTAGGATTTGGTTTTGAGAGTAAATAAACAGAAGAAAGTGTCAGCAAAGAAAATCTCCTCTTCCGACACACTCCTCCAAATCTTGGTGTAATTTTTGTGTGCAATTCTTTTATCTTTGCACATACTGTACTTTGTGTAGATGCCCTTCTTTTATCGCCCATAAGGATGTAAATTCCTTGGGGACCCAAAATAGTAACATTTACTTATTATTAAACAGCATATCCAATCTTCTTCAAATTTCCTGGCATGTGTAAGGCACACAATAAATGTTTTATCAATGAACAAATGAGTGCCTGCATCTATAGCTGCTGTCTCTCAAAATTTTTGTGCTATGACTTTAAAATTCTGAAAAAACAATCAACCAGAGACAGTAACTTGGCTTTCATTCCAGTTATTACAATTTGTTAGTTATTGTAGTAGAATTTAAAAATGCATATATATTTAGATAATTCAGGAAACATTAAACTAAAAATAAATCAATTATTATTGTCCAATTTCAAAATTTATTACAATTAAGATATCTTAACCTTACTTAACTTTTTTTCTCATATTACAAATACTAATTTCTTAATCTTCAAAATAATCTCATTAATCATATTCTATTTCAGATCCCATTTTACAGATATGGAAACTGGAATAGAGCGGTTAAGTGACATGCTCAAGGTCACACAATTACTAAGTGGCAAAGCCCATACTTAAAAACATTCTCTAATTTGATCCTAGAATTATTGGTCATAAAGCTAGAATTCACAAGAAAATGTTATAAGAAAATTTTCATAAAGGTACACATTCATAGGAAAGCAAAATTTGGGAGCCAGGTATCAAACACAAGTTATATAGGATTAAAATAAAACAGGGCTTACTAAATCATGAAACAAGCCTATCTGAGGTCATGAGAATCTGTAGTAACATAAAAAGAGATGACAATTTATGAGGTGTAGCTTAATGCTTTTGAAAACTTGCTCAGTTTCTAGAACATATATATATATTTTAACTTGAAGAATAGTATTTGTGAGCCACAGTCCTAAGTGGATTTTGTTCAGTGGGACCTCTGGCAAAGAACATTATCGATCAATGTGGTAGACTATTACTGTTGATGAAATACGACGGTTTGCTTAAAGGCCCCTTTTCATGGGGAAGTTACAGATGTACACCATGTTGAACTCAGACACTGCATTGTGCATTACTATGACCAATCAAATGTGGACACTTCTGGGAAGAATATTTCGAATGAGTTCATACTTTGCTTCATCACTTTTCCCTCTATCATGAGATTGACAATTTTCCAGATAGAGGCTTCGCCTACATCAGAGGTTCCAAAGACAGGATTGCATGGACTAGATAGACAGTTACCTAGAATGAACACATTGCATGAACAAGAACTGAGTCTTTACTTTTATAAGCTGGTGAATTTTCTGGAGTTGTGCATTACCATCATAATATAGGTTATCTGATTGACATAGTAAAGATAGGAATAAAATATGATTCTTCACCTGAGTGCTAGGGACCCTGTGGTGAACAACAACAAAAAAGCCTGACGGTTTCTGTCCTCAAAATGCTCTCATTTCATCAGTGTTACAGAAGCCATTAAAGCAATGAGTTTCCTATAATATCAGGGAATGAATTAGGCCACTAACATTTGATACTGATAATATTTTAAAAAATAAATGAAAGTTTTAAACAAACAAACAAACAATAAACAGAAAAAGATGGCGATATACCAGAGAATTGCATTTAGTCTTTCTTAAACAATTCAGTTGTTAATGAAATACATGTACCTCTGAGCCTAATACTGAACATTTAAGGCAGATCATTTTAGATATCAAATGCAGGATGTCATCCTTTTTAAAGTATTTGACATCTGGAGCACCGGTGTCTCAGTTTGTTCAGTGTCTGACCCTTGATTTCAGCTCTGGTCTTGATCTCAGGGTCCTGAGATGGAACCCCGTGCCAGTCTCTGTACTGGACATGGAGCTTGCTTGGGATTCTCTTCCTTCCTCTCCCTTTATCCCTTTCCTACTCCAACTCTGCCCTCATGTGCTCTCTCTCTCAAAAAAAAAAAAAAAAGTATTTGACAATCACCTATGTAATTCAAATAAGATTTAACATACTTTTCTTTCTTCTCCCAGTCCATCTTATTTACTGTGCTTCCCTATCATTTACAAACCATCAGAGAATATCGCTGACATCTTTTAAATGTGTGTAGATACAAAGTGGCTTACATGATGTACTTACTATGCTGAGACGTTTACAAAGTAATTATTTAATAAGTGAACTGATCTTCTGTATTCTTTCTATTTTTTAGGGGTTTCCCTTTCAAGTATAAAAAATGTTTATAACTCAGCCAAATAACATAAGAAAATTAATCATTTTCCCATATTGCTTTGTGTTTTGATCATATTTGTAGGGTGTTTTTAGAGTGTTAATCATCTTATAGGACCATGAAATTGCAGTCAACTATTTACATAGCATTATTTCTTTTTAATTTACAGAAAAGTATATATTTTGAAGTGAAGTTTGATTTAATAAAGTTTTATTACCACCAACCAGTAAAGTCCTTGATGGAGTGAACTTTACTTCAAAATCAGCCTATTTTTAGTTATCTTTTTTTTTTTTTTTAAACAGACAGTGTAATATTACTTTCAGGTGCAGATTTTAGTCATTCAACACTTACATGCAACACCTGGTGCTCATCACAATTGCCCTCCTTAATCCCCATCACCTATTTAACCCATCCCCCCATCCACCTCCCTCTGGTAACCATCAGTTTGTTATCTATAGTTAATAGTCTGTTTCTTGGTTTGTCTCTTTTTTTTTTCCTGTCTATGTTAGTTTGTTCTCTTTCTTAAATTCTACATTTGAAATCATATGGTATTTTATATAGCTTTTTTTGTGGCAACTACATGATGAGGTTGTGCTTAGAATTTGGTCTACCAAATCTCCAATCTTTTTTATTTGTTCATTGTTAAATGGGCACTATTTCTATTATAAATGGCACATATTGGTTATTTGGTATAAAAGGACTGAATAGCTCATCTGATTCACATCAAATACTAGCTTACTGAAAGTCATCTATGTACTGTAATGATATTTTAGAGCTCCTGACATTTACAACAAATCATAACACCATATATCTGCCTCACAAATTATTATTCAAGAGGTGTTTGACATTGTCATTTCAAGTGTGTCTACTGAAAGATGTTGTTCAGCATGCTACTATAGATGTGTAAATGGAATTTGGTTTCTGTTAAAATTTTATGTGGATTTATATTTAATATGCTTAGAAAAACTGATTCCTTGTAAAGGCATATAACTGGGATGCATTGCTTTGTGTTTTATATTTAACAAAAATCTGTAAGACACAGATTAGTTGATGATGATTGCCTTCCCTTCTACTAATTGTTTTCATGAAAGTGACTTGCAAGTTTGCAATTTTAGCCATACCTTCTACCTTCTATCCTGAGTTTATATCTGAATTCCCAAAAAGCTGGACATCCTTTAACATATCCCATCAAATGCAAAAACTCACAAGGGTATGGCTCATGTCTATTTTGTTCCTTGTGGAACAATACTTTGTGTAGCCAAGGACAACACTTAAGATATGATTAATAAATTAATAATTTTATTAATTTAATGATTACTGTTAATTGTATACTTAATATTACAAGGGATAAAATAAATTGTAGATAAATTTTGCATGGCAGCTAGAATAATCTTTTGCAAGTACAAATTGGATAACATTATTTAATTCCTTAATCCATCAGTGGCAGACCATTGCACTCAGGGTAAAATGCAAATGACTTTATGGAGCCAATAAAGCTCCTTGGAAATATTAGCCAGATACTTTGCATATAGAGGTCCAGGAGGCTTGTCAAATGACTAAAGAATGCCACTTCCTGGCCAGTACAGGAAACCTCAAAATATTTGGGGAACCTAAAGGAAGAATTCACCTATATCTACAGGTATTTCAGGCAAGTTTGATGATAAGTATTTGGCGTGGCTTCTGGCCTTGAGAGGCTACTGAAAGTTCAAGCTAGAGATTCCTTATAAAAAGTTCCAGCAAAGCAGATTTTAAAGGATCTAAATGACCCATCAGTTTTCTTGCTGAGCTTATGTAAACAATTAGGCCAAGATTGTCGTCTTGCTTTACAACTGAATTAGTTGACTTGGCAATCTCTGGAAAGGATGAATTTAGAGAGAAAAATTATGTTTCAATAATATCCTTATGGACATTAGATTCTAGTTTTGATTAATGTCTTTAAATGTCCCCTGTTTGCCCAGGCTACATGTGTGCTAAACTTCAGAGAGATTGCCATAATAGCTCATATATAAACAGTCTTCTGGCTTGTTATTTTGTGGGGATAATAAAAGGAACCCCATGGGCATAGTATTACTAAACAGCTGGATAATGGGATGGACTCCTCAACAATTGTATAACTCAGTTATAGTCTTGATCAATTCTATATGGCTGGGATAGCAAAACTACTCCTAAAAGAGTCAGAAGGTACCTCACTCCAAGGGGTTATCTATGAAATCCTGGCGATCATGGATGGTCCCACATTCCTAATAATGGGATTGGAGAATGCACTTAGGGATGCCCTTATTTTCCAAGACCCATCATCTCTCACTTGCCAGGGATTCCTCATAATTAGGATATTATTAAAGCTAGACAACAGGCAAAGGGACTTCTTGATGGTTTTATCCCATACCCATATATGTCTCAGGAGCTACCTCTATTGATGTGAAGTTACAAATAGAGGCTTGAGTCAATCACACAGTGGCCATCTTTAACTAAACCCAACATGAAGTCACCCACAAATTTGAAAAGTGGCCATCTAAAATCTATTGGCCATTGACATCCTGACTGCAAGTTAAAGAGGAAATTATTATGTTAATATAAAGATTATATGTTATGTATATATCTCAGATGACTCTGCTAATGTATCCAAAATTTTAACAGACACACACACCTAAATTAAAGCAATGTCTGATTCCTCTAGCTCTTTTAATGATTGGAGTTCTTCCTGGTTTAGGGGATACAGATGGCCTTGATGAAAACCTTTTTTTTTTTTTTTTTAGTAATAGTAATAGTAACTATGCTTAGGTCTTCTTCTTTGCTGTGGGGCCTATTGTCATTACATGTTCTACATAAATATGTTGAACAAATGATCTCATTGGAAAATCTGTAGGAAGCATCCTATTCTGATGATGAGGCCTCTGTATACCTCCAAATCAAATAGTCAGCAGTTAGAGGTCCTTCATTTAATGAGATAGCTTGGAATGTTTATGCCTCCCAATGGATAGAGTCTACAACCTCTTTTAGCCTGAAGAAGTTTCAAAAGATGGGACCTTATCCCTTCAACATCCCTTAAGATTAGGAGGATACAAATCCTATGGGGGGAATGAGACAGGGAAACTGAAGGGGCCCCATAAAAATGCCTTTTTTACCCTTTGTTCTGGCTTTTATTCTTGCTAGGACCTGCACTCATACTCCACTGTACACATGCCTTGTGATGCAAATAATGTATGTCCTCCTTGTAAAGAAAAAAGCAATATCTCTGGAGTCTTTCCATACAGTAGATAACATCCTAAGAGTAATAGGGCAGGGTCATCATAAATGTTTTCCAAGACCACTGACTCCAAACACTTTGACCCTAAGACCTCTGAATTTAGAGAATGAATGACTTATAAAGGACACTTGTCTTTGTTCTGACAAGTTCCTGGATGCCTAAGTGGGTCCAGCACTAGACCACAATCATTAATAAAAACCCCAGACCCCAAACAAAGACAAGGCTTATGCTGTTTTCCTTTCTGAGTCTCCTGGACACTTAACCCATACCTCTCTCTCTCCATATATATAGATACATCTTCAATAAACCCTGCTTTCACCTCAAAAAATAAAACAAAGTAAAATAAAATAACTTGGTGCCCCTTATTCATTGTCTTTCTTACACTATTGGTGGAAATGAGAACTGGTATTTACTTCAACTTTTGGAAGTCATTTCTAGGCTCCATCTGTATTCAGATACTTACTTTTTCTCTCTAACCAAGACACTTTCTTTCTTACTATACTCCTCCTATTTCTTCTCTCATCTTTAGCATATTAATTAATTTATTTTTTCAGACTGCAACTTGAAAGCCATTTCCTCCTGAAAGCTTCCACTGCCTTTTCTGTATGTTGCTAGACTATCAGCTTTTATAATACATTTGGTGCTATAATTTCTTCCTACTCTGGCCCAAATATCACTGAAAACCACATAGTTCTTACAGGTTTTTAGCACATTCACATTGTTATTGGGACGACATTGCCTCGTAAGGTGTCTGATTAGAGTATCACATGTTTTTAATAAGTGAATGTTAAAAAAGAAGATGTTTGCCTCACATTATATTTAATTAGTGAATGAATTTTCAGAATCTTTCTCTTTGTTGTATTATCTATTCTATTTTATAATGAAAGTCAGTGTTTTCAGTAAGATCACTGCAAAAGGAAGATTTGTTTACCTGATGGTATAACTAAATAGATGCTCTCAGTTCTTATATTGTATATATGTGTGTTTGTAATTTCAAGTATTTGTTATAACTAATCATTAATAACCACAAGTATCCATAAGTGTTAGAGAAGCAAAAACACAATTCCAACTATTAATGTTTCTTTTACACCCTGGTTTGTCTTTGAGTTAAAAATTTTCTTCATCTTCCATAGGTGTGGTTTTATTTTGTAATTAAAATTTATGGATACCCCAAGAACAAAATTCTCTAGGAATGGCAATATTTGACATTTCATGTGTTAAATGTTGTGTATGCTCCAAGTCGCATATCAGTCTCACTGCCTTCACACAGAGCCTGAAATACATTTCTATTTTCTTTTTACCTATGCCACATATTTTTATAAATTGTTATAAGAATACTTTTCTGAAGCATAATCTGGGTTGTTTTACCTCCATTTGCAAAAGCTTAGTGGTTTTCCCTTTAGCATGTAGGGCCAAGAATTCAATTTCATCTCTGACAAATGAGCACAATTCTCCAGTGAGGTTTAGATCATCCTGACACCTTTAATATCACTTGTGATTATCTATCACCTGTCTGTAACAAATGAACATTTCTTAAAAATGAAATAAAAAACTAAGGATCATATAATTCCAAAATTAAATACGTAAACTATTATTTCAGAGTGCTCACTATATGTTAGAAAGTTGGTAGAAATAAATAAAACTGTGAAAAAAGCCTGTTTTGGGGCAATTTTATTCTAATAAAGGGAAAGGACATTTAAAAAAATAAACACGCTTCTGCACAGTGAAGGAAACAATCAACAAAACTAAAGGGCAACCTTTGGAATGGAAGAAGACTTTTGCAAATGTCATATCTGATAAAAGGTTAGTATCCAAAACATATTAAAGAATTTATCAAGCTCTATGCCCCCAAAAACAAATAATCCAGTTTAAAAAATGGGTAGAAGACATGAATAGACATTTTTCTAAAAAGAACATCCAGATGGCCAACAGACACATAAAAAGATGCTCAAAATCACTCATTTTCAGAAAAACACAAATCAAAAGTACAATGAGATATCATCTCACACCCATCAGAATAGCTAAAATTAGCAACACAGGAAACAACAGGTATTGGCAAGGAAGGATATGGAGAAAAGGGAACCTTCTTACACTATTGGTGGAAATGAGAACTGGTGTATCCACTCTGGAAAACAGTATGAAGGTTCTTCAAAAAGTTAAATATAGAACTACCCTATGACCCACCAATTGTACTACTGGGTATTTACCCAAAAGATACAGAAATATTAATCTGAAGGGATACGTGCACCCTGATGTTTATAGCAGCATTATGAACAACAGTCAACTTATGGAAAGAATCCAAATGTCCATCAACTGATGAGTGGAAAAAGAAGAGGTGGGAAAAGAATGAAGTTTTGGCATTTGGCATTTGCATAAATGTGGTTAGAGATAGAGAGTATTAGGCTAAGCAAAATAAGTCAATCAGAGACATATAAATACCATATGATTTCATTCATATGTGGAATTTAATAAAACAAATGATCATAAGGGGAAAAAGAGAGAGACAAACCAAGAAACTGACTCTTAAATATAGAGAACAAATTAATGGTTACCAGAGGGGTGCTGGGTTGGGGGAATGGATTAATTAATTAATTAATTAATGTTAGGTGATGGGGATTAAGAAGGGCACTTGTGATGAGCAGTGGGTGTTGTACTTAAGTGTTGAATCACTAAATTGTACACTTGAAACTAATATTGTATGTCATCTAACTGGAATTTAAATAATACCTATTTTTTTTTTAATTTAAAAAGGTCCTAAATTTAAAAAGGTATCTTTTTTACTGAATAAAATGTTTCTGACTCATACATCTTTTTTTCAGTAAATACTTATCAAATAGATATTATGTCAGACAGTGTTCTACATACTAAGGAATTCAAACTGTGTTTGAATGCCTGTGTTTGATGCCTGGTTTTGTGGAGCTTAAATTCATATTAAGAAGTACAATAAAAAATAAATATGTCTAAAGTATATAAGGGATGCTGTGGAGATTGCTATGAAATAGAACAAGAAAGGACACAGAGAGTTCCAGATCAAGGAGACATTATGATTTTAATTGTGCAGTCAGAAAAATTCACTGAAAGACTGAAAGGTAACTTGAAGCAATTGACAGACCCAACATATCTCAGGAACTACCTTAGTTCCATGCAAACCAGGACACTCACTGGTCAGACTGGATGGAGAAATAGGTAGGATCTTCCATGCTGCTGTAAGGACTTCTGCTTTTAACATAAGTGAGATAGAAAACCATTTTAAGATCATTCATAGAGGACTGGCATGGCTGAGCTTATAACTTAAAGGGTTCATAGTATCTCTTTTTTAAGAAACAAATAATAAATTGAGGGTAGAAACAAATAGGCTATTAAGGAGTTGTTGCCCTAATCCAAGCAAGAGATGTTCATGGATGGAAAGTGTGAGAAATAATCAAGATTGGATGCATTTTTAAGGGCAAACTAATCGTTGAATGGCAACTGGAAAGACTTGCTACTTACTGAGATGAAGAATTCAAGGGGAAATGGGGGAGGAGCAGGTTTTCATTTTGCACATGTACTTAATATATGTACTAAATATCCAAGTCCATCTGGTATGTAGTTAAATAAATATTTGACTTGGAGCTCAAAGGTCAAGTCTGGGTTCGGGATCTAAATTTAGATATTGTCAGTGTATAAACAATATTTAAAATGCTTTTATCTAGGTGGTATTGTAATGTGTGGTAAATGCAGACAGACAGAAAAATCCCAGGACTAAAACCTAGGGCATTCTAACTGTTAGAGGTCAGCAACCTGTACCTGAAACTGTGAAAAGTAAGTAAAACCAGTAGAGTGCAGTATCCAGGAAGTCAAGGCAAAAATACTACTACTACTACTGTGGGCATCAAAGAGCAGGGAAGCAGCCAGCTGCACCTAGTTGTTAAAACTGATCCTTTGAATTTACCACTGCATTTATCAACTTGGCAATTTTTAATCTTGAAGAGAGTTTTTTGGCAAAGATATAGGATTCAGAAAGGAAGCAAGAGAGAATTTGGCGTGAGCACCCATAGATAAGTTTTGAAAGAATTTTACTATAGGGAAAACAAAATAGGGCCGTAGTTGGATGAGAATATGGAATAAAGGTTCATGTTTTTGAATGAAGGAGAAATTTCAGAATGCTTTTATGCTGATGAGAATGATTTAGTAGCTACTAAAAATTCGATTATGGGAATCAGGGGTGAATTGCTAGAGCCATCACCCTAAGTAGGTATCAGGAAACGGGCTCTAGTGCCCAATTAGAGAGGTTGGTGGATAAAGGGCAAAATATTTCATCCACAGCAGTAATGAAGGCAGAATACATGGACACTGATGCAAACAAGTAGGGTGAGTTGCTATGGTAGGTTATATTCTAGTTCCGTATATCATTTTTAAAGTAACAGAGGGGCATCTGGGTGGCTCAGCCGGTTAAGTGTCAACTCTTGGTTTTGGTTCAGGTCATGATCTTAGGGTTATGAGATTAAGCCCTGAGTCAAGCTCCTTGCAAAGTGGGGAGTCTGCTTGAGATTCTCTCCCTCCCTCTCCCCCTGCCTTTTCCCGGGCTCACCCGTGCTGTTTCTTTCTCAAATAAATATATAAACCCTTAATTTTCAAAGTAACAGAACTATCATCACCTGAGTGTGACACTAAGAAGAGAGAGTTAAAAAAAAAATCCAAGATAAAAAAGAGAGTTAAAAAGTTAGCAACACTAGGACCTATGTGAAATTTATCATCCTGATTTTAAAACAAGACCCATCGGCATAATTGTGACTTTTTCTCCAACCACTATCAGTTCTGGTGTGGCCTCAGGCACAGATAGATAGGAATTGAATATAGGTAGGATTTGTTTTCCTTTTTTCAGATAATATCCATGAAGCAAGAGAACAGTAGTATTCTATCCTCACGAACCAGGGAATCTTAAATTTATAAGTAGGAAGAGAAGACATGGGTATGGGAAAGAGAGAGGTAATATGTATTCTGTATTGTAAGTCTCAAAAGGGTCTATATATTATAGGAATGAATGTACAAAGATATTGAGATGGAATATTAGTGGGTTAGGGACATAGAATGGGATACTTGAGAGGTTGCAGGAACTTTAACCGAGATGAAAGAATGACAATGCATGGCTGAACTTGGAGAGAAAAAATTATCCTGGAACAAGGCACTCAGGCACTAAGAGTCCAAGGTATTAGAAACATTACCTTTATGAATGTAGAATTCAAAAAAAATTGTCCTTGTGATCTATAGATTGCTCAAAACATAGGAATGGGAGGTTTTTATATATACCATTGATGAAATTCAGTCTGTATTTTTATAGAAAAGGAGCAAGAATGACTTGGAAGCAAGACTGAGGAGTAAGACGGAGGATGACCCCAAATACAGGCCCAGTGGTATGGAGGGTATGGAAAAAATACATGCCTTGGGACATTTTCATGAGAAGCAGTATCCTCAGGGGACTGCTAAATTTTAGTATAATAATGATCAATGTTAATCTTTAAGAGGATGATACAGTAGGTTAGTATTTCCAAATAAGATCTTTTAACCCCACTAATTTTTGTGCTTCTCATGAAAATAATGTTACACACAATAAACTCAAGGCAGCCTAGTATAATGGTAAGACTGTAGGCTCTGGAGGAAGAACAGGCTGAGTCTGATTTTCAACATTTCATATGACAAATATGTGACTTTGGGCAAATTGCTTAATGTCATTGTGACATTGTGCTTTGGAGAATGATGCTTTTAGAGTCTAAGGTTTCAAAGGTATACCTATATGTCATCCCAAATCAAGTTCTTTCATAATTCCTTAGGCACCTAGATACATGGGAATCCTAAAAGGAGGATTTCCTTATTTAGGAGATGGAAGGGGAGGGCTAACATATCTTATGAAGAAAACTTTTGAATTCTAAGACTATCACATATGCTAACAATGGCAGTGTCATCTGTGCTTCTAAAGACATTCCTTTACAGGGACAGAACTGAATATTTTGAACAAAAAGACTCTGCATCCCCTGGTGAGATCACTTCAGAATATTTAACACATTTGAGAAGAAAATCCTCATGTCTAAAGGGGCTGTAAGGTAAGCATGTAGCAGTGACTTGAAGTCTCTTCTTCCCAGCAGTGCTAGGGGTTAAGAGCAAGTGCCAGATTGTATACATGAGTAAAATATCCAGTGCAGGAAAAGAACAAAACCATTAGTTGGTCAAAATTTGTTATCAGGATGGGAAAATTAGATCTTGGAGAACACAGAAATACTGAAGTACAATTCCACCAATGGATGTTTGCCTTTTTGGTTAGATTTATTGCTAGGTATCTTATGGTTTGGGGTGCAGTTGTAAATGGGATCAACTCCTTAATTTCTCTTTCTTTTGGTTATTGCTGTATAGAAATGCAAGTGATTTTTGTGCATTGATTTTGTATCCTGACTACTGAATTCTTGTATAAGTTCTAGCAGTGTTGGGGTAGAGTCTTTTGAGTCTTCCACAGAAAGTATCATATCATCTGCAAAGAGTGGGAGTTTGACTTCTTCTTTGCTGACTCAGATGCCTTTTATTTCTTTATTGCTGATGTTTTTCTGCTTTATTTAGTTTTCTGTTTTTCATGGCTCATTTTCTGCTATTATTTAACAATTACACTGGTTGCACCTATTATTGTGATCTACATAAAAATCTCAAATTAAGACAAGATAAACTAATACATGTCATATACTGTACCCGATCTTAATTGAAAAGAAAAAGTATAGGGTGCCTGGGTGGCTCAGTGGGTTAAGCCGCTGCCTTCGGCTCAGGTCATGATCTCAGGGTCCTGGGATCGAGTCCCACATCAGGCTTTCTGCTCAGCGGGGAGCCTGCTTCCTCCTCTCTCTCTGCCTGCCTCTCTGCCTACTTGTGATCTCTCTCTGTCAAATAAATAAATAAAATCTTAAAAAAAAAAAGAAAAGAAAAAGTGTAGCATTATAAGCACAAATACAATATATTTAAAAGAGTAAGTGTATGAAAGAATTTCTTGGTTGTTCTGAGTTACAATTTTTATGTTTGTTTTGTTCATTCTAGAACATGGGTATTCAAAATATTTATACCCAGTGTGCCTATAAAATTATAAATCTGGATCTATCAGCCAATGAAGATATGTTTTCTTTATTTTGCATGCAACTCTAAATTTTAATAATTACAATTTCTCCTGGATTGAAAAAAATTGTATTGCTAGTGTTTTACCTGTACTTTATGTCATCATCCACTTAATTACCGCAAATTGAGTGTCATTCTTTTTCTGAACTATGACAGAGGTAAAAATAATCTACAACCACATTGAGTTTTCATCTTAAAAAAGCTTCTGTCTCTTTTCAACTCTTCTCTAACTGTTTTATTCTAAATTCTCTCCTGGATCATTAAAAGCATCCATTTGCTGATTTTTCTGTCTCCACACTTGTTCTCAGACTTGCAGTAGCTATCCTACTCGTAGAGTGTTATAAAATACAAGTGAATCCTCTTTTTAAAGTACACTTACTGTTTTTAAAATAAAGTTATGGAGGATGCTGTGTGATTTGACCACTATTATACTTTACACTTTTTAACCAAAGGATGTCATTTGTGTTTTCTCTGTATCTGACTTGCCTCACATACTGTATTGCTGGGATGTTCTCGCTCTGTCTTCTTTATCCCCTAACACACATCCCACTAGTCTAGTTCACCATTCACAACTCAACTTGACAGCAGTTTCTCCAGAAAGCTTTCTTTCTTTGAGTAAATAAATTAGGAAATACATCTTCTTTGGTACCATGCCTTGAACAAACCAAAGGGAAATAATCAGCCTATCTTCATCACAGAAATCTGCCTAAATTCCAGTTATAGAATTTGTTATAGAATGCTGTCAAACAAAAAGAAAAAAAAAAGATAAAGTAGGAAACACCATGTATTTACAGGATCTGAACCTTAAAGCTGCAGATGGACTGTGGGAATATGAACCAAGTACTCACATCATATACTAAAGCGATTTTTTTGTATCTTTTAAATAATGACTTTTTGTATAAAAGTTGATGTCAGTGACAGATTTACAATCACAATAAACTCAAACAACTACAAAATGTAATTGGTGAGTTGTGTCACTTTATATCTACACTTGTCCTGTTTTTTGTATATGCCATTTAAATATATAAAAACCAAAATGTTGACTCTTTCTCTGTGTGAATGTAGAAATAGTCCTTCAATGTTATTTTAAATTACTTTACTGAATGTCAGCCAACTGTGGCTTCCCTTCCCCTTTTCTGTTCATGTAAAATGATAAAAATCAAATGTATGTTTTTAAGATAGTTTTTATTCTATTTCTTAGTTTGAGCTAACAATAGAAACTTGTTTACAATTAAGGGCTTCAGGCTGCTGTTGAGTATTGCTCATTCTGAAACAATTGATTGGAGACTTCATCTCTGAAAAGCAGGCATCTGATCAGAGTATTACTAGTGCCTGATTTCTAGTTCTCTTTATAGACTTGTTAAGAATTTTTGTTATAAAAACCAGTTTTTTAATAGCTTGTTTTAAATAATTTAAAAATAAGTATTTGGCCTTTTTACATGACCAGGATTGCTTTGTTGAAATGACCTGTCTACTAAACTTAAAAAAAATATATATATTATATAAAATATATAAAAATATATACAATAAAATATATATGTTATATATAAATTTATATATAAAAAATATATATATATAAATAATAAATATATAAAAGAAAGGAAGACAAAACTTTTATTTATATATAAAAGTTTTGTCTTCCTTTCTTTTTCCCTGGTTTCAAGCCATCCCAAGAAAGTCAGACAGAAAAACAATGGTCTTTTTTTTTTTCTAATATGGAAAGAACAATGAACCTTACTCCAGAGTAACTTAAGTAACTCTTCAATATCAATTAGTATTGTTTTCCTGGGCCCTAGACCTCAAAATATTAATTACTGATACTGAAAATAAATTAATTAATATTAAAAAAAATTTAAAAGAAGGACAAATGAAAACTTCAGTAGATGGGCTTAAATGAATTCAAATCACAATTTTGTAGCCATTCATCAATATAAGGGGAATTTGTATAAAATATAGATATTGTGTACTTTATATGTCCAATAAATGAGATTAGCATTGGACAACTAGAATGATTATAGAGAGATAAAGCCTTAGTTAACTAACTAAATTATGTGCTAGTGTGAATATTTACTAACCAAATATTAATGTAAAAAATCTATTTAAAAACTGTATTAAATGCCATGTAGGAAACGAGTAGAGTATCACAAATATAAATATCACAGGGACTTAAGACAATCAGAGAAAGTTTACCTGAGAAAATTATATTCAAGCTAAAACTCAAAAGAGAAGGGGGCAAAAAAACCCAGAAAATGGGTAGGGGTACATTTACCAGGTGAAAAAATATATAGTGTTCTGTAGACTAAAGGAAAGTTCAGTATAAGTACAGCATGGGAAGGAAGGATGGTGAGTAAACTGTGGGCTGGGTCATAGACATTCTTACAGGTCATAGTGAAAAACTATTTTTTTTTTCTTCTGAGAACAACAATCAAATATAATCTGATATTAATTGATTTTTTTCTCTAGAATCTTTTTTCCATAATTCTGTCAGCTGTCCCAGTTTTCATTTATGAATCTCCCTGACAGTTCATAAGGCTCAATAGTCTCCATTCTCTTGAACTAGGCATAAGGTATCTCACTAGTTTAATCATATCCATCAACGTTCAACCTTTTGCTTGAACCCCTGGAAAGAAGAATTTCCTCATTTCTTCTGATTTGAACACAGAGAAATATAAGTTTGAGCTGCCACAGCCATCTTATGCATGTAAAAATGAGAATGAAGCCTGTAGAAAAAGAAGAGAGCAAAGAGTTGGAGAATACCTAGGTCTTGACAGCATTGTTATATCTCAGTTCAAGCTCCATCTTGAATTTTTAAATATATTAGATAAAATTCCTATTTTAATTGGGACATTGTTCATTTCTTTTTCACTCTAAAAATATCTGATGTGAAAAATGTATTGGAAGATTTCAAGCAGAAGAATGGAATGACCTATTTTGATTTTTAATTTTTATTTTAACTAAATGAGATAAAACTTGAAGAAGATATCCAAGAGAGAAAAACTAAATTTAGGAATGGTTTTGGTAGTGGTACAAATAAGCTATGTTGCACAATTAAACCAGGGAGATGATGGTGGAGATGGGGGAATATCAATATGTTTAGGAAGCAAAATATATAGGGCACTGAAGTGCACAGATCAAGGATTAGAATGAAGATGAATAACTCCTAGGTTTTCAAGCCTATGTAACTTCTGGAAACTTATCACTTAATAATTGTGGAGTGATAGACAAATTATATGGGATAGGATTTAAATTGAGTTTTAGATGTGTTGAATATATCTTTAGTATACTAAGAGTAGTTGCTGGGTAAAACCTGATATATATAAATACATTTTGAATCCATTGGAATGTAAAGGAAATAAATATAAAAGAACATAAAAAGAAATAAAACCTGATATATCTAAATACATTTTGAAGCCATTGGAATGTAAAAGAAAGAAAAAGAATAAAAGAGGGTAAGGGTATAAAAAAAAAAATCAAGACAATTCTCCTAAACTTAAGAAGATAGTATTCAAAATAGAAGAAATCTCTATATAAAAGAATGATCATTTTTTGAAATATGTAATAGAGTACATGCTTTTTGGCTGACAGAAAATGTGCCATAGAACTCAGAGATAATTATTGAACATCACCGTGCTCCATGAAGACTATCCAAAACTCAGTGTGTCTCTGGTTCACTGAGACTTTTAATGACATAATATGGGTATTTCAGGAAAACAAAAGCAGAAATGGTCACAGGGTTTACCCATTCTTCATTTCTATCATAATAATCACCGGAGAGATGTCAGATTGACCCACTATGCCAGAATTTGGTTCAAATGTTGAGACTAATGATATCACACACACTCAAAGAAGGAATGAAATGATTATTCACGTAATGAGGCTTTCTGTGGGGCAGGCCAGCCTTCCCAAGCATGTCTAAAAGAGGCTTCAGGTATCAGGAGTTTGCAAAGAAATGGGAGGAGAAGGGGAAGAGGAAATGTGGTGGCTTCGAAACTGTTAGCTGTCAAATATTAAAACACTGACTCTTTTTTTTTTAAAATTAAGTAAATCACTCACTTTAATAATGAATGATATATATCAAGAAAGAGATTATTCACTTCATGTCTAGGTTATCTAATGATGTTTGAATTTTGCTTATTGTAATATAATAGAATTTTTTTTTAAAACACTGGACTCTTTTTTTTACAAGTTTTTATTTGTTTGTTTGAGAGGAATAGAATGAGAGAGAGGGCGAATGAGAGCACAAGAGGGGGAAAGTCAGAGAGAGAAGCAAACTCCCCGCTGAGCAGGGAGCCCGAAGTGGACTTGATCCTGGGACTCCAGGATCATGACCTGAGCCAAAGGCAGTCACTTAATCAACTAAGGCACCACATGCTCCTAAAACACTGGACTCTTAACACTATCAAATACAATGACAAGATTATTGTCTGCTCTACCTCGAGATCGCTGTTTAAAGGTAGGAAACGTGAATAGTCCATCTGACACTAAACTTGGGAATGGACTTGCTCATTTAGTGATAGGAATCCATTTCAGAGGAGGTTCCCAAAAACCCAAAAGGGAGACTTTGTTAGTAACTTTCAAGGCTCTGTTTTGGCAAATAGGAATGAGAAGATTTTATGGACTGAAAATTTGTGTCCTCCCCAAACATTTATCCCCAGTGTGATAGAATTTGGAGGATGGGAACTTTGGGAAATAAATATGTCATGAGGACAGAGCCCTCATGAATGGTATAAGTGCTCCTATAAGAAGACAAGAGAGAGCCAAAGCGATCTTGAACATAAAAACAAAGCTAAAGATATCATAGTTCCTGATTTCAAAACATATTACAAAGCTACAGTAATCAAAACACATACTTTAAAGATAATTTTTAAAGAACATTAAATAAATGACATATTTGGAAAAAAAAAAGGTAGCATTCGCATAAGAGAGATATACAAAAAATAGAAAATAGAAGGCCTAGAAATAAACCTGCACATTTGCAGTCAATTGATCTTTAAGAAATATGCTAAGAACATAATGAAGAAAGGATAGTCTTTTCAATAAAGAGTATTGAAAAATATACACATGCAGAAGAATAAAATAGAAACTTATTTGACGCCATACACAATAATCATTCAAAATGGGCTAAAGACTTAAATGTAAAACCCAGAACTGTAAAACCACTAGAATAAAATATAGGGGAAAATCTTGAAATTGGATTTGGCAACATTTTTTTGGAATTTGATACCAAAAGCACAGGAACAGGGGACACCTGGATGGCTCAGTCAGTTAAGTGTCTGCCTTCTGCTCAGATCATGATCCTAGGTTTCTAGGTTCAAACCCCTAATCAGACTCCCTGCTCAGAAGAGATTCTTCTTCTCTCTCTCCCTCTGCCCCTCCTCCTGCTCATGCTCTCTCTTTCTCTCCCTCTCAAATAAATAAATAAGAACTTATTTTAAAAAAGGGGAAAAAAAAGTACGGAACAGAAGAGAAAGTAGATTACTGGGATTACATCAAACTAAAAGAACTTCTGCACAACACAGGAAATAATCAACGGAGGGAAAAGGAAACTTATGGAATGGGAGAAAAGGGTCAGAAACTAAATATCTGGTAAGGGATTAATATTCAAAATATTAAAATAAAAATTACAACTCAAAATACATACACACATACATACATAGCCCTATTAAAAAAATATATAAAGGACCTGTATAGACATCTCTCCAAAAAAGTGCAGATCGCCAACATACACATGAAAAGGTGCTCAGCATCACTAATCACCTTGAAAATGCAAATCAAAACCATGAGATATCACCTCACACGTGTTAAAATGATTATTATAAAAAAAGATAAAAGATGACAAGTGTTGGCAAAGGTGTGAAGAAAAGGGAACACTTGCACTCTGTTAGTGGGAATGTAAATTGGCACAGCCATTATAGAAACAGAATGAAGATCCCTCCAAAAATTAAAATAGAACTACCATTTGATCTAGCATTACTATTTCTGAGTATACATCCAAAGAAAATGAAGTCAATGAAATACTTGTTCATTATGAGATTATCCATAATAGCCAAGATGTGGAAACAGCTTCGATGTCTGTCCGATACAAATGAACTAAAAAATGTGTTATGTGTTTATATTGATTGGACATAGATATAAATATTTAGATAAAGATATGTGGCTGAGTCATCATTCCCCAAACCACAAGTAGTGCAAAAAAAAGTTATACAGTGAAGGAAAAACTGATGTGAACCAGAATCAAATATTTTAGTAGCCTAATTCCACATGTGCTTTTGTACATATGGAATTATGTGCCAAAAAATTATCATTGGTACATTTCAAGAAATGCTCAGTTTTGTGAAAAATATATTTATACCCTCCCCATAAAGAGATGACCTAAGATATCAAATGCTTTTGCATTCAGGACCAAGTCCAAGATGACTGGGTGATACATGGTAATGCCCCAGAGTCTGTGACTAAACAGTAGTTATCCATCACACAAAAACCCCAAATGTTTAATGATAGATGATAACAACTTTAATAAAATGAACACCTGCTGAAAAACAGTAATGCCGTACATTTACTATTTGTTACTTCATGCTATTTTTATATTCTCTGATAAGTAATAACATGTAATTCTTACACAATCAGTGATATGAGAGCCTCTGTAGACAATTTGCAATCCCTGTTTCTGCTTTCTGGAAGGATACCTATTTTCCAATATCCTTTGGGATTAGGGTAGCCATAATATGTATCATTGTTTGGGAACTTTTTTGAGAATGAGCGGAAAATTATTTTAAATGTCCTTGGGGTGGCTCACTCAGTTAAGTGGCTGTCTTCAGCTCAGGTCATGGTCCTAGGATCAAGCCCCATGTCTGCTTCTCCTTCTCCCTCACCCTCTGCTCTCCCCGCCTGCTGTTGCTCTCTCTCAAATAAATAAGAAAAATCTTTAAAAATTTTAAAATAATATGTCCTCCAGAAAACAGGGTAAGTGTGATTGTCTTTAGCCAACCACAATATATGATAACCTTATTTACAGTCTTAATTCTAGATCCTGAGAAAATCTTCCTTTATTGCTGAAACTAAATAAGATATTTGATGATTTCTGGGGCACCTGGGTGGCTCAGTGGGTTGGGCTTCTGCCTTCAGCTCAGGTTATGATCTCAGGGTCCTGGGATCGAGCCTCACATCGGGCTCTCTGCTCAGGAAGGAGCATGCTTCCTCCTCTCTCTCTGCCTGCTTCTCTGCCTACTTCTGATCTCTGCCTGTCAAATAAATAAAAAGTTAAAAAAAAAGATATTTTATCATTTCATGTGTTCTTGCTTTGTTTAACTTCCTGCAAGTTAGTGTCATTTTCCTTGAGTATTACTCGTTCAGATGCTTTAATTATTCTGTAATTACCAAAATCTCTGTATTACATTCTTTCCTGATAGAATTTTGCTTTCCTGATTGGTATCTAGAATATGGGGTATCTTTATTTATCAATTAACAATTTGTTTTCTAATCCGTACTTTTTATTTCAGGTTTGTTTTTTTTTTTAACTTCAATTATATTTTCTTCCATACAGTCTATGTTTACTTTGTTTTGCTTTCCCATGCTTGTGCTTTTTTCTTCAAATACTGTGGATAGTTTGCTGGTTGCTTATAGATCTAATGGATACTACTATTAACATGATTTTTTGATTTATCTAATTAAAACTTTTGACACTTTACTATAAACATTGAGGGCCCCAACAACTTTTAAATTCATTCCACCTTTTATCATACTCTCTTTCTCCTAAATCTTCCACCTACCTTCCCACTGGGCAACCAGTTCAGTATATTTAATAGTCTGCTTTTTTGTTTTCTTTTTTCTTTGTTCATTTGTTTTGTTTCTTGAATTCCACTTATGAGTGAAATCATATGGTTTTTGTCTTTCTCTGACTGACTTATTTCACTTAACATTATTCCTTCTAGATTCCTCCATGCTGTTTCAAATGGCAGAATTTCATTCTTTTCTATGGATCCGTGTGTGTGTGTATGTTTGTGTGTGTACCACATCTTCTTTATCCATTTATCAATGATTGGGCACTTGGCTATTGCAAATAATGCCACAATAAGCATAGATGTGCATATATCTTCACATATCCCCTCAAATTAGAGTTTTCATTTCTTTGGGCAAATACCCAGTAATGGAATTACTGGTTCACATGGTAATTCTACTTTTAGTTTTCTGAGGAAACTTCATACTGTTTTCCAGTGTCTGCTCCAGTTTTCATTTCCATCAAGAGTGCACAAGAGTTCTTTTTTCTCCACATCCTTGATAACAATTATTTCTTGTGTTTTTTATTTTAGCATTTCTGACAGGCATGGGGTGGTAGCTCATTATTTTGATTTGCATTTCTCTGATGATTAGTGATGTTCGGCATCTCTTCATATGTCTATTGGCCATCTATGCGTCTTCTTTGGAAACGTGTCTTTTCATGCCTTCTGCCCAATTTTAATTGGATTATATGGGCTATTTGATGTTGAGTTGTAAAAGTTCTTTATATATTTTAGATATTAAACCCTAATCAGATTTATCATTTGCAAATATTTTCTTCCATTTACTAGGTTGTCTTTTTGTTTTGTTGATGATTCCCTTCCTGGCACAAAAGATTTTCATTTTGGTATATTCCTAATGGTTTAATTTTGCTTTTGTTTCCCATGCCAGAGAAGACATATCTAGAAAAATATTGCTACAGCTGATGTCAAAGAAATTACTGCCCATGAATTCTTCTAGGAAATTTGTGGCTTCGGGTCTCAAATTTAGGTCTTTAATCCATTTTGAATTTTTGTCCATTGTGTAAGCACATGGTTCAGTTTCATCCCTTTGCATGTAGCTGTCCAGTTTTCTCAACACCATTTGTTGAAAAGACTATCTTTTACCCATTGTATATTCTTGCCTCTTTTGTCATAGATTAACTTACTGAGAAAATGTGGTTTTTGATCTGGGCTCTCTATTCTGTTCCGCCGTCTATATGTCTGTTTTGGTTCTAGACCCATACCATTTGATTACTAAAGCTTTTTAGTATACCTTGAAATTTGGGATTGTAATACCTCCAGCTTTGTTCTTCTCTTCCAAGATTGCTTTGGCTATTTGGGGTCTTTTATGGTTCCATACACATTTTAGGATTTTTTTTTTATAATTCTGTGAAAAATGATGTTGGTATTTGATGGAGATTGCATTAGATTTGTAGATTGCTTTGGGTAGTATGGACATTTTCACAATATTCATTATCCCAATTCATGAGCACGGACTATCTCTCCATTTGTTTGTATCATCTTCAATTTCCTTCATTAGTGTTTGATAGTTTTCGGAGTACAGTTCTTTCACCTCCTAAGTTTATTCCTAGGTATTTTATTTCTTTGTTGCAATTATAAGTGGTGCTGTTTTTTAAATTTCTCTTTCTTCTACTTCATTATTAGTGTATAGAAATGTAACAGATTTCTGTATATTAAATTTGTATTCTGTGACTTTACTGGATTCATTTATCAGTTCTAGTAGTTTTTAGTGGAGTTTTTAGGGTTTTCAATAACTAACATTTGAGATCACCAAAAAAAGATACTGATGGCTTGCATTATTTCTCAAATCGCACATACAGTGTCACTTTGTTACTCAAATTTAAGAGATTTTTGGGAATGGTGCTAGAAATGTGTGTAATTCTTAAGTGAGTAGCCAGACATTTGTTTTAATTGTTACACAGACAGATATTTGAGGGGAATTTCTCTAAAACAAGTATCTTTTGTTGTTGTTGTTGTTATAAAGATGGCTATGACAAATTGGGAATTGGGAAACTCAAATAGTCATTATTGCAAATGTCCCAAACTCTTGGTAAATCATTTTCTCTTTGACTTTTACTTCATGTACGTGCTCTCATCTATTTATTTATCTATCTACCATCTATCTCTCTTGTTTATTTTTTTTGCTCCTAAATTTCTCTACTATTATCACTTCCCAAATCTGCAGTCACTCTATTTCCTTGAAGCCTACCATTTTATTTTATTTTATTTTATTTTATTCTGTTAATTTACTTATAGAGTAGGGAGGCTGGAGCGAGAAAGAGAGAGAATCTTAAGCATGCTACTTCCAGTACAGAGCCTGATGTGGGAGCTCAATCTCACAACCCTGATATTATAACCCAGCTGAAATCAAGTCAGACACTTAATCGCCTGAGACACCCAGATTCCCTAATGTCTAACCATAATTAAATGAACAGCCTAAAATTGTTTGTTTTCATTCTTGATAAATCAAAACATTGACCCTTTTATGTACATAAAATTGCCTTTTTGAAGAAAAGAAAAAAATAATTGGGGTTGGGCTTAAAGATATTTAAAGAAGAAAAATACAATTCATTGTATAAAATATTCTTTTCTTGAATATGCACTTTTGACATAGTTTTTTGTTTTAAAGTTCCATTTGTAGAGACATAACAACTTGTGCTCTTTCAATGCTTACCCATATGCCTTATGTACTGCCCAGGAAGAGCTCCTTGCTTAATATTTAGTTACGACTCATGACTTATTTATAGTACATAGAATCCATTTAACATGAATCCCTCAAATTTAGTCAGGACAGGGTCTATCCTGGATTCCTATTTTTCTTGTGAAATTTTCAGATACTCAAGCATGGCCTGTCAAGGGAGATCATTACAGACATTCTCTCCTCCATTGGTTTTTGGCAAGGTTTTCTGCCTTACAGCATCTGGCAAAAACTATTATTTTTATTGAAATTAAACACAGAACAATGTATCCACAACTCCATGAATCAACAGTTTATCTCTGGATTATTAAGTTGCCAACAGTTACACCATAGGAAATCATTCTAAATTATTTATTGTAAACTTAAGAGAGGAAAAGAACTGAAGCTATTTTCTATTATTTTTTTCCCTTTACCTGGCAGCAGAAAATAAGATCTTGAAAAATAAAACAGAGAGCTGTTGACAACACTTAACCTTTAGGCATGACAAGAAGTAATCATTTTCCAAGTGCATTTTCGATGTTAGTGTACATTCTATGTTAAAATAAATAAGCCAATTGTAACCATTGATTTTTCTAAAAGAATCTATTCTGTAGGAATAGATTTTTTCATTTCATTTTTTTCTTCAATGAATTTATTTCTTGTCAAAAATGCAGTTTATTCTTATTGTTAAATTTTTTTGAGTGAGCCTTGTGCACATTATACAAAAATACTTACACAGAAATAATTGACACAAATATGCAGTTACCTCATATAAGGCAAACAAAATTTATCTTAGTCTTTATCATTGGGAGATCTTCATATTTATATTTTACTATATGGTCTTTGAATCTCTGAATCCCTGAAACTGAAGAGTTATTTCCCTTGATCCTTAAGTCATAGAACTGATCATTTTAAACAGTTTTATTATATATAAAATAAAGATAATGGTATTTATTTTTTAGGGCTGTCACAGGGATTAAATTATATATACACAGCTCTTCCCCAACACATAGAGTACCATTGTGTGTCTCAGATGAAAGGTACTATAATAATGGTTATTAATTTTAATATTATTATCAATGATTTCAACTAATTAATAAATTATATTCTATCTAAGCATGAAAATATTAAAATATTCAATTATTTATAATGTAAATTGGACATATAATATTAAAATAAGCTGCTAACTTATTGTTAATAATAGTAAATATATGACATTATCACCAAAGATAATTAGATTTGAAAGTAAACTATATTCACTTCAATATTTACCCTAAATGTGAAAGCTAAGATATCAGAAGACATTATATATATACATTATATGGTTTACTTGTTTTGTAACTTTCAAAGATTTTGTTGGTTGATTATCACAGTGAAAATTCTGAAATACTTTCTATACACAGACCAGAATAATCATTTTAGTAAACTCATTTTTAATTGAATCAAATTTTTATCAATTGTACCTGTGTGATGTGAAGTGCAAATATGCTGTGGAAAGCTTGGGAAATATTTTGCTTTCCTTTTTCTGGGAAACCCCCTACTTACTGCCCTGGAGCTAGATAAGTGGTCTTGTACCAAAAAAACCTCATGCTGATAGAGTTTTATTACCACTTTTCTTTGTTACTTGTGAAATTCTAATTGGTTAAACAAATTGATGTTTTCCGCCATTTAGATCTGACAGTATTAGTAATTAAGGAATTGTGTAGGGTTACCTCACCATTCAGTGATCCATATACTCATAGATATTTATAGCCATATAGGAACTTAAAATTCACCAAGTCAAAAATTTTAGCTCTTTGTTCTGGTATATTGGGAAAATAATAAACTTCAAGGTAGTTGTTGAGCTTAATCACTTCATTAGTATTGAACTAACATAACTTTTTGGATGTTAAATTTCTGCAAAAGATGTCTTTGATTTATCCAGTAATATCAGATCTCCTTCCTTATAATATTGTACACTGTGGTGATTAATTTGTATATTCATAAGATAGCTAGTCTATGTAGGTAATTTGGGGAAAGATATTCTAACTAAAAAGTATTTTTCTAAAACATAAATGATAAATTCAAATAATTCCTATATTATTCATTTAGTATTTCTAGATATGACAATGAGATACAGTAGTAATATAAATGTCATTAGATTTAATTGTCAGAGATGAAGTAATCAATCTCCAGAAACTAAAAATATGATTATACTCTGAGAGGAGTAATAATAACAAATGATGTGTAATGGATGAGATAAACAGTTACAAAATTAATTCAGTTTTAATAATAGTTTGTAAATGAATGGATAACAAATTGGAAATATGCAAGTTCAATCAAAATTATGGGTACAGTTTTAGGAAATAAAATTGAAGCAATTGTGTTGCTAGACTTGAAAGTAGTAGATTTGAAATTTTCTTTTCTTTTTTTAAAAATAAACATATTACCTTAGAACAGTTTTAGATGTACAGAAAAATATGAAAGGAGCACTAAGAATGCTCCTATATTCTATACTGTTTCATTAGCATGATATGTTTTTATAAAGAAGAACTGATATTGATACATCATTATTAACTAAAATCCACAATTTATTCATCTCTCTAAGGTATTTATGAACATCATTTTTCCATTCCATTGTTCCATCCACATTAAATTTAGGCTCCGCTTGTCTATGATGTTTTTGAGATTTACATTGTTTTTGATGACCTTGAAAGTTTTGAGGGTTCCCAGTCAGGCATTTTAGGAATATCCCTCATTGGGATTTTTTCATATTTTTCTCATTATGTGACTAGGTTATGAATTTTGGATGAAAGACCACAAAAGGAACATTTTCATCATAAGATTACATATATCCTCATGACTTGTCACTGTTTATGTTGATTTTTATCACCTGGCTGAGGTAGTGTTTGTCAGTGTAAAGTCTCCACCCTCCTTTCCATACTGTACTTTTAAGAATAAAATCATTAGGCACAACCCTCACTTAAGGAATGGGGAGTTTTGTGTATGGTGTAAGAGAATGGTCGAGTTTCATTCTTCTATATATAGCTGTCTAATTTCCCAGCACCATTATTGAAGAGACTGTCTTTTTTTCCACTGGATATTTTTTCCTTTTGTGTTGAAGATTATTTGACCATAGAGTTGAAGGTCCATATCTGGGATCTCTATTCTGTTCCATTGGTCTATGTGTCTGTTTTTGTGCCAGTACTATACTGTCTTGGTGATCACAGCTTTGTCATAAAGCTTGAAGTCAGGCAACGTGGGGCACCTGGTTGGCTCGGTAAGTTAAGCATCTGCTCAGGTCATTATCTCAGGGTCCTGGGATGAAGCCCTATGTCAGGCTCCTTGCTCAACAGAGAGTCTGCTTCTCTCTCTCTCTCTCTCTCTGACCCTCCTCTCCACTTGTCCATTGTCTCTCCCTCCCTTCTTCCCTCCCTCCCCTCCCCCACCCCAAAAATCAGGCAACATGAGGCCCCCAGGTTTGTTTTTCTTTTCAACATTTCTTTAGTGATTTGGGGTCTTTTCTGGTTCCAAACAAATTTTAGGATTGTTTGGTTCCAGCACTTTGAAAAATGCCAGATCTGGATGGCATTGAAAAAACCTCAACTTGAGACAAGAATCCATCAAAATCCTAGAGGAGAAAATAGGCAGTAACCTCTTCAGCATCAGCCACAGCAACTTCTTTCAAGACACGTCTCCAAAGGCAAAGGAAACAAATGTGAAAATGAACTTTTGGGACTTCATCAAAATAAAAAGCGTCTGCACAGCAAAGGAAACAGTCAACAACAAAGAGACAACCATGGAATGGGAGAATATATTCACAAATGACACTACAAAGGGGTTATATGCAAGATCTATAAAGAGCTCCTCAAATTTGACACCAAAAAAACAGATAATTATCTCAAAAAATGCCAGGAGACATGAACAGACACTTCTCCAAAGAAGACATACAAATGGTTAACAGACACATGAAAAGGTGTTCATCATCATTAACGATAAGGGAAATTCAAATCAAAACCACGTTGAGATACCACCTTACACCAATTAGAATGGCAAAGATTAACAAGACAGGAAACAACAAATGTTGGAGAGGATGTGGAGAAAAGGGAATCCTCCTACACTGTTGATGGGAATGCAAGCTGGTGCAGCCACTATGGAAAACACTGTGAAGATTCTTCGAAAAATTAAAAATAGAGATTCTCTATGACCCTGCAATTTTACTATTAGGTATCTATCCCAAAGATAGAGATGTAGTAAAAAGAAGGGCCATATGTAGCCCAATGTTCACAGAAGCAATGGCCACAGTTGCCAAACTGTGGAAAGAGTCAAGATACCTTTCGGCAGACGAATGGATAAAGAAGATATGGTCCATATATACAATGGAATATTACTCAGCCATCAGAAAGGATGAATACCCAACTTATGCATCAACACGGATGGGACTGGAGGAGATTATGCTGAGTGAAATAAGTCAAGCAGAGAAAGTAAATTATGATTGGTTTCACTTACTTGTGGAACATAAGTAATAACATAGAGGATATTAGGAGAAGGAAAGGAAAAGTTAATTGGGGGAAATTGGTGGGGGGGATGAATCATGAGAGACTGTGGACTTTGAGAAACAAACTGAAGGTTTTTGAGGGGAGTGTGGTGGGAGATGGGTGATCCTGGTGGTAGATACTAAGGAGGGCACATATTGCATGGAGCACTGGGTGTTGTACATGAACAAGGAATCTTGGAAAACTGAAAAAAAAATAAACAAAATTAAAACAAAGTAGTGGGAGTTTTGTGTTTCACCTTCTTGAAAGCTGCTTACATGAATTATTTGAAATTCTGTGTAGGAGATTTTCATTCATCTACATTTATTTGTATTCAATCACTTATTTTTATCTGTATAAATTAATGGGTATTTAATTCCTATTTTGCACTCTAAAGCAACATTACTGTATGTTGTTGACCAAATTGTTTCACCTTTGGCCATTTAGAGCTCTCTCAGTTGGCTCTTCTGCCAATCATTTTTTCAAGCACTTTCTTATTTTTGGGGTCTATAAGGTACTCCACGCTATTTTTATAGATTTCCTGCTCCAGCTCTAGAATCAGCTATTTCTCCAAGGAACTATGATTTCTTTAATCATAGAATGGTATTAATTTTAACCAAGATCTGGATGCTAGATGTGTTCACTGTTTCTGGAATTTTAATGTTTCTAGGTTATCTCAGCTTACATACCAAATAAATATATCCACATATACTAACCTGTACATATTCACATATTTTTAAGTATTTCTGTGTATAAAAACCTGTATTAAACATGAATTCATACTGATATCTCCAACTTTAATTCACTACCATGTAAGTTACTCTAACCTCTTCCCTTCCTTTTCTGTAACCTCCCTCTGTAAAAATGAGGAACCTGGTTCTTATCATTTAACATTCACTTGCATAACTGTTCAAATTCAGTACACATGTGTAGTGGAATTACAGTGGATAACCCAATAGAGTACAGTGCTTATGTATAAATTATTGTGCATTCATATGTCCACTTCCAAAGTTATTGTCTGCAAATATCTTTCCACTCTCTTCACTGAGGTTGTTTTACACATTTGTAATCATAAGAGTATATTGTTCTTCTTCATTCCTTCCCAGAATTCCTTAAACCCTTGAATGATTTTTTTTTTAATTCTATAAGTAAAAGTCCTCTCTTTGTATTGTAAAATTCTATGGCTTTTGTGGCATGCAGAGTGTCATGTATCCACCCTTACGGTATCATAAAAAAGTTTTACTGGTCTAAAAAATTCCCTGTGCTTCACTTATTCAACATTTTCTTCTCCCTTCTGTCTTCTTAAAGCCACAAATCTTTTTCAGTCAGTATAGTCCTGTCTTTCCCAGCACATTTTATAATATGAACTATAAAGTATGTAGCCATTTCAGCCTGACTCATTCACTAACAAATAGGCATTTAAGATTTATCCAAGTATTTTCATGGTCTGATATTATATTTCTATCCATTGTTGATTAATATTACAATGTATGAATTTATCCATTTATCAATTTGCTTACTGAAGGGCATCTTGGTTGATACCATCTTTTGATAATTATTAACAAAACGGCCATAAACATGTGCATATACGTTTTGATGTGGATCTGAGTTTTAAAATCAGTTGAGTAAATATCTAAGAATAAAGGTGGTGGAAATATAGTAAGACTATATTTAGCTTTGGAAGAAAATTACCAATTGTCAACGAAAGTGTCTGTATCACATTGTATTTGCACTAGAAATAAATAAGAGTCCTTCGGCATCATATCCTTGCCAGAAATTAGTATTGTCATTTTCTTTTGAATTTTAACCATTGTAATAGGTGTGTGGTAGTATATTTTTGTAGCTTTAGTTTACAATTTTCTAATGGCAAATGATGCTGAGCATATTTCAATATTATTTGTTATCTATATACTTTTTTTGGCTAAGGTGTCTGTTCAGATATTTTTCACATTTATTAATCTGGTTGTTTCTTTTCTTATAGGAGATTTAAGAATTCCTTGAATAATTTGAAAATAAAACCTTTATCAGATATTTGTCTTGCAAATATTTACTACAGATTTTGGTTTCTCTTCTGATTTTCTTAACAGTGTCTTACATTTAATAATATCCAATTTATTACTATTTTTTCATACATTATGCTTCTGGTGTTGTATCTAAAAACTCTTAACCAAAATCTCTATCATATAGATTACATTTGCTATCTCCTAAAAGTTCTATAGTTTTCTTTTTTACATTTAGATCTATGATGCATGAAAAACAACTTGAGTAACATGAGTTACTCAACCAACACTTGAATGAACTGTTTCTTCATTGAATTTCTTTGCTCCTCCAGATGAAAGGTGAGTTGGATATTTGTGAGATATATTTCTGACTTTATAGTCTATTCAATTTATGTATGCTCATTCTTTTGACTAATACCAACTAAGTAGATTATAGTTTTACAGTAATTTTATTGTAAGTTTTAAAATTGGGTCACGGAGTTCTGGCTTTGTTTTTCAGCACTGTGTTAGCTTTTCTAGATCTCTTGAATTTTCACATAAATTTTAGAACATATTTTTTTCTATATTTACAATTTCTCCATATCTAAAAAAAGCTTGCTGGATTTTGATTTGGATGGCTTTGAATATATAGATCATGGGGAGAAGAACTGACATCTTAACAATATTCAGTTTCCCAATCCATGAACATAGAACTTCTCTTTTAATTTAATATTTCTTTCATTAATTTTATAGTTTTCTCTATGTACAGCCTAAATATATATATATATATATATATATATATATAAAGAGAACTAAATATATATCTCTCTCTATAAATATATATATATTTAGTTAGTTATATACCAAAGCACTTACTTTATTTGGTGATACTGTAAATTTTATTCTTTTAAGTTTATATTTTAATTTTTCATTACTGACATAAATGGCAGCAATTAACTTTCACGTTTTAACTTTTCATTTTGAAGCCTTCCTATACTCTTATTAATACAAGTGTATTCTTGGATATTTCTACATAGACTTCTGAACAAAAACAATTTATTTCCCTGCCACATCCTCTGTAAAGACATACATTTAATTTATTTCCCAGTATACATATCTTTTATTTTTTCTTCTTATCTGGTTGCCTTGCCTTATTGCAAGGATTTCTAGTACAATGTAGAAGAGTAAAAAAGGACCTACTTCTCCAATTGTCCTTTATTCTCAACTGTAGGGTAAAACTGTCCAGTTTCCCACCATGAATAATACAATGTTAGCTGTAGGTTTTGTGTAGATTCTTTTTTATTTTTTTTTAAGATTTATTTATTTTGAAAGAGAGAGAGAGCAGGACAACAGGCAGAGAGAGAGAGAGAGAATCCCAAGCAGACTCCCTGCAGAGGGTGGAGCCTCTGACCCAGGGCTTGATCTCGTAACTTCAAGATCATGATCTGAGCTGAAATCAAGAATCTGAAGCTCACCCAACTGAGCCACCCAAGCGTCCCATTGTTTCAACTATGCTTTTTGCATAAAATTATATGATCATGTTTTTCTTCCTCATCATTTTTAAATGTCCATTCATTAAAGGCCCATACTGTGAAGTTCTACAGTTTTTGCCAAATGCAGAGTATCTTGCATTCATCACTAAAGCATCATAAAGAATAGTTTCACTGCCCTAAAAAAATTCTTTGACTTACTTGTTCAAAGAGGATTACACTGGTTGATTTTTTTTTTTTTTAAGATTTTATTTATTTATTTGACAAACAGAGATCACAAGTAGGCAGAGAGGCAGGCAGCAAGAGAGAGGGAAGCAGGCTCCCTGCTGAGCAGAGAGCAGAGAGCCCCATGTGGAGCTCCATCCCAGGACCCTGGGATCATGACCTGAGCCGAAGGCAGAGGATTAACCCACTGAGCCACCCAGGCGCCCAATACTGGTTGATTTTTTGCATAGTATGCAAATACATAAACATATATATAATATTAGCTACATTATTATTTTCAGTTCTAAGCTTTCTGTTTGGTTATTTTTCATTTTAGCTCACTCCCGAAATTTGCAATATATTTTATTAGGATACTTTGTCTTAGATGGCAATTCATCTCAGAGTTTCTATCTGTTGATAATCTTTTCTCTCACAAAGAGTATTAGTTTTGGCTCTTCTATTATCATATAAATCATGTAAGACTCTGACTGTACCCTTAAAATAGACACAATGTGAGAATTATTGTAAGCCAATGGAGTTATTCTTGGAGAAAACAATTTTTACATTGAATATCAAAAGCATGTAGGATTTCAACAGAAGATACGAGATAAATGACATTCATTTCAAAACAGAAAAATAACATGCAATAAATAATAGAAGTGGAACAAAAAGGATTGAAGCAAAACTTATGGGTGCATAATAGTATAAAGACATTCTTGAGTATACCAGTGAGATAAACCTGGGTCCAAATTCTGGCTCAGTAATTGCTTAGAATGTAACAGAGTATCTGACAAAACACCCCTAATCTTTCTTCCTATATGTAAATACAAGATTAAAAAAAATATTTTAAAGGTTTTGCTTGTGATAATTAAAAAGGATAACATGGTTCAAAACAAGTAACATAGTACAAAGTAAACATTCAAATTATTCCTTCTTTTACTCTTCCTTCCATCAAATTCTGCTGGAAAAATTCATTACTTATTAAAAAAATTACTGTTCCTTATTAATGGTGACATCTTTTACAAAGGCAATACTAAGTAAAACCTTTTTTTTTTTAATTTGACAATTCTTTATATAACAAATACAGGGTATATATTTGACATATTATATTATTATACTATATTATATATTACATATATTGCTTGGCACTTGTTAAGGACATAAAATCAAATCATGTCTCCATAATAGTAAATCTTAATGAAAAAAATAAACTGAGAGCTGGGGAGTGGCTAGACAAATGTGATTTAAATTTTGGCTCTTTGGTGTATCACTTATTTGTTGATGTATTTGATATTTATTAAGTGCTTACGAAATGACAGGCACTGTTTTTAGAAAGAGGGATAGAGCAGTGAATAGACAGTCAAGGTCTTGCTCTCTGAGTGTGATCTAATCTGATACTAAGAAAGAAATTAACATTCCCAGTGGTAGGTAGAGAAGTTTCCTATAGCATAGTTACTAAATAAGGACAGGATGTTTTCAGATGTATGTAAAAATTCCAAATGAATTGCTTTAAATGATAAATGATTAACTTAGCAGCTCAACAATGCCTTCCTATGCTGCCACTCTCACTTAGTTTTGTCCTTAGGCTAATTGTAATGTGGGTACAGCAGTTCTGGAAATATCACAGAGACAGGACAACCTCTCTTTTGAGGCACATTCACCTGTATTGTCTTAGTGAGTACATCAGCCCCAAGAACCACATATGACAGAATTCATAATCCACATACTATGATAAAGAGAGGACCAGAGGACCATAACTTAAGTCTCCTTATGCACAGTCCTGAACACGCTCCTTAGCTCTTACATCCACTCTTTTTTATGCTCTGGTTCTTAGTTGAAAATATGTGACTTTTATCAAAAATTGTGTCAGCCTTTGTGAATGTTCTCAACAGAAAATTATCAAACATTGTGCCAACATTTGTGAGGGTTCTTCACAGGAAAATACTTTTCTGATCTACCTTCCATCAGTTCTGTATCTTTGATCTCTGTTATTGGTTCTGAAACCAAGTCCATATTCTGAGCTTCTGACTATTTAATACATATAGTGCTGCACACCACAGTGTAAAATCACATATTTATATTTCATATATGAAATAACTACATGTAAAAAAAAAATCTTGAATTGTGAAATGATTGGCACATTTGCTACAAATACTATATCTCAGAACCCTCCGGGATCCTAAAATCTTGCCTGGAGATATAAAACCCACAAGTATTGACAATTTATAAAAATGAACCTAATAGTTATTAAATGGTTATTACATCTTAGACATCATTTTAAGTTTGTTACTTGTATCAACTAATTTAATCTTTTCATAATTTATGAGATTAGTACTATTATTAGATCCATTTGACAGATGAGGAAATTAAGGAAAGAGGAGTTAGGTTACTTCCTATCCTAATTATTCACGCAGATGACCATTTTATATTGGCAAAAAGGAGAGATGTAGCACACATACTGCAAACAAGTGACACTGATATAATAAATTCAAAAGAATACCTAAGTCCACATCATCTGGACTTTATGTACCAAATGTGGCTGGTGAGTCTACTCTCATGAAGAACAAAGAGGTACCAGTTATGTTATTTGCTTCTGAATATAACATCGTTTCATATTATAGATGTTAGAAAAAGTAAGTAACCACAAAATGAGATCAGTTCTATAATCTCATCTTGGGTCAGCACTTTGTTAAGGTATAATAAATGATAATAGCATAAAATCATATATTACTAACACTGAGTAGCTGTTTCAATGTTCTGGTGATTATTATTGTTTCACTTAGTGACAAAGACTGAAGAACTTTACTGACAAAAAATAGAAAATGGTCATTTCCTTTCTGAATGTTTCTGCATATACGTTATATCATTAAGCAATTAGAATCTAAATTGCCATCTAATTCTTAAAGATAAATACCATTAAAAATGTTCCAAAACTCAAATTGAGTTTATGAGCTCATTGTTAATCTTGAAGTATAACAATGACTGCAGAAAACTTAATGTTTTGCATTTCATTAACATTTTCAGATTAGATTATATAATCATGCTATATTTTTATTATCCTGCAAAATTCTTTCACACACAAAAACTTCCTGTGGTTTTCACTCTAAATGGCTGCTAACTTTGCTTACAATTAGATGACACACATTCTGAGTCATGGCATCAAGGTTATCTTTAGAGTGACAACTGCCATAATAAAAATGATAGGGCTTGTGGCCCCTCTTGTAACCAAGTAAGTGGTAGAAGCCTCCTCCCACTCTCTACATCCTGCTGACACAGGGTAAGCTTCCCTCACAGCTGGACTATGTAGGTCATGGTTTTGAGGCAGTCTGCACTCTTTCCACTTCCTTAGCCACTTGATGGATCCCAAGTACCACGAGAGCTGAACCAGAACAATAAGAATACAAGGAATACACAAGGAGAGCTCTGTCACTCTGTCATGAATAGCTGTGTACTATTTTCAAGAATATTCCCATCACATAGGTTCTTTTGTTTGTTTACTTTTTGGATTTATTTATTTATTTTTTCCTTTATCAAGCTGCTGCCTCCCTGGTCTCTTCTGAGCATAATAAGAATAAAATCCCTTTAGTGATGTGCTTTAATACTTTAGTCATTATTTCATTTAATCTTACAATGACTCAAAGCCCCCTCTAACATCAAATTAAATGCATTATTATAGATTTTAAGGGTAGATTTTTATAATAATTCTCCCCAAACATACTGCATTTAATGTTCATTCATTAAAATTTTTAACCATTTTCTGAAACCCTACCAAATTACTTCTAATCTATAATACTCCACACTCTTCTAATCATTCCAGTGAACATCGTATCATCCATTTAACCTGATAACATTTTTTTGCTAATTCGTGTTATTCACTGTTGAATAAAAATTATCTTTCAAAAATAGTCTTAAATAAGACTTAATAATTATTGGCTATAAACCCAAGTAAACTTTGTAATACTGGCATATTATCAGGAGGGATAATACATTCAAATACTAAGTCTTATCATTTTTAAATTTGTCTTTCTCTTTTTCTTCCTCAAGATTTTATCAGGAAACTAGCTCTCTATGCTTGCCTTAGGAAAGTCAGGAAGTACGGCACACGCAAAACAACAGTTCTTAATAAAACACTTCTTTTTATAGTTTTTATTTCCAAAATTCTAATTCCATTTGAGAAGAGAAGTAGAAGGAGAGTAGAGGAGAGAAAATATGTGTGCCTTGCTTTACTCTCATCACTGAGTTCAAGCTAGAGCTTCATCTTCAGCTGCCCTGCTATCCCCAAGGGTTTTGCAGGAAATGCTCACAGGGAATCAGTCCTCACTTGTTCTCCATAAGCATCACCTAATATACCTCTTGTGCTGCTTTGATTATAATTCAGCCTTCGGAATCTGACTGGCATCAGACTTTTCAAGGTCTGCTCTTTTCAAGGGTAGTATGTGCCAGAAGACTGGTCGAAATGTTTAAAGCATCCAAGAGAAACATCAATGAGACTATAGTTTTAAAGGCATAACAGTCATTCAGAGCTACTTATACTGATGTTACAGTCATAAATATTCATCAGTGAGGGGCACCTGGGTGGCTCAGTGGGTTAAGCCGCTGCCTTCGGCTCAGGTCATGATCTCGGGGTCCTGGGATCGAGTCCCGCATCAGGCTCTCTGCTCAGCAGGAGCCTGCTTCCTCCTCTCTCTCTCTCTGCCTGCCTCTCTGCCTACTCGTGATCTCTCTCTGTCAAATAAATAAATAAAATCTTTAAAAAAATAAAAAAATTTAAAAAAAAAAAAATAAATAAATATTCATCAGTGAATAAAAATGTATAAGCTGAACTTTTAAGGTAATTCCTAAATTCAATAAAAATCATTAAAACCAGTAGTTATTTAAATATAAAGAGCAATCATATTTGGTGTACATAAACAGACAGGGTCTATTATAGTAATAGGATAATGCCATTTCAGGCCAAAAGACATTCCTTTTTTATTACTGCCAGCACCAATGTAAGAATCATAATCCAATACTTAAAATAACATAAAAATACATAATCCAATACTTAAAACATTAAAATGCTGCTCCATCTGATTAGCCCAATGGGTTCAAACAAGCTGTTATTAAAGGTAGTCATGGGTTTGGTCTCGGATTAATGTGGAAGGCTGCACTGTGATCTCCCTTAAAAAAAAAATTACTGCACTGCAAGAGGTTGCTAGTAGTAAGGCAAACCTGGTAAGTATCTCAATACAAGCCTATTATATTTTCATTAAAAAAACAAATATATTTCTGCTAGTTGTGCATAATGTTATTTTGTTTTCATAATTCTGAATATTTCAAGATTATGTGAGGAAATAAAGCTCCACTTCAGATTACTAGATAATCCAACTATTTTCATTCCATATACACACACATAATGCACACATACACACACCGATAAAATAACTGGACCTCAATTATTTACGTTCTAGGACTTAACACTCACTAAAGGAACTTTAGAGTTTTTGTTTTCCTCACATCATGCATTTATAATGACAGCTGATTAACTTCAATACAGAAAAAATAACTTAGATTTATCTAATAATATTTGCTATAATTTTCCAATTATTTGAATTGTTATCAATTATTAAAGCCTCATACTATCTCTATGAGGTACACCCTCATACCCTGTTTTAACATTAATTCTGTTTTATGTATGAGAAATGAAGAAACTGATAGGCAGAGATTTTAAGCAACTCGCTCTGTGTTGTCTTACACGTAATAGAGCTGTGATTGAATGCAAGTAATCTAGTCATAGACTTGTTTTAATTATGATGGTATGCTATGCACAGGAAATTTAGGCCTCTGATTCTTATTAGAAGTACAGACATCAGATAGTGTCTTCTGTGTAAAACAGAAGAAACAAATCAAATTCCATATAAAAAATTAGTGGATTTGCTTAGGTCATCTAATTTTTAATATTGTGAGGAGTTATTTTCCTAGGATGGCATTCAAATATAATAGTGAATTTTTCAGTTGCCTTTCCAGCATTCTTTAGCTCTCTCCATTTTATAGAAGCCAGCCCTTTGGATAGATTAACCCATTCCAAAGAGGGGAGCTGTGGTTGATATAAATTTATCAAGGTAATAATAGCTTGTCTTGATCTGAAGACAATAGCTTGTCTTTGGTCTGAAGCTTTCAATGTCACAGCATATCTCTTTTCCTGATATCATATGCATCATATGGCACTTTTTTTTTTTTAAAGCAACTTACAGCAGTGTTTTCCTAGAAAATATCAAAACTGACTATTGCATTTCATTGCAACCAGGTTCAGCAGCTGATACATAAACTTTGAGTGATCCTCTGAAGTGACAGATCCACGTGGACTTACAGACTTGAACTCCTTTCTGTCCCTACATACAAAGGAGGAGTTATTTTCCACAGATTGCAGCTGGTGACCATGTAGAACCTCCAGGCTAAGAACTTTTAGAATAAAATAATGTGGTTGCCAGGCCAGCTCCAGAATGTAAATTTAAATGACTGAGCTTTAGGCTCTGCCTCAATCTTACTTCTGAATTTTCTGTGTACAATCCATACCTCTGTACTGTAAAAACCATTTGAGTTACCAGAAATAGCATCATAACTGATCCAGATATCAATTAAACTGATTAATTTCAAGGGCTTCATATTATTTTAACCAAATTGAAAATTAGTACCTTTTTTTGGGGGGGGAGAGTTAGATAAATTAAGCCTCTTCTTCAGAGTAGCAAATTTTATTTATTTATCTATTTATTTATTTATTTAAGATTTTTTTTTATTATGTTAGTCACTGTACAGCATATCATTAGTTTTTGATGTAGTGTTCCAAGAATCATTGTTTGCATATAACAGCCAGTGCTCCATGCAATACATGCCTTCCTTAATACCCGTCACTGGGCTCACCCTTCCCCCCCACACTCTTTCCTCTGAAATCCTCACTTTGATTCCTGGAGTCCATAGTCTTTCATGGTTCATCTACCCCTCTGATTTCCCTCCTTCATTTTTCTCTTAGGATTAGCAAATTTTAAATCAAGTCATTAAATTTTGAAATAAGCTACTTTTATTTTCCTCAGGTTATAAAACTTAACAATAGACGTAACTTTATATATGATAAAAGGATAAAATTAATGATAATATTCAATTTAAAGTTTGCAGACAAATTTGTCCACTTCTTAAAATTCATGTGTCTAGAGAAGGTGAATAGTGATAGTTCATACCAAAGTGCCAAATGTGCTGATAATAGTTCTAAAATACACAGAATAATAAAAAATAGCTTATGTAAAAGCAAACCAGAAATGCACATTCTAAAGATATTTATGAATAAGTCTATATCTCAAATCACATTATATATTATACTATTATTATACTATTATTTTCCTTTATTAAAGGGAATAATCCAGAGTTATTGATCCTTGAATACTAATTGATATGATTAGCATTTGAACATCATTTTTGTATATTAAAATTGCATATTTAAAAAATAAACTTTTTAGTTTTAAATCTTCCTAATGCCTTGTTTTGCATACTATCCATTTTGTGTACACCCAGAAATACTAAGAGATGGAGAAAATGCTGGGAAATACTTTAATAAGAAGCATAAGAGTTGCAGTCATTACTTGTATGATATTGACAAAGAGATGTAATGTCCAAATTTTCTCTGCTATGAATTAGCACTGTAACAAGATCTTCCCTACTCATCATTTAGTGTTAACGGTGGTTAAATAACAGTATCATGGTAAGTTATAAAGTATTAAGGACAGATAAGGTAGAGTTCAACCAACTGATAGCTTCAAAAATTGCACCCCTCATTTATTATCAAGTGCTTAGCTAACTGCATAAATAAAATTAGTTTACATTTAAGTGCATTTGGTAGCATTATATGGTATGTGATATCATTTTGAATGATTTCGATATTCTTTCTAACTGAAATCAAATGTTGTTTATCTTTTTTTTTTTTTTTTAAATCTTCACCAAACATTTCATTTAGGTCATTTGGGAAAACAAAGCATATCAATTCACATCTCTTACAGGCAAATAACTCTGTACTCCATTTATTTTGCTGTAAGCAGTCAAGTCAATGACTAGATGCTGTAAACAATCAGCATTGCATAATGGGTGTAACTGAGCTGATCAGAGAACATTAAATAATTATGTTCTTAAAGTCTCCCAATTGTCCATCTTACAAAGTTCTATGGGTTACATTTGAGTCAATCAACTTCACCTTTAAATCTTAATCAGTAAAGAAGAAGAAGGAATGGAGGAGGGCAGGAAGTTGAGGAAGAGGGGAGGAGGAAGTGGTAGACTGCAAAATGCAACAAAGTGGTGTGTGATTTCAGGAAGCAGCAGAATAGCAATAATTCCATCATCACTATTTTGTGATTCTCTTATTTTTTTTAAAAAAATAGGACTTAAGGAGAGAATATATCAGCATGTCATTTGAATAGCATCCACATACCATTTTTATCCAGTATCAACAAATGGTCTCTAAACTTTGCTTGCAATCCTAAATGATACATTGATTTCACTGAATTTAAGTTATAATATATAATTGCTCTAACAGACCAATATTGCTCCTTTTCTTTTCTTTGCAGCTACTACTATGGCAAAATGAGGCTTAGTGAATACAAAAAGGCCAGTTTATCCTGGGTTTTGTTTCAGACAATAGATACTGATTTTTCTCTCTGACATCCTATTGTTTAATGGAAAATACCAGCTTCCTATTTAGTTAGCTTAGTGTGAAGGCTGATTTTCCTGTGCTTTTCTAACAATTTAACTTCAAAAATGGACGTCAATCAAGAAATTCTGTAAAATATGTAGCAGATCATAAATCTCACTGTATTTTGACATAAGGCAACTTTGTCTATTTTCCTTTTACTATGTAACTGATGTCTGTTTTTCTTCTTTTTCCTCCCTTCTTCCTTTTCCCCTCCCTCCATCTCTTTTTCTCTTTCTTTCCTGCTTTCCTCCTTCCTTCCTTTCTCTCCCTTTTTTCTTTCTCCCTTTCCTTCTTTCTCCCCTTCTCCCTTACTTTCTTTCTTTCCTTCCCTTCCCTTCCAATCCCTTTCCTTTCATTTTCATTCTTATGTTTGCTTTAAACATGGCTTCAGGAGTCACCTCTAGATCAGCAGACTGGATCAGCAATTATTAGGCAGATGTTTTGCTTAAACACCTTGAGCAAGGAAGGATGCATAATTTATTAATAAATATGGGTGTGGTTTAGGTAATGCAGCCAAATTCCAGGTAATTTTCAAGGCTTCTCTAGTGTTCACATGGCCTCATTTTTTTTTTAAAGATTTTTTAAAATTTATTTGTTAGAGAGAGAGAGAGGAGAGAGAGATACAGAGCGCAAGCACAGGCAGACAGAGTGGCAGGCTAGAGGCAGAGGGAGAAGCAGGCTCCCTGCCGAGCAAGGAGCCCGATGTGGGACTCGATCCCAGGATGCTGGGATCATGACCTGAGCCGAAGGCAGCCGCTTAACCAACTGAGCCACCCAGGCGTCCCATATGGCCTCATTTTTATGTAGATATAAGTAAGACCCTCTCAGGTCTCTCCTGAACATGTATACAGCTTTGCACATATAGCCTCTGAGACTATCAGTGATAAGTTAGATTTTATAAAGACTTGCTTTGGCTATCATTTTAGTTTTTGAGCTTTTCTTGTTGAAATTCTTTTGAGATCTGCTCTTGTGTTGCGTACCTAAATATTTAGTGTCAGGCTACCTGCCCTGTTGGCCTTCTCTGATTGTTTGCCACTGATTGTGCTGTTTGTGACAACACTCTTGGACATGAACTTTCTATGCTCTGCTACAAATAACCCCAGCTTCCTCTAGAATAACATACTCTGGTAGAACTTCTATACCACAAACCTAGGGATGTATGGGGGGTATGAGAACAGGCCTGGGTCAATATACCATACAATTTCCACTGTTCACACCAAAACTCAGGAAACTTCTTGAAGAAATACTTCTCAATTTGTTGCATGGCTTTGATTATTTTTCAAAGTCCTTGAATGATTGCTTTTAGCCAAATTTGTCCAGCTTAATTATTAATCTTGTATAAAGGATTTGCTGAGCTATTCACTCAGCTTTTCTGGAAGTTTTGCCCCTACTCTTTGTTTTATTATAAGCTGATTTATCAACTTTTTGAAAGGAAAATTTAATATACTTTATCTAATTCTTAAAATGTTGTCTCTCCTTTTGCTTTGTAGTTATATGCTCTCTTTTCCTTATATACACAATTTTTTTTGCTTCTTTTATCTGAGTTCTAATGGCAAGCAAATTTTGTTTTTTTTTTCCATTTACAATATAACCTTATATTTATACTCCTGTAGTTATTAAGAAAACACAATATCCTCGATTACCTTTTGTATATTAAAATTTCAATAGTTCATCTCAATTTATAAATAATTATGTCATTATTATTATTTTATTAGCAAGACAGTTAAATGTTGCCTAAACTTATTGTCATAATGTGAATTTGAAAAAAAAAAAAAACCTATTACTGGAGCATGGTTTCATAATTGAGAAGATACTCATTACAATTAACTCCTTCAAATCAAAGTATATTTCTTTGTGACATCCAATTAAGAGTTGATATTTGAAACCACTATTTGTTATATATATGGCCTCTGCATAGTGATATAGATATTATATTATATTATACTACATATTACATATTATATAGAATATTCTATTGTTCTCCCTAGTGAGTACATTTTGAAGATTTTGCCATGCCTTTTGACATTTCCTTCACTTCCTCCTAAAATTGAATTTTCTGACTGCCACATAATTTATCCTCAGGGCTGGTATTCAAAATATTCAACGAATTTTTTTTAAAGATTTATTTATTTGAGAGAGAGAAAGCATGATGGGGAGGGGAAAATGGAGAGGGAAACAGAATCTTAAGTAGACGCTGCCCTGAGTGCAGAGCCTGAGATGTGGTGATCTCACAACCCTGAGATTTCAACATTATCCGAAGCCAAGGACTGGATGATTAAACAATTATGTCACTCGGGTGCGCTTCCACAGTTATTTCTAAATATTAGTCCTGTTTTGGGTAAAGATTTTATTTGTTTTCGAGAGAGAGAAACTGCTCACGGGTGCGAACAGAGGAAAGGGAAGAGCGAGAAGGAGGGAGGATCCCACGCGGACACACGGCTTGACCTCAGCTGACTCCAGTTCCTTCTCACTTTATCTGCATTTTATCATAACTTTTTCTTTATCATTTGTTAGATGAAAAATGAGATGTTTCATCAGTATGAGGAGAAACTCACGGAATTCTTGGTTTTAAGGGCACAAAGAGAAGATTACATATATATATATATATATATATATATATATATATACATATATATATATATATATATACATATATATATTTAGTTTGTAGTAAAAAATACACTCTATTAATTTACATATTTCTTAAAAATTTAAGTACCTCTCATGAAACAGGCACCTGGTGATGAAATCTAACTGTACTAAAACTCCTCTTTTTTTATAATTTATATTCTATTTCCAGAATTTACTTTCTCTGAAATAAAGACATATATATAAACCAAATATTTGTTAAAGAGAGCTGGAGTGTGATAGGATTAACATGTTTTGTAGAAATAAAATTCATCAAATGGAAAAGGAAAATTGAATAACAAATTCCAATATATTACTTGACTAAATAAATAAGTTATGGGTTTAGAAATTGTATTAACAATGTATTTTGGTGTACAAATAAATCAAGATTATAAGGTTTGTCTTTTTCTCCTGTAATAAAAGTATGCTGGAATTATGATTATTAATTCCATTTTGCAGACAAGAAATGGAAGAGCAGAAAGACCTAGTTTACTTGCCTAATATCCTAGAGATACTGATATGAAAAACATGGGGAAATCTTCTGAAAAAAAAAAAAAGTTGTTCTTAATACAAAAATAATATTCTTTTGTTGAACTCTTTGTATTTCTAAATTTCATACTTGCTTTAAAATAATGTGAACCTTCTATTCTACTTCATGTCAAGACACATAATATATTGTCTGTAATTATAAAGTAGATGTATGAATTAAAAAACAAAATTACTAAAATAAATTTTGACTAGCAGTAAAAAGGAATATTTAGACAAAATGCAATATTTAGGAATAGAAAATTTTAATCTCAATTTTCCACATCCTTTTTATACACAGAAATAGCCAAAGCCTAAACTACTTTGCTAAAAATGATCATTAGAATTTGATTAAAAGTAGTTTTTAAAAAAATATAATACTATTGCTGGATTTAAAAATTATGTGAGAAATAAATATTAAATACAAACATATATTTTTTATTTTTTTATTTTTTATAAACATATAATGTATTAGCCCCAGGGGTACAGGTCTGTGAATCACCAGGTTTATACACTTCACAGCACTCACCATAGCACATACCCTCCCCAATGTCCAAATCCCTACCACCCTCTCCCTACCCTCTCCCTCCAAATACAAATAATTTATAATAAATTATTATATGAGAAATAAATTATTATATGAGACATAATTTTTAAATTATTATATGAGAAATAAATAAATAAAAATTCCATTTTGGGGATGCGCACATTTAGTACAGGGATGAAAAATCCTTTGCACATTAAGTACAGGGTAAGAGCTTTCTTTTATGACATAATGCAGTCAGTGGTGTTTTTAATGATGGTAGAAAAACATTTGGAAAAAGTCAATTACAATAAAGTGAGAAACATTTTGAAATCTTCCCATGAAAGAATCAAAGATATAGAAACATATTTGCTTGCTATTTTATTATTTATTTACAATACTAAATTAATGCAGCACTTATTTCCTTAAATTAAAATTTATTTCATTGTAACTTGAATTTGTTTTCTGGTAAAGATAAGGGATATAAGTTTAAACATATTTTTTTTTCAATCTCCATACTTCCACATCCCCAAAATGAAATGTGCAGCTGACAAAACGGGCATACAAACCCAAACCAAAAAACAGCCTAAATAAGTTTAAATTGTTAAGAATTCTGACAAAGAGAAATTTTTCTGGAAGCTATATTCTTGTCTTTCTTATTTACTTCTTGTTTCCCATTTATGTTTCAAAATTTGAGGTTCCTGACAACTTGACTACTAGGAAAGCAATACTGTGTAAGCTTTATGTTTCCATTTGTACTAACCAATTGTATAGCTCTGAAAAAGGTTTTCTTTGGATTCAAAATCTCAACTTGAGAACACAACAAAAATTTCCCTGTAAAGCACCCCAAAACATTTTAAATGCACAAATAAAGAGACATGACAAAGAAAGTGAAATAGAATTTTCTAGTTACTAAAAATAAGTAGATGGCAACTATTAATGAAAACAGTGGTAGTGAGACCAGAAAGATGAGCAATGCTAGGCAACAGAGGACACCTGGGTGGTTTGCTTCAAATGTGACAACCCCAAATGGGTCACCCCAGCTCCGGAGCTTCACACTGATCTGGCTGAGCCTCTGCTGCAATGGCAAAGCAGTTCAAACTACACATCTTTTAAATAGTAAAAGGAAAAACAAGACAAAACAAAACAAAACAAACAAACAAACAAACAAACAAAAATCCGTCAATCCAGAATTCTACATGCAGTGTGCGTATTTTCCAAAAATGAATGTGAAAAAGTGAGAACCTACAATCTTTTTTTACTTCCTCTTCTGACAGGGCCCAGAGCTCTGTGTATGCAGAAAATTCTCCAAAAGACCTAACTACAGACAGAAGACCTGAACTCAGAAGCTGGTTCACAAAGCAAACTAAATAGTGAGTAACGGCGCAGACTTTGGTGAAGAGTGCACACTCGCTTGGAGGAGGTGAGACAGGAGACTACATAAATAAGTACCTGAGCCCACAACTTTCAGCCAGTGGTTAAGTGAAGATTGCATGGCGTGCACCATGATCTCAGCATGAAGATGGGAAAACTTACAGATTTCCTGGCCTGGGAAATCAGAAAACTATAGCCAGTACACCATGGTTACTGAGGAAAATGGTGGTGTCCTGGAAAGGTAGGAGCTGGAAAAGGAATCCTTCATGTCTGGTTTCCAGTATCTTAACAGATTCCCAAACTATGAATATGCAGATTAGACTCAAAGTTAACTCTGCTAAAAAAAGAAAAAAAAAACATATGAACCAAGGCAGAGTTGCTGTCCCAAAACAGTTTCTAGTTCGAATTTTGCCATGAAAATTATCTGCTAAAACAAATTAAATAACACTTACTGTATGAATGTAACAGGATTCAGAATCTCTACAATTTATGTCTATAATATAATCCAAAAGTATCAAACATGGAATGGAATATAGTAAATGACAGGGGACTAATAATGTTAAATGAACCAAATAGTAGCCTTGAAATCAACTGCTTTGCTACATTTCATCTTTTACTAAAGTAGAACAACACAATTTTAATACTTGATATGTGCAGTTTTGTTTTGTGTTTTTAAATTCTAATCAGGAAAGATCAGGACAGTTCACACTGACTGTATTTACAGAGCTAGTCAACATCCATGCTATCACACTTTAGCTCTAAGTCCCATGAATCCAGCCTGATATTCCTAAATACTTCACAGCACATACAAGTGACCCATTATACTGCAAACATAATGTCAATTGGGCCCGCTTAAGCTGGAGCAGCAAGCTCTCCTCATGCCCTAATTAGACACATGCATATGAGACAGTGCAAAATAAACCCTATAAATTTCAATTTCAATGGAATAACACGTCAGTGTAGGTTTTAGGGTTAACAATTAGGGTATGAGAAGAAATCCTGATAAGGTAAAATAAAGGACAGCACTAAAAACATGGCACAGAACTCACTAGCTTTTTTTCTCTTTCTTTTTCTTTATTTCTTTTTTCTTTTTTCTTTTTCTTTTCTTTCTTTCTTTTTTTTTTTTTTCTTTAGAAGAAAAGATGTACAGTATTTGAGAATACTTCTCTGATCCATTGGTTCCCAGATCTGAGAGGGAAGAAAACAAGAGAAGACTCTGCCACAGGTCCAGGATTTGATTAAGCTGTCCTGTCGTGGACTCTATGAACTATTTAATCCAGTGGTGTTAAGAGACATCCATTGAACTAAATGTAGTATGTTCCCGGGAAGCCATAAAGGAGAGTTCAGGGTTCTGGAGGAATGCGTGTTTTCTGGTCTGAAAATTACTCACCATTTAAAAGGCAGCTTCTGGCATGATACTCACACCTAGTAGAGACTAAATGCCTGACCATGGGAGATAACTGACTGTGTAATTACAATTGTCCATCAGAGAATTGGTATTGTTAAAGTGATCAAGCCTTAAGGTCAGGAGAATGCAGTAGCAATCTATTGTTTTATGAAAATGATGTATGTGGTCCTAGGCAGATCCAGAGGCACACTAAATGTTTCACAAAAAGGTAACTCACTATCCCAGTACACTTATCATTTTTTTTTTAAAATTTCTTTTCAGCGTAACCAGTATTCATTGTTTTTTGTACCACACCCAGTGCTCCATGCAATCCGTGCCCTCTATAATACCCACCACCTGGTACCCCAACCCCCTACCCTCGCCCCTTCAACCCTCATATTGTTTTTCAGAGTCCATAGTCTCTCATGGTTCACCTCCCCTTCCAATTTCCCTCAACTCCCTTTTCCCCTCCATCTCCCCTTGTCCTCCATGCTATTTGTTATGCTCCACAAATAAGAGAAACTATATGATAATTGGCTCTTTCTGGTTGACTTAACTTCATTCAGCATAATCTCTTCCAGTCCCATCCATGTTGCTGCAGAAGTTGGGTATTCATCCTTTCTGATGGAGGCATAATACTCCCTAGTGTATACGGACCAGTACACTTAATCTTTGATGCAACAGTGTGTTTCACAGCTCACATCTTTGGCTTCAGACCCACTGTGATAAGCTGATGAAAGAGAGAAAAAAAATGGGGTCTGGTTCACGAATGGGTCTGCTCAATATTTTGTGCAAGGCATTATACCATATTATAGCCTCACTCAGTGTGGTCCTAAAGGACAGTGATGAGCAAATATTCCCTCAAAGCAGTATAATTGGTTTTCTCCTTTGTATAAAGAGATCTGGGGTAAAGAATACAGAAAATTTTGGACATTATCAGATGCTTTGACAGGTGGTGAGTGCCTGGAAGGAAGACAATTAAACAAATGGAGATAGGGAGATTTGGGAAAATACATATATACAGACTTGTAGAATTAAATTCAAAGTATGCAGATATTTATGTTTTATGCCACTGTATATTAGAAAGCATCTGCTATAGAAAGGTAACCGAAACTAACCACTTTCATAGTTAAAATAAGCTATTTTTTAGAAAATTATAAATTGTTTAAGTAATCTGATAAAAAAGAATATAAGCACACCAGTAATAATATAATTTGAAACTTTATTTGATGATCTAGTTTACTGCTCTCTACCACCAGGTTTAGGCAGTTAATGAATAATTTATTATAAAATGTTAAAATACTGATTGTTCTAGTCCTATACAAACTGTGAGTGGTATGGTTTTACAGCCATATCTAAGATTCTAAAAATAAGAGGAAAGTGCTCTCAGTGAGTGACCTTATTTTAAGCCAAAAAAACTGTGTTTTTAGTGGTCACTAATTTTTGTCATAAGGCTAATCAGATTATATCTAAACTTACTACATTGTAAATCCCAAGACACGGTTTTTAGAACATGATGGGTCAATTCCTGTAGGAAATCAGATAAGGTTGCCAAAACCCATTTCTCAGGAGTAAAAATATGGGTGATTTTCACCTTTTTAAATTATATTTTATTGATTTTTTAAAAAATCATGGTCACATTTTACAATTGGGGAAAGAAAAGGACTTCTATTTTTAAAAAGGAAAGGAAAATGGAGGGAAAATTAATATTTAAAATTCTGAGCAGTCAGTGTTTTGGGAAAAAGGAGTATGTAAAATATTCAAACTTGTGATTTCCCTCCAGGCCCTACAGTCTGTTTTTCTGAAGTCAAAGCATCAACAGTCTTTATTTTTTTTGCCCTTGAATTAAAGGACCAACATTTAAATTATTGCTTTCAAGCTATAAATCAATGATTGGTAATGACAGGCATTACCAATTTACAATAGAGTTTGAGGAAGTCAGATGAGTTAAACAGCCTTGTAACTTGTTCACTAAATCACAAAATACGTTAACCAATTAAAATTATATTTTCTGGGGCACCTGGGTGGCTCAGTGAGTTGGGCCTCTGCCTTCGGCTCAGGTCATGATCCCAGGGTCCTGGGTCCGAGCCCTGCATTGGGCTCTCTACTCAATGGGGAGCCTGCTTCCCCCTCTCTAGAGAGTGCCTCTCTGCCCACTTGTGATCTCTCTCTCTCTGTCAAATAAAAAAAATTGTAATTTCTGAGGATTCATAGATTTTATAAGGAACATTGCTTTTGCATCTTATTAAGTGAAGGAGAGATTCAATCATCATATAACTAAATTAACTAAAAAGTGAATCCAAATATTCAATGAAAGTAATAAAATGTTAACAAACCTTCCAATACATTACTTGAAGCCTTTGAATTTTTCAGAATATGTGAAGATGATGAATACATTAATTTACTAAAGTGTTCTCTATTCATAGTTTTATTTCTATCCAAATAGAGTTTTAGAATTAGAATTAGAATACTAAATTGGTATTTAGAATACTAAATTTTTCTAAAATTTTACTATGAAAAGTTTAAATATACTATATAGAATACAATAGCCACTCATACACTCTTTCATCTAAACTGAAAAAAATGACTATATTTCACTCCATTTCTCTGCCTATTTGTGTATTTCTCTATTACTGCTGAGTAGAATACTATAGAATATTATCTGAATATTATATAATACAATATATAATATAATATAATATATATCATATTATAATATAAATGAGTTCATAATATAAATTTAATATAAATATATAACAATATATTATATCATATATTACATATAATAAATAATATATAAATTATTATATAAACATAAATAAGTTATATTGTAAATTTATTTACTATGACTATATATTCTATTAATGATTATTGTAAATTTATTTGATATAAATTTATAATATAATATAAATGAATTTATAGTATAAATTAAATGAAAATAAATATGTATAATTATACATAATTATATACTATATCTGAATATTATCTATTCACTGAATCAATAGAGAATAAATCAGACATATCAGGACACATAATCTCTGCATATCCAGCACATATCCCTAAGAATAAAGACATCCTTACTCAAAGTCAGGTTACCATTATCACACCTAACCCAACAGTAACACCGTCCACTCAATACACACTTTCCTCATTTGCCCCATTAATAGGTTCTATTACTGTTTGTGTGACACTGCGTGAACTCAGTCTTAATCTCAAATTAAGATCTAGTCAAGATTCACTCACTTGGTTGCTATGATTTCATGTCTTATTCTAGAAGAGTTCATCCAGCTTTACTTTTTTTTTTTTTTTTTGATTAATTTTTTATTTTTTATATTTTTATCCCCAGGGGTACAGGTCTGTGAATCACCAGGTTTATACACTTCACAGCACTCACCAAAGCACATACCCTCCCCAATGTCCATAATCCCACCCCCTTCTCCCAAACCCCCTCCCCCCAGCAACCCTCAGTTTGTTTTGTGAGATTAAGAGTCACTTATGGTTTGTCTCCCTCCCAATCCCATCTTGTTTCATTTATTCTTCTCCTACCCACTTAAGCTTTACTTTTTAATATTGTCATTATGAAGGTTCAAGTTCACTTATAATACCTTCTAGCTTTGTCTTCATTATATTTTAGCTAGAACATTCACTCACTCTTCTTTAAATACATTTTATAAAATAGGTTCTATAAACCTCATTTTTAAAAAATTTAAAAATTCTATGCATCATCTAAGCAATGGTTTAAATATATATTGATTCGTTCAGATTTGTCTGATGTTTTTAAAGATTTTATTTACCTATTTGAGAGAGAGAGAGAGTGAGCATGAGTGAGGGATGGGGCAGAGTGAGAGGGAGAAGCTCTGCAGGGAGTCCAATGGAGGACTCAATTCCAGGATCCTGGGTTATAACCTGAGCCAAAGGCAGAGGCTTAATGGACTGAGACACTGAGGCGCTTGTCTGATATTTTTTATCCAAATTATGGAAAACTTTATTTTTCCATGGTAGCATCTATTTCCTCTACATTTTCAAATATATTAGGTATAATTATACTTTTATGCATTTTGAGGGTCTTACTTAAAAGTAAGACCTTGTATCCTATTTATCTTGATATTTTACTATTTCATTGTTCTTTTACATTTAATTATAATTTTATCCTCAATTACCTTCTCAGTTTTTTTAAATTTTAATTCTTATAGCAGTGGTCTCTTATTTTTTACCTATTGAATTATAGTCGTTAGATAACTAATAAAAAGCTTTTAAAATTATATTTTTAAAAAATTTATAAATACACATTTTTCTCAGAATATCTTTTTATCTATATCCCGTGAGTTCTTATATGTATTGTCTTTTCTCCTCTACAATGTGTTTCTTTTAACTTACATAATTGTAGTCTATCATTTTGAAGATTCCAAAGATGATTTCTTGAAAACTCATCATTGATTTTTAATTTATCATAATGTGAGCAGAGAATATTCATTAAATTCTCATTCTTCACAATTGTGAAGAAATCTTTCAGACCTATTTTGCAAATGAAATTCTATAAATATGTTATATATATGTATTTCTTAGCTCAAGACAGACACTTTTTTCTCTCAAAATGTCCATGTAATTATTAATTTATCTGCTGGTTTTTCATTTCCTCAAAAAGGATGTATTAAATTGGCCCAGTATAATCATTATGCATTTCTGTCATTGTTGTTCAAAACATTTCATTTTCATAGATTTTGGGTGTATTAACTCATGATTACATATTAGCAAAATTTTCAAGTTATAAGTACTGTTCATTTTGCATCCATTAGTAATTTCCTTATAATAAAAGACATCCTGCCCAGTTATTTTAGCTTGTGTTCATACTATTTTCATATTATAGACTTTTTTGCCAGTATATTATTGAATGTTTCTTTATAAATTTCAGATATCTCTTTAAAGATGTATATATATAGTTGCTTTAAAATTTCAAACTTAAATTATGTATTTCTATTTGCATTTATTATGATTACTTAAATATTTGAAAGTATTCTCAGGACCTTATTTCATATTTTCTATGTACCAACTTTTTTTTAATCACCTTACCATTTTCTGTCTTTGATAAATATTTATGTTACTTGATTTTACTCTTCTGTTTAATTGCAAACAAATTTCTGTTTGGTTGTTGGTTATCTTTAAGTTTTTAGGATCATATTGGCTTATACAATTGCATAACCAAAGTTATTCATCATTTGTTTGCACTTTTTAGATGAAAGCCTAGAGTCCTTTACCTATTAAAAACTAATCCCACTTATTATTTTAAAATTTAATTTTACTCCTATTTATCAAGAAATTGTCATTGTTTTTCCTTCAGTCAAGAGTTAATCACATTCACCACCATATTTTATCAATGTTAGTACTTTTCATTGCATCTTGGATTCCAAACTTTACCTCTGAGCACATTTTTTTTATTATATTTTTTGTTTTTGTTGTTGTTGTTTTGGGTTTTTTTTTAGTAATTTAAGTAGCCTTGATCTCACAACTCTGACATTATAACCTGAGCAGAAATCAAGAGTCAGACACTCAATAAACTGAGCCACACAGGCACCCCATGGTTTGAAGATATTTTTGTTATTAAAAAGTCCTAATAATTATTCCTTCAAATATTGTTTTTCATCACTTATATTTTCTTCTTCCAGAACTCCTGTTTGGCAATCATCGAATCCCCTCAATCCATCTTTTAAATCTCCCAGCTATTCTACTTTTTAAATTTGTTTTTCTCTTGTTAGTTATTCTGAAGCAATTCTCTATTTTCTTGACATTCACAGATTCACTATATCTCTGTACTGAGGATTCTGATATCTACTTTATTTTTATTTCAATGATTTTATTTTTCATTTCATATTTTTATAATTATTTTCTTATATACCATCTGATATATTTTCATCTGTAAAAGAAGTCTAGTTTTTCTAAAGGGAAGTTATACTTTGATTAATCATTATTCCTTATATCCCCTAAATATATCCTCAAATCCCCATATATCCCCTAAACATGTTCACTTAAAATATTTTAAAGCTTTTCTACAAAATGAATTACTTCTGGAATAAAATCCTAATCACATTATTGATCTTTTAATTATATTTCCAGTTCTTTTTTTAAGATTTATTTATTTATTTGAGAGAGAGAGAAAGTAAGCAGCGGGAGGAGCAGAGGGAGAGGGAGGGAATCTTTAAGCCAACTCCCTGCTGAGCAGGGAGCCCAATCCTGGGCTTGATTCCAGAAACCTGAGATCATGAACTGATCAAAATCAAGAGTGGGTCACTTAACTGACTGAGCTACCCAGGTGCCCCACATTTCCAGTTCTTTATTTTTAAAATTACAGTATTTAACCTCTTTCTGAGTGGAAGTATCTCCCACTCTCTTTTTAATCCCTCCATCTGTGTTAGCCACATTGTACATAATGATTCCATAGTTTTATCTGACATTCTTTTGGGCATATTGGGGTAGTGGCTAATCTAATTACGAAAATTCATTTATGTATGAATATGTGATTTTAAAAATTTTTGTCTTTTTAATTCACAACTTATAAAAAAGTGTATTTTTCATCAGCTAAGAGGTAGTCATTTTTTAAATTCTCTTTTTAGAAGTGGGGGCCAAGTGCTATCTCTACCTTCAGTCCCATGAGAAGTCCTGTTCAGAACTTTAATGTAGGAGCCTAACTTTGAGTTTAACCTGACTGTTCTGCCTTTTCTGGGCCATGAGGCTCAGAAGGCCTAGAACTTTGGCTTCCATTTCTTGGTTTTTATTTCTCTTCTATCTCTGGTTCAAAGATCATTTGAATTCAGAGACAAGGAGAGAGAAAAACCCCACAGGATATTCCTATGGATGAACATCTTATGAAGGTCTTTCTTCCTTTCTCTCTCTCTATTATACCAACATTTTTGAATCAGAGGAAATTTTTAAGACATAAAGTTGGCCAGAAAATTTATACATGGTTGGGTTTAGTAGGATTTCTGAGTGAAAGAGAGTTGAGATGTATTGTAAAATGCATAGAGTTTGGAGTGATGGATTCCTGGTCCTCTCTCTGCCAGTTGCCGTTATTGTAGGGCATCCTGATTAGTACCTATAAGTTACCTCATTTTTTCCAGGCAAAAGAAGGTCCTAAAGCAGGAAAGACTTAATTAGGTATCATAAAGTTACTCAGAGAAAGCTCAGATCAACGAATTCATTTTCGTACTCCTGTTACTTGCTCCAGTGTATGGTGCATAGCATGTATATTCAGTAAATGCTAACTGAATGAATGAATGACATACAGAAATAGGAAAATATTAGCATCCGTTGCTCTTCTCTTTCTCTCTGATCTCTACCTCTCTCTCTAACTTTTGGCTGCCAAATAAGATGTTTTCTTTTACTTCATTTTTTTAAATGAACTATTTTAGAACAATTTAAGGTTAATAGAAAAATGGCAAAGATAGTATAGAGAGTTCCCACATACTATGCACCTGTTTTCCCCTATTACATCTTACATTAATATGGTACACATTTATTATGACCAATGAACCAATATTGAGGCATTATTATTAATTAAAGTCCATAGTTTATTAAGAATTCCTTAAACTAAAAAAAAAAAAAAAAGAATTCCTTAAACTAAGAATTCCTTATTTTTTTTCATAGTGGACTTACCCTGTTTCTAGATCTCCCATTACATTTATGCCTCATGTGGTCTTCATTACAGTTCCTTAGACTTTTTTTAATGACCCTGATAGTTTTGAGGAACAGGTTAATATTTTGTACAATGGTCCTCAGACGGGTCTTGTCAAATATCTTAAAAATGACTGGACCAGGGTGTATGTTTTTAGAAGTAAAACAACAGAGGTAAAGTGTCATTTTCATCATATCATATCAGGTGTACATACTGTCAACATGACTTATCACTGTTGATGTTAACCTTGATCACTTGGCTAAGGTAGTTTTTGCCTGACTTTTTCATTGTATAGTTTCTTGTTTTCTACTTTTTCATGGTTTACTCTTTGGAAAATGTCATATGGAACTCAACTTTAAGTGTAAAGAGTTATGCACTACTTCATTAAGAGCAAATTATCTCGATAAATTATTTGAATTCATCTGTCTCTTCAGGTCCCCTGGGTGACTCAGTCGATGCCCAAACCAAGGGTTGGTTTCAGCTCAGGTTATGATATCTTGAGTCAGTTATGATATCAGAGTGGCCACACTTCAGACCTGTCAGAAGACACCCTTTGTTCCCAGCCAGAGATCAGTATGACTCTTAGACACTCACCTCATCATAAGGCTGATATATTAAAGTCAGATTTCAAAAAACTGAACAGTACAGTACCATCATCTGTGTGTCGGCAGCCCTCGAGAAAATTAATTGCTCCTCTATCTAGCCAGCAAGATAGCGGCTTTGATAGCCCATTTGTCAATCTAGACTAATTGTTGTACAGTATTTAAGAAAAATCATTAATATATTGACAAGAAAACTGGAAGGGAAGACTTCATACTGAAAAAATTGTGGACTCTATTTTGAGATGTTTTAAGAACATCTATCATATGAGTAAATTGTTCTCATAAAATTATTTGGGATATTAATGTTGCCTTAATCTTCCAAAGGCCTGATGTGTATTCTTCAGTGTGGTGCTTTATATTTGGTTCCTAAACCATCTATTTTTATACTTCTGAATTAGCTTTCTGTGCAGTGTTAAATTATTTAAATAAACTTGCATATTGCCCAAAAAAAAAAAAAAAAAAAAGCTTAACCATATATGAGCTCAAGACCCACATCAGGCTTCACGTTCAATGGGGGAGTCTACATGAAGATACTCTTCCTCTGCTCCTCCCCTTACCCTCTGTCTGTTTTTCATTCTCTCTATCTCTCTTTCTCTCAAATAATCAATCAATCAATCAATCTTTAAAAAATATTTGTCTCGGGACGCCTGGGTGGCTCAGTTGGTTAAGCAGCTGCCTTTGGCTCAGGTCATGATCCCAGAGTCCTGGGATCGAGTCCCACATCGGGCTCCTTGCTCGGCAGGGAGCCTGCTTCTCCCTCTGCCTCTGCCTGCCTCTCTGTCTGCCTGTGCTCGCTCGCGCTCTCTCCCTCTGTCTCTGAAAAATAAATAAAATCTTAAAAAAAAAAAAAATTTGTCTCTTCTCTTCCCTTATTTCCTAATTAAATTATTTCTATTAATATGGACTCATTTATATTATTTTATACTTTGTGTTATAACCCAAAGCTAGTTAATTTATTTATTTTATTTTATATATTTCCTGTCCAGTCCTAGAACCAGCTATTCTGCCAAGGAGTCCTGTCCTTTTATTGAGGAGTTGTATAATAAACAAGATCCTGGATGCCAGGTGCTGTTTCTCTTCTTGAGAAACTTATTAGGGCATTGTGCAACTGACTGATGGACAGACAAAAATCCCACTACATATAAAATTAGTTATTGGTTGGAGCTGAGTTAGAAGTTCAAAAGAAATATCAGAAGTTATAAATCTAATGTTTGTAGTTAAATCTGAGTATATAACAGAAGATTGTCTAATTATGCTTGCCTCTAATCTATCTGAGTAGAAGAATCTTATAATTTCAGAATGGATTGGTGAAATGAATGTAAAAGGAAATTTGCTATATGAAATCCTCTACAATTCTAGGAAACTCTTACTTGGAAAAAATAAGGATGATAAATCGAGAATTTTCCTTTATAACATGATAGAATAGACTTACTAAATCCTCGGAATTTTAACAAAAGATAGCTAATATTATTAAAAACATAAAGGGAAAAAGTGTTCTAAACAAATTCTTTAAATATTATATTCATCAATTGTATTAGTAATTCTATCATACAAAATATGTGTATTTTAAAGATAAAGGATAAGTCATTTCTTGTCCTTTTGAGGTGAGTGTTAAAAATGTTATTTTGTAACTATTTAAATAATTTGTTTGAGACATATAGCAATCTGAAAAATTGTTTGTAGTCAGCCTGTTAAGTTGTTTTAAATATATATCAACCATTGTACATCATTATTTCTGTTACATAAGTAAAAATGACTCTTCAGTTTGAAGCATTTGTGTCAGTTTTTTCTTGACATTGGACAGTTTACATTATTTTAATGAAAGAAACAATTAATTCTAAGTGAGTTATGATCTCATAGTTTTGTTATACTGAGCATATTTTTGGAATTGGATAAATGAGGCTTAAATTTCTGCCCGTTTTTTACAAGACAATTATATCCAGAACACAATTTACCAGTTTCTTTTTTCTTTATATATAAAACTAAAATCATAATAACTATTTATCAGCACTCCAAATGAGTGTTAAAATATACATAAAGGGTTTAACAAAGTGAGTGACACAAAATAAATGTTCAGGGATGTAAATTGATGTTTTTCTTCTTACTATAAGAAATAAAGTGATCAACACATACATAATTGTTTGCTATCTTAAGGAGACAGGACTGGATATCATATTCTGCGCTAATACTCTCCTAGAAAAGTTGTACTGACAGCAATAACTGAAATGTAGCTTAAAATGCGGTCATAATAAATCAACACTTACTAGTTGCTTATTATCTTAAGAAGACAAGATTGGTTATCACATTCTGTGCTAATACTCTCTTAGAAAAGTTGTATTGACAGCAATAACTGAAATGTAGCTTAAAATGCGGTCATAATAAATCTAGACAGTGATTAGCGGTATATTACCTTTTTAGAGTGGAGCCACTTTGATCTTTTTGCAAATGGTTCTGATTTGACCAAACTACCAATAAGAAGTTGAAGCTATCAATCAACTATATTGCAGGTTGAGTTTCTTCAGAATGAGAGAAAGAAGAGATAAAAGTTACCTACTCTACCAAGTTACATAAACTTAACCATATATGAGACGACGATATTTTTTTAACATTTTATTTATTTATTTGACAGAGAGAGAGAGAGACACAGAGGCAGAAAGGCAGGCAGAAAGAGGAGGGGGAAGCAGGCTCCCTGTTGAGCAGAGAGCTCGATGTGGGGCTTGATCTCAGGACACTGAGATCATGACCTGAGCCAAAGGCAGAGGTCATGAGCCACCCAGGCACTCCAAGAAGACAATATTTTGGTTAAACAACAATATTTAGTTCAATATATTGAAAGTTTGTAGCAGGAAACATTCTGAATATTGATAAAAGTGTTCATTGGGGCCTGACCATGTCAATTCTCCAGTGCAGTTTAATAACATAGACATAAGTTCCAAAAATAACAAAATTATATTTAGAAGTTCTATAAATAAATAAATAAATAAGGACATAGTTATATAACAATTTCTAACTGTATGTAGATTATTTTTACTTGAAAACTAAAGATATATGATGGTTATACTTATTAATACAAAGGCAAAAATTAAGTGAAATAAGCATTATGTATATTTTAAATTTTTATGAAATTTATGAAATTTAAACAAAACCCTAGGGCTTTATGTCCCTGTTGTCTATCATCACATAGTTCTATCATGTGTAATTATCAGCATAACTACTCACATTTTAATTATAAATATACATATAGGAAAAATGTTCTTCGTACATGAATTATGTTGATGAATTATTAAGAATACTGAAGAGGGACTTACTTGAAGCATGTTAAACTTATATTTTCAAAATATGAGCTAGATTATTGAGTTTCACATATAGAGTATTGTACTGATTAAATTATATAGTAATGTATGTGATGATGCATTCATATTATTTTCCTGCTTTCAAATGATCTGAAATATAATTACATATTGGTTAAATCAAGTCACAGAATTTCTTCAGACTTTGACTATATTAATTTGATTACCTCTTGTATAATGTTATTAGATAAATGATATAAGAATGTTGTATAATATCATATTATAAAGTAGACTGAATTCATGTATGAGCATTACTATAATTACTATAATTATATTATATTATTATATTATATATATTATATAATATATAATTATATAGTATACTATATATTATATAGTTTATAATTATTATATTTTTATAATTATTTTATAATTATTATATATGTTTATATATATAAATATTATATAATTATATAGTATACTATATAATTATATAGTAAATAATATATATAATATAATATAATAATATAATATAAAATAATATTACAAGTGCTTTAGCAATTATCAAATCACATATATTATTATACCTTCCATACTTTGCCAAGGGTTAAATGTCCAAGATTTTGGTTAATAGTGGACTAAGATATTTTATTTTTGTTTAGGCAATGAAATATTATATTATTTTATAATATATTATAAATATATATTGAAAAATATAAATATATAATATCAATTATAATAAATAATAAATAAAATATAAATATATAATATCAATTATAATAAATAATATATTATAAATATATTGAAAATATAAATCTATAATATCAATTATAATAAATAATATTTTATATTTATAATATATTATATTTATAATATCTTATAAATATATATTGAAAATATGAATATATAATATAAATAATAATAAATAATATATTATAAAATAATATAATATTTCATTGCCTAAACAAAAATAAAATATCTTAGTCCACTATTAACCAAAATCTTGGACATTTAACCCTTGGCAAAGTATGGAAGGTATAATAATATATGTGATTTGATAATTGCCAAAACACTTGTAATATATAATATTAAATCCAAAAACAAATTGGTTCTTTATACATTAATATTAGATATACAAGAAACAGTCTATCAATGTAATGTAGTACTTCTAGTCTACCAATGTAATGTGATTCAAACTTCACTTTTGGTTAAAGAAAACCTCAACTCTCACTAAGCAGATATTTAAGTTACATGAAGCCAACTGCCTACATCAAAGTCAGTATAAATAAATTCCTATACTACCCGATCATTTTGTTTTGTTTTTACATGGACATTACTCAGCATTTGAATTTTTAAATTAGTAATGCAACAGTATTGCTATAGACGGAATGCTTGTGTATCCCCAAATTTGTATGTTGAAAACTAATCTTCAGTGGGATAATATCTGGAGGTGAGGCATCTGGGAGATTAGTACTTTTATAGAAGAGACCCCAGAGACCCCATGTCCCCACTAACCACCATATGAAGACACAGTGAAAAGACAGTTGTCCATGGACCAGGATATGGGCCTTCACAGACTCTGAATCTACTGATACCTTGGATCTTGGTTGTGAGAAATAAATTTCTACTGTTTGTAAGCCACGACTTTATATTAGTTCGAAATAACCGCCTGAGGAGACTGAGATAATAACTTTCTATGTTTATGTTCCAAAATAAAGAAAAAAGGAGACGAAAAAGAGAATTTTTCTATCAATTTATGGGAATTTCCTCTAATCTTATAATCTATTCAGAATACATGAATAAAGTTTGCTATATCTATTAAAGAATCAAAATTAATTGTATAAATTGCATTTATTTTGACTAGCAATGACATGGATGGAGTTAGAGAGTACTATTCTAATGAAATAAGTCAGCCAAAGAAAGTCAAATGCCATATGGTTTCACTCATGTGCAGGATTTAAAAAACAAAATTCAAAATCAAAGGCGATAAAAACAAACAAACAGAGAGGTAGACAAACCGAGAAACAGACTTAATTATAGAGGACAAACTGAAGGTTGCTAAAAGGAAGTGGGGGTGGGGGGGTTGGTGAAATGGGGATTAAGGAGTGCACTTGTGACGGGCACTGGGTGTTGGGGTGTTGTATGTAAATGCTGAATCACTGTATTGTACACCTAAAACTAATAGTACAATGTGTGTTAACTAACTGGAATGTAAATTAAAAGTTAAAAAAAAAAGTTGCATTATATAAACATATGTTATGTCAGTATCTTCCCAGAAGAAAACACAGAGAAGTTAGAAGAGTAGGATTTATTGTGAGAATAAATCCTATACTTTTAAAAGATCAAAGAGAGTAGGGTAGGGGGACCAGGATGGCTCAGTCCTTGGGCATCTGCCTTAGGCAGGGAGCCTGTTTCTCTCTCTGCCTGCTGTCCCCCCACTAATGCTCGCTCTCTCTGCCAAATAAATAAATAAAATCTTAAAGGGAGAGAGAGAGAGAGAGAGACAGAAAGAGAATGAATGGGGGAAGGATGGTTAGTGAATGAATCATGGATTGCCATGGGAACCTGACACCTTTAAAAGGGGAGAGGGAGAAAGCAGGATTATTCAGAGAAAAGTTCCATGCATGGTGCAAGTTTGCCCTAATCCCAGCTAACCTGGTCGCATGACTGGAGCAGATTGCCCCTTAGAAGAGACCTAAATTAGACAGAAATGGCAGGCCCATGCTCAGGCATTGGGTTGGGGCTTCCTGGAGAGAGTACATCCTCAGCTTGAAAGCAGAAAAGGAAAGAGGGTCCTGGAACCACTAACAGATGGGGTCTGTCAGCGAATTACACCGTTTACACCTTAATGGCAGGTTTTTTCCTTGAAGGAAAAGTAAGCAAGCAGTGCACCTCTTTGCTGCCACATATGTTAAATTCATTTTCATTGAGAGAGAAGAACTTGAAATTTTTTCAAACTATTAAAAATTTTGTGAAATAAAATTATAGAACAGTATTAAATATTAATTGGTGTACTGATAATTAATTATAGGAAAATGAATAATGAGCATTTTAGAATCTTTTAAAGCTGTTTATGTCAATCACTCAAACTTCGGCTTTAAAAATATTATGCAATATCTTCTTGGTCTTTTGGCTAAGATCAATTGTAGTTTAGTGTCTTATCAGTTTAAAAGTATTATTCAAAAGCTGAAGCATTAAAATAGCAACATCTGAGATCTTAAAGCATAGACTCAACTGTCTGTGTGTGTGTGTGTGTGTGTGTGTGTGTGTGTGTTTAATGGAAGCTTCCTGAAATATAATTAAAGGGGAAGGATGTTTGTTATTACTGAACAGTTGGAAATAGTATTTTGTCTATAAGGCATGCGCTGCCATATTGTACCCATTCCTTTTTCTTGACCAAAGTTTTGATTTCCCATGTTTTAAAAATTTAAATTCATGATAATGGAGTTATACCTCTTGATCCATGTGAAGACATACATTCTCATTTTCTCAACAAAATTTGAATTAATTGATAATGACAGTATTTAAAGAATAGAATACAAAAATTCATAATTATAATAAAAAAATCTAAATCCACTGATGTTTGATAAATGTAGTATTTCCCCATGCTAACATCAATCTGAATGCTGACTGACACAAACCACTTGTAAATTATTTACAAGCAATTATTACACCATTTTTAGATCTATTGGCATGTTATTGCTATGACCACCTAATGTAGAGTGTACACCAAGTGCTGTCAAACTTGACACTTACTATTAATAAGCATTTTATAACAGGCATCATAAGCAAAACAAGCATCTTTGTGCCACTCAGTAAAAGGAAACTAAATAATTTTTAAAGTCAAAATTGCACAATACATTCATACACATATGCTGATACTATGGTCATAAGGTCACACAATGCTTATTACTATTGAAAATATGAAAACCATCAATTTACTTCCTGTTTCATAGTAAAGCATTTTTAACAAGGTTTAATTTTTAATTCTTTATTTTTTCAAGTTATAAAAAATTTTAAATGCCCATATCTGATTATAATGTTTTAGGATGGTGATATAAACATTAATGTAAATAGTAACACCAACTATATATATTAGGCACATTTACTGTGGTTAGGCATTTATATATACTACCTGTACTATTCTTAGTAATCCTGAAAGGTAATTATTACCATTCCTCTTTTTCAAATGGTATAATTATGACTCAGTAAGAAAATTTCTTGTCCATTAATCTAATAAAAAGTAGAGTTGCTATAGGTGAAGGAGATTAAGAGGTACAGATTTCCAGTTAAAAAATAAATAAGTCATGGGGATGAAAAGCATAGCGTAGAATTAGTCAATACTATTGTAATAACTTTATATGGTAACAGATGGTAACTATGCTTATCATAGTATTTTGTAATATATGTAATTGTCAAATCACTATGCTGTGCACTTAAAACTAATATAATTTTGTATATCAACTATACTTCAACTTAAAAAAGATTTACTTTTTTTCCAGTTAGAAACCAAGTGCAAATATCAGGATGCAAGGTAGCATATATAGTATCCTAACTTATTTTTAAATGATCATTTACACACAGAAATCTACAGAGGAAAATCAATCCTAAATGTGAACACACACACACACACACACACGCACACACACGAAGAGCTATAATTGTAGCAGGGATGTAACTCACTCATATCCATTATCTTCCCAACAAACTACAATAAGGCCTTCCTAAAAAAATGAATACCAGAGCCCAGCCAATTATCCGGGATTATATTCTTATCAATGAGATAAATCAGGATTTTGAATAATGAGATATATAGTAGTGATATTTGTACACAAGGGATTAAAACAATGTAAAAGGGTATCATTTAAATTCTCCGTGTCAACAGAGAAATGTATTTCCATTACTCTTCCTATATTTTCCATCATTCTAAATGTGAGATCCAGAAAGGTTATGCATATTTCAGCTCCTGGAGTTTCTCAAATGGGGATGCAAATTAAAAATTCTCTTATTCCTATTATTTCTCTGGTAGGAAAGGATCACGTGCTTTATGAATGAGCACTCCATATCACTGAAGAGGAATCCTACTCAAGGCTATCTGTTATTCTTGGTTTTAGAGTTTAAAAAGTAGAGTTAAAGAAATTGAATCTGTTGCAGATAATCTACAGTGGTGGAAATTTTGCTAATGAGACCAAACAGCTGCATTTCCTACAGGAATAATCATACATTATTCACAACTCTAAGTTTGCATGCCCTTTAATAAAAAAAAATTAATTATATAACATATTTAATTATATAACTTGAAATATGTAACTTGAAAACTGTCCCATTTCTTGACATGTTAGAGAACAACTTTCTGAAGAAAAAATTTGTAAAAAATTTCACAGTGTGAATAATTTATTTTCCTTTCTGTTTTTTTTAGGGACAGAGGAAGAGGGAGAATCTTATGCTGGCTCCACACCATCATGCAGCCAGACATAGGGCTCTTTCTCACAACTGTGAGGTCATGACCCGAGCCAAAATTGAGAGGTGGATGCTTAACCAATACTGACCAGATACCCTGTCTTCCTTTCCTGGTCCCAAGTCTTCCAATAATCAATTGAAAATTTCACATTTGTTTACATCATAAGAAAAAAACACTGTTAAAAATTAAATGAATTCAGTTGTGGGTTTTTTAAAAAGTTCCAAAATCAGATTTTTTCAACGTGTGCTTGCCAGAAATCTTTCACCAGAATTAACAAGGTACTTGTTTAAAATATAAATTTCTGACTCAATTGAGGTCTACTGAATCTGAATCTCTGAGCATGTGCTTAACAGATTCTCAGTAGAATCCCAAACACACTAATTTTCCTAATAGTCTACATTTAGAACAATTTTAGGTTCATAACAATACTAGGTAGGAGTACAGAGAGTTTCTATATATTCCCTGTCCCCCTACACTCACAGCATCTCCACCATCAACATCTCACACCAAAGTGGTGCATTTGTTACAATCGATGAACTTATACTGACATTATTTCACACAAAGTCCACAGTTTATATTAAGAGTTCATACATGATATTGCAAGCTCTGTGGGTTTGGACAAATGTAGAATGACATATGTCTATCATTATAATAACATACAGAGTAGTTCCACTGCTCTAAAAATTCTCTGCGCTCTATTCATCCCTTCCTCCCCTCCAGCCTCAAATACCAATGCTTTTATTTCTCTATGGTTTTGCCTTTTGGAATCCTATATTATGGAGTCATCTAGTAGGTAGGCTTTCAGACTGGCTTCTTACACTTAGTAATATGCATTTAGTTTTCCTCCATGTTTTCCATGACTTGACAACTCATTTCTTTTTAGTGCTGAATAATCCGTTTTCTGGATATACCAGTTTATCCACTCATTTAATGAAAAGCATTTTGGTCACTTTTAAGTTTGGGCAGTTATGAACAGAGCTGCTATAAATATACATGTGGGGGGTTTTGTGTGGATATAGGTTTTCAGTACCAAAGACTAAATACCAAGGAGCATGATCGCTGGAAAACATTGTAAGAGCATGTTTAGTTTTGTAAGAAACCAGCAAAGTGTCTTACAAAGTATTTCTACTATTTTGGATTCCCATCAGCAAAAATAAGAACTCCTGTTGCTCCATAACCTCATAAGCATTTGGGTGTTGTATTTGGATGTTGGCCATTTTAACTGGTGGATAGTGACAACTCATTGTTGTTTTGATTTTACTTCCCTGGTGACATAGGGTAGTGAGCTACTTTCAATGATAATTTTCTATCTATATATCTTTGGTGAGTTGTCTATTAGGATCTTTGGCCTAATTGGATTTTTCATTTCATTTTTATTGAATTTTAAGTGTTCTTATTATATTTTAGATGAGAATTTTTATTAGATTTCCATTTGCAAAATATTCTCCAAGTCTGTTGCTTATCTTTCCATTCTATTGACAATGTCTTTCACATAGCAGAATTTCTTTAATTCTTAAAGAAGTGCAGCTTATCAATTTTATCTTTCCTGGATGGTGTTTTTGGTGCAGCATCTAAAAAGTCACCATCAAACCTAAGGTAATATAAATTTTCTTCGATGTAATTGCGAAGGAGCTTTATAATATTACATTTTACATTGCAACCTGTGATCCACTTGGAGTTGATTTTTGTGACAGATGTAATTTCTATATCTAGATTCATTTTATTTTTTGGCATGCAGCTGTCCTATTGTTGCAGCATCATTTGTTGAAAGACTCTCTTTGCTCTGTTGGTAGTACCTTTGCTTCTTTGCCAGTCAGTTTATGTGGTTTTATTTCCGGGTTGTCTTCTGTTCTAGTTATCTATTTTCAATTCTTTCAACAATACCATACTGTCCTGATTATTGTAGCTTTATAGTAATTGTCGAAGTCAAGTATTGTCAGTCCTCCAACTTTATTCTTTAATATTTTGTTGGCTATTCTGGGTCTTTTGTTTTTCATGTAAAGTTTAGAATCAGTTTGTTGATATCCACATAAATCTTGCTAGGTTTTTGAATGGGATTGTATTGAATCTATAGATCATTCTGGGAAAAACTGATATCTTTATAATATTGAATTTTCATATCTATAAACATGGACTATCTTTCTATTTATTTAGTTTTTCCATAATTTCATTCATCAAAGTTTAACAGGTTTTTTCATGTAGATCTTATACTTATTTTATTGGATTTATATCTAAGTTTTCACATTCAGGATTTATAACTAAGTTTCCATGCTATTATAAATGGAAATGTGTTTTTAATTTCCACTTTTCATTGCTAGCATATGGGAAAGAAAATGACTCATATTTAATTCGATATACTGCAAATTTTCCATAATCCCTTATAAGTTCCAGGAGGCTTTGTTGATTTTTTAAAAAATTTTTTATATAGATAATCATGTCATCTGTGCAAAAGGACAGTTTTATTGCTTTATTCCCAATCAATAATTTTCATTCATTTTATGTCCTTTTTTCTATCTAGTTTTACTGCGTTAGCTAGGAATTATAGTACAGTGTTGTAAGGGAGTGGTGATGGGGGATATGTTCCTGGTCTTAGGAGACAAACAAGGGGAAAACTTAGTGGGAAAGTTCTAGCTTCTCATCATTAAGTATGCTTTTAACTGTAGGTTTTTGTAAACATCTTTATCAAGTTGAGGATTTCCCTTTACTTCCAATTTACTGAGATTTTACTACATGGCTGTTATGAGTTTTTAAAATGCTTTTTCTGCATCTATTGATATGATCTTATGTTTGTTTGTTTGTTTTCCTTAGATAGTTGATGTGATGGATTACTTTAATTGATTTTCACATGTTGATTCAGTCTCACATATCTTGGGCAAATTCCACTTGTCATGGTGTGTGATTTATATTTTAGAGAATTATTAATTATTTATTCAATATATTTAATAGAAATAATATTTTGCTTATTGTCTCTTTCTTCTTTTGAGTTTTAACAGATTGTGTCTCTCAAGGAACTGGTCCATTTCAACTACATTGTCAAATTTGTGGGTATCAAGGTGGTCATAATATTTCTTTATTTTGCTTTTAATGTTCACGGGTTCTGTATTGATGTCTCTTTCATTTCTAATATTAGTAATTTTTGTCCTCTCTCTTTTTTTCTTAGTTAACATGACTATAAGCTTATTGAATTTATGGATCTTTTCAAAAAACATTTTTTTCTTTCAATGATTTTCTCTCTTGATATGCTCTTTTGAAGTTCACTGATTTCTGCTCTTTTATTATTTTTTTTCCTTTTCTTGATTTGGATTTAATTTATTATTCTTTCTCTAGTTTTGTAGGGCAGAAGCTTAAATATTTGATTTTTGATTATTCTCTTTTTCTAATATGCATTCAATATTACAAATTTCCATTTATACACTGCTTTACAAATATTAATGAGTGTGTTTCCATTTTCATTTAGCTCAAAATATTTTTAAATTTCTCTTGATATTTTTTCTTTGACTCAGATACTACTTAGAAGTGTATTGTTTAATCTCCAAGTATTTGGGGATTTTCCAGGTATCTTCTTTTATTGATTTCTAGTATAATTTCATTATATTCCAAAGGAAGGTGTTGTTTGACCTATTCTTTTAAATTTCTTAAAGGTATATTCTATGGCTCAGAATGTGTTTTAGCTTGATGAATGTTCCATGTAAGCTTGAGAAGAATGTATACTCTGCTACTGTTGGATGAAGTAGTCTATAGATATCAAATTACATAGAGTTAATGGTTTTGTTGATTTATTTTGTTGTTACTGATTTTCCTGCCTGCTGGATCTGTCCCTTTCTGACAGAACGATGTTGAAGTCTCCAACTGTAATAGTGGATTTATTTATTTTTTCTCACAATTCTATCAGTTTTTGGCTCATGTGTTAGGTACGTACATGCTAAGAATTGTTGTCTTCTTTACATTACATATCATATGCCCTTCATTATACTGCCTTCTGCTTTAAGTCTTTTTTATTTGACATTTATATAGCTATTCCTGTTTTCTTTTTATTAGTGTTAGCATGAGACATTTTTCTTTATTCATTTAATTTTAATCTATATTGTATTTATATTTTAAGTGCATTTCTTGTAGATGATAAATATTTGGGTCTTGCTTTTGATACATCTAACAATCTCTGTGTTTTATTTGGTGCATTTGGACCACTGGTATTCAAAGTGATTATTGATGTATTTAGATTAATATTACCTATTTGCTAACACTTTCTATTCGTGATCCATGTTCATTGGTTCTATTTCTTGTTATTGTTTCTATTATATAGCCTTCTACTATTTTCTGACATTTTGGTTTTAATAGATTATTTTATATGATTCTGTATTTTTAGCATAATAGTTATACTCCTTTTTTAAAGCTGATTTTAGTGATGGCCATAGAGTTTGTAATATACACTTACGAAAAGAATCCAAATATACTTTCAAAAACGCTATACCATTTTACAGGTAATGTGAGTACCTCATAATGACAAAATAATCCTTATTTTTCCCTGTAGTCCTTTGGATCACTGTTGTCATTCATTTCTATCACATATAAACATACGTAATTGAATTCATTATTACCCTTCTATTTGATCAATTAAGAATAAGAAACAGGGGCATCTGGGTGGCTTAGTAGGTCAAGCATCTACCTTTGGCTTAGGTCATGATCCCAGAGTCCCAGGATTGAGCTGTTCATGGGACTCCCTGCTCAGTGGGGAGTCTGCTTGCCTATGTCCCTTTACTCTCTTTGTCACTTGTGCTCCCTCTCTCTCAAATAAATAAGTAAAATATTTTTTAAAAAGGAACCTCTTTTAATAATTCTTGCAAAGCAAGTCTTTTGGTAACACATTCTCTCAACTTCTGTTTGTTTGAGAAAGTTTTTGTTTATCCTTCATTTTTGAAGGATAATTCACAGAACATAGAATTCTAGATCGGTGATTTTTTTGTTGTTGTTGTTTTTTGTTTTTTGTTTTTTGTTTTTTTTGGTCAATACTCATTACTTCATTCTATCATCTATTTTTTTTTTTCATAGCTTTGGAAAGATTGGATATAATTCTTACCCTTATCCTCTATACTTAAGATGTTTACTCTGACTTCTTTCAAACTTTTTTTTTTCTTTCTGCAGTTTAAATATGCTATGTCTACATAAGATTATTATGGCATTTATCCTTCTTGGTATTCACTGAGCTTCTCAGATTTGCCATTTGATGCCTGGCATTAATTTATGGAAATTCTCAGTCATTATAGTTTCAAATATTTCTTCTGTTCTGTTTTCTTTTCTCCTCCTCTTATTCCCATAATATATACATTACATCTTTTGTAGTTGTCCCACAGTTCTTATAATTCTGTTCTGTTTTTGTTTGCTTAATCATATTTCTCTTTGCTTTTCAGTTTTGGAGATTTCCTTTGAAATATTCTCAAACTCAGAAATGTTTTCTTCAGCTATGTTGAGTTGAGTGATTAACAGATTAATGCACTCATCAATTACGTTATAGTGTTTTTGACCTCTAGCACTTCTTTTGGTTCTTTCTTAGAATTTTAATCTCTCTGTTTACATTGTCTATCCACTCTTGCATACTGCATCCACTCTTCCATACTCTATCCACTAGATTGATTAAAATATTAACCACAGTCTGATAATTCCAATATTGTTGCCATGCCAGATCCTAATGCTTTCTCGGTCTTTTAAATTGTGTTTTTTCCCTTTCAATGTGCCTTGTAATTTCTTTCTTAATCATTAGGCATGATGTACTGGGGACAAGGAACTATTGTCAATAGGCCTTTAGTAGGGGCGCCTGGGTGGTTCAGTGGGTTAAAGCCTCTGCTTTCCGCTCAGGTCATGATCCCAGGGTCCTGGGATCGAGCCCCGTGTCAGGCTCTCTGCTCAGCAGGGAGCCTGCTTCCTCCTCTCTCTCTGCCTGCTTCTCTGCCTACTTGTGATCTCTGTCTGTCAAATAAATAAATAAAATCTTAAAAAAAAAATAGGCCTTTAGTAATGTAGCAGTAAGTTGTTGGGGGGGGGTGAAACATTCTATAGTCCTATGATCTTAGTCTTTCAGTGAACCTATGGCTCTGTACTGTAAACGTCATAATCATTTCTCAGTTTTCTTATCCCTTCTTATTTTTTTAATTTATTTTTATTTTGTTCAATTAGCCAGAATATAGTACATGATTAGTTTTTGATATAGTGTTCAACAATTCATTAGTTGCATACAACACCCAGTGCTCATCACCACACATGATCTCCTTAATACTCATCACCCTGTTATCCTATCCCCTTATCTCCTCTCTTCTGTAACTCTCAGTTTGGTTCCCAGAGTCCAGAGTGTCTCATAGTTTGTCTTCCTTTTTTATTCCTTCCTATTCAGTTTTCCTCCACTCTCCCATGGTCCTCCATGCTATTCCTTATGTCCCACATACTAGCAAAACCATACGGTAATTCTCGTTCTCTATTTGTCTTATTTCACTTAGGATAATTCCTTCCAGTTCCATCCATGTTGATGCAAATGGTAAGTAGTCATCCTTTCTGATGGCTGAGTAATATTTCATTGTATATATGAACCACATCTTTGTCCATTCATCTGTCAAAAGGCATCTTGGCTCCTTCCACAATTTGGCTATTGTGGCCACTGCTGTTATGTTCATTGGAGTGCATGTGCCCCTTCTTTTCACAACATCTGTATTATGGGGGTAAATACCTAGTAGTGCAATTGATGGATTATAGGGTATCTCTATTTTTAATGTCTTGAGAAAAATCCACACTGTTTTCCAGAGTGATTGCACCAACTTACATTCTTCCCTACAGTATAAGAAGGTTCCCCTTTCTTCACATCCTCATCATTGCCATTGTAACTGGTGTAAGATGGTTTCTCATTGTGGTTTTGATTTGTATTTCCCTGATGGCTAGTGGTGTTGAACATATTTTCACGTGTCTGTTAGCCATTTGTATGTCTTCTTTGGAAAAGTGTCTGTTCGGGGCGCCTGGGTGGCTCAGTGGGTTAAGCCGCTGCCTTCGGCTCAGGTCGTGATCTCAGGGTCCTGGGATCGAGTCCCACATCGGGCTCTCTGCTCGGCGGGGAGCCTGCTTCCTCCTCTCTCTCTCTCTGCCTGCCTCTCTGCCTACTTGTGATCTCTCTCTGTCAAATAAATAAATAAAATTAAAAAAAAAAAAAATTAAAAAAAAAAAAAAAAAAAAAAAAAAAAGGAAAAGTGTCTGTTCATGTCTTCTCCTCATTTCTTGACTATACTATTTGTTTTTTGGGTGTTGAGATTGAGATGTTCTTTATAGATCTTGGATATCAGCCCTTCATCTGTTATGTCATTTGCAAATATTTTCTCCCATTCCATGGGTTAACTCTTAGTTTTGTTGCCTGTTTCCTTTGCTGTGCAAAATCTTTTTATTGTGACTCCCTCTCCACAGATGATATGATACTTCATGTGGGAAACCCAAAAGACTCCACCCCCAAATTACTAGAACTCAGACAGCAATTTAGCAACTTTTATTTTAACAACAAAATCAATGTACAGAAATCAGTTGCATTTCCATACACTAACAATGTGGCTGAAGAAAAAGAAATTAAGGAATCAATTCCATTTACAATAGCACCAAAACCCATAGGATACCTAAGAATAAATCCAATCAAAGATATAAAGGATGTATACTCTAGAAACTATAGAACATTTATGAAAGAAACTGAGGAAGACACAAAGAAATGGAAAAACCTTCCATGCTCATCGATTGGAAGAATAAATATTATGAAAATGTCTATGCTGCCCAGAGCAATCTACGCCTTCAATGCAATCCTTATCAAAATACCATTGACATTTTTCACAGAGTTGGAACAAACAATCTTAAAATTTGTATGGAACCAGAAAAGACCCCAAATAGCCAGGGGATTATTGAAAAAGAAAACCAAAGCTGAAGGCATCACAATACGTGACTTCAAGCTATATTACAAAACTGTGATTATCAAGACAGCATGATATTGGCACAAAAACAGACACATAGATAGGCGGAACAGAATAGACATGACAGAAATGGACCCTCAACTCTATGGTCAACTAATCTTTGACAAATAGGAAAGAATATCCAATAGAAGAAAGACTCTCTCCAATAAATGGTGCTCAAAATATTGGACAACCATATGCTGAAGAATGAACTTGAACCATTCTCTTACATCATACACAAAGATAAATTTGAAATGGATGAAAAACATTAATGTGAGACAGGAATCCATCAAAATCCTCAAGGAGAACATAAGCAGTAACCTCTTTGACATTAGCCAAGCAACCTCTTTCAAGACATGTTATAAAGGCAAGAAAAACAAAAGCAAAAGTGAACTTTCGTGACTTCATCAAGATAAACAGCAAAAAAATCCTTGCACAACAAAGGAAACTTATGCCCTCTTAGATGGAAGAGGATGGTTAAAAGGGGTTGGAATTAGGTATTTTCCTTTTCTCAGTTGGAAGGGTACATCTGGCATGAGTTAGATACTTCTCTTTCATACATCAGTTAGGCTCTGGCACGATGGGATTTTCTCTAATACTTAATGTGTGAATTTTGTCTAGTTTCTGAAAATAAAAGTTGCAAAAGGAAGGGGGAGCACTATTATTGAGTCCCTTTGAGTTTTTTTAACTCTCAGATCTCTCTACACCTAGCTCCAGCAATTTGTCAATTATGGTATATATTTTCTGACTTTGCCACTGGTTCATGCAGAGGTTTCTGCTCTAGTAAGAACTGACTACTAATATTCACCCAATTATTTCAATTCAGAGGAAAGCGTTTGCTCTCTGGCCTCACTATCATTTCAAATCCAAGATAAACTGATGATCAATTTGATCAGCTATTTTACTTCTTGTTAGGACAGGATAGCAACTTTTGAGCACCTTGCATGCAAGACCAAAAACTGAAAGACAACACACTAGATTTGACAATTACTATTTAAGGGAATGACATTTAACTGTACATGAGGAAAAATCTGAACCACCATTCGTTTCAGGTAAACTCTGAATGTAAGATTAGTTTGATGGCTGCAGGCTTTAATAGCTACATTTAAATTAATGAAAGTCTTCAGAGTACTTGGACCCCATATATTTCTTTTTCTCAAATTTTTATTTAAATTCTAGTTAATTAAAATATAGTGTAATACTGGTTTTAGGAGTAGAATTTAGTGATTCAGCATTTGGGTTATTCAAAACACCCAGTGCTCAACACAGCAATTGCCCTCCTTAATACCCATCACCCATTTAGCCTATCCCCCACTGACCACCCTCCATATAACCTCAGTTTGTTCTCTATCAGTAAGAGTCTTTTAGGGTTTGCTTTCCTCTTTCTCTCTGTCTCTCTTTTTTTTCCCCTTCCCACATGTCCATCTCTTTTTTGTTTTTTGTTTTTAATTCCCCATATGAGTGAAATCATAGGGTATTTGTCTTTCTCTGGCTTATTTGGCTTAGAATATACTCTAACTCCATTCACATGGCAAGATTTTATTCTTTCTGATGCCTGAATAATGTTCCATTGTATATATGTGTCACATCTTTATTATCCATTCTCCAGTCAATGGACATTTCAGCTCTTTCCATAGTTTGTTGATAGTGTTGCTATAAAATCAGGGTGCATGGGCGCCTGGGTGGCTCAGTGGGTTAAGCCGCTGCCTTCGGCTCAGGTCATGATCTCAGGGTCCTGGGATCGAGTCCCGCATCGGGCTCTCTGCTCGGCAGGGAGCCTGCTTCCTCCTCTCTCTCTCTGCCTGCCTCTCTGCCTACTTGTGATCTCTGTCAAATAAATAAATAAAATCCTTAAAAAAAAAATCAGGGTGCATGTACTCCTTCAAATCTAATAGTATTTCACCTACTTCTGATATACTACTCTATCCATAATGAATAATAGGAAAAAAAATGGAATCATTTGTATCAATGTCATAAAGCAAAGAATGTTGTTCTTAAAGAAAAGACTATATAGTGTGGAAATAAAGCATGCCACTATCAATTTTGGAATAAAATATTTTAGTATTAGTTTTTCCTTCATGTTAATATTGTATTTGAATGAAAATCTATTCCACTATTTGATAAAAATCAATTATCAATATTTGCTTTATATAACAAGACTTTGCTCTACTTAACTAGGCTTTTAAAATCACTTTGCAGATCAGTTGTAATTTTTAAAGGTAATTTGTTTCTACTGTAACAGTGAGATTTTGGTACTTTCCCCAAAAGATATCCTCAAGCAATTTGAAATGTGTAAATACAGAAAATACCCAGTTGAAATATCACCAGTTGAAGAAATTTGAAGAAAGCTACCAGAACATGTTAGTAATAATAATTATGTACTGGTAAGAAAATACCAACAATGCAGAAATGTCCACAATAGCCAAACTATGGAAAGAGCCCACATGCCCATCAACAGATGAATGGATAAAGAAAGATCTGGTACATATACACAGTGGAATATTACTCAGCCATCAAAAATGAAATTTTACAATTTGCAACCATGTGGACGGAACCAGAGGGTATTATGCTAAGGGAAATAAGTCAGTCTGAGAAAGACAACTACCATACGATTACATTCACATGTGGAATTTAAGAAACAAAATAGAGGATAATAGGGGAAGGGAGGGAAAAATAAAATAAGATGAAATCAGAAAGGAAGACAAACCGTAAAACACTATTAACTATAGTAAACAAACTGAAAGCTTGATGAGGGGGTGAATGGGGGGAGGGGGTTGGGGGTTAAGGGAACTGCATAATGGGCATTGAGGAGGGAATGTGATGTAATGAGCACTGGGTGTTATATGCAAATGATGAGTTACTGAGCTCCCTCTCTGAAACTAATAATATATTATATGTTAATTAATTGAATTAAAATAAAATTTAAAAAATATATTTTTTAAGAAAATATCAACAATAGGGAAGGGACAAAGATCTTAGGTATAATGTGGCAAATACTACCCAACTTGAAAAACTTCCCATACTACCATATATAATAACAATTCAGATTCATGTACAAAGTAAATTCTATTGAAATTCTGTGTCTGTGCCAGACACTATGTTAGGTACTAGAGGTAGAGTATGAAAGAGGTTACAGTGTCTCATCTAAAAAAGATGTTATAATTAAACAAGTGTATTCACAAACAATTATATTTTTATAAAATTTTTTAACCTGACCTATTTGCCTGAAAAAGTGGAGAAAGAATAGAAATTAGCAAAGAAAAGAATAAAACAAGCAAATTATTTACAACTCCAAAGACTTTAAAAAATGGAAGTTTGGAATTTCAAACAAGCAAAAAAAAAAAAACAAAACAAAACACCCAAAACAAAACAAAACAAACCTCTTCAATCTTTTGGCTCCTGTAGCCATCATCGTCCTCTCCATCTGTCCGTACTGAGAGGAGAAAGGACTCCAGCTATACCACTGGAGAATTACTTGGAAGGTTGTGTCATTTGCTGTGTGTTTGCTTCTACTCTCTCCACTCCACCTTCCAACTACAACTGGAGCAATAATTGTTTGTTTGTTTTTCTTTCACCATGGCAAATTTGTCTTGTCTGACTTTGTACTAAGTATCCCCCTGCTGTTAGTCTGACAAATCTTTTCTTATCTCCTTATTCCTTACTCAGGAAAATAAACCAAATTTCACTTTCAAGACAGTTTATGTAAGGCTTCCATGTTAACTTTTGCTTGGTGCATTTTTTTAAAATTGTTAATGCTACAGCATTCCAATGGTCTTGAACACAACAAGGAATTGTGATAAAACAAAACAAAATAAGAGGGTAAATGTGAAATTGTTTTGAAATTTATTGAACATTTCTTTAATGTTATCCTTCAGTTTTGATATTTTTGAACTGCTTGAATTTTTTATATTAAATGCAGCTCCAAAGTCTTTGCTTAATTGCTATTATCAAACCATTTTTTGGATAAAGTTGTATGTAAGGTTACAATACATTAAATTATTTTTCCTTATTTTAGAGTTTCATTAGAACTTTTTGCAGTTCTACATTAGAAAAAGAAGGATTAATGTGTCTCTTTATTTTAAAATCTCTTTCAAATTAATAACAAAACTCCATCAAATATAAAAAGGTGTAGAATATGTAAAGCAATATTCATTGAAGAAAATTATGAAGGCCATGTAATTATATTAAAGCTGTTTAATCATACTATTAATTAATAAGTTCCAAGTGAAACAATACGATATAACTTATAGTTCAAAACATGTAACAGTGATGGCTTTAATGATAATCAATTCCTGTGAATTTGGGTCGTTGCCAAAACTATAACATATCTCCAGATAGAATACAATTCTGTCCAGTTTTCCTGAGAGCAATTTCAACACATCTTAATAAGGTCCATAAAGTTTTGTTACTTCTTATTCAAAGTTAACCAAGGACATATTCAAAGCTGTACATAATAAAATGCATATAAATATTATAATAATATTTTACTATCATAATAGAATACCAGAAGAATATAAAAGAATATTAAATTCAATAAAATAATTATTAAAATAGTGTTTCTATTTTATTGTATACTGTTTCTACATCCATATTTTTAAAATTTAAAATTAAATTATTTAAAAATCTGTATTTTCTGAATTTTAATAAGGGTATATAATTCTTTGATGATATAAAATATTTCATCTAGGTTGGTAAAATGTGCTGTTATGTTACTTATTTTTTTATAAAGCTTTGGTTTTACTTGCACAAAATAGAAACCATTTCAATTTTTCAGGGCAAGGTATTAAAATATGTCTAATTTGTTTAGTTTATGCTTATATATTCTCTTAAATATCACTCATTCTATGAAGCTAACCTTTTCTCTCTTAGGTGGTATTTTCTCTCTTAGGTGGTATATGGATAGTTCCCATATCCTTTTTCCTACTGTACATTGTTCAGTAACTAAGGCATACAGTTGTCAATCTTTATTTTTGTGTATGTTTTTACACCGGACCCTAAATTTTTCATGATAAAGACTATGATTTTTACTTTTGATAATCCAGTGCCTCACACTGCAGCTCTTTGTACACAGTGAACACATATAAGCATCTGCTTAATAAACGTCCTAAGTCAGGGATATCAAATATGTAGCATTCATACTGTGCTTCTTTTTTTTTTTTTTAAAGATTTTATTTATTTATTTGTCAGAGAGAGAGCGAGCGAGAGCGAGCACAGGCAGACAGAATGGCAGGCAGAGTCAGAGGTAGAAGCAGGCTCCCTGCAGAGCAAGGAGCCCGACGCGGGACTCGATCCCAGGACGCCGGGATCATGACCCGAGCCAAAGGCAGCTGCCCAACCAACTGAGCATACTGTGCTTCTTAATAAAGACTCCTCTCCATGCTTTATTATCCGTTATTAATCAGCCATGACAATCATTTCTTCTTCATCCATATTTGGCTTCAGATCTTTCTTGATATAATACTCCATGCATCCACTACCAACTAATTAATTTAGACACATATGCTGAGACTTAATCTTTCTTTGTATCTATTTTAAACCTTCTAAGTGATCTAAGTCTCTCAGCATACTTGTCTCCATTAATCTGTAACTTTTCTACCTCTTAGTGTGCTTTCTGTTGTAGCCTGGCTTGATTGTGTCCAAGACATATGGGCAACTGTTATAAACCTTCTCTTCCATCACCCCTGGAGCCAAACCTTGCTTTTGTAAATGCCATCTGTGACAAGGGTCTTACTCCTCACACCATGACTCTGTAATGCACCTGGTTCCATGTGGTGCTATGGCTAGAAGAAGTTCCATTGTCCTATGCATAACAGATTGGTACTGTCAGCATTTTGGGTGAAAATATACCTATAAACTAATTTTGACAATTTCTTCACAGAAAGAAGTTCTAATCCTAAGCAAATTCCAAGGTGAGAAGAATAACATAGGACCCTGAGGCGTTCTCCTCAGGACACTGCCAGACATTCAAAACAAAGCAGCACGATTAAGTGAGAACAAAGTCCATATTTTTTCCTCTGGCACCAGCATGATATACAGGAAAATGGGCAGCCATCCATATAGGCACCTCTGAGATGGGAGATAGGGGAGTGGCATGCAAATCAAAATGCCAATATGACCTTATCAAAATGTATCACTTTCTACCTTTAATAAGCATTCCTTGGGCTTTATCAATATTTGACTAGATTCCAGAGTTGATAAAACTGATTCTGACAGTAATTGCCAGCTTAATGTTGCTTCAGTGGAGAAAAGGGTCCTTGGCATTCTTTCATTCCCATTTTAGCCCTACATCAGTTTTTATCTTCTAGCACAATTCTTGCAAACTATTCTCTTGCCTCTGTCCTAACAGTCCACATCTCCACATCTGGGCTACAATGATACCTTTATAACATACATCCAAAAGACTTGGATGTAGGGTGAGAAAGTCAGACTTAATTTCACAATGTTAATTTGATAAAATATTTTAAAAAATAATTATGGACAGAACTATAAGATGTTTTCCTGCTGAATTACATGGTATGAAATCTAAATAATACTCTTTTCCTTTTCCCTTTACAGTCACACATTAATCCCTTTCACTTTCTAGCTTATCTTTTGGGTCTCTACTTACTAGGTTTAATATTATCATTCTCTGGCAGGGTTTTCATCTCCAATAACTAGATTTCATAGATGGTACTGAAAGAAAAACATAAAAAACTGACTCATTTAAAAGGAAATATTTGTTTTGTAAAGAGAACTCTTTTTGTGTGCTTTGGGGTTTAACAATAACAATCATATTACCAAATCTTAATTAATTAGTTTCATTGTTTAAGTAAGAAATCCTATTCCTGATGATAACCATTTGACAATTTCAATTTGTTTTATTTATGTATTTATTTGAGGGAGAGAGAGAGAGAGAGCAAAGAGGGGAAGAGAAAGAAAGAGAGCTCTTGGGTAAACTCCCTCCCAAATGCAGAGCCCTACATGGTGCTTGATTCCAGGACCCTGAGACCATGAACTGAGCCAAAAATCACGAGTCAGACCCTTAGTTAACTGAGCCACCCAGGAGCCCTGACAACTGTGATTTAGATCCACAGCTTCTGTATTTGAGGATGTGACTTTATAAAACAAAAGTGATGAAAGATTTAAACAAACAATTAAACCATTTATTCCCAGAAATGCATTTCTATGAGTATGGGCATATTCCACCCATCGTTCTTCATAGTTTGTTTGTTTTTTCTTTTAGGTCAGGATTAGGGTCAATTTTTGTCCCAGGATATACAATGTTTGCTTTCTCTTATATTTTCTTTGACTGCTTTAGAAAGTCTAATATTCATATTCTAAATAAAACATTTCAAAGTGTGCATCATGAAAGTGTTTGTGTCATAGCTATTAATTTACCCTGCTCAAATAGGTAAATGTCCAAATGTTCTTTATTATTGCTCCAGACAATTCACTAATCAAGTATAACTACTACTGATTGAATGTGTATGTTTAAAACAGGTATCTGGGAATTGAATTAACTGTAAATTCTTCTCTTCAAGTAGTATGGTTTATTTGTCCCAACTCCAGTCTTCAAAATAGGGTTGTGAAATCTAAGGTCAAAGAGAACGTTGTTTAAAACTATCACCATCAGACAGCTCTTAACTTCACAGTTTCTTCACTTTTTCTTATGTCATTCCCCACTATTAAAATAGAACTAGAAACAGCAATGAGATGAATTCTTTACCATGATGACAAGTAAAGGTCACTTATATTCTGTGAAGATCTGCAATTTCAATAAAAATCCACTTATATAAGTTACTGTCACAAAGATAATTGATGGTAAATTTGTTTTAAATTATTTTAAAAGCTTTATTTTATATGGTAGACCAAATGTCAGGAAATATAAGACAAGACAAATAGCATCACTAGTACTACTGAAAATGCACAACCTGATTTATTTGCCAGAAAGAATATATGATTACAGTTAAATAACTTTTCAATTTTCCAGGTGATTGGAGAGTTAGAATTATCATAGCAATCATATCTAAAACTTATCAAAAATAAAACAACAGGGGCGTCTGGGTGGCTCAGTGGGTTAAGACCTCTGCTTCGGCTCAGGTCATGATCCCAGGGTCCTGGGATGGAGCCCCACATTGAGCTCTCTCCTCAGCGGGGAGCCTGCTTCCTCCTCTCTCTCTCTCTCTCTCTCTCTGCCTGCCTCTCTGCCTACTTGTGATCTCTGTCAAATAAATAAATAAATAATATCTTAAAAAAAGAAATAAGACAACAATGATAATGCTATAGACTGAAAGTGTGTATACCCTCAAAATACACATGTTAAAGCCCAATCACCAATGTGATATTATCTGGAGGTAAGGCCTGAAGGAAAGTAATTAGGTCATGAGGGTGAAACGCTGATGAATATGATTAACTCCTATGTCTGAAGAGCCTAAATGAGATAATCTCTCAGCCATGGTCCTGTAAGAAGGTGGCTGTCTATAATCCAAGAAGAGTGCCCTGACCAAGAATCCAACCATGTTGGCGCTCCAATTTCTGATTTCTAGCCTCCAGAGCTGTGAGAAATAAATGTTTGCTTTGTTGAGCACTCTAGTCTATGGTATCTTTTTAGCAACCAAAAGTGAGTAATTAAATAAGAATTTTATAGACTTCTAACTTTATTATTATCTAATATACATAGTAACTGGAACTGAACTAGTAAAACACTTTCTCTAGAAGTTCTAGATGATTTCATTTAATAATCAGAAAAATGGGGGCATATATTTATTAAAAACATGTCCCGAGGGGCTTAGGAAGGGTGATACTTTAGAAGACTGGCCTTTAATACAGTTACCCTTCTAATGAGTGGGTGGTAATGATGGTTTAAATTAATGTATTAAATTCGTCTTTAGGGGCACCGGATCACTCAGTTTGTTAAATGTCTAACTCTTGACTTTGGCTCAGGTCATGATCTCAGGGTTGTGGGATCGACCCCCCTGTCTGGCTCCATACTGAGCATGAAGCCTGTTTAAAATTCTCTCTCTTCCTTTCCCTTTGCCCACATCCCAACTCAAAAAAGAATAAAGATAAATATGTGTTTTTAGACATTCATTGGTGGAATATTAACTACCATAAATTTGAGGAAATCTGAGTTCTGCCTGAGGTTCCAAATGTTCACTATGACTAACTTCAGGCATCAAATTCTATCTTTAAATTCTCAAGGAGATATCCATAGAGGAAATAAATTGGATTCATATGGATTGCAGAAAGACTCATTAGTCCTTCCAGAGGTCTCACTTTGGCTCTAGAGTAAGTGTGAAGTTACACAGATCAAAGCAATTCCATAGGCAAAAGATGTAGAAATATCCACTGAAACACAGATATAAAATTATAGAAGGATGGGTGCCCCTGAAAGATCTTACTTATAGTTAGTTCAGTATTGGAATGGCAGAAATATGGTATCTAATGGAGAAATAAAATTAGTTTGCTTTTTTTTTCCCTAGTGAATTGGATGAAAGTCTCTCAAATAAAGTATTAAATCTGAAATTACTACTTGTAAAATTTAATAAACTTTGAAAAAAGGCAATTTTTTTTCATTTGACACTCTCTATTATAAAAGACTGTGAAATGAGGATCTTTTTTTCTCCATATACAACAGATTCATAGGCTATAAGTCAAATGGGGAGAGATTAACAAGTCATAGAGGGCAGTAATTCATGAAGAATTACTGGCAATAGTTTAATAGAAACTATATACTCATAGATGTAAGCTCAATTATACCAAGCACAAAAAGCATGAAGAACACTTCAACAAGGACCACCATAATCAAATAATGTTGCAGGATAATCAAATTACTGAGAGACTTCTTATCAGAAACAATGGATGTGAAAAGACAACAGAGAACATCTTTAACATACTGAAAATCTGTCACCCTAGAATTCTATCCCTAGTGAAATATTCAAAATATGAACACAAAACCTTTTTGAGAGGCACAGAAGCTGAGAGAATTCATCACCAGCAGAAGTAAAAAAAAACACAAAAGGGAGAGTCCTTGAGGAAGAAGGAACATGATATCAGATGGAAATCTGAATCTGCACAAATGAATGAAGAGTATCAGGGTAGTACCTGTAAGAGTAAATTAATTGAATTTTTTAAGAAATTAAATATCTTCAAAATATAATTGACTAAAAATAACAATGCAGTATGGCATTCATAATATATGTAAAAGATGTAAAAGTAAAAAAAATATGACAATAATAGCATAAATGTCAAGTAGAGAAAACTAGAAAAATATGTTGGTAAACATATTATTTATATATGAAACTGTATGATATCGCTTGAAGTTACAGAGTTCCCAATTAGAGATAGATATTTGCTATGAGCTCTAATTAAACAAAGGAGTATACTTAAACCAACAAGAAAGAGAAAATAGACCATAAAACACAGTCAATTAAATTAGAAGTGGCAAAAATAGAGTCCACTTTGACAGTGGACAAAGAACACATGAGCTGAATCAAAAACTCTATAATATGATCGATTTAAGCATACCCCTAAGAGTGGTGCCTGGGTGGCAGAGTCTCTTAAGAGACCAACTTTTCATTTCAGCTCAGTTGATGATCTCAGGGTGGTGAGATCCAGCCCCATGTAGGGATCAGTGGTGAGCTCAGAGTCTACTTGAAATTCTCTCTCCCCCTCCCTCTCCTGCTCATGCTTTCATGTTCAATCTCTCTCAATAAATAAATACATTTTTAAGAAAATAAAATAAACATAACTCTAACAATTATCACATTAAATATATGTCCCAATTAAAAGACAAATTGTCAGGATAAAAAAATAAAACCCAACTATTTCCTTCCTATAGTATATAATTTATAAAGCACATTTTCCATAAAGAGACAAATAAGTTAAAAGTAAAAAGATGACAAATACAACATTTTAAGATGCATCAAAAGAATGTTGGAGAGGTTATATTGATCTATCAGACAAAGTAGACTGTGGAGAAAAAAAGAACATTTTACAGAGATAATGATCAATTCATCAAAGGGACATAAATCTTCATCATTTATGCATTTAATAATGGAATTTTAAAATACATGAAGCAAAACCTGATAGAGCATCAAAGAGAGAGAAGAAAATACATGGTAAGAGTGGGGGATTTCAATTTCTCCCTCTAAATAGCTGGTAGAACAAATAGAATGAAAATCATCAGTAAAAAACCTCTTAACCTACTTGAGATTTAAAGAATGCTCCATAAAACAACAGCAGAAGACAAATGTTCTTTTTCAGTTGGATACAGAATTTCTTCCCAAAATTCAACACCCTACAGGTCATAAAAAATCTCAATAAATATTAATGGATTCAAGTTCTATGAAGTATGTTCTCTGACAAAGTAGAATAAAATTATAAATCACAGAAAGATCTCTGGAAAATCTGCAAATATTTGGACACTAAATAATACACTTCTATACAATATGTGTGTCAAAGAATAAAAATGGAAATTAGAAAGTATTTTGAATTGAAAATACCATATGTCAAATTTCTGGTGTGCTACCAATGGGGTACTTAGGAAGAAATACTAGTCTGAAACAGTTTTAACTTTCTCACTTTTGATCTTAGGCTCTATCATTTATTTTTGTATCTTATCTTTTATTTATTGAGAATATTACATAGACAAAGTAGAGTTATTTTCTAAAACTGGATTGCCTTTCCTTCATTTAATTCTTTTAAGTGTCAGCGGTATAATTGTTCACTGCATCTTCAAGGTCATGCTTCCTTTTCTTTAGCTGTAGAAATTTTGCAAAGACTTCTAGTTTTTACTAATAATCTAATAATAATCTATTAGTCTATTAGTCTAGTCTAATAAATCTATTAATAATCTGATAATCTAAGGAAGAGATATTTCTCTATGCAGTATTTATGAAAAATTGTTCATGCAGGATGTATTTGACTTCTTTGGTGTCTTTTGGATTGTCTCATTCCTTCTCCCAAACTTCCACATGAAATATGCCTGAAACAATTTTCAACCAGCAGAGATGATCTCTACTTGAGATCTTTTCCTTATCGTAGAACTTTGGCTATCATACCTAAGAAGAATTTATGAAACATATGACAGTTTATGTAAACACTACTTAGGTGCATTCACTACTTAGATGAGGAAAGAGAACATTACATACATAACCCTTGTATTCCTACACTTATACAATCATATTCTCTCTCTTTATTCAGAGTTAACCATTACCATGAAAAATTTGTTGATTATTTGTATATTTTCTATTTTAATCACATATTTATCCATTTTTAAGCAACTGCAATAGTTTTTCCATTCTTAAACTATTTCAATAGAATCATATATATTCTTTTTTAACTTCCTTTTTTCAATCACCATATACATTTAAAATGTGTGTTTCTGTTAATGCATGCAGTTAAATATTTTTGTTTCTTAGTCATGAGAGTCAGGTCACCACTTAAGGAGCACTTTGGAATTCTGTGAAGCTTTTATTTCTCACTATGACAGAAAAATACTATTAGCATTTAGTGGACAGGTGTCAGGTATGTTAAAAATCACTGGTGTAGTTTATTCATGTTTGCTGTTAGATTTATTTTGATCAGCTACCACAAAGTATTTATTCTTTTGAATAGTACTGACATTTGAGTTAGTTCAAGGCTTTTTTTTTTTTTTCAAAAATATTTATTAAAGATTTTATTTATTTATTTATTTATTTACTTATTTACAAACTTATTTACTGATTTGAAAGAGAGAGCAAGGGAGAAAGAGAAAAGAGCACGAGCAGGGGAGGAACAGAGGGAGGAGAAGCAGGCTCCCCACTGAACAGGGAGCTCAATGTGGGGCTCAATCCTTGGACCCTGGGATCATGACCTGAGCCAAAGGCAGATGTTAAGCTGACGGAGACACCCAGGCACAACCCCAAACTACTTTATTTAGACTCTTTTGACTGTTCTTTTTGCAATTATTCTGCTAATATTGTACATGTCTTCTGGAGCAGAGAGTTTCTGTCTTCTATTGAACTTGGCTAGTTTGGGGATAAAAACTAATATCAAAGTTAAGGTAGAGAATATTTACTCTTGTTTCCTTTTACTTTCTGAAGACTTTAAATAAATTAGAAGTATTTGTTCCTGAATATTTTATTAGACTTGGCATAACTCCAATTTGCCTCTGTTTATTTATTTTTATTTTTATTTTTTTTAGAATTTATTTATTTGACAGAGAGAGATCATAAGTAGGCAGAGAGGCAGGCATAGAGAGAGGGGGAAGCAGGCTCCTTGCTGAGCAGAGACCCCAATGCGGGGTTCGATCCCAGAACCCTGTGATCATGATCTGAGCCGAAGGCAGAGGCTTAACCCACTGAGCCACCCAGGTGCCCCTGCCTCTGTTTATTTCTAATGGGCAGATTTTCATGCTATTAATTTAGTATTGGTAAAAGTACTATTCATACTTCCTATTTTAATAAGTCTTTTTATTAAATGGTATATTTCTGCATACGCATCCTTTTGTTAATATTTTCAAGTTACTTTCATAATACCCTATTATAATCTATAGGTTATATTTTTCCTTAAATCCAGTATTTTCCTCTAAATATTTATTAATTTATTCTCTTTTTAAAATCCAGTATTTAAGTGCCAGGGTGGCTCAGTCTGTTAAGCATCTACCTTCAGCTCAGGTCATGATCTCAGGGTCCTGGGATTGAGCCCCACATTGGGCTCCCTACCTAGCGGGGAACCTACTTCTCCTTCTCCCTCTGTCCCTCCTCCTGCTCCTGTTCTTTCTCTCTTAACATATATAGAATCTTTTTTTTTTTTTAAAGATTTTATTTATTTATTTGACAGAGAGAAATCACAAGTAGATGGAGAGGCGGGCAGAGAGAGAGAGGGAAGCAGGCTCCCTGCTGAGCAGAGAGCCCGATGCGGGGCTTGATCCCAGGACCCTGAGATCATGACCTGAGCCGAAGGCAGTGGCTTAATCCACTGAGCCACCCAGGCGCCCCAACATATATAGAATCTTTTAAAAAATCTAATCTTGCCTTATTTTTATCTATTTAACCTATTCTTCAAAGAACTAACATGAATTTGCCAATTCTATTAAATGTCATTTTTTAATTTCATTATTTTATAATTTCTACATTTATCCATTTCTTTTCCTCATTATTTTGGTTTCTTAATCTGATCTTTCAAGGTTTTAGCTTAGATGAGTATGCCAGTAATACTGAGGCATTTTTATTTTATAATATAAATATTTAGAGATATGAATTTTTAAGCATTGTATAAAATTTAACTATTTTATCACTTTTCTTTGGTTCTATATATTTTCTTAGCTGTTTAGGTAATTCTAAAAATTTTCTGTATTTATAAGATTATTCTAATTTTCTTTTGCTATTATTTTCTAGTTCAGGTGTACTGTGCCAAGGCAATATTTTATATATAAAAGAAATTATTTCAAATTTGTTATGTCACATTTTATAGTCATGAATGCAATCAATCAGTTTTGGTAAATGTTCTCCTTACAATAAAAAAAAAAAAGTATTAAATTCCTGGCAGCATCGTTTGACGTCATTTGATGTCAATTTATCAAATTCATTAGTGGTGCTATTCAGTTGTGCTTTATCCCTATTGATTTTATGTCATCTTAATCTATCAATCACTGAGAAATGTGCGTTAAAATATTCCACTAAGAAGATAGATAATTCAATTTCTTTTATATTCTAATTTCGGCTTGCACATATTCCATGCATCATTTTCTTTTATATTTCAATTTTGGTTTTCACATATTCCATGGAATTAAGTACATACATGCACTTAAATGTATGTCATCTAATAATGAAATTTTTTTTATTATGTACTACCTCTTTATTTCTAATTATTGCTTTTGTCATAAAGTATCAATATAGCCTAATCAGCTATCTTTTGTTTAGTAGTTTTTATATATCCTTTTATAAAATGACTTTAGTGTAAGCCTATTATTGTCATTGTTATAATTGTTTTGGCTATAATTTTTTTCTAGTTTCATTCAAGAAAAACTCAGAGCTTGCATCTGTAGAATGAATTTGTTCTAATGAATGATGCAAGTATTGAAAATTTCCCTAAAATTTGTAAAATGGGTTTCGCTGATCTTCAGACTTGAATGTTTTACCATTGTTTTCTTTGTATAATGTGACAGATCTTAGAACTTATATTTGCAAGTTTTATTGTGATAGAAATTTTAATTGAGCATATAATCAACCAGGAAATAATTACATTTTTAAATCTCTTACGTGTGTCTGACCATGTAACCAATTCTGGCAATAAGATGTGAGCAAAAGTGACAATGGTAACCTTTGAGAAACGTCCTGAGTAGAAATACACATGCTGTTTCTCTTTTTCCCCTTCCTACTGGATTAGAATAAAGATAAATAAACTTTAGATAAGGAGACAAGGAGAAGGCTTAGTAATAACAACAAGATTGAAGATGCCTAAATCCTATACATTATGTAGCCACCATCTGAGGGCAGACTTATGCTTGAACTGCTACATTATAAAGAAGCAAAACCTTTTTCCCGATAGTCACTATATTTAGAGAATATTTTTATAGCACCCCATACTGTATCTTAATAATACGACTATCTATGAATGCTTTAAATTTAATGTGAGTAAAAATGAATATGGAAAGAGTACTGTGCCACTTTGATGTTTGATAAAATATTGCGTTTACCTTTTGCATATTAGTTGTCTTCAAATACAAGTGGAATAAAAAATAAAGGAATTGTAAAAAGTGAACCACATTGATAATTATGAATGTTTTCTATCTCTCTCTCTCTTTTTTTTTTTTTCTGGGTGTAGAATCACCCCTAATTGACCCCAGGCATCCATCTGAATTATTATCAAAGAAATACAAAAAGAAGGGGAATAAAAATAAACAGTTTCTTACATCCAAACACAATCGTGAAGACAAGTTTCAATAATTTTCATGATTGTTTATTTGCTAAATTTGCTAAATATCCAAAATCTATTTATCATTCTTGATATACTATAATTTTGCACGTCAGCAATATTGAATTTGGAGCCCTATGAGTATATAATTGTTCCAGAATGCTAAGAAAACATCTCTGTAAATGATTAGGGTTTAGTTAAAGTCAGGAAAAGGGAAGATAAGGTAAGAGGGGACAAAATTAAATCTCATTCCATTAGTGACCAAAGTTTTTGAGAATGAAATGGAGAATATGTAGTTATTTAACATCTCTAAATGACTTTTTTTTTCATTGTAAATTGTAAATAGGTGGAAATGCTAATTTAATACTTCCTTCACATACTTGCTGGAAAGATTAAATGACATGTGAGACACTTAGCATGATTTCAAATACACACAAAAATATAACCATTGAGTTAATGTTAGTTTATTTATTAGTATCATGACACCCCATTTATCATTTTATTTGTTGTGTATAGGTGTGTGTAGATATCCGTTCATTCAACATTTTATGCTGGAATGTATGCATACAAATCCTGGAGTTTTAGAATTGATGTCATATAACTAACGGAGTATTGAATTCTGTTTTGGTATCGTAGGACTGATAAGATGATAAAGCACTATTTTATCCCAAATTCCTTAGAAATTATGGAGCTTGAGGTATAAAATGAAGTGCTTGCACTTTCCTAGAGCGTGAAGACCTAGGGGAACAGAGGAAGGGAAAGAGGAATGTCAGGCATCGAAAGATCGCAAATATAACAAAGTATGTTACTGAACTGGCCAGTTTTATAACAAGAATGTTTGGTCACCAAAATTTAATAGGCATCTTGAGAGATACTGTATGCAGGAAAAAAGAATTTGCCAATTCTCTTCTATCTCAGGTACATGGTCAAAATCTGTCCCGCATTGAGCCAACTTTCTTGAGGAATTTCCAGGTTGCAATCCTGGGCCCTTTAGCAGCCACTGGGGAAGGTGAATGGATTCTGATGATTCCCTACAGATGTTTGTGATCTTAGACCTTTACTGTAGAGGAATCCATATCAAAGAAGCAGTCTAGTATCATTCATAAGAATTAACATTTTGTACTTAGACATATATGGGTTTAGAACTTGTGCAGCCCCTTTGGACAATTTACTTAAATTCCCTACATCTTAGGATACGTATTTTTAAAATATGGATAATAACTGTGTCTAATGTAGAGATTATAGTAAGGATTTTAAAATTGATTTTTTAAAGTTTTTTTTTAAAATTTATTTATTTGACAGACAAAGTTCACAAGTAGGCAGAGAGAAGCAAGCAGAGAGAGAGGAGGAAGCAGGCTTCCTGCTGAGCAGAGAGCCCGATGCAGGGCTGGATCCCAGGATCCTGGGATCATGACCTGAGTCGAAAGCAGAGGCTTTAACCCACTGAACCACCCAGGCGCCCCTACAGTGAGAATTTTAAAATCAAACAGTGCTATCCATGGACCTGCTGCATGACAACTCCTTAGTAATATTCTCTTATTACAGTGTATTACTGTAATGTGCTATTATTGTAATGTATTGAACATATGTTACTCTAGAATGGATGGAAGGAATTTGTTACGTCACTGATAAATGTAACTTGTATTTAGGCATATTTGGGGCTTTACTTTTTTTTTTTTTTTTTTTGGTTGTAAGGGCTAATGATAACACTTGGCAAAACTTCATATTCTGAGGAAAACTTTCAACCTGCCAATAACTCTATAGTCTCAGTTATCCTAATTGTAACCTCATCTTCTGTATTTTTTAAGCCTCTTTTTGCAAGCTTTGGGATATTAAAAAAATAACTTTTTGTTTAGGTAATAGCTGCCCTCTGGACTAAATAGGAATACACTAATTTTAAATTTCCTTGTACAACTGTTTTGATGGACTTCAATTAGCAACTAGTTACAGAAAATACTGAGTCAAAAAGTCAGGTAGAGGATTGGTTTCATGGAGTCTTTAATATTTATAGAATTTTTAATCTCATTTTATTTTCAAAAGAGGCATTCTTTAAATTAATTATTTCTTATAGATATAATATGATTTTAATACACACTGAATTTAATTTGGCTTCCTGAAGAAATACTAAGGCAATTAATTCTGAGACTTACAACAATATAATTGAATGAGAACACTGTAGCAGTTACCCTGCTATTTTTTTATGGGAGATAATATTTTATGCATAGATTATTAAAAAATGCTTGAGATTCTGAGGGGCTTACCCAATATGATTAACAACTCCCCTGTCAGAATTTTGAATGAATAAAAATGAATCAAGACGTATTAGATGAAGGCTAGAATATTCCCTTTATGGCTGTTAAAGACTTAGCTAGAAGGAAGGCTCATGTGTAAGTGAGCTGTTTCCCACATAGTAAGGGATAGCATACCCCTGGAGTAGTAACATATATGTTACCTATGGGCAGTTGGATCCCAAGGGGAATGTGAGAACCAAACATAACTAGTTACTTTTGTCCAAACCTGACAGAACTGCCACCTCTTCATGGGCATGGGTACACAGAAGAGAGTTTCAGTGTTCTAGGGAAAATGTGTCCCATGGAAATCAGGAGTAGGAAACAAGGATTTTCCACCAGTGTGGATGACCCAAAAATGCATACAATTTCATGTTAGAAGAGTATTTTAAGTAAAGTCTCTATGGTTACAAAGAAATAATATCTTCCTTACAATGTGGAAGTTATAAGAAAACAAAATACTAGACCTAAAAATGATGGTAACTGCATGATAGTAAATTTATTTTAAAAGAGATTTTGACAGATCAAGTAAGTGTAAGCACTGAAATATGAATTCTAGAAAGATTATTAATTAAGATATAAAACTGGTTAATCAGAAAAAAACTTTTTTTTTTTTAAATCTGTCTTAAAAACAGATTTTAAGACAATGAAATGGTAACTTTTGGGGTTATTTGAAATAATTTTTCAGAAATAATTTTTATTTCTACCAGAGAAAAATCTTCAGGGTATTATGTTATTTTGGAAAGTCTGGTTCAAAATTAATGATAAATATTAAATGAATCAAAGGCATTTTTCTCTGCAAAGTCACATAATTCTTAGATGGGCCTGTGAATAATACTTCACTTTGACTCTGAAAAGACATGTAGTCATTCCTTTGCCTAATTTTTACCTTTCACACTTTTTTTTTTTATTGTGTTATTTTAGTCACCATACAGTATCATTAGTTTTTTATGTAGTGTTCCATTTGCATAACTCTTTTAAAAAAAAAGTTTCTCCGGGGCACCTGGGTGGCTCAGTGGGTTAAGGCCTCTGCCTTCGGCTCAGGTCATGGTCCCAGGGTCCTGGGATGGAGCCCCGTGTCAGGCTTTCTGCTCAGCAGGGATCCTGCTTCCTCCTCTCTCTCTGCCTGCCTCTCTGCCTACTTGTGATAAATAAATAAAATCTTTAAAAAAAAAAGTTTCTCCAATGTATTAATTCTTAAAATTGTGTAATTGAAAATAATTTACCCATTGTAGAAGAACTCATAATTGCTAGAAGAAAGAGACAATGAAGGTCTCTGAATTATGGGGCCAGTACATAACCCCTCCATCAAACTACAAGCCTTACAAGTAACTTTTCAATAATATCATTCTCAAAAATAAAACTATCTAAAAATTAGTATTCAGAAAAAAAAATTAGTATTCAGTTTGCAAGGGCCAGTTTTTAAACATTAAAAAGCTCAGGCAAGAAATACATTCTTAGTGGAGCCAGAACTGAAATTAACTTCTTGGAATCCTGAAATACCTGTTAACCAACTATTCAATTTTCCATTTTTGTCTAAGTACTTAAATATATGATTTTATTTTATTTTTTAATGTAAAAATTAAAAAAAAACACAAGTTTCTGACTTATTCTAATTAGAATAGCAGAAACAGACCCGTAAATATAGAGAACAAACTTACGTTTGCCAGAGGAGAAGGGGTGGGGATATGGGCAAAATGGGTGAAAGGGAGTAGGACTTACAGGCCCCTAGTTACGGAATGAATAAGTCACAGGAATGAAACAGAAAATACAGAAAATACAGCCAATGATACTGTCTGTAATAGTAGTGTATGGTGACAGATTGTAACTATGTGTGTAGTGAGCACAGAACAGTATACAGACTTGCTAATAACGTTGTTGTATACTTGAAATGAATGTACCATTATATGTTGACTATACTCAATAAAAATAAAATAAAATGAAAATACCACAAAAAATAGAGTAGTGTTATTTTTATGGGACGGAATAAAAACAATGCATTCAATAGTAATGTGGGAGAGACAGACTAATAAGTTAACGACATTAACTTTCTGTGTTTGAATTCACTGACACATGAGAATTCCATTGTAATTGTAAGGATTGTAAGGATTTATTCCAGAAATTATTTATTTAAAATGGTTCTTATAGTTGTATTTATAAGTATAAGCTCGGTGTTTTTAGAACAGACACATGTACAATATTCTGTATAAACTTTCAATATACCAGATGGAGCCTCTCAAGAATCCAATCCCTGAAGTGCTAATAGAAAACACCTATTCAACATTGTATGTATTTTTTTTTAACTTTTACTGAGATGATGTTTTTAAAGACTGCTTAGCATACTTTAGTTTATGATGAGAAAGGATTTGTGAATAATCGGAAACAGGATGTCATATCACACTGATCCACTCAAACCTTGCAAACATAACTCTTGAAAAGTTCTCAAGTCCCCTTAGAGACATCTGCCTCTTCAAGGCATTTTCACAGTATTCTGGAAGAATAACAGACACATCCCCAGATATTCAGATAGAAATAGTAAAAGCTCATCTTGGAGGAAATTTTATAATTTTAACTCTATTAATATTTCAAAGACAGTAGGTTGCATTCAAGAGTGCTGTGGAGTTCAGACTTAAGTGCTACAATTTTATATTGTAAGCACAATAATCAAAACTCTGTCAGCTTATTGCATATTCCTATTGCATGTGAGAATGAAGTACTTCAACATTATTTTAGTGATTTGAAACAGTCACACAAATACTGAGCAATTTAAGTCATAGTTGACTTATTCCTAAATATTTTGTGATAGACTATTGAAATTTAGCTTCCAATATGTTACTGGCACTAAAGTTGAGGGTGATAAATAATATAGAATGAATTGTGTGGCTATTGAAAAAAAAAAAAGACAAAGTCTTCTGAAAGGGAGTTAACATACACTAGTAATTTTTAAAATGTGTTTCAGGGAGCCTCTAGTGTTTTAGCATTAGGATTTTTTCATTGATTCAAATTTAAATGTAAAAGTGTAATATAATTTTTCCTATTTATTATTATCACCTCACCAGTAAAGTGAGTCAAAATTTCAATATATTGGGGCACCTGGGTGGCTCAGTGGGTTAAGCCTCTGCCTTCAGCCCAGGTCATGATCCCAGGGTCCTGGGATCGAGCCCCACATGGGGCTCTCTCCTTGGCAGGGAGCCTGCTTCTCCCTCTCTCTCTGCCTGCCTCTCTGCCTACTTGTGATCTCTCTCTCTCTGTCAAATAAACAAATAAAATCTTTAAAAAAATTTCAATATATTTATATTAAATATATTAAACTTTGAAATAGACAATGAATGTGTCCACTTCAGCTACCAGGTCAACTCAGAATAAAGATTTTTTAGTTATCTCTCAGCATGCATTCAAACTTCTTAGAAATGTGTCATTGACATGGAATGTTACAGCTTTGCAACTATCTATTTTTAAAAATGAGGACCTGGATATGTCCATTCATATAAAGTTTTACAAGAACACCCTGGTTAGAGCACAAATCTGTTTATTCAAATAGTTGGAAAAATTCAGATGCATGTTCGTGAGACATGTGTTTATCATGACTGCATCAAAAGACATGTAATGCTAAGAACATATTATAGATATGATGTCCACTTCAGTTTTGCACACTTGGCATTTGGCTTCCAAATTTAAAAAACTTCTGTACAAGTTTTAGATTATGCAATCTCTTGACTCTAAAATATCTTACAACTGATGGAAGAGTCCGACTAGCTTAACTACAAATTATCCTGAAATTGCAAAGTAAAAAATTAAAATGGAGGGGTTTTATATTTATTTCACATGATTTTTAAAACATCAACAAAATATACACAACAGTATAATCTCTTGACTTTCTACCATTTATAGACCACACACTTCTGCCATGGGTTTCATTATTTCTACATTATCCACATTTAAATTTTCAGCTCAAATAGCACTTCTTGAGAGGACCTGATTCTTCTCCTTAAAGATTTATTTTGTTTCCTATTTTTTTATTAAATTAATTAATTTATTTTCAGAAAAACAGTATTCATTATTTTTTCACCACACCCAGTGCTCCATGCAATCCGTGCCCTCTATAATACCCACCACCTGGAACCCCAACCTCCCAACCCCCCCGCCACTTCATACCCCTCAGATTGTTTTTCAGAGTCCATAGTCTCTCATAATTCACCTCCCCTTCCAATTTACCCCAACTCCCTTCTCCTCTCTAATACCCCTTGTCCTCCATGATATTTGTTATGCTCCACAAATAAGTGAAACCATATGGTAATTGACTCTCTCTGCTTGACTTATTTCACTCAGCATTATCTCTTCCAGTCCCGTCCATGTTGCTACAAATGTTGGGTATTCATCCTTTCTGATGGAGGCATAATAGTCCATAGTGTATATGGACCACATCTTCCTTATCCATTCATCCATTGAAGGGCATCTTGGTTCTTTCCATAGTTTGGCGACCATGGCCATTGCTGCTATAAACATTGGGGTACAGATGGCCCTTCTTTTCATGACATCTGTATCTTTGGGGTAAATACCCAGGAGTGCAATGGCAAGGTCATAGGGAAGTTCTATTTTTAATTTCTTGAGGAATCGCCACACTGTTCTCCAAAGAGGCTGCACCAACTTGCATTCCCACCAACAGTGTAAGAGGGTTCCCCTTTCTCCACATCCTCTCCAACAGATGTTTCCTGTTTTGTTAATTTTGGCCATTCTAACTGGTGTAAGGGGATATCTCAATGTGGTGTGTTTTTTTTTTGTTTGTTTGTTTGTTTGTTTTTTTTAAAGATTTTGTTTATTTATTTGTCAGAGAGAGAGAGCGAGAGCGAGCACAGGCAGACAGAGTGGCAGGCAGAGGCAGAGGGAGAAGCAGGCTCCCTGCTGAGCAAGGAGTCCGATGCGGGACTCGATCCCAGGACGCTGGGATCATGACCTGAGCCGAAGACAGCTGCTTAACCAACTGAGCCACCCAGGCGTCCCTCAATGTGGTTTTAATTTGAATCTCCCTGAGGGCTAGTGATGATGAACATTTTTTCATGTGTCTGATAGCCATTTGTATGTCTTGATTGGAGAAGTGTCTGTTCATATCTTCTGCCCATTTATTTTTTAATTTTTTTATTTTTTATAAACATATGTTTTTATCCCCAGGGGTACAGGTCTGTGAATCACCAGGTTTACACACTTCACAGCACTCACCAAAGCACAAACCCTCCCCAGTGTCCATAATCCCACCCCCTTCTCCCAAACCCCCTCCCCCCAGCAACCCTCAGTTTGTTTTGTGAGATTAAGAGTCACTTATGGTTTGTCTCCCTCCCAATCCCATCTTGTTTCATTTATTCTTCTCCTACCCACTTAAGCCCCCATGTTGCATCACCACTTCCTCATATCAGGGAGATCATATGATAGTTGTCTTTCTCTGCTTGACTTATTTCACTAAGCATGATACGCTCTAGTTACATCCATGTTGTAGCAAATGGCAAGATTTCATTTCTTTTGATGGCTGCATAGTATTCCATTGTGTATATATACCACATCTTCTTGATCCATTCATCTGTTGATGGACATCTAGGATCTTTCCATAGTTTGGCTATTGTGGACATTGCTGCTATAAACATTCGGGTGCACGTGCCCCTTTGGATCACTACGTTTGTATCTTTAGGGTAAATACCCAGTAGTGCAATTGCTGGGTCATAGGGCAGTTCTATTTTCAACATTTTGAGGAACCTCCATGCTGTTTTCCAGAGTGGCTGCACCAGCTTGCATTCCCACCAACAGTGTAGGAGAGTTCCCCTTTCTCCGCATCCTCGCCAGCATCTGTCATTTCCTGACTTGTTGATTTTAGCCATTCTGACTGGTGTGAGGTGATATCTCATTGTGGTTTTGATTTGTATTTCCCTGATGCCGAGTGATATGGAGCACTTTTTCATGTGTCTGTTGGCCATCTGGATGTCTTCTTTGCAGAAATGTCTGTTCATGTCCTCTGCCCATTTCTTGATTGGATTATTTGTTCTTTGGGTGTTGAGTTTGCTAAGTTCTTTATAGATTTTGGAAAGGCAAGGGAAGCAAGGGCAAAACTGAACTATTGGGATTTCATCAAGATCAAAAGCTTTTGCACAGCAAAGGAAACAGTTAACAAAATCAAAAGACAACTGACAGAATGGGAGAAGATATTTGCAAACGACATATCTTCTGCCCATTTTTTGATATGTTTGCCTGTTTCGTGTGTGTTGAGTTTGAGGAGTTCATTATAGATCCTGGATATCAACCTTTTGTCTGTACTGTCATTTGCAAATATCTTCTCCCATGCTGTGGGTTGCCTCTTTGTTTTCTTGACTGTGTCCTTGGCTGTGCAGAAGCTTTTGATTTTGATGAAGTCCCAAAAGTTTATTTTTGCTTTTGTTTCCTTTGCCTTTGGAGACATATCTTGAAAGAAGTTGCTGTGGCTGATATCGAAGAGATTACTGCCTATGTTCTCCTCTAGGATTCTGATGGATTCCTGTCTCACGTTGAGGTCTTTTATCCATTTTGAGTTTATCTTTGTTTATGGTGTAAGAGAATGGTCGAGTTTCATTCTTCTACATATAGCTGCCCAGTTTTCGCAGCACCATTTATTGAAGAGACTGTCTTTTTTCCACTGTATATTTTTTCCTGTTTTGTCAAAGATTAATTGAACATAGAGTTGAGGGTCTATATCTGGGCTCTCTACTCTGTTCCACTGGTCTATGTGTCTGTTTTTATGCCAGTACCATGCTGTCTTGGTGATCACAGCTTTGTAATAAAGCTTGAAATCAGGTAACGTGATGCCCCCAGCTTTATTTTTGTTTTTCAACATTTCCTTAGCAATTCGGGGTCTCTTCTGATTCCATACAAATTTTTGGATTATTTGCTCCAGCTCTTTGAAGAATACTGGTGGAATTTTGATCGGAATGGCATTTTAAAATTTATTCTTTCCAGCTCTATTGAGGTATAATTGACAAATAAATACTGTATATATTAAGGGTGTACAGAATGATGATTTGATACATTGTAAAGTGATAACCAAAAACTATTTAACAAATCCATCATATCACAGGTACCATTGTATGTATGTGTGTGTGTAAGTGTGTGTGTGGTAAGAACACAAGATCCATTCTCTAAGCAAATTTCAAGTACAATACTGTATTCTTAACTATAGTCTTAACTGATACATTATATAAAATTATCTTAGTATTTATTTGTTTCAGTGATTCTTCTCTGCCTAAATTTGCTCCACTATAAGTTCCATGAGGATAAGGATTTAGTTTTCTATTCAAGAGGGTCTGGAATTAAGTATATTAAAGAGAGATTAGAAAGTAAGGACAACAAAGGTTGACAAATGAGATGTTACCCATTTGTATCATCTTACAGACAATGGAAAGAATTTGTCTTTTACTCATAAAGGAGTCAAGAGTCCCTGGAGACCATGCTATGACTCATATTTCTGGCTTTTTTCTTTTTTTTCCTATTAAGTTCATGGCCAAAGATTGAGGGAAATAGGAAAAGTAGCAAGAAAGATTAAAACATCCTCCTCCTCATCATCATCATCATATTAGTTATGTTTAGTTTTTGTCTTCACCAGCATGAAAACTTGAAGGATATTAAAATGTCCCTAAAGGGACATCTGGGTGACTCAGTGGGTTAAACCTCTGCCTTCAGCTCAGTCATGATCTTAGGGTCCTGGGATCAAGCCCCACATTTGGCTCTCTGCTCAGTGGGGAGCCTACTTCTCCCTCTTCCTCTGCCTGTCTCTCTGCCTAATGTGAAATATGTCAAATAAATAAATAAAATCTTTTTAAAAAATGTTCCTGAAAACTTAGTAGGTTTTAACGTAATGGTATTTTTAACCAAAATATAATACACATATTCTGTTTCACAGTTTAAGTTTATATTACAGATAAGTGTATAGCAAGGATATTATTCTTATAAATAACTAGTGTGAAAAACTTAATATCTTAATATCTCATGATAAATTCCCCAAATTATTGACTGTAGGGTACTATGTACTTAATGCCATGGTCCTTAAAAATGGACTTTCCTTGGACACATATCCATTTTGTCCTTATTCTGCTTAATGCCATGGCCTCTTATCTATAACTTACTCTACTAAATTTTCATTTATGAATAAGATAGACTGAAAATTTTGTACCTAGCATAATAATTTGTTGAACTCTGCATATTTCACAACCCTATAAGAGGAGTTCTACTCTGTTTTACAAGAGAAGAAATTTAGATCCATAGGAACTAGAGCGCATCTGTGGCATTCAGCTTAGTAGTATTTTTAGGACTTTAACTATAATTTCTCTGACCCCAAATCTAGAGAGAGTGCTGCAAGAATGAGTACTGAAAAGAGGGGAGTATAGAATTGTGGAATTTGAAATATTATAAGGAAGTCAAATACCACAAATAATTCTAAAATAAAATCAATATTAGCTTTTTTGAATAGACAGAAGAGCATCATGCAGCTGTTTAGAAAATAACTTGAAAATAGGACTGAATATTCCCTCACAAAAAAAGTTAACAACACAGGAAATGACAAATGTTGACAAGGATGTGGAGAAGGGTGAACCCTCCTACACAGGGTTGGTGGGAATGCAAACTGGTCCAGCCACTCAGGAAAACAGTATGGAGATTCCTCAAGAAGAGAAAATTAGAGCTACCCTATAACCCAGCAATTATACTGCTGGGTATTTACCTCAATGATACAAATGGACTGATCTGGAGGGGTACCTGCACCTCAATATTTATAGCAGCAATGTCCACCATAGCCAAAATGTGAAAAGATCCAAGATGTCCTCTCACAGTTGAATAGGTAAAAAAGATGTGGCATACATATACAATGGAATATTACTCAGCCATCTGAAAGGATGCATACATACCATTTAGGTCAACATGGATGGAACGGGAGGATATTATGCTAAGTGAAATAAGACAATCAGAGGAAGACAATTATCAAATGGTTTCATTCATATGTGGATTTTAAGAAAAAACTCAGAGAAAAAACGTAGAAAAAAAAATTAAGAAAAACTCCCTTCATAAAGCAAGGGAGGGAAAACTGAAAGGGAAGTCATCAGAGAGGAAGACAAATCATGAGAATCTCTTAACTATAGGAAATTAACAGATGGTTGCTGGAGGGGAGGTGGGTGAGGGATGGGATAATTGGGTGATGGGCATATGATGTGATAAGCACTGGGTGTTAAACACAACTCATAAATTATTGAACACTACATCTGAAACTAAGTAGTATGTACTACATGTTGGCTAATTGAATTTTTTAACAAAGGAATAAACTTAGTAAACATTACAAAATTTGATTACATAGGTTATATAGAAAGATAAAGATATATAATATATGCATATATATTATATACATATATATGAAGATATATGTACATATATATGAAGATATATACATATATATAAAGATATATGAAGATATACATACATATATATGAAGATTTATGAACAATAGAGTTGTATCCAGTACAGAAATAGTAATATGTGAGAAGGTTATGAAAAATAACAATGTTTGAACATAGCCAGGTGATATTTCAAAATATGATTTCAGAGATGTATTTACCAAAAATGAAACCTCTGACTGGCCATAACAAAACATATTTCTTCTTAAAACATTGTAATTTATTTTACCTATAATAATTTATTATACAGTACTTTGAGTATTTTGAAATGATCACTGTTGGAAAAGTATGACCATTGAGCATTATAAATATAAATGGAATTAATTTTAGTATGTATGCAACAGGTCATTAAACACTGGTATTTTGTTCTGTATACTGTACTCCTCATACATATTAGGCAATTTTTTCCTGGGTTCAAATTTAAAGAAAAATAGCATATTTTGCTTCTTCCTATAAGTAGACAGTCCAACCCAACCTTTTCCCTTACAGTTGAAAAACAGCAAGTATTTCACCTACTTTACATTTAATAATATTTGTTTTTTTATAAAGCTTCTATTTGGATTTCAAGTCAAGCAAAACAGTGCCATCTACATAGAAGAGGTCCATGATAGATAAGTTCTTATCTGAGGGCTACTGCGCTACTTGCAGAAAGAAATAAACAAAGGAAGGTAGGCTTTAGGAAGAAAAGGAGTTAAGCATCATGTTCAAGTAAATGAAAATACTTTAATTAACTTTCAGAATATACAGTTTGACTTTAAAAAAATTTTTTTTAAAACTCAAAATAATTCAACAACTGCAAGCTTTAAGAACAGATAAAATATCTATTGCTGGGAAATACAAACAACCAACAATCAGTTGAAAGCACTAATTTCACAAATGGTGAATTGCCACAATTCCAAAAATAGTTTATTTTACATGAAGTTTGTTCATCTTAATCCTTAATGTAGTTTTGGAAAAAATAAAAATAAAAGTTCTTCAGAATGTAACCTATCAGTAAACTTACAGGAATTTTAGGTCTGGAAGACTATAGGCCACTAACTCAAAAAGTGTTAGTGTTCAACGCACATTTTCTTGTGCTATTTTTTTTTTTAAGATCAGAAATTCTACCTCTGACTAAGTGTTTAATGTTTGAAATGGGTTTTTAAAAAAGTGATTATTATGAGTAGGAGGAGGAACACATAACAGAGGAAAAATTCAGAGACTGCGACCTCTCCCACAGCACTACTGCGTATGGACATAAACAATATGTCAGAAATGGAATTCAGGGTAAAGATCATCCAGGCAATGGCTAGGTTGGAGAAGACCATTAGTGACAACATAGAATCTCTAAGAGTGCAAGTGAGAGCTGATCCCGTGGATGTAAAACATGCTGTTAAGGAAGTCCAATCTATCTAAATATTCAAACAGCTAGGGTAACCGAGGCAAAAGATCAAATTAGTGATCTAGAAGACAAACTGACAGAAAAGCAGAACCAGGAGGAGGCCTGGAACAAACAACTTAGAAGCCCTGAAAACAGAATCAGGGAAATAAATGATGACATGAAATGTACCCATGTCAGAATTATTGGGATCCCTGAGGGGATGGAGAAAGAGAGAAGACTAGAAGATAGAGTTGAACAAATACTGGATGAAAATTTCCCTCATCTGGGGAATGGAACAAATGTTCATGTCCTAGATGCAGAAAGGTCATCCCCCAAGATCAACGAGTCTAGAAAGACATCCAGACACTTGATTGTGAATTCATGAATCATAATTTCAGATAAGAGTTCCTAAGGACAGCTAGGGGGAAGAGATTCCTTACGTACAGAGGAAAGACCTTCAGAATTAAGTCAGCCCTGTCCACAGAAACCTGGCAAGCCAAAAAGGAGTGGCAAGACATATTTAGGGCACTAAATGAGAAGAACATGCAGCCAAGAATACTTTAGCCACCAAAGCTGACATTCAAAATGGATGGAGAGATAAAGATCTTTCAAGACTGGCAGGGTCTAAAAGATTATGTAACCACTAAGCCAGCACTAAAAGTAATACTAAAGGGGGTGGGGGGTTCTCTAAAAGAAGGAAGGGTCCAAAAATTACATAGTACAGAAAGTTGCAGAGATAATGTATAGAAACAAGGACTTTACAGGCAACATGATGTCAATAAAAACTTACCTTTCAATCATCACTCTCATTGTGAACAGCCTAAATGCTCCTATAAAAAGGCACAGGGTTGCAGACTGGATAAAATGACAGGACCTGTTCATATACTGTCTACAAGAGACACATTTTGAACCTAAAGATACACCCAGACTGCAAGTGAAGAGACGGAGAACCATCTTTCATGCCAATGGGCCTCAAAAGAAATATGGGGTAGTAATTCTCATTTCAAATAAATTAGATTTTAAGCTAAAGATTGTAATCAGAGATATAGAAGGATACTACATCATCCTTAAAGGGTTAATCCATCAAGAAGATATAACAATTGTAAATACTTATGCCCCCAGTACAGGAGTATCCAACTACATAAGACAACTGTTAAACAAAACAAAGAGTCATATTGATATGAATACATCATTGTAGGGGATCTGAACATGGCACTCTTAACAACAGACAGATCATCTAAGAAGAAAATCAAAAAAGAAACAAGAGCTTTAAATGACACATTGGACCAGATGGACCTCATAGATACATACAGAACATTCCACCCTAAAACAACAGAATACTCATTCTTCTTGAGTGTACATGGAATTTTCTCCTAAATGACCACATACTGGGTCAAAAATCAGGGCTCAACAGATACCAAAAGACTGATATTATTCCCTGCACATTCTCAGACCACAATGCTTTAAAACTGGAACTCAACCAAAAGAAAAAGTTTGGAAGGAATTAAACACTTAGAAGCTAAAGACCTCCGTGATCAAGAATGTTGGGATCAACCAGGAAATCAAAAGAGAACTTAAACAATTCATAGAAACCAATGAGAATGAAGACACATTGGTCCAAAACCTATGGAATAAGGCAAAGGTGGTCTTAAGGGGGAAATACATAGTCATCCAAGCCTCACTCAAAAAAACAAAACAAAACAAAACAAAAACAAAAACAAAATGAAAAATCCTGACTATGCCAACTCTCTTTATACTTTAAAAAAGTGGAAAATCAACAACAAATTAAGCCAACCCCATGCACAAGAAGGTAAATAATTAAGATCAGAGCAGAGATCAATGAGTTAGAAACTAGAGATAGAGTAGAACACATCAATGTAACTAGAAGCTGGTTCTTTCAAAGAATCAGTAAGATCCATAAACCACTGGCCAAACTAATCCAAAAGAAAAGAGAGAGGATCCACATTAATAAAATTATGAATGCAAGGGGAGAGATCAGGACTAACAATAAGGAAATAGAAAGAATCATCAGAAATTATTATCAACAGTTATATGCCAATAAATTAAGCAACCTAGAAGAAATGGATACTCCCTGGAAACTCTAAACTTCTAAGACTGAAACAGGAAGAAATTGACAACCTGAATAGACCAATATCTAGTAACAAGATTGAAGCAGTGATCAAAAACCTCCCAAAAAACAAGAGTTCAGGACCTGATGGATTCCCCACGGAATTCTACCAAAGATTCAAAGAAGAAATATTACCTATTCTTCTGAAGCTGTTTCAAAAAACAGAAAAAGAGGAAAAACTTCCAGACTTTTTCTATGAAACCAGCATTACCTTGATTCCTAAACCAGGCAAAGACACTGTCAAAAAGGAAAATTTCAGACCAATATCCCTGATGAATATGGATGCTAACATTCTCAACAAGATAACTAGCTAATAGGATCCAACAGTACATTTAAAAGATTATCCACCATGACCAGGCAGGATGTATCCCTGGGATGCAAGGGTGATTCAATATTCACAAATCAATAATGTTATAGAACAAATCAATAAGAAGAGAGAAGAACCACATGGCTTTCTCAATTGATGCAGAAGAAGCATTTGACAAAAATACAGCATCCAATCCTGATTAAAATTCCTCAAAATATACAGCTAGAGAGAAGATTCCTCAAACTCATAAAAATTGTCTATAAAATACCCACAGTGAATATCATTCTCAATGGAGAAAAACTGACAGCCTTCCCCCTGAGCTCAGAAACATGACAAGGATGCCCACTCTCACCACTCTTGTTCAACATAGTACTAGAAGTCCTAGCAACAGCAATCAGACAACAAAAAGAAATAAAATGTATTCATATTGGCAAAGAAGAAGTCAAACTCTCTCTTTTCGCAGAAGTCATGACACTTTATATGGAAAACTCAAAAGACTCCACCCCCAAACTACTACAACTCAAAGAACAATTCAGTAATGTGGCAGGATACAAAATCAAGGCACAGGGGCACCTGGGTGGCATAGTGGGTTAAGCCTCTGCCTTCAGCTCGGGTCATGTCTCAGGGTCCTGGGATCAAGCCCCACATCAGGCTCTCTGCTCAGCAAGGAACCTGCTTCCTCTCTCTCTCTGCCTGCCTCTCTGCTTATTTGTGATCTCTCTCTCTCTGTCAAATAAATAAATAAAATCTTTTAAAAAAATCAAGGCACAGAAATCAGTTGCTTTCTTATACTTAACAATGAAAATATAGAAAGGGAAATTAGAGAATCAATTCCATTCACTAAAGCACCAAGAATCATAAGATACCTGGAAATAAACCTAACCAAAGAGGTAAAGGATCTATACTCGAGGAACTACAGAACACTCATGAAAGAAATTGAAGAACACAAAAAGATGGAAAAGCATTCCATGCTCATGGATTGGAAGAATAAACATTGTGAAAATGTCTATACTGCCCAGAGCAATCTATACTTTCAATGCCATCCCAATCAAAATTCCACTGGCATTCTTCAAAATGCTGCAACAAACAATCCTAAGATGTGTATGGAACCAGAAAAGACCTCAAATCGCTAAGGAAATATTCAAAAAGAAAAACAAAGCTGGGGACATCACATTGCCTGATTTCAAACTTTACTACAAAGCTGTGATCACCAAGACAGCAAGGTACAGGCACAAAAACAGACACATAGACCAATGCAACAGAGTAGACAGTCCAGATATGGAGCCTCAAGTCTATGGTCAAATAATATTCAACAAAGCAGGAAACAATATCCAGTGGAAAAAAAGACAGTCTCTTCAATAAATGGTGCTGAGAAAATTGGACATCTATGTATACAAAAATGAAACTCAATGATTCTCTCAGCACCATACACAAAGATAAACTCAAAATGGAAAAAAGACCCCAAAGTGAGGCAGGAATCTATCAAAATCCTGATATTGACATATGATTTTCAAAACAGCAAATTAATTCATTATCCGCTACTTTGTCACATCTAGCCCTTCATTTTCCTAGCTACCCTAACCATATTGAAGATCTCCCCAGCCACAGCTTCCAGATAGTAGAGCCTCTAGGATTAACATCTGACAAAACAGGGGATTCCAGTGATAGACATATAAAGCATTCATTATGATTGATCTGCACTAATATTATACAGGTTTTTTATTGTTTTTAAAACACTTCCCTACTAGGGGAATTACCACAGTAAACAATGTATATAACATGTAGTGAACGTGTTACAGAGAAAGTGCAAGGGAGGGATAGGATAAGATGAACAGATCTTGCTCAACTAATGATGGGTTTATATCCCAATAAACTCATTGTAAACTGAAAATATTATTAGGCTGCAAAAGCATTTTAATATACCTAACATACTGAAGATCATAACTTGGCCTCACCCACCTTAAATGAGAATACTTACATCAGCCTATAAAGCCTATTTTATAATAAAGTGTTGAGTAACTCATCTAAGTTATTGAATACCACACTGAAAGTGAAAAACAGAATGGCTGTATGGAAACAGAACAGTTGTAAATGTATCAGATATTTACTCTCATGACCATGTGGCTGACTGGGGTCATGGCTTGCTGCCCCTGCCCTGCATTGGCAGAGTATCCTACCACATATTGCTAGGCCAAGAAAAGATCAAAATTCAAAATCTGAAGACAGATTTCTACTGAACGTGTATTACTATCACACCACTGTAACGTTGAAAAATTGTACGTTGACCTCTCATATGTCGGGGACTGTATATACTTGGTTTGTAAAAGGGAGACTCTGAAAGTAGAACTATCAGCTGCAGATTTACAGTAGAACAGCAGAAAGACCAATTTTGGAACAGAGAAGTATAGGAAGTGGAGGAAATAAAATGAGAAATGTCAACGGTGTTGTGAAGGGCAGGGTCCATACAGACTCCTGTTCTTCACTGTTTGATACTGAGAAGAACTAGCGGATAGGTATCTGAAAGAGTTATAGTATAAAATGAATTTGTAGGGGCACCTGGGTGGCTCAGTGGGTTGAGCCGCTGCCTTCGGCTCGGGTCATGATCTCAGCGTCCTAGGATCGAGCCCCGCATCGGGCTCTCTGCTCCGCAGGGAGCCTGCTTCCCTCTCTCTCTCTCTTTGCCTGCCTCTCTGCCTACTTGTGATCTCTGTCTGTCAAATGAATAAATAAAATCTTTTAAAAAAATAAATAAATAAAATGAATTTGTAAAAGATCATTCTATCTGTCATGTTTCAAAGATAAATACAAGGGAGCAGTTAGGGAAGAGAATCAGAAGGTAACAATAATAAGCTAAAAAGAAATGATGGCAAACTGTAAAAAGAAATAGGTATGGACCTGTTGAGCAATGGTAGAATTTTGAATTCATTTTGAAAGTAGAGCAAATAGGCTGCTGATGGACTGAACTCTGGGTGTGAGAAAAAGGGAAGACTCAAGAGTGAACCTAAGTTTTGGCCCTAGTAACTAACATTATGGAGTAGTATATAATTAAAATGGAAGGACTAAATGAAGAAGGCCCAGTTCGAGAGAAATGAAAAAGAATTTTCTTTCTGACACGGTTAACATGCCAAGGGAATAGTTGAATATATCATCTGAGAGTTCAAGGAACAGTGCTAGGTTGGTGATAGAAACTATAGGAAGATCAACTCAGGTATGATAGTTAAAGAAATGCAATTTCGTGAGATCACCAAGAGTACATGTAGATGGTTAAGAGAGGAGGTGTAGTCACCCAGCCTTGGAACCTTCCACAACTAAGAAGTCACAGGGAAGCAAAGGAGACCTAGAAGGAAAAGGCAGTAAGATAGATGATCTGAAAGCCAAGTGAAAAAATAAGACCTACCAGAGAGGAATAGATGATTAACTATGTCCAATTTTCTGCCAACTGCAATAAAGATAGAGTGTTTGCCAATATGAAGGCCACTGATGTTTTTGCAAAGCAATTTTAATGGTATAGTAGGGGAAAACAGTTTATTAAAATAGCTGCAATAAAAAATGGCAAGAGAGGAATTGGGACATCGAGTACAGGTGATTCTTTTGAGGATTTTGAGATAAAGGGAATAGAAACATGGTGACAAATCACAGAGCAAATTAGGACATGTGAGAGTTTTGAAAATTTTTGAAAAATTAAAGCAGGTTTAGGTGTTGTTAGGAAAGTTCCAGTAGGCCGAGGAGAGACACAGGGAATTGCTAGAGGTATGACCTTGTAGGAAGGAAAGCAGAGAAAAATGGGCACAAGGGGAGAAGTTTGTCTTAGGAGCCCAGATGGATTAACCTTGTTAAGAGAAGGGAATGAAAAGATCCCCACACAGCTTCAAGTAAATGGGTACTGTGCCAGGAGCACTGTGTTAAAGTTCTCTTCTATTGGCTCCCAACTTTTTAGTTAGAGAGACTAAATATGATTCATTGAAAATGACACTGGGAGTGGAGTTTGGAGATGTGATGAGAGGAAAAGATGTGGAATTTATTTTTGGAGGAGTGTGAGAGTCAGTGCGGGAGAAAGCTGAAATAAGGTTACCTGGCATCTCACGAGAGCATGACTTTAACTAGTGATCATGAATTTAAAGTGAGCCCTGAGAGCATGGCTGCACTTTTCTCCTTCCGCACTCCATTTTCCCAGGGTAGGTTCAGAGCAGGGGAAGTGTTGACTATACCTAGAGCTTGAATTTTTCCAGGACTATAAAGGGAAAGAGGGGCCAAGGAGCTGAAAGTAGACACAACAGAGTGATTATGATACTGTAAGACCAGGAAGAGAGGTGATGACATAAGGGGGTAGAGGGGATTGACCAAGGGGTATGGTCCAATTGGACTGGTAAAGCCAAAGGACTGTTGATGTACGATAAGAGAATCAGTCATCTATTAAAAACAGAAGTTATGATGGAAGATGGTGTAACAGTTAAAACTGAGTTTGTTCTCAGAGAAAATTTGGCAAATTACTTAAATTCTATAATCCCCAATTTTCTTGTCTGTAGGGAAAATAAATTTATCCTGAAGAGATTTTAGAAGACTAAATAAAATAATCCAGGTAACATCTATAGTCCTGTGTCTGCATATGGCAATCACTCTACAAATCTCAGTAATATTTTTAGCACTATAATTGACTGTATTGCTATTTACCAGGCTATAAAGGAGCCTTGATCTGTGTTTTAATGACAACTCAAATTCATGGGCTGAATTATGATCCATGTGATAAAGGAAGAAGTGTTAACTTAGTTTTAAAATTTGTTTTTGTATTTTATATTTAATATTTTCAGGCACAGAGAATATTAATCATAAAATACTTTAAAATAATTATATAGATAGATAAGTTAGAAGTAAAAATATCAATAAACTATTGTGACAGTTTTTTTCATATTCAAAAGAAGAAATTCCACAAAAATTACCAAGTATTACTTTGATATCTATCAATGTTTAACACCAGGGCAGATGCAATTAAAAAAGTAAGAGAAAAATATACACTAAACTCTCAAAAAGCTTATGACAACATTTGAGGAGAAATACATGAAACAAATTTAGAAAATATAATATGATATAAATAATTCAATGATAAGTTCTGTAGGAAATATCCTTTCCATATCATTTTTTAGATGAAACAGTTTCATGTATTTAAATTTATTTCCACCTTCTATACCTTTCCTCTTTAAAGCCTACCACAGTGCCCAAACCATAGTTGTTCCTCAGTATGTACTTGTTCTATATCTGAATAAGGAGATTGAGTGGTGGCAAATTCCTACAAAACATCTCTACTAACTGTAAATATCTTACAAGTTTGACAGAAAGCACTGCAATATTTATATTTTTGTTAGATGCTGGTAAGTTTTGAGAGAAAAAGGGACATGGGATTCTTGAGATAGGAATGACGGAGGTAAACTTTATTTCTCACCCATATGTCACAAAGGATCCAATGCTGATGGTGGATTCAATAACATATAAGAACACTCTGGCCTCACTGTGTTGGTCACATTAGTTTACTCAATAGTCCTGCATGTTCATATATACATACACATTTCCATTCTTAGTGCACTTTGGTTCAGATTAATTATTGCTTTAACATTGCATAGCTCAATAAAACTAGATTTTTTTTTTAGGTGAAGAAGAAAAGGCAAAACAACAAAAGCAATAAAAAGATTAGTCATTGCCAAGAGTTTCAAAGTGTGGGAAAGGTTGACTAGGTAGAGCACAGGAGATTTTTAGAGCAGTGAAAATATTCTGTGTGATGCATAATTATAGATAATAATAATATGTATTTGTTTATCAAAACACTCATAAAGGTATAACACAAAGTGTAAACCCTTAAAGTAAATTATGACGTCAGTTAAGAATAATTTACCAATATTGTGTCATCTACTATAACAAATGTACTACACCAATAATGTTAATATTAGAGGAAACCGTGGATCTGTGAAGAGGTGGATATATGGAACTCTGTAATTTCTGTTCAGATTTCCTGTAAACCTAAAACTGCTCTAAAAATAAGTTCTATTCTAAAAATTCTGGGTTTTTACATATTCTGATTATTTCAGGCTGGCGCAGAAATTTTATCCTAAATGGTTTCAAGCAGCATGCAATATAAGTAAGTGATATGAAAAGTCAGAAAATAGAATTATATATTAATATTTATTTACTGATGAATAAAAAACAATAGGTATTAAACAGTGAATAATATAAATAATGTCTACTATATGTTATCATAAAATAGAGTAAGTTATATCATATTTATATAGTAGGTTATATAGAATAAATAGTAAATACAATTAGTAATAAAATAAATAATGAGAACAGCATAATAATTTCAGAAATGCAAAAATGACTCAATATTAGAAAAATCTCTTAATACGCTTTAATATTATAATGGATAAATACATGACAACATGTAGGGTCATCATAACAAAATATATTAATTTTTAAAAAAATATTTTATTTATTCATTTGAGAAAGAGAGCGAGCATGAGCAGGGGCAGGGAGGAGCAGAGGGAGAGGGAGAAGCAGACTCCCCACTGTCTTCACTGAGCAGGGAGTCCAATTCAGTGCTTGATCCCAGGACCCTGAGATAATGACCTGAGCTGAAGGCAGATGCTTAACTGACTGAGCCACACAGGCATCCCTATAATTTTTTTTAAAAACTCATAGCAAAATAGAATTATCTAGATATACCTTGAAATGATTTCAAAAATATACCTCAGTATAAAAAACATAATTTTGCTTAATGGAAATATAGTCAAAGCATTTCCATTGAAATCAGGAATAAAACTGAGAATTTATTGTTTAACTGGTATTTAACATTAATGTAGAAGTACTCCCTAACACAGTAAGATGAAACACGATCATACAAGAATGGTTGAATTTATAATTACGTTTGGATGTTATTTTTGTGTGATTGTGAAACATAGAAAATAAAGCAATAGCTATATGAGAAATAAGTCACCTAACTAGTTAGAACTTATACAAAAATCAAAAGAAATTTTTGATATGTTTAACATAGCTTATATGAAGGAAGTTATAAAACTTTACTAATTTACTTAAGAGCCTATTTTTAATAATTGAGAATCATATTTTATTCCTGGACAGAAAATATAAATGTCCTAAAAATATTCATTCTTTATAAATCAACAAATATATTCACTATAATTCTATTCAAAGTTCCTAATACACTATTTAAAGTCTTTTTATGACCTAAAAAAATGTCAAAAGTCCTTCAAAAATACTCATGTGAGATGTGAGAACAACAACAAAATTAAGAAGCGTAAATTTTAGAAAGTCATTCATATCTGATAATGAATCATACTGATGTCTTCATAATTAAAGTTTGGTATCAGCATAGGAATAAAATAACTGTATTGTTTGTCGGCAAGCAATAGAATGCTTGAGAGTGATTTAAGTGATGATGATTTCTATTATTTACTTAAGATGCCCAGAAGTGAACAGTTTAATTTTTTTTTTCTTTATTAGCCATGGATCTGTGTCTCAGTAAGTCTGGCCTTTTCTTCATCATTATAATATGTCTACCAGGACAGCAAATATATAATTATACAACAACAAAACATGAAGAAAAGGTGTGAGTAAAAAGAAAAACTTCTTCTTGTAATGGTTCCTTCAATGTGTCATTTACCAAGAGTGTGTTACATGCTTAACTTTTGTCTAAACACTAGCACAACAATTGCACGATAGTAACTGATTTAGGACTATTATGACTCATATCCTGATCTTTCCTCACAGTGATCTTTCCTTGTGAACATAACCGGGAAAATGTTAACAATACCAAAAAGGCAGTGATGGATGTTGAATAGGGAAGTCATGTCCTCTGCCCTACATTTCAATCACTGCAACAGAACAGATGCTTACTATAATATATAATACATATGCTATAATATATAATATATATGCTTACTATAATATATAATTATGATGTAACTCCTATTTGGTGGAATAAAGATAAATTATTCTGTAATCAGTGTTAGGATAACATTTCTGTCATCTGGAATAATAAGTAAAATAAACCTCTATCATTCATTTTATTTTACAGTAAAAGTAATAACAATTTGAATAATTCCAAAGTAGAATTTAATATCATAAAATTAATAAAACAAAATAGTAGCAAAGATATTTTTAAACTTGAACTTGGAAAAGTTATTATTAATTGACCATAAAACATTAAAGGAAAATAAATACCTGTAAATATTTAGCAATAGAAAATGATAAAGTCATAAACAAAACAAAATAGCAAAATAGTCATTTTAAATTTTGAAAAACATAATAATGTTAAAAATAGTATTTATGACAACAAAGACTGAAAGATATTAAAGCATTCATATATTAATAAGGAACAGAATTGAAAAAATAGAAAAAAATGGACAAAACTATTAAACAATTTACTAAAGAAGCAGCATGGGTAAATCTCATTGCCAGAATTAATGTGGGAAAGCAAACATGCTATCAAATTAGCTGAATATATAAACTTTCTGGAACACCATTTGACAAAATTATTATTATTATACAACCAATTATTATTACTGCAGTAACAGATTTAATAATAATTACTCTTCATGAGAAAATGAATGTATATCATCCCCAAAACCAACACTAACAGCCGAATAACATAATGCTACTAATAGTAGCTTTTTTATGCATGTTAGAAAAAATACTCAGAGGAGTTCACAAGTTTGTTCAAGGACCTGGTGCAAATAAATGGAAAAGTCAGTATAAGTCCAGCTAGAAAATGTGCACTCTTTTCCATTGAAAAATATTTTTAAGGAATTTAACTTAGTAAGATTATCAGAATGAAAAATTATATATATGCACAAGAGTATTTATTCATCACACCATTTTAAAAATAGCATTATTTGGAAGCCACATAAATGCATCATAGAGATTGGTTAACTTAATGACAGTACATGCATTATGAAATTTTAAGTAGCCATTAAAATGATAATGTAGCTCATTCATTAACATGAGAAAATGCATGCAACAGACAGTTGAATATTAATGAATTACAATTAAACAGAGAAGACTGATAGAAAGCATTAATCTCTTTTCCTTCAAAAAACACAACTTAAATAAAGGTAATTGAATCTTTTGTGACCATATGTGCCTCTGTGTGTTTGTGTATGCTTAAAGGAAAACAAAACAAAACAAAGACAAAAAAAAAAAAAAAAAAACAAGAGTAGAAAGACACAGCCGACTCGATTAATGATGTCAACACATATTTGGATGTGCAACTGGATTTAAAAGAACAGTGCAAGTTCCTGTTCTGAGAGGGCATAGATCTTGAAGAAAGGGGTAACCTGATAAATCCCAAACCCTGAGAGGCACAGAGCTTAGCATTTTAGAGAAATTATTTTGGAAAAAGTAGCAAGAAAAGTAAATCTGTTCTATCAATTCAGCTGTAAAAAATTTATATGGTAATAATGCAGTCAGGTTTCCTTAACATTTGCATGGCATGGACAGTTTTGGAGGTCTAGCGTAGCCTATGGACCCTTTCTCAGAATAACATTTTCAAATGCAGAAAAATAGCATAGATGGGTAACAACAGGAAAGTAGTTATATTTAAATATAGTTTATAAATTATTTAGAATATGGTGCAGTTATATATGTGCTTCTTTATTAGTTCAACATATGAGATTAAGCATAGACCTAATAACTAGTGGTAAATATAGTCAATACACTGAAATTTCTACAAACAGAATGTGATTTTAAAAATATTTATGATTTCTGTCAGTGATAAAAATCACAATTCTCCTAGAACATTTATTTGGGTTCTTTGTCTACATACATATTTTAAGATGTTGATTTTTAGATAGAAATTAGAGATGAAGATATTTTCATCATCCAAGTTCACAGATTTACTGAATTCAATTCATGGGTATATTTGGACACCAAGTTAAGAATGTCTGAAATACTACTAATTTAAATAAATTACAATTTCAATAAAAATATGGCATATCTATAGTGGGAAATGGAGAGAATAGAACACAACTAAAATAGCTGAATACCATACTTTTGAGGATGACAGCTAGGAAATAAGAAAAAAAATGAGGCAAGGGATTTGTTTTAATTATTTTCTTTTTTTCTTTTGAATTTTTTCTAAAAGCTGTGTAATGCCATTTGATTTTAACTATCATATATTTTACCTTATTATAAATTAAGAAATGTACTTTATTAAAAGTCATTGGATTACACCAGTAATCTTATCTTATTTATGAAAATGGTATGCATATGTAGAAACATATCTACAAGGAAAATTATAAAGATGTTAGCAATATCTATCTGTGGATAAAATTTCAGTTGGTTTTTATTTATGTTTCCACAATAATTGAATTGTTTTATATTGATTCATATAAATATTGATGAATATGTATGCATTTTCATTTAAAATATAGACCACTCATCTACTGTTCCAGAATATGAGAGATGAGTATGTGCTACATCACATTCATGAAATTCAACAGAAAAATGCACTGAGAAGTTGAGTTTAAATAAGCTTATCACATAGTATTATTAGATTAAAATAATGTGATATCCACAGAGTGGCACATAAAAAGCAATATGAAAGGATACATGTATAAAAGATGTTTCTAAGAATGCTAGTTGTATATGTGAATAAATACAGTGTTATTTTTTTGAAAGGATGTGTTCACTATTCTGGTACATGGATAGAATACAGTCCATTTAGTCACAACAAAAGATGATGCTACTAGAAGTAACAGAACTCTGTTGCATACAGGCAAAGATGTTATTTAACGAAAGAATGTGTTCAACATAAGAGTTGCATTTCATATACTCCGTGAAGACTCAACTACAGAAGTTGTTTATAATAAAACTAGTTTTATATGTGGATAAGTACAGTGCTATAAATGAATGTGTTTAGAACGCTGTAGTGAATTTAGGATACTCCATAAAGACATTTGTGGGAAGGGAGGAAGGAAAGACGGAAGGGAAGGAAGGGAGGGAGGGAGGAAGGAAACAAGGAGAGAAGGAAGACAGGGAGAAAAACAGAGAGGGGCGCCTGGGTGGCTCAGTGGGTTAAAGCCTCTGCCTTCGGCTCAATAATCCCAGGGTCCTGGGATCGAGCCCCGCATCGGGCTCTCTGCTCAGCAGGGAGCCTGCTTGCTCCTCTCTCTCTGCCTGCTTGTGATCTCTGTCTGTCAAATATATAAATAAAATCTTAAAAAAAAAAAAAAAAACAAAGAGAGAGGGAGAGAGGGAGAAAGGGAAGAAGAAAAAAAGAAAGAAAAAAGGAAAAAAGAAAACTTATCATTAGCTTAAGGCAATGTTACACGTTAAGGTATGCAACTTACTAAAAAAATTTATGGTGCTTGTCATAAGAGAATACATAGAAGAAACAAAATAATTTATTTTTTTTTAATTTTTATTTATTTTTTTAAAATAAAGATTTTATTTATTTATTTGACAGAGAGAGAGAGGGAACATAAACAGGGGGCGTGGAAGAGGCAGAAGAAGGCTTCCCATGGAACAGGGAGCCCAGTGCTGGGGTTTCGATCCTTGGACTCGGGATCATGACCTGAGTGGAGGGCAAACTCTTAAGGACGGAGCCACCCAGGCACCCCAGAAAGAACAACAACAAAAAATTTAATGGAAATCTAATAAAAACTACAGAGTTCTTATATTAAAGTAAATAATTATACATTTATGAATTTGGCATTTAAGTTAGGGTCTAAAATACTAAGAATCTGACATAATTTCTACTGCCTCTGTTATAATCTTGAGTATCATTTAACAGTTAAACATAAAATACTGGCACACACGATTTTGTGTTTCTCATTCTGTTATTTACTGTCAGAACAGCGATCAAATGTGAGATTTTAAATATCTAAGTTCCCTATTTACATTCACATTTGACCAGATATACCTACTAATGGATGTATAATTAAAAACTGAGATGGTAATTCTAAAGGAAAGAAAGAAAAACACAGTGAGAGCCCATAGTAAAGAACCTGATTTAGGCGGGAGCCTCACAAAGACCAGTCTGAAAGAGTTACCCTTCAGCTGCATTACAAGGCTTAAGGGAAGAGGATGGCAAAGGTGTTGCCCCTAGAGGAAACGGTATACTTTTCTCTATATTCTTATACTCTTGGAAGGAATGTGGTATAATAAAAGATTAAATGCAAGCTCCAAGTTCCAGGAGGCTGAATTACACGGCAAGGGAGAAGGTGAGGGTGTTTTGAGTTAAAATGTGAATGGTGGGGAACTCCAAAATGGCAACATCTTGTAGGCTGCATTAAGGAAAGCACTTAATAGTTTTAAATGCAGACACTGAGAGTTGAACAGAGTAAACTGATAATTTTTGTAATTTTAAAAATGACCTTGCTTTGACTGTGGGACACAAATAGATTAAAACATAGGAACAGCATTTTGTGCTAGAGAATAATCCTTGGTAATTACTTTGATCAAAATGGGAAGAATGCTTCAAAAGAGCATTTTAAATTGATACTTAGGCAAAATGATAAACTCACACAAGCATTATTTAATTATCAAAGGGCATGTATTTAGGTTGACTTTATATTCACTATTAAAAGTTCAGAGTCAATTGAATTATATGCTACCTTATAAATTTGTTTAGTAGAGAAAAGAACTCTAAACTTTATAGTTTTATACCCTTACAGGAGTTTTGTAACTCAGCAAATCTGCTTTATAATGTCTTTTTTGGTGGATTCTAAATACTTCATTCTTCCCAATGTTCTCTGAACCAGTTTTTCAGTTTTATTCCCTCAAATAATGAGTTGAATGAAATATTTGACATGTGTTCAGTTTATATTTATAGAAGAGCAATGTTTTAATCTTTTGGAAAATTATATCATGATAAATTGGTATGGTGTCCTTGGGGATTGAGAAAGCAGACAAATACAAGAACTAATAAGAAGGTGGAATTATGAAAACTGGTGTTCTATTTGATATGGGATTTCAAGGTTAAGAATATGCCAAATGTGATTCCTAAATTTGCTTACATGAATAGATAGAAATACCATTTCATGAGGTAGGGACCCTTGGAAAATAGGAACACAATAAATTTGCAGTTGGCTATTCATGGCTGTACCTCAGAGTAGATATTTGGAATGCAGTTATAAATTAAGTAGTCATAAATGTCCCTCTTAATTGTAATTGTGGCTATGACTCATGGAAGAAAGGTAAATCTAGAATACTTTAGGCATGATCTCTGTCTATAAAGACATTCTGGTTAAAAAGTGAATAAAGATGGGATGCCTGAGTGGCTCAGTCGTTAAGCAACTGCCTTTTGCTCAGGTTTTCATCCCAGGGTTCTGGGATCAAGTCCAGCAGGAACTTGCTTAGCAGGGAGCCTGCTTCTCCCTCTGCCACTCCCCCTGCTTGTGCTCATGCTCTCTCTCTCTCTTTGACAAATAGAGCATGAATTATTTTTTAAAAAGTGAATTAAAGACAATTAACTTAAAAAAGGCATTTTTTGGCTAATGTATGCTAAATATTCAAAATATCTCTTTTTAGGGGCCTGGATTTATGCATATAGTCACATAATATCACAAATCTGTCTTTTCAGCTCTGGCTTAAAATTTATTAGCTTTAATTTTAGGCAGGCATTATGTATGTGTTATAAAGATGATATCAGTGGTTCTGGAATTACTTGTGAAAAGAAAAGTTTTCTCTCCAAGCAAAACCTTGTGTTAGAAAAATAACTGTGGCAGAAGTTATGGGGTAATCAACCTGTCACTTGACCACGCTAGTTGGTGCAGCAATAGTGACTTGTTGATTGAAACCGTGCCAGCTAAATGATGAGAACTACCTTAAGAATAATTGGTTTGTCTTTTCAGAAGATGGAGGTGTGGTACTCAGGGTAAAGCAGACATTGACCATGGATTAATTCAGAAGGTGGAATCCCACAGAATTATATGTTTCGGAGAACAAACTGGAAGGAAGTAGATTAATAGGGCTGAGAATAAAAAAACAAAAAGGCCTGAGAAACTGCAAATAGTAAACACAATTATTTATAACAAATTGGTATAAATTTTGTATGAAGATCTCTGAGTCAATAATTTTGCTGAACAAAAATAAAAGTAACCTGATATATCCTAGGCAGATTATTTAAAAGGTAGTCTTAATGAATAAATATTTTAAATACTTAACAAAAATCGGGAGCTACTACTTTTATCAAACTAAATTACGACAATGTTATACTAAAATGATTAATCACAAATTTTGGTTAAAAAATGAGCCTACATGAACATTTTCTATTTTTTAATACTGACACTATCTCAGGGGTTCATATAGAGAAAAAAAAAAAACCTGGATAAATACAATAACTGTCCTTTCAGTTTATTGTTGAGCTAAAAACAAAGAAAACCTTCAGGTACCAAAATTTAAAGGTCATTTAAAACCAGAGTGGTGAAATTTAAATTTTAGTTGTCCTGTGGAAGTTGAAGATCTGGAAGTTACACAGGAACCATCCAGGAGACAAGACATTTGGCTCATGCAAAGATGTGATGAGAGGAATTGAGACTGAGACTCCCTACATAATGCCAAGACTCTCTTAAAGTGCTTCATCTTTAGTTAGCTCACAGGCAAAGACAGATAACAAGCTATATTTTTTTACTAAGTTTCAGGCAGTAAAACACAAACAATCAGATTATCATGTGAAGACTTCAAACCACAGTCTTATCTTTAAGGAGATTTGAGCTATGTGCTTGCACTACATATAAAGTCCACAAAATCTTAATCTGAGCAATTTAATTTTTTTTAAGATTTTATTTATTTGACAGAGAGAGAGATTACAAGTAGGCAGAGAGGCAGAGGGGGAAGCAGGCTCCCTGCCGCGCAGAGAGCCTGAAGTGGGGCTTGATTCCCAGGACCCTGAGATCATGACCTGAGCTGAAGGCAGAGGCTTAACCCACTGAACCACCCAGGCGCCCCTGAGCAATTTAATTCTAAGAGGCCTATGTCTGGGAACTTCAGAACTCCAAATGGGAATAAGGGGAGGTAACAGAAGAATTCCTTTTCAGTTCAGGCCCTAAGAATTTCCCAAGACTGTATTTACCTAAGAAAATTCTTTGCAGCATCCCCAGCTCTTTCAGACCTTTACATGACCTCTCACTAAATCTCTCTATGCATTTATGTTTGTGTATGACCTTGATCATTTACATGCAAGCAGAAAAAGCTAGCTACTTACCCATGACCTAAGACAATAAATGAATAGTCTATAGGAAAGAAGCATTCTTCAAACAGTCCCTCATAACCAAGGCACTCATGATACTCAGAGACATGGCTGTCAATTTCCTTTCAGTTCAAATTTCCTTTCCTATAAACTGTGTTTAAAGAAAAGTCCTATCAATGTATATACTCAAAAATGGCTTAAAGCAGTACACTGCATTTCTTCTAACTCCAAATTTAGTCTTTATGATGGATATAAAAATAACAGAAAGTTGTAATTCCTAGCTTAACTGATAATAATTTTTAAAAATGAAGCCCCAGGGTTATTTAATGAAAATTGGTATATTATAACATTTAATGTAGTGCCCATCCATTGTAAGTGCCTGAGCACTTACTCAAGTGAAATCATTGTTTTTTTTAGCTCCAAATGATAGATAAGAAAAATAACATAATTCAAATTCATAATAATAGCTGTAATTATAGCAGCATGTTCTCCTCTAATATGTGAAATGAAATAAAAGATTTACGTGACAATAGAAATGAAGGCAGATTTATGACATGAATTTTTCTAAATTAATTTCACTGAAGATAATTTTAAAAGTCACAATTTTTATTCAAAACTACTGTCTAATACGGGCCAGACATTTTACTAATAAGCCAGAAACATTCTTAAATAAACCATTACTTGTTTCTTTGCACTTTTTGCAGTTAAGTATATGGTTCTGAAATGCCACTGATAAAATTTTTAGGAATTATCTCAGAACTTTTCACATGTGGAGGAGTTCGATGATGGGTTCAATATCATACCTTACCATATATTCAATTATCAGTAGAAAAGATGCAATCTGGAAAGCGAGTAGTGCATGCTGCCTTGGTTCATGTTAAAGAGAGATATTTTAATTTCTGTGCTGTAGTGTGATTTAGTTCAATGGTTTAGGGATTTCCACTGGCTGTTACAAAGGTCAAATTTAGATGAGTCATCAGGAGATTTTGGAGGACTTCATTTGAAAAATATATTCACAATAATTTTGTAAAGTGTCACCTAAGAATCTCCCAAATTACTGAGTTGAGATAGGTATGGTTGGAGAATATTACATAAGACTGAAATGTGGCTCTGACACTAGCTGGTTCTACTAGTTTCCCATTGCTGCAACAAATTATTACAAAATTAGTGGTTTAACATAATACAAGCTTATTTCCTTAAATTTCTGCAGATTGGAAATCTAAAATAGATTTATCATCTATTTTTCAGCCTTTTCTAGCTTCCAGAAGATGCCTGCATTCTTAGGTTTGTGGCCCCTTCCTTCCTCTAGGGTAACAGCCCCAAATCTGTCTGACTTCTCTTCTTCTGTCATCACATCTTCCTCCTTCCCAGAGCTTCCTTCTCTGCCCGTGACCCCCCTACCTCACACATGAGGATCCTTGTGACCATATTGGGTCCAACCAGATGATCTAGGATAATCAACCCATTTCAAGATCCTTAACTTAGTCACATCTTTTGCCATTAGATATTCACCCCTTTGCCCTCTCAGGCAATATTCACAGATTCCAGGAATTAGAATGTGGACATCTCTAGGGGCATTATTTAGACTATCACACTGTGTAAGTATGGACAAGTGATTTAAGTTCTTGAGGTCTTAATTTCCTTATCACAAAAATGAGGATTTTAATAGCATTAATGTTCTGAGTAAACGTGTGTGTGTGTGAACATATACAGTATCATGTATATATACATATCACTGTTTTCTATCCATCATCTACTTATCATCTATCATAAAACTGTCTCTAATTCATAGTGGGATCCATGGCCTATATAAGTGTTAACTACTTTTAATATAAATTTGAGTACATGTTGAATTTTACTTTTATGTAACTGAGGGTTTCCCAAAATCAGAAAAAATCTTAACAATAGATTGCTGATACATATTTCAGACTCTGAAAAATAAATATTAACTATTAATAATACATAACAGCATCTTGAACACTCATTTGTATGATTTTATTGAATATTTTATGCCCTATCTCCCATCCATCTTCATCACTCCTTATGAATTTAATATTCCTGCATTTATATGTATCCTTAAGAAATATGTAGTGTTGGTTTGAGTATATATTTGTTTTTAATTATACAAATGGTATCTCTCTCTATTTCTCATCACCTTGTTTACATTTTTCACACAACACTGTATTTTTTTTCTAGAAGTCTTTTTAAAAGTACAACCTGTGAAATGATATGACAGGACTTTATAGTGGCTTCACTGTTTAGAAATCATGTAATGCTGGGAAAATTACATATCCTCTCTATTGTTTGATATTTTTTTATTTCATCTGACTGGATTCTCAACATTTAATTTTTTTTCTCCCAGTGATGGACTCCTAAGGCTCCCCTAATTCTCTCTTACCACAAACATTATAATGAATTTACTTGTTTATGTTTCATTATGAATCTGTGCTTGAAATGTTAAGAGATAAATGCAAAGGAACAGAAGATCTTGATTCTTAATTTATGCATGTACTTATTTTAATAACTAATATCAACTTATCTTTGTAATGTTTTCATAGATGACACATGAATTTCACATCATTTTTATGTCCTCATCAACACTTGATTTTATAACACTTTTATCCTATGCCAAAGTGATAGGTGTAAATTGGTGTCATAACATGATTTTAAGTTTTGCTTTACTTACTCCTAGGCAGCTTAAGTATTTGGTTAAGCATATATGAGCAATTCAGGTGTTTATTTCTGAAATTTGATTGTTCTTTGCTCATTTTTCTTATGGGTGTCTTTTCCTTTCCTTTTTTTCTTTTTCACATATTTATTAACTTATTTACTTATTCAAGTTTTTATTTAAATTTCTGTTAATGTACAGTGTAATATGAGTTTCAGGTGCACAATTTAGTGAACTATGAACTATTACAATGTCATCAAAATAAAAAGCTTCTGCACAGTGAAGGAAACAATCAACAAAACTACAAGGCAAAGTATAGAATGGGAGAAGATATTTTCAAATGACATATCTGATAGACAGTTTTTAAAAATTTTTAACACTATTAAGAGAACTGATCCCTTTAACTCTATTGATTAACTATCAATGAACCTTGTAATTTTTCTTCATTTACAGTTTTTAAAAGTTTTCCAATAAAGTTCAAAAATTTTCCTTATATATTTATTGTACATTAATGTCAGATTTATTCTGGGTATTTTTATCCTACTATACAAAGTAACTTTCTTATAAAACTTTACTTTGTGGCCTTTAGTTTCCCTTGAATAGAAATTAAATTGATTTTAAATTTTTTTTCAACAAAATGATGTTGAACCAATGTTATTTATTGATTCTAAAATTTATTTTATATTATGTGAATATTCTAAGTTCATGAGTTTATTACCTGCAAATAATTACCATTTTATGTTTTTTGCCCCAATGAATGTGATGTGGAACTGTTTGAGCATTTTTTCTACATTTATTAAAATATTATCTCCATGTTTATTTTTTCTAACATGCTGAAAAATATTTATCCTTTTTGTTTTATTTTGTTTTGTTTTTACTGCTTAATAACATTTGCTTTGCTAATATAAACATAACTCAGTCATGATATATCACAGCTATATTTTATACCAAATTGGGAGTATTTTGATTAATGTGGTATTTTATACCAAGTTGGAAGATTTGGTTTCTGTATTGAGTGAAATTTGCCTTCAGCTTTCTGTTGAAATAACATATTTAAATACATGTTTAAGATTAGAATAAATACATTTTGTGTTATTAAAGCAACATTAATTACATAAAAAAGACAGATTTGAATATTTAATGGAATCTACTATGTGTAATACCTGCATTAATGCTTATGAAAAACTTATCAAATTAGTGGAATGATAGAATAATTTATTTAATAATGTTGTTATTTAGTCTGTGTAATATTAAGCAAAGTGTTTTTTTTTTTAAGATTTTATGTATTTATTTGCCAGAAAGGGAGGGAGAGAACACAAGCAGGGGGAGCAGCAGGCAGAGGGAGAACCAGGCTGCCCACTGAGTAAGGAGTGAGACTTGATCTGAGGACCCTGGGATCATGACCTGAGCCGGAAGCAGACACTTAACTGACTGGTCCACCCACATGCCCTAAGCAGTTTTTTGAACAGAAAAATAATGACAGATCTCATCTAAAACCAAAATTAGTTGTGTGGGGCTAAAGAGTAATTAAAAAAAAAAAAAAGTAAAATTGTACAAAGAAGAAGAAAACTGAATGGATGTTTAGCTCATCTTTTTTTTTTTTTTTTTTTTTAAGAGAAAGAGCACATGTGCCTATGAGCTGCAGAGGGAGAGGGAGAGAGAGAATCTTAAGTAGGCTTCAAGTTCAGCATGGAGCCTGATGTGGGACCTGACATGGGTGTTGATCTTATGACCCTGAGATGATGACCTGAGCTAAAATCTACAGCTGGATGCTTAACCAACTGAGCCACTCAGGCACGCCCATTTATCTCATCTTTTGAGGGAAGAGAACATACGAATTTGGTTCAACTACTTCTGTTCAACATGCTTAACCTAACACTCTTCACCATTTATTAAATAACACTATACTATAAACGTAATGTTGAGTCATAAAGAGTTCAATATCATTACCTTCAACTTACTCTGATTAGGCCATCACATAATGCCTCATGTACCTATCTCTTTCAAAGAGCTGATAAATATCTATTTTCTACAGCAATGAGTGTTTATAAATCAGATTCTGGAAGAAAGGCTGGATTGAGTGTTCTGGGTTTTTGGTTTTTGTTTTTCTTTTCCCCCTCAAGATAGCCAGAGAACAAAAGAATAGAATTAGTTGCAGTTGTTGACAAAAATAAATTCCAGAGTCAGGTATTATGTCTAAGAAATAGAATCAAGACCTATGTAGAAATAAAATGAGTTGTTAAATTGAGAAAGGGTTATTATATTCAGAATGTAAATAACCTTTGTTAACTTCCTTCATTACAGATGCTACAAATATTCTGGCCAGATGGTGTTTGTTACTTTCAATGAAGAAAGTTTAATACACTTAACAGTGTCCAAGATGTATAACTTCTGCATGCTGATTTGTTTCTTTTATAAATTTGGTAAATTATCATCCTGTATCACTACAAATATTGCCAATTTCCAACACTGCCCCTTTCTTCATTATTAAATATCTGGGTATTTATGTTTCTTTCTTTTTTTTTATTTTATCATGTATGTATCCTAATTTCTTTTAAATATACTCTTTCATTTTAGGATCTTTCCAGTCTACAGTAAATTGTAATGTCATTAAATTACATTTCGTAAACAATGTTTCTTTTATCTGCCAATTATGCTTTCATACAGGAGAAATACTTCTCCCAACTACAACATGCCTAAAAAAATCTATTTTTGCCACACAATTTAGCTTTATTCTCAACTAAAAGATATGTGAAAATAATCCCTCATTTTCTTTTATGAGTGGTTTTCTTTTTTTCTAACTCCCTACCGGTATGTGAAAATAACATTCAAAGACATAACTGAAAATAACGAAATAATGTATAATAAAAATCAACCAAGATAGAATTCACAAAGTTTAAAGGAAGAACAGACTAACAAATTAAATGTAATTTCACCAAGTTTTATTAGAATTAGATTTAAAATATCATTAGTGCCATCCTGAGATGCCCAGCAAACCCTTTAATAAGCATTTAACCTTCATGTGTAGGAGTTAGTCATTAATTTCAAGCCTCCTCAAGAGTAAAAAAGAAATTCATAGAAATGTCAAGAACCAAGTTTACAGAATCCATATATTTCTTTTCTTTAAAAAATAACATATGGCATGCAATTTGATGTTATGACCTATGCTTATTTATATTAGAAGATAATTCATTTAGCTGTATTTATATTAGAATTGTTAGTGGAAAATCATACAGGCATCTGGCAGTAAAGAGAGATATGGTACAGCTGCTGTGATTTCCTCCAATTCTTAGAGATAGAAATCAGATATATTTATTTTCTGCCATTGTTTCAGTATATTCTTCCTGAAAATTCAACTTGTCTAATTTCAATAGTGCCAAATTGATTTTTTAACCATAATATTCATTCTTTATAAAAAACTGATACAAAATTTGATGCAGAATGGGAATAAAATGTCAGTATTGTTTTTGAAGTACAATTCTCAAAAGCAGTAATATGCTAACTAAAAGAAAGATCAAGTCACAACTTGATGTTTATTTATTTGTCTTTGTATCCAACTCAAGAAAATACAGACACAAAATGTCTAAATTTTCTATAATTTTTGTCTGATTTTATATGTGTTGTCTTAATAGACCATATCTTTTCTTATTTGTTTCATTCTGGTTCAACGTGGCTTAGGATACAAGAAAACCAAAAAGTATTCGGAAATAACCCGCTTCTGAATGCTTTATCCAGAATTTCTCAGAAGCTTTGTGTGTGTTTAGGAGGCAGATACTATATCTCTGTACTCATGACCATTTGACAGCAAGGCCTTTAAAGATACCATCCACTCTATTTTACCACAGCATGCTTTTCTATTCTTTCAAGAGTAACTCAGGATTAATATTCTTTATTTTAATGTTCTTTAATAAATATTCTCTATTTGAATGTTACTAACTTATGTGTGACGTATCTAGGAGATAAAGCTTGGTTTGTTTTTTCATAAATATCTTACTCATTTTTTTTTTCATTCTTTCAGCCACTTGTTAATTAATTTGGAATCCAGAGAGGCCTTAGTATATTTTTTCTTAAAGAAATGTAATTACTTGAATTCGATGAGCTCTTTCTGGAAAATGAGATAATTTCAGCGTTTAGACATAATGAAATATAATGAATCTTCCTTTAAAAGACAGGAAAACGGCTGTCAATTTAGGTCATATTCATGGATAATACAAAGCTATTACTAATATTTCTCTGTTAATGCAAATAGCATAAAATCATCATGATGTCTAGGTTGGCTTGCACTTAACTAACGGCACTTTTATAATTAATATCCCAACATAACTGAAATGAATGCATTCTCAGTTAGGGGAAGGTAAATAGAAAGTAGGAAAAGGGGGGGGTGGCAAAAACAGAAAGCAAGGATACTGGACAGAGAGTATAGCAGGCAATTATTATTATTTTTTTTTTTAAGGAAGAAATTTTCTGAAAATCAATCTAAGGCATTACAGGTAGGGGGTCTCCATCTCTGTGTGAACTGACCAATGCTCCCTGCTGCTTCTGTCAAGAAAAGAGACATTGTGATTTCCAGTGTAATTTCAAATCTTGTGATATAAAGTTGGCAATCTGCCCCTCTAGCATGCTGGAAGATCTCACACATGAATGAAAGGCAATTTCACCTCTGTCATGGGTGATGGTATAAGATGCGCTCATCTCAAGGAAAGATAATACAAAATCTTATCTTACAAAATATTGCAAGATGTTGATTGAATCTTAACCTCCCATTGTTTTATTATGTCATATTTACCATGTTTAACAGACCACCCAGAAAAAAGAATAAATTAGGAAAATCATCAGGAAAGCTGCCAAACTTAATAAAATGAACTGCCAAAAAAAATTTAAAGAGTTGTCACATAATGGGTATATATTGTTTGATTATTTTTTAAGTAGTAGTAGAAGGAAAAGCTAATAATTAGATCCAGATTTATGGAAAGGATATCTTTAGCTGTCAACAGAAAAATTAAGAGTCTAGCAATTAAGTAAGTCACTATTCGGAGACAGTCTTTAAAAATCTATTTTAATAAGGATAAGGATTCGCTGTGTCTATTTGTGAATTTCTTCAGACAACATTGACTGGTATACTTTTGACATACTGATATCCAAATAAGAGGTTATAGACAGATTATTTTAATAATTCAGGTTTCCCCCCTCTCTAAACCTCTTCCATTGAAGTATGCCGGAATGAATCATTTATATTTTAAGGGGTTTACATTTCTTAGAATACAAAAATGTCTTCAAGCTTTTCTTTTAGTGTGTTAACATAGAACGCCATACCTGCAATATGGAAAATGGATGTTTATAAAGGAATCAGTTCTTCAACATATATTTAGCATTGCTTCAGTTAATGCACTCAAGAACTTAATGAGTCACTGGCAACTTCATTTTACAGATGAGAACAGAGTCTCAGAGAATGCAGACTTTTTCAGGCTTAAAGAACAGAAAGATAGAACTTCAGCAAATACTCATAGAGGCTGATCCCAGTGACTTCCTAGGTTAACATTTCCCATCAAACCATGGTAACTCAAAATTTACTGAGGGGTTAAGAATAAAACAGGCTCCAGAATCTTTGTGAAACACTGTGCTAAGGTTAGGTAAAGTTTTATTACTTCAAGTTTTCTAAGCATTTTTTGCACAGTCATGGATATTGTGACTATCTGGAATATATTATACTATGTAGCCCTTTTCTGTTTTTCCTTGGAATATTTTTGTCAGTCTGACATTCTATAAAACACGGTCTAGGTAAGGTTAAATAAACTAGGCAATTCACTGATTCACCTAAATATTTTTTTATTCACCTGAATATTATTGAGTGCTTAATATACGCCAAGTGCTTTGTCAGGCACAACAAAATCAGCTTCATAAGGATAGTTCTGTGTTTCAAAGAAATTACAGTGTAGAATTAAACACTACAAACTCTGCACTATAATAAAGGTACAAATAAATTCAGAGAATTACAGTACCAAAGAAAAGGGGCACCTAATAAATTCGGGTTCAGGAAGGAATTTATGCAGAAGATGATGTTTAAAATGATCTTAAAGAATCGTCAAAATGAAGCTTCTTTTTATAATACATAATTGGCATAACCAATTTATGAATATTATTGTATTTTTCTCTCTGAGAGTGAATATTATGTGTGGGCAATGTCCAAATTTGAACTTGCATTTTTATCCTTTTCTTTTTGTATAAATTAAACTGTGAAATTCATATACACACACTTATATACATACATACTTTAAAAAAAATGAATTTTCTATTCCTCATGGTGATATTGGCCAGTGTTCTACATTGAAGTATAAGTTCTCATTATATTATCTTCAGCTCACTTATTTTAGTTAATTATAAAATTTATAAAATTTTACCATAGTACCTATTTATTGAAATATTTGTCTCTAGAAACTCAACAATAATAAAGCTTTTTAGAAACAAACCCATTAGCCAGAGATATAGTGAATAACTTCTTTTTATTTTAATTTATATTGGAATCCATAATTAATCTCATTAAGATCAACATATGGTGACTATAGTGGAATGAATACATGTAAATACCTCATCTCCTAAAAACAATGAAAATATTGGACAAAACTGTCAAGAACAGATATTACAGATCTCTGGAAATCAACCAGAGACAAACAACAAATTCAGAAGAGTTTATTCATAAGAAAATCTAAACTTCCAGGAAGAATAATGGTGCTCTTGCCTTAGGTTGCTCTACAAGAAATTCTACATGAATTGTCCAGGCTGAAAGGAAAGACACAAGTCAGAAATGTGAAGCCACAGGAAGAAATTAAGGGTACCCATAGATGCAACTACATAGACAAATATGAAAGAAAGTACAAATGTATTTTGTAATTAATTACTTATCTTGATTTGTCAACTGCATAAAACAATAATTATAAAAATGATTTGATTATACTATAATTTATAAAGATGTAATTTGTATGATAGCAGTAGCAAAGAAAGGGGGACCAATGGAACTACATTTGAGCAACTTCTTTTTATTTTTTTTAAGGATTTTATTTGTTTATTTGACAGAGAGAGAGAGAGATCACAAGTAGGCAGAGCAGCAGGCAGAGAGAGAGGGGGAAGCAGGCTTCCTGCTGACCAGAGAGCCTGATGCAGGGCTCGAACCCAGGACCCTGAGATCATGACATGAGCTGAAGGCAGAGGCTTAATCCACTGAGCCACCCAGGCACCCCAAGCAACTTCTTTTTATATTATTGAAATTCAGTTGCTGTTATCAAGCTTTAAGTTACAAGTTAATATGTTAATTGTAATCCCCAGGACAACCATTAAAAATGACAAAATGATTAGTTAAACAACAAAAAATTATGATTATAGACTACAAAGTATCTATTTAACACACAAAAAATGTTATAATGGAAGAATAGTGGTACAAAATGATGGAAGACAGAGAAAACTAAGAGTAAAATGTCATTATCTGTAGTTACATTAATGAGAAAGAATACAACACTCAAATAAAAATGCAAAGGTGAGCAATGTGGATTTTTAAAAAAATGATCCAACTATATGTTCCACAACAGAGAGAATTTAGATTTAAAGAAACAAAGTGTTTAAAAGCAAAAGGAAGGAAAGATATATATCATGCCATCAGAACCTAATAAAGGGATAAAGTCATTAACATTAGATAAAATAAATTTTAAAACAAAACTTTCAGGAGACAAAGGAGGATATATTATAATGATAAAGGATCAATCCATTAGGAAGACATATACTTATAAACACATATACACCTAAAAATGGAGCCTTAAAGTATTTGAAATAAAAGCTGACATAATTAAAAAGTAAGCAATTTAACAATAATATTTAGAGATTTTAACACTCTAGTTACGAAGGTGAAAAAATAGACAAGAGATCCATACAGAAGTAAAAGATCTATAGCACTACAGATCAACTAGTCACAAAGACATCTATGAAATAATCTAAAAAGAGCAGAATATACACTTCTCTCCTATGAATTTGGAACATTATTCAATAAAATTAGAAATCAATTTTAAAAAGAAAATTAGGGAAATTTTAATATACATGGAAATTAACTTACTCCTAAATAACTAATAGGTCAAAGAATAAATCATAAAGAAATTCAGAAAATTTGAGATACAGGAAAGGGATATGAAACACACTAACATGTACTAGATGAAACTAAAGCAGTGCATAAAGGGAAATTTACTGCTACAAATGCATTTATTAAAAAGGAAGAAATATTCTAAATCATTCAGCTATCTGTTCACCTGAACAAACTAGAAAAAAGAAGAGCAAATTAAACTCAAAGCAAGTATACAGCAGGAAGTAATAAAGGTTAGAGAGTAGAATAACAAGGTAAATCAACAAACCTAAAAAGTTGGTTATTTGAAAGGACTAAAAATTTTAACAATTAGCTAGGCTAAAAGAAACAATGAGAAAGAGAAGATTCAAATTGGAAAAAGAAGAGGGGACACCACAACCAACTTTACAGAATTAAAGGTGATTATAAAGAATCTATGGATAACTGTATGCAAACAGGTATATAACATGCATCAAAGAGGAGAGATTCCTAAAAAGACACAAACAAAATTAACTCAAGAATAAACAGAAAATATGAACAGACCTGTAAAAAGTAAATAGATTGAGTTAATAATTTTCATATCTCCTACAAAGAATAGCTAAGGTCCAAATAACTTCAATAGAATAATCAATACCAATCATTCACAAACTCCTCAAATTAAAAAAAGAAAAGCAAACACTTCCTAACTCATTCTGTGGGGCCAGTATTATGCTAATATCACAAGAAAAGGAAACTGGAGAAAAATATCTGTTATGAATATAGATGCAAAAATAGTCAATAAAATGTTAAAAAACTAAAGTAAGCAACCTACATAAAAAGAATATCACTTCATAGCCAAGCAGAAGTATTCCTACCAGTACAAGATAGGTTCAACACTCAACAAATTAGTCAAGGTAATACATCTTATTAATAAATGAAAGGACAAATAAATAAATGATCATTTCAGTAGATGTGAAAAAAAAAGCATTGGACAAAATCTAATACACTTTCATATTAAAACTCTCAATGAACTAGAAATATATGAGGAGTCTTTCAATCTCCCCAAAAAAAAGAATCTACCAAAATTCCATAATTTTTTATCCTTAATGATGAAAAATTGGATATTGGAAAACTATCAGGAAGAAGGCAAAAATATCCACTATCGCCATTCCCATTTTACCATTTCCAGGTTCTAGCCATGGAAATTGGTCAGAAATAAAAGGAATTCAGATTGGAAGTGTAAATTAAAATGAACATTATTTGCAAAGGACATTATATTGCATATAGAAAGTCCTAAAGAATCCACATGCACTCAAAACCTATTAGAATTTATAAATGAGTTCATTATTATTTACAAGATAGAAGTTCAATATGGAAATGTCAACATTTTTACATACTGCAATTAAAAATCAAAAAATGAAATCAAGGAAAAAACTATAATAACATGTATTTGCAGAAATTGGTTCTGAAATTAAAATGGAAGTGCAAGGGACCCAGAATACCCAAAGACATTTTATCATTTTTAAAATATTTTTAATTTTTTTCTAAAGACATTTTAAAATGAAGAAGAATTCTGGAGTACCCATATGTTCCAATTTCAAACTATAATACAAAACCTACAAGAATCAAAACTGGTTTTTGCTGTCTGTCAATGGCATAAAATTGAAACTTCATAAATAAATTCGTACTTTTATGATTAATTAAGTTTTAATAAAGCTTTTTGAGACAATTTGTGTGGTGAAATACTCTTCAACAAATGGTGTTATAATAACTGGGTCCATGTGCAAAAAAAAAAAAAATTCAGACACCTTCTTTACACAATAAACACAAATTCTGATATTAACTCAAAATGGATTGGAGACATAAATGTAAGAATGAAAACAACATAACTATTAGAAGAAACCATAGGAGTAAGTTTTTATGACCTTGAATTGAGCAAGGCCCTCCTAGATAAAACATCAAAAGCATAAGTATCAACAACAATAGAAACAATAGAAACCAAAATTAAAAGCTTTTATGATTCAAAGACACTCAAGAAAGTGAAAGACAATAAGTAATAAAAGAAAACTTTTAGAAATCACATATTTGACAAGGAATTGTATACCTAAAAAATAAAAATAAAAAAATCTTACAACTTTATAATGAAAAAATCAATTAAAATAGAAAAATGACTTGAAAAGATAATTTTCCCAAAAAGATACATATGTGTTCAGTAGATATATACAAAAATGATCAACACTATTAGTCATCAGGGAAATGCAAATAAAAACCACAATGGGAAACTACTCTACACAGACTAGAGTCCTAAAATCAAGAGACAATAACAAATACTGGTAAGAATGCAGAGAATTTAGAACCTCTTAAATTTGGGTGGGATTACATAATAGTGTATCCACTTTGAAAAACAGTTTGGCAGCTTCTCAAACTGTTAAACATAGAGTTAGGTACCATCTGATCCAGAAATTTCACTTCTAAGTATATACCAAAGGGAAACGAAACTGTATGTCTGCATGAAAGCTTGTAGGTGAACATTCATAGTAGCATTATTCATAATAACCAAAGTTAAAAACAATCCAAATGTCCATTATCTGATGAATGAATAAATAAAATATGGCATATCCATACAATGGAATGTTAATTACCAATAAAAATGATGTAGTGTACATGCTACAACATGGATAAATCTTGAAAACGTTGTACTAAGTGGAAGAAGTCAGTCACATAGAACCACATATTGTATTATTCCCTTTATACTGAATGTTCAGAATAAGCAGTCAACAGAAATAGGAAGTCTACTGGTATGTTTAGGTGGAGAGAAAAAGGCAATCACTAATGGGTACAGAGCTTTATGAAAGGCAATAAAATATGCTCCAAAATTTGATAGTGGTGATAGTTGTATAATTCTGTTAATATATTAAAATATATCAAAAGTGTAAATTTTAGGGGTATCTGGCTGGCTTAGTCGGTGGAGTATATGACGATCTCAAGGTTGTAGGTTCAAGCCTCACGTTGGGTGTAGAGATTACTTAAAAATAATTTTTTTCTTTAAAAGTGTAAATTTTATAGTATGTGAATTATATCTCAATAAAGCTGTTATTAAGCTACCCTCCATTCCTCCACACTGAGATATCACTAATTAAAAACTGGAATGGCCATATTTAAAAATAACCCTGACAACAACAGTTTTGGGGAATTTATGGAGAAACTGGAATCCTCAAATACTGGTGGTGGGAATGTAAAAGTTTTAGCCATTTTGAAAACAATTTGGTAGGTACAGTTCCTTAATATGCAGATTTGTCATAAGAGACTGCAATTGCACTGCTAGATTTCTAATCTAGGGGCCATGAATATACATCCACACAAACGAGTTTATGTGTGTTCATAGCATGATGCTATAATAGCAATAACTCAGGAAACAGTAAAGTGGCTATCAACGGTGAGTGTTATGTTGCATAGCTATGCAAAGGCATACTATTTAGCAATAAAAAGGAACAAAATATAGCTACATGGTCTAACATAGATTAAACTCAAAAACCTTTTGCTGAATTAAATAAACCAGGCACAAAAGACTTCTTACATTTATATTGAATTTCCTGGAAAGACTGAATCTATGGAGACAGAAGGAGATTGGTAGTTGCCTGGAGCTGAAGGTGGGAGTAGATACTGAAAATAGACACAAGGGATGAAATGTTCTTAATGTTCTAAATGTTCTAAAACTGGATAATGGTTTTGGTTATATAGCTTTATAAATTTACTAAAGATACTGAATTATATGTTTATGGTATGTAAATTATATTTCAATAAAAGTTTAAAAAAAGCAAATTGTTCATACCATTTTTATCTTTTTAAAATTTAAGCACCTAGTGCACATTATCTTCCAATCTTTTATAATTTCTTTGTCTATTTCATAAATTGCTCCTTCTAGCTCCAAGTCACGTGCACAGAAAATGCTACTGATGTATCAGATTTTCATTATAATGTATGGAACAATTAAAATCACAAAAGTAGGGGCGCCTGGGTGACTCAGTGGGTTAAAGCCTCTGCCTTCAGCTCAGGTCATGATCCCAGGGTCTTGGGATCAGCCCCACATCAGGCTCTCTGCTCAGCAGGAAGCCTGCTTCCTCCCCTCTCTCTCTGCCTGCCTCTCTGCCTACTCGTGATCTCTCTCTGTCAAATAAATAAATAAAATCTTTAAAAGAAATTTAAAAATCACAAAAGTAGCCTCTACTTCTCACAGAACTATAATTAAGAATCTGATCTACAATCGTATCAAAGAAGAAAAAAGTTAACTGGTGCTTTTGTATAATGTACTACCTAAGATTGTTATTCATATGAATAAATGCTTTCTTTGTAATCTGGGTTATTCTAAACCTTATGAAACAGCCTTGAGTTTGTAAAATTAGGCTTAAGTTGAAGATGAAGAAAGTTTGTTACATGAACATTATTACCCATGTAAACTTCAAAGGATTGTTGAAGTCAGTGGGGGAAAACATTCCTTTTTCAACATTTTCACAGAGCGTAAGAAAATAAATCAGAAATATCAATCCTGGTCTATTTTTCACATGTGTTCCCTATTCTTGCCCTTGGAAGGAGGAAAAGTTAACTAATCAGGACTTTAGTGACAGCCTAACATTTATAAGGACTTGTTTTCCTTGTTTGGCATCATTGTGTCAACGTAGCTAATCCAGTTCCAACACTCAACATTCATTTAAATCTGTTGCCAAAAAGGAATCACCACATTTCCCTATCTCACTCTCCAATCCTATTATTTAAGATGCATCCGGGTGAATGCAGGAAACTTTGCCATACATCTGTGTGTATCATCAATTTATTGCCTCTCAGCTCTAAATATATGAATAGAAATATATATGCTTTCCTGTAATTTGCAGAATTACTTTAAGCACAATATTAAGCTTTCTCAGTAGAGGACACTAGAGGGACATTGCAAAAGAAAGGGCAAGCCCTAGTTTTCTGTTGAGTCTCTGGTGTGGAGGTAAGAGCATGAGGATGGAGCTCTGCCCAAGCTTTGAGGCCAGAGAGCATAGTCCCTTGGTGACACAGCTGTCCGATGTGGCCTAGTAATCACTTTCATATGGCCCTCTTGACACAGAAACTGATGCCCCAAAGGCCTCCTACCCACACTGACACCCTAATTCCTTCTCCTGTTCCCCAATTGCTTGCCTGTAGTCCAGAGGTTTCCTTCCAAACATCCACTCCTTTCTGCCTACACCATTAGCAGCTTAGGAACTGCACTTCTCCTGATCTTTGTATGGTTGCTTGCTTCTTGCTCACTGATTTTAGACCAAGTTCTGGCCTAGGCAAATTAGTAAATATATCTGATATCCAGTGGGCAGAACTACAATTTCTCCATTAAAATTTGGATTCCAGCCTTCTGGAATAGGGGGAGGGAGTTTCCCTTTTCAAGTCTGTCCACTCATGGGTCTTCTCCCTCAGCTCTAAAGTACCTAGAGACCCTTGCTTAACTATGTGTGTGGTTTCCATATCTTGATTTCCACATCTAATACAGCTTAATTAGTATAGCTTGTTGTGTACTTGGGAATCTTTTTTTCGTTTTCTCTGCTGCTGAGATTAGCACCACTTATCACTTTTCTAATGTTAAAATATGAGAATATTTAAATTATCGCTTAAATAAAAGTGAGAAGAAATTCTAGGGAAGGGTGTAGAAGAAAATGATGAAAGGTTACCTCGTTGTGGTACAGAGGGATATTTTTCATGGAAACTTTTTTTTTTTTTTGCAGTAAAACATACTTAACATTTTTTACATTAATTATTTTCAAGTATGCGATTCTCGGCATTCAGTGCATTTACAATGTGGTGTAACCATCACTACTATGTATTTCTAGAAATTTTTCATCATCCCAAATAGAAATTCTATATTCATTAAACAATAATTCCCCATTTCCTCTTTCATCCTCTAGTAACTTCTATCCTATTTTCTGTCTCTGTGATTTTGCCTATTCTAGAAACCCAATATAAATAGTTTGAGATAGTATCTGTGATTCTGTGTCTGGTTTATTTCATTTAGCATGTTTTCAGGGTTCTCCCTATTATAATATATATCAGAACTTCATTTCATTTTAGGGCTGAATAATATGCCATTTATACGTGTGTGTGTGTGTGTGTGTGTGTGTGTGTGTGTATGTGTGTGTGTGTGAAATAGTAGTAGTAGTAGCTAAAATCCATTTAAAAAATTTATTTAAGTATTGATGGACTGATGGACATTTGGGTAATTTCCATCCTTTTGGCTGTTTTGAAAAATACTGTTAGGAATACAGGTGTGCAAGTTTGCATTCCTGTTTGTAATTCTTTTGACTATATAAGCAATTAGGAGAAGAAGTGTTTTTATAATACTGTAATTCTGTGTATATTGTTGGGAAGTAGCCAGACTCTTTTCCACAATGGTTGTACTATTTTATACCTGCAATGCATAAGAGTCCTATTTCTTCACATCCTCAACACCTTTATTTTCCAGTTACATCGTTTTTTGTTTTTTGTTATTTTTTAACAATTTTTATTTATTTATTTGACAGACAGATCACAAGTAGGCAGAGAGGCAGGCAGAGAGAGAGGAGGAAGCAGGCTCCCTGCGGAGCAGAGAGCCCAATGTGGGCCTCAATCCCAGGACCCTGGGATCATGACCTGAGCCAAAGGCAGAGGCTTTAACCTACTGAGCTACCCATGCACCCCCAGTTTCATCGTTTAGTAGCTATCCTAATAGAGGTAAAGTAATATCAGTATGATTTTGATTGCATTTCCCTTATTAATGATGTCACTGGAATTTTTAGAAGGATTGCATCATAGCTGTAGATTGTTTTAGATAGTATTGAAACCTTAACATCATTAAGTCTTCCAATCCATGAAAATGTGATGTCTTTAAACATTTAAGTATTGATCATATTTAAATCTTTTAGTTATGATGTTTAAAATTTCTATTAGCAATGTCTTAAAGTTTTCAATCTATAAGAGTTTTAACTCCTTTTCAATACCCCAAGATGAGGAAACAAAAATCAGGTGTTTACACTCCCTCAGGGAATTTCCAGACTAAACAAAAAGCACAACCATAAATTGTTGGAGGACAAGTCCTTATGCCCACCCTGGCACTAGCCACCTGCTGCAGAACTATGGGCTTCTATCATCACAGGAGGCTAAGGAATGGGTTATGATAGCTGGTTTATGAACACCAGTCTCTTACCAAAGGATATCAGTCTTCCTTTCATTAAGTACTTCCCTGATTATTATAAGTGTCCAACCAGGTTCTAGCGTTCCACGGTCGTTGTTCTCAATTGATCCAACTAAATGGTTGCTTCAAAAATAAATAAATAAATAAATATTTATAAAAAGATGTCAGAATAGTGCTTCAGTGAGTGGAGTCCAAACTTTAGATCTTCCTATTCTGTCATCTTCTTATCTGTTGGCATTTCCTTTTTTTTTTTTTTTTTTTAATGCTTCCAGTTGGTTAGAACCTGGAGTGAAGGGCTTTTGAGCACAAGTGTGGTTAATTTGTGTTTTATTTTCTCATTAAAAATAATCTCATTGGGGCCCCTGGGTGGCTCAGTAAGTTGAAGCCTCTGCCTTTGGCTCTGTATATGGTCCCGGGGTTTTGGGATCTAGTCCCATGTTGAGCTCTCTGCTTCGCAGGGGGCCTGCCTCCCCCTCTCTCTCTGCCTGCCTCTCTGCCTGCTTGTGATCTCTCTCTCTGTAAAATAAATAAATAAAATCTTTTAAAAAAAAGAATAATCTCAATAAGGACTTCACCTAGTATCTGAACCACGAAATCAGATAAAGTCAATGTAATTAAGGACTTCAGTATTGGCTGTGCACAGTACAACTCTAGAAGGTGTTCTTTATGTCATAGTCATTGAGACGATCTAGGATACTCATCACATAATTTTTTTTCAGCAGATAGCTACAAAATATCTTGAGGAATAACTGTTTTTCTTTCCTTAAATTGTGTGGAATAAGCAAGATGCTGCCCAATGGAAAAGGTTCTGCCTAATGATTTTATTAGTCAGTGACAGGCAATGGCTGGACAACTTTCCCAAACTGGGTTTCTTTTCCCTGTGAGCAATTGTATCTCAGACTAGACATGGAAAAGTGGTAGTAAAAACTGCCGTTAGTCTACAGATTTATAAGACCTATCTGCCAATATGTCTAGGAGTTTCATCACAGATTATGATCAATTTTATCACTGAACACATAAAGACAATGAGAGAAGAGACCATCCTTTAAGAATACATAGCATTAAAAAAAAGAATGCATAGCATTTCAGGTGTTTGGAAAAGAAGTAAATCTTTAGGGTTTTATTAGAAATGCGAAGAGTAAGGAGGTTATTGAAAAGATATGAGTCTGAATGACTGTGAGAATCAAGTTTGTTCTATGATTCAAAAAGGAATATGCATTTCAAGAAGATTTTTTTTTCTTGAATTCAGGATGAAAACAGTAGTGAAAAGGGGAAATAGAAATTAAGCAAACAAACTGATTGTGTTAGAAAAAGAAAGGATTCTCCTTAGGGGAAAGGTAAAAATCTCAAACATCAGTTTAGACAAATATAAAAGGGAAAAAAATACCTTTTACGGCATTTTTGATGGGTCTCATGAAGACGGAAATTTTTTTTTTTTTTCAAATTGGTAAATGAAGATGACTGGAGCCTAAAAGAGATTAACAAAAAAGCAAGAAGGACGAATCTCACAGGGTCAGTGGGAATATATTGCTGCAAAATTATTTGTAGGTATCCCTTTAACATATCAGAGAGAAATATGATAAATATTTTTAGGAAACAATGATTATGCGTTGGAAAACCATACTGAATAAACATAAATGGAAATAGAACCCTAGTATGGTCTGGATACAAGCATTATTTTAAAAACAGGCTGATGCAGTATCTTTAAGATGTTATGAAATCATACCCATGAATTTATGTAATTAGATTTCAAAAGGAAACCATAGAGAAGTTTCCACACACAAAGCAAATCACAAATTGAAGAAATTGAGTTTACATTTTGGAAATGTGAAAAGTAGAATCATTCTACACAGATAAATGATGATTGAAAGAATGTGTCTTAAAATGGATGATTTGGGTAGATGAAGAAATTATTATATTCATAAAGATTTACTAATGAAGACTAAACATGACCATATTTGGAGAATTATTTTAGGAAAGAAAAGGGATTGATACACTTTGTACTTGCAAACATTTGAAGTAGGAGAGAGGTGAGACTGTGTTAAGGTAAAATTATCTTTACTTTCTTTCTTCCTTTCTATCCATCTATCCATCCAAAACGGAGTCTCATATCAAGCAGAAGCCTGTGTTAAGCAATGACCCAAGTAGTTAGATGTACTGAAGCTCTGAGATATTGCCTGGACCAGCAACAACTGACACCCCAGAACTGATAACAAGCAGAACCAGAGGTCAGCAGGGCCCAAAGACAAATTAAATTCCTTAAAAAGTGCAGGATTTTTATAGCAAACTGTCAGACTCTTTAGACCTGACACCCTATGTCTGAACACTTAAAAAAGGCAACTGCTATGGAAGGTCTGCCCAAATGATCTCTGAACAGAATCAAGATCCTTCACGGCTTGAACATCAGGAGCAGTAAGTGCTGAGAACTGAGCTGGACCGGACAGAGACCTTATCTCAACTGCGCACCCACAGACTGACTTCATGTTTGGTTTGTGAACTTCCTGAACTCTTGTGTTATTTTGCTTGTTGCGGGGTTTGTCTTCTGTCCTGCTCTGTGTGCTGTGTAAGAAGCCAAGTTTAATCATATGGTGAATGTCATTGAGTTTGGAATCCTGAACCAGCTTTATAACTGTGATTAACTTTGCTTTATGATTGAGTAAAGTTGACATTATGGGAAGACACAACTTGTGTGCACCTTCATGGCCTGCTCATGACTCTGTCTGTCTATCTATCTATCTATCTATCTATCTATCTATCCATCCATCCATCCATCTATAATCTATCTATACAACTGGGTATACCTGAGAGGAGAAAAAAAACTAGAGCAGATCAGATTGGAAAAAGGAATACTGCTAGTACACCCCATTGATCAGGGAAAAAAAAAAAAAAAAGATTCTGAAGAAATGGACATTTCTGTTATATTCCAAGTATTAGAAAATTCAAAATTTGGAAAAAGACTACATTTGGAGGAATGCCACTTGAAAGAAAACACATTGATCCCCACTAGGTCCCTGAATATAACCAGCAATAGTTGCTTCAGTTCAAGAATATCTGGAATGTCCTTACACAACTGAATTAAACTTAGAGGCAAGGGCAAAACCATCACAAGGTTAGGGTTAAAAAAATATACATGGAATTACAATCAGAAGCAGCAGCAGCCACTGTGATATAAAAGTTAAATACTTTGGGACATTTCTAAGAGTAGAAAAAATAGATAGAATAATAATAGAATGAGATATTAAAGGGGAAAAATAAGGAAATGAATGATACTTGAGCTATTGTCTTTATAGATACAGTTTCCCTGTTCAAATAAAAGGATAAAAGCTGTCCATCAACAGATGAATGGATCAAGAAGATGTGGTATATATACACAATGGAATACTATGCAGCCATCAAAAGAAATGAAATCTTGCCATTTGCGACAACATGGATGGAACTAGAGCGTATCATGCTTAGCGAAATAAGTCAAGCGGAGAAAGACAACTATCATATGATCTCCCTGATATGAGCAAGTGGTGATGCAACATGGGGGCTTAAGGGGGTAGGAGAAGAATAAATGAAACAAGATGGGATTGGGAAGGAGACAAACCATAAGTGACTCTTAATCTCACAAAACAAACTGAGGGTTGCTGGGGAGAGGGGTTTGGGAGAAGGGGGTGGGATTATGGACATTGGGGAGGGTATGTGCTTTGGTGAGTGCTGTGAAGTGTGTAAACCTGGTGATTCACAGACCTGTACCCCTGGGGATAAAAACATATGTTTATAAAAAATAAAAAATTAAAAAAAAAAAGGATAAAAGCTGTTTTAGACAAGGGTTTCTACTCAATTCAGGATCAGTTTGCTAAAAAAACAGTTTTAAAAAAGAATACTGGTATCAAATGTGCTGAAATATTCTAGTATATTAACTGAGGAAGGAAGAGAATTTTAGCAATGCCTACTTAACACGGTGACATAATTGTACATTTAAAAAGTAGTCTCAGATGCTAATGACTCATACAAGAATCTGTATGTGTACTGAATGTAAAAATGTATTTCAAATGCTATTCTTTCAGAACATCTATGCCCAGAGGATACTGTTCCTTAGCTTCAGGCACTGGAGTGTATGCTTAAGTCCCTTTGTAGGGGACTTTATTACATTAAGTTTTAAAATGTTCCAAACACTTGACACAACTGACCTTCTGAGCCTTCTGCCATTCTTCTTAAAACCAGTTAGACTACAGACTTTGCTTGCATCATAACATGACTAGTCAGCTCATCTTTTCAGAATATAATTTTTTTGGTTCTGAAACTACAGCCATTTGACTGGAAGAAAATAGGGAACTAGAGAAACCTAGGTGAGATTCAATTTAATGTTGGAGGCGGTTCACTGGAATAAGCCGAAGGTACAACTGCTTCTATAAATAAATACATAAATACACACACATACGTACATACACAAATTTATATATACATACATAAGTAAGCAAATAAATGTCTTAGAAATGAGCTGATATCACTAGACCTGACCAGATTAAGAAACTGAAGAAAAATGATAAACATTATTCATTTCAAACCTTAATTTTTAAGGGGGAGAAGGAATATTTTATACTTAAATTATTTCTGTAACTTAAAATAATTGGGGAATTCATATTCCTCAACTTTGAGAATTATTTTATTACTTGTGTCATATTTAGGATATTATTATACTATCATTTGTTATATAATCACTATGGATGAGTTGGTGAATAACATGGCTGCTATTACATGAGGTGAGAGAGAGAAGGCAAGGTAAAATTGTGGTGTATGACTCAATTCAGCTTTCTGGAGACAACAGCTGAGTAGTCCTACAGGGGTTCTGAAAGATAAATAAGAGATTGTGGTAGATATAGGGAAAGCAGCCCCATAAAGGTAGGGCAGGGCTCTTGGTAGGTTATTATCTCCCTTGAATGGGCACACATCCTGTGTCAGGTTGATCTCAGGTTTGGGTTAAGCCCAGTGTACTGAAAATAATGAGCTAGGGTAAGGTTCACAGAGAATTTTTATTCACCTTACCAATCATTTCCTTAACAAGTACTCATTCCCTTGCCCAGTCCTCTGGAGGGGTATGGAATTAAATAGTATTTGATTGGGGCACCTGGGTGGCTCAGTCAGTTAAGCGAGGACTCTTGACTTAGCTCAGGTCCTGGCCTCAGGGTCAGGAGACAGAGGCAGGCATGTGGTTCCTTGCTAGGCCTGGAGCCTACCTAAGATTCTCTTTCCCTCTCCCTTGGCCCCTCCCACTGCTCATGCCCTCACTTTTCTCTCTTTCTTTTAAAAACAGAAAGATAACATTTGAATAAAAATGTGTATTTCTTCTCAATTCATGTAAAAACACATGAAGAAAGGCACATCCCACCTAAGTGGTGCTATCAGTGAGAGTCCAAATCAAATCCACTGAGCCATGCATGGCATCTGGTTTTTGCATTAAAATCAGGCAATTATGATCAAATTCTAATTTCTTTTTCTTTTCTTAAACCATTACTCCCAAAGCAGAGTTTTTAATCCCTTCTAATTTTGGTTATCTTTGTGGTAAGAACCCCTCTGAATACTCCCCCTCTCCCCACTGTGAAGAAGGAAACCATTCTCAAAATGTTTTGTCTGTAACTAGGTAACTTCAAATCAAGAGAGAGGAGTTTTACTTGCATTTTCCAAGCTTAATTTACCAATAACACAACACACACACACACATGCACACACACAAACATCCTTTATCTGAATCTATTAGTGAATTTTCATTAGTTCAGATGAGAGAAATTGTGAATCTTTGACATCATCTAACTATCAGGTGTTGGCTATACTAAAAACAAAAATGTATTAAAATGCGTTCTATTAAATTGAATACAGTTCATATGAAATTGTTAAAGTAAAAATTAAATTACCCAAATAATATTAATTTTTGACTACTACAAATTAAAATATCATTTTTAAATAAATTCTCAAAAATAATATATGTCATAAGGAAATATATCCAATAACATTCTTACAATAAGGATATATAATATGCACCAAACTTGAAGATTAACAGTGAGACAGAAACTCTGCACAATCCATTGACTCCTCTTTAACACATTTTCTCATAAAATTATAATTCCTTTCTCAACAAATTATGCTTTGATCTTGCTTTTCTGTTAGTTTATGGTTATTACCTATGATTTCTAGTGGGCTACAATTTGAGCATACAAATATCTCCCCTAAATGTGAACGTTTAAAAAAAATTTTTTTCAGAATAAGGCAAAACTCATTATAGAATAAAATAAATTTCATATAGTTAAGAAAGACTTACTGGTATATGGGTCATCTTTAATGAAAAGGGGAAAAATATCTCTAAACAAACCACAGATTTATGTAAAATACAACTTTAGTGAGACAAAGCAATGCTTTATTTCCTAATTGCTACTGCTACTATGAGTCTATATCATTTGCAGTAACTTCTAAAGCTTCCTATATAGAAAAATACACAAGATCTCCATGTTTACTATCTAAAAAATAAAAAAAATTAAAATTAAAATACAAACCATTCTCAATCTCACCGCCTAGAGCTGTTACTATAATTAACATTTTATATACATTTGAGATGGGTTTTATGTCTTGTTTTGTTTCTGTTATTTTTTTTTCAAGTATAATCAACATGGGTGTTATGTTAGTTCAGGTGTACAATAGAATGATTTAACAATTCTATATATTTCTCAGTGCTCATCAAGATAGGTGTACTCTTACTCTTTCATATCTGTTTTACCCATCCTCCTACTTACTTCCCCTCTGGCAACCATCAGTTTATTCTCTATATTTAAGAGTCTGTTTTTCACGTCCTTTTTTCTTTGCTCATTTCTTTTTTAAGTTCTACATAGATGGCCAAAAAACACCTGAAGAGATGCTCAACATCACTAATCGTCAGGAAAATGAAAAATTAAAACCACAATGAGACATCATTTTACACCTGTTAGAATATCTAAATGCAAAAACATAAGAAGTAAATATTGGTGGGGAAGTGGAGTAAAAGAAACTCCCCATGCAATGTCGGAGAGAATGCAAATTGGTGCAGCCATTATAGGAAACAGTATGGATGTTCCTCAAAAAAAAAAAAAAATAAAAATAAAATAAAAATAGAATTACCATATGATCCAGTAATTCTACTGGATATTTACCCAAAGAAAATGAAAACTCTAATTCTAAAAGATATATACACGCCTATGTTTATTGCAATGTTATTTACAATAGCCAAGATATAAAAGTGACCGAACTGTCAATTGATAGATAATTAGATAAAAATGTGATACACACGCGCACACACACGAACAAATATTAGTCATAAAAATGAAATCTTTCATTTATAATAGAATGGATTGACATACAGGGCATAATGCTAAGTGAATTAATCAGAAACATATAAATACTATACTATTTCACTCAACTGTGGAGATGGTTTGATGTTTTGTTCTGTTTTTTGAGTCTTGAGATCTAGGTAAGCCATCTTTGGACCTGTTAATGTCTGTGAGCTACTCTGAAACACTGTTGTAATTCCCATGATTACCTTTGTCTTGATTCCACACACCACATAATACTTCGTTACAAAATTTCATTTCTATTCTGTAATCCACCAATCCATATTTGAAAGTCAGGCCTCCACACAAAAAAATAATTCATTAAGAAAATTTTGAAGTCAGTAGATCTCTCCAAGAATTTGTGCATGCTGCAGAGAGAGAGGAGTTGTAGAACAGGTAGCTAAAGCTATTTTATATCTTAGCAATGCAAATTAATGTAATGTCAATATTATATACTTGCTTTTATTAAGGTTCTTTGGGAGACAAAGAATAGTACCAGGCATTTAATAAATGCTAGTTTCATGTTTTAATATTTACTTTGGTCATGTCAAACCTGGGGATTCTCAAACGTGCCTCTTTCCAGGGGATCCCCTCTACCCTAGCCTTAGTGTCTGTCCCATGTTAGGTTTCCAAATGTTTATCTGAATTCAATATAATTTTTTTACCACCCAAAATAAAGACTCTACATTGTGAAGAATTTGGCTCCCCTTTTTTATCCTCTTTATTTTTTGTCAATTACAAGTCCTCCATATTTCCTTCCTCTGGAGTATTAGATTCATCTGAAGATCTTTCTCTGTTTTCTTGATTAATACAAACTTCTGTTTCAGCTGTTAAAACTCTTTACACTCATTATTGTGCAATATACATAAGAACAGGATCTTTATTATATCTTTTTTTTCTTTACTATATTTTATTTGTAATCTAACTTTTTTTTAAAATTTAACCATATTGCTGAATCTTTTCTAACAAGTGTATTTCTATAAAAGCACAGGACTTACAGCTCAGTGGGTTAAGGCCTCTGCCTTTACTGGGGTCACGGTCCGGGGGTCCTGGATCAAGCCTCTCATCAGGCTCTCTGCTCAGCGGGGAGCCTGCTTCCTCCTCTCTCTCTACCTGCCTCTCTGCCTGCTTGTGATCTCTGTCTGTCAAATAAATAAATAAAATCTTTTTTTTAATGTTTTATTTTGACATCACTAAGAGTTTTATAAAGATAAGAACACATTCACCCAAGTGTGTGCTTCATACCTTTACCTAAAAGTTATACAGTTGTTTTAAATTGTATTTATTATCATCAAACAAGTATGTGAAAATGTTTTCAGGCTATCACATCTAAAACCAGTCTTTAGTATTGGCTTTGACTATCACAGGACTGTATGAAGACCCCCCCTTTTTTTTTTTCATGTTTCCCCCTTTAACACATATACAAAGAGGCTTATATGGAACTGACATACCTTTCATATATTCATTAATTACAAACAAGTTGTCTGCATGAAGGGCATTGAAGAAAAAACAAACAAACAAAAAACACTTCAAAACCACAATGAGATGCCACCTCACACCAGTCAGAATGGCTAAAACTAAAAAGTCAGGAAACAACAAATGCTGGCAAATATTTGGAGAATGGGGAACTGTCTTACAATACAGGTGGGAATGCAAGCTGGTGCAGCCATTCTGGAAAACAGTATGAAGGGTCTACAAAAAGTTAAAAATAGAGCCACCCTACCACCCAGAAATTGCACTGCTAGGTATTTACCCAAAGGATACAAACATAGTGATCCAAAGGGGCACAAGCACCCCAATGTTTACAGCAGCAATGTCCACAATAGCCAAACTATGGAAAGGACCTAGATTTCCGGGACGCCTGGGTGGCTCAGTGGGTTAAAGCCTCTGCCTTTGGTTCAGGTCATGATCCCAGCATCCTGGGATCGAGCCCCACATCGGGGTCTCTGCTCCACGGGGAGCCTGATTCCTCCTCTGTCTCTCTCTGCCTGCCACTTGTGATTTCTCTCTCTCTGTCAAATAAATAAAATCTTAAAAAAAAAAAAGAACCTAGATTTCCATCAATAGATGAATGGATAAAGAAAAGGTGGTGTATATATACACTGGAATATTACTCAGCCATCAAAAATGAAATCTTACCATTTGAATGATGTGGGTGGAAATAAAAGGTAGCATGCTTAGCATACTAAGCAAAGTAAATCAATCAAAAGACATTATCTGAGTTCTCTCATATGTGGAATTTAAGAGACAAAACAGAATCATAGGGGAAGAGAGGGAAAAATAAGATGAAATTAGAGAGGGAGACAAACCATGAGAGACTCTTAACTATAGGGAAAAAACTGAGGGTTGCTAGAGGGCAGGTAATTGGGGGGATGGAGTAACTGGAATGGGCATTAGGGATGGTACCTGATATAATGAGCAGTGAGTGTTATACTCAACTGATGAATCCCTGAACCCTGCCTTTGAAATGAATAATACATCATATATTAATTAATTAAATTTAAAGGAAATGAAATGTAAAAATAAATAAATAAATAAATAAATAAATAAATAAATAAATAATAAAACGCTTCATTTAGGTTTAGTTCCTTCTGCTTTATTCTTTACCAAAACTGTCATTACTTGGAGAAGGGAACAATAACTGCCGTGTAAATCTATTTCCTGTGACAAAATCATGCAATTTGAAGTATGACAATTTTCAGACCCAATGGTTATTTCCCTCAGCTTAGATACTCATCACTGTCCCCAAGCTGATAAGAGGGTGATCTCTGCTCTTAGAAGGCCTGATTAACAAAGATAATAATTATACCTAAAAAACTTCAGGCTTATTGGATATAATTTTGCTTGATTTAAACTTTCTTTGGTTCAGAAAATTCCAAAAAATCCATTTTATTCCTAAATCAGTTAGGAATACAACTAATATGAGTTTACTGTCATTATCTTTTAGTATTTTTCATGATTTCTATTTGGATAACAGCTCCTTATTAACAAGCCCTTATTTACTTTTATGTTGTTCAGCTTTGGTGAGTGCCATAAACAAGTCAAGCATGCTCTATATTTACATCATAGAATATTAAGCAAAATGTTTGATTAAATTACTAATACTTCCATACACTATCTAACCACATGGAGGAATATAAACCCTTAACAGGTGAAGGTAAGTAAGTAAAAACATTTTCTCTCTCTTGAATCACTGAAACAGTAACATTCAGTTCAAATTGATTGTTTTGGCAAAAAGGTAAGATGAAAAAATACCTACTAGGATCAGAATGTCTCAAGTGAATAGAGCAGGTTGACTGTATCAAACTGGTGTTTGGAAAAGTTTTTTTTTTTTTTTAATTAAATTGCAATGTTTCATGTAAGCTCATTTAGTGTTTCAAAATATATGAATGGAAAGACCTTTTTATAATCACTGATAATAAGTTTATCAGGTAGGATAGGTTACGTCATACTGTAATATCAGAAACAATCCTAATATCTCTGTGGTTCAACATAAGAAATATTTCTCATTCACATTACATATCTACCATAGATCGATTTTGTTCCTCCTGTTTTTGTCTTTACTCTAGGACTGCAGGTGATGGTAAGACATTATCAGGAAGACGATTATGACTGGAAGAAGGAAAAGAGTTCTGGGAGATCTTGCAAAGACAGTTAAATACCCCAGACTAAAAGCAATACATACCACCTCTGGGATCACTGACTGACCACAAGTATTCACAAGGCCTCATTCAACCACAAGGGGACAAGAAAGTAACTCAGTCTACTGTCTGAAAGGGGGATAACCAGAACTAACGGGAAGGTTAAGTGGATAATTCATTAATGTTAAATTACATCTGTAACCACAGGGATGCTGAGAATGGCTTCATAAATGTTTAGAAGAATTGGTTTGGCATATCTCTTTTCAACAACTTCTTTCATGGTATCAGTTTGGACACTTGGATGTTTACACCATAGATACCAGCAAAAGCTACAAATTAGGGGTCCCCCCCACCCACCCAGAGCCAATAATGTAAACATTTACAGTATATCAGTGAGTATAACTTTATGAAGACAAACAAACAAACAAAATGTTAAAAAGGCTACTGAAAACAAAGAAATTATTATATACTCATCTCATGACAATTTCAAAGCTATCTATACCCTGTCCCCTATACTTGTAGAAAGTTACTTGTCAATATGAAAATAATCTAACTGAAAATGCATTAGTCTTTGCTAAGTTATTTCATGAGATAGGATCCTTAGACAAGATGCCCCGATCTTCTCCTTAGTTAAAAATAGCCAAAAATAGCCAGTTTCATCTTTCTTACAAATATTGATACCTTGATGAAACTACACATTTTTAACCTCTGTGATATTGCAGACTAGAGCTGCGTATGCTAGCAAAAGCCTTCCAGTGCCAGAGAGAACTTATTTTCAGAGCTGAGTTAGTATTATCTGTAGCATCTTACAAATTGCATTAGAATCTGGTAAGTCACAGACAAATTTTTTATTTAATTTCTTAGTTTTAACTATATTCAACTACTTCAAAGTTATTTTCCCTATAAATTTTCTTCATTAAGTTAAAACAAATGTGTGTGTGTGTATATATATATTTGTAATTTTCTGCTCCTGACATTTTATTTTTATTAAATATTCTCTGGTCAAAGAAAATTTAGACCAGACAAGTTAAGCAGGAATGGAAGACTTTTAAAACTACCACCATGGGGTAGAAAAAATGAAATCAATTTTACAGAAATAAAATGTTGATGGGTTTTTTAGTGCTGTTGTAAGACAGTGAAAAAGTACTAGAGGATGTTGAATGGGAAGAGGGAAATTGGCCAATGCAATTGGGCCACCTGTGTTTGCCACTTGGTACTTACCAGGTTAGGTTTCTACTATTCCTCAGAGACAGACAGAAATGATGTGATTACAACAAAAAAGATGGCTCCCAAGTCCTTGAGAAAGACCTTCCTGGGTTGTTAAACACTCAAGAGATTGAGAGAATGTTTACATATCAAAGGGGCTGAGAAAGAATTCATGATTACAAGTTTTCTAAAGTAAATGCTCTAAGAAAAGGGAGGTCAGGGGCTTAAAGTCAAAGAGACAATTGTATTAAGTTTAGTCAAGCAAAGGGTACTTTTAAATCTTCATGGTCATTCTTAGTAATTTAAAACGATGTAGCCAATGAGTGCAGTGTTAATAGTCTCATAAAATTTCATTTAATTATATTTTGCATAAGCTACCACTCCATCACTTCTCCATATTAATTTGTCATTCTCATGTATAAGATCATATTTGCAAGATGGTTCAGTAGGAAGGAAAGAAAATATTGCAGCACGAGAAAACATTAGAATTAATTATCTCCCAAGAATCACATCTCTAAACAAAGTAGTACTTGGTTTTGATGTTTCTGCAAACTAAATATCTGTGTCTTCTCAAAACTTGTATGTTGAAATCCTAATACCCACTGTAGTAATATTTAGAAGTGATGGGGCCTTTGAGAGGGGATTAGGTAATTAGGGTAGAGCTCTAATAAATGGGTTCAGTGCCCTTATAAAAGAGAGTCCAGAGAATCCCTTGACCTTTCCACCATGCAAGGACAACAGCAAAAAGATGGCTGTTCTCTAAAAAATGGCAGGTTCTCACCAGACACTGAATTGGCTGGCACCTTGATCTAGGTTTTCCAGCCTTCAGAACTATCAGAAATAAATTTCGGTTCTTCATAAGGAACCTGGTCTGTAGTCTTTATTTATATCGGCTTGAATGGACTGAGACAGAAACTGGTACTGAGAGATAGGGTGTTGCTGTAACACAAATACCTAAAAAAATGAAAGTTGCTTGACTGGAGGAGTTTTGACATGCATGCTAGAAAAAGCTTACATTGCTGTGAATGGATATTAAAAGATGATTTTGATGAGAACTTAGAAAGAAAAGACAAGAGAGAGCTTTGAACTTCTTAGAGAATATCTAGGTAATTTTCAACAGTCTAAGAATATGAGTGGTAAAGATCATTCTTATGAGGTCTCAGAGATGAGGAACAATGATATTATAGATAGATTAGATATAGATGATAGATACAGATAGATACAGATATAGATATAGATACGGATATAGATATAAAATGGCAAAGAACTTGACTCAATTGTGTTGTGTTCTAATGTTTTGTGGAAGACAGAACTTGTGAGCAGTGAAATTTGATACTTAGCTAAAGCCATTTCTAAGCAAAGTGTTGAAGGTGTGGACTGACTTTCCCTGACTATAATACAATGCAGACAAACAAACAAAAAAACCAAAACACAGCAGTGATTTACAGATGGAATTGTTAATCAAAAAGGAAGAATGTAAAGATTTGGAAAACTCTCAGCTTATCTATGTTACAAAAAACAAACAAAAACAAAAAACAAAAAAACCACTAAGGATAATAATCCTTATTATCCAAGGATCCTTTGATGAGATTAGTATGGATCCCCTATTTCAACAGAAACCAGAACCCATATCTCTCTAAGATGACAGAAGAATGGCCCTGAAAGTCACCAAAGTTACCACTCATCACAGGCCCAGAGTGCAAGCACCAAGGAAGCAAAGTGATTTCACATGATGAGGAGGGTGCTGTCAGTGCCTATGGAATCTCAGTGAGCTTGACCTGGCACTGCCTCACATCACATGCTCCCTAGCCTATGGTTCTATGTTTTGCCACTCCAAGGTGAGGATCCTGCAGGCCCTGGTGTAGCACAGGTCACCGTGCAAGCAGTAAACACTATCTGTTTCAGTATGGCACTATTCCTCCACTAAGCAAAGTACATGAGCCCTGTGGGCATGGCTGCCTCCACACTGGTTTAAGGACAGAGCTCCCTGGAACCATAGATGTGCAACTCTGGCACAGACCTGCTAACAAAACCACTTCAGAGAACTATCATGTGGAGAGGACCCAGGAATAGAGCCACTGTGGGGGCAGAGCCACCTAAAACTATGGGTCAGGGCTTCACAGATTGTTGTGGGATCTGGACTGCCACAGAGTGTGTCCTGAAGGTGGAACCTCTGTCCCAGTAGGCTTGGAAGGCAGAGCATCAAGACAAAGAGAAATTCTTGAGCCTTGAAGTTAACTGTTATTTGCTCCATTAGGTTTTAAACTTAGAGGGAACTGTCACCCCTTTTTCTTTTCTATTTCTCTTTTCGACTGGGAATGTCTAGCCTAGGTCTGTCACATCATTGTATTTGGAAACCACATTACTTGTTTGGGTGCACAGGCTCACATATGGAAAGCAATTTCCTTTACAATGAATTATGCCTTGAATCTCAACTATATCTAATTTAGATGACATTTAGATCAGACTTTGGACTTAGATTTTAAAGTTGATACTGGAATGAGGGACGTCTGGGTGGCTCAGTCAGTTAAATGTCTGCTTTCAGTTCAGATCATCTTTCCAGGGTCCTGGGATCCAGCTTCTTTCTCTGCCTGTGCTCCCCCTGCTCATGTTGTCTCTTTCTCTCTCATTCACTGCTCTCTCTCTCTCTCTCTCTCTCTGACAAATAAATAAATAAATAATCTTTTAAATAAATAAATAAATAAATAAATTGGGATGAAATCAAGATATTTTACACACAAGAAGTACATTAATTTGGAGGACCAGGGGTGGGATATTATAGATTAAATGTTTGTGTCACTGCAAAATTCATATATTGAAATTCTAATACCCAACATGATATGGTATTTGCAGGTGGGGCCTTTGGGAAGTGAATAGGTCATGAGGATGGGGTTCTCATCAATGGGATTATGACTTTTATATAAAAGAAAGTTCAGAGAACTTCTTTGTCCCTTCAGTCAAATGAGAGTATAGTGAACCAGGCTATGAACCAGGAAGCAAACTCTCACCAGACCAAATCTGCTGAATAATTGATCTTGGACTTTCCAGACTCCAGAATTGTGAGACATAAACTTCTATTGTTCAAAAGTCACCAAATCTCTGATAATCTGTTATAGCAGCCCAAATGGTCTAAGACAGATGCTGAGATATGCCTTTACCATGATTATATGTCATGAGTTAGTTACTAAAACTAGTTAATGGCACCTATGTTGTACAATATTTACTTTAAAATATAAATCAGAAAAAGTAGAAAAGTTGAGTTGAAAGTTGAGTTGAAAACTTATTTGGAGGTTAAAATGGTTGACAATAGCCAAGGAGCCCTTGAAGAACAGGTGCTGACAAGGACAATGACATATGAACAGAAACAGTACCATGCAAACATGGTCAGCGGTGGCACTAGAAATCACTGATAAAAGGTAGACTTCTAAATAAAAAGCTTCTTAAAATACTGGATATATCCATTTTGAAAAGAATTAGATTGTGTCCCTACCTTACACCATATATAATAACCAGTTCCTTGCACATCAGAGTTCTAACGTGGAGGGCAAAGTTATGAATATTTTAGAGAATATAAAGAATATCTTCACAATTTCAGGGTAATAAATGATTTCTTAAAGCAAACTTAATTACTAACTACAAAAGCTTAAAGTATTCAAGAGCACTACAAAATCATTCTTCTATAAAGGCAATGTAGAAAACCCTGTAAGCAAATGTTTGCAATATACATAACCAACAAAAAACTGATAATTAAAATATATTGAAAACTCCTACTCTTAATTAGAAAAAAGAGAGAGAACACATTTAAAAATAGGCAGAAGCCTTAAATGACCACTTCACAAAAGAAGAAATCCAATTAGATTATTAACAAATGAAAAGATGTCAACCAGTTAGCAAAAGTTCAAATTAAAATCACAAAGTAAATCTATTTCACACATATCTAATGCGAAAAAAATTTAAATTGTAATTTTGCGGCAATGTAGAACAAGGAGAACACTCATACACTATTGAAAGTATAAAATGCTATTGCTATTTTGGAAAATGTTTGAAGTCATCTAATAAATTTGCCTTCTCACATATCTAACAACCTATCAATTTCAGTCATACCTTAGGCAAATTCTTACACATTTGCACTAGGATATTTGTACAAAAACATGTATAACTGCATCATTTTTTTTTAAAGATTTTATTGATTATTTTGTGAGAGAGAGAGCACACACATATGCACCCAGGAAGGAGGGACAGAAAGACAAGCAGACTCTTCACTGAACAGGGAGTCCGATGCAGGGCTCCATCCTAGGACTCTGAGATCATTACTTGAACTGAAGTCATATGTTTAACTAACTGAGCCACCCAGGGAACCCTATAACTGCATTATTTATTATAGGAGAAGCAGGAGACAATTTATCTCCAGCAATAGCAGAATGCACAAACATGCTATTTTATACTATGAAATAATCAGACGGTGTATATCAAAATTATTAATAGTACAGTACTTAGAGCCAGATTACATAGATTTATATTAGAGCTCCATCAATAATGAACTCAGATTGATTATATTTAATAATAATATCTAAAGATAATGAGTGATATCATTGTTAAAACAATAAAACTGAATGAAAGACAGTTATGTAATAGCATAAATAGCTCTAACAAATACAATGTGGCGAAGGAAAAGACAAACATTGTATATGGTATAATTCCATTTGTATAAACTTCAAAGACAGAAAAACTATATACTGGGGATATATACAAAAAATATATAATACAAACATACAAATATATATATAATATAAATACATAATAATCTAAAACAAAAAGAAAATGTAATCCAAGTGTCAACATAGTGATTACTTTAAGGATCATAAAAATCAGCATCAGGGTGGGGTGTCTGGGTGGCTCAGACAGTTCAGTGTCTGACTTTGGCTCAGATCTTGATCTCTGGGTCCCGAGACTGAGACCCACAAGAAGCCCACCTAGAGCCCCACACCAAGCCCTGTCTCAGGCCCCACCCTCAGCAGGGAGTCTGTTTGCTCCTCCCCCTCGCCCTGCTCATGCTCTTTCTCTAATAAATAAAATCTTTAAAAAAAAAAAAAAGCATCAGGGTTATTAGAAAGTTTTTAATCTATGAGCTGCATGGTAGGTTAATGGTCGTGTTTTTATATTGCACTTTAACCTGTTAATTTAGATTTTATTCACTATTCTAAGCATATATCTCGCAATTAAAAATTCACTAACAAAAATAAATACATAGATAAAATTAACTGGAACAAATGTGAGGTGTTTTGTTTTTTGTTTTTTTGGTTTTTTCCTAAAATAACAAGTTAGAAACTTACCTCCAAAATGCTTTCTTGAATGGCAGAGGAAAGAACGGTCAGCCAAAAATTAGGTGTATGTGACATGTGATTAGCTGGGTTCAGATAAGGATGAGAAGGAACACCATTTCTGATTTAATTACTATATTTTGTTGATGTTGTCAATGTAGGTATGGTTGCCTTTAATGAGATACTTCAGATCAGTAATTTGTTTTCCTTTGACAGTAATGGTCTTTCCAGGAACTCTTTATTCTACTTAGCCTGGAAAGTTTGCTTTTAAACTCCAGGTAACATAAAGTATATGCTATGCTCATTATAAAAACATCTACGGTGTGAAGACATCATTTTTAAAGAGAATACAGCTTGTTTCAATGAGAAGTTTTTGTGTGTACTAATTATCTAAATGAAACTACCTTAAGCTCCAGTTATAATTGTGAATGTCTTACACAGTAAAATACAATATCCAGCTGAGTTGGGAACTAAAGTTATTTTGATCCTGTAGTTTGGTCATGAGCCAGGTGAACTGGCTAGCATTCAGAGATGTTTCTGCCAGTACTACTCTCAAATCATTCTAATTATGATTTTCTTATCATCCTTGAGTACATCTGGACGGTACCAGACAGATACTTTAAATTTAGCTTTTTGGGGTACCTGAGTGTCTCACTCAGTTAAGTGTCTTCCTTTGGTTCAAGTCATGTTCTCAGGGTCCTGGGATGGAGCCCTGCATTGGGATCCCTGCTCAGTGGAGAGCCTGCTTCTCCTTTTCCCTCTGCCCTCACCTGGTTCATGTTCTTTCTCTTGCTCTCTCTCTCTCTCTCAAATAAATAGTAAAAAAAAATCTTTAAATTTGACTTTTTCATATTTTTAATTATATATACCATATTTTGGTGACTTTTTAAAATATTCATTTCGATTTAAATTCTGAAATAAAAATCATATTTTTCAGGGGCTATCACTCCAGGGTTCAGTGTGTTATACAAAAAAATACAGTAGTAGACCTTGGATTCCAACAAGAAAGGAAAAAAAATTTATATTGCTTTAATGTAACTAGATCCACAAGTTCAAATTTAGTCTATGTTCATATGACTGTTACAAGATATCACTAACACTAACCACAAAATGAACAAATAAATTATTTTACCTAACATATTCCTAAGTCAATTTATTGTGATGGTTGAAAGTTCTAGAAACCAAAGACAAATGCCATATGATTTCACTCATATGTGGGATTTATGAAACAAAACAGATGAATATAGGGGGATAAAAAAACAAAGTTTTAGAAGCTCTCTCAATACACAAATTGAAATCTTTTTTATTAGTGGAAATTAGAAATAAAATTAGAAGGTGTAAGCTTAGAATATGAGGGGAGCGGGGGTGGGAGGCTGGGTGAGCCTGGTTGTGGGTTATAAGGAGGGCACGTATTACAAGGAGCACTGGGTGTGGTGCATAAACAATGAATCTTAGAACACTGAAAAAATTAAAAAAAAAAAAAAAAAGAACATGTAGTTGTGCTGAGAGCCTGAAAATTTTTCTGAACCAAATAGTGGTCATGAGCATCAAAGGGAGGAAAGAATGCAATACGAATTCTTTTCACAGTGTTTTGAGGGATACTGCAGATAGTATGGTTCAAAAATCTTCCTCTTGCAGTGCCTGGGTGGCTCAGTGGTTAAGCGCCTGGCTTTGGCTCAGGTCATGATCCCAGGGTCCTGGGATGGAGCCCTTCATCAGGCTCCCTGCCTGGAAAGATGCCTGCTTCTCCCTCTCCCACTCCCCCTGCTTGTCCCACTCACCCACCTTGTGTTCTCTCTCTCCCTGTGTCTCTGTCAAATAAATAAAATCTTTAAAACAAAACAAAACAAAAAGACAGCTTCCTCTTAAGAAAATTAAGCTTCCAATAGGATAAAAATTTGCCCAAGATAGTTATTAATTAACCCAGACCAGAATATGAGTGTGCTAGTTCCTAATTTATACCTTTCTTTGACAACATATTATTGAAAATTGTATCTATTTCATGAATATATGTAGTTATTTTCCAATAGTAACATTTTTTTTCTTAGCTTCCTTTGCTCTTTTCTTTAGAAGTATTTTTTTTTTCTGAATACAGTATGAATTGAAATATCATTTTAACATTATATAAAATGTTATATAAATGAGTCTTGTCACAACCAAGGATTCTATTCTAAACCCAGACTTGATAGCCATGCAGAAATAGCTTGATGACTCACTACCAGCGGCTCTCCAGAAAGACTGGGAACCTATTTAAAAGTTAATAAAAATTCTTCTCCGTATTCTCATTAGTCTTGGCTGACAGTCTCAATCACAATTCCATACGGACTAAAATAGAATCATGAAAATTTCAAAGGCTGAACAACCAGAGGTAAAATCTACCAATTCTGACAGCCAAGCCTGTGAGTTTACAACATTTATTGAGTGCCTGCTATGGGACAGGTGTTGAAACCCCATAACAGTGGTGAATGAAATCAAATTTCCCTCTTACCCACACCCCCACCCCACAAAAGAAAAAATTCACAATCTAGAGAGGGAGAATAATGGCTAGTATCCGTTGAGTTCTCATATGTTACCAATTGGCATCATCTATATCACCTTATTTCATGCTCACTCAGTGGTATATATTTTCTTCCCATTTTACTGATGAAGAAATTGAAGTACAAATTATTTAACTGAATTTTGCTCAAGTCAATTTGCAATTCTAATTTTTTAACTTATATATTTCCCACAGGCTAAAGATAGTCAAATATAAAATTATAATCAGCTCTGGAGATTTTATTTCCTGTATCTTTTATTTGGAAATCATGAGAATAACTTCTTTTTCTCAACAAAAATTATCAACTATACACAGTTCTCATCTGATTACCTGTATATTCTCCTGCAAGTCTTTCTCTGTTGCTACTATCTCTCTTCATCTTTTACCAGACCCTTGGTATCGATAACATATGCCTAGACCACAGTATCACTAATCAGAAAATTTATCATAAACATATTAGACCACATGGACTCTGAAAAACAATCCGAGGGTTTTGAAGGGTCGGGGGGTGGGAGGTTGGGGTACCAGGTGGTGGGTATTATAGAGGGCATGGATTGCATGGAGCACGGGGTGTGGTGCAAAAATAATGAATACTGTTATGCTGGAAATAAAAATAAATAAAAAAAAATAAATAAAAAATAAACATATTAGACCAAAAGTTAACCTGGAAATCTTTAGAACAAATATTTTTCTTTTTGTTTCTTCAAATGAGGAGACTAAACCTATACAAATAAAGCACTTGCAGAAGATGCAGACCTGGATAGTTAATGGAAAAGCTTGGGGTGGAGAAATGGGATGAAATAAAGTCTGAGTTCCTCATCTAATCTGGTACTATTTTTCCATATTTTTTTTTTGCTTCTTAGCACAGAGGTGAACTCTTACACTATTTTCTAAAATAAATATTATAGATTATAGGTGAAAGTCTGAGTTTTTAGTGTTCTATCCCCATCAGTTTCTTTTCAGAACATTTAATTTTGAATACAGTTATTATTTTCACTTTTATGTCTCACACTCAACTTGCCAATTTGTTAGTTTAACAAATATTATTTATTGATTATAATGCACATGCTGAGTATGTACAGAAATATATTTTTATGAATAAAATATCTTAAAATTTAGTGCCTTAATTATGCAAAGATATCAATCAACTATCAGTTTAAAACAATAGTTCTCATTTTCAAATCCAAGCAACAAAAGTGTTAAATAATGTAAGCTCTTTAGAAAATAATAAGTTTAAAATTTAAAATACTTAAAATGAGAATTCCATATTGGTAGTAATGTCTATAATTATACAGCATATAATAGGTATTAGCCACAAAAAGTAGTAAACATTTTACAAGTATTTTCTAATTTATTTCTCAAGCCAAGCTTATGGGATTGGTTTAATATCATTTTCATTCCAGAAATGCAGAACTGAAATTCAGGTAGTAAATAATTTATGCAAGGCCACGTGTAGTTTACTAAGATGTGGAAACACAAAACTTCTCATTATCCCTTTGGTTTATTTCCCCACTCTAATATGTTTACTGACTTAAATATCTGTTGCTAGTAGATACAACATGGCATATAAACTGCTTTCTCTAAAGATATATCATGTGGAAGAATAGAAAAGTTTAAATAATTTAAATAATCTAATTTCATCATATGAAGAACAGATATACAAATTCTTTAATAAGCCATTCCAACCAGCTGGCTTTTAGATCCAAGCCAGAGGACAAAGGTGTAAACTAGGCAAATGTCACCCATCCTTGCCAATTAATTCTACAAATACTCATCAATTAAAAAGTAGAAATGGAAAAGAAAATCATGTTTCTTTTTTTTTTTTAATTTTTTATTTTTTATAAACATATGTTTTTATCCCCAGGGGTACAGGTCTGTGAATCATGTTTCTTTAATGTGTGTGTGTGTTTTTTTTAAGATTTTATTTATTTATTTGACAGAGAGAGATCACAAGTAGACAGAGAGGCAGGCAGAGAGAGAGAGAGGGAAGCAGGCTCCCTGCTGAGCAGAGAGCCCGATGCGGGACTCGATCCCAGGACCCTGAGATCATGACCTGAGCCGAAGGCAGCGGCTTAACCCACTGAGCCACCCAGGTGCCCCTTTAATGTGTGTTTTTAAAGAAGCCCTCAAGCTATGCCATCCAATTTGTCAATTATAATGATTTCTAAGATATAACACTATCTGTAGAGCCACAGATCTTCAGAGAAGTTCCTATTAAGTTTAAAAAGATGTTTGGGGGCGCCTGGGTGGCGCCAACCCTTTGGCTTGGGTCATGGTCCTGGAGTCCCGGGGTCGAGTCCTGCATGGGGCTCCCAGCATTATGGGGAGTCTGCTTCTCCCTCTGACCTTCTTCTCGCTCATGTTCTCTCTCACTGTCTGTCTCTCAAATAAATAAATAAAATCTTTAAAAAATTTAAAAAAATTAAAAAAATAAATAAAAAGATGTTTGATAGAATATCCAGTAGAAAAGATGCTGGAAAACCCATGAAGAGAACTCAAATTTAAAGGATTTTAGCTTCAGGCTTGAGAAACAATTTAGATCTTGTGCTATTAGGGTTGTTAAATGAATACATGCTAAGCTTTAACATATTTTTTGGAATTGCACCCATAGGACCACCTGGTACTTTTATCAAAAAATAATTGTAATTAGAAAAAATAATGTTTTCAAATCTATAGCCATGGAGTCTGCAAATATTATTCTTTCACCAGTGTCCCTAGGTTGGAAGAGACCATGCACATTGGAGAGAATGGGTTCTAGGTAATGGTGTCTGAAATACAGCAGGTGGTAAAATACAGCAGGTCCAGCTGTAAATTATTCTTGACTCTCACACGCATGTTTACTTATTTTGTACAACTGTTTCCTTAAAGGCAGGACTTGTAGGTAGAATTGGAGTTTTGCCATGGGTTGAAAATATTTTCCCAAAGACTACTTTATAAAAATACCTTTTAAGAGCTTCCTCAACTATGAAATACCAGGGCTAGTAAAATTATAGAAAAAATGGAATGTGATAAATATTGCTACATTGGTAGTCATATAATAATACATAAATATAGCAAAGTAACAAACTGTACACCTTAAACTTATACAATAAATGTCAAATTTATTCAATTTTTTAAGAGAACTGAAAAAATAAGCGAACAGCAAGAGAGAGAAAGATGATAGTTACAAAAAGTGTATAGAGTTTTAAAGTTTTCTCTGTGATTCTGAGGGGCCATTACTTTCTCTATAGAACAAGAAAAGAAAAATTAGACTGGTAGGACTTATTATGTGTAGGAAAAAAGTGCTATTTGTAAAATCAAATCAGGAGCTGAAGAAGAAACTTAAATAATAGTGCTAAATAATTACAAGTGTCTATTGTAAGGTAGTATGATAAGGTATGGGAACTTGCCTTTTATTTAATACTCCAGTGAAATGAAAGCTTACATTATCTAACTCAGCGGTTGGCAATGATTCAGCTCTATTTTAATATTTTCATTTTAGGAATCACAAAAATCATGAAAATAGTATCACAGAGATACCTGCTGTTAAGATCTTAATAATAGAGATTGACTCAAAGTGAAAAAATAGAATGAATATAATATAAAAATGAATAATTCTATAGCTAAACTATTATTAAAATGTCTATATTTAAATAGTGAGCATTTGCTTTTCAAATAACACTTTTTAAAATTAAACTATTTATCTCATATAAACTCACTGAGACATGTATCTAAATGTGATAATGAGAAGAACACAGTCTCCAATGTACAGCTTTCCAGAATGAGTATTTGATGAATCCTCTGACTTGTATGAGATGACTCATTATGGATCCAGAAGCTGTACATTGAACAAGCAGAACTCAGGAGTCAGGAAATCATGCAGTGTCATCTCTTACTCTCCAATTAAATGCATTTTGGTGATTCTGGGTTTTCTGTTGATTTGAAAGGAAACTCTGGCAGAATCAATATATTTAAACAATAATTTAATTAGACATTAAGTCTCAAATCACAGTTTATTTTCAGAAATAAAACTGTTCAGTCTCAATTTTATTTCTTTAGAATAGCAACAAAAAATTGGAAAACTCAATTAAAGGTATTACTTATAACAGGATCAATAAGTATCAAATAATTACTAAATTCATCAAAATATTGAATGGCATATATCCTAAACTATTTAACATTACAGAGAGAAATGTGTGCAGTCCATTTAAATCAGATGCATACCACACACTGATGAAGTTAAGGTTAAATGGTTAATTCCCTATAACTCACTTATTTGATTCAATAAAATTTCAAAATCCCTTCAAGTTTCATGATTAAAATTGACTATAAAGTTGATAAAGAAATTGATTATAAGGTTCATATGGAAATGCAAAGGACAAAAAGATTAGATAAGCTTGAAGAGGAAAGTTGGAGAATTTTTATTACAAATGTCAATAATTAAGGCAATGGGAACAAGTAAAGTGGGGAAAAATAGAATACAGAGTGACAAATAGACAAATGAAGCACACTGTAAAGTCTAGAAGGAGACCTATACAGGCACAATAGATTTATAACAAAGGTACCACTGAAATCAAACAAAGCAACAAAGTCTTTGCAACAAAAGTTCTAGATCTAGTGGAGAGTCAAGGGAAAAAAGTACGCCTTGACCCTACTCTCCATAATATACAGATATGAATCCTAGATCTATCATAGACCTTAAAAAAGTAACATCATTAAACTTTTAAAGATAACAGGAGGAAATGTCCTTTAAGATTATTTATTTATTTGACACAGAGAGAAAGGGAGGGAGAGAGAGAGACAGAGCAAGGGAGCACAAGCACAAGCAGGAGGAACGACAGACAGAGAAGGAGAAGACCCACCACTAAGCAGGGAGCCCAGTGCCTGGTCCCATCCCAGAACCCCGGGATCATGACCTGAGCCAAAGGCAGACACTTCAACTGAGCCACTCAGGGGCCCCAAGAGGAAATGTCTTCATGAACCTGGAGTAGGCAAAGATTTCTTAAACCATACATATAAGCCAAAATCACATTACTATGAAAACTGATGAACTGCACCCTATTAGATTGGAAGGATTTTGTACATTAAAGATTCCCTTAAATGGTGAAAACATTCACAGAAGGTGAGATGTTGCAATATACGTCTCTGAAGAACTCATACACAGAATAGTTTTCCTATAAATAAGTGGAAGAAAGGATAAACTCTCTCATCTTTCCAAGAGAAAATGAGCAAAATATTTGAACAGGCACTTTATAAAAGAAACAGGCACTTTATATCCTCATAAGAATATCAAAAGATCCTCAAGCTCTTTAATTAAAAGGGAATTATAAATTAAAAGGACAATGAGATAATCCTACAACCACAAAAATAAGATAATGAGATGTACTGAAACTTGAAGAATATTATCCATTTTGAATGGTTACAAAATGGAAAAAAAAAGACGACTGAGAAAAACAAGGGATGGTGTTATATGTACAACTGCAACTCCCAAGCACTGTAGTTGTAATTTTTAATTGTTACAATCTTTTTGGAAAACTGTTTGGCATCTACCAAATGTAAATATATACACATCCAATAGTCCAGCATGCCCAACTCTAGCCATTCTACTGCTACCCAAAAGTAACATGCACATTTTGTATAAAGACACATGCACAAGAATTTTTATATCAATATTATTTACAGTTGCCAAAGCTGAAAATATTTCACTTAACCATTAGTAATAGAGCAATAAATACATTGTGAGATATTCATATAATGTAATATAATGCCTCAATAGAGGAGAAACAGCATTCAATAAAAATGAATCACTTTGAGGTAACTTTAGGTAAAATGATCAGTTACAAGTAAGTATAAACAATTTTATTGCATTTATGTAAGTTTCAAAATTGGCTTAAATAAATTAATGTGGAAGAAATTAATTTCTTTGAGGAGGAAGCATGGTGAAAAAATCAGGAGTTCCTTAACTACTTGTGCATAGTTACAAGTTCTGTTCCTTTTAATCATCTTTTTCTGCTACTTCTACCATCTCTGTCATCTATAGTTTTATTTCCCTACTGATTTCTTTTTCCTGGTTTCAAGTCACATTTTCTTGTTCTTGGCCTGCATAAAAGCTTTTAGATTGGATGTTAACATTGTAAATGTGATATTTTCAGTGTCTGTATATATGTCTTCTGTTAAAAAATACAATGCTTTGTTCTCCCCCAGAAATCAAGTTACATGCCGAGTACTTTGATTATTTTGACCTCTGTTTCTTAAAATTTGCCCAGGTGGATCTAAAATAGCCTTCACTTCAGAGCACTCCCTCTCTCTACTAAGTCATGACTCATCTGGGCTGTCTAGGAATACTCTAACTCAGGATGTTTCCATTCTCTCTGGTTAGGGACAGAACATCTTATTTTGTACTGAGGTCCAGAAATTTTCAGTTTATAACTCGGGTTATTCTTCGCCTAGTCCTTGGAAGTTTGACATTTCTCATGTGCCTCTAGTAGTCAGCAAACACTCTAGTGACCATGACTGCAAAACTCTAGTGTCTTTTTCTACACAGATCCCTTGTGCTCAGAAAAGAATGCTGAAATGTCTAAACACCTCAGTTCCCCTAACTGTTGTTACTAATTCCTTCACTCAGTGAGGCTCCCTTGCTCAGCTTGATTCCCTTCTTTGTAATGTGTCCTAGAAAATGGCATCAAGAGGAGAGCAGGATGATTATAGGTCATACCCCATTTGTCTCCCTCTTCTCAGGGATCACAGTCCTGCATTAACTGTTGTCCAATGTCTGAAATATTTACTTCATATATTTTATTTTGTTTGCTAGTTTTATTGCCACAGTTTAAATCTGGTCCTAGTGAAACCATTAGGGCCATCAGCCAAAGTCCTAATATTTATTAGTAGATTTTTTAATGTTTAAAAAAAATTACAATTGTCTCTTGTCATTTTTATATGTTTGATTTCTGAAAATCAGAAATCTATTCTATATAATCCCTATTTTTATAACTCGATTAACTGGTTTTGAAGTGTACGAAGTACTCAAACTTTGTGACCATCTATCCTCTCTTATCTTTCATTTCTTACCAGGATATTAAGTTCTTCATTGATTAATATTATATTATATATTATATTACATTATATTATATACCTATCAGAGAGCAATGAGGCAATCTAATTCAATGAGGTAATCTAAACTCAATTTGTTAAAGATTTAAACCTAAGTATAAAGTGATAAATAATAGAAAAATAACATATCAATTTTTAATATTTTCAAAGTGGTGTGGCATAATTTCATGCATCTAAACCAGGGTTTGAATCCCAGATCTATTATTATTAGCTCTGTATTCATTAACAGGTTTCACCATCTTCTATGAACCACAATTTTCTCATCCATAAAATGGAAATCCTAATCTGCCACTGGTGGGATTAAAAGAAATAAAGCATGCTTTTAATGAGTGTCAATATTATGATAACACCCTCATTATTTTCTAATATTTCTATTTTTATTGCAAGTTTTCTAAAAGTAAGTTATCTGACTTTTAAGTACAGAAAAACGAAACAAAGCTTTTATTTGTTGTTACAAAATGAATGAATATTTAAATTGAATTTTTGGGGCGCCTGGGTGGCTCAGTGGGTTAAGCCGCTGCCTTCGGCTCAGGTCATGATCTCAGGGTCCTGGGATCGAGTCCCGCATTGGGCTCTCTGCTCAGCAGGGAGCCTGCTTCGCTCTCTCTCTCTCTCTGCCTGCCTCTCCGACTACTTGTGATTTCTCTCTGTCAAATAAATAAATAAAATCTTTAAAAAAAAATAAAATAAATTGAATTTTTGGTATTAATCAAGAACTCTATATTATCTTGTTTTTTAATTATTAATACCTCTGTAGGCCAACAAATTAAATTCATAGACAGTTATTTGTGACTCTGTAGTTTCTGAACTCATTCATGTGTCTTGTGTTTCTGCTCCAACCATCAATATGTGCCCTGAGCATAGTAAGCAAGCCATTGATAATTCAATACTATATGCCAAGAAATCAAATTCATTAGTGACATATATGCTGTTGGAAAGATGAATAGGATGAATTATACTATGAGAGGAAGAGCCTTGTCTTCAAGATTTCTATAAAAATGCAGAATCAGCTTCTTTATTATCCTGGCACTTTCTGTTAATTGATAACATGGTTCAATAAATTAAAACACTTTTTAGTTGACTACACATTCATTATGGTAATGTAATTAAAGAAGCATAATCACAAAAGGCAAACTGGGGCAAACTGGCATCTCAGTATATGTCAATTGTATTTCATTTTAATACAGGAAGAAATTAGTGAAATTAGACATCATTAAATAAAACAGATATTAACATAAACTTCCTCAGTGATCTGATGAAATAAAGGAAAATTTTCAAAATATTTAGTTATCATATAGCGTGAATTAATATTGAATTGTCATGATTTTTTCATTGACTCATGTTATATAGAAGAGCATTTCTTTAATTTACAAATATAAAAGAACATTTTAATATTCTTTTAACTATTAGCTTCTAATATAATTACAATGTGATGAGATAATATACTCCTTATGAATTAAATACTGAAATTTGTTGAGGCTTTGTATAGTCAGTTTTATCATTCTCCGTATTTAGTTATGCTTTCTCCTCTGGATTTTTATGTACTTATTTGTTCTTTATCTTTGATTTTCAGGAATTCAATTGTAAGTGTGAATTTATATGTATTTATCTTTCTTGAATTTCATTGAACTTGAAACTGTGAAATGGTTTTTCAACAGATTAGGGAAAATGTCAGCCATTATTTCTTCAAATTTGTTTTCACTATTTTCTCTCTCCTCTAGTCCTATTGATTTGTTAGAACACTTTATATTGCATCTGACAGTTTACTGATACTGTCTACTTTTATTCAATTTATCTCTGCTGTGAAAATTGGATGATTTCTATTAATTTAGCTCATTCAGTACTTTTTTAATAGGCTTTATTTTTAGAGCAGTTTTAGGTTTATAGAAAATCAAGCAGGAGAAAGATTTCACATAGAATTCCTCTCCCCATATGTGCATAGCCACCCCCTTTCCGACATCCCCCACCACAGTGGTACATTTGTTACACCCAATTAAACCTATATTGTCACATCATTATCACTCAAAGTTCATAATTTACATAGGGCTCACTTTTGGTATTATACATTCAATAGGTTTTGACAAATATATAATTTTTATATTCACCATTATATTATCATACAAAATAGTTTTGCTACCCTAAAAATCCTCTGCTCCACCTATTCATCCCTTTCTCTCCCCCAAACCCTTAGCAACAACTGACATTTTACTGTTCCAATAGTTTTTCCTTTTCCATAATGGCAAATATTTAGAAGGAACTAGAAGTCAGCTTTCTTGGATTGGTTTCTTTCCCTTGGTAATATGAATTTAAGTTTTCTCCATGTCTTTTCAGGATGTGATAGCTCATTCTTTTTCAGTGCTAAATAATATTCCATTGTCTGGATGTGCCACAGTTTATTTACCCATTCACCACTGAAGGACATTTTGGTTGCTTTCAGGTTGGGCAATTATGAAAACAGCTGCTATAATCATCTTTGTATAGGCTTATGTTTGGATGTAAGTTTTCCATTCCTTTAAGTAGTTACCAAAGAGCACAACTGCCAGATTTTATGGTAAAAGTATGTTTAATTTTGTAACAAACCAGCAAACTGTCTTCCAAAATGGCTGTCCCATTGTGTATTCTCACCAGCAATGAATGTGAGTTCCTATAGTTCCATAATCTTACATTTGGTATTGTCAGAGTTCCAGATTTAGGCCATTTAGGCCAAGTGTGTAGTACATAACTGTTTTAATTTGCAACTCCCTGATAAAATACAATATGGAACATCTTTCCATACACTCCTTGCCATCTATTTAACTTTTTTCTGAAATGTTTAAGGGTTTTGCCTTTTTTTAAAAACTTGGGCTGTAAATTCTCTTATTATAGAGTTTTAAGAGTTCTTTGTATCTTTTGGATATCAGTCTTTCATCAAGTATGTTTTTTGCAAATATTTTCTTCCCATCTGTGGCTTGTTGTTTTTTGATTTTTGTTTTGTTTTGTTTTCTTTTGCAGAGAATTTTTATTTTTTAATGAAGTTCAGCTTATCAACTATTACTTTTATGGATTATGCCTTTGGTTTTTCACCTAAAAAGTCATCACCATTCCTAAAACTAGAACTAATAATTCTAGAACTAAAATTAGTTCTAACTAGAACTAGAATAATTCTAAAAATTTTATGGAACCCCAAAAAATCCCTGAATAGCCAAATCAATCTTGAGAAAAAAAGAAAGAAAGAAAAAAAAAACTCTAGCTATTACAATTCCAGATTTCAAAATGTATTACAAAGCCATACTGATCAACACAGTACGGTACTGACAAAACAAACAAACAGACATATAGATCAGTGAAATATAACAGAGAGCCTAGAAATAAACCTACACTTATATGGTCAATTATTCTATGACAAAGGAGGAAAGTATATACAATGGAGAAAAGACAGTCTCTTCAATAAATGGTTCTGGGAAAACTGGACAGCTGCATACAAAAGAGTGAAACTAGACCACTTTTGGAGTCTGGATAACTCAGTGGGTTAAGCCTCTGCTTTTGGCTCAGGTCATGATCTCCGGGTCCTGGGATCAAGCCCTGCATCGGGCTCTCTGCTCAGCAGGGAGCCTGCCTCCGCCTCTCTCTCTGTCTGCCTCTCTTCCTACTTGTGATCTCTCTGTCAAATAAATAAATAAAATCTTTAAAACAACAACAACAACAAAAAAACTAAACCACTTTCAAACCCCAGAAAGAAATAAAATAAACTAAAAATGGATAAAAGACCAAAATGTAAGGCCTGAAACAATAAAAAAAATCCTAGAAGAAAACACAAGCAGTGATTTCTCTGACATTGGCTGTAGCAACATTTTTCTATGTGTATCTCTTAAGGCAAAGTAAACAAAAGAGAAAATAAACTATTGCGACAATATAAAAAAAAAAGTTTTTGCAAAACAAAGGAAACCATCACCAACATAAGTCAACCTACTGAGTGAGAAAAGATAGTTGCAATATCCAATATATCCAATAATGATATATCCAATATGGGTTAATATATCTAATAATGGGTTAATATTCAAAATAAATAAAGAACTTGTACAATTAAACACAATCTAATTAATATATTGGCAGAGGACCTGAATAGGCATTTTTTTCAAAGAAGATGTACAGATGGCTAACAGACACATGCAAAGATGCTCAACATTACTAATCACAGGGAAATGCAAATCAAACCATAATGAGATATCACCTCACACCTGTTAGAAAGACTAAAATCAAGAAGACAATAAACTATAAGTATTGACAAGGATGTGTAGGAAAAGGAAACTTTATGTACTGTTGGTGGAATGAAAATTCATGCAGACACTGTGGAAAACAGTATAGAGATTCCTCAGAAAACTTAAAAAAAAAGAAACTTTACTATATGATCTAATAACACAATTACTAGGTATTTAGTCAAAAAAATAAAAATATTAATTCAAAAAAGATATATACATCATTTATTGTAACATTATTTACAATAGCCAAGATATGGAAACATCCTAAATATCCATCAATAGATGAATAGATAAGATGTGGTTCATATATATAATGGAATATTACACAGTCTTAAGAAAGACTAAGATCATGTTATTTGTGACAACATGAGTAAACCCAGAAGGTATTATGCTAATTGAAATAAGTCAGACTGAGAAAGACAAAAACCATATGATTTCACTCACATGTGAAATCTAAAAAGACGAATAAACCAACAAACAAAAAGCAGAATCAGAGGACTACTGGTTGCCAGAGAGGAAATAGGAGGGGTGAAGGGGAGTAGGAGAGACAGACTTCCAGTTATGAATGAATAAGTCATACCAATAAAAGATACAGCATAGGGAATACAGTCAATGACATCGTAGTAGCATTATACAGTAACAGAAGGCATCTACACTTGTGGTGAACAGAGCATAATATATACGGAGAAGCTGAATCACTGTATTGTATACACTGAAAGTAATTGTAATATTTACTGAAATGAATACTGAAATTACTGTAATATTTACTGTAATATTACACTGAAAGTAATATTGTATACACTGAAAGTAATGTAAAGCTGTGTCAACTATATTAAAAATATATATTTTTAAAATAAGTTAAATAAATAAAAAGTCATTTCCAAACCCAAGGTTTTAAAGCTTTGCATTTTTAGGTCTATGATTTATTTGTGTATTTCAAAATTTTATTTAAATTGTAGGTAGTTAGCATGTAGTCTATTAGTTCTAGGAGAATTCCTAGAATTCTAGGAGTTAGCATGTAGCATATTAGTTTTAGGAGAATTCAGTGATTCATCACTTACATATAACACCCAGAGCTCATCACAACCTTAATACCCACCCATCTTCCCATCCACCTCCAGCAACCCTCTATCATCTATAGCTAAGATTCTCTTATGGTTTGCCTCCTTCTTTTGTTTTGTTTTGGTTTTTCCCAACATTTCATCTGTTTTGTTTCTTAAATCCCAGATATGAGCAAAATCATATGGTATTTGTCTTTCTCTGACTGACTTATTTCACTTAGCATAATTCTCTGGTTCCATCCACGTTGCTGCAAATGGCAAAATTTCATTATTTTTGATGACTGGGTAATATTCCATCGCGCGCGCGTGTGTGTGTGTGTGTGTATGTGCGCGCGCACGCGTGTGTGTTTCACACACGACTTATTTATTCTCTCATCAGTCAATGGACATTTGGGCTTTTTCTATAATTTGGCTATTGTTGATAGAGATGCTAAAAACATTAGGTGCATGTACCCCTTTGAATTGGAATTTTTGTATCTTTTTAATAAGTACCTAGAAATGCAATTGCTGGGTCATAGAGTAGTTCTCGTTAAGAGGGTTTCCCTTTCTCCACAACCTCACCAACAGCTGTTATTTCCAAAAATGTTGAATGCTTCATAAATTTGTATGTCCTTCTTGCACAGGAGTGATGCTAATCATCTCTGTATCTTTCCAGCTTTAGTATATGTGCTTCCAAAGTGAGCACTATGATTTAATTTTTGTGAAGGCTATAAAGTTTGTGTTCAGATTCCTTTTTTCACATGTACATGTCCTACTTTTCCAGCATTACTTGTTGCAGTGATAATCTTTACTCCATGGTGCTGCTTTTGCTTTTTTGTCACAGATCAGTTGACTATACTTATGTGGGTCTATTAGGGGGCTCTCTATTCTAGCCCAGTGATCTAACTGTCTACTCTTTTACCAACATACTGTCCTGATTACTGCAGTTTTGTACCAAATATTAAGGTCAGGTAATGTTAGTCCTCTAGCATTGTTCTCCCCAGACACAGAGGAATGAAGTAAATAGTCTTAGGTGGATCCAATCTATTGCAAATACATGCACATGAATTCTGCAATTAATCATTAAAAAGCAACTGATGTGATAAAGTGACATCCTTTGCTTTTTAGGACACATGTGCTACTAGCATGATTAGGCCCCAAGGTGTATTGATGATTTTAACCTTATATAGAGGCAATATAAACATGTATTTTACATATTCTAATATTGATGAAATCCAAATGTATCTTACATTTGGTGCCAGAAGAAATATTCTATGTAGAGGTGTAAGATGTGAATTTTCTGCTTTTGCTTATTTATTAATTCATAGATTTATATGCTAATCCATCTGTCATCTGAATTCATTTCTTTGTTTTGATGTTATCACATATTTGCTTTTTAATTAAATGTGAATGTTTAATGTGGCTTAATATATCTCCAAAAATCTTAAATTCTGAAGCACCACTGAAATAAGATTACCAAGTATTTAGATATTACTCCATGGACACATGGTAATATGATCAAAAACAGCAAATATCACCAAGCATCTCAAAATTAGAACATTACAAATGTAGAATTTTGGAAAACTTTAGTTTAATGACAAGACCTACAGATAATAGTTAAATACGAAATACAGGATATCTGTGTTTTTCATCATACATCAAATTTAGCCATTGGTTTTTAAAAGCCCTGCATCAATATAATGTCATGAACAAATAAAAGTAATTTTGAGAGTCTTTAAGATGTGAATATATGGAAAGCATAGACTCATGCTGGACTACTTAATCTGTGTACTTCTGTCTAGACTATCACTCCTTTCCCTTTATAACACTAGCAATACCATGGTTACTATTTTATTTGTGAACATCATTACTAATATCATGGTGCCTTTTATCTTTGTTTACATCAATTCTGAAACATAGATGCGCAACTCCCAAGTTATCTCTGAGCCTCTGAATTCACTTCTTATGACCTGATGGAGGATCAGGAAACTCTGGACCCATTCATCTCTATCTTTATTTTTCTCCATATTACTTAAGAGCATCTAAATAGAATATACTTTATTTATCTTTAAATTTATTTATAGTTCCCATTCAGTAGAATAAAATAAACTCAAAAAGGCAAAGTTTCTGTCTGTACTATCCATTGGTAGGTCCCAGCACTAGAACAGATTATAACCTATAATAGGTGCTCAGTACACATGGGTTAAATGAATATATAAATCCTGAAGAAAAAATAGATTTACACAGATTGATGCTGATCATGCATCAATTTGCATGATCATGCAATCATGCATATATTTAACTCACCCCCCCAAAAAAAAACCCCACAATAAATCCTGAAATACCCCTCTGTTTTAGCACAGGCATAATACCATACATTGGGTAGCTTATATACAACAGATACAGAGACAGGAAGTATAAGATCAAAGTATTAGCACATTCTGGTTTGTGGTAAGAGCTTACTTTCTGGTTCACGATAACTTCTTGCTGCGTGGTCACACAGTCTTAGGGGTAAGGGAGCTTTGTGGGCATTTTTAATAAGGGCTCTAATCATCTTCTACCTCCTAATACCATCAGCTTAGAGATTAGATTTTAGTATATGAATTTTGAGGGGAAACAGTCAGGCCATAGCAGTATCTTACAAATGATCAAATTAAGCCACATAAAAAAGAGAAAAAAATTAGTCCAAGAAAAGCACATATCTTCAAAGTCACAGAAAACCACCTAGAGAAAAAGAAAATTAAGAAAAATTAATAAATTAATCTTATGTGTTAGATAGGTACCCTAGGCAGCAGATACTAAGGTGGAATTAGAAATACAGATTTACTGAGGGATAATGCCTATGAATGTTAAAAGCAAGAGGAAGAAAGAATAGGCAAGAAAAGCCTTCAGACTGTAATGCAGGTCCTATATTTTTGAAAGAAGGGGGATGGGTGAAGGAACATTGGGTAAAAAGAGCCTCAAAGCAGAGTACAGCTCCACAGTATGGAGTCCTGAACTGATCACAACAGCAAGTTCTTGTATATCCATGGTACTCAGTCATTGATGAGGACTTCCTAGAAGGCCAAGGCTAGCAAGCTCAAGTACAGTCTAAAGCCAACCTCAGCTGGAGACTGTGAGCCAGTTTCACAGCACACAGCTGGTTCTCTTTTTACCAGTTATCTGAAAGCCACACTTGTATGGTTGTCACATGATAGGAACCTGTACGAGGGGGCTACAGCTTTGGATGGAAGACAGGCAATAAATTTTTTCTCCTAGGGCAAAGTAATACAAGTCTCACTTCCTCTGGTCCTAGATATTGTCTGCATTCTTCTTCATGCTTTCCACGTTGCTCCTCCAACAACGGTGCATTGATCCCCTCTTGTGTTTTAAATATCTCTCACTTCTCTGGCTACCTCATCTTTCTCACTTCACTTTGCAAAGTTCTCTGCCTTCAGGGACTGTGTGATTAGATTGAACCCAGTGAGATAATATGAGATCATCTCCCTATTTTAAGGTCCATAACATTAATGACAACTATAAAATCCTTTACCATATAACATACTCATAAATTCCAAGGATTTTGTTCTGGATATCTTTGTGGGTCCATTCTGATGACAAATAGTGAAGTTTCTAATTGTACTTTTAAAAACAAAACTACTCAAATCAAATTTGAATATATGTTGAATACTTGCATATGTATATACATATATATGAATATAAATTCATGAGAGCATGTATTTCCCTCCAATGTCTAAATCATTAATGCCAAGATACATTTTTCCATCTGTTCCCAAGATGTTTCAAACCTATATTCCATTTAAATGTGTAGAAAAAAATCAAATCAAAACATATTATAAGAAACCAAACATTTTTGAATAACTAATTTTGATTTAGAAAATCATGAAAACAATCTCATTAACAAAATATTGAGGGACACTCATAATGTCTACTTAATTTTGTTCCTGTTTCTCAACATGGACAGCAATTGTTCATTTTTCTATTGAAGGATACATGAGCTGTTCCTGAATTATGACTACATTGTACTGCTTAAATTCAGGAAAACAATATTGTTTTAAAATAAGGTGTATTAACTTTCATTTCTCTGTGGTATATTCAGGGAAAAAGTGAAAATGATTTTAACTACTGTAGCACTGCCTACATCAAAATAGAATTATAATTATGCTGCAGGTGGGAAACTACTCAAGGTACCTGCAGAGTACAGATAAAGTGGTTCATTGGCCATCCATTTCCCAGGCTGTTTAGCTTAATCTGAAGAGTATGTATAATGCATATTAATCCAAATAGCCCTGAATTCCAGCCATTTAGAGAAAGCACATCTGAATCTTCCTTAAAAATAGGTTTAGTAATGCAATTTTTTCTGGTTCTAATAATTATACTGGGTATTTAAAAACCTATCAGGAAGCCCATATTGTTATTCTAAAATACTTAACCAGAATTTTTACCCTTCTGAGATTACCCTATTGTAAAGGGAGTAATGATGCCCTGCATGTGTACCATGTCAGAAGATGTTCAAAATATCACATCATAGCTAAAAATATGTAAACTAGTTACCATAATTATAGCACATAGATAGCTCAAGTTTAGTGGAAAATTCCCAAAGTATGAAATGTTACATATTTCTTTTTAAAAAGTGTCAAAAGTGAAAACATAACTTGCTCATTCCTACAAAAATGTTTATGGTCTATATATTAAACATTCACATATATTTTAAGGTACTGTGACATTATGCCACATAGGTCTGTTCATTTACTCTGTTAATTACACATCATATATGATGGTTAACAAGTAACTTGTGGCTTGGGACACAAATAACAATGTAGCAAGCAGATGTGATGTCAAATACCATTTATAAATCAAAGCTCTAATTCACTGATGCTCACAGGCTGGCAAATTCATTTTCACAATTCTGCTGATTATCTCTATGCATTAATATCTATGAAAGCTACATAATGACCAACATCACTTTTAATAATAAAATTAATATTCCTTGAATTAAGCCATATAATCAAAATAAAGTCAGTATTAAATTAAATATATTTTGTCTGGAAGATAAGACAAATCTATCTAAAAGTAATACTTACAACAGAGTTATCTATAAATTGCACATATAATTATATGATTTATAGTCAAATTAAGACTAAATGATTTGAGCTAGAGAAGGAAGAAATACATTTTCTTACATCAGCCTTGAAAATAATGTTCAAAATTACAGAAAATATTTATATAACTCAAAAAATGTCCATGCATCCTACCAATACATACAAAGGACACTTTTGGTTAAGATAAGACATTCTCATTTCTTAATCAACAATCTTACATTAGGAGGAAAACAAAATGCATTAACTGGTTTTTAATAAATATATCTGACATTTATAAATGAGTGGAAATTGCAAATGAAGTATGCAAAGTATGCAAAACAAATCAAGGGAAATTATTTCTTCTTTTAATTTGACTTGAGGCAATACTCTTATTTTTTTTTTTTTTTTTTTTTTCCTTTCCTATTTTTTTTTTTTTTTAAATTTATTTATTTATTTATTTATTTATTTATTTCCAGCATAACAGTATTCATTATTTTTGCACCACACCCCGTGCTCCATGCAATCCGTGCCCTCTATAATACCCACCACCTGGTACCCCAACCTCCCACCCCCCGTCCCTTCAAAACCCTCAGATTGTTTTTCAGAGTCCATAGTCTCTCATGGTTCACCTCCCCTTCCAATTTCCCCCAACTCCCTTCTCCACTCTAAGTCCCCATGTCCTCTATGCTATTTGTTATGCTCCACAAATAAGTGAAACCATATGATAATTGACTCTCTCTGCTTGACTTATTTCACTCAGCATAATCTCTTCCAGTCCCGTCCATGTTGCTACAAAAGTTGGGTATTCATCCTTTCTGATGGAGGCATAATACTCTATCCCCAGGGGTACAGGTCTGTGAATCACCAGGTTTACACACTTCACAGCACTCACCAAAGCACATACCCTCCCCAATGTCCATAATCCCACCCCCTTCTCCCAAACCCCCTCCCCCCAGCAACCCTCAGTTTGTTTTGTGAGATTAAAAGTCACTTATGGTTTGTCTCCCTCCCAAAGAGGCAATACTCTTATTAAACACTTCATTCTACATTCAGTTCCTGCCCTTACATCTTTTTATTGGCTGCTATAAATCCTTACCCAGAAAATTGATAAAACATGAAAATGTAATACTTAATCTAAGCTCTTTATTCTCTCAAGTTAAAAAAAAACAAAACTTAACTTGATTCAATCAAGTTTAAAAAGAGGACATTTCTGTAAGTAATCTAAATATATTCTACAATACAAAATGTTATGTTTTTTAAGTTTTTACTTAAATCTGATTTTTGATGTAATCCAACTTAACAATTGGAACAAAACAAAACGAAAAGTAATTTTATGGATAGTCCCAGAAAGACAAAGTTACATACAAATTAACTAAGCATCTGATTTGATGTACAATTTTTACTTTTCTACTTCTCAAATAATGTGAAGGAAATCTCTACAAAATAGTCAGAGATAATTTCTAGAGCTCACATTCTATGATGCATAATTTGAAAGTTATTTAAAATTTTTGATTAATAGTGAATAGGTTACCTGTATCTCCATCTACAAAGTAACATTCTAATTCAAAATTGGATGCTATTAACTCTAGTTATAGTTTATTCACCATTTAAAATTTAATTAACTCAATTTCTAGAATAGATGTCCTCAATGGATTTTGTTCAAAGATAAAATTCTAAATGACAGGGGCACCTGGGTGGCTTAGTGGGTTAAGCCTCTGCCTTCAGCTCAGGTCATGATCCCAGGGTCCTGGGATCAAACCCCACATTGGGCTCTCTGCTCAGCAGGAAGACTGCTTCCTCCCTCCCTCTCTCTCTGCCTGTTTCTCTGCCTACTTGTGATCTCTTTCTGTCAAAAAATAAATAAAATCTTTAAAAAAAAATTCTAAATGACAAAGATTTTTGCAAATGATATGGAAGGGCTTAAATATCAGAAAAGCACTAAACAAGTCAGTAAAAGTTGTACTGAAATTATTATATTCCAGTATGATTCACAGTTTCTACAAGCAGTGACAATGCTTTCTCTGTTCATTTGGCCATCCTTCAACACTGTCACTTAGGTTATAGGTTTTAGTCCTGTTCTATTTATAATGGATCCATGGAGTAAGTTTTTAAAGATGTATTTATTTATTTATTTATTTATTTGAGAGAGAGAGAGCGACAGAGAGAGAGAGAGAGAGCATGCACACATACAAGTGGAAGGGGTAGAGGGAGAGAGAATCTCAAGCAGACTCCCCACTGAGCACAGAGCTCAATGGGGGGCTTGATCTGAAGACCCAGAGATTAGGACCTGAGATAAATGAAGAGCTGGACACTTAAATCAATTCTGCCACTCTGGCCCTCCTCATGGAGTAAGTTTTTAAATTCATTTTTAACTCTTGCCTCTTATTATTAATAAGGTAATTCTAAACTATACAATTCCTTGGCAAATATCTACAAAACATCAGATATAACTAGTTGAGACAAAAATATACTTTGAATCCTTATTAATAGTTAGCATCTGTGGAAGATTTCCATACAACATTATCCAGGACACAGTACCTGAAATAGTTGCTCTAGAACTACCAATAATCAGTGAATCTAGCACATCCATGAGAATGGTAACTTTTAATACTATTCTTTCTATTGGTTCTACAGGTATGACCCCTATCTTTAAACATCTTAGCATACAGAATGAAGGATATTATCTTTCTTATACTTTTTATTACCTGAAAAATTATGTCCAAAGTGCTTATGCTATTATTCTATGATTACTTTCTCTCTCTCTCTCTCTCTCTCTCTGTGTATATATATATAATATATATATATAATATATATATATAAAATTGGAAGTGTTTCACATGATTTTCTGATTTTAAATGTCTAAAATCTTGTATATGGTTACATCTTACCACTACTGAACATTTTTTAAATTGGATTTGCATCAATATTAGAAGATATTTGGTTTAAAGCTTAGTGTATAACTCCTAATTTTTGTCTCCTTTTACAGTTTGCACAATTACCCTATCCTTACATTTTATATCTATATATAGTGATATATATGCATAGTGATGTACATATGTATAGGTGATATACAGATATAGATATAAAGATATTGGTTATAAGGATTTAACTCACATGGTTATAAAGACTGAAAAGTTTCAAAATCTTAAGTTACAAGCTGTAGATCCATGATAGTGAAAAGTATAGTTCCAGTTCAAAGACCTGAAAAACAGGAGAGTCAAAGCTATACATTCTAGTCTGTAATATGAGTCCAAAGGCAGGAAAAGACCAATATCCAGGCTCAAAGACAAACAAAGAGAGCAAATTATTCTTTAATCCACAATTATGTTCTACTCAAGCCTTCATTGGATTAGATGAAGCCCACCTACATTGTAGAGAGAAATATGCTTTATTCAGTATAATTATTCAAAGGTTAATTTCATCCAGACCCACAAAGAAAAAGTTTTACTAAATATCTGGACACGCTGTGACTCAGTCAAGTTGACTAAAGTTAATCATCATACTTGGATTCATGAAAATTTGAAAATGATTTAACTACGTGGCCAGGAGCATGGAAAAAAGAAAATTAAAATATTGCATTCAAGGAGATTTGCAGAAGTATGTAATTGAACCAATGCACCTTGGCATAAAGTGTGAGAATCTTTGTCTCTCATATTAATGTCCACCACAGAGCATCCTCTATAGAAAATATGATTGGAAAACCTAAGACAAGAAACTGAAAATTACTACAAAAAGAGAAAACTCTTAAAAGCAAAAAAAAGAAAAAGGGGGCAATATAATGTATATTAATATTGGAAATCAACAACTTTCATTTCTACTGGGTGGAAGGCAGTAAAAGAAAACTCCATTAAAATATCAACAAGTTGCAAATTAAAATCCTTTTGGAACTTCCCTTTGTCTTTACTTCCCCCAACCCCAAAGTATATAATCAGTTGTTCCTCACAATTTCAGGGAACCAGCTCTTTCTGTCCTGTCCCCATGATTTGATAAAACCACTTTTTTACACACACACACACACACAAGCCACAATTTGAAATATCTAGGGATAAACCACTCCACCTAAATGTATAAGGTGGTTTTTTTTTAAGATTTTTATTTATTTTATGTATTTGACAGAGAGAGACACAGAGAGAGAGGGAACACAAGCAGGGAGAGCAGGAGAGGGAGAAGCGAGCTTCTTGCTGAGCAGGGAGCCCAATGAGCCCTTAATCTCAGAACCCTGGGATCATGACTTGAGCTGAAGGCAGCCGCTTAAGGACTGAGCCTTCCAGGCACCCAAGGTTTTTAATGTAAAATTTTAAAGTACTCATAAAGGACCCAAAATATTAAAAAACTGGAAAGTTACTGCATGTTTTGGCTATCATGATATGTACTTATTGGTACCAGTTCTTTAGCTGTTATGACATGTCAATCCATCTTATGCCTTCATCATGAGTATAAAGTTCTTGACATTATGATTGCTCTAGTGACTTACTTTGTTTGATCACTTACCTCTCTGCCTCTCTACTAACAGTATGATCGTATCATAATCTAGCTAGATACTAATTCAAGGAGAGTGGGGTTTTTTTGTTTGTTTATTTTTGTGTTTGTGTTTTTCTTTTAAGTGGGATAATGAGCCTCCCAAGAAAAATTAAGCACCAGAACAGCCCAATATAATTAAAGTACCAACAATTAAGTACAATTAAGTCCAACAAGAAAGACATGTTTTGAAGAATTAATTGTGAATATAGATTGTCCTCAGAATTGGATGTCCTCAGACATACAAGATTCAACAAAGTTTCAGAAAGAGCTATATGAGCAAAACAGTGTTAATCTAGACCAAAAATAAATGCCTTGAACTGTACCCCACAGTTTCAGCTTTCAGGAAGTAGGCTGAAAATGCTGGCAGGCCACCAAAAAGGGTGTGTGTTCCAAGGTATTCCTCAGAAGTGGACATGTAAGATAGAAATGGAAGATCATTTTCATTATGTGAAGCAAAAGCCTTAGAAAACAATGCATATGGGAAACAATGTGAGGAATTAGAATTAAATGCCTACTCAAGTATTATCCAGTACCCAAGAGTTTGAGTACCTGTTAACAATTTGCCCGTGTTTTAAAATTGATATAGACTAGTGGCTGTTATGAATCTTTGTTCCTTTGTAAAATGAGAGTGTGTACTGTGTGTGTATTCTTTCCCTATACATCCATTTTATCTACAGGATGTATAGTACAGATAATATGATTTTTATTTCATAGGTTTATGGAGTAAGAGAACTGCATTCAGATCTGAAGTAAATCACAAAACTTTACATTTCAAACCTGATGCCATAACTGTATAAAAAATATGGTTGTCCTGGAACGGAGAGGAGTATGTTTTACATGTATAAACGACATGAATAATCGAAATGAAGAGGCCAGCCCGTGATATATTGAATGTTTGATCCAATATTCAATTATTCTTGCATTTACACTATTGCCATTGCCTCAAAGTAGTCATAATGTACTCCCCCACCCCTGCTTTGCTTTTAGCTTGAATATGATCTGCTTTGACTAATGTCATATATGTGGAAGTGTCAGTGTTCTAGCTCTTAAGGCTAGAAAGCGATTTTATGCTTCTACTTTACTGTAAGTCAGGCCACTGCCCATGAATGGAACATATCACACGGTGTCTTTCTCCATATAAGCAGCTATAACAGATTGAGTGGCTTATAAATAAATAACAGGAACTTATTTCTTGTAGTTCTGGAGGTTGGAAATCCAAGATCAAGCTACCAGCAGATTCAGCATCTGGTAAGGACTCTGTTACTATTTCATAGACGGCCATCTTCTCTCTGTAACCTTAGATGGTATAAGGAATAAGGGAGTTCTTTGGGCCTCTTTTACCAGGGTACTAATCTCATTCATCAAAGCTCCCCACTTATGACCTAATCATGTCCCAAAGTTTTTTAAGGGACAGAAAAAGATATATCATTTACTTTTAATTTTTTAAATTATTTTTTAAGTTTTTATTTTAATTCCATTTTTTTAAATTTTAATTTTAATTTTTTTTAAAGATTTTATTTATTTATTTGACAGAGAGAGATCACAAGTCAGCAGAGAGGCAGGCAGAGCGAGAGGAGGAAGCAGGCTCCCTGCTGAGCAGAGAGCCCGATGCGGGGCTCGATCCCAGGACCCTGAGATCATGACCTGAGCCAAAGGCAGAGACTTAACCCACTGAGCCACCCAGGTGCCCTAATTCCATTTTGTTAACATACAAAGTAATATTAGTTTCAGGTATGCAATTTAGCGATTCAATGCTTGCATACAACATCTGGTGCTCATCATAGCAAGTGCCCTCCTTAATTCTCATCACCTATTTAACCCATTCACCCACCTCCCCTCTAGTAATCATCAGTTTATTCTCTATAATTTTTTTTTTAGCTTAACTCTTTTTTTTTTTCCTTTTGCTTGCTTCTTAAATTCTACTTGAGTGAAATCATATAGTTTATGTCTTTCTCTGACTTACTTGACTTGGCAAAATTCTCTTTAGGTCCATTCATGTTATTGCAAATGGTAAGATTTTGTTCTTTTGTATGATTAATATTTCATTGTATGTATGCATGTATGTGTGTGCATATATATTATACATACATATAGGTATACATATATACATATACATGTACTATATATAGTACTATACATATATATATAGTACTATATATATATATATTCATATACCACATCCTCTTTATCCATTCATTAGTCAATGGATACTTGGATTGTTTTCATAATTTGGCTATTGTAGATAATGCTTCTGTCAACATCAGTGTGCGTGTATCCCTTTGAATTAGTGTTTTTGTATTCTTTGGGTAAATACCTAATAGTGGAATTGCTGGATCATAGGATATTTCTTTTTTTAACTTTCTGAGGAACCACCATACTGTTTTCCAGAGTGGATGCACCAGTTTACATTCCGAACAACAGTGCAAGAGGGTTCCCCTTTGTCCACATCTTTGCCAACACTTGTTTCTTGTGTTGTTGAATTTAAGCATTTGGACAGGTTTGAGTGACATCTTATTATAGTCTTAATTTGTATTTCCCTGAGGATCAGGGATTTTGAGCAACTTTTCATGTGTCTGTGGCTCATCTGTCTTCTTTGGAAAAACATCTATTCTTGTCTTCTGCCCATTTTTAATTAGGTTATTCATTTTTGGGATGTTGAAATTTATGTTCTTTATATTTTGGATACTAACCCTTTATTGGATACCCCATTTGCAAATATCTTCCCCCATTCTGCAGGTTGTCATTTAGTTTTGTTGATTGTTTCCTTCACTGTACAGAAGTGTTTATTTTGACGAAGTTCCAATAGTTTATTTTTCCTTTTGTTTCCTTTGCCTCAGGAGATATATCTAGTAAGAAGTTGCTAAAGGAAATTTCAAAGAGGTTACTGCCTGTGTTCTCTTTTAGAATTTTTATGGCTTCCTGTGTTTTGAATTTGTTTATGTGTGTGGCCTACAAAAGTAGTTTAGTTTCAGTTTTGGTCCAATTTCATGTGAATTTTGTAGAGAAAGTAACATTCAGAACATAGCATCCAGCTAATATTGTTATCTAAGGAGAATAAGGAGAATCCCTAAGAAAATCCTAGTTGACTTTAATGAGAAGTGTACTGCCACACATGAACAACCCAATCTATAATCACTGAACAAGAGTCTTTCAGATTCATGAGAATATATAGTATTTGTTTTTAAACAACTGAGAGTAGAGGAGAATTGACATATATTTTTCTGGGGCAATCTTCCAGACAGAGATGGAATGTCATAAAGATTCAGGTCCTCTATATTAATTTTCTAAAATGAAGATAATCCTAAATAAAAATACCAACTTTTAGAAAATGGAGTTAAAGAAACCCATACTAACATTCACATGGGGAAAAAATAAGCAAGCAACTATCTTGGACAGTTTTTCAAAATAAAAAAGCAAAATAGGTGGACTAGTGCATAGTACATCTACATGTAATTAAAACAGAAATTAAAAGTGTGAAATTACCACACAAGTAAGCAGACAGATCAATGGAACACAATAAAAAATATAGAGATGAATGAAAACATATATAAAAATTCAGGATGTGGGCGCCTGGGTGGCTCAGTGGATTAAGCTGCTGCCTTCGGCTCAGGTCATGATCCCAGAGTCCTGGGATCGAGTTCCGCATCGGGCTCTCTGCTCAGCAGGGAGCCTGCTTCCCCTCTCTCTCTCTGCCTGCCTCTCTGCCTGCTTGTGATTTCTCTCTCTGTCAAATAAATAAATAAATAAATAAAATCTTTAAAATTAAAAAAAAATAAAAAAAATTTAAAAAAAATTCAGGATGTAACTAAGACATCTCAAATCAGTAGAAAAAATATATATATATTTTTAAGGAAACAAGGGCACTTGGGAGGCTCAGTCAGTTAAGCATCTGACTCTTGATTTTGGCTAAGATCATGATCTCAAGGTTGTCAGATTTAGCTCCTGTTTTCAGTTCTTTTTTTTTTTTTAAGATTTTATTTATTTATTAGAGAGATTGAAAGCAAGAGACAGAGCATTAACTGAGGGAGAAGGGCAAAGGTAGAGAGAGAAGCAGACTTCCTGCTGAGCATCCATCCAATGGGGGGCTGGATCCTAGGACCCTGCGATCATGACTGGAGCTGAAGGCAGATGCTTAACTGACTGAACACCCAGGGGCCCCAAACACTGTTTTCAGTTCTTTAATGAGTACATCTTTGTTGTGATGTATTATTCTTTTAATATATCAATGGATTGTAATTACTAATATTTTATTTTAATAGTTTGGTAATGGTAATTATTGTTTTTGTATATTTGTCAGTTTTTGTTATTAATGATACCATGGATTTATATAAAAATAATTTAAAGCTTTCCTTCTTTCTCTAGTTTCAAGAATTTGAATAGAAATATAATTATATTTTTCATAACGTTTTGATAGAATTCAATTATGCAAATATGTGAGTCTGGCACTTTGGGGACAGAGTTTTTTCTATTTCATTTCTTAAATGCTTCATTCAAATATCTTAACTGTTCATTACTATTAGTAATTTCTGATTTCTGTGTATTCAATGTTTCTATTTTCCTAACTTCTTACATGAAGGCCAAATATGTCACTGGCTTTTTGAAAAGTCCTTTACTAATAAACCTATGGTTAAGCCTAAGTATAGGAGATAATAATTTAAAATGCTTCTTCAGACAGCCAATTAGATAAGCATCCTTTAGCCTTTTCCCCTCTTCCATTTTCAAGAATGCATAGGATGAGAGCAGATCTACATGTTTAAGAATTAATTTGACATTCTTGTCTTCTGCCTAGCTCTTTACTGATTCCACACTTAGGTAAAATGGATACATTTTTTGCCATTGTTACAAATGGGACATGGAAGTCTTCTACTGTTGTTTTATACTTGTCTATTTTTCCCTTTAGATCTGTTAGTATTTACTCTCTCTCTATGATCCTATGTTGGGTGCGTAGTTATTTAGGACTCTCACAACCTCTTGATGAACTGACCCCATTATCATTATAAAATGAACTTCTTTGTTGTTTGTGGCAGCTTTATGTTAAAGCCAATTTTGTCTTATGTGAGTATAGGTACCATTGCTTTCTTTTGGCTTCACTACTATAGAATATCTTCTTCCATTTCTTCACTTTCAGCCCATGTCACTAAAGCTGAAGTAAGTCTCTTGTAGGCAACTTTTTATCCAACCAGCCAACCTATGCCTTTTGAATGCAGAAGTCATTCCATGTGCATTCAGAGATTATTGATAAGTAAGGACTTACTAATTGTTTTCTAGTTGTTTTGTAATTTTCTTTTTCCTTCCTTCCCTCTTACTGGTCTTCATTGTGAATTGCTGAATTTCCATTGTGGTATGCTTTGATTTTCTCTTTTTTATGCATTGATTGTAGGTTTTTGCTTTGTGGTTACCATGAGGCTTATATTAAAACACCTAATAGATACAACAACTTTATGTTAACAACTCAGCTTTGACTGCATACAAAAATTTCCCCCTTTTACTTTCCCCTTTATGGTTTTGATTTCCATAACTTACCTTTTTTTATGTTGTGTGTTCATTAACAAATTCTAGGTAGCCATAGTTATTTTTAATAATTTTGTCCTTTAACCTTTATACTACAGGTAAGTGGTTAACATACCTCTACATTGCAGTACTACAGTATGATGAATTTGACTCTATCCTTAACATTTACCAGTGTGTTGTGTGTTTTCAGATGTCTTTGTGTTGTTAATTTGCATCCTTTCATTTCAGAATGAAGAACTTCTTCTAGCATTTCTTGTAAGATAGGTCACTAGCAATGATGAAATTTCTCAGCTTTTGTCTTTATCTCTCCTTCCTTTCTAAAGCTCAACTTTGCTAGATATGGTATTCTTGGTCAGCAGTTTTGTTTTTTTTTTCTTTCATACTTTTTATATCATCCTATTTTCTCCTGGTGTGTAAAGTTTCTGCTGAGAAATTGCTGGTAGATTTATGTAGATTACTTTGGAAGCTACACACTTCTTTTATCTTGCAGCTCCTAAGATTCTTTCTTTGTCTTTGACATTTAACAATTGTATAGTGTGTCTTAGAAAAGATTTCTTTAAGCCAAGTTCATTTGGGGACCTATAAGCTTCATGAATTTGGATATCCAAATCTCTCCCCAGATTTGGGAAGTTCTTGGACATTATTTCTTCAAGTGAGCTTTCTGTCCCATTTTCTCTCTTCTGGGATTTTAGTAACTCACAGATTGTTTCTTTTGGTGGTATGCCATAGAACACATTTCTTCACTTTTTTTTTCATTATTATTATTTTTTTTAAATTCTATTCTGACTGGTTAATATCAAAGGTCCTGCCTTCCAATTCATACATTGCTTCTTTTGCTTGATCTATTCTACTGTTGATGCTCTCTATTGCATTTCTCAGTTCATTCCTTGTATTCTTCAACTCTAGAAATCTGTGTGGTTTTTTCACAATTTCTATCTTTGCTAAATTTCTCTTTTGTTTGTGTAGTGATTTTTCAGATTTTGTTGTATTTTTTTTTCTGTGTTTTCTGGAAGCACACTGAATTCCTTAAAATATCTTAGATGATGGCATTAAGGAGGGCACATGCCATGCTGAACACTGGGTGTCATACACAACTAATGAATCAATGAACCTTACATCAAAAACTAATTCTGTACTATTTGAATTTGAAAAAAAAAAAAAAAAAAAGAAAAGAAGAAAAAAAAAAAGGTCTTAGGTATCTTTTGACATTCTGCTCTTTGCCCCATGCCCTTCTGCTTTTTCTCTCTCATTCTCCAGTGGAAGTGGTGGGGAAGACAGAGGCAGAAGCAACCATGTTGGCTGCACTAAATAATATCCCAGCTTGGGGACTGGACTTCTTGTGAGCCTCTGCCCTCAACAGGACTGGGGCCTCTTGCTTTCCAGGACCAACAGTCCCTGCCATTGACCCTGAGAGGAGAAGGAGAAGACATTTTTGCTGCCTAACCCCATCCCATTTTCCTCTTCACTAATCTTACTGATGCTATAGCTGATTATGGCTGTGTTCCCTCTGCCCCATCTTGGAGTAGGTTCCAGCACGATCATTCAGCAGGCATAGTCCCACTGCTGCCCAGGAATTCTGTCTAATTCTCCCTCCCTAGCTGGTAAAGCAAGGACCAGAGAGCTGTGGAGGCCCAAACCACAGCAGTGGCAGAGCCACCTCCCAGCCTAGGAGGCTACATGCATAATGAAGATTAATGTCTGAAGATGGGGAAGGTCTTATTAATCCAGACCTAGAGAGGAAAGTAGGACAGCAAAGGCTGTGAAGTAGGCTGAGGGCAGGAAGAACAGAGCAGATGACCAGTAAACTCAAAGCCAGTGAGGCCTTAAATTTCATACCCCAGTGCTATTCCCTTAGCCAAAAAGAAAAGGCTGCTTTTCATGAGCAGATCCTAATCACTGAAGTGAAACTGAGACAAGTGACCCTGAAAAACCTCCATTCTACTATAGGGAAGTTATCCAACACTTTTAGCTTTGATACCATGTATGATGCCACTTCCAAACACACAGACTTATCTGTTGAAACCATGAGGCCCCTGGCGACTTCAGGGGCCACTTCAGGGCTTCAGTGGCATGATGTTTGCTTACTGTCAAATGAGAACTGGCAAGACTGACACTAGGCAGGGGACTTGGGTGGAGCCTGAACTATGCAGGGTCATCCCCAATGCCTTTGAGCACATTTTTACCCATTCCATATGCTCATAGAACCAACATACCTGACCCATGACTTTTGCATGCAAATCTACCCAAATTTTAAGACCTGTTGACCCAGGAGCCCAGTAAGAGGCCAGAAATGAAGTCAAACCCAGATAGGCATCTAAATTAAGAACCTCTTCACCTTCATCACCAAGAACATCAAGGAGATCTAACTTGCCATAAACCCAGGGAACCAGACCCAGGTGGTGGGCAGCACACATATGAATGAGGTCAGTTTCCACCCCATGCCATCTTCATCATCACTACAGAATGTACATGGCTTTGATGGTCAGGAACACATCCATTTGGGCAATATCAACCTGGTAGACATGGCTGGCTGTAAGATGTAGAACAAAGCAGGCCCCAATATGGCTGGAAGGACAGCCACATAGTCCACAAGTAGTTGTGGTGGTGGAGGTTGTGGTAGTAACAGAGAAGCCAAAACAAGTCTCCCAAATCAACCTCTTACTGTCTGCCTTGGCAACATAACCACTGATGAGCAACAGGAGTACCCACGTCCCCTACCAGGACTCTAAGCTAACTTGGCTGCTCCAGGATCTTTGGAAAGGAACACCAAAACCATCATGGTGACCACACTGGGTGTGGTATTATGGCTACTGTGAGAACCTCTCTATTCTTCTATTCTGCACTTTACCAATCAGCCAATATTTCAAGAAAATGCCCTAAGTAAATGAGTACCCCCAAGGACACACTGCTGCAAGAAAAAACTCTTCATCTGAAGAACCAGCTGGAGAAAAAGGGGTTACTGGCAAAGTGACTCTGGAAGAAGAGCACCACCAAAAAAAAAAAAAAAAAAAAAAAAAAGCTGTCAGCCTGGCAGAGTATGATGAATGGCTAGTAATTGAAACTTTGGTGACTAAAGAGGAGGATGACAACCACAATCGCCACCCACTCCAGTCAATCTTGGAGCTAGCCTTAGATAAGAATATGGAAAATTACCTGCAGGGGAAGAAGGAGTGGCTGGAGGAGGAGAAGGTGACCATCCAGGATGTCTGCATCTGGGTGAATGAAGAGAATTAAAAGCTGCTGGCAGAGGAGAAGATCCTGGAAGATCTACAGCAGGAAGGGCAGGCTATAGAGCTGCTCAGAGTCAAGTACAAGGCCATGGAGACCAAGCTGCAGATTAAGGACAGGAAAAAAATTGTTGTTGGAACTGAAGATTCAGGCAATTGTTAAGCAGAAATGCCATGAGCAGGAGATGATTATCTGAGATGAGGAGACCAAGGAGCTCCAGGACACCTCCATGTTCCATCCATGCAGCAGATGGTGGGATCATAACCAAGAAACAAGAAGCTCTATGCCAAGCTGCAGGTGAAGGCAGAGATCCAGAACCCACATGATGAGTACATTTGCATGTGGCAGGATTTGGAGGAGGCACAGTGTGAGCACATCCAGGAACTGAAGCTCAAGTACCTTAGAGAATTTCATCTCCCCTAAAAAGAAGAACATGATTATGAACCAGTGTTGCCAGGCTGATAGGAGGAGCAGTGAAAGTTTTACCACTTGTGCCAGCTGTAGTCAGTAACAGCCAAATGAAAAACCAGCCAGCATCTGCAGTAGTAATGCGAGAGTTCCGCCAGCCAATATCATCAGCAACAGGGTCCCACCCCCCACACAGGACTGAAAACACGCTTTGGGAGTTGGTGTGTCCCCACCAGCTGTGTTTGACGTGAAATTCTCCCATGACAAAGAATAAGACCTCCATGTACTACACATGGAGAGTTTCATGCATTTGGACAGCTTTCTGGAAAAACCTTCCATATCTAAAATCTGAAAGTCCAGATCCTGGTGCCAGAGTCCTCAGCGTCACCACCTCAGCAGCCTCAAAGTCCTCACTAACTGCCACTCTCCACCACACATGCCTTGCTGGCCTCCACCACTCTGTGCTCCACCACCGTGCTAGACCGTGGGTGGCAATCTTCAGTCAGGCTGCCAATCCCACATGTTCCTGGGATGGGGCAGCCAATCCTGGATTATCTCATTACCCCTTCGGGTGTGTGTGTGTGTGTGTGTGTGTGTGTGTGTAGTGTGTGTGTGTGTGTGCGTGTGTGCGTGCACACACATCTCTGAGACAGTGAGAATTTGAAACTATGGAAACTATGTCTCTGGCTGCTCTTTTTAGTCCCTTTTATTTAATTAATGGTATTTATTCATGGGGATCAGTTGGCATAAGAGAGATGCTCTCATCTGAGCTGTCTGAACCTAATAAAGTCACTTCATAGCCTCCTTTTCCTCTTGACTTTAACCTCCATCCCCAAATTGGACCTCAAGCTCCACCTGTTGGCCACTTCTAGAAGGGAAGGTGGCCTGTGCTTGGACAGAAAGTACTTTATTCTGTCCATCCTAGGATGTCCATTCTGACATCCTAACAGTATTAGTCCTATGCTCCCAGTGGAGAGATCCTCCTCTTCACTTTTTGGGCCTCAGACAACCTATTCCAGCTTCTTGGGCTCCTTTTCAAGGACTTAAATGACCACACCCACACAACCCAGGCTCTTCAGCTTTGGCAAGAACTCATGATTTCCCAAACTCTATTTTCTACCCACCTTCCCAACCAGTGACTGGCTCCTGAGGACCTAACGGAAATGTAACAGCAATTGGGACAACATGGGTAGGTGTTAAGGGAAATTCCACCTTGGAGTCCCTTTGTTTCTGCTCCCCTGAGAAGTAATTTTGATCAACAAGTGATCAAGCTAATTCCCCATTCTTTGAGATGCTGCTCCTTCCTGCTTTGACCATGTTCTCTGGAGCCATTTAGATCTTAGCTTAGTGGTAGGGAGGGATTCCATTTTACCCCTAGCTAAATATAGGTACTAAAATCTGCCTCGCCACCCCATTTATCACAGGAGACAGAGAACCAGGCAAAATCTGCCAACTTTGCCCAATTACCCATTTGCAAATCTTACTTTTTAGGTACTGCTTCATTGAAAATTGGCCCTTTCTTCAGCATTGTGCAAACTGAGCTCTAGGGAAGTACTCCCCCTCTCCTTTGTGATAACACTAAATGTCTCCAGGTATGTCTAGTGAGAAGTAAATTTTTAGGGCAAAAAAGGGAGGCAAGGGTGGCAAAGACAATAGCTGGAGGGAGAGGTGCAGGTTTGTGCTCTTGGACCGGATGTAGGTTCAGACTTGATGCTGATGTGAGGGTGTGTGGTGATCCTGAGGGAACACCCACGTGGTATTATATCATTGGGATGATAGTGAAAGGTCCCCATGTGCCTTCTTCAGTGACACTGAGTAGCAGGCATCTCTGTGAGTGGCACTTACCATTGACAGACAGAGGTCCAGACAGATGGGCTTGTCCTGTTGGACATCAAATGGAACGATGGTATGCCCGATCGGGGCTTTGGATTCAGCTCCCAGTTCTCCTAGAGTCTCCTTCCTTGAGTCAGTGAGAGAGAGACAAGCAGAGCTCCCCAGAAGGTCAGGTACCTCTGGCCCCCCTTCAGGCAGAGGCCTCCTTTTGCATGTTATGCCTTAAGGCATTCATCTCAGAATCTGTGCATTCTGAGACCTGCCAGGCCCACTGGCATTTCCAAACAAAGAAACTAACAAGACATTTTGGGTTTCCCTATTGATTTGTCATTAATTGAACTCCATTTATCTGAATCATAGGTGTATGATATACTCATAACCATTAAACTAATTCCATGAAGACTTCAAAACAAAACAAAAATGTAGAATTCCTAAAAATGTTATTTTTCTGTATAATAAACCTATTAGTAATTACTAATAGATATAATTAAATTACCTAAAATTTAAAAGTATATTTAAATTACTTTTGTGCTTCCTATCTAAATAATTGTCAGTGGCTCCATATAGCCTTGAGTAAAAGTGGTAAATATTTTTGTGGATTGCAGTCATCTCCAGCACAGGATGACGCAATACATAATTATTAACGTCCACATAGTTTTTATTACTTTTAATGAATTATACAGGTAGAATACCATGTTAGATGTTATTCAGTGTATTGAGGATGATATTCCTTATTTCACTCTTTTAGGAAATACATAACATAAGATAATGTTGATATTATAACATACATTTTCCAGTGTGTTTCTTCTGACCAAACAATTAAGGAATTGTCCAGGCATATTCATTGCATGCATCATTACAAAGTTGGCATATGGTATTTATATGAGTGAGAACAAGGTATGTCACCTGGAATAAAGAAATATGTACTTTGGCCTTTAAAGCAATTTTTACGAAAGACTCAGAAAATCCTAAGACTTTTGCACTAATCTTATATGGAATACAAATAACATTTGTAAGGTTGTTCTGCTTCAGGACAAAGCATTTTTGATCTAATGTTAAAACTGGACAACAATACAAAGGCTGGACTGAAGGCTCTTAAACACACAATACATTTCATGGATTTCACATGTGCTTTAAATATTTGTATACACCATTAGGACATGACTTTAAATTGTTAAAATGCGTTAGTTCATCTTATCTCTACATTTCAGCATATGACACACACTCAATATATTTTAGCTATGTGGTCTTAATATTTTGTCTCCAATTAATATACTCTGGTTATGATTTTTCTTTTGTAAATTATGAGTTATCCTGTTACACCATATATACATAGAGTTACATGAAATTATGCATATATTTAGAATCCATTAAGTGTTATTATATTCTGATACCAATAAATTTTTTTCATTAATTCACAGATCAGTTAGGATATTTGCAGGTGTAAAGGATAGCATTAAATCTCCAACCAGCTTACATAAAATCAGTTAATTTATCTTTATGTTTTGACAGAAATGACCACTTAAACTTGTAGATTTACAATGGTGCTTTAGCTGACAATTAATGAAAAATAAAAGCTAACCTCCTCCCTCGGTATCCGTCTTAATTGCCCCCAAATAACTGTGTCTGCTTAATTCATGTCTACCTGTGAGCTAATTATTATGGATACCCTGGCTAGTTCAGGTTACAGGTTCATCTATGTGGGTGTGATAACTGAATTCCATGTCAAGTGAGTGAGTGCCTCTTTCTGAAAGAAAAGATTATTATTAGTAAAACAGAGTAGAGAATGTTTTGTTTCCAACATTCAGAGTTTTAACAGCCTAATTCTCTGGCCTTACAGTCTTTAGCCTTGTTCTTCAGGACTTTGGCCTCAAACTTGTACACATAATCTCTGACAGTCATGGTAGCTTTGGTATCTCTCATTCTACCACTGCAACTTCCTGTACTCAGTAATGCTAGGTGTGAAGCAGATAGTACCCTGGGTCCCAAATTTGGAAAATCATCAATTTCTCCAGCACAGGATGACCTTTTCAACATTTCATTTCCTGTTGAAAACCCATGAACCCTCCATTGTTCTTAGAGTAAGTCAAATCATAATCCTTTCCTTTGTTTCTTTGCTTGCTCTTCTTGTATCTATTTAGCTACATCTTTCAAGAACTCTTTATCCTAAGCTCTCTTTAGCAATATTGAGTTTTGTTTTCTTCTTTAAAAGTACTATACTCTTTAATTATATACATTCACTTGACATCTGAATATGCTGTTTGTTTTTTTAGAATCCATCTGCCTCAGCCTCTTCACCAAACTAGCATCTAGTCACCTACAGGTTTTTATCATACATCATTTACTCTGGGAAATGACATAAGAAACCATACTTCACTTACTAAAATAAAGCTGGCAGCCAGTTGGTCAGCTTCTGAATCACACTCTACATCTTATCCTGTTCCTTTTTTATAACCATTATATATGTAAATTGTAAAATAAAAATAAAACATGTATTAGGACTAATAAGTTAAAATGCCTATGAAAACAACCATATGCCCAAGTCTAAGCACTAAATCTAAGGTTTAGGGCAAAGATTTTTGTGTTATCAGTTGCAAAAGTTATACCTTGAAGGCAGTTTTCAAATTCTATAAGGTAAGCTGCAGGGCTTCCCTATCTCTTATAGTTCTGGTCAATGATGTAGTTGCTTTAACTTATAAAATTATGTGTATGGGTGAATATTTTCCTAGTCATGCCAAAACATAATGCTGGAAGTCACACTAAAGTAACAGAATCAAGACAGGTGAAGGAAGAGGTAGGGAAACCTAAGGGAGAGAAGCTTAAAATAAGAAGCCTGTTTGCTAATTAATATTTCCTTGCCTGCTCTAACCTTCTCTTCATGCTGACAACTTTTCACAATTTCTATGTTTTTGTGCTATTTTTATAAATTCCACAATCCAGTGTAAGAATACCTTCTCACATGTCATCACTGATTTAGAGATAAGCAAATATCCTGACATTCTGGCCACTCATGTAATAACTGCTCCTCAAATTACTAATACAATCAATTGTTGTCTTGAAAAATTATTACAGTAGTAAGTTGATTCTTTAGCTATGCTCAGAGACATCATTAAAAACCTCACACACTAATCATAGTTACTGCTTCACTATCATAGACTACTGACCATCTTCTGTTACTCAAAGAAAATTGTTTCATTATTGTATCTGACTATTCATATAGGCAGAAGCTGGGGTGATTTGTAATCCCATTTCAACAATGATAAGGTAAAATAAAGGTAGAGACCCACTAAGGAACCAACAAAGAACACATCTGAGATCAAGTGTTGTTATCTAACTACTTCCCAGGTTGCGTACCTCTTTGAGATATAGAATAAATCCAGGCATAAATAGAGTGAGACCATGGTGTCCTTATAGGACTTGACATTAATGAAAAGATATATGTTGTTTTCATCTGTCTATTTGGTCAGTGCCAGGCTACGTGAGCAAAATACTGAAATGAAATAGCAAAAGAAAAGGTAGCTGAACAAAATTATCTATCCAGGGAGATTTATTCACACTGTATAAGTGTTTTGTTTTTTTTTAACTGCCTATAACCTAAATCATAGACCCTTTCTAAAAAAAGATTTTATATACCTCATTTTATTGCTATAGAAATTAGAAGAAAATAAGTTGTGGTGGCATAAACAAAATCTCTACTAAAGAGCAATATAATCTGAAATAAAGCCCAAGACCTCTTATTTCTCTAAAAGGAACTACTCCAATTTTAAAAAAAGTAAATAAATTATATTTCCATATATTATGTTTTGTCAAAATGAATTGTATTTATGTTCGATGGTTAATTTAAAATGATACCTTAAATTGTATGTAAAGAGTTAAACATTAACATAAAATAATCTTTTTAAAACAATCCATTCAGTGCAAAATGATATCCATTTAATTCTCAGCATCCTATATGATTATCTCTTTTGGGTGCTAAGTGAGCATAGTATTTGACTATGTGCTATAAAGATAATTACAATAGCCAGATATAATGCAGTCAGTCTGGAAACAAGATGTAGATGCAGCAATAAACAGAGTCCAGAGATCTTAAACTAAAATGAAAATATTTTAAGCCTTCACATTTAATCTACATTAGATTTATATGGTTAAGGGGTGTACACCAGGGAAATTCTTCCATTAAAGTTACCATTATCTTAATTTTTTTAAGATTTCCCCTTCATATGTGAAGAGGCTTCTACTTACAGACTTCTTCCACAAACCAATCTTCATACCACTGTCAGGATTTATGACTGAGGTTTTCTAAACTCAACTATTGTGACTGCATTGTACTTGACAGTGTCAATGTGATGAGAACTGACAAGGGCTGAAGTACATTTTGTGTCTGCTGATAGAAGTTCCCATTTGTTGTCAATGTAGCATTCCTCTGTTTAAACATAATTCTTTAAGAAAATTGACAGAAATATGAAAAACAAAATGAGATAAGGAGAATAGAATAGAGGGAGAAATAAGAGAAAATGAGAATAAGAAAGCTTTAAGTGATTCAGGACAGGAAAAATGAAGCAGATGATTTATGGGCTTCAAAGTCTGACTGCAGCCCTAGAGCCACATAAGTATTTTCATCCAATGTGGATTACAAATAAATGAAAGTTATTGATCTGAGCAGACTTACACAATGTCAATATTTTTGATATAGAAACATTATCTTAAAGAATACAAAAATAAAAATAAATTTTAAACCATCTACATGTGTCTTTGTAGATGGTTTAAATAATATCCTCAAACAGAGCACTCCCTACTAGGTTCACGTTGAACTTTAGTATTAAACATAAAATCAAGATATACTTTATCAGGGCAATCCAAGTTTTATATCAGATTGTTTGTATCATAATTGTATAATTTGGTAAATTTTGATTATGTTATACCCAATATGCTTATATGATAGAAAATGAGCATGGGAGGGACCTTATATATTTATGATTAAAGTTAGTAGGTATTTGGGGGCATCTGGATGGTTCAATTGGTTCAGCATCTCTTGATTTCAGCTCAGGTAATAATCTCACCCTTGGAAGATCGAGCCCTACATTGGGCTTTATGCTGGGCATGGAGCCAGCTTAAAGTTCTCTCTCACCCTCTATCCCTCCACCCTCTCTTCCCCTCTCTAAAACTATAACTAATAAAAATTTTTAAAAATAAGTTAATAGGTTTTCTTATTATTTCTCAAATATTCTGGGAACATCTTTTATAGATTGTGTTTCACATTTTCCCTTCAAATTCATCTTTCAAGAATTTCCTGAAATATAACTAGCCTTGTGTTTCTCTAAAATTCTTACTTCAATAATGGGAATATACCCCAATCATAAAATAATTATTTTTTATGATATGTGTAAGGTTTTACAGGTGAGATACACACGACACCAGGCGAGAGGCGCAAGGAAAGGTTTATTAAAGGTGCCTCGGGCGAGGTGCCACAACTTAGGAGAGGAGAGTCAGGGAGTGCCCGGGAAGGGATTGAGTGAGCTTTTATTGGGCCAAGGCCAGGCAGGGGCTCATAACCATATTTGATAAGGTTAGAGTTTGGGGGTTGGAAAGTCCCAAAGCTGGTTTCTGTTTCTTGCATAGGTTTCGGTTAACTCGGGGTGACATGTCCTTGACAGATGTCCTTCTGGCAGGGATAGTCCTGGGTAGGGGGAAGATGGCGGCCTGGCGGCCATTTTATTGTTCCTCCTGCATTCCAAGGGCGGCGGACCCAACAATATGGTATCTAAAAATGCAAATATATTTTAAAAATTTAAAAATTTAAAAAGCTGCAGATTTTAATGTTGGTATTAAACAAAATTCTCCACATTTGCAGCACAAGTCTTACCAAGAGAATGATCAAATAATGAATTCATTTCAGTGTTACATAAAATTTTCTATTCTTCCACCATTACTACCATACTTTTTTGTAGCATTGTATAAAATAGTTCTTGCGACTTGGCATCAGAAAAATCTCGGTTAGTATCCCACTTCTGCCATTTATTGGCTTTATGAACTTAGCCAAGTTACTTATACTCTTGGCAACTCTGAATTCTCAAATGCAAACCATGGGTTAATAAAGAGTGGGTTATGCAGAGGATTTAATATGTGAAGGAGATGGTATATGAAAGTTATCTCCTTTCCCTTTTCCCTCCTCTTTTCCTTTCTTTACTGGAAGAAAGAGCACTTGTAAATCTGAGAAAAGATTCACTCTTCTCATTTCTGTAGCCCTTCACACAGTCTCCAGAATTAGTTTTGTGGCATGACTTCCAACTTATTACTGGGTGGGGAAACATAGTCAAGTGTGAGGTGTGATACAGGATAATGAAAATCATCTGCCTTGAGAAATTAAGGGAAATATTAGGAATAATAAGAAATCAGAATATCCACTTAATAGAAAATTACCTTCTATTCATTATTAAAAGACTCCAGTTGTAAGGATTCACTTAGGGAATCTGTTATACCTGAAGATTCTGGGCTCTACCCAAACCTCTTAACTGAGTATGGAATGACCAGACCGCCAAACTCTCAAACTCTAAAGGCAGTGGCCCTTGGAAAAAAAGGAAAAAGAGGGCCTAAGATATACACATGAAAACAAAATTTCAAATGCCTAGTTATACTGATTCTGTTTCTTCTGATTCCTGATATGGTATTCAAATGGATGGAATTTTGTTCGGAGCAGTTTCTCAAATATTGGTACTCAGACTAATCATTTGAGGGAACTTACAAAATATTACAATACAACTCCCAAACTGCTATATTAAAAAACATAAAAAATCAGAGAAACATCTAAATATTTATAAAGTTTCTGAGATAATTCTGATACAAGTTTGGTGGTTTGGCAAGAAACAAACCTATATGACTGAAAAATATATTGCTAAAAATTAGACACTCAAATCTCAGGGACAAGTTATGGGAATTATAAAAATATTCCTGAACACATTGATTTATATATTTACACACTTTTACAAATGTTCTGATTTGGGCACCTGGGTGGCTCAGTGGGTTAAGCCTTTGCCTTCAGATCAGGTCGTGATGTCAGGGTCCTGGGATCGAGTCCCGCATTGGGCTCTCTGCTCAGCAGTGAACCTGCTTCCTCCTCTCTTGGCCTGCCTCTCCACCTACTTTGATTTCTCTCTCTGTGTGTCAGATAAATAAAAAAATATTTAAAAAACAAACCAACCAAACAAACAAAAGTCCCACAAATGTCTGATTATAGTAAATGGTAAATGGGATTGTTAGCATATTAGATTCTGAAGAAGAATTTCAGATTGTAGTGTGCTTAGCTCACAGACTGCCCTGCACAAGAAAAAAAAGAAAAAAAAAATAGAAGCCTCATCAGGAGGTTTGATTCTCTTACTTGGATCTTACTTAGTGATATGAGACAGAGAAAAATAGCCTAACTAAATGTGTATAAAACATTTGACTGCAAGAGAACAGTTTCAAATATATTTTATATTAGCTCCTTATCATTTGGTGATCAAATTTTGAGGAAGGTTAGTAGTTTACTTTTTAAATCAATATTTACTAATGTAGATTCCAAATGAATTAAAATTTGGTAGCCCTTTTGCTGTTTCAATAGTGGTTTCATCTTTAATTAATGATTGTGTATCCTTTTCTTTATGTATAACAAATATGTAGAATAGGTAAAATAAACCAGCTTGTGTTGGTGTGGCCTGGAGTTAGAGAACAGAAATGAGTGCCTACCTGTTTCTTCCTCCCTGCTGAAGGTATGAGAGTAATTTGAAATCTATCTAACTGGTATTACAAGAATATGTTAAATGCAGTATGTTCTTGGTATTCAGGGAAATCAAAAGCAAATGTTTTAGTATTGGGCAAAGACCAAAGAATTCTGATTCACTCATGTGTGTTTATGTTGTGATATTTATTTGTAATTTTTGTGGAGTTTCTATTATAGGATTGTTTCACTTAACTAATGAGTGAAACCGAACAGCATCTGTGTTTAAATTGACCTTTGGTCATTTCAACTATGCATTCCATATCTAGTACTCTGGGTTAAAAGTAAAAAATAAATAAATAAATGATAAATAATAATATGTGTTCTTGAAAACCACCTAGAAGAGCAGGATAATGCTTCTTGCAAGATATGAAAATTAAACTATGAAAAGAAAGCTCCTTAACTGGAACTTAAATATGTAGATATATAAAATACTGAATACAGTTTTGATAAATCTGGTTGTGACTTAGATAACTCTATGTAGTTATCTCAGATAACCCTATCTAGAAATAGATATCTAGATAACCCTATGTAGAAATGCTCCAGCCTGTACGGAGTTGTTCATACCTTAAAAGATAATAACTTTAAAAAAAAAAAAAAAAAAAAAAAAAAAAAAGATAATAACTTATGGCAGTTAAGAAGATAATGTGTGGTATGAAGATGTGCAGAGGAAACATGTAATCCTAGATGCAAATATAATTTGGGAAGAAGTTAGTTAGAAGCCTATTAAAAAAAAAAAAGTTTCCATGTAACCATCAGTGATGAAGGTCCCAGCACAGCATTTGAAGCAACCAATTCTATGAGCAATGATTGGTTCAAGAATTTTTGGAAGCCTATTAATCTGCATAATTTGAAGCTAATGGGAAAGTCGGCATCAGTTGAATACGAAACTGAGATAGTAATCCCTTACCAAGTCAGACAATACAAAGTGATGAGCCACAGGCAAAATAAAGTTCAGTTAGAACTGTACCATTCAATAATGGAAGAAAATCTGTTTCTAAATATACTTTCATGCTATCTGTGGTGAATACACTCATAAGATACAGCAGCAATTACAATCATTTATCATTACTGTTTTTGCTTTGCCAATTCTGTTGATGTTCATAATTAATATAACTACAATAATGATACATTAAGGTATAAAATATAGTTCATTTTACTAGAAAAAAAATTCAATGCCAAGTTAAAGCTGTTGAGATTAATTATTTCATATTTTGCTGTTTTGAAAATTAAATGATCATTAAAATAATATAATATTTCATGAGGGGATTTATATGTTTTATATTTTCACAAATTTGAAGGTCTGCAAAGATCTTATAGAGTATTGATTACAAATGTCCAATTTTCAATAAGTCTTCCTTTACCAAACTTAATATGTAAATATATGGGTTGTTCATTCTTTTAAGATATTAAATAAAGTAGCATAGTTCTACTTTAAGTAGAATGTCATTTTATGGACATTTTATATAGATATTTACTGACAGTTTATATAGAGTAAAATACAACTTTCAGAAGGATATGAGAAGCTTTCAGTTTCCTAACTGCATTATGTATGAAAACTTTCCTTTAATTTTTTCTACTAAAGAACTTGAATAGCTTAATGATTTTTTGAGTTATGTGCAAAAGATATTTTTTTTCTGTGAAACATGGAAAGTTGGAAATCTATTTTTGCTCTGAAGAGGTTGTTTCAAGCTCTAAATTATCCATCTATGTCAAAGTAGGCTAGTCTTATGCTATAGGAAAACAACAACAACACCAAAATATTACTGACTATATAGAGCAAAAGTACATTTCTTGCTCATTCTAAGTTCAGTGTGATTTCAGGTATTTCTCAACAAAAGCTGTCCCCCATGTAGAAACTCCATGATTCAAGCCATTCCCATTTTATGGTTTTTAATGATAAAGTGAAGCTTTATCATTATTGTTCTGGCAGGTAAAAAGAAAATAAAACTCTCTACTTATTTATTTTCTGTCTTGGCCTAGAAAAACACATTTGTTCCACTCACATTTTAATGACCAGAAATACCACATGATCCCATCTAATTAAAATAAATATCGAACATGCAGTCTCTTCTGTATAGGAAAAGGGAAAGTAGATAAAATGATGAGTACTAGTAATCTCTACCTCAGACACTTAGATCAAATCTATAATGTTTTTATTTAAGATAGTAAAATCAATCAAATGCTAGATAATGACATAAAGAATTAGATAAAACTACTGTTTGCATGATTATTTAGTTTACTTACCACAATGAATTTACTAGTTTTGGGAAAAAATGAGGGGGACTATCCCATTTTTTAAAAGATTTTTATTTATTTATTTGAAAGAGAGAGTGTGCAAAGAAGGAGCAGAGGGAGAAGGACAAGCAGACCCTATGCTGAGCATGGAGTCCAACATGGGGCTCAACATGGGGCTGGATCCTAGGACCCTGAGATCATGATCTGAGCTGAAATCAAGAGTCAGACACTTAACTTACTGAGCCACCCAAGCACCTTGGAGCTATCCCATTTTTTAAGAAAATATTGGATAGTATAATAACTGGCTTCTAAATGTTAAGTTTTTCCACACAACCTTCAAATAAATAAAGCTAACTATAACCTATGCCAGAGTATAATTAGGAGTTACAGTTTGCTAAAAACTGTAGTTTACATGTAAAAGGGAGAAAATATCCAAAATTAGTATAGCCTACTCAATTGACCTTTTCTAAGAGGTACAGGAAGGTTACTGATGAAACAGATTGAGCAACAATGTTGTTCAGTAGAAGAACACATATAGAATCATCCTTGAAGGAGGAAGTCTGACCCTGAGTGAGAAAAAACTGAAACATGAAATACCTGTGGATCAGAGCAATGTTTACTAGGGAACCAAAAGGGGAGGACTGAAACACATGTAGAGTCAAAGGTAATGGGGAACACAACTCTTTGGGGGATAATAGAGCTCACATGAAGAGGAAATATTACTTGGTAGTGCGGTGGTAAAAGGATAGAAGTAAGAATGCTATAAAAATATGTGGAATTTTCAGAAACAAAATAAGATCATAGCATCAGAAGAAATTCTACATCTCTCCTATTCTCAACACACACAGGAAAAGGACAGCAATTAGTAAAGAAACTTCACTTTGCCATCAGAATATGGTAAGCTTGAACAAAGAATCTTAGTGAGACATTCAAACCACTCAGACTACTCTACATATAATTAACTCTAATTAATGTTTCAGAAAAAGAAAAGATACTTTAAAAATACATAGAAAGTGACTGTCAAAGCTGTCGGCGATGAAAATACACACCAACAATTATTATAAAGCAGAGAAAAATTACAATACAGATCCCTAATGTAAACTAAATAACACTAAGTAATAGAAAAAAACAAAAAATGAAAGACACTATGAATCAGGGAGTCAACAACTCAGAATATAAATGGATCACAAATAAACTAAAGAAATTAAAAAAAAAAAAAAGGAAACTGAATTAACCTTGAAAACAATATGCTGAGTGAAATAAACCAGTCATATAAATGTTATGTGAAATGTCCGGATTAGGCAAGTGTTTAGAGAAAGAAAATAGACTACTGGTTGTCTAGGCTGGGGTGATGGATGGAAAGTAACTGTTAATGGGCACAGGTTTCTTTCCTCTTTCTTTTTATTTTTTTTTCCTTTTTTGGGAGGTTGGGGCTGATGAAAATGCTCATAATTTAGATTGTGGTGATGGTTATAGAATTCTGTGAATATTCTAAAAACTGTTGAAATATATACTTAAAACTGGTGAATTATGTGGTATATGGATTATTTCTTAATAAAACTGTAAAACACACAAATACACACACCCACACATGCACAGAAATTTGAAACCAAATTGTCAAAACTTAAGAAAGAAATCCCAAGAAAGAGAAAATATCCAAAAACAAAGTATACCTTTTAAAAATCTCAAAAGAGAATGATTTGACTAAAATATAATAAATGAATTTGAAGAGAACCACAATAAAAATTGAGTAAAAACAGATGAGAGAAAGCCATACATTTAGTATAGGGAACAGAGACCTATCATATGTACAGCCACACATCTTTTTATTATAGTTTACTTTGTCACATTTTGCGGATATTACATTTTTTTACACATTGAAGGTTTGTGGCAAAACTGCACTGAACAAGTATATTGGCATTGTTTTTCCAACACCACATGCTCACGTCATGTCTCTATGTCACAATTTCATGATTTTCATAATATTTCAAATCTTATTATTATCACTGTATTTGTTACGGTGATCTGTGAACAGTGACCTTCAGTGTTGCTATTGTAATTGTTTTGTGCTGCTACAAACCACACCCATATAAAACAGTGAACTTAATTGTTAAAGTTGTATGTGTTCTGACTCCTCATTCCCCTGTCTGTCTCCCTTTCCTCAGATCTCCCTATATCCTGAAATACAATAATATTGACATTAGGTCATTTAATGCCTTACAGTGGCCTCTGAGTGTTCATGTGAAAGGAAGAATCATATGTCTTTTACTGTAGAATCAAAAGCTAGAAATGATTAAACTTAGTGAAGAGGACATTTTGAAAACCAATAGAGGACAATAGCTAGGTTTCTTGCACCCAACTGCCAAATTGTGAATGCAAAGAGAAAGCTCTTAAAGGAATTAAAAGGACTACTCCAGTGAACATGTGAATGGTAAGGAAGTGAAACAGCCTTATTGCTGATATGGAGAAAGTTTAGTCTGGATAGAAAATCAATCAGTCACAACATTCCCCTAAGTCAAAGCCCAATCCAGAACAAGACCCTAACTCTCTTCAATTCTGTGAAAGCCTAGAGAGGTGAGGAAGCTACAGGAGAAAAATTTGAAGATAGCAGAATTTGGTTCAGGAGATTTAAGGAAAGAAGCTGCCTGCACAACATAAAATTGCCAGGTAAAGCAGCAAATGCTAATCTAGAAGCTGCAGCAAGTTATCGAGAGGATCTATCTAAGATAATTAACAAAGGTAGCTATAATAAACAACAGATTTTCAATGTAGGTGAAACAGACTTATATTTGAAGACTGTAAGAGCTAGAGAGAAGCCAGTGCCTGGCTTAAGAGCTTCAAAGAGCAGGCTTTCTTGTTATGGGCTAATGCAACTGGTGACTACTATGTTGAAGCCAATGCTCATTTACCATTCCAAAAATTCTTGGGCACTTGAGAATTATGCTTAGTCTCTTCTACCTGTACTCTATAAAAGGAACAACAAGGACTGATGATATGAAATATGTTTACAACATGGTTTACTGAATATTTTAAGTCCACTACTGATCAGGGTGGGGGGGGGCGGGGAGAGAAGATTCCTTTCAAAAAATATCACTGCTCTTGACAATGCACCTCGTCACCCACAAGCACTGATAGAGATATACAATGTGATTAATGTTGTTTTTAAGCCTGCTAACTCAAGCATCTGTTCTGCAGCCTATAGATCAAAGAATCTCTTCAACTTTCAAGTCTTATTATTTAAGAAATACATTTTAAAGGCTGTAGCTGCTATAGATAGTGATACCTATGATAGATCTAGGCAAAGTAAGTTGAAAACTTTCTGGAGAGTATTCACTCTTCTAGATGCTATTAGGAAGAGGTCAAACTATCAACATTAATGGAAGTTTGGAAGAAGGTGACTATAACCCTAATAGATGACTTTGAGGGGTTCAATATTTCAGTGGAGGAAGTAACAGGAAATGTGGTGGAAATAACAAAAGAAGTAGAATAAGAAGTGGGGCCTGAATATGGGACCGAATTGCTGCAACCTCGTGAGAAAACATGAACACATGAGGAGTTGCTTCTTATGAGTGAGCAAAAAAGTGCCTTCTTGAGATGGGATCTACTCCTGGTGAAGATGCTATGAAAATTGTTAAAACAGGAACAGAGGATTTAGAATATTATATAAACTTAGTTCATAGAGAAGCATCACGGTATGAGATGATTTACTTTATTTTTGAAAAAAGTTCTGCTATGGACAAAATGCTATCAAACAACACAATATGGCACAAATAAATTATTTGTGAAAGGAAGGATCAATCAATGTGGCAAACTTCACTCTTGTCTTTTTTTTTTTTTAAGATTTTATTTATTTATTTGACAGATGGAGATCACAAGCAGGCAGAGAGGCAGGCAGAGAGAGAGGAGGAAGTAGGCTCCCTGCTGAGCAGAGAGCCCGATGCGGGGCTCTATCCCAGGACTCTGAGATCATGACCCGAGCCGAAGGCAGCAGCTTAACCCACTGAGCCACCCAGGCGCCCCACTCTTGTCTTATTTTAAGAAATTGCCACAGCCACTCCAACCTTCAGCAACCACCACCATCATTAATCAGCAGCCATCAACATCAAGTCAAAGCCCTACACCAGCAAAAAACAGATAATGGTTAACACAATTTTTAGCAATGAAGTATTTTTAATTAATATTTTTACTTAATGTACATTTTTAGACACAATATTGTTGCACACTTAAATAGAATACAGTATAGTATAAACATAACTTTAAATATGCATGGGAAACCAAAACATTTATTTGACTCACTTTGTTGTAACATTTGTTTTATTGCAGTGGTCTGGGACCAAGTCTTCATTATCTCTGAGGTATGCCTGTATCATTGAACTGTCTTAAGAAGAAATCACAAAAATAAAACTGAACTAATGTTTGGAATTATAATTAAAGAAAAATTTGTGGAATTCAAAGATGACTTGAATCAATGTTTTCAAAGGGTGCACTTACATATTGTGTAATTCATCCAAATGATGAATCTTGAGACATAATTTTATAACTATTAGAGTTTAAGGGTACCAGGAATATAATAGAAATCACTAATCTTCCAGATAAAAAGACCAATTGCATTCAAAGGAAAGAAAACAAAGATGTAGAATATTCAAACCAAGAGGTAGTGAAACAATGCAAAAGAAGATAGGAAAGTCCAAAGATTGTATACTCGGTAAAAACACCTTTCAAGAATCTAAGTATCAGAATACTCAATCAACAGTATGGTAAACTAGGAAGTTCCAACTCCCCATTTCCCCACAGATATATTTTAAAAACAACTAGACTGGCTAAAATAACTATAGTATCTCTGGAAATCAAACATCCACAGCAACCAAATCAAGTTCTCACCATGAAAAAACCATGTTAAAAATGGTAGGAAATTTTACGGTGTTTTTACCTGTCCTTGGCCCTCCTCCTCCCAATACATTGTGGTTAAATGGAAGTGGAGGCCTATTCCTCAGTTAACTTCTTGGGACCATACAGAGAGCAGAGCAGACCTAATCATAGCATTTTAATCTGTCTTGAAGCTTCTGGAAAGATTGGTCTCTACATCTCCTAATTTACATCTCAGACTAGAAAATGCCATGGAAGCAGTGGACTGAAAGTCACAGGATGATCACAAATCTGAAGATGCCTGAAACAAGAGATAACTGGTAAATGATTATAATGCAATAGTTAGGGCCCTGAGAAGTAGGGTTGAAACTCAGGGAAATTAAGACCATTAAAAGTACCCCAATATACTTAGGAATTGGCAAAATGCACACACACAAAGAACCAAGGAAAAAAGCATGTCCAAAATATATCTGACAAGACCTTCAACCTTCATTCTGGACTGATCCCAAGAATTAGAATTAGGGAAGGTCTTCAACTGCACAGAGCAGGTTTACAAAAATTAGGGAGATGGCTGTGGTTTCAAGTGACCAATTTTTAATAAAATACCATAGATAATACAACAAAAAATGGAAAATATAGCCTACTCAAAGTACAATATAAATCTTTAGAAACTGTTTCTGAGGCCCCACACCTGGCTCCATACTCATGGGGAGTCTGCTTCAGAATCTGTCCACCTCCGTCTCACCTCCAGGCATTTTCTCTCTCTCAAATGATAAAAAAATAAATATTTTTAAAATATATGCCCAAATAACTAAAGGAAACATGGAAAATTATGTACAAATAAAGTGAAAAATATAAGCAGATTAACAGAAAATATAAAGAAGAACCAAACAAATTTGTGGATAAAATAAAAAATTTCACTAGAGTGATTCAGCAGCAACCTTGAATCAGCAAAAGAAAGAACCAGTACCCATGAGGACAAGTCATTTGAAATTATTGAGTCTATAGAACAAAAAGAATAAAGCAAGTTTAATAGGGCATAATGCACTTCTTGAACACCATCAAGTGTTATATATATATATGTTAATGTTATATATAATTCCCATGGTAAACAAAAGAAAATATCTGTAGAATATACACTGTTGGAAATGAGAAGGCAATCAAAATATATCACTACAAAAATTTCAACCTAACACAAAGGAAACATAAATGGAAAGGAAGGACAAAAAAAAAAAAAAAAAAGAAAGAAAAGAAAAAGAAAAGAGAAGAAAAGAAAAAAAAATCTATTGGAAATAGAGAAAAACAAATTACAAAGCGGCAATAGTAAATCACCCCTCTCCATAATTAAAATTACATTTAAAGTAATAAATTAGATGCCTCAAACTAAAGATGACTGATCAGCATAATGAAAAAAAAGAAAGATACAATTATAGAATGTCCACAGGAAGCTCATTTTAGATCTAAGTATGAGTATAGGTTGAAAAATGAAGAGATAGAAAAAGATATTCCAAGCAAATATTAACCAAATGAGATTAATGGTGACTATATTATTATCAGGGGCAAAAAATTAAGTGAAAAATTGTTTCAAGAGAGAAATAAAGGACATCATATATAAAAGACCTAATTATATAAAAAGATCAATTCATCAAGAAGATACAAAAATTATAAACATATACAATAATTTCAGAGCTCTTAAATAAATGAAAACACTGAAAGAACTGAAGGAAGATATATGAAGTTCTAAAGTAATAAAAGACTTTAATACCCTTGTTTCAATAGTAGATGGAACAGCTAAATAAAAGATCAATAAGGGAATAGAGGACTTAACACTGTAGACCAATTAGACATACAGAACACTCCATGCAACATGGAACACTGTCTGAGATAGACCATATATTGGGCCATTTAACAAGACTTAATAATTTATAAAAGACTGAAATCAAACAAAGTATCTTTTCTGGTCACAATGGAAGGAAACTAGAAATAAACAACAGGTGGGAAAACTGGAAAATCCACAGATATGTAGAAATTTTATAACTTACTCTTAGATGGATCAAAGAAGAAATCACAAGAGGAACTTTAAAATGTCTTGAGACAAATGAAAATGAAAGCAACATACAAAAACATACCAAAATATATAGGAAGCAGTAAAAACAGGGTGAGAATCTTATAGATATAAATGCTTATATTTTAAATAAAGGATTACAAATCAGTAACATTTGTTTATATCTGAATTAACCACAAAATAAGAGTATCCTAAACTAAAAGCTACCAAAGGGAAGGAAATAATTTTAAAAAATTAAATAATGAATTCTGGAACACCGAAAAGAAATTTTAAAAAAACAAATAAAAATTTAGAAAAAAAGATCAATAAAAAAGAGAACAGAAAAATAATAAAATAAGACCAAGATTTAGTTCTACTTAAAGATCAACAGAACTGATAGACTTTAAACTAGACAGCTGAGGAAGAAAAGAGAAAATATTAGAATAACTAAGTTCAGAAATGAAAGAGACTGGTGTTACCAATTTGATAGAATCAAAAAGACTATACAAGTATACTATGAATGGTTGTGTATCAACAAATTGTATAAGCTAGATGAAATAGACAAATTCTTAGAACAACCTACTAATACTAAATCATGAATAGAAACTCTGTATACATCTGTAACTAGTAAGTATATTGAATTAGTAATCAAAAGTTTCCCTACAAAGAAAAACCCAGGACCACATAGTTACACTGGCAAATTCTACTGTATGATTAAACAATGAACACCAATTACTTTCAAACTCTTCCAAAAAATTGAAGAGGAGGCAATACAGCCAAATGTATTTTATTAGCCAGGATTATTCTGATCCTAAAGGCAGATAAAGACATTGCAAAAAAAGGAAAACTACAGGCCAATGTCTCCACTGAATGTTAACATAAAAATTCTCAACAGAATACCAGCAAACAGAATTTAACAGCTTATTAAAAGGATTATACAACATAACCAAACAAGGTTTATTCCTGGGATGGAAGAATGGTTCAGCATATTAAAGTCAATTATGAAATATACCATGTTAACCAAACAAAAAAAATTTTTTTTAAATGTAATCTGCTCAACTGATGTGGATAAAAAACATTCAGCAAATTAAAGAAAGGAGAAAACTACAACACTATAAAGGTTGTGCATGAAAATCCCAAACTAACATCATGTGTTATGGTGAAAGACTGAAAGATTTTCCTCAGAAATCAGGAACAAGACAAGGATGTCTGTTATCACCAATTGGATTCAACAAAAAACTAGAAGTCCTAATCAGTGTAACTCAGTAAAAATAAATAAATCTAAAAGAAAGAATGAATGAGTGAGAGAAAGAGAGAGAGAAAGGAAAGAGAAAGAAAGAAGCAGCATCTAAATTGGAAATGAAGAAATAAAATTATATCTGTACATAAGCAACATGATTTTATGTGTAGAAAATCCTAATGATTCCATACACACACACACAGATCTGTAAATGAGCTCAGCGAAGTTGTGGGATACTAAATCAACATACTGTTACAATTTTATACACTATTGAAAAGCAATCACAAAGGAAATTAAGGATGATTTCACTTATTTCATCACAATGATAAGATATTCAGGATTAAACTTCACCAGGGAAGTGAAAGCCTTGTACACTGTATAACAAAGAAATTATATAAGTGAATAAATGGAAAGATATCACAGATTTGTGGCTTGGGACACTTAATATTATTAATGTCAATAGTGCTCAAAACAATGTACAGATTGAATGCGATTCCCATCAAAATGCCAATGAGGGGCGCCTGGGTAGCTCAATGGGTTAAGCCTCTGCCTTCAACTCAGGTCCTGATCTCAGGGTCCTGGGATCAAGCCCTACATCAAGCTCTCTGTTTGGCAGAGAGCCTGCTTCCCCCTCTCTCTGCCTGCCTGTCTGCCTACTTGTGATATCTGTCAAATGAATAAATAAAATCTTTCAAAAAAAATGCCAATGATTTTTTTTTCCAGAAGTACAAAAATTCATCCTAAAGTTTATGTGGAATCTCAGTGAACTCAAATAGCAAAACAATCAGAAAAAAGAAAAACAAAGAAGAAAGTCTCATTCTTTCTGATTTCAAAGCAACACAAAATAGCAAATATCAAAACAGTATGGTATGGCATAAATACAGACATATAGGCCAATGGAATAGAATAGAGAGCCCAGAAATAAACCCTTGATTATGTAATTGAGTGATTTTTGGCAAAGGCATTACCATTCAATGGGAAAAGGACAATCATCAATAAACTGTGTGGGGAAAACTGGATATCCACTTGCAAAAAAAAGAAAGTAGCTTCTTACCTCAATTCATATACAAAAATTAAGCCAAAATGGATCAAAGGCCTAAATGCAAAAGCTGAACTAAAACTCTAGGAGGAAATATAGGAGAAAAGTTTCATGACATTGGATTTGGCAATAAATGACACTAAAAAAAAACAATTATCAAAAAAAAATGACCTCAATAAGGATAAATTTGACCTCAATAATATTAAAAAAAAATTTGTATACCAACGGCACTATCAAGAGTGAATAATCAACCCATGAAATGGGAGAAAATATTTGCCTTGGAAAAGGGGGTTAATATCCAGAATATATGAGGAATTCCTATGACTATAGAACAAAAAATACCAAACAACTCATTTGCAGTATTGGCAAAGAACCTCAATAGACATTTCTCCAAAAAGATATAAAAGTGATCATTAAGCATATGAAAAGATGCTCAATATCACTGATCATAAGGGAAATGCAAACCAAAACCGCAGTGACATACCATTTCATAACCAACAGGATAGCTATTATGAAAACAGAGAAACAAAAAGTAACAAGTGTTCACAGGGATATGGAACCCTTTTGCACTCTTGGTAGAATGTAAAATTGTGTGGCCATCATGGAATTCAATACGGTGGTTCCTCAAAAAACTAAACATGTGATTCCATGTGATCCAGGAACTCCATTTCTGGGTTTATACCTAGAAGAACTGAAGCAGGGTGTTCAACAGGTACTTAAATACCCATGTTCACAGCAACGTTATTCACAATAGTCTAAAGAAAGGAGCAACCCAAATATACATTGAAAAATGAATAGATAAACAAGATGAGGCACATACATACCATAGATCATTCAGCCTCAAAAAAAAAAAAAAAAAGAAGTTCTGATGTATGTTACATAGAGATGATCTTTAGAGACATTGTGATGAGTGAAATAAGCCAGTCACAAAGAACAAATTTTGTATGAGTCCCCTTACATGAGGTACCTGGAGAAGTCAAATTCATAGAGAAGAAAATAGAATGGTTGTGTTCTGGGAGGAGGGGTAATGAAGAGTAAATGTTTAATGCATATGGATTTTAAGTTTGAGGAAATGAAAACAAGTCTGGAGATGAATTATAGTAATTTTTTTAAAACAAAGTGAATGGATTTAAAGGCCCCTAAATATACACTTTTAATAGTTAAAATTTATTTTACCATTGGTCCAGTACCTGTTGTGTATTTCTAACCAAGAACCATAAGATACCTTGGAATAAACCTAACCAAAGAGATAAAGGATCGGTACTCAAGGAACTACATAACACTTATGAAAGAAATTGAAGAAGACACAAAAAGACTCATGCTCATGGATCTGAAGAATAAACATTGTTAAAATATCTATTATACCCAGAGCAATCTATAATTTCAATGCCATCCTAATCAAAATTCCACAAGCTTTTTTCAAAGAGGAGGAACAAACAATCCTAAAATTTGTATGAAACCAGAAAAGACCCCAAATTGCTAAGGAAATGTTGAAAAAGAAAAACAAAACTTGGGGGCATCATATTGCCTGATTTCAAGCTTTTTGGTTTTTTTTTTTGGTATTTATTTATTTTCAGTGTAACAGAATTCATTGTTTATGCACCATATCCAGTGTTCCCTGCAATACGTGCCCTCCTTAATACCCACCACCTGGCTCTCCCAACCTCCCACCCCCCGTCCCTTCAAAACCCTCAGATTGTTTTTCAGACTCCATAGTCTCTCCTGGTTCATCTCCCCTTCCAATTTCCCTCAACTCCCTTCTCCTCTCCATCTCCCCATGTCCTCCATGTTATTTGTTATGCTCCACAAATAAGTGAAACCATATGATAATTGACTCTCTCTGCTTGACTTATTTCACTCAGCATAATCTCTTCCAGTCCCGTCCATGTTGCTACAAACGTTGGGTATTCATCCTTTCTGATGGAGGCATTATACTCCATAGTGTTTATGGACCACATCTTCCTTATCCATTTGTCCATTGAAGGGCATATTTGTTCTTTCCACAATTTGGTGACCATGACCATTGCTGCTCTAAACACTGGGGTACAGATCGCCCTTCTTTTCACTACATCTGTGTCTTTGGGGTAAATACCCAGTAGTGCAATTGAAGGCTCATAGGGAAGCTCTATTTTTAATTTCTCAAGGAATCTCCACACTGTTCTCCAAAGTGGCTGCACCAACTTTCATTCCCACCAACAGTGTAAGAGGGTTCCCCTTTCTCCACATCCTCTCCAACACCCATTGTTTCCTGTCTTGCTGATTTTGGCCATTCTAACTGGAGTAAGGTGGTATCTCAATGTGGTTTTAATTTGAATTTCCCTGATGACTAGTGATGATAAACATTTTTTCATGTGTCTGATAGCCATTTGTATGTCTTCTTTGGAGAAGTGTCCATTCATGTCTTCTGCCCATTTTTTGACATGATATCTGTTTTGTGTGTGTTGAGTTTGAGAAGTTCTTTATATATTTCAAGCTTTACTACAAAGCTATGATCACCAAGACAGCATGGTCCTGGCACAAAAAACAGGCATAGACCAGTGGAACAGACTAGAGAGTCCTGATATGGACCTACAACTCTATGGTCAAATAATCTTTGAAAAAGCAGGGAAAAATATACTCTTCAATAAATGGTGCTGGGAAAATTGGGCATCTATGTATAGAAGAATGAAACTCAACCATTCTCTTACACCATACCCAAAGATAAACTCAAAATGGATAAAATACCTCAATGTGAGGCAGGAATCCATCAGAATCCTAGAGGAGATCATAGGCAGTAACCTCTTTGACACTGGCTACAGCAAATTCTCTGAAGACATGTCTCCAAAGGAAACAAAAGTGAAAAATGAACTTTGAGGACTTCATCAAGATCAAAAGTTTCTGCACAGAAAAGGAAACAGTCAACAAAACAAAGAGGCAACACGAAATGGGAGAAGTTATTTGCAAATGCTGATACAGACAAAGGGCTGATATCCAAGGTCTATAAAGAAATCCTCCATTAAGAGAAGGAAAGGAAAAGTGAATTGAGGGAAATCAGAGGGGGAGATGAAGCATGAGAAACTGTGAACTCTGAGAAACAAACTGAAGGTTTTGGAGGGGATGGGGGTGAGGGGTTAGGTGAACCTAGTGGTGGTATTAAGGAGGACATGTATTGCATGGAGCACTGGGTGTGGTGCACAGGCAATAAATCTTGAAACACTGAAAAATAAAATTATTTTAAAAAATAAAGTAAAAAAAATGGGCATCTTGGCTTCTTTCACAGTTTGGCTATTATGGACATTGCTGCTTTAACATTGAGGTGCATATGTCCCTTCATTTCACTACATCTGTATCTTTGGGGAAATACACAGTAGTGCAAATACTGTGTCATAGGGTAGCTCTATTTTTTAACTTTTTGAGGAACCTCCAGACTGTTTTCCAAAGTGGCTGTACCAACTTGCATTCCCACTGACAGTAAAAAGGATTCCCCTTTCTCCACATTCTCTCCAATATTTATTGTTTCTTGACTTGTCAATTTTTGCCATTCTAACTGGTGTAAAGTGGTATCTCAATGTGGTTTTGATTTGAATTTCCCTGATGGCTAATGATATAGAATGTTTTTTTATGTGTCTGTTAGCCATTCATACGTCTTCTTTGGAGATATGTCTGTTCATGTCTTCTGCCCATTTTTCTTTTCTCTTTCAGTTTACCCAAATTTTGCTATTGCATTTTTATTTCATTGAATGTGTAACACATACTATCCTTAAATGTGTCTCTACTTTTATAAGTATGTAATTAATACAATCAACACTGAAACACACCTGTATTGCCAGAATTTAATAGAATGAATCTTGACTGTAGCAGGTTTTGGGAAGTATTACCTTCCCCTCCCTAAGTAATAGCAAAACTTCTGTTTCATATTGGTGTAGGGTCCAAGGAGTTTTTGTGGACCTTACCTTGATGCAAAAGACTTTTATCTTTCCTGTAGAAACTCTATATATTTGCCTGATTTATGGTATTGACAAAGAGAATCTCCTATTCTTACACAGATTTTGCTTCTACCCCTCCCATGAAGACTACAGGGTTGAGAGCATTTGTTGCCCTTACCTTCACCTCAGCAACTAAAGACTTGTTTCCCGGGTCCAGAGGAGCAGATAGCATGGCTGAAAATCATCTCATGCATGCCTGTACCACTGAGAGGATTCTCTTCTGTCTTCAGCCTTGCCCTGTCTTTTTCCTGAGCATTTGGAGGAAGCCTGTGGGAAGAGCCCTCTTCATGTCTGTGGCTATAGTTACTCTAAACCCATAGGCAAGCCCAACTAGATCTGTAGTAATTCATCACCATTTTCGTTGATTTCTCACTTGCGTCTACTGAAGCCACCTGTGGCTTCTCTGCTCTGACAAAAATGAAAGAATTCACTTGTCCCTTTGCTCCTGGGAGAAGTTTATCATTTTTGAAATTCAGCTCCCCTAGTTGTCTTTTGACAAGTCTTCTATACTGAGAAACGTTGTGCTTTTGAAGATTTTTTTGCCTTTTCTGAGTTGTTAGGATGGGAATCATATTCTCTTGCTTCCTACATCTTAAGAAGAAGCAGAACTCTCTTGATTATTTACTCTTGCTTCTTTAATTACACTGTAAACTCCATAAAGTTTTTATTCATTCCTGTAAACTGAGGTATGTAAAACAGTGCCTGGAATATAATAAGAATTAGATTCAAAAATTGAGTAAATAGTGCATTAATTAGAATACATGTTCTAAAAGGGAAATAAATAATATTTATTTATGCACACACATATCCTCACTTACCTCCTCCCCAAAGCCACATACTTCTATTTTATTCTCATATCACCAAATTTTATGCCTGCATGGCCAGTCACAATTACATCATGTGTGTTTGTGTGGGTTTAGATATTTGATTGCTGTTTATTTCTTCCACCAAACTATAAGATTCAAAAGGATATAATTTTTAAATATTTTATTTATTTGAGAGATAGATAGAGAGAGAGATAGATATTTTATTTGAGAGATAGAGAGATAGAGATAGATAGTGAGAGGCAGAGGGAGGAGCAGACTTGGAACAGAGAGCCCAATGTGGGGCTCAGCAGGGAACCTCATGTGGGGCTCAATCCCAGGACCCCAGAATCATGACCTGAGCCAAAGGCAGACACTTAACTGACTGAGCTACCCAGGGACTCTGTGAAAGGATATATTTTTGTTTACTATTATTTTCCTAATACCTAGAACATTATCTGAACCAAGGTCTCATTTAATTGTTGAATGAATCAATAAATGACAAAGACATAAAGCAGGTAATATCAGGGGATTGCAGAAAAAATCATAGAATAACACAACATTTTCATTTCAAACATGATGAAAAAGTTTAGGCAATTATATGTGAAAACGATGTTTAAAAAATTCAGTTCGAATTCTTTGTTGTCTAAAGCAAGAAATTAAGGGCAGGAGAAATTAAACAGCTCTCCCAAAATCACAGAACTCATTAGTGGCAGAGCCTGGAATAGAAACTAGGTCTCCTGACTCTAAATCCATTGCACTCGTTTTGGGTGCTCTGAGAAAAATGCTTTAAGACAGTGGTTTATGGATGTAAAAATACCTATGTTGAGAAACAGGGGAAAAGGAAGATAGTCTTCTAAAATATATCTCAGCCATGATATCCAAACAGATGGCCACATTACAACAACTCTCTCAGGGACGTTATATTCAGAAAAGGCAACGCATCACCAGGTCTCATAATCCCAATGGACAGTAAATGATTTTATAGTGTATAAGACATCACAGCAACTGACATTTCAATATTTCCTTCTGAAGGGAAGATGAATGTAAAATTGCTTTACCTTCATGCTCTAGCTGGTGATTTCCCTGCTGTGCCTTTCATAACACTGATGGGGGGAAAAAAGGAAAGGTATGAAGAGAGTCTGCCAGCCTTCCAGGTATTCACTGAGGTTTTCACTAATATTAATAACAATAATGTCTATGATAATAATAATAATTCCTAACATGAACTCAATGCAGTATGAATTGATTATTATTTAAAGACTAAAACCCTCCACCAATAATCATATAATACCAAAAGGATTTTTTGGTTTTGTTTTGTTTTGTTTTTTAAATAGGTGATGAAAAATTATGGGCTTAGAGAATTTGAAGAAATCAGAGAGCCCTTTAGTAGTAGGGCTAAAATTCAAATCTAAGTTGTAAATAAATAATCAATTTTTTGATCTCCAAAATATTACTAGGATGCCTTTGTTGGTTTCTTGGCTGTCCCGGTCAAGGCCTGAATTTAGTGTCATGAAAATAAATCTATTTTTTAAAGAGTACATAAAACCATGTGCCAAGAAACTACATCATGGTTTTCTAACCCCCATCTGTATCATCTCTGTCCAACAGAAATATAATTAGAGCTACCTATTTCATTTCACATTTTTTGTTAAGTACATTTCTAAAAAGTAAAAAGAAAAAGGAGAAATTAAATTTTATGATGTATTTTAACACACTATATCAAAGATATATCAAAGATATTTTCAATCCAAAGTGTAATTTTTTAAAAATAAAAGTTCATAAATGATACGTTTTGTGCTTTTTCATCTTTGGTCTTTGAAATCTACTGAGTACTTTTGAAATTATCTTGTTTTATTTCCCAAGTTATTTTTTTCTATTATTTACATTAATGCGTGTTGCATTTGTACTATAAACATTGTCACAGTAACAACAGTGTCTTTAAAATACACACATTGAGGATGTACCTGAGGGGCCCTGTCATTTAAGCATCAAATTATTTATTTGGGCTCAGGTCATGATTTCAAGGTTGTGAGTTCAAGCCCTGCATCAGGCTCTGCACTCAGCCGGGAGTCTGCTTGTAGTTTTCTCCCTCTACCCCTCACCCACTTTTCCTCTCTCTCTCTCTATCTCCCCCTCTAAAAGAAAAATAAATTAAAATAAATAAAAATAAAATACAGACACTTGGGAGAAAATTTTAAATATATACTTTTTTCTATATTTGCCATAAAGCATGTTTCAATTGTCTTTTGATATGAATATTGTATTTTTCATTGCAATGTTTATAGAATAAGTTGTATCTTCCTTTTTTTTCATATATTCTACAATTAAAAAAAAAACAAACAGACTTGGAATATTGCATCTCTTTTCAAGTCCATCGCAGCTCATGCCTACACTCCTGTCTGCTATTAAGAGTAATTGTTGGGTGGGAGGAGTCAAGATGGCGGAGAAGTAGCAGGCTGAGACTGCTTCAGCTAGCCGGAGATCAGCTAGATAGCTTATCTAAAGATTGCAAACACCTGAAAATCCATCGGCAGATCGAAGAGAAGAAGAACAGCAATTCTGGAAACAGAAAAACAACCACTTCCTGAAAGGTAGGACCGGCGGAGAAGTGAATCCAAAGCGACGGGAAGATAGACCCCGGGGGGAGGGGCCAGCTCCCGGCAAGCGGCGGAGCAACGGTGCACAAAATCAGGACTTTTAAAAGTCTGTTCCGCTGAGGGACATCGCTCCAGAGGCTAAACCGGGGCGAAGCCCACGCGGGTTCAGCGTGGCCTCAGGTCCTGCAGGGTCACAGAAGGATCGGGGTGTCTGAGTGTCGCAGACCTTGCGGGTATTGGAACGGGAAAGCCGGCTACAGAGACAGAGCCGACAGTAAGCTCACAGCTCGGTGTTACCTTGAACTGGTCGCAGGCTCGGAGAGCTTGGAGCGCGGCCGGAGGTCAGGCAGATGGGAGTAACTGGGCGCTGTTCTCTGAGGGCGCACTGAGGAGTGCGGCCCTGGGCTCTCGGCTCCTCCGGGCTGGAGACCAGGAGGCCGCCATTTGTATTCCCGTCCTCCGGAACTCTACGGAAAGCGCTCAGGGAACAAAAGCTCCTGAAAGCAAACCCGAGCGGATTACTCACCCCGGCCCCGGGTAAGGGCGGTGTAATTCCGCCTGGGGCAAAGACACTTGAGAATCACTACAACAGGCCCCTCCCCCAGAAGATCAACAAGAAATCCAGCCGAGACCAAGTTCACCTACCAAGGAGTGCGGTTTCAATACCAAGGAGAGCAGCAGAATTCCAGAGGAGGAGAAAGCCAAGCACGGAACTCATGGCTTTTTCCCTGTGATTTTTTTTTTAGTCTTGCAGTTAATTTAATTTTTTTCTTTTTCATTTTTTTTTTTTTTTCTCGCCTTCGGGTAAAATTTTTTTTTTTAACTGTTACCTTTTTCTTTTCTAACGATTTTTTACTAGTTTATCTAATATATATATTCTTTCTTTTTTACATTTTTCTTAGGTGTTTTCCTTTTTTTTTTTTAATTCTTTTCTTTTCTTTTTTCTTTTTTTTTTTCTTTCTTCCTTTTTGAACCTCTTTTTATCCCCTTTCTCCCCCCTCACGATTTTGGATCTCTTCTAATTTGGTTAAAGCATTTTTTCCTGGGGTTGTTGCCACCCTTTTAGTATTATACTTGCCCCTTCATATACTCTTATCTGGACAAAATGACAAGACGGAAAAATTCAACACAAAAAAAAGAACAAGAGGCAGTACCGAAGGCTAGGGACCTGATCAATACAGACATTGGTAATATGTCAGATCTAGAGTTCAGAATGACAATTCTCAAGGTTCTAGCCGGGCTCGAAAAAGGCATGGAAGATATTAGAGAAACCCTCTCGAGAGATATAAAAGCCCTTTCTGGAGAAATAAAAGAACTAAAATCTAACCAAGTTGAAATAAAAAAAGCTATTAATGAAGTGCAATAAAAAATGGAGGCTCTCACTGCTAGGATAAATGAGGCAGAAGAAAGAATTAGTGATATAGAAGACCAAATGACAGAGAATAAAGAAGCTGAGCAAAAGAGGGACAAACAGCTACTGGACCACGAGGGGAGAATTCGAGAGATAAGTGACACCATAAGACGAAACAACATTAGAATAATTGGGATTCCAGAAGAAGAAGAAAGAGAGAGGGGAGCAGAAGGTATACTGGAGAGAATTATTGGGGAGAATTTCCCCAATATGGCAAAGGGAACGAGCATCAAAATTCAGGAGGTTCAGATAACACCCCTCAAAATCAATAGGAATAGGCCCACACCCCGTCACCTAATAGTAAAATTTACAAGTCTCAGTGACAAAGAGAAAATCCTGAAAGCAGCCCGGGAAAAGAAGTCTGTAACATACAATGGTAAAAATATTAGATTGGCAGCTGACTTATCCACAGAGACCTGGCAGGCCAGAAAGAGCTGGCATGATATTTTCAGAGCACTAAACGAGAAAAACATGCGGCCAAGAATACTATATCCAGCTAGGCTATCATTGAAAATAGAAGGACAGATTAAAAGCTTCCAGGACAAACAAAAACTGAAAGAATTTGCAAATACAAAACCAGCTCTACAGGAAATATTGAAAGGGGTCCTCTAAGCAAAGAGAGAGCCTACAAGTGGTAGATCAGAAAGGAACAGAGACCATATACAGTAACAGTCAACTTACAGGCAATACAATGGCACTAAATTCATATCTCTCAATGGTTACCCTGAATGTTAATGGGCTAAATGCCCCTGTCAAAAGACACAGGGTATCAGAATGGATAAAAAAACAAAACCCATCTATATGTTGCCTCCAAGAAACTCATTTTAAGCCCGAAGACACCTCCAGATTTAAAGTGAGGGGGTGGAAAAGAATTTACCATGCTAATGGACATCAGAAGAAAGCAGGAGTGGCAATCCTTATATCAGATCAATTAGATTTTAAGCCAAAGACTATAATAAGAGATGAGGAAGGACACTATATCATACTCAAAGGGTCTGTCCAACAAGAAGATTTAACAATTTTAAATATCTATGCCCCCAACGTGGGAGCAGCCAACTATATAAACCAATTAATAACAAAATCAAAGAAACACATCAACAATAATACAATAATAGTAGGGGACTTTAACACTCCCCTCACTGAAATGGACAGATCATCCAAGCAAAAGATCAGCAAGGAAATAAAGGCCTTAAACGACACACTGGACCAGATGGACATCACAGATATATTCAGAATATTTCATCCCAAAGCAACAGAATACACATTCTTCTCTAGTGCACATGGAACATTCTCCAGAATAGATCACATCCTCGGTCCTAAATCAGGACTCAACCGGTATCAAAAGATTGGGATCATTCCCTGCATATTTTCAGACCACAATGCTCTAAAGCTAGAACTTAACCACAAAAGGAAGTTTGGAAAGAACCCAAATACATGGAGACTAAACAGCATCCTTCTAAAGAATGAATGGGTCAACAGGGAAATTAAAGAAGAATTGAAAAAAATCATGGAAACAAATGATAATGAAAATACAACGGTTCAAAATCTGTGGGACACAACAAAGGCAGTCCTGAGAGGAAAATATATAGCGGTACAAGCCTTTCTCAAGAAACAAGAAAGGTCTCAGGTACACAACCTAACCCTACACCTAAAGGAGCTGGAGAAAGAACAAGAAAGAAACCCTAAGCCCAGCAGGAGAAGAGAAATCATAAAGATCAGAGCAGAAATCAATGAAATAGAAACCAAAAAAACAATAGAACAAATCAACGAAACTAGGAGCTGGTTCTTTGAAAGAATTAATAAAATTGATAAACCCCTGGCCCGACTTATCAAAAAGAAAAGAGAAAGGACCCAAATAAATAAAATCATGAATGAAAGAGGAGAGATCACAACTAACACCAAAGAAATACAAACTATTATAAGAACATACTATGAGCAACTCTACGCCAATAAATTTGACAATCTGGAAGAAATGGATGCATTCCTAGAAACATATAAACTACCACAACTGAACCAGGAAGAAATAGAAAGCCTGAACAGACCCATAACCAGTAAGGAGATTGAAACAGTCATTAAAAATCTCCAAACAAACAAAAGCCCAGGGCCAGACGGCTTCCCGGGGGAATTCTACCAAACATTTAAAGAAGAACTAATTCCTATTCTCCTGAAACTGTTCCAAAAAATAGAAATGGAAGGAAAACTTCCAAACTCATTTTATGAGGCCAGCATCACCTTGATCCTAAAACCAGACAAGGATCCCACCAAAAAAGAGAGCTATAGACCGATATCCTTGATGAACACAGATGCGAAAATACTCAACAAAATACTAGCCAATAGGATTCAACAGTACATTAAAAAGATTATTCACCACGACCAAGTGGGATTTATTCCAGGGCTGCAAGGTTGGTTCAACATCCGCAAATCAGTCAATGTGATACAACACATCAATAAAAGAAAGAACAAGAACCATATGATACTCTCAATAGATGCTGAAAAAGCATTTGACAAAGTACAGCATCCCTTCCTGATCAAAACTCTTCAAAGTGTAGGGATAGAGGGCACATACCTCAATATCATCAAAGCCATCTATGAAAAACCCACCGCAAATATCATTCTCAATGGAGAAAAACTGAAAGCTTTTCCGCTAAGGTCAGGAACACGGCAGGGATGTCCATTATCACCACTGCTATTCAACATAGTACTAGAGGTCCTAGCCTCAGCAATCAGACAACAAAAGGAAATTAAAGGCATCCAAATCGGCAAAGAAGAAGTCAAATTATCACTCTTCGCAGATGATATGATACTATATGTGGAAAACCCAAAAGACTCCACTCCAAAACTGCTAGAACTTATACAGGAATTCAGTAAAGTGTCAGGATATAAAATCAATGCACAGAAATCAGTTGCATTTCTCTACACCAACAGCAAGACAGAAGAAAGAGAAATTAAGGAGTCAATCCCATTTACAATTGCACCCAAAACCATAAGATACCTAGGAATAAACCTAACCAAAGAGACACAGAATCTATACTCAGAAAACTATAAAGTACTCATGAAAGAAATTGAGGAAGACACAAAGAAATGGAAAAATGTTCCATGCTCCTGGATTGGAAGAATAAATATTGTGAAAATGTCTATGCTACCTAAAGCAATCTACACATTTAATGCAATTCCTATCAAAGTACCATCCATCTTTTTCAAAGAAATGGAACAAATAATGCTAAAACTTATATGGAACCAGAAAAGACCTCGAATAGCCAAAGGGATATTGAAAAAGAAAGCCAACGTTGGTGGCATCACAATTCCGGACTTCAAGCTCTATTACAAAGCTGTCGTCATCAAGACAGCATGGTACTGGCACAAAAACAGACACATAGATCAATGGAACAGAATAGAGAGCCCAGAAATAGACCCTCAACTCTATGGTCAACTAATCTTCGACAAAGCAGGAAAGAATGTCCAATGGCAAAAAGACAGCCTCTTCAATAAATGGTGCTGGGAAAATTGGACAGCCACATGCAGAAAAATGAAATTGGACCATTTCCTTACACCACACACAAAAATAGACTCAAAATGGATGAAGGACCTCAATGTGAGAAAGGAATCCATCAAAATCCTTGAGGAGAACACAGGCAGCAACCTCTTTGACCTCTGCCGCAGCAACATCTTCCTAGGAACAATGCCAAAGGCAAGGGAAGCAAGGGCAAAAATGAACTATTGGGATTTCATCAAGATCAAAAGCTTTTGCACAGCAAAGGAAACAGTTAACAAAATCAAAAGACAACTGACAGAATGGGAGAAGATATTTGCAAATGACATATCAGATAAAGGACTAGTGTCCAGAATCTATAAAGAACTTAGCAAACTCAACACCCAAAGAACAAATAATCCAATCAAGAAATGGGCAGAGGACATGAACAGACATTTCTGCAAAGACGACATCCAGATGGCCAACAGACACATGAAAAAGTGCTCCATATCACTCGGCATCAGGGAAATACAAATCAAAACCACAATGAGATATAACCTCACACCAGTCAGAATGCCTAAAATAAACAAGTCAGGAAATGACAGATGCTGGCAAGGATGTGGAGAAAGGGGAACCCTCCTACACTGTTGGTGGGAATGCAAGCTAGTGCAGCCACTCTGGAAAACAGCATGGAGGTTCCTCAAAATGTTGAAAATAGAACTGCCCTATGACCCAGCAATTGCACTATTGGGTATTTACCCTAAGGATACAAACGTAGTGATCCAAAGGGGCACATGCACCCGAATGTTTATAGCAGCAATGTCCACAATAGCCAAACTATGGAAAGGACCTAGATGTCCATCAACAGATGAATGGATCAAGAAGATGTGGTATATATACACAATGGAATACTATGCAGCCATCAAAAGAAATGAAATCTTGCCATTTGCGACAACATGGATGGAACTGGAGCGTATCATGCTTAGCGAAATAAGTCAAGCAGAGAAAGACAACTATCATATGATCTCCTTGATATGAGGAAGTGGTGATGCAACATGGGGGCTTAAGTGGGTAGGAGAAGAATAAATGAAACAAGATGGGATTGGGAGGGAGACAAACCATAAGTGACTTTTAATCTCACAAAACAAACTGAGGGTTGCTGGGGGGAGGGGGTTTGGGAGAAGGGGGTGGGAATATGGACATTGGGGAGGGTATGTGCTTTGGTGAGTGCTGTGAAGTGTGTAAACCTGGTGATTCACAGACCTGTACCCCTGGGGATAGAGAATTATGCCTCCATCAGAAAGGATGAATACCCAACTTTTATAGCAACATGGACGGGACAGGAAGAGATTATGCTGAGTGAAATAAGTCAAGCAGAGAGAGTCAATTATCATATGGTTTCACTTATTTGTGGAGCATAACAAATAGCATGGAGGACATGGGGACTTAGAGTGGAGAAGGGAGTTGGGGGAAATTGGAAGGGGAGGTGAACCATGAGAGACTATGGACTCTGAAAAACAATCTGAGGGTTTTGAAGGGACGGGGGGTGGGAGGTTGGGGTACCAGGTGGTGGGTATTATAGAGGGCACGGATTGCATGGAGCACGGGGTGTGGTGCAAAAATAATGAATACTGTTATGCTGGAAATAAAAAAAAAAAAAAGGAAAAAAAAAAGAGTAATTGTTATTTTCATTTCATATTTACCAGGGACTCTGCATACTGTGTTCGTTACCATCTGTGTGACTTATTTAACATTGCTTCTCAGTCTGATTAATTTTATACTGTATATCATATTCATTTCCCTACTGTGAAACTTTCTTTTATTTCTGTTTACCCTAATAAGGGCTTTTCAAAAAGTGATTGTTCTTCCATGTAGTTCAGTGTTAATTATCTTCTGAAATCTACTTTTCAGTTGTTCCTAATATTGTTTGCCTTCAAATGAATCCATACTTTCCATTAGTCATGTGTTATTACATCATAGTATTTCTTGAACATGCTTTTGCCTTATCCCCATATTGCTACTGGATTTTACTGGAAAAACAAATAAACAAACTTGAATTTCTGTAATCAAAGAAGGACCATGTCTTTCAACATCCTGAAATGAAGTTTTTGCAAAATAAGAGTAACTCAATAAAGAAGAAGAATACATCATAAAAACCTACCATAATATAGTTTAATTTATGCAAACAAGTATACTTTTTACAGAAATGTTATTTTATGTCTGTCCAAGCTATTTCATAGCAATGAACAAAACAAGTGAGGCAGAAACTGCATTATTACCTAGTACTGACTGTGTTAGTATGCCAAAATGTCACATCAAGTATCAACTCATACACAAGTAAAAATCAGTTCCATAATTTAAAATAAAAAAATGATTTCATCCCAATTTCATGAATCCTACAAGTCATCCATCCTGTGTGATAAGTATCACGTATTTCAGAAGTAGGGATTTGGAGCTTGTAAGGCTAAAACTCCATAACATTATTCATTCAATTCCACATCTTTATTATTTTTATCCGAGCATTAATTTCCAGTTCACCTTTCTCCTCATTCTTTGTCTAGTTTCTCCCTCCCTTAGTATCTGACTCTCAGACTCAAAAATCTGACTCTAAGACCCACCAATACTAAACACTCTGCTTCTCAAAGATAGAGAAGGGGATTACCTTTTAGTTTTGTTGATTGTTTCCTTCACTGTGCAGAAGTTTTTATTTCGATGAAGTCCCAATAGCTTTTTGTTTTGTTTTCATTTTGTTTCCCTTGTCTCCAATGATGTGTCTTGTAAGAAGTTGCTATGGCTCATATCAAAGAGGTTGCAGCTTGTTTTTCACGGACTCCAGTGTTTATTACAGCATTATCAACAATAGCCAAATTATGGAGAGAACTCAAATGTACATTGACAAATGAATGGATAAAGAAGTCACACTCACACACACACACACACACAGGATATTACCTAGCCATTAAAAAAAATGAACTCTCGTCATTTACAATGATGTGGATGGAGCTAGAGTGTATTACGATAAGTGAAATAAGTCAGTCAGAGAAAAAGACAAATACCATATGATTTCATGCATATGTGAAATTTAAGAAATGTAACAGATGAACATAGGAGACAAAAAGAGAGAGAGGCAAACCATAAAACAGACTCTTCACTATAGAGAACACACAGTGTTGTTGGAGGGGAAGTAGGCAGGGGGATGTTTTCAATGGGTGATGGGGATTAGGGAGGGCAGTTGTGATGAGCACAGAGTGTTGTATGCAAGTGATGAATCAGTAAATCCTAGATCACTTAAAAAGCATGATATTCTTCTTAAGTGCTCTAGAATTAGTATTGTTTATATAACAAATAAAGTGTTACTTGGTAAAAAATCATTTTTTACAAAACTAAATGTCTCTTCATTAAGTGAGAGCTAATGCAGATATGCTATATTAGTTTGCAATGACAAAATATCTTTTACTTAAAAAGCAGTTCAAATAGTAAATACTTCTCAGGTTCCATAATCCTATCATTTTTTTAAACCATCAATTCCACTATTTCCTACTTCCTTTATTTTCTTAAAGATTTTATTTATTTATTTGAGAGACACAGATCTTAAGTAGGCAGAGAGGCAGGCAGAGAGAGAGGAAGGGAAGCAGGCTCCCCACTGAGCAGAGAGCCCAATGAGGGGCTCAATCCCAAGACGCTGGGATTATGACCCCAGCAGAAGGCGGAGGCTTAAACCCACTGAGCCACCCAGGCGCCCCTGAAAATATTTATTTTTAAATAACTGCAGCAAATAAAGTTATTAAGAAAAAGGGATTTCTTTTTTTTTAGGAATTTATTTATTCTTTTGACAGAGAGAGATCACAAGTAGGCAGAGAGGCAGGTAGAAAGAAAGGGGGGAAAGCAGACTCCCTGCTCAGCAGAGAGTCCGATGTGGGGCTCAATGTGGGGCTCAATCCCAGGATCCTGAGATCATGATCTGAGCTGAGGGCAGAGGCTTTAACCCACTGAGCCACCCAGGTGCCCCAGAAAAAGAGATTTCTAAGAAAAACATGCTTATACTTAAAATCAGCAATTGTACTTTTACTCAAGGTCTTTTTAATGTATTTATTTTTTTATTAGAAACAGTCACAGAGAGTTACAGTTATTATTATAAGTGTGGTTATGTGTAACTTTATTAGAATGTATTCTGCAAGTTACCATTACTTCAATGATTTAATGAACAATAGTGATATGAATCTCTAAGTTTAATATGAGGGTCAAACTAAAATCGTACCTGCTTTTCCAGATAAAGTACCATCCTCCTATATGATCTCAAGTATTCTATTGTTTTAGCATTTATTATTTTAAGGGAGGAAAGGAAGAATAGAAGGAAAAGTATGGGAAAAACTTAGTAGTTAAAGAATTTTTGACAGTATAAAAATAGGTTATTAAAAAAATGTTAGGCAAGAAATGAATATATGCCAAGCTAAGAGAAGTGCATAATGTGCTTTTATTTATTCAATAACTTTAGATATTTATTCAATAATTATTTATTGTGAAACATTATATGTTTGTCAGAGAAATATATAATGTGTGAGAGAAATAAAAATCGGTAAAAAGGATATATAACAGAGTAGTCAGATATAGCTTGTAGAGAATCATAGTTTAAAGATGTCCAATGCCTTAAGGTTTCAAAAAGTTAGAAAAATTAAGTTTGGATTTTTAGACCTCTGGCACTCAGCTGGAAACTCTAACACCAAGTAACAGAGTTGCATAAAGATTTAAAAACATGGGAATGTTTGGCTTTTGCCATACTTATATTTAATTAAATAATATAAAACATGTTCTGAAGAAAATGTTTCATGCTCAAAAATTTTGGGAAACTCTGGGTTATACAAATTTAAGCAGATATTTTAACTGCAGATTTCCCAGAAGATTTACTGTGTTTACATATATGATAAATCTCCAAAAATGCTGTATAAAATATTTTATTTTTCAAATAAATTTGACCCCAGAACTCTATTAATGAAGAAATGTTCATTTCTATTATGGGAAATCAAATATATAAAAATTGAAAGAATACTGAATTTATAGATACCACATTTTTATTTTAGACTTCTAATATTATGATAGCCTTAGATTGCCCCTTAATTTTGGGAGATGAAGTTCCCTCACCAAACTATGAAGACTGAAACTTGCTTATTTAGTATACATTCACACCTGATTTTCTATTAAAACAGTCACTGATGATGTTGACATTTCTCATATGAAACATTAAAGTTTCATATGGTGAAGACTGACATAAAATAGCTGTCATTTGGTATAAGCTACTTACCATCTTAGCCTCAGTTTCCTTATTCCCACATCAAGAGTGTCACATTGGGCGACTTAGAAGAGACTTTATAGCCAGGAATTGAACAAGCTGATTCAGAGACTTTACTAGTTTCTTTCCACTTAGAAGCAAGTTTTAGAGTATCCCAAAAAATGTCTCTGCAACAACACAAACACCACAGAAGATCTTGTTTCCCAATTTACTTAATGTTCATTTTTTTTTTCAAAATAGACTTTGTCTTTTTAAAACAGTAGTAGGTTCAGAGCTTTAAAACTGGCTGGAAGGTACATAGATTTCCCATATACCTTCCTCCTCCATACATGCATAGTCTTCCCTATTATCAGCATCCCTCAACAGAGTAGTACAAATTGATGAACCTTCCCTGATGCATCATTACCATTCAAAGTTCATAGTTTACATTATGGTTGACTCTTGCTGTTGTACAATCTGTGGGTTTGGACAAATATATGACACGGGTCTACCATTGTGGTATCATACAGAGTATATTCACTGCCCTAAAAATCCTCTCTGTTCTGCTTATTCATTTTTCTCTCCCCCTCATACCTGGCAACGGGTACTATCTTCATAGTTTTGCCTTTTCTGGAATGTCATAGAGTTGGAATCATAAAGTATGGAAGCTTCACATGATCTCTTCATTTTCTTCCATGTCTCTTCATAGTTTGTCAGTTTTTTGTTTGTTTGTTTTGTTTTTGTTTTTTGTTTTTTGTGCTGAATAATATTGTATTGTCTGGACATACCACAGTTGATGTTATCCATTTACTACTAAAGTACATTTTGATTGCTTCCAAGTTTTGGCAGTTACAAATAAAACTGCTATAAATACCCATGGGAAGGTTTTTATGTGGATATGTATTCAACTCCTTTGGATAGATACCAGAGAGTATGATTGCTGGAGCTGATGGTAAGACTATTTAGCTTTGTAAGAAACAATCAAACTTCCAGTGTCTGTGCCATCTTGCATTCCCATGTGAAATTGATGTCTTAGATCATGAATCTTTCTACTTTACTTGACTTCTCTGAACCTGGTATCTAATCTGCCTGATAATACGTTCCACTGAGCTTTCAGTTCTCTTCCAATATCTAAATTCTTTTTTTTTTTTTTTTTTTTTTTTTTTTTTTTTTTTTTTTTTACCGAGCCTTCGTATTGTCAGCTTTTAATAGCATAATCAGACTTCTAATATGTTTACTACATTTAACTAAAAGTATATCCAGTAACTGTTCATGTATAACAGTTGATACTTTATTGTATAGAATAAAGTTTCAAAACTCAAAGGAAACAGAAGTACCATGTGCTTCAGGAGTTTTTTTTAATGAGAAAAATATTATTATTGCTGTTTTACAAATCAGTTAAGACATGGAGGCTCAGGGAAATGATGTGATTCCCAAAGAGCAAAAGGCTGACCTAAGACTAAACTGTGGCCTGTAAATAACCTCAGATGTGAATAGTTGTCTTAAGGATATTCTTTGCACCGAGGCACATTACCATCATTCGTCCTCTTTTGTATTATTTATTCCTAATTTCCATCCGCATTCCTATTCTCATTGTAAACACTGTGATGGAAATAGAATTTCTCAGATTGCAGATCAAAGAAGGATTTGTGGCCCCAGCTATCAGCAGACTCCAACTATTAATAGTGTTAGGATCTAACTCAACTGCAGAAAAAATTTCCAGGGAACTTCATATTTAATAACCAAAAAGGAAGGGATATAAAGTCCTTTCCATTTCAGCTCCTAAAAAAAAAATTCTTGGGAGTTATCTATATTCCAGATCTTCCTGAGAGCTGGCTGAGATTTTGTTTGTTTGCATCACAGCTGACTTTCTTCCTGTTCTGTCCAAATCTTCTTTCTCCCTCTTTTTCACAGCTTTTATTGCCTGCATGTCAAACTCTATCTTGGGTTCTGGAGAACCCAGCTTAATACAACAGACACCAGCTTTAATGTTTATGATGTATAAGAGTATCTGTTTGCTCCAGCATCAGAAACAGAATGTGTTGTCATGCTTTTTACTTTAAATGAGCTGTGAATATTGTTATGTGCAAGCAGGTATCAGGGAATTAGTCAAACCAGCTGCCAAGAGTAAGCTTTCCTAAACAAAATAAAACAAATATATGGATATATATGTGTATCTTTCTGCAGCATATTTTAAAATCCACTCCCAGTTCAAACCACCAGTTTCAACTCCTTATATCTCAAACATCCTATTTTAAGCCATGGAGGCATTTAAAATGATGGATGGGAACATCCTACTTTCAATTACAAACTTTTCCCCATTTGGTTCATAGGTATCATTCCAGGTATCCAGAGCTTACATTTGTGAGTATGAACATTTTTTCATACGTTTGAGGATAAGTTTTATCTATTTTTTATAAATTGTATATATATTTTTTTCCTTATTAATATCAGTTTTTTGGGGACTTTGTCTATCACATTTATAAAAAAGATCTTATTCATTCATTTGACAGGGAGAGACACAGTGAGAGAGGGAACACAAAGAGGGGGAGTGGGAAAGGGAGAAGCAGGCTTCCTGCTGAGCCCGACATGAGGCTAGATCCCAGGGTCCTAGGATCATGACCTGAGCCAAAGCCAGCCTCTTAATTAACTGAGCCACCCAGGTGCCCCATCTTTCAATTTTTGAGACATCTTTGAGATCCTGTTCTCATTTCATTTGAATATGTACCCAGAGGTGGGGTTGCTCAATCATATGGTTATTCTTTTTTTTTTTTTTTTTTTTTAAGATTTTATTTATTTATGTGACAGAGGGAGAGACAGTGAGAAAAGGAATACAAGCTCCGGGGAAGGTGGGAGAGGCAGAAGCAGACTTTCTGCTCAAAAGGGAGCCTGACGCTGGGCTAGATCCCAGGACCCTAGGATCATGACTCAAGCCTAAGGCAGAAGCCTAATGACTGAGCCACCCAAGTGTCCCTGGTTATTCTATTTTTAACTTTATTTTTTTATCTGGATTATGCACATTTCCTTAATAACCTCTACTAAAATACCCATCATTTCACTACTTAATTATGGAGCTTCATTCATCACATATCAATTCCTACTATATACATGAGTTTTTCAAAATATTCTATTACATGAAAATTTCTTCTCCTATTCAGTTATGTTTTTGTTTTGTTGATGATTTCTTTTGCTGTGAAAGATTTTTATTCTGATGAAGTCCCAATAGTTTATTTTTGCTTTTGTTCCCCTTGGCATATCTAGGAAAATGTTTCTACAGCCAATGTCAAACAAATTATTGCCTATGTTCTGTGTTAGGATTTTATGGTTTCAGTCTCACATTTAGGTCTTTAATCCATTTTGGGTCTATTTCTGTGTATGCTGTAAGAAAGTGGTCTCATTTCATTCTTTTATATGCAGCTGTCCAGTTTTCTTAGCACCATTAATTGAAGAGATTGTCTTTTCCCTGCTGTATATTCTTGCCTCCTTGGTCATAGATTAATTGACATATTGATCATATAATATGGGTTTATCTCTGGGCTCTCTACTCTGTTCTACTGATGTGTCTATTTTCGTGCCAGTACATACTGTTTTGATTAGTACAGCTTTGTCATATATCTTGAAATATAGAATTTTTCTTCTTCCAGATTGCTTTGGCTATTTGGGGTCTTTTGTGGTGCCACACAAATTTTAGGATTGTTTGTTCTAGTTCTGTGAAAAATGCTATTGGCATTTTGATAGGAATTACATTAAATATGTAGATTGCTTTGGTAGTTTGGAAAAATTTAATCATAAAGTGTTCTGGTGATTTTAAAGTCAACAATGAATAATATCTGATATGTATGTAAGCATTCTGTTATGAGATTCAATCTTTTTTTTTTTTTTTGATCCATTTCTTGGGAAACTAAGCAAAATAGTTCTCTCTCCCAATTCATAAGTTTCTTTGGTAAATACCCAATGGCATGGAAAGAATACAACTATTTAGTTAGGTTTGGCTATTTCCATTTGGATCTTTGTGCATTTATTGAATTTTATCTTTTCTGTCCATGTAAGGACTTAAGAGTGCTCATCTTCAGATCCTGGAAGAAGGCTCAGTCTTACCACTAAGCATTTTAAAGAACGAGGCTTCTTTTAAATATTTTTGCTGTTGTCTATTCCCTTTTATATTTTACTGATTTACTCAAACAATTATTCCTCAAAAGTTTTCTAGGCTTTCTATCTTTCTTCCACTCATTATTTCAGAAGAATCTGTTCCATTTATGTATTCCTCACTACTACTGGGGTGGGGGGTGGATTTCTGACACAGTAACAAATGTCCTTCATCTTACTGTGTACAGAGGACATTTTGTATAAATCCTCATAACTATACCTCCCACAATAACTACTATTTTTTTTAATCCCTTCAAACTAAAATTTCCAAACACATTTATCTATACTATTGTCACCATTTTGTCTTAAGCCCATTCCAAGAAGAATTTTGGCCTCTTTAATACAATAAAATATACTTTGCCAGTGTTAATAATTATATTTTATTACTATATTCAAGGTCAAGTTTCAGTCTTATTCTTAGTACCTACAGGTAGAAAAAGATGCAATTGTTCATTCTTTTAAAATGTTTTTAGCTTTTTAAAAATTGAAATATATTTGATATGTAACATTCTTTTTCTTTCTTTGATGTATAACATTCTTGAAGCACATTCTTTTTTTTTTAACATTTTATTTATTTATTTGAGGAAGAGAGCACATGAGCAGGGATAGGGGGCAGAGGGTGAGGGAAAAGCAGACTCCCCACTGAACAGAGAGTCCCACAAGGGGCTCGATCCCAGAACCCCAGGATCATGACCTGAGTTGAAGGCAGACACTTAATGGACTGAGCCACCCAGGCACTCCTTGAAGCACATTCTTGGCTTGGCTTCTCATATGCCACTCTCAGTCCTCTACTAATACTACATTACTAGTGTTCTTTCTCAGTTGGCTTGTTTGTTTCTCCATCTGCTCTATAGATGGGGATACTTAAAATGATGCTGTTGGGACTCATGACTGTACATGTCATTTATGTGGTGAAGATTGCCTGTATCTTTTTCCTTAAAGTCAAGATTGCTTATTCAGTATTTTTCTTAATAATCTAATAAAATTCTTGTATTCAACACATCTTAAGTCAAGATAACCTTTTCTAGACCTTGTCTCCAACTTGTTTTATGTGTAGGGTTTGTCATCTCAGTACATTTCTCCACTTCTCATCCAGCTGTTCAGGATAAAACAAAACAAAGCAAAACAACAAAAAACATCCTTCAAATCTAAGGGCTTGAATATAGAAAAAAAAAATAGTCAACAACTCCTACTAGGTCTTAGAAAGTTTCACTAAACCCTTTCAAAATGCAGATTGCTTGTCATTTGGGAAAAATTAAAAATTAAAAAATACAAACTAAACAAAGCAAAATATTTAACCTAAAAATAATATCATGTATTACAAATACTCATATTTTATATATTTGAAATGTTCTGGGACCAAGTATAGGTTCCTAGGATGACATGAGGGATTTTTCTTTTGGCAATGCCATAAGAATTATGTTTTCCCCAAATACAACAAGATTTGGGCTATTTTCAGATAGCCATAAATTAAAGCTTGTCTTCCATGTATAAACAGAGATATTGGATATCTTAGGATCAATAAAACCTATCTAAGATACTTTACACTGTCTCAGCTCAGAAAAACAACCATAACTTGACAATTTAGTAGAACCTAATTATTACCACATAATTTTTACTTTAAAATTAAAATAATAAGCAAAGCCAACAAATTAACAATATTAAAGAAACCAAAAATGAAATCTATAAAGTACCTATGAAATACTAATTTCTGTATTATTTACAACTTGTAATTCTGGCTATTTCTATGTAATAATAAAATGATTACGTGAAATAAGCAGGTATGGGTAATGACTGGAGCCCAAGTGATTGTTTCTAATGGAGATGGAAAGTATTAATAAGGCATCATTTCCCCTATTTGAAATTGTGGCAAAATATAAAACTGGCTAGAATCCTAATTTTCCAGTATCTTCAATATTAATGTAATAATCTAACAAAATTTTATAACTTTTAGAGAATGTTTATAAAATGAAACCAAAATTTAAATATCCACTACCAACCATTTTGTTGCAGTTCTGTGCTGGACAGTCTCTAAAATGGTTCCAAATAATCTCCACCTCCCGACTGCAATGTCCTTGTAAATGCTCTCTCTCTTTCACGTCTGCTGGACCTAGGGATTCATTTTATTGGCTCCTAATGAGGAGAGCAAATAATGCAATATTATTTCTGAGGTAAGTTTACAAAATACTCTGACTTCTGTCTTGTTCTCCCTTCTCATACTTTTTCACTCTGATGGAAAAACAAAAAACAATTGACTTGTAAGGTACTCTACAAAGAGGCTCACAGAGAAAGAGCTGGTGGTGGTAGACAGCACCCAGTATGGACCTAAGTTCTGCCAACAGTTCTGCTTGGAAATGAGACTTCATGTAAGACCTCATGGTTACAGTCTTGCAAGAGACCTTAAGACAAAGTGAAACTGTGCCCAGATTACTGACTCAGAGAAACTGTGAGAAATTGATAATAGATGTTTGTTTTAAGCCACTAATGGGAGAGGGGTGATTTGTTACATAGCAATAAATAAGTAGTATAAATCCTAAAAGAAGTGTTATTTCTGTATCTGCAGTTAATTCTTTAATTCAAGATAAGTAACTGTGATATTCTAGATGGTGTTATTTTACTTTAATTCACTTGTATTTGTTCCATGGCACATATTTCATGGCCATTAAATATCACTGAAACTCACTAAAGCCAAAAAGCATATGTAATCTAGACTTGAGATAAAGAGGGACTCAGTTTTACCATAAATTAGGCAATAATTATTCTAAATGTAATGTTTGTGTATGATATTTAAAGGGCTGAGCCAGTATATATTTAAGGACTGATATTAATTGATAGTGGACTAGTATAAACTTTTAAAAGAAATGGGCACTATTAAGCAAAAATTGACTAAGAATGAAATTGTATTGTATTCAGAGTAGACATAATGAATGTCTCTGTAATCAGAAATTTTGTTTTCTTTTCCTAATATATTTTGGGAGTAACATGGTTTATTTATTAAACATACATAAAGGAAAAAATATAGAATCAGATGTGTTTTCAAAATAAATTATTATAGGAAAATATTAAGTGTGTGCAATGCCATTTTTTTCCTAGTGACTTATTTTATCAAAAATTGACTAATCATTATTACTGTGATGAGATATTGAGATACAAATACAAACTACACAAACTACTTGGAAAAATCAGTTTCTTCTTTAAGGTGTGTCCTAAACCTGCAAGCAATGAAGATTTATTTCATGATCTATATTCATGTAATTGTGAGTTTATCCACATTAAAACTTTTAAGTATCAAAATGTTAAAGTATTTTCAGGTACTTAAATCCTCATTTAAGTTTTAAGTATCTAGCATGTGTTATAAATTTCTTCTGTCTTTATGTATCCAGAATAAATCTTCTAAAGTTACAGCTTTGATTTATGTAATGAATTTAAATGGCTATTTTCTACTTTTATGTTTTTAATGATTTTATCATTTCTTAGTTTTATATGGTTAAATAACCAAGTAGTTCATAATATGATGTGAAAAAACAGAAGTAAATTATATAAATATCACCAGAACACCAAGATAATTAATTCTTTCATCTAACTCCATTATTTTTACTTTATAAATCCACTTTATGTTATGAATTTCTTGTATTAATCAAATTCCTACTTTTAGATTTATTATAAATGTATCATCTACTTATCAGCATTCCCTTTATAGTTCCCCAGATAAGGATGTAAGCCAAAAGAATCAGGGCTTATGAGTCATAGATATAAGGCGTAGAGATAGAAATTGAACCCATTTCACTCACTCCCAATTCGGTGCATCATATACATGGCTTTTACTGTACCTGTTTTTATCTATCTGTTCCAGAAAGTCTCAGTAGTTAAGAACCCAATCATATTTTTAATAGAAAATCATATTAGGGACTGAGAAAATAACATTTGCCAAGCATTTCTCAACATACATGAAAAGTTATGTACTCATGCAGCTGGAAATTAATCTTGAAAAGAAATTATGGGACATTTACTATAAACAAGAGAGCATGTTCTAAGTACTTTGCAGGGTTAACTATTTAATCCTTACAACAACCCTATGATACACATGCAAATGTTATACATGGTTTGCAGAAAAAAGACAGTTAATTTAAATAACTTGCCAGTGTTTGTCAGTTATTACATGGCAGACACATACCTTGAACCTGGAGGTCTGGTTCCAAAACCCATGACCTGAATTATCATACTGTATTTCTCACTCTGGAGGGCATTAATGTCAGGGCAACTCATATGATATCCTGAATAACTTAAGGGTCAAAGAAGTTAATGTTTTCATTTATACCATGTGTATGTGTATGTATTATAATGCAAAAACTAAAAATTACTCTAAATTTCTTGAATTATGGGCTTAGAATTCTGTACTTTTTATGATTATGTCTTTTCATTCAAATTTATATCACCTTGAAATAGCAACAAGAAAAAATATATACTATGAATACATTTTATAAACACAGGTTAGAAAATTAAGCTAAAATTATCCTCTGTTTTAATCTTTCTGGTTTCCTGATTAAAACAATATGATAGGGGATTTTTCCCCTATTAGAAAATAATTAGTCCTAATTTGAAGTAGTTACAGTGAATGCATGTGGGAAACATGGGGTTTTGTACTTATTCTTGATAAATATAACTCCATACTCAGCATACATATTTTCAAAGTATTACTTTATTTAAATACTTTTTATGACTATGACTATAGGCTTGTATTTAAATATAGTATGTAAAATGGAGACCTCTGTCTTTTAAAATATTAGTGCTAAATTAGAAAAATGACATTCAGATGGCTAAGGAGGGAATATTTTCAGTGAAATCTAGGTTGGATTCTTGTTAGAATAGAGTATTTCGTATAGAATGGAGTTGCTGGTGAAAGCCTAATGTGAACACATGGCATTTAATTTCTGTGAAAGTTTCAGTAGTCTGAGTAAAATGTGGTTATGAGTAAAATAATAAAATATAAGTGGAATGGCATGACAATAGTGCCCTTTTGGGATTCAGGCACCAGCAGTGCAAGGGGCTATTCCAAGAGCATCTGTCTCTTTGGCAGAATTCAAAGGCAGCTGCTCTGGTTCCTTTCATAATATTCCTGAGATTTCCATTTTATTACAGAAATGATGTTTTCCCTCTGTTGTTGGACCTGAGTCATTTGCATTTGCCCTACCTGTGATGCTGGGTTATTTGTTTAATTGCTCTTGATGCTCAAAAAAATACTTTATAAGGAAAGCTCAGTGAAAAGCTTTACCAAGCCCTTATAATTTAAACCCATTTTGCCTGTGCATATCCTTTTTCTAAATCTCATCCTTATTTTTATTCCCAATTTGATGGATGACAACAGTTGCAAGCTCATAATATCCCTGTTCTTATCATGTCATGGTTTCTTGTAAATGCTGTCCTTTACTGAGGTGACCTATTATATCTCTCTCTGCTGTTCAATTATTTTCTTGTAAAGAGTGATAAGGTAAATATATGCCTGCTATTTTTCTTTCCAAGAGCATTCGGTTCTTTTAGCAAATATTTAGAAACTCGGGACTTTCTTATCATACCAAAATGGAAGTCGTACTAATATGTTAAACTCTAAAAGTGAATAAAAAAATCTGTGTATATTCATCTTAAAATTAAATCTGGATGGAATTGTTATTTTATCATTTTTTAGCTTATGATCTTGGACAATACATTTAGGATTTCTGAGTCTCAATTTATTCACCTATAAAACATTGAGATAACACATATGTTGGAAAGATATAATATACAGATATATATTAAAATTTCTATAAAGAGAAAATATGTGCATTAATTTCCTGACACTCACTGTATTCCTGAGGACACTAAAGAATTACAACAAACTACTAGGAAATAGATGTGACATATAAATGGTACATCTTTTAGAGCACATTTTCTATCAAAATATTTCATTACAGTTATCTAAAAAAAGTGATTGTGAAAAATTATCTTTTGAAATATTTGTTTTGTTTTAGATTCACTATTTTTTTAATGTGACAAAGACAAAAATACAGGACAGGTTACAATTTATAAATAAAAGTGAATATAACTAGTCAGAATCATAGGCAGAACAATACCCAAAAGAGAAAATGAAAGTTAGTTATGGAAATTGAAAGAGCAACATGGATACAGAGGTTAAGTGGAAATTATGCAGCTGAAATTTAAAAGAAACATGCAAGATATGTTTGAAAATGAATGGTTGTTATGGCAATTCAATACGCTGATAAGAGTATGATCAGTGAACTCATTATATTATGTAAATTTAAGAATAATGAATAAAAGAAGGTTCTAAAGCTAGCTTATTTTCAAAGAATGTTAAGAGGTGGTCTTTGGTGGATTATATGAAAAGACATCATAAGTTCATAAACTATTGAGAGTATCACAACTGTAATTAGCAATTGTGTTGAACACTTTTTATTTGCCCTTCCTGATCCATTTTCGATCCTTCTCCTCTCTATTCTGTGCCCTAGGAACACCAGCCTCCATGGATTAGTTAATTAGAGCTCTCTTGCCCACTTCTAGTTAGGTTTAGGTTACCAGAGGATGGGGAGACAGTGAGGTCAAAACATGTAATTTACCCAACTCTGGGTAATTTACCCAGTTCTCTGCCATGTCGTAGGCTGGTAATGGTTCCTCTCCTTGACTTCAGCCCTCAGCTATTGAGCTATAGTATTTTATGAATGCATATGCAAAATGGTAGAAGCTACTTATACTAATGTTATCATTGATATTATCCTATATGTGCCATATTGCCTTAATATGTGCAAACCTAGAAACAAATATTACCATAACAACTTAAAAAGGTAAATAATAAATTAGAAGATATTAAGTGGGGAAATTATGTAGTTGGATTTTTTATTTTAGCAAAATGTTGACTGGAGACCATCATCATAGAGTGGAAAGATCACAGTTTTTGGATTTAACACACCAAAATGCAATCTGTTGTTACGTTAACTACTTCCTGTGCATCTTCCACACCTATTAACCTCAGTATTTTAATCTGCAAGAAAGGACTAATAATATCAAATTTCCATATCATTGTGTAGAGATCATGTGAATAGGATTTAAGAATGTAATACAGATACCTGGGAAGCAAATTCTGGTGCACTGTAGGAAACCTCATGCCTCAAACTCCTAGGGCTCATTTTACTTAAAATAATTTTAAAGAAATTAAATTTTATGTATTTTCTTCTTATTTCTCTTTTCATTTATTCCCTTTTTTCCCTTGCAAGTTTATTTTTTTTTATAATCTTTGGTTAAGTATTTATTTGTTTTCCTGTTGTCCTTTAAAACTATGTGAACAGGGGCGCCTGGGTGGCTCAGTGGGTTAAGCCGCTGCCTTCGGCTCAGGTCATGATCTCAGGGTCCTGGGATCGAGTTCCGCATCGGGCTTTCTGCTCAGCAGGGAGCCTGCTTCCCTCTCTCTCTCTGCCTGCCTCTCTGTCTACTGTGATCTCTGTCAAATAAACAAATAAAATCTTTAAAAAAAAAAAAAAACTATGTGAACAGTCATCAATTTTCTTCTAAATAAGACTTTGGCCGTATAGAATTTCTTCAAAATATACAATTCAAATTTTACTTCATTTACTCCCAGATTTTTTTCAAAATAAAATTGCTTTTCAGAAGATACATTTCTAGATTAGTTTTTCTCACTTTGAACTGTCTTTATGGATTAATTAAATACATTTATTAGGTTATAATCTACTATGGCAGTCATAGTTTTTGGATTTTGACGTTACATTTAATGAAAAAACCAATATGTAATAACATTTCCAATTCCATTCACCAATCAAAGCAAGAATAAATCATGTCTGAATCTGGATTACCTACAAATGGAGCTATAACCCTAGCTTTCCAATAATCTCTATTGCAGTATCCAATTTCTTTTTTCTTCTTGATGTTTATAAAGGTAAATAATATTGATATGACATCTGGATACTAAAAATTTGGTAGTAAAGCAGAAGTTTTAAAAAGATATTCAACAGTTACAACAGCGTGAATTTACCTACAGAGTATTATACTAAGTGAAATAAGTCAGAGAAAGACACATACTATATAATTTCACTTATATGTGGAATCTAAAAAAGAAAAAAAGTGAATAAACAAACAAACAAACAAAAAAAATCGGACCTACAAATACAAAGAACAAAACAATGGCTGCCAGAGGGAAGAGGTGTGGGGGTTTGGGCAAAACGGGTGAAGGGGAGTGGGAGGTGCAATCTTCCAGTTATGGAATGAACAAGTCATGGGAATAAAAGGAACAACACAAGGAATATAGTCAATGATATTGTAATAGTATTGTATGGTGACAGACAGTAGCTGTACTTGTGATGAAGATGGCATAACATATAGAAACTTTGAATCACTATGTTGTACACCTGAAACAAATGTAACATTGTGTTTCAACTATACTCAAAAACATTTGAAAGATATTTGTCTAAGAATAGTCTAAGAATAGTGCCAGAGGAATATATTATGTGACAACAATTTTATTCTTCTAGATGAACCCTTCTTCCCATGCTTCTCCTCAGTGCTCTTCTGTAGACTGTCTTCTTTCATCTTTCTTCCTTTTCCTCTCCCTCTCTTTTCTGCCCACTTTCACTCTTCATGTTCAGACTGATCTCATCAATCTTCATGGCCTCAATTTTCATCCATATATACACATGTATATATGTATATAAGTGCACACATAACACAACTATGATTCCATTCGATAGATATCTGTCTGTCTATATCCATCTCTTTCCTGATTCATGGATCTATAAATCAGTCTAACCAGTATCTCCACTTGAGGGTCCTCGTGGACCTCAAAAACTCAGCATATGTCAAACTGAAATTACTATACCTGGACTTATATTGTGAATAACACCACTCTCACTTTACTGTCAAGCTAAAAATCCAGTCTACTTTCTTGATTTGTCCCTTGTCCTTATCTTTCCCATTGCCAGTAAAGCACTCCAATACTCTAATCCCCCCATCCAAATACTTTTTTGACCTGTCCACTGTCCTGGCTCTCCCCCATCTCACCTAATATTGCCACTTTTATGATTTAGATCACACTTGGACTAATGCTTTCGACTTCTGATTCTTCCTACTCTAAGTTGTTTCCATGTCCAGAAATTCTTCACACAGTAGGCCCATTTTTGGTGTTTTTTCTTAAATTGCTGTTTGTTTTGAAGTTAAAAGGAAGCCACTATTGGATTTTCATACCTCTAGTTATTAAAAACTACTCTGAAATTTGTATAGAAAAAAGTTGGTCACTATTTTCCAATGACTTTTAGCATAAAGAGATGCCACAAAGCCTATCCAGAGGCTGTTGCAAGGTGGAGTGGAGTGGTGGCAAAAGAACCTGAGTCTTTGAGGTACCCAGTCCTCCCTTCCTGATCAACCAGGACAGTTCTGAATTTATCTGCTTTATATATCACAGTTTACATTATCTTCATAGAAAGAAAGATGGGAAAATGTTTGGAAGGCATTATTATATAATTTTTCCAAATAAAAAATTGTATTTATTGCAAATTCAATACAAATATTCTTACTAGAGAATATCCCAATACACAAATCCCTAAAAACATGCCCATCCCTCCAGAGTTCAAAATTTCTCTGGAAAGTATTTTTGTTCTCAATAGAATGTAGTTTACTCATTTATTTGGTTGGGCTTTTTCTGTCTTCTGATGACTAGGCTTAGCAGACTGAGACACAAGTCAACTTCCTAATCAAATTAAGTAAGTAAAACGTAATTTAACCTACTAAATGTGTTCTCAATAGATAACATGAAGAGAAAAAATTTTAACTTTTTTTCACAAACATACACTATAAATTAGAGCAATTGATTTTGTAGCTACAAACCTATAGGTAGTCCAAGTGAGGTAATTTTTTATACTTTTTCTCTTTTTAAAAAAACAAGAAATTTCTTCTTTTTTGTTTGGGGGTTTATATGCTTCTATTTTGGATATGGATAACTTCAGGCTAGAAGTATTGGATTATACTACATTGGTTGGATTTTTAGAATCTTATGTATATATTAGTTCAGTTTTGCTAGTTCTCATTGTTGAGGAGCCCTTTCATTCTTGTGTGCTTTCCCTGGCTCATGTCCCTAAAGCAGACAAAAGGAATCCTTGCATCTTCATCCCTCAGGATCAGTAACATCTCTCAACCACATTCTTTTATACTGAATGTATAATAGATGGTCACATTACCATTTCAGGCATCCACAACTAAATCAATTAAGGATAGCACTCAAGATGAAATCTATTTGCCACCTCAGCTCAACTTTTAAACATCGATTAAGCATTTGCCTCATCACTTGAACTACATAGATTCAGAGTCACCTTCTGCTAATATTTGCTGGATTCAAAAATAATTTTCTCATTTGTAATATCTTCTTATTCATCCTGACCTTCAATCTCTCCATCTTGTACTAGGACAGAAAAGTTGGCAAGCAGAAAGATTCCCAAAGATACCATCCTCTGTGGCCTATGTTAATTCTGAGATATGTTCCTTTCAATCAACACCAGAGTGAATGTATCTCGTTACTATAGCAACGGTCTGCTTTCAGCTAAGTTATTTCTACTATCTCTGATTTTCATTAGAGATTATATTTTATTAATTCTTTGCTAAATTAAGCCTGCCATATTTGATATATTCTGAGTCCTCTTTTTTCTTAAATCTGTTACTTTCAGCTTTTAAGCAATTCTAAATCCAATTTTACCTAAGTAACACAAGATTTTAAATAGTCAGTAGAATTTTCTCAAAAGGCCAAATGTACGATACAATGACACAGAAGTAGATGATACTTGGACTAAAAAACAAGTTGGATTCAGTGTTTTGTTGGAAATGAAGATGTCATATTGATTTCATTAAGTATTTCCACTAACTTCTATCCCAATTTTAGAGTGACGTTGGCCGCTTCTCTAAATGACATGGCTAGATTTATTGGCTATTTATTGATTAGTTAGTGGTTGAAATGGTTTCTCAGAGGGAAAACTTAAAGATGCATTATGGTAAGGACAAAATAGGAGTTAGCCAAGTAAAATTTAGTGAATAATAAATTATGCCCAATGAAAATATTTAATGATGGAATTAAGCTATATATTTAAAATATAAACAAACAATCATGGATATGAACTTTTTTTTTTATTTGAATGATCAATGAAGAAAAAAGCAAAGGATAGTGATCAATGGATTTTATTACATTTAATTTTTATATAATTAATTTCTCTTCAGAATTTCCATTTTTTCCAAGCCCAGCATCAACAGACGTGAAGATATCAACAATCTCTCTCTGTTACCACAAATGCTCATGATTTTTAGTATCATGACTTTTTTTTTACAGTGATTGGAAATCAAACTTTCCAATGCTGTTTGAATTTTTGGTTTTAAAAATTATTCAGCAAACATTGGGGCATCTGGGTGTCTCAGTCAGTTAAGTGTCTGACTCTTGGTTTTAGCCCAGGTCATGATCTCAGGGTTGTGAGACTGATCCCTGCCTTGGGGTCCTCACTGGTGTGGGACCTACTTAAGATTCTTTCTCTCTCCCCTCTCTCTCCCTCCCTAAGAAAAAAAAAATAATTTTAATTTTTTTTAAAAATTTTAAAATTTAAATTTTTAAAAAATTTTAATAATTAAAAATTTTTAAAATAAAAAAAATTGTTGGAACATGGTAGTGACCCTTTTGGATTTTATTTTTTTGGATTAGAGTCTAAATACAGTGAGATTTAATATTAATGTTAATTTATACATTACTCTCACTGAATAATTCTTATGTACACTGGTACATCTGTAGTATTTTTAATTCTTGGATATATGTATTAGAATATTTAACACTTATAGCTAGAAATATGCCTTGGGCAAAAGTCAATGAGAACAATTATATTGAATAAATGATTATTGAATTCTTTTTCTCTGAGGCAGTGTGTGGGACATTTGACTTAATAAATAGTAGGAAATCACTTAAGTGAATTATGTAAGGGAAAGCAAGTTTCTTTAGCATTTGATTCTTATAGTTCTTATATGAAATTACATGCTTCTGTGCTTTTCTCCAATTTAATGTGACTAAAAAGAATTAGCTCTGTATGACTGTATTTCACAGCATGATGTGCTATGGGAAATAATGCCGAATACATGACAAGTTGAATTAGTAATTAAAATTAGGACTATGACTCTCACGGTATGAATAAATATAGCTACATCTTAATGGACAAGCATCATTGAAGACAGCACTGGGAATAGGTGAAAAGTTTATCTTACAGTTTAAGACAAAATAGTCTTCACTGAGGACCTCAGTAACAACTAAACAGACTTTGCCACTGTGTGTGTGTGTGTGTGTGTGTGTGTGTGTGTGTGCATGCATGTGTGTGTCTTGATTTTTCTAGAGGATAGCAATAAAAGTAGTTATCTGATTATGCTAATTTATAAAACCAACAAGGAGAAATCCTTCACACAAAGTAAGTCTTGCATTCAAAAAACTTTGTTACTGTATGTTCATTTACTAGCTAAGTGGCAACTGCTGTCACACCACGTCCTAGCATTTACAAATTGAATTTGCACCTCAGCAGAACGAAAAATCACTACAGGATTAGCAACTTAGGCATTTCTCACAATAGTCAAACCCATGGAATATTAAATACCCAATTTCCACAACTGTCCTCTATCATCATTTTTGTCACTGCCTTAAACCAAACCCATAGTCAACACCATATCATATGGGAGAGAGAGACAGGGAAAATATTAATAAAGTTCACTAAACTTTACACTCAGTTTTTCAGGGGATGTATTCAGCCAACTCTTCAGACTCATGTCAGGTAAACCACAGACAGTCTTCTTCAACACACCAAAAAATATATGCTGTTTATGATGTGGAATTCAAGAAATTAGAACTTTGTTTCTCTTGGGTATTTTTGTTTAAACAAATATTAACCGAAGGCTTATTATAAGACTTTATGTGGAAGAATCTATGAGAATATGTGAAAAGTAAACTGATAGGAAGATTTATTTATGTTTATATGTCTATTACTACTCACATATACACACATTAGAAACATACATAGACACACCCCTCCATATACACACATAAATATTGATATTTTACATTTTCTGTATTACTTTACTATTTAAAAAGAAATCTCTGTTACAGTATCGTACATCTGACCTTACAGTCTTATTTTGCTCTTTTTCTGGGGTATTTGTTTTCTATTTCAAAAGAAGAGGTAGAATTTCTAGTCACAGACTGCTCTTCAAAGGGATTTTGGCCTAATCTTGGGTACAACTGAGAGATAAGTACTAACAGAGGGACATACATAAAAAAGTAAGAAAACAACAGAAAGTTTCCTGTCTGTATGCCAGAGTAGTGTAAATAAAATATTTTCCTGTCAGTAGTAACCTGTTTAAAATACAATAGAAATAACATCTAATGTATAACAGCATAGAAAATATCTAGTAAAAAAATAATAAGTTGTTTATATGATGAAAGCTATAAAAGTTTATAAGGAACAGAAAAAAATGAAAAATGGCAGAATGCTATGATAAGTAATGTAGTAATTAAAAGAACAAATCTGTAAATGTATTGCAATTTCAATAACAAGGGTATTTTTATGTTTTTCAAAATTAATATGGTGGAATATATATGTGAGAAAAACCTCAATGTCTGTGATTACTGAAAATGATGAAGTGCTTTTTCAAATATTAAAATATATTCTATATGATGATAAACAATATACAATCATTTTACCATCAAGATACATAATCAGATTAATACATTAGCATAAAGTCTAGACTCAAGACCAAATACATGTAGAAATATAGGAAGTGAGTCATCTTTTTATAACATCTACATCATAAATTAATATTTAAAATATTCCTTGCCTCATTTTTGGAAGTACTAAAATGCCTGATGGATTTATAATATTAATATAAAAATAAGTTTTTTAAAAGTTCTAAAAGATTAAACAGGTAGTTAAGGGGCACCTGGATGGTGCAGTTGGTTGAGTCTGCCTCTAGCTCAAGTCATGATCCCAGGGTCCTGGGACTGAGCCCCATGTTGGCCTCCCTGTTGAGTGGGAGGTCTGCTTCTCACTTTACCTCTGTGCACTCTCTCTTGCTCTCAAATAAATAAATAAATCTTTTTAAAATACAATAAACAGATAGTTGAGATATATATAGTATTAGAAGAGGGACACAAGAAGTAGAAAAAATATAAAAAAAGGAGATGTGTTCTACATAAAAATTGCTATAATACTAAAATTAATAAACAAGTAAAAGTTAAATGACAAACAGTACTTTGGAAATTTTTTTTTAATTATGACCTAAATAAGGAATTTATACTCATCACACATAACTCCTATAAATCAATACAAAACAGACACAGACACTTCAAAAAAGGAGAAAAATAAAATATTCAGTAAGAATAATTCCTAGTATAAGTCAAAGATATAGTTAAAACAATGGCAGAACATTTATCCCATCAGTAAAGATTTAAAAGGAAATGAGAATAAGCACTCTGGTAAAGTGGGGAAATTGAATCCCTTATAATTACTGGTGAAGATAAAAATTGTGGGAACCTTATAACTGTCAATATATTTAAAATATATCTGTATTGATTTCTAATCATTACCTTGTAGAAATGTGTCCTATTAGAAATACTGCTCAAATAAGGAGGTAAAATAAGCTAAAATTTAATATTAGTGTATAAGCATACTGTAATGATGAAGTCAAAACTATTATATAATTGTGTAAAGGAATAGTATGAAATGTTTTTAAAGCTGGGCTGCTGTTATAGGAGGACAGGAGAGATTGTACAGTGAGCACACATGAATAATGGATTCTCTCTATAATGAAGAGAGTAACAGTGTCAACCAAAACAGGGATAGGGATTTTGCTTACATTTCTGCTTTCATTTACATTATGAATGACCTCTATGGCATGAAGCAGTAGACGGCATGCAAAAGGACTAAAATATCCACCATGAAAAATCAGTGACCATGGAAAAAACAGAAAGAAAACCAAAGGAAGTCATCTATAAAACTGAAAATTTGAATGGCTATATATTTCATAGAAATCTAAACTTCACTTTGTTAAAAATATTTATGAGTAAAGATATAGTAAACTTCTGGTTGCTCCATATACCAGGATATTCTCAGACACTAATTTCCCACCATATTTGACATGGTGAGAACATTCTACATCATATGACAGCTGCCCACTTTTCCAACACTCTGCATCTTTGACACTTTTATATTAAATATTTTGTCCTCTTTTGTCACACCTTAGTCGTCTTTGTTCTTATTTTTCATAAAAATTTTATTTTTTTGTATTTATTTATTTTTGTTTGTTTCAAGTTTTTATTCAAATTCCAGGTAGTTAACATATAGTATAATACTAGTTTCAGGAGTAGAATTTAGTGATTCATTACTTACATATAACACCCAGTGCTCATCATAAGTGCTCTCTTTAACACTCATCAATTTAACCCATTCCCCTGCCCACCTCCCCTCCAGTAACCCTCATTTTATTCTCTTAACTATAGACTCTGTTTCATGGTTTGCCCCTCTTCTTTTCTGTTTTCCTCTATGTTCATCTGTTTTGTTTCTTAAATTCCACACATGCATGAGATATGGTATTTGTCTTTCTCTGACTAACTTATTTCACTTAGAATAATACACCCTACCTCCATTCACTTCATTGCAAATGGCAATATCTCATTCTTTTTGATGGTTGAGTAACATTCTAGTGTACATATCTGTTCATTTGTTGATGGCCATTTGGGCTCTTTCTATAATATGCCTATTGTTGATAATGCTGCTATGAACATTGGGGAGCATCTATCCCTTCAGATCAGTAATTTGTATCCTTTGGGTAAATACCTTACAGTGCAATTGCTGAGGAATAGGGCAGTTCTATTTTTAACTTTTTAAAATATGTTTTGAGGAACTTCCATACTTTCTTCCAGAGTGGCTGCATTAGTTTGAATTCAAGCCAACCGTGTAAGAGGGCTCCCCTTTCTGTGCATCCTCACCAATATCTATTGTTTCCTGTGTTGTTAATTTTAGCTATTCTGACAAGTGTGTGATGCTATCTCCTTGTGGTTTTGATTTTTATTTCACTGATGATGAGTGATGTCAAGCATCTATTCATGTGTCTGTTGACCATCTGGATGTCTTCTTTGGAAAAATGTCTATTCCAGTATTTAACCATTTCATGAGTGGATTATTTATTTTTTTCAGTGTTGAGTTTGATAAATTCTTTATAGATTTTAGATACTAATACTTTATCAGATATGTTGTTTGCAGATACATTCTCCCATTCTGAAGATTGCCTTTTAGTGTTATTGATTGTTCCTACAAAAATCATCCAAAATTTTTAAAATTGATTTCCACAAGATTTCAACATAAAATACCCAAACCTAAAATACTGAAACTTTGTAACTATTCTACTTCCACAACTTTCTAGCTATCTTTGTACCACTAATTATTGATTTCTTTTTTTTTTTTTTAAAGATTTTATTTATTTATTTGACAGAGAGAAATCACAAGTAGATGGAGAGGCAGGCAGAGAGAGAGAGAGGGAAGCAGGCTCCCTGCTGAGCAGAGAGCCCGATGCGGGCCTCGATCCCAGGACCCTGAGATCATGACCTGAGCCGAAGGCAGCGGCTTAACCCACTGAGCCACCCAGGCGCCCTAATTATTGATTTCTTTACTCTAGACTCACTAATGAGAGTCAGTTACATATGCCCAACTACTAGTTTTTAAAACCCAGCTCAAAATCCTTTATTCTGAAAAGACTGACCCCAACTTTCATGGCTTATACTTTTAGTCTTTCTTCTGTGATACTATAATTCTTGCAACATATTTTAATATTGTCTCATATAACTTGAAAATGAACTATATTTACATTGATTTCCAAATGATATAGAATGATTTTGTGAACAATATGCTCTCCACCCACCTTTTTTTGATCCTGTGCAGAGGATTAGATAACATTAAGTTATTAATTATTTAAACAAAATAACTTTCTTAGTGAAATAATATTGTGGATAACAGTCATTCAGAGACAACATAACTTCCTATGTCTATTTCACTAGAAGAAAACTTAAAATTACTTTTTAACTAGGAATTAGATTCTTTGACATGTTAAAAGTAGAAGTGCTTTCCCAATAAATCATAGTATGAGAATTTAAATTCATACAAAGGAATTTAATGCCCAGAACTTTGGAATGAGAACAAAAAATATTTTCTTGCTAGCAACCACTTTTTACTAGCTCCCGTGCTCATCAACATTACATCAGAAATCAATATTACACTGCATGTAGACTAATTGAAATTTAAATAAAATTTTTGAGGAAAAAAAGTTTGGTGTCTTTTTCATTGTTTATTTTGTAATTTTTCATTTTTTTTTAATTTCTTAGTGCAGTATCTAAGTTGAGTTCCTTTCTGTACACATAGCTCTAATAGAAAATGAATTTTGATTGTTGGAGAAGTATCATTGGAATGATGTTTTTACTTCCAAGGTTTGTGATAATTATCATCAGTAGGGGTTACAGAGATTGGTAGCAAGGAGAAAAAATAGGTTTGCACATGCACACTGAATGCTTAAAATGGATGCCCTATGAAGAATACAACCCTTGAAAAATACTAGCTGTCGTCCATTTTATTGTCACCCTTGAAGAAGTCAAAGCAGGTGCTGTTACTCTTCTGCCAAATTCCCCTTTCCTTTGCCTGGTTTTTGCTGGATGAGATAAGAGGACAGACTGGAGTGGAGGAAGGAGGGGAAGACAGTCTCCACTGGACCAAGGACTGTGCAGTGTTAAGAAATTAATAGAAACTTTTACCAGTGCCTAATAAATCTGCTTTGCTAACAGCATGTGCCTGATGTAGTCGTCCATGAAACCCCAAATAAAAGTATTCCCAAATGGAGATATGTCATTTATAATGTGGAATTATATAATAAAATAAGTACTCAAGAGATAAGAATAATCAGCTGAAGAAGTACTTGTAGAATCTATTGAAGGGCAGTCAAAATATGAAATAACACAAAATGGAAGGGAAAAGATCAGCACAAAACATTGCTTTCTTAACCAATATTTTGGGACATTCTGACCAGTTTTATTTATGGATTCTTCTAGTACCCCTTACATAGAAAAAAATGAGCCATAAAAACATTAAGCGATTCCTTTACATTTTGGGTTTAATATTCAATCATCTTTTCAACTTTATCAGCCATTACAATCAAATGAGTGATTCATGAACATTTGAACAAGTAAAAATTAGAGTCAGCATTCTCAAGAGTAGTTATAGTCCTAGACATGATAAGAATGTCAAATAAAAAGAAAAAAATTTGTTCACCTATCTGCATGAACAGTTCTTCAGTATATAGAATGTTGAGGGATTGAAAAGCAATGTCATGTATGTTTGATTAAATTCATTGTCAAAGCATATTGGAATTATCTTTTACAAATCATTACTTCAAGATCAATGTGGGATAAGGTTTCTGTCAACCATACTCTAGCAGAATTTCATCAGGCAACTGGGTTACCAAATAAGATATTATGCATAAATATTTCATGAAAATTAATGGAGAAAATAATTATAACATAAGCAGTGTCTTTATATGTTTTTCTTAAAGGAACACAAATTCAGTAGAAAATAAAAATGTGCTGGGTTCATTGGGATACTTATACAGATGTAGTCAAAGAATACAATAATTTTTTACTTCGTAAGTGAAAAGTTTCATCTGGAACACATTAAAGAAGGGCCCAGAAACTTAGGAACAGTATGGTAGTTGTAAAGATGCAAAAATTTTCACTAGAAAAAAATCTGTAAAAATAACATTGTTGAATCTATTTAGAAAGTAAAATAAATTGAGACACAAAACATTTAATTCTTTCATCTCAAAGAATTGCTCTATAAATGTGACTAAGATTATTGAAACAATTGTCTCATGCTAAGTGGGTACATATACATTTTCCTGACAAAGTTATAGCTTTTAACACTGTGCAAAGCACTCTTCTAAACAATGGAAGCTCAAAGATGAATAAAATCTAATTTTTGTTCTTACAGAGCAAAAGTAGAGTTAAATCCGCATATTGTCACATTAATGTATCTAACTTGGAAATATGCTCATACATATGTAAGTTATAAAAATGAAAACTATTCCTTCCCTATTTTATGAGTAAAAGCATCTATAAATATCACTTTTATGCCTGAGCATTTCTGAAGAGGCTCAATAATGTGGAGAGAAAGTATACTTCAGCACTGCTTTTCATATTCCTGCAGATGTGATAAAACCAACAAAAGCTTCAATAGCAGAGGAGTATCAATAGGTGACCAGGAAAAAAATGGAATGAGTGGAGTGAATGCTGCATGATGGGAATTAGTGGGAATTACTGTTCTTGAGAAATGGCAGAAAAAACAGAGAGGACTTTGAAGTCCATCTGCAGAAGATTGCTTTATGTTTTATATTGATTCTATGTTTTTAAGTAAGATAGTGAGGTGGCTAGAGAGACATATGATAGATTTGCTTTTGGCAGAATTTATTTCTAAATGCTGTGCCCATCATTGCACATTTATTATTACTTTATTCTGATTCTGAATTTCTAAGTTCAGTTAGTTTTTTATTTTATTATTCAGACCAATAGAGAGGAGGATTTGCATAGACACACAAAATTCAAGAAATATAAGATTTTTTATACTTAGCTTTAGTGTGATTTTGTTCCATCTCTAAGCTGAAAATTTCCTAATTTTATTAATCTTAAACAATACTCAGATTATTTGACATTCATTGAAAACACCTAAATCTACATATAAGTCATCTATGATAGCCATGAAGCCTCCTGAGAGGCAGGAGGAAACCAGCTGTTGATATTTTAGTTTGTTACATATTGATTCTTAAAGCAGAAAACAGAGCATTCTCTTTAACCTCTGATATGAGCACACATTCTATTTGTGTGCCAGTGGCAAAAATATTGGTCACATTAATGATGCTTTATAGAATATAAAATTTTCAAAATAGAGTTTTATATTGACTTTCATACCTGACCAACCTAAATTACCATCTGCAAGTAATAATAAATTATTCTATCTTAGTAATCAATATGAAATTGTCAGAAACTATGAGAACAATTTATGTACATGTATAATGACAGGTATCTAATAAATACCGTTAAATATAAATCAAATAATAAAATAGTATGATCAAATATGCCTTCAACCATATAAAAATCCTACAGTACGTATAGACAAGAAAAAAAGGATTTTAAGAAAATAGAATTAAGTTCAAGAGGTATTGTTGACATATCAGCTTTTCATTAGATGTTTACATTCCTTTAGTGTGTTACGCTGCCTAAGATGAGACCTACTGGGAAGAGATTATATATATAATTAATTAGGTATTTTATATTCTAAAATACAATATTATTCAGTAGTGATTCTCTTCTACTTAGAATAATCCCTTACATTTTAACTTTAAAGTAACTTAAGTAAAAATTTAAGTAATCATAGACATTAATCCATATATTAATGGACTTATGGATTTGTCCTTATTCTCACAATCTTTATGTTATATAATTTAATAACTATCACATTAAAAATAATGAACACAGGAGATAAATTCATATACTTGAGTGGTGATATAGTGTGAGTTTGACCAAAGGAAATATAAATGAGTGACTAGAACAAAACTTATTTATTGACTATTCCTGGGTTTGATACTAGATTTTGGAAAAGAGACACAATCTGTTGCATCTTTCTAAGATGAGTCAGAAGTTAGGGAGAGATTTTTTAAGTTATGGTTATAAAAGATAATTTAAAAATCTTCCATTCAGGGGAACCTGGGTGGCTCAGTTGGTTAAGTGGCTACTTTAGGCTCAGGTCATGATCCTGGGGTCCTGGGATCAAGGCCCCCTACAGGCTCCCTGCTCAGTGGGAAGCCTTCTTCTCCCTCTCCCTCTCCCTCTTCCCTTGCTTATGTTCCCTCTCTCACTGTCTCTCTTTCAAATAAATTAATTAAATATTTTTTCTCCTTTTCTTAAATTTCTTTTCAGTGTTCCAGAATTCATTGTTTATGCACCACAGCCAGTGCTCCATGCAATACGTGCCCTCCATAATACCCACCAGCAATCTCACCCAAAACCTCCAAAACCCTCAGTTTGTTTCTGAGAGGGCACAGTCTCTCATGGTTTATCTCCCCTTCCGATTTCCCTCAACTCACTTCTCCTATCCATCTCCCCATATCCTCTGTGTTATTCCTTATGCTCCACAAATAAGTGAAATCATATGATAATTGGCTCTCTCTGCTTGACTTAATTCACTCAGCATAATCTCTTCCAGTCCTGTCCATGTTGATACAAAAGTTGGGTATTCATCCTTTCTGATGGAGGCATAATAGTCCATAGTATATGTGGACCATATCTTCTTTATCCTTTCATCCATTGAAGGGCATCTTGGTTCTTTCCACAGTTTGGTGACTATGGCTATTGCTGCTATGAACATTGGAGTACATATGGCCCTTCTTTCACTACATCTGAATTTTTTGGGTAAATACCCAATAGTGCAATTGCAGGGTCATAGGGACACTCTATTTTTTTAAATTTTTTATTTTTTATTTTTTATAAACATATAATATATTTTTATCCCCACGGGTACAGGTCTGTGAATCTCCAGGTTTGCACACTTCACAGCACTCACCAAAGCACATATCCTCCCCAATGTCCATAACCCCACCCCCTTCTCTCAACCCCCCTCCCCCTAGCAACCCTCAGTTTGTTTTGTGAGATTAAGAGCCACTTATGGTTTGTCTCCCTCCCAATCCAATCTTGTTTCATTTATTCTTCTCCTACCCACTTAAGCCCCCATGTTGCATCACCACTTCTTCATATCAGGGAGATCATATGATAGTTGTCTTAAGGAATCTCTGCATTGTTTTCCAAGTGGCTGCCAATCTTGTTCAACATAGTACTAAAAGTCCTAGCAACAGCAATCAGGCAACAAAAAGGTAAAAAGTATTCAAGTTGGCAAAGTAGAAGTCAAACTCTCTTCACGGATGACATGGTACTTTATATGGAAAACCCGAAAGACTCTACCCCCAAATTACTAGAACTCATACATTAATTCAGTAATGTGGCAGGATACAGAATCAATGCACAGAAATCAGTTGCTTTCTTATATACAAACAATGAAAATACAGAAAGGGAAATTAGAGAATCAATTCCATTTACTAAAGTACCAAGAACCATAAGATACCTGAGAATAAACCTAACCAAAGAGGTAAAGGATCTGTAATTGAGGAACTACAGAAAACTTATGAAAGAAATTGAAGAAGACACAAAAAGATGGAAGACCATTCCATGCTCATGGATCGGAAGATTAAACATTGTTAAAATGTCTATATTGCCCAGAGTAATCTGTACTTTCAATGCCATTCCGATCAAAATTCCATCAGCATTTTTCAAAGAGCTGGAACAAACAATCCTAAAATTTGTATGGAACCAGAAGAGACCCTGAATTGCTAAGGAAATGTTGAAAGAAAAAAAACTGGGGGCATCATGTTGCCTGATTTCAAGCTCTACTACAAAGCTGTGGTCACAAAGACAGCATGGACCTGACACAAAAACAGACATAGACCAGCGGAACAGACTAAAAAGTCCAGATATGGAACCTCAACTCTATGGTCAAATAATCTTTGATAATGAAGGAAAAAATATTCAGTGGAAAAAAGACAGTCTCTTCAATAAATGGTGCTGGCAAAATTGGACAGCTATGTGTGGAAGCATGAAACCCGACCATTCTCTTACACCATACACAAAAATAAGCTCAAAATGGATAAAAGACCTCAATGTGAGACAGGAATCCATCAGAATCCTGAGAACGTAGGTAGTAACCTCTTTGACATCAGCCAGAGCAACTTCTTTCAAGATAAATAAATAAAATCTTTTAAAAAAATCTTCAATTCATTCATTCATTCATTCACTCCCCTTATTGCCCCTCCATTATTTAATACTTCATCCACCCAGCAGATAAGTTGAATACCAAGCCAGTGCATGAGAAATATTTCTAAGCATAAGCAGACTTTCATATAAACAAACTTACTTGCATCTAGTTATCTATATAATCAGTGAGATACAGAAAATGTCCACATAGTTATATTGTATTAAAAATAACATTCTATTTGTTTGTTTTTAAATTGACAAGGCAAGAAACAACAAGTGTTAGAGAGGATGTGGAGAAAGGGAAACCCTCTTACACTGTTGGTGGGAATGCAAGTTGGTGCAGCCACTTTGGAAAACAGTGTGGAGGTTCTTCAAACAGTTAAAAATAGAGCTACCCTATGACCCAGCAATTGCACTACTGGGTATTTACCCCCAAAGATACAGATGTAGTGAAAAGAAGGGCCATCTGTACCCCAACATGCATAGCAGCAATATCCACAATAGCCAAACTATAGAAGAAGCCAAGATCCCCTTCAACAGATGAATGGATAAAAATGTGGTCCATATACACAATGGGATATTACTCATCTATCATAAAGGATGAATACCCAACTTCTGCATCAACATGCATGGGACTGGAGGAGATTACATTAAGTGAAATAAGTCAAGCAGAGAAAGTCAATTATTGTATGCTTTTAGTTATATGTGGGACGTAAGGAATAGTACGGAGGACATTAGAAGAAGGAGGGGGGAAGAGAAGGCGGAGGTCGGGGGGAATTGGGAGTACGCGATGAACCATGAGAGACTATGGACTCCAGGAAACAAATTGAGGGTTTTAGAGGGGAGGAGGTGGGGGGTAGGTTAGTCTGATGATGGGTATTAATAAGGGCACATATTGCATGGAGCACAGGTTGTTATACTCAAACAATGAATCATGGAATACTAAATCAAAAACTAATGATGTACTGTATGATGAATAACATAACTTAATAAAAAAATTAAATTTAATTAAAAAAAAAGAAGTGACATTTAAAAACATAACATTCTATTTAAAATGACTCAGGGGAACCCAATCTTTAAAGGTATTCTGAGGAATTGCATATCTCTCAATGTAAATTAGAACTTCTTAATTTAGGGCGCCTCGGTGGCTCAGTGGTTTAAAGCCTCTGCCTTCGGCTTGGGTCATGGTCTCAGGGTCCTGGGATCGAGGCCCGCATCGGGCTCTCTGCTCGGTGGGGAGCCTGCTTCCCCCTCTCTTTCTATCTGCCTCTCTGTCTACTTGTGATTTCTTTCTGTCAAATAAATAAAAATAAAATCTTTAAAAAAAAAGAACTTCTTAATTTATTAACATAAACCATTTATATACGGTATTTCTTCTTAATACAAGACATTTGTTCTTATTGTAAAAAAAAAAAAAAATGCCAAGATTAAGAGGTAACCCTTACCTTAGGAATGCTTTACCTACCAAATTTATTGGTTTAGGTAAGAATTATGTAAGTAAGTAAGAAGTCTAACAGAAGATTCATAGGGCAGAAATCAGAGTAAGAGGGATATATTCCATTCTGAAAGCACAAGGTGAGACTCCATTTTCTTTCATTTTCCAAATTCTAGAGGTCTTCCACATTGCTTGGCTCATGGGCCCTTCCTCCAACTTGAATGCCACCCTTGTTATACTTCTCTGATATTCCGTTCTTGTCCCATCTTTCTCTCTGTCAACCTGGAAAATTCCTCCTTTTTTTTTTTTTTTTAACACAAAGTGCAATATTGGTTTCTGGAGCAGAATTCAGTGATACATCACTTACATACCCAGTTCTCATTATAACACATGCCCTCTTAAAACACAACACCCATCTAGCCCATTCCCCAGCCAGTTCCCACAATTAACCCTGTTTGTTTTTTATTCTTTTATTTATTTTTTTTAAGATTTTATTTGTTTATTTGTCAGACAGAGATTACAAGTAGGCAGAGAGGCAGGCAGAGAGAGAGAGAGGAAGCAGGCTCCCTGCTGAGCAGAGAGACTGATGTGGGCTGGATCCCAGGACCCTGGGATTACGACCTGAGCCAAAGGTAGAGGCTTTAACCCACTGAGCCACACAGGTGCCCCTCTTTTTTATTTTTTATTAATTATTTTTATTATCATATAATGTATTATTTGCCTCAGGGGTAGAAGTTTGTGAACCATCAGGGTTACACACTTCACACCACTCAACATGTCAGTTTGTTTTCTATAGTTGAGTCTCCTATGGTTTGTTTCTGTCCTTTTTTTTTCCTCCCAATCCTATAAGTTCTTCTCATATGAGTGAGATAATATGGTATTTGTCTTTCTCTGACTAACTTACTTCATTTAGCATAATACACTCTAACTCTATCCATTGCAAATGGAAAGATGTTAATGTTTTTGATGGCTGAATAATATTCATATAAAATATTATTCCACCTCTCTGGCTATTGTTGATAATGCTGCTGTAAACAGGGTGCATGTATTTCTTCAAATCTGTATTTTTTGTATCTTTGGGGTAGATACATAGTACTATAATTGCTAAGTCATAAGATATTTTTTTTTAAGTTTTTTTAAAGAGTTTATTTATTTTTGACTGACAGAGATCACAAGTAGGCAGAGAAGGCAGGCAGAGAGAGAAGGGAAAGCAGGCTCCCTGCTGAGCAGAGACCCCCCTATGCGGGGCTCCATCCCAGGACCCTGAGGTCATGACCTCAGCTGAAGGCAGAGGTTTAACCCACTGAGCCACCCAGGCACCCCTCTATTTTTAAGTTTTAAAGAAAGCTCCATACTTTTTTCCAGAGTGGCTGCAACAGTTTGCATTCCTACCAGCACTGCAAGAGAGCTCCCCTTTTTTGTGCATCCTCAACAACATCTGTTGTTTCTTGTCTTTCCAATTTTTGCCATTCTGACAGGTATGGGATAATATCTCATCATGATTTAGATTTGGATTTCTCTGCTGATTAGTGATGTTGAGCATCTTTCCATGTGTCTCTTAGCCATCTGTATGTCTTCTTGGGAAAAATGTCTACTCAGTCTTCTGATCATTTCTTAACTGGATTATTTGGTTTTGGGGTGATAAGTTTGATAAATTCTTTATAGATTTTGGGTACTAATATTTTATGAGTTATGTTGTTTTCAAATATCTTTACCCATTCTGAAGGCTACCTTTATTTTTGTTGATTGTTTCTTTCGCTGTGCAGAAACTTTTTATATTTATAAAGTCCCAATATCTCATTTTTGCTTTTGTTTCCCTTGTCTCTGATAATGTGTCAAGGAAGAAGTTACTATAGCTGAGGTCAAAGAGGTTTCTGTCTGTTTTCTCCTGTAGGATTTTCATGGTTTCCTCTCTCACATTGAGGTCTTTCGTTCATTTTGAATTTATTTTTGTATATGGTGTAAGAAAGTGGTCCAGTTTCATTTTTCTGCATGTTGCTGTCCAGTTTTCCAAATACCAATTGTTGAAGAGATTGTCTTTTTTCCATTAGGTCTTCCTTTCTGCTTTGTTGAAGATTATTAGTTGGCCATTTAGTTGTAGATCCATCTTTGGGTTCTCTGTTCTGTTCTCTGATCTATGTGTCTTTTTTTGTGCCAGTACCATACTGTCTTGATCACTACAGCTTTGGAATATAGCTTGAAATCTGGACTTGTGATGCCTCCAGATTTTCTTTTCTTTTTCAGCATTGTTTTGGCTATTTGGCATCTTTTATAGTTCCATGCAGATTTTAGGATTGTTTGTTCTAGCTCTGTGAAAAATGCTGGTGGCACTTTTTTAAATTTTTTATTTATTTTTAAAATTTCTTTTCAATATTCCAGAATTCATTGTTTATGCACCACACCCAGTGCTCCATGCAATACGTGCCCTCTCTAATACCCACCACCAGGCTCACCCAACCTCCCACGTCCCTGCTCCTCCAAGACCCTCAGATTGTTTTTCAGAGTCCACAGTCTCTCATGGTTCATCTCCCCCTCCAATGTCCCCCAACTCCCTTCTCTTCTCCATCTCCCCATGTCCTCCATGTTATTTCTGATGCTCCACAAATAAGTGAAACCATATGATAATTGACTCTCTCTGTTTGACTTATTGCACATAGTATAATCTCTTCCAGTCCCGTCCATATTGATACAAAAATTGGGTATTCATCCTTTCTGATGGAGGCATAATACTCCATAGTGTATATGGACCACATCTTCCTTATCCATTCATCCATTGAAGGGCATCTTGGTTCTTTCCATAGTTTGGTGACTGTAGCCATTGCTGCTATGAACATTGGGGTACAGATGGTCCTTCTTTTCACTACATCTTTATCTTTGAGGTAAATACCCAATAGTGTGATTGCAGGCTCATAGGGAAGCTCTATTTTGAATTTCTTAAGGAATTTCCACACTGTTTTCCAAAGTGGCTGCACCAACTTGCATTCCCACCAACAGTTTAAGAGCATTCCCCTTTCTCCACATCCTCTCCAACACAAGATGTCTACTGATTGTTAATTTTGGCCATTCTAACTGATATAAGGTGGTATCTCAATGTGGTTTTGATTAGAATCTCCCTGGTGGCTAGTGATGATGAACATGTATTCATATGTGTGTTAGCCATTGTATGTCTTCATTGGCTCGTGGTATTTTTTTTTTTTAAGATTTTATGTATTTATTTGACAGAGAGAAATCACAAGTAGATGGAGAGGCAGGCAGAGAGAGAGAGAGAGAGAGGGAAGCAGGCTCCCTGCTGAGCAGAGAGCCCGATGCAGGACTCGATCCCAGGACCCTGAGATCATGACCTGAGCTGAAGGCAGCGGCTTAACCCACTGAGCCACCCAGGCGCCCCGCTCATGGTATTTTGATAGGGATTGCATTACATGTGTAGACTGCTTTGGGTAGTATAGACATTTTAACATTGTTCTTCCAATTCATGAGAATGGAATGATTTTCTATTTTCTTGTGACCTCTCTGATTACTTTCATAAGTGTTCTATAGGTTTCAGAGTACAGATCGTTTGCCTTTTTGGTTAGGTTTATTCCTAAGAATATATATATATATTTTAAACAACCCATGTGATTAAATTGGGTCTACAAAGATAATCCAGAATAGTTTTTCCACCTCCAGCTCAGTAAACTTAATTACATCTTCAGTGTAACTTTTGCCATGTAAGGAAACATATTGATAAGTTGCAAGGATTAGGGTGTGGACATCTTTGAGGAGAGCATTATTCTGCCTCCCCCTGGAGACAATACAGAATAATTGAAATGATTGCTTGGATTTGGAGAGCTAGGAACATTCATCTTGATCTGAAATGTAACAAGCTCCAGAGAAGAAACTGGATTAAGTACAGAAGACTTTTTTGCACTTCTGAGGACAGATAATAGAGTTTACTGTATTTTAACAAACAACTTGTTTTTGAATAAGCCTTCAAATATAGTAGTTATCAATTTTTTACTTAGTTGTTTTCAAATGATCTGCCATCTCATGAGTGTGGTTATGAATGTAAATCAATTTTATATACAAAAGTTAACATTCTGTCAAGTTGATGTGTCTGAAGGGAAAAAATACAAAATGTTTCCTTCTAAGTCTAGTAAAGAAAAGGCATTTTTGTATACTGGAAGCTCACATTTTTTTTTAATTCCTTAATTTAAAAATTAATTATTTTTAAAGCCATCATGCAGGAGGTAAGAAATCTGTGCAGGGAGAGACAAGCTGGTATTTCACATTTTAAAAAATACATATTCCGGGGCGCCTGGGTGGCTCAGTGGGTTAAGCCGCTGCCTTCAGCTCAGATCATGATCTCAGAGTCCTGGGATCAAGTCCCACATTGTGTTCTCTGCTCAGCAGGGGGCCTGCTTCCCTCTCTCTCTCTCTCTCTCTCTGCCTGCCTCTCCATCTACTTGTGATCTCTCTCTGTCAAATAAATAAATAAAATCTTTTTAAAAAATACATATTCCTTTTAGTTGATTTTATGACTTCATAATCTAGGAGGGGTATCAGTGAATAAAGTAGGCTGGTATCTAAAAGATGATAGTAAAAATAAGTGGCTTAGATAACTCTTCTGAGGCCAAAATCCTTTTATTCAGGATGTTTTACTAGATGTTCACTATAGATCTTCCTGTCTGGACTTTGCCCACTGTTCTTCCATATTTCTCTCCTTCAATGGGTATCATGGCCCTGAATTCTTTGCCCTACATTTTCTCCTAACTTCCTTGAGGAGGGAGTTACTGCCCTTTGTTTAGATGGTGGTAATCTAGCACAAATCCTAAATGTGGTAAATCTGATGATTTTCTTGTTACTTCTTCATTGTGACTGGGGTAGGGAAGAAAGGAGGAGAGAGACACAGACACACAGAGAAAGACAGAGAGACAGCGAAAGATACAGAGAGGGAAAGAGACTCAAGCTTTCTGTTTGCTGTGTTTTTATCACATCTAGATTGGGGGTTTTAGAAGGAATGGTGGGAAGAGAGAAGGCAAGCCTTTTTTAGCCTTTGTAGTACTTATGTCTTCTAATCTTGTTTTGTATGAAATCTCCAAAGTTCCAAACTCATTCTAAATTAGCTTTTGGTTACTGACTGAGATTTTCCTTAGATAATGTCCACACGTTGTGCCCTATCCCTCCATTTCTCAAAATGTCCACCCAATTCCTCTACTTTTCCTGCAATTATCGTAGATGGCATAAGTATGTGTTTATTATATTGTTAATCATGTCATTTATGCAGTAGACCTGAGATTGTCTCATGTGCTCAAGATATTACTCCAGCAATTCTCCATGATTTATTCTACATGACTGTCTTCTCCACTTTGCTGTATTAGTTCCACCACCTTACGAACATGCTGGTGTTATTCCTCTTAAAACAAATACATCACAAATAGATGAACTACCTCTTGACTCCCTTCTCCACTTGTGCCCATCAACTACTGCCCCATATCTGTGTTTACCTCCACAACAAAATTCCTCAAATTGTCTGTATTGACTTATCCAATTCTTCCCTTTCATCTCTCATAAACCTACTCCAATTAAGCTTTCTCACCTACCACCTGACAAAATTGATCTCATTAAGACTATTATGATCTCAGGGCACCTGTGTGTCTCAGTCAGTTAAGCATATGCCCTTGGCTCAGGTCATGATCCTGGAGCCTGGGATCAAGCTCAGCATTAGGCTCCCTGCTTAGCAGGGCCTCTGCTTCTCCCTCTGCCCTTCACCCTACTTGTGCTCTCTCTCTCTCCCACTCTCTCTTTCAAATAAATAACATCTTTAATCTTTTTTTTTTTTTTTGAAGAAGAAGACCATTATCATCTCACTTTGTAAAATCTAAAGGGTAACTGTTCTCCAATTATGAAACCTAACAACAGGAATTGAAAATACTGACCATCCCCTCCTCTTAAATACACATTCTTAATCTGGCTTCCACATTACCAAGATTTTCTTTCCCATACCAGTAGCTCTTTCTAGTATTGGAGAAATCAAGTACAAAACCTCTTTTAACTTGCTGCAAAGGGCAGGAACCATAACTATTTGGTTCAACATTCTGTATATAAAGCCTGTAATGAATGTTCTGGATGCAGAGCCCAAAGATGTAGGAAAAAATGGGAAATACTCTAGGAAAAAGAGGCACAACAAAATATTAAAACAAAGCTTAAGACTTTATGATTAGTAAAAGAGGTCCTTTTTTTCCTACTTATGTAGACTACTGGTTCTGTCATACTTGGTCATTACTGATGTTGGAAACTTTGTGTCAGTAACCACAAATTTGTACAGACTATTCTCATTTTCATAGCTCAGACTTAACAATTTATAATTCTATAAAATCTATTTTTCTTCTATGTATGTCTTATCCTGGCATTTAGAAAAATGCTAGAGATCAGACTATGGAAAGAGTTATATGATTTTTTTCTTCCATCAGACCATTTTTGAGTACACTTAGAGTTAGAAAATTGAACTGAAGTCATAATGTTAAAGAAAAAAAATATTCTGACACTTGTTAAAATTGTAAAGAAAATCTGAATTAGGGCTATTTCAATAGGGTGCAAAGATTATCACAATAGGAGACAGAGATGGGCTTAATTCTGTGTACAGCAAAGACAGCAGGTGATTTATAGTCAACAAACAAAATGAGGAGTGCTCAGTAGATGGAAAATTACTAAGAGGAGACATCAAGAGTATGGACATTCTTGCTAATCTGACTTAGCAGATTCTTGCTAAACTGGGGCTCAAAAGACTGTAGACAAGGCCTTAGGATGAGGCAAGTCAAAAAAGAGGCCACCAGTGATACTGTTGAAGGTTTGGTCAAGGAAAGTCTTTGTCACAACCTTCCTTCATCTAAGATTTAAGAGCTTCCAAATGTCTTATTGCTTTTATTGTTTGATAATATTGCAACTAACCAGAATTATCCAAACGTTGTGATGACTATCCACGAACCACTATGTATTGCATTACTTCTGTCGTCCAACCTGTACTAATTGCTTCAGGATAAACATTTATCAACTTTTCCAAACCCACTCCATCTATATATTTTTCAGTTGTATTCCTGAGTTCACTTTACAGTTTTTAACTTTTGTTTTGTCTTAAGATTACTGCTTACTTTTGCTTCTACCTGGGACTTTCCCAAGTTGCTGGATTTATTATGTCATATATCAGCATGTTAAGTGTTCTCAGCACATATATCCCTTATAAGTCCTTTCTTATTTCAATATCAAGGCTTCCCATTTGCCTCAGAAATGAATCTTGGCAAAATTACTGGACTTCTATGATATTTCAGTTCATTTAAACTAATAGTGTTTTAATTTTAATTGTGACTTTTATTTCTGCAATATTAATTGATTTTAAATTCTTTTACATTTTAAAAAATCCCCTAGTTAACTGATTTACTTGATATAATATTTTATTCATTTTTAAATTATGAAAACAGTATTTTGTCTATCTCTGATTCTATAACTTCTTCCTTCACCCTGCCAATCTATAATCCTGAAAGCTTTGCCAGTAAGATCAGGCCCACCTTAGTTGTAATAAAAAACTTTGTCAGAGAAGTACATTAAGAGCTTAAGAATTTGCACTTGTAAGATCTGGGTCTTTTTTCTAACATGGCTCATTTTCCAGTGTGCCTACTGCAACTTGTAGGCATGAAATATGTTCCCAGTTGCCACTCTCTTTTCCCCCACCCCATGTTGATTTAGTGCCTGAGTGTGGTTTTTATATCAAACACATCACTATATACTGAATTTTTATTATGAGCAAAAGTTTTTCTGAACCACGGACCATATGTTTAAGATCCTACAACTTTTCCAGTTTCCGTTTCTTCTGAGTCTTTCCTACTATATAATTGGATCTGTTCAATATCTTGAATGAATTGCCATTGGAGTCTGGCTATATAGTGGAGCATATCTAGGACCATGATGCCACTGCTCACCAGACCCAGTCTATGCTTCCCTGTCATATATGGTATGACAGTATGCTCTGTCATACTGTTGTGTAAGGGCCTATATCCTCAAGCTATTTCTCCAATAAAATGTGAGTTTCTTGAGAGCGATATATTTCCATATAATAAAACACAACCAAAGAGGTAGGCTGAATATTCCTATAAACATTTTAAAATTTGAATCCATATTTTAAAACCTTCCAATATTTGAATCTGTATTTTAAAACTTCCAGATATTTTGACTGACAAATTCTATTAATCATTAAAAGAAGAAGTAATACCAATGTTTATTTATAGAAAATAGAAAGAGAAGGAGAGAAAATATTAACTTTATACTAAACCTGATACAGGCAGAACAAGAAATAACCAATATCCTTTCGAACATAGATTCAAACATACTCAACAAAAAATTTTCCAAAATAATCCTGCAATATATAAAAATAATAATAATCAAAAGTAAGTGGTTTTGATTTGTACTTCACTAGTCATTAGTGATATCAAGTACTCTTTCATATACCTGTTGGCCATTGGTATGTCTTCTTTAGAGAAATGTCCATTCAGTTTCACCCATTTTTCTAAATTGTTTTATTTTTAATTTTTTTTTTTTTTGCTAATGAGTTGTAGGAATTCCTTATACACTCTGTGTATTAACTCCTTACCAGATAAAGCATTTACTAATATTTTCTCCCATTCCGTAAGTTGCCTTTTTGCATTGTTGGTTATTTCCTTTGTTTTGCAGAAAATTTTTAGTTTGATGTAATACCACTTATCTACTTTTGCTTTGGTTGCTTGTGCTTTTGTTATCATATCCAAGAAATCCTTGCTAAGACCAATATCAAGAATATTTTCCCCTATGTTTTCTTTTAGGAGTCTTACAGTTTCTGTTCTAATGTTTAAGAGTTTTATCCATTTTTCAGTTAATTTTTGTGTATGGTACAAGATAAGGGTCTAATTTTATTTTATTGCATGTGGATATCCAGTTTTCCCAACACCATTTTTTGACTACCATATCCTTTCCCCATTATGTATTCCTGGCTCCTTTGTCAAAGATCAGTTGATCAAGTATATTTGGTTTATTTCTGAATTCTTTATTTTATTCCTTTTATCTATATGTCTGTCTTTATGCCAGGAAATATAAAATGGTGCACCTTCTATGAAAAACAGTATGGAAGCTCCTCAGAAAATTTAAAAAACAAAACAAAACAAAAAAACTACCATATGATCTAACAACACTTCTTCTGGGTAATAAACTCAAAAGGATTGAAATCAGGATCTCAAAGAGACAGTCTGCACTCACATTTTGCAATATTCACTATTGCCAAGATAAGGAAACAAGTTCAATGTCCATCAGCCAATGAATGGATAAAGAAAATGTGGTATATAAATGTAAAAGAATATTATTCAACTTTAAAAAAAAAAACAAAGGATATCCTGCTGTAGGAAACAACATGGATGAACGTGGAGGACATTTTGCAAAGCAGGAAAACACTTCATGATTCCACTTATCTGAGATACCTGCAATAGTCAAACTCAAGAAGCAGAAAATAGAATTGTAGTTTCTAAGGGCCAGGATGAGAGAAGGAATAAATGAGGAATTGTATTTCAAAGGATATAAAGTGAGACACCTGGGTGGCTCAGTCATTAAGTGTCTGCCTTTGGCTTAGGTCATGATCCCAGGGCTCAGGGATCAATTCCTCTGTCAGGCTTCTGCTCAGCAGGAAGCCTACTTCTCCCTCTCCCATTCTTCCTGCTTGTGTTCCATCTCTCCCTGTCTCTGTCAAATAAATTAAAGTATTTTTTTTTAAAAAAATACATATACATCAATATTAAATCATCTGTACAGCAAAGGGAACAGTCAACAAAACAAAGAGGCAACCCATGTAATGGGAGAAGTTTGCAAATGAAACTTCAGACAAAGGGCTGATAATCCAAGATCTATAAAAAATTCCTCAAACTCAACACACACAGATAATCATGTCAAAAAATGGGTAGAAGACATGAACAGACACTTCTACAAAGAAGACATACAAATGGATAACAGACACATGAAAAATTGTTTACCATCATTAGCCATCAGGGAGATTCAAATCAAAACCACATTGAGATACCACCTTATACCAGTTAGAATGGCCAAAATCAACAGGACGTTAAACAACAAGTGTTGGAGAGGATGTGGAGAAAGGGGAACCCTCTTAACTACTGGTGGAAATGCAAGTTAGTGCAGCTACTTTGGAAAACAGTGTGGAGAGTCCTTAAATTAAAAATAGAGCTACTGGGGCACATGGGTGGTTCAGGGGGTTAAAGCCTCTGCCTTTGGCTCAGGTCATGATCCTAGAGTTCTGGGATCGAACCCCACATCAGGGTCTCTGCTCAGCAGGGAGCCTGCTTCTCTTCCTCTCTCTCTCTGCCTACTTGTAATCTCTGTCTGTCAAATAAATAAATAAGTAAAATCTTTTTTAAAAAATAGAGCTACCTTATGACCCTGCAATTGCACTGCTGGGTATTTACCCCAAAGATACAGATGTAGTAAAAAGAAAAGCCAACTGTACCCCAATGTTCATAGCAACAATGGGTACACTCGCCAAATTGTGGAAAGAACCAAGATGCTCTTCAACAGATGAATGGATAAAGAAGATATGGTCCATATATACAATGGAATATTTTGTTTCCATCAGAAAGGATGAATACCCAAATTTTTGTATCAACATGGATGGGACTAGAATAGATTATGATGAGTTAAGTAAGTCAAGCAGAGAGAGTCAATTATATGGTTTCACTTACTTGTGGAGCATAAGGAATAACACCAAGGACATTGGGAGATGGAGATGATAAGTGTGTTGGGGGAAACTGGGGGTGGAGACAAACCATGAGAGACAGGACACTGAGAATACAGTTTCAATTAGTCCAAATGAATAAGTTCCAGAGATCTGTTGTACAACACAGTGTCTATAGTTACCAATACTGTATACTTAAAATCTTATTAGGAGGTAATATTACACTATATGTTAACTGGAATTTAAATAAAATCTTGAAGAAAAAAAATTGATAGAAGGCTATACCCCATGTTAAGAATTCTTACCACAACTAAAAAGGAAAGAAAAAAGAAAACAAAACAAAAGAAAGTTGGGTTTATTCCAGAAATACAAAGCTGGTTCATTCAAAATCCACTTCATCATATTATTCCATATTTGACAGTATTAGCAAACTAAAGAGGAAAAATATATCTTCTTATCAATGGATCCAAAAAAGTTTTCTGTAAGATACAACATTCACTCATGATAAAAACTAGCAGTAAATCTAATAATGGACATCTACAACAAATAAACCAACAAACACTATAACAAACATACTTAACGATGGAAGACTGAATGGTTTTCCCCTAAAATTGGGGAAAAGGGAAGGATAACTACTCTCAAGTATCCCTTTCAATATTATAATGGAATTTATTTTAAGAAAAAGAAAAGTCTAGCCAACAAGAAATGAAGAAATAAAATTTTCTTATTTGCAATATTCATAAAACTATAAGATGCTAATGAAAGCTATCAAAATAGACCTAAATAAATGAAGAGACATATCATGATCACATATTGGAAGATGGCAGTTTCCACAACCATTTTTCACAAATTGACATGCTTATTTAACCCAATTCAGATCAATTTCCAGAAAGCTTTATTGGAGGTATCAACAGGCTGCTGTTAAAACTTATATTCCATGTTAAAGAAAGTAGAGAAATGAAAGCAGTTTTAAGAAAAGAACAAAGCTGGGTGATATACAATAATCAATTTTAATACTTGCTATAAACTAATAAAAGTCAAAATAGTTTGGTCTTGGAAAAATCGTAGATATAATGTTACAGAATAGATAGTCCAGAAATAGATGTATACAAATATGGTCAATTGACTTTTGACAGTGGTGCAAAAGCAGTGCATAAATCATGTTTCATTTCATCACATACTATTGGAAAAATTGTACATTCAAATAAAAAAAAAAATGAGCCCTTATCTACACTTCACACCTTACTCAAAAAGAAAAAAAAAATCTCTCTCTCTCTCTCACACACACTCTCTCTCTCTCTCTCTCTCTCTCACACACACACACACACACATATATTTAAAACATAAAATTATGAATATTTAGAAGAAAACCTAGGATAAAATCTTTATAAACTTGGGTTGGGCAAATAATTCCTAGATATGACGATGACAGATATTTCTTTAAAAGGAAAATATTAATAAACTAGACTTCCTCAAGATTAAAACCTTTGTTCGATGAAAGTTAATAAAAAGAGAATGAAAAGACAAGTTACAGATAATGAGAAAATATTTATAATCACATATCTAATAAAATATATATCCATAATATGTAAAAAACTCTCAAAATCCAATGATAAGAAAGTAAATAATTTAAAAATGAGTGAAAGAAGGGCACCTGGGTGGCTCAGTCAGTTAAGTGTCCAACTCTTGATTTCATCTCGGGTCATAATCTTGGTGTCATGAGATTGTGCCCCACATTGAGCTCCACATTGAGTGTGGAGCCTGATTGAGATCCTCTCTCCCCTTCCTTTTCCTTCTGCCCCTCCCCCAATAATGTGTGCTCACTCTCCCTCTCTCAAAAAAAAAAAAAAAATGGGCAAAAGACTTGAGGAGTTATTTGAACAAAAAGATGTACAGATGGAAAATAAGTATATAAGATGTTTAACCCTATTAGTCATTAGGGAAATGCAATTTGAAACTATAATGAGATACTACTGTACATTATTTAGAATAACTAAATTCATAAAGTCTGACAATATTAAGTGCTGTTGAGGATAGAGAGCAACTGCAACTCTTATAATGTTGCCAGTGGGAATGTAAAATTGTACAACTGCTTTAGGAAAGATTAAAGATTTCTTATAAAGTTACACATGCACTTACTATAAGACCCAGCAATTCCACTGCTGTATACAGGAGTGAAATGAAAATTTATCTTCAAACAAGGACCTAAAACAAGGTTGAAACCATCTTTATTCAAAATTACACAAAAAAATAAAAACTGGAAGCCATCAAAATGTCCTTCATTAAGTGAATGGATAAGGTGGTACATTCATACAATGGAAGACCTACTCCACAATGAGAAGTAATAAGCTGCCAATAACATATAGCACATAGGTGAATCTAAAAGATATGCTGAATGAATAAATCCAGTCTCCAATGTTATGTACCATATGGTTCCATTTTATATGATGTTCTAGAAAAGATAAACTTTAGAAACAGAGAAAATATTGATTTCCAGGGGTTAGGGTAGGGAGAGTGTTTAACTACAAAATGAAATTAAGAGGGGAATTTTGGAAATGATAGCAGTTTTCAGTATACTAACCATACTGGTATTTATACAGATTTATACAAACTCATACAACTGCACACCAAAAAAAGTTAATGTTACTGCATGTTCCACATACATGTGGGGTAGCAAGGTGCTCTGCTTATCATATCAATCTATCACTCCATATTGAAAGAACAGCCACCATCTGTAACAATGTTAGGCACCATATCAAGGGGAAGAATTTTAAAAGAAAGAAAGAAGAAAGAAAGGAAGAAAAAAAGAAAGAACAAGAAAAGAGGAAGCATGCACTGTTGCTTAATGCTTCATCCTGAATGTTAGACATGTCGTTTTTGCCCATATGTTCTTAAGAAAGAGAGAAAAAAAAAGTTATATGACCATATCTGACTCCAAGTTTGGGGGAAGTTTATTTATTTTTTTAAATTTTAGATATGATATATATATATGTGTGTGTGTGTATATATATATATACATATATATATCACCACTTCTTTACCCATTCATCTGTTGATGGACATCTCAGCTCTTTCCACAGTTTGGCTACTGTCAACATTGTTGCTATAAACATCGGAGTGAAGGTGCCCCTTCAGATCACTACATTTATATCATTGGGGTAAATACCTACTAGTGCAATTGCTGGGTCATATGGTAGCTCTATTTTTAACTTCTTGAGGAACTTGTTTTCCAGAGTAGCTATACCAGCTTACATTCCACCAAAAGTGTAACAGTGTTCCCCTTTCCCTGCATCCTTGCCAGCATTTGTTGTTTCCTAGCTTATTAATTTTAGCCATTCTGACTGGTGTGATGTGGTATCTCTTTGTGGTTTTGATCTGTATTTCTCTGATGCCAAATGATGTTGAGCATTTTTTCATGTGTCTGTTGGCCATGTGTAATGTCTTCTTTGGAGAAATGTCTGTTCATGTCTTCTGCCCATTTCCTGAGTGAATTATTTGTTTTTGGGGTGTTGATTTTGATACGTTCTTTTTTAAAAATTATTTTTATTTTTTGAAGATTTTATTTATTTATTTGAGAGAGAGAGAGCCCAAGCAGGTTAAGGGGCAAAGGGAGAGAGAGAAACAGACTCACTGATGAGCACTGTGTCTCTTTTTGCGCTAGTATCATACTGCCTTGATGATTACATCTTTGTAATAGAGGTTGAAATCTGGTATTGTGTTGTCCCCTGCTTTGGTTTTCTTTTTCAATATTCTGCTGGCTATTGGAGTCTTTTCTGATTCCATACAAATTTTAGGATTATTTGTTCCAGATCTGTAAAACATGTTGATGGCATTTTGATAGAAATTGCATTAAATGTGTATGTTGCTCAGTATTTATTCTTCCAATCCATGAGCATGGAATAGTTCTCCATTTCTTTGTGTCTTCCTCAATTTCCTTCATAAGTATTCTGTAGCTTTTGGAGTACAAATCATTTACCTCTTTGGCTAGACTTATTTCTGGGTATCTTAAGATTTTGGTGAGCATTTTTCTATGCATGTCTCCTAAGGCAAGGGAAACAAAAGCAAAAACAAATTATTGGAACTACATCAAAATAATGATTTTTCACAGCAAAGGAAATCACATTTTATAAAGGCAACCTACTGAATGGGAAAATATATCTGCAAATGATGTACCCAATAAGGGGTTAATATCCAAAATATATAATTTATACATCTCAACACAAGGAAAAAAAAAGCAAACAAAACAAAACCCAAATAATCTGACTAAAAAATGGGCAGGGGAACTGAATAGAATTTATTTTTTTCCCAAAGAAGACATACAGATGGCCAACAGACACATGAAAAGATGCTCAACATAATCAACCAACAGGGAAATGCAAATAAAAACCACAATGATTATCACCATATACCTTTCAGAATAGCTAATGTTAAAAAAAAAAAAAAAACCACAAGTTGGTGAGGATGTGGAGGAAAAGGAACCCTTGTGCACTGTTGGTTAAAATGTAAAGTGATGGAGCTGCTGTGGAATACAATATGGAGGGTCTTCAAAAAATCAAAGATAGAAATACCATATCTTATAATGTATGTGTGTACACACATATGCACCCAGACATACACACAATGGAATATTACATAGCCATAAAAAAGGATGCAGGTTTTTTTTTTTTTTTCCATTTGATGACTTAGGGGGTATTATATTAAGTTAAATAAGCCAGACTGAGAAAGAAAAATAGCATATAATTTCATTCATAGGTAGGATCTATATACCAAAACAAGGGAATAAGCAAACAAAAAGCAGAATCAAACTTATAAATACAGAGAAAAAAACTAATGGTTACCAGAGAAGAGGTGTGGAGACATAGGCAAATTGGGTGAAGGGAAGTGGGAGAAACAGGATTCCAGTTATGGAATGAATAAGTCATGGGAGTAAAAGGCACAGTATAGAGAATATAGTCAGTGATAGTGAAATAGCATTAAATGGTGACAGATGGTAGCTACACTTGTGGTGAGCATAGCATAAGATAACATACAGAGATGTTAAGTACCTATGTTGTGCACCTTGAACTAATGTAACATACAGTGTCAACAATACTAAAACAAAACAAAACAAAAAACCATTAAAAAAAAAAAGAAAAACCCAAAGCATTTTTTTTAATTTGCTTTTAATTAATTTTTTTTAATTGGGAAGGGGAATGCAGAGATGTATGGCCATTTGTCAGTACCAAAATGCACATTAGAATTGGTGGTTTGTGATGAAACTAAATGTTTGGTCATGTCCCACAATGGATATTTTCATTGGTCTGGGTAAGAACAATTTCAAACTGGTCTTGAAATCTCCTTTATTAACTGAAAATGGCTATTCTTACTCCACTTCCTGCAATGCAGAATTATTCTCTGTGAAATTTTGAGATAAAAAAAGTGGAAAATAATTAGAAATTATTAAGTACTATGCAATTATGGGGATTAATAATCAACATTTTATTATATAATTATAATTACAGTCATTGTAATTTTAAAATTTCCATAGTGCTTGAAGAATCATAAGTAGTTTTACCTAACTTCTTCACATGTTAAAACAGTAAATGTAATTATTCTTTCTTTATAAACGTAGAAAATTCAATTGTTTAAAAGCAGATATCTTTGAAGATCTTTACTTCCAAGCTTACATAAAGAAAATCTCTTTGATTTCCTTAAAGAACTATCCTTTCAATTTAGATCTTAATAAACATTCTTTTTTCAATTTGATATATTAATTTCCTATTTATATTTATTATCTTTGGCTTCATAATACCAGTATTTGATATCTATAATCCCAAAAAGTCAATTTCCTTTCATCTTTGCTACTCCCAAACTATTGCACTCTTATAAAATATCTTCTAGTAAATGAAAATTGAATGATTACACAGATGGAGAAAAAAGCAGATCATAGAATTGTACATCCTTTAAAAGTGACAAGTGAGAGATCAAAAGCATTTATGAAAACACTTTTTTGGGAACAATCATATTGATAAATATCACATACAAATAAAACATTTTGAGAATGATTTCTCCGTAGGATTTGAACTTAGATTCCAGAAAATGTTCAAGTCTCTTTTTTGTTGTTGTATATACCAAGGCCATGGCTGTCTGCAATTGAACTGGATGACAAGAGGTGATGAATTTTCTCTTGTACTGTATAAAACCACTGACCTGGAAAGCAATAGTAAAACTCTGCTTTGCATCAAATAATGTTTCTTTTGTGTCTTTTTCTTTCTCTAAGAAACTAAGATTGGTTTCTTAAAATATGATGGAGTTTGCCTTATAAAATACTGCTGGTTTATTCCTAGAATGAGAATTTAAATAGGATCTTATGGAAAATCAATTTATTGTACAGGAGATTCAGATAGTTGTTTTATTTACTGTTGTTGATCTACTGTCACCCATGGTATATTACTATTAAAACAAGAAACTTCCATCAACATAAAGTAATCAAATAATATTTCTAACACAAGTACATAGGTCAACAATGACTTTTCTTATTGAAGATCAAATAATTTAGTCTAGAGATTACAGAAAAATACAATGCACAAAGAATAAATCCCAAATATATCATTGAAGACATTTTTTTCAATAGAATGATTTGAGTATATTAGAAGCCAAGAGTTCAACATCCATTAGGACAGAAGCTAGAGATGGTATGAAGCATTTACAGAAAGATTTTAACTGCTGGTCTTTGCTTTGTGTTGACCTAGTTAGTTCTAGTATCATCATGCTCCCCAGCAATAACTCTAACCCAGAAGTTGACCTCAAGTCTCGTCTCCTCCCTAACATCCTGATCCTTCTGACTATTGGCTGAACTTTATAGCTTACTCAGGAGCTACCAAATCACAGGAATTTTAAATTCATTTCCCTTTTGTCTTAGATACTGAGACCAGCTACTAAGGAAACAAACAACCAGGTACAACAAAGCTCATAGCATCAAAAGTCAAAAATAGTGCCACCCATAGCTTGCAGGAAATTGTTGCAATCAAGATTACAAAGACTGCTCTATATCTATGAAATATAAATTGATTACACAGCAAGTGTTTCTTAAAAATACCAATGACTTTTAAACATACCTTATGAACAGACATTTCTGCATTTTTATCTAAAGTACCCAAAAACTTTCTATGCAGGCAATCTCCACACATTTTTTTTTAAGATTTTATTATCTATTTATTTGTTTGTTTGACACAGAGAAAGAGAGATCACAAACAGGCAGAGAGAGAGGGGAAGCAGGCTCTCCACAGAGCAGAGAGCCCAATGTGGGACTCGATCCCAGGACCCTGAGATCATGACCCAATCCAAAGGCAGAGGTTAACCCACTGAGCCACCCAGGCATCCCTCTCCATACACTCTTATAAACTCTTGACAAAACCTTTTACTTCTTTAGGTCTCAATCTTAACTTCTATGAAATGGTGACAAAAGAAAAGATAATCTCTTAAATTCCCTGTTTTAATTTTTTTTAGATTTGTTTATTTATTTTAAAGACAAAGAAAGAGAGCAGGGGGATGGGCAGACAGAGGAGAGAAGCAAACTCCCCATTGAGGATGGAGCCCAACATGGGGCTTGATCTCATCACTGAGATCACCACCTGAGCCAAAATCAAGAGTCAGACACTTAACTGACTGAGCCAATCAGTGCCCCTAACTTTTTTTTTTTTAATTCCATGGCATTTTTATTATGCTAACCAGATAATGAGTGATGACTCAGTTCAACCTCAAACTACTATTATGAAGCATAATAGGAAAAAAATGTAGCTATACATGCTCTTATTTATCATAAATTATATAAAATTGAGGGGAAATTTAAAATAAAATAAAATTGTGTAAAAGTTTGACAGAGAAAATCTATAGACATGGAGGTGATATACTTTATTTGGTTTTATTTCTACAAATTAAGTTGACTTTGATAAACAAGTAGACTTTGTGTGATAAACAGTTGACTTTGATAAACAATTGGCATAGACAGCTAATTAGGGTCAGACAGAATGACTCGTCACTAGCAGCCCACCCCCAGTCATCATTTTTGATCAATTTCATCTAAGAGTTAACTAATTTACTTTTAGCAGTATAACAATAAACCTAATAACAATTAATGAATCAAGACCTGTATTTTCTGCTTTACCTTGGGAGTTTTGACAAACGGCATGTAGTTCAAACCTTATGGGCACCTAGTTTATTTTCTCTTGTTCTTCTTTCTCCCAATATACCTCCCCACCCCTCATCCACTTTTATCTCCCCCTGTCACCCATTCACTGTTAGACTTTAAAATGATGAAATGCTGTGAAGGTATGGAATCATATCTGTTTTACATGTTCAATTCTTAGCAACAGATGTAGATAATGAAGTACTGAAAGAGTGAAGTTCATAGTTTTCTGTGAGCAATTTTAAAAACATTGAAACAAATACAATAGATTTGAATTGCTTACAATATTGGCTCAGCTCACCCTACATAGGAAAGGTATATATCTGTAGTTAGGGATATGTGCTTATCAGGACTTTCAAATTTGAAAAGTTATTATCATGTCTACCTCTAATTCAGCTTATTTTTATTTATCTTTTACCTTTTTTAAGGTTTATTTATTTATTTGAGAGAGAGAGAGCAGGGGGGAAGGGCAGAGGGAGAGGGAGAGAGAAACAAGCAGACTCCTCACTGAGCACAGAGCCCAACCAAGAGCTCATTCTCATGACCCTGAGATCATGACCTGATCTGAAATTGAGAGTCAGAAGCTCCCAATTCAGCTATTTTTAAAGTACATATTTATTTCCCTTTTCGTATTTTTGAGGTTTAGCATCAGTCTTAAATGCTGTCATGATGCACATTAACAAGTCACACACTTTGTTCTTGTGTTAGCAGTGGCAACTTATAAAGAATCTGAAGATCTGAGGAGCAGACTGGCCTTCAGGAACAGACACTTGTTCCAACTTCCCCCTCCCCCCAAACCCCAAGGTTCATTCTGAATTCCATCATGGCTCTATACAGGGAACAGCAGCTGCCATGGACTGGTTTCCTTTTAGAGCACACCAACATTACACAGAATTATAAAAACATATTTACAGATGTTCCACCATACTCTTGTAATCAGAAGCAAATACCCTTTTATCAAAAGGGATTAAATCTGGCACTGCGCAAAATTCAAAAGGATCAGATCCTTTTGAAAGGGTCCAGAGTCCGTTAAACAAAAAATTACCTGGGCTACTGGTAAGCCCCAGGTGTGCCAAAAGATTGTCCTAATGATAAAAGGAAAAAAAGAGTGTGACCCATAAGTAAGTACACTTGCCCTAGATTCAGAGGTCAAAAAGGCCCCCCTGATCTTCTGGGCCCCTGACCCTCTAAGTAAGAAGCATCTATGCAACTCATTGACATGAGGCCAGATCCTTTGGTCCTACTGGAACAAGAGGTATTGCCTGTGGGCATTGCCCAGGAATTTTTGCAAAAATCGTCTAAGTTGGTTCTCAATTTGAGATGGTAGAAGAGAAAATAGGGTTCTTCGGGGGAAGAACAATACACGGGAGAACAATGCAGAACAAAACAGGAACCAATCACAAAACAAAACTGAGGAGTGTACAGGGTCTGGTAAACAAGACAGCAGGATGGCACCACCTAATGACCACAAGCAAAGGGACTAGAGACAGAGCAAGACCAGGTGTGGGTCTACCTCTTGCCCATGGGCAGGACCTGGAAGAGGGTGTGAGTCCATCCCGGGAGGGCTGTAGCACCCAGTGGGACAGACTGGAATGTCTTTTCTTGCTGTCCCCACCTATTGTTGCCCTTTATATGCTACTTCTTTCTAGTAACTGTGATTTCAATAGTGCCTAATGATTACAAAATATAATTATATATAACCACAATATATAATATATAATTAGATAATTAGATATGAACTTCAATGCTTATGGAATATTATCTAAAAATAGTTGATGATCCTTGCCTTTTATCAGAGGACAAAAGCCTGGAGTGTAGGTTTGATTTTGATTAACAGACCTTTTTGTATGTGGGTTACACAATATTTTAAACTTTTTGAGTTAACAGAGGGAGGCAGAAAGAGGACCCTTTTAATAAAATATCCTTTTCCAATCTGCTAATTTCCTCTTTGTTGATGGCTATATTACCTTTTTTTCCTTAATTTTCTGTATTGTATTTTCTTCTTTTTTATTAGAAAAGTAGATGTATTAGTCTGGGTTCTCCAAAGAGAAAAAGTGTATATTTATAAAATGTACAAATATATAATACACACCTCTCTCTCTCTCTCATAAGATGTATTATAAAAAATTGGCTTATGTAATTATGGAGATTGAGAAGTCCTAAAACCTGAAGCGAGCAAGTTGGAGACCCAGTAGAGCCCAAAGGATAATCCCAGTTAGGACTCACAGAGAGGAGAGGCCTGAGACGATGGTCAACAGGCCGAGAGGAATTCTTATTTGTGGGAGAATCTTTCAGTTGTACTCAGGTCTTCAACTGATTGGATATGGGCCATCCACATTAGGAAGGACAATTTGCCTTACTCAGCCTATAATCCAAATATTAATCTTATTCAAAATCATACTCACAGTCATACTCAATATAATATTTGGCCAAATATCTCAAAATCTCATTTTCTAGGCAAGTTGACATATAAATCTAACTATCACAGCTCATGGTTTTTGCTTATTGCACTTCTAAAATAAACCAAAATGACTATTTCATTCTAACAACTTTTTAATTTTACTTTATTCCTCTTTACATTCCCTTTTTCTTCTGAGCATATTTTCTTCTGAGTCTAATAATGCACTTGTTAATGTCCATAATTTTATCCTCAGTAATGAAAAATGTTTAAGCATACATAGCTTTCCTATAGGTATTGCATGTGCTCAGTTATTTTCCGGATAGCATTCTCTTTATTATTATTCTTAAAATAGCATGGAGCACTGGATATTATATGTAAATAATGAATCTTGAAACACTACTTCAAAAGTTAATGATGTACTGTACGGTGACTAACATAACATAATAAAGAAAAAATAATAAAATAAAATAGTTATTACTACAATACTGATATTCACTTCAACTATAGAGTATTTATAGAGGTGTTACTTTATCCATTTCCAAGTAAAATTTTTGGTATATTATTTTATGATTAATTTCAATTTTATTGCATTTCTTATACAACATGGTTTATACTATTTCTAAACTAGGGCTTCATTCAGTCTTCATCCTATATTTAAAATTAGATGACAGCAAATAAAATTTTTCTTTGTTGGAGTTAACATTTGAGATAATATTGCTTGGTCAAAGTGAGTTATCTCTTGTCTACCTGATCTTTCAAACAGTGGGAAAAACATTAAAGTCTCTGATTTCATATAAAATATATTAGGTATATACAATAGGTATATTCATTTTAGAAGTGATGAAAGTGTTCAGATGCTTGAATATTTTGAAATTACTACCAACACTGTTTTTGATGTATTAGGTGTGGGGTTATTAGAAAGGATAACAGTTAAGGTTTACTTCTTCAAATATTTTACATGGACATGAAGAGAAAACCCATTCTTTCCTAGAGTTTTATTTCATTTAAGGCAATACTGTCACATGCTAGACCCCAAAACCTGGCGTTTATTTCCCACTGGCTGGCTTATAATCACTAACCTTTGCCTTTCTTCTCCCTCTAAGCTCTTCTTTCTGGCTTTCCTCTTAACTCAGGCAAATGAAACCCAAAACCAATCCCCAGGCAATGGTGACTGTACTAAAAAAACTTCCACTGACCCAGACCATCCAGACAGTTTGAGCTCAACCTGACTTGCACTGTGCAGATAGACCATGGAGAGACCTCTGGAATGACCTACCATCACCTTTACCTCATTATAATACTAAACTCTCTGCCCAAGGAGGAGCCTCAGGCTAATTTATATTAACATACCATGTATGTACAGGCATTTTTCCCTAAGGCTTATGAGCTTATGCCTGCTTCTACACAGAATGATAAGGATTCCCTATCTAAATTTTCATTCTAACCCTAAATAAAAGGAACACATTTAACCTCTCTCTGGGAGTCAGGGCTTTGGAAAACATTCCTCATGATTTCCTTATTTGTTGCAGTATATGTTTATTTTTGGTCAATTGTCCCTTTGCCAAATACGGATGTCATATATGTAAAAGGAGAACAGAGTCTTACCTAGCAAAATCCAAAACCAAAATTCTAATGAATATTTTTAGATTAAATTGGTCCTTGAATCCATTTATCAGTATCATTGAAGTCCTAGGCTCACTGCTTACCCCTTTTTCTTCTCTATGTATATTAAATTTAAAAAAGCTTTTTCTTGAGGCTTACATACTGACATAATCACAGGTTTCAGAGATCAGGACATGGACCTCTTTGGGGCATGATTATTTGCCTTAACATTACATTAAGTATTGGCTTCTTCCTTTTTTAAATCTGAACTCTCTACTTTTTAAATAGTTTCCCCTGAAATCATCTCCCAAAATCTCTTCCACTCAAATTCTAGTTTCAGCATCTGCTCTGGAAGAAGTTTACCTAAAACCATTGTTACTGAAGAATTAAGTTAATTAATATTCAGTCAACAAAATTCATTAATTGACTGTTAAAACTTCTGGGAATAGAACAAAGAAAAAATTTAAAAAATGTCTCTATAGTTCTGGAGTTCATAGTCTAGTGGAAGAATAAGCAATAAATATATATATAACTTTATATAAGTTACATGTATATAACTTTATGTTATAAGTATGTAACTTTATATGTTATAAGTATATAACTTTGTGAAATAATCAAGAAAAAATATCAAATAGTGGCATGTGCTTTCCATGGAATTAAAATAAATGAATGTGATTGTAATGTAAATAAATAGTGGTTGAGCAGCTACTTTTGATCAGGTAATCAGAGAACTCTTTGTGGAGGTGGCACTTAAAGTGAGCTCAAACAACATGAGCATGTCAGCACTGAGTTTTTTTTTTTTTTTTTTTTTAAGCACTCTAAGATTTAAAAGGTAGACTCCTCCTCCAAGCATATGAAAAAGCCCACTTTAAAGGCTTTAAAGTAAGAATTATATTGCTTCATCAAGGACCAGAAATGTATAGCTAATTGGACTGTATTATAATGGTAAAAAATGTACTAGAAACAGAGGCAGTCAGAGAAATTAGTAATGGCAAGGTAATGTAAGGTTATGTGTTTTAAATGTGTTGGGAAAGTTGCAGACGGTTTAGATCATAGATGAGGCTTCTTTTTAAATTTCAGTTTGGGGGGGAAATCACTTTGGCCCCAAGGAAGCATTGGATTTTAGGAGTTAGTAGTGTACGCAGGGAGACTAGTTAGGAGGCTATAAGGAATGAGACAAGAGAAGTTGGGAGCTTGAGTTAAACATTCAGTGTAGAAATAAATAAAAAATGGAGCAAGGGAAGGATAGGAAATCAAAAATAATTGACCAAAAAAGGAGATGGTTGAAATGGGAGGGAATGAGCCATTGGTGCTACTATTAAAGATTAGAATAAGTTTAAAAGGAGTATTAGAGTAAAATATAAACAGCTTGGCATCAGAGACTTTAGTCAAAATTGAAGATTGAACTATTAAAATAGTAAGAAAAAGTTAGTTATGAAATAAAATGCATTGGTGATAAAGTATCAGGGCATCTCCTAATTAGTTACATATTGGGATATAAACACATACCTTTAATATTAGTAATAATTTAATATATCAATATCTTAGAAGATGTAGAAAAAAATCATGGCAATTCTCTTGAGCTTTTGTTAAGCTGTCTTATAAATTAGGTCATAATTACTTTTTCTAGAATCCATGCTGTGAATCTAATATTCTCACAGCACTAATTAAACACAATTTTTGACATTTTCAAAACTTACTAAATGTAACTTTTATGTTTACTACAGTCTGTTCTGTAGCACCAGTTTTTACATAGAAGTTTTAATAGTAGCATTCAAGGTCAGTAATCATAAAACAATAAAATATTTTAAGAACAAAAGCTTATCTATAAATATAAATATATATTCTCCTGACAAGACCCACCAACAATATATTGCTAGGGATATGTATAGATATAGTAAAACTATGAATAAAGCAAGGGAAGTTGAGAGTAGTGGTTACCTCTGAGTGAAGTAGTTGCAGATATGAACTTGAAGGAGCAATGTACCCAAAATTTCTACAATATTGATATCACTGTATTCCTTAAATTACCTTATGGCTACAAGGGCAACACTTTAATTTTTATATTATATGATTTATATGTTACTTATTTAAATATCTGTATAAAATTCTTCAAAATTATTATTATTATTATTATTATTTTAAATACAAGGACTTCCACTTTGATGTACAGAAATCTTTAAAGACATCACCATGGGGCACCTATGTGGCTCAGTTGGTTAAGTAACTGCCTTCAGCTCAGGTCATGATCCTGGAGTCCTGGGATCGAGTCCCGCATGGGGCTCCCTTCTCTGCAGGGAGTTTGCTTCTCCCTCTGACCCTCCCCCCTCTCATACTCTCTCTCTCTCGCTCTCAAATAAATAAACAAATAAATAAAATCTTTAAAAAAGGATAATAAAGACACCTTATATTTATGGCAAAAAACAAACAAACAAACAAACAATATCGGTGACTTCTCTTGAACCTATCACAGAACTGAAGTCATAGGACAAATCACCATTTTCCCAAATGAAGACACAGGTGAATCCAGAGTCACAGCCAAAATCTGCCTACTTTGAACAGAAGGTACTGAAACTACAAAATGATAAACAGTTAATGATAACTTTGTGCATTGTTGGAGGTTTAGCATTGACCACTTAAGAATGAGAAACTCCTCAGACCTATAGAATTAATTCCCTGTCCATACCCCTGAATCCTTCATGAGTTTTATTCCACCAAGTTCTAATGATAAAGAGCCAAGAAAGATCCCCTTATGGCTCTAACTAGAAGAGAAAAATTAAACTATGTGAAAGATGTCCCTCCAGCCTTTCTGTCTCCCTAAGGGATGGGGTTAGGGTGGGAAGTAGCAGGGGTGTCTAAGAACTCCTTGTGATAGCTGTAGCCCAGGAACACAGACACACACACACACACACATAAATATATACAAACACACACACACACAAACACATACACACACACATACACACACACATATAATATATGCAAAATTATACAACACTACTCTTCACCCATACCTTACCTCTCCAGAATAATGCCAGTGAATTATAATTAAAAGAGCTGCAAAACACTGTGTCTCTCTGAGGAGCAGTTGTTAAGGAAGCTAAAAACAACAGGAAAGACAAAAAAGGGACAATAGAGAAATGTGAAGCTTCTGGCACTTATAGTTTATAGCAAACATTAAACATAGCCCAAATCCTAGCCAAATTAGCATAAAACCTCACACGGAAGGTCTATTTAATTCATTTTCAATTACCCAATACATCATGTCTGGCTTTCAACAAAGAACTACAAGGCATATAAAAGGCAAGAAAAACACAGTCTAAAGAGACAATTTAAATCATCTGAACCAGACTCAGATATGAAACATATTTTAGAATTTTTAGAGAGGAAATTTAAAAGAACCAGGATTAACAGGTTAAGAGGGCTAAAGGGAAAGTAAATAACATACAAGAATAGAAAGGTAATATAAACAGACTGATAGAAATTCTAAGAAAGAATTTCAAGGAAATGCTAAAGATATAAAACACTTTAAGACAAATGAAGAATGACTTCAATGATCTCTCAGTGAATAGTAAAGATTGAGGAAATAATCAGTAAGCTTGAAGATAGGTAAATAGAAACTTCTAAACAAAAGTATAAAGAGAAAAAATAACACACACACACACACACACACACACACACACACACACACACCAGAAAACCCAAGAATTGTGGAACAATTTCAAAATTGTAACTTACATGTAGTTTGATTATCAACAGAAGCCAAATAAAGAGAACAAATTAGTAGATACACTTGAAGTAAAATAGCCAAGAGTTTTCAAAAATCAGTAACAGACACCAAACCATAAAGCCATGAGGCCTGGGGAGCACCAAGCAGTATAAGTACCCCCCAAAAAATACCCCAAATAAAACAAAACCCCTACATCTAAGCATAGCATTTTCAAACCGCAGGAAAGTGAGACAAATAGAAACTCCTGAAAGAAAACAGGATTAAAAAACTAATCTACAAAGAAAAAAAGATATGAACAATAGCAGACTTCTTATCAGAAATCAAGCAAATAAAGATTAAAGTAAAATACTAAATTATTCAAAGAAAAACCGCACCAACCTAGAATTTAATATTTATTAAAATTATCCTTCAGAAGCTAAAAAAAATCTCAATCTATAGATCAAGCAATGAGAGGATAAAAAATCATAACTATCATTTCAATAGACACAGAAAAAGTATTTGATAAAATTCAGCACCAATTTATGATTAAAAAAAAAGAAACCTCTCAAGAAACTGGGTATAGAGGGAACATAATAAAAGTATTATATGATGTGCCCACAGCTAACATACCCAACAGTGAAGAGCTGAAAGCTTTCCCTCTATGTTCAGGAACAAGTCCAGGATGCTGATTATGGCTAATTTTATTCATCAAATTATTAGATGTCCTTGTTAGAGCAATTAGGCAAGAATAGGAAATGAAAGGCATTCAAGTCAGAGAGAATTAAAACTATATTTACAGATGATATTATACTACATACAGAAAACCCTAAACTCCACCAAGGTAACTCTTAGAACTAAAAATGTTAAATAACTTTGCAGGATACAAAATCGATATGCAAAAATATTTTATGTTTCTATACACTAATAAACTATAAGAGAGAGAAATTAAGAAAACAATTCCAATTGCAAATGAATCAACAAGTATAAAATACCTAGGAATCAATTTGACCAGGAAACTGAAAGACTGCTATACTAAAAACTATAAGGCACTGATAAAAGAAATTGAAAAAGTACCCAAAGCAATCCTCAGATTCAAAGTAATTCCTAACAAAACCCCATTGGCATTTTCACAGAAATAGAACAAACAATCTTAAAAATTATATTGAACCACAAAAGACTTCAAATAGTCAAAACAGTCTTAAAGAACAAAGCTGGAGCTTTCTGATTTCAAACCATATTACAAAGGTATATTAATGAGAACAGTATGGTTGGTAAAACAAAACAAAACCAGACACACAGTTTAATATAACAGAATAGAGAGCCCAGACATAAATCCACACATATACGGTCAATTAACTTGTGAAAAAAGAGCCAAGAATATACAATGGAGAGGGGAGAGTCTCTTCAGTAAGTGGGGTTGGGAAAATTGGAAAGCCATGAACAAAAGGAGAAAACTGGACTACTATCAAACACCATATCAAAAATTAACTCAAAATGGATTAAAAACTTGAGTGTAAGACTTGGAACCATTTTTCTTTTAGAAGAAAACATAGGCAGTAAGCTCCTTAATCTCAGTCTTGGTGATTATTTTTTGGATTTGGTACCAAAAGCAAAGACAATAGCAAACATAAACAAGTGATACTACATTAAACTAAAACATTTCTGCACAGAAAATTTCAACAAAATGAAAAAGTTGCCTATAGAGGGGGGAAAAATAGTTGCAAATCATATAGCTGATAAACAGTTAACATCAAACTATATAAAGAACCCATAAATTCAATGGCAAAAACAAAGCAAAAAAAACCACAATGGAATTAAATAATGGGCAGAGGATCTGAATAGACCTTTTTAAAAAGACAAATAGACAATGGGTCCATGAAAACGTGCTCAACATCACTAATCACCAGGAAAATGCAAATCAAAACCACAATGAAATATTACCTCACACCTTTTAGAATAGTTATTATAAAAATGGCAACAAATTATAAGTGTTGGCTGTAGATGTAGAGAAAAGGAAATCTTCCTGTACTGCTGATGGGAATGTAAATAGCTGCAGACACTATGGAAAACAATATGGAGGATCCTCAAAAATTAAAAATAGAACTACCATATGATCCAGCAACTCCACTGCTGGGTTTTTCCTGAAGGAAATGAAAACATTAGCTCAGAAAAAGTTATCTGTACCCCCCATGTTCACTGTAGTAATATTTATCATACCCAAGACATGAAAACTACCTAAGTGTCCACCGATGGATAGATAAATGGGTAGAGAAAATGTTATACCCACACACAATGGCATATTACTCAGCCATAAAAAATCCTGCTATTTGCAACAACATGGTAGGACTTAAGGACATTATGCTAAATGAAATAAGTTAGAGAAAAACACATACTGTATGATATGACTGATCTGTAGAATTTTAAAAACAATAACAATAAACTCATAGATACAGAGAAAGCTTGGTCACTACCAGAGTTAAGGGGTGGATGGTGGGAAAAATGAGTGAATGGAGTCAAGAAGTACAAACATCCAGTTATAAAATAAGTAAGTTATGGGGTAGTAAGTACAGCACAGTGACTATAGTTCATTATAATTATTGTATATTTGAAAGTTGTTATGGGAGTAGATCTTTAAATTTCTCATGATGAGAAAAAAAATTACAATTATATGTTGTAGTGGATGTTAACTAGACATACTGCAATGATCATTTTGCAATACAATATTAAATAATTTTATAACTAAAACTAATATAATGGTACACCAATTATATTTTAATTATAAAAATACAGTAGATGATGGATAAGTAAAATTTTAAGAACTATTTTTTATCTCTTTTTAAATCTTTTAAAAATCTTTTTGCTTTTTTAGAGAGGGAGAAAGAGAACATGCCTATAAGAGAAGGGAGGGAGAGGCAGAGGGAGAGGGAGAAAGAACCTGAAGCATGCTCCATGCCCAGTGTGGAGCCTGCTGTGGGGCTCCATCTCATAATCCTGAGATCACGAACTGAGCAGAAATCAAGAGTTGAACACTTAACTGACTGAGCCACTCAGCACCCCAACAACTTTTTAAAATAAAACAACATATCTACAGAACAACAGATCAACTATGTATGACTTTTAAAATAATTTAGTTCTCATGTACTAATAGAAAATGTAATGCTTCTTCATGTTAAAAAGCTTATGAATGTGATAGCAGAGTGCCTTATTTTAAGCCTTATAGTCACATAGAGCAAGGTGTTGACCTTTACAAAATCCCTTAAAACTCTTGAAATATTCTCATATTATTTTTAAAAATGTATTTACTTATATTTAATAAATAACTATATAATACTTTTTATGTGTTTGGTATTATTTTAGGAAATTTATATATCTTAAATACTTAATATATATGTCTGTACACTAGTCATTACTATTATTCTTAACTTACGAATGCAGAAATTGAGACACAGTTTGAGTAATATTTCCCAATGTATAGAGAATACGATATAACTGGTATTTGAACCCAGTCTCCAGAACTTTTTTATTATTAATATATTAATATGTAAAAGAACATAGGAAAATTAAAATGGATAAATGATTATTTTTATCAAATAACATTATTAAACTTTCATATAATAAAATTTCATTATATATATATGTTAACTAATTTTTTTCTTTGCAAGAATTCCCATGTTTATATGATGACTGCTGAAAAGTCATAACTAAAGGAAAACTAGATGACTAGAACCTTATCATCAAGTAATTTTAAAAGCAATAGTTTAAAAATATATATATATATATATTTTTTAAAGATTTTATTTATTTATTCGACAGAGAGAGATCACAAGCAGGCAGAGAGAAAGGAGGAAGCAGGCTCGCGGCTGAGCAGAGAGCCCGATGCGGGGCTCGATCCCAGGACCCTGGGATCATGACCTGAGCCGAAGGCAGCGGCTTAACCCACTGAGCCACCCAGGCGCCCCTAAAAATATATTTTTAATATTCACAGCAAAATATGAATATCATTGTGAATTGGAATGAAATCTCTGGAATAAGTATTCTGGGGTAATGAATGTATTAAAAGTCTCTGAGAATTAAATAAAATTAATTTCAATAGATCTGGCAACAGCTATTTAACAAATCACTAAAAGTATTAAAACATTGTTACTTTTACTTGAACTTGCTATTATTTCTATAAATATTTTATATACCTTGTAAGTTTAGCATTAATACAGAACTAAAATAAGAAAGCAATGAGAGAATAAAATAATAATAAAATGTTAGATACATGTAAGTGGTTTTGCATTCTTGGGAAACAGTATTGAGCATGAAAATAAGAAGCATTTACATTAGATGCAAACTTTAAAAATTAAAATATAAGACTAAAAGGAGGTAACACTTTGTATGTATTTAAGATAACACATTGTACATAACATGATAATAGGTTAGGATTTGCAGAATAATAAAGATCAAAATTAAAATTATATAAAATGCTAATTGTAAAATTTAAAATCATATATTGACAAGTCATTGAAATAAGATGTAAAGCAGTAGTGATCATATCTTTATAGAAAAAAAGAAAGAATCATTTTGCAAAAGATACTGTCTTACAAACACACACAATAAAGAAAATCAACTGGGAATGTATAAGAATTCAGTTCTTTACTTGGTGTTCTTAGAATGTATCAATGAAAAGTAAATATTTCAAAATTCCAGTATATTTCCTTCATACCAGACATATATTTTAAAATACAATAAAAACAAATAAGAATCCTTGTTCACAATAAAAATAAATATATGATACACATATTTTTTAAAACATTATGCATTTATATATATAGAAAAATATAACCTTTTAGCAAGAGGAAAAGAAAATCTGAATAAATTTTTTAAAATGTTCCTAAATAGAACTTAATAAATTAAAGGTGCGAATTGTTCCCCAAAATATTTTGTATATTGAATGAACATAATATTATAATTTTGTCTGATAATATTGTCAATATTATCATATAATTTTTGGAATTTGAGAGTCATTATATAGTTCATCTATCTATACTTATAACTGTTGAAAATAATCGAGAGATTATATGCAAAATTAACAATAGGCTGCTTGTTTGACATAAACATTCTAGCTCATGAAGAGGAGAATGAACCTGAGAATGTCCTACTGGGTGAAGAGAGATACATTTTGTGTTATATTACATTGGTGGAAGTAAAGATGGGGAGTGATGAATGAATTGAAGGAGTGTAGAGATGTACAGTTGACCCTCTCACATTTGAATGCCTGTGAGATGTGAAGAAAATTAAAACATTAGGAATATCTTCCCAATTTATTTTTTTTTAAGATTTTACTTATTTATTTGACAGAGAGAGACCACAAATAGGCAGAGAGGCAGAGAGAGAGGGGGAAGCAGGTTCCCTGCTGAACAGAGAGCCCGATGTGGGGCTCGATCCCAGGACCCTGAGATCATGACCCAAGCCAAAGGCTGAGGCTTAACCCACTGAGCCATCCAAGCGCCCCTTCCCAATTTCTTATTTGAGGAATCAGATGGAGAGCACAATCACTGAAAGACAATGTGAGAAATAAAAAATCTGGTCATTTGAAAAAAAAAAAAAATCTGGTCATTTGAAGTAGGTATAGAATAGGGAAAGAATTGAGAATTGATGTAAAAAGATCGATCTATCTTCTGAATCTTGGTTGAAAGAAATGTTTTAGATGCTACACAGTTATGCATGAAATCATTGTTATTAAATAAAATAGAACATTTCAGCCCTCACTTTATTAATGTTTTAATTTTTAAAAATTTTTATTTATTTGTTTTAATTTATTTTAATGTATTAATTTATTTAATGTTCCAGAATTAATTGTTTATGCACCACACCCAGTGCTCCATGCAATACGTGCCTTCCATAATGCCCACCACCAGACTCACCCCAACCCCTCAACCCCTGCCTCTCCAAAACCCCCAGTTTGGAAGACAGTGGACTCTGAGTAACTTTTTAAATTTTTAACATATTTTATTTAAATTCAATTAGTTAACATATAGTGTATCATTGATTACAGTTATAGAGCTCAGTAACTCAACAACTGCATAGAACACCCAGTGCTCACTATATCACATTTCCTCCTTAATGTCCATAATCCAGTTACCCCGTTCCACCACCCATCTTCCCTCCAGCAACTTTCAGTTTGTTTCCTATAGTTGAGTCTCTTATGGTTTGTCTTCCTCTCTTATGCCATCTCATTTTATTTTTCCTTTCCTTTCACTATGATCTTGTTTTGTTTCTTAAATTCCATGTATGAGTGAAACCATTTAATTGTCTTTCTCTGATTGACTTATTTTGCTCAACATAATACCCTCCGGTTCCATCCACATTGAAGTAAATGATAAGATTTTATCCATTTAGATGGCTGAGTAATATTCCATCACACACACACACACACACACACACACCACACACACATATAATTCAGAATGGATTAAGGTTGATTCCTTATTGAATGCTTCTCTTCCCTTAACATCTACAATAATCATTCTTCTATTTTTTAAAAAATTTTTGTTTCTTGATTATCTTCTATGTAGTCTCTTTATCTTTTTTCTCCTTTCTAATCCAATTTTAATTATTAGTTTTATGTAGGTTTATATTTCCAAATTATTCTCACTTCAAAGTGGTCTTGCCCATCCACCAAGTTTTATTGCTTTCTATATCCTGATACATGAAGTAGTAATAATATTGAACTGCCTAATGGGCATACCTGGTTATAATAACTTAAATCAATGTAATTATTTGTGTAGTTCCTCGATTAGTAGTTGATCCTCTACCTTCTCATTAAATATACTGTCCTTGAGACCAGGAATGTGTTATTTCTATAAATACTTGGACATAGCACAGTATCCAAGAAATTATATAAAAGAAATAAATATTCTTCAATAAAATACAGGAAAGAAAAAGTAAGACTCTAAGTGTAGATGTTCAGATGCAAATACAATTCAGTATATAGCTATTGAATATTAACATAGATATAGCAGATTACACTCAAAGCCATGACAATGTTTAAAATTAGCAGGCAAAGTATTAAAGCTGGAAATGGGGTTGGTAAACCACTCACTGGCCAAATATAGCCCACCACCAATTTATACAAAGTTTTACCAGAACACAACCACACCTATTCATTTACTTATTGTTTATGATTGCATCAGCACTACAGTGGCAGAGTTCAGTGTTCATAACAGAGACTTTAGGATCTACAAAGCCCAAGATATTTACCACCTGGCTGTTTACACAAGAAGTTTAACTTTTGAATCGATCAAAAGGCTTCAGACAGACAAAAACCAAAACCAAAAACACAACATTAACCTGTTATGAATAAGAAATAGGCACAGTAAATGAAGCCTTAAAAAGATACAGAGTGTAGGAAGATCAATACAGTGTAACATGAAGGAAACCAGGGGAAAATATTATTTTAGGAAACAAAGATTGATTAGCAGCCTCAGATGCTATGTAGAAAGCTCTCAGGATAAGGTATAAATAGTGTTTTCAGGATTTAGCAATTTTTGAATCATGACTAGCATGGAGAGTTGTAATGGGATGCTGAGGGAAGTAGCCATAAATTGGTTCTGTTATTTCACAAGTGTAAACAATCATTGAGAAATATGTAATTGCAATTGCATTCAAATGAATGAAGAAGGAGAGGTTACATAAAAACTTCTGCAATGGAAATTTCCCAAAGTTTACAGTGGTAATGACAATACTTATATTACACTTATACATATGTGTCATTCAGTTCACTGAATATTGGATATTCATAGTATTTGAGAACTCATAGGGCTCAAACTATTATCTAAATAAAGAATCATCTTTGAGACAAATTAGGACCTCCTCTTTGCTTAGGAGCCAGTACAATAGTAGCTTAAGTATTATATCTAAATGCTTATCTTCTGTTTATGAACTGTGTGTTATTTAATCATTTTTGAACAGTTCTCTCATCTGAAAAATGTGAGGGAGGAAAGCAATAATAATGTCATTGAGACTTCATAAGAAATAACAATAGGCTTACAAAAGACTTGGTACAGTGTTCAACATAAAACATCTCATTAAATGTTGGTTCTTCTTATTCATTTATTGACTTGCTGAAGTAGGTAGGAGGGAGCGAAATGCTTCATAACTTTTGTGGCATTCAAAATGTAAAAATAAATATAAATTAAATAAACTTTCTACATGACATACATTGCATGTATTTTGTTGCTTCCAATGTAATAGTATCAACTAGTATTTTGGGGAATGATTTAGACTTTCTAAATAATCTAGTTCATTGTATATTTGTGTATATGTGGGAAAGAGCTTATGGGTATAAATGTGTATATTTGGTATCCACCTATTTTACTAACAAAGAACATGTGTATGTATTCCTCAAAAGATATTTTTGGTTTATTAGTTTATTCTGAAGCAATACCTTAAATTGATCAAGTCTTCTATTTGTAGCTATAGAAGTTAAATGTTTGTAATATTAACCAAGACAAAGCATTACATTTGTAGGGTTTTTCATGACTGTTAAAATATATTTTTTAATGTCTGTTTTCATTCAGACAGTATGTTAACAGTAATTTGAAAAACTGCTGACTTTTCTTTGATTCATGGCAAAACAAACAAAAAAACATATTTTTGTGAAATAACAAATAGAAAATCTTATCAGAATTATAAGTGTTTGAAATGTACTTTAATTTTGGTGATTACTATCAGAAATTATTTTTAATATTTCTTGAGTAACTTAAATATTTAGTAAGCAAATATAAGAATACATGAGTTATTAGTTCTTTATAATTTTTAAAGCATCATAAAACATGTACTTTTTTAGGTATTCACTTGAGATGTAAATTTTTTTATACTTTTAAAAATGTAGGGGGATCTATTTGTAGCATATGACTCTCAGGATTTCATAACCACAAAAAGGGACAAAGGATTTGTACTACTTATTCATACATTTTTACTTAAGATTGAGCGATTAATTTTTAAATCATTTATGCATGCATTCTTAATATTTCAGGATAACTGGCTTGCTACACAAATTAACACATCCCAAGTTACTAGGAAAAATTTTTAAACATCTTACATATTTTCAAAATATGCAACAGGTTTCACATACAATTCTACTTTCTATGTTCTAAAAGGAAATGGCTGTACAATGTTGTTAACTTGATAAAATAATGTCAATTTATTTCAACTAACCCATGCCTGTCAACAACGGCTTTCCTTAAACATTCTCCACAAGGAAGAACTAAAATCTTTCTATAAATTAAGATTCAAAAATTAAGTAACACAGTTCTTGGATTTTTTTTTTTTTAAATGGAAACTTAACAAGTGTAATTAATGTTCTCTAAATAGCTGTGGGTGAATCTTAACAAAAATAAGTTTATTGTTTTTGGTGGTGAATTTTCTTATCTATGTCCTTCCACTGCTATAAAGGTCAAGAATATTTCCTGTTGGGATGCAAGAGATTAACAGGAGATATGTAATTCTCGCTTTCGTATACCAGAATAGTCTGAGGAAAGACCACATGTAAAGTGCTGATACCCATACCTCCATATAAACAAATCAATGATGTTTGCTAAAAGAAAGAAGCCAAGAAGTCCCTAACTGAAATATTTTTTTCAGGATCCATCTAGTCTTTTGAGATCGCTTATTACCTTTAAATAGGAACATACGTGTTTATGGGGCATGGCTGGATGGAGAATGGGAGGGTTCACATAAGGCTTTTCCTATCTCTGTAACTTAAGGGAGTATAAAATGGAGAAGTTACAAAATAGAAATGACGCAGTTTGTAAACAGCATTTTCACATGTCATGCTTAAAGCATGCCCTTTAATCTGAAACTAAAACATATTTTAAGAAGAAGAAAAGAAAAACTTGGAAAGTGTATCTAATAGTTTTGCACTCCTCTAAGAAAAGACTGTTTAATCTGTGTCTGCTGCTCTACCTTTTGAATCATTATTAAAGTTTTGAGTTGGAAGACATCTATCATCAGAGTCTGCTCTGACATTTAAACCTCTGTTGTAGAAAATAATAATAATTTAAAAAGATCAGTGGAAGCTGTAGGATTACCTTTTATCATGAATTAAAATGGCAAAGGCATTCTTTGGTAAGAAAAGGGATGAGTTTGGAAATACTATGTTAGTTTGATGCTCTCTATACATCCTTGGTATGAGGTGGTAAAGCCTTAAAGCTATTACAGTGGGCAAGTCTTACCAATGGAATAAGGAATAAATGAATTATACCCAGAGGTATTACCCAAGAGATGATAATCAGAGAATGCAAACAAAAGAAAAGTTAGTGATCACTATTATTTCATGGTTATTATTAGGATTCATTCAGGCTGAAAGCCAGATTTCTGTAAGAGGGAACTAGGACCATGCCATGTCCCATGGGAGGAAGATACAATCACTTGCAAAATAACTCACTTACAACTTTTAAGCACCCCAAATATAAGTAGCTGGGCCATGATCAGGGGACCCTGAAATTCACAGTGTATTCTGATAAAAACCTGAGGTAGGGATGCCTGGGTGGCTCAGTTGGTTAAGTATCTGCCTTAGGCATGGGTCATGATCTCAGGTTCCTGGGATGGAGTCCTGTACTGGGCTCCTTGCTCAGTAGGGAGCCTGCTTCTCCCTCTGCCTGCTGCTCTCCCTGCTTGTGCTTGCTCTCTCGCTCTCTCTCTCTATGACAAATAAATAAGTAAAATCTTTAAAAAAAAAATAAGCTGAGGTATTCACCAGAGAAAGTAGCAGATTCTTGATAAATCCCTGCTAGTGTGGAGTCTAAGAATAAATGATCTTGAGGGCACAACACTAATTGTAAATGCTGCCAAATAGCATATTATTTTGTAAGGTGTATTACTTAGGGTTGTCCAGAGAAACAGAACTAATAGGATGTATATAGAAAAAAAAATTATTTTAAGAAATTGGCTAATGCAATTGTGAATGCCTGATAGGTTCAAAATCTGTAGGTTAGGCCAGCAGGCTAGACATCCAGGGAAGAGTTACAGAACTCTGCCGGAAGAATTCTTTCTTGTTCAGAGGTCATCTTTGTTCCATTAAGTCAATCAATTGATTGATTTTAGGCCCACACATCTTCTGTATACACATCAAAAGACAGAGAACTATGGTGTCTCTTCCTTTTCTTATAATCATATTAAGTTAAGACGCAACTCTCATGACCTCACTTAACCTTTATTACCCCTTTACAGGTCCTAACTCTAAATACAGCCACATTGGGAGTTAGAACTTCAACATATGAATGATGGGGAGGGAGCACATTTCAATCCATAGCAGTAGATATCAAGGATTAGACAAGGTGGTTCCCTTGATTGCTTCATCCATACGCTGTATGGCAAAACTGTTCAAGAAAGTGCAACAGGCTGAAGGTTATTGATGCACCAAGACAAACTTGGCAAATGTCTTCTCTTCCTTTTCTATTTCAGATTCTACTAAGTCACACTTTGCATTTTCATGGAATGATATTCAGTATATATTTATAGTTTTGTCTTAAAGATATTCAGTATACATTTATAGTTTTGTTTTAAAGATATTTGAACTCACCAATATACTATTATAACCTGGCACTAAAGAATTCCAATTTTATTATCTTCAAGAATAACGTAGTATAATACACTGATGACTATGTGACAACTTCCTTCCTTAGGAAATAAGATAAACTCAGGACTCTATATACCCATGTGACCAAATGACAAACAGAAGCTGCTGAACTTCATTGTAAGTAGCCAAATTAGGGCTAATCACTGTGAGAGCAGCTAAATTACTAAGAATCAGGGGCAGTCCTTCAATTTTCACTTGTCCAATCCTAGAACACCTTCACTGGAGTGGAGCATATGGAAAACTCTGGCCAGACTGTTATTACTGTATGCCCTAGGAATAAGGAATACAGCTAAGCCAGAGAATCCCACTGAAGGATAAATCATGGATGAAAATGGGTAATAAATGGAAACAAGAGAAATTCAATTCAAACAAGAAGGGAGTAGGTTACTATTCCATGAAAAGATGCTGTAAAATCATTCTCAAGAGACCATTCCTAAATAAGAGATTAAGACTCTTAGCTATAGACCCTTGACCTCTTTGGTTAGGTTTATTCCTAGGTATCTTACTGTTTTTGGTGCTACTTAACTGTAAATGGAATTGATGCCTTAATTTCTCTTTCTTCAGTTACTTTGTTAGCATATAGAAGTGAAACTGATTTCTGTGCATTGATTTTGTATTCTGCCACATTGCTGAATTGCTGTATGGGTTCTAGTAACTTGGGGTTAGAGTCTTTGGGGTTTTCCACATAAAGTAGGTCATCTGTGAAAAGAGACAGTTTGACTTCTTTATCGATTTGAATGCCCTTTATTTCTTTTTGTTGTCAGATTGCTGAGGCTAGGACTTCTAGTACTATGCTGAACTCTAATGGTGAGAGTGGGCATCCCTGTCGTGTTCCTGACCTTAAGGGAAAAGCTCTCATTTTTTCCTCATTGACAATGGTATATGCTGTGGCCTTTTCATAGGTGGCTTTTATGATATTGAGATATGTTCCCTCTATCCCTATACTTTGAAGAGTTATAATCAGGAAAAAAGTGCTCTATTTTGTCAAATGCTTTTTCTGCATCAGTTGAGAGGATCATATATGGTTCTTACTTTTTTCTTTTATTAATGTGCTCTGTCACATTGATTGATTTCTGAATGTTGTACCACCCTTGCTTCCCAGGAATAAATCCCACTTGGTTATGGTGAATCCTTTTAATGTACTGTTGGGTCCTATTGGCTAGGATCTTGTTGCATATTTTGGCATCCATATTCATCAGGGATATTGGTTTATAATTTTCCTTTTTGATGGGGTCTTCATCTGGTTTGGGGATCAGGGTAACGCTGTCCTCATAGAGCAATTTTGGAAGTTTTCTTTACATTTGTATTTTTTGAAATAGCTTTGGTAGGATGGGTGTTATTTTTTCTTTAAGGGAGTGGGGTGGGGGATGGATGAGCCCAGTAATGGGTATTAAGGTGGGCAGGGATTGCATGGACGACTGGGTGTTATATGCTAGCGATGAATCATAGAACACTACATCAAAAACTAATGATGTACTGTGTGATAACTAGCATGACACAATTTAAAAAAAAATGTTTGATAGAATCCCCCTAGGAAGCAATTTGGCCCTGGACTCATTTTTGGGGGAAGGGGAAGGTTTCTGATTGATATGGATGGAACTGGAAGGGATTATGCTAAGTGATATAAGTTACTTAACATGATAAATCACAAAGGTTTGTGGGAAATGGTCTTATAGGTGATATGGTAGCCATGTAGCATTTATGACTATCTTTGGTGCTTTAGAGGGATATTGGGAGCCCTTTGTCACATACAGTCTGGCTATAGAATATATCCAAATGGTATTTCCATGTAGTGCACAATATTTTTGAGTGAATTTGTATGCCTAAGTGTACTTATATAATGATTTCTCAAAGGCAACAACAAATACTGTGGTACAGCCTCCAAAGACCAAATTACTATTCTTTTTTCAAATTATTATCTTTAATACTCAAGGTGATATATAATAAAATAGAAGGAATTGTAAAACTATAGGGGAGGGAGACATTTCAAAGCATGTGGGTCAAACTGAGTCTGAAGACAGAAAGTGATACTTTCAAAATTAAACAAATGAGTTTATTTGGCTGTTCTTTCATTTAACAAATGTTGTGTATTGGTAGTTTGCTAGACACTGGGGACACAATGGTGTAAAAGACAGACATTGTATTTTCGTTTTATGGTTTCCATAAAAATTTACCACAAATTAGTGGCTTAAAGCAACAACACACTATTATGCTACAGTCCTGAAGGCCAGAAGTCTGAAACAGGTCTCCCTGGGCTAACGTCAAGGTGTCAGCAGGGCTGATACTTTTTTTTTTTTTTTTAAGATTTTATTTATTTATTTGACAGACAGAGATCACAAGATGCAGAGAGGCAGGCAGAGAGAGAGAGAGAGAGGAGTTAGCAGGCTCCCCACAGAGCAGAGAGCCCCATGAGGGGCTCGATCCCAGGACCCTGGGATCATGACCCGAGCCGAAGGTAGAGGCTTTAACCCACTGAGCCACCCAGGCGCCCCAGGGCTGATACTTTTTAGATACTCTAGGCAGTGCTCGCTTCGGCAGCACATATACTAGATGCTCTAGGCAATACTCTGCTTTCTTGTCTTTCCCAGTTTCCAGAGGTTTTGCACTTTTTTTGGCTCACGTCCCTCTTCCAGTATTCAAAACCAGCAATGGCTAGTTGAGTCTGTTTTATATATCATTGACACTGACTCTTTTAATTCCCTCATCCACATTTAAATTTCTTTGTGGTTACATTGGACACATCCATATAATCCAGGACTTAAGTCATGAAGGTCGGCCAATAAGCAACTAGACCATGAAGGTCGACCAGTTAGCATCCACAACTTCAATTCCTCATTCATTTAATATAACATGTTCACAAATTCTGGGGGATTAAAACATTTTAGGGGTGTCATAATTCTGTGTACTATAATAGTATTCATAAAGTCTAAAGGTATCCCAATTTTGTACTCTTCTCTTCTGACTCTAATGGCTTTGTTCTATTTATTTTTTATTTAACAGCCACAAATATTGTTTCACACTGGATGTATTATACCAATTGAAATAATAATCTTAATTTCAGTGACAAGCTATAAATTACCGTGTGTATTCTTGTAATTCATGTCTTGCCAACACCACCATTGTACTAAGTGACTCAGCATAGCACCAGCAATATAAATCAGGATGGTATTTTGTCTCTATTTAATGAAGGAGAAAACACTATGGCTTAAAAAAGTGCTGTGGTCATCACAGCTTACATTATTAGAGGTATTATTACTTTATTAGAGGTATTAGTGCTAAAAAAAAAAAACAGGGTTTTTTTTGTTTTTAAAGTGTTTGTATTCCAATGTAGGTTTAGATGTTCTCTATAATTCCATAGATTGATTTTGAATAATACCTATATGATTACTAAAGATGGTTAATCCATAGCTACAAGGGAAATTCATATTAATCAAGTTCTTGCTCAAGGGGTATCTCCTCCAGATAAACTTCCCAGACCGTAACCAACCAAAGTTAGCCTTTCCTTTCTCTAAAGCCCCATAGTTTTTTAACTTATGTAGGGGCACTTCTGATTAATATTATCTTATATTTTTTAAGATTTTATTTTTTTGACACAGAGAGAGAGATCACACATAGGCAGAGAGGCAGGCAGAGAGAGGGGGAAGCAGGCTTCCCGCGGAGCAGAGCAGAGAGCCCAATGTGGGGCTTGATCCCAGGACCCTGAAATCATGACCTGAACCGAAGGCAGAGACTTAACCCACCCTCCCAGGTGCCCCTTAATATTATCTTTTAGTTTTCAAGTGTTCCTTACAACTCCATGAAGCATGGAGTTCATGTACCCACATCAATTGAGTCTATACACCCCCCAAAAAAGAAAGAAAAAAAAGAATGGAATTGACAGAGTTTATAAGTTTTGATAATAGCTTCAAAACTCTTCCCATTCTTATTTAATGATAGTCTTGCCCATCTTAGAAAATCAATAGAATTGAAAATTATTTTCACTTACTTTATGAATTCAGGAAGTAAAGACAGATTACTAATTCTTCGTAATTAGTAATTCTTAGCCTTGCACACTTTTTTTTTTCTCTGAAAAGAGGTTACCTTATTTTGTATGTTCTACTTGAGAAAGAGAAAGCATATAAACATTTAAAGAAAAACAAATCCCTTTTCAAAGAACAGTGTAAGCAACTTTGCTGCAGGTCCCATGCTTATATATTTTTTCTATTATTTATTTCTTTGGTGATTGAGATAATAATGCATTAGGATACTGCATTTCAATTTACCATCTTCTATGTAATGTAAGAAAAAGATAAGTAACACCTAAGTAAGTTTCAATAAAAGTAACAGTAACTTATATCCAAAAGCAAACACTATTAGTCCTGAATCATATTTGAGATCATTGAAAAACAGAAATATGGTCAAGTTCATATCCAATTGTCAGTAATACTACTGATTTAAAAAGAACTTTTTCCTCATACTAAATATTTTTCCATGTATGAAGATTGCACACTTTGATCTTTTTCAATTGGATTATTATTTTTATTATTATTATTATTTTTCCAAGTGGATTATTGTTAAACATCATGACAGGTAAGAGGCATCTGGGTGGCCCAGTTCATTAAGCCTCCTTCTTTGGCTCAGTTTAGCTCAGGTCATGGTCTTGGGCTTCTTGATCAATGCAAAGTCTGCTTCTCCTGATCCCTTTCCCTCTGTCTCTATCCACGCTACCCCCCCACCATGTTCTCTCTCTCTCAAATAAAATCTTCAAAAAATAAACTATCATGACAAGTAATTGTGATTATAATATAGCTTCATGTTGCTGGATAAATTAATCCAATTCAATACAAAAACAAGAAAATAGGCCAAATAGCATGTAGGTTTTCTCATTTTCATATATATATATATATATATATATATATATATATATATATACATACATACAAACATGCATGAATGAAATATATAGGAACTAAATATGGGAAAATATAAATACATATATTTTATATATAAATAAATAAATATAAATAAAATTATATAAATATGTATATACATACATATACATGTATATGTATATACATATATGGGCATATATATGTGTGTGTAGTGTGTGTGTATACATATATATAAACACATATGTACACACATATACACACACATATATATACATATATATACACACACATATCACACACACACACATATATATATGTATATATATGTTGGTTTCTTAATCCGGAAGAAAATTTTGAAAAATGTATAGTTCATATAAGATAAAAAAGCAAAGAGAAAATCGATTTTACATTTGAGGGCTCCAGCATTGGAAACCCAGCTAAATAAATCCACCCCCCACCCCACCCCACTTTCTCAAAGCTCAAAGTTGTTCACACATTATCCAAAATAATCCTTATGTTTCTTCTCTTTTGGTGCTGATAGCTGGTCTGTTGTATAATGGAAAACCCTGTAACATGATTGCAGCTATCAGCACCAGCTCCGCCTCTGAAAAGTGATGCATAACTATATTCTCTTACTATTTTCTAACTGTATTCTCTAACTGAATTTTCTTACTATTCTCTAACTGTATTCTCTAAGTGTATTCTCTTACTATTCTCTAACTGTATTCTCTAAGTGTATTCTCTTACTATTCTCTAACTGTATTCTCTAACTGTATTCTCTTACTATTCTCTAACTGTATTCTCTAACTGTATTCTCTTATGAGAATACAGTTATACTTGATGTTATACAGAGATTCAGATCTTGTTGCTAACCCAGGTCATATAAACTCCCCATCCCAATCCCTTAGGTCCACTGATGTTAAGGTGTTTAATCTGATGGCTGTTCTGGCTACTCTTCCTGAATTGAGAGAGAGCCCTAACCCAGTTTGACTTAAATGTGTATCTAAAACCCCCCTAAATGATACTTTTTAGAGTGGTTATGTTATTATACTATTTTATTATGCACTATTTCATTTAACCTTTTTCAAAAGAATGAGATAACTTCCCTAAGAAGATGAGTGGCATTGCACATTTTAATGCTCCGAAGTATACACTCAAATACATTCACATAAATTTAAGACCCTTAGTCCCAGAAACAGGTCTGACACCCTAATTCTCTCTTACCACAGAATAAATTAAAAGAAGTTCAAATGAAGTCAGAGGTGTCTGACAGTGAGACCTGTGAGACAGGTCCTCCTGGTTCAAATTTAGGGTATAGTCTTTGCTAGCTCTTTGAGGTGCAATCCTTGAACCCCTGATCAGAAAACCTGCATAATAATAGACTGAGGGAATAAAAATAACTTACGACATATAATGTGCTTTAAAATATCTCACATAACAAGTGCTCAGTAAATGTCAGTTACTTTTATTATCTCCAAGTTCAAGATAAAATCTTCTACAATCTGATGTTTACCATTTTGTTATATAAATTTGCAATTAAATTAAATACTTAATTAAATATCCATAGTGAGATCAACACATTATTAGGCTTCATGAGCCCATGAGAAGCACATAAATTAGCACATGCCACGTGCCAAGTGTGGCATTATGAACTTGCCAAGATAGGCTAGAATGGTTTCTTACAATGAATTCAGTTCAACCATATTGCAACTCCACAGGCTGCAGCACAGACCCTCTAGGCAGGACACGTGTGTGCAGATTCCATGCCAGCAAGATACCTCCTCATTTCCTGTGTGCTGGACTACAGAAGAATCACTGTCGGCAGGGAAGATTGATGAAACATTCTTAAGATTTGCTGTGGAAGAATTTCAAACAGAGCTACATAGACACTGACTGCTGGGAAACTGTATCTTTCGGCAGACCACTGGAGCAGTCAATTGCCATTTGGAGCCAAGTGTCTCAAAGCTGATGAAAGAAGAAAGAAAGCCTGCAACAATAATCGGTTGTATCAGGCATGACTCTCCAGAGGCCAATGGATGGATGAACACAAGCAGTCTGGGGACCACTGAGAGATGCAGGCACAAGGTCATATGGACAGACTCACTACTTACTTGTAATCATGCAGCATGTTATGATTAACAAAACAATTTCCTAACGGTTATCTCAATAGACCTTTACAATAGTACTGTGAGATAGGTGGGCAGTTCTCATTTTATAAATAGGGAAACTGAAACCAAGAGAATTCAGGTTACATACCCAATCAAAGAGCTACTAAGCAGTCAAACCAATCTAAAAGCCAGATGTTAAAAATGTTTCTTTAAGATTTGTTTTATTATACCAACTTTTATTTCATATAAGAAAACAACTGTGAGTGGATCCCTAAGAAATGACATAAATAAGGAAAAGTAATAAACATTATACAGAAAAAAATCAAAGTGCCCAGGAAAGCATGGTTATTAGAAGTGCTCCAAACTGAATCTTTAGATGGATTCTTCTCCGTCAATGAAAGTGTTTTTATTCCAGCAAATAAAGGAAATCGATCCACAATCAAAATTTCTCTCCAGCTATCACACAGACAGTATTACTTATCTTTGATAAATTCAATTTTAAGGTAGTCATTAAATGGTAATTAGAATAGTTCAGTATAATTTACTGAATGGTTCAGCAGAGTTTACCTATGCAATTTCTATATCTGTTGGTTGACATAGAAAGAACCTTTTTAAAGCCTTTACATGTGATACAGTGAACATTTTTTTTCCCTCCTGCCTGAGATCTTTTATATCTGCTCTGTTTGCAAGATCCTTGGATTGGAAATGGGGCCATGTACACACCCATAAACCTTCACCAAAATAAAGAAACGGTCCCCTAAATATTCTGTACTGCTGATATGCATTGCTTTAAAATCAGTCTTTGTCAGTAGTTTTCTGAACTATACCTCGGTCTGGCTAAAATTTGCCTTGAAGAAATCAGCCTGATTGGATTATTAACGTATCTTACCAGGAAGCAAAGAATAGTTTTCTTATTATTTCTTCTAAACATGGATACAGCTTTAGCTCAATGAGCAGATGTTTTTTCCCCTCGTTCTACCTTACAAACCAGACTTTTACTTGTTCCTTTTTTTTTATGGATTTTATTTATTTATTTGACACAGAGAGAGATCACAAGTAGGCAGAGAGGCAGGCAGAGAGAGGGGTGAAGCAGGCTCCCCGCTGAGCAGAGAGCCCGATGTGGGGCTTGATCCCAGGACCCTGAGATCATGACCTGAGCCAAAGACAGAGGCTTAAACCACTGAGCCACCCAGGTGCCCCTTTCACTTGTTCTTTTACCTGCTAGGGCTGCAGTTTTCCATCCTGGGAAATGTGAATGATTCTTTTAATGTATGTTTAGGTTTTTAAATGTAGATTTACATTTAACTCATCTTTAAAGTTTTAGAAAAGTAGTACCTACCTTAAAGATCCAAATTTTTGATGAATCATTTTAATGTCAATTAAATTAAATGAATTGTCATTGTACTTCTGTTTTCTTTATAGCCATGACATTCCCCATCACTACAAAACTCTGGAGGGCAGACTCAGAGATTCTTAAACATCTTTACAAAGCTAAACCTTGAGTGCTTTTTAGTATAAAATGATTATATTCTCCCTAATATCTCTGTAGAAAGTAACTCTCAGTTTCATTTTCAGCAATATGTTTCTATACACTTCATTCTTTCCATGTTATACCCCAGACCTTGTGTACTTGCATATGTCTCTAATTGCTGCTGCTTTGTTGTAAGGAGCTTTACTGCAGAATAATAAGTAATTTTTAATATCCATATAAGAATTTTCCTTGCTTTATACCTGCTCTGTTTGCAAGAAATAAATACTTTGCACTCTACTAAATTAGAAGCTCATAGTTTCTCCATCTCACTTATATTTTATTCCATTTGATTTTTTACATCTCCCTGATACCCAAAATTTTTATGCAGGCTACCTTGACACTAATTGCATTCACTTTATAGAATGATTTATGGAAAATAAGCATTCTTACACTGGTCAGTCCTTTCATATAGGAATACAATGCATCTCGGACTTTATTACAATTTGAACTCTTCAAGGTTTTTTAAATCATCTTTTAATATATGCTTTGAGACAATTTTGACACCTATTATATAGGTTCTAGATACTATTTTCCAAAACTTTCAAGATATATTCTTATTAAGCCTATACTTAAGTGTTGAAAATTTTTATTTTTAGTGCAAATGAAATATTTTAATTTATGCTTTCTGAGTAGTTTCAATATTTGTAGAACTATAACTCTAATATTTATTATTAAAAGTTTTACATGTTTTATTTTTATTAATTTTTCTCCATTGAGTTTTCTAAGTAATAATATCATGGACTTATGTTACTTTTTCTTTCCAACAACCACATATTTAACTTTTCTTTCTTAATACTATTTTTTAAAAATATTTTATTTATTTATTTGACAGAGAGAGATCACAAGTAGGCAGAGAGAGAGAGGAAGAAGCAGGCTCCCCGCTGAGCAGAGAGCCCGATGCGGGACTCGATCCCAGGACCCTGAGATCATGACCTGAGCCAAAGGCAGCGGCCCAACCCACTGAGCCATCCAGGCGCCCTCTTAATACTATTTCTTAGAAATTTTAGAACAATTACCAGGAATACTGCGAAAGACTTCATTTTTCTTATATTCATAAATATTCCAGTAGGAATGTCCACAGATTTATGTATAATATATAATATATAATGTTGACTGCTGGAGTAGGTATTTATTCATTCTAAGATATTTAGTTAAGATAAACTTTTTGTCTGTTAGTCTTCTGGCTTTGTGTGATAGAGTAACTACTTCAGGAAAAAGATCCAAAAATATATAGTGGATTTGACAGAATACAAGTATTTCGTCTTATCACAGTACTAGGTGTACTTCAGAGATGGTGGGGTTGTCCCTCTCAATGCAGTCATTGAGAGTCCAGAGTTAATGGATAGTCATCCATCATCTACATGTGATTTCCAAGTCACCTTTGAGGTTTAATCCATTCCAAGCTGGAAGGAAAGGGATTAGACCAAGCCATATTTGTTATAAGAAGATTTCAGGGTTAAGTCTTGAAGTGATATATACATATCACTTCAAGATATATATATATCTTGAATATATATATATATATAGAGAGAGAGAGAGAGATTAAATATATATCATGTTTATATATATTATGTATATTTACATATTATATATAATTATATATTATATATGTTTATATATCATAAATATATAAACATTGTGTGTGAGTATGTGTGTGTGTGTGTATATATATGTATATGTAAATATATTTCCTTTATCCATTCATACATCAATGGGACTCTTAAATTGTGTCCATTTCTTGGCTGTTTTAAACAATGTTGTAATGAATATGGAAATTCAACCATCTTTTTTTTTTTTAAGATTTTATTTATTTATTTGCAGACAGAGATCACAAGTAGGCAGAGAGGCAGGCAGAGAGAGAGGGGAAAGCAGGCTCCCCGCTGAGCAGAGAGCCCGATGCGGGGCTCGATCCCAGGACCCTGGGATCATGACCTGAGCCGAAGGCAGAGGCTTTAACCCACTGAGCCACCCAGGCGCCCCTCAACCATCTTTTTTTTTTTTTTTAATTTTTTATTTTTTATAAACATATATTTTTATCCCCAGGGGTACAGGTCTGTGAATCACCAGGTTTATACACTTCACAGCACTCACCAAAGCACATACCCTCCCCAATGTCCATAATCCCACCCCCTTCTTCCAAACCCCCTCCCCCCAGCAACCCTCAGTTTGTTTTGTGAGATTAAGAGTTAAAATTAGTGATTTCATTCCCTTTGGATAAATACCAGGAAGTGAATTTGATGGATCAAGTCCTAACTTCTTGGAAAAAATTATTGAAATATTTTATATGAAAATTATTAATTTTATAACTACTTAAGTTTATATTTTGTGAGCATATGAAATATCTTGGGCAAAAAGTTTTCTTACTTTCCACCCTACTTTAAAATGAATTCTAGGGGCGCCTGGGTGCCTCAGTGGATTAAGCCGCTGCCTTCGGCTCAGGTCATGATCTCAGTGTCCTGGGATCGAGCCCCGCATCGGGCTCTTTGCTCAGCGGGAGCCTGCTTCTCTCTCTCTCTCTCTGCCTGACTCTCAGCTGACTTGTGATCTCTCTGTCAAATAAATAAATAAAATCTTTAAAATGAATTCTAGTTATGTCTGGGTGGCACAGTCGGTTAAACATCTGCCGTCGCCTCAGAACATGATCCCGGAGTCCCACATTAGGTTCCTTGCTCAATGAGGAGCCTACTTCTCCTTCTGCCTCCTGCTCCCCCTGCTTGTGCTCTCTCTCTCTCTTGCTGACAAACAAATAAATAAATAAAATATTTTTAAATATAAAATAAAATGAGTTTATTATAAAATAAAGTGAGTTCATTTTACTTGCAAGAAGTAAATGAGTTTAGATTGGTTGACTTATGAAGAGTAGGCTTTTAATAGCAGCTACCAAAAATATTATGAAAAGGATAATTTTCAACAGACATACAGACTTAACTATAGGATATTTTTTTCTGTTAAAGAATTATGTGTTCAAGGTAATATTCAGACTTCTCAAACCTCCAATCATTTTGTGACAATAAAACTTATTTTGATAAAATTTTGAAATTAAATGCCATTTGTAATGTCTTTATCTTTCATACACCAACACTCTAGCTCCCAGAGTCATAAATCAAGTCCATTATTCACAATAATTTTAACTGACATCTCTCCTACACTTGTTAAAAAATAAAAGTATATTTATCTGGTACATATCTGAAGTAAAAAAAAAAAAAAAAGACAGAAGAAACATTAACACTTCTCTAGGAAAGACAGAACCAGTTTGAACAAAAAGAAGCAAGCTCAGAAAATAAGTCATTATATTTAACTTTAGGTCTCAGGGGTTCAGTAAAATGCTAAAAGACAAATTTTGCAGCTGAAAATTTTCTAGACAATTAAATGGCAAGATGTCAAATGTCAGACCATTCCAATGTCAAGAAGCAAGCAGAAACAACCTGCTTCCTGATAGTATATGCTAGTGCCACATGGTGCAGGCTGAGTAATCATGGAGAATACAATAATCCTCGGTCACAATGACCTCTCTGAGAAATTATTTAGAGAACATTTTTTTAATCACTTCTACCTGTACTAAACCTATTGGTTGAACAAAATATTTTCTTCCAGCTTAATGCAGAAGAATTAAAATGTAACTAAGCCAATGCAATCTAAATAAATGAGATGGAATTTGAGACATGATGAGACAAAGCGATCAGAGGATTCTCTACACATAAGGTGAAAGTTTGATAAATTAGAAACAATCAAAATAGAATAAAGGTAAATGTTCTCAAAGAATGGAACAAATACATGTGATCGAACAAGATAGTAGCTAAGATTAACATCACAGATCTATAAAATATAATGATTATACTTCTGTAATACAACAATAAAAATCTTCTAGGATGCATAATACACTCTAGCTCCATTCCTGCACTGATGTACTTCTTATCTCTATAGATTAGTTTTCATTGTCTATATTTTTATATAAATGTAATCATATAGTATGTACTATTTTTAGTTAGATTTATTCTACTCATCATAACTATTTTGAGTTTCATTCATGTTGCATATATCAATAGTCCATCTTTCATTTCTGAGTATTATTCTAAATTATCAATATAAATTTGTGAATTTATTCACCAGTTAATCTTTTGTTTCTAATTTCTAGGTATTGCAAAAAATTTGTCATGAACATTCATATTCAAGTCTTTGTATTTTTTTAAGATTTATTTATTTCAGAAAGTGAGAGAGTGAGTGAGAAAGCAGGGAGGAGGGGCAGAGGGAGAGGGAAAGAAAGTCAAACAGACTCTGTGCTGAGTATGCTGCCTAGTACAAGGTTCAATCTCAGGACCCTGAGATCATGAACTGAGCCAAAACCAAGAGTTAGGCACTCAACTGACTGAACCACTCAGGTGCCCCATGATGTTCAAGTCTTGGTATGATCATATGTTTTCACTTACTCTGGGTAAATACTTAGAAGTAGAATGGCAAAACCACAGAATAAATGTAGGCTCACCTCTTTAAGAAACTTCAAACTATTCCATAATTTAGTTGTACTATTCTACATTCACACTAGAAGTATTTGAAAGTTCTAGTTCCTTCATATCTTCATCAGCATTTGATATGGTTAGTCATTCTAATATGTATGTAGTGCTATCTTATTGTGGTTTTAACTGCATTCTCCTAATTACTTACAACATTGAACACTTTTCATATGCTTATTTGTCATCCTTGTATTTTCTTGGGTTCAGTGCCACTTTAAATATTTTCCCCAGTTTTTAACTGGGTAGGATGTTTACTTACTGAGTTATAATAACTCATTATATTCTGGATAGCAGTCCAAACTTGCTCTTTTACAAAATTTTTAGCCTTTCTGCTTTCTGTTCTATATGAATTTTAAAATCAGCTTGTAAATTTCTACAAAAGCATTTGCTGGGATTTTATTTAGGATTGTGTTGAGTCTATAGCACAACTGGAGAGGACTAATATCTTAGCAATTTGAGTCTCCCAAGATATGGATAAGGTTTATCTCTCAATTTGTTTACTGTCTCGTTTTTTCTCTTTCATGATTCTAACTCTTCAGTGTGCATGCCATGCACATCATTTGTCAGAATTATTCACAAGCATTTCACTTTCTGATGCTATTGACAATAGTATTTTCAGATCTTGTATATTCTTATTTTCTTCCTGTCCTTCTGTCACTTATTAAGAGATAGAAGTTGAAATTACTGACTATAATTGTGAATTATTTTATTTTTGTATGCAGTTATACCAGTTTTTCCTTCATGTGTGTGGATGCTCTGCTATCAGGTTCATAAACATTTAGGATTATTATGCCTATCGAATGGCTGATTTTTTTCATTATTAAATAGCTTTATTAATCCCTGATAAAACTTTTTACTTTGACATCTACTTCATCAAGGACTAGTACAGCACTGCCATTATTTTTAATAATACTGTTATTATAGTAGTTGTCTGTCCTTTTACCTTAAGTTATTTTTGCTCTCTATATTTAAAGTTTGTGTCATGTAGGAATCTTATAGTTTGGCCAAACTACTTTATGTAACATGAATATCTCTACCTTTCAACTGTTGTATTTATGCTACCCACATTTGATATAATTGGTGGGGTAGTTACATTTAGTTATTGTTACTTTTTGTTTTCTCTTTTCCATCTGTACTTTGTTTCTTTTTTCTATATTATCTGTCATTTTTGTACATTTTATATTTTTTTATCTCTATTGCTGGTTTATTAGCTAGAACTTCATTTTGTAATTTTAGTGATTACTTTAGAGTTTGAAGTATAACAACCTACTATTAAGGAATACTTTCATATATGTCTACATATATGTATAATAAGCCGTTCCTTAAAAAATTAAAAAAATGGAATTAACATATGATGTAGAATTTCCACTTCTAAGTATATACCTAAAAGAATTGAAGGCAGAAACTCAAACAAGTATGTGTACACCCATGTTCACAGCAGCATTATTTACAAAAGCCAAAATGTGGAAGTACCCCAAGTGTCCACTGATGGATAAATAAATAAAAATACATACACAAAATGAAATATTTTTTGATCTTACAAAGGAAGGAAATTCTGACACATTTAAAAAGGAGGTAGTAGGGCAGATTTGGGTTATAGGCTTATACTCCTGATTACAGAGTAATGATTGGATGAACAGATGTTTACATGTCTACAGAATTATAGATGCAGTTTTTAATCCCTGCTTCTTAGAGGTTTTCCCCAAAATTCTTAAAATAGATTAAATGGAAAATGTTATCAGCACTGATAATGATGAGAATAATAATCTCCAGAGGACCCAATCATATGAAGCCTCCATAGTATTGTGAGATTTAACTCTGGATGCTGAACTATTCACAATAAATATCGTAAAAAAATCCCTTTGGGCTTCTGTCAGGGGGAGGAGAAAAGGAACCATTTTAAAGTACGTCAGAATACTATGTTCTTCTTAACAAAGCCTGCCCCTGGAAGAAACTGATTACCAGAGCCTAATCTAAGGTATTATGAGACATAATCGATCCAATGAAAAAAATAACCAATTCCAGACAATTCTTGTATCTACATAGGAAAAGGGAAATATCCAAGTCCAGCCTTAAATATCCTGTACCACCTGAGGAGGGAGAAAAACACTGAGACACACATATGAAGTTCCCAGTTCCCAGACATACACTTACTAAAAGAATGAAGCCTGATTATGGGACTATGAAATACTTCCCCTCCCCTCACATCTCAGCACATTACTAAAGGTCTTTTTACAGTAATTCATTTTATCTGGTATGTCATGTCCAGTTATCAAGACAAAATTATAAGGCATACCATGAGTCAAAACATACAATTTGAAGAGACAGAACAAGGATCAGAAATAGACATTGCAGGATGCTGGAATTATCAGACCAGGAATTTAAAATAGCTATGATTAATATGCTAAGAGCTCTAATGGATAAAATGGGAAATATATAAGAACAAATGGGCAATGGATATAGTGATATAGAAACCCTAAGAAAGAAAAAAAAGAAATACAAAAGATAAAAAATCACTATAACATAAATGAAAATATTAAATGTATTTTGAAATTAAAAATAATATACTTTATTTTATACATATATATGTATCCATATGCAATTGTGTATGCTTTTATGTAAACAAAATGAATGATGCAATGATACAAGGTATGAGAGGAACGAATAAGGATTATTTGGCTATTATAAAGTACTCACACTACCTGGGAAGCATTAATGTGTTTGAAAGTGGACTTGAATTAGTTATAAATGTACATTGCAAACTCTAGGGAAACCCCTAAAAAAGGGAATGAAAGAAGTATGACTGATATGATAAGAATGTAATCATATAAGGATCAAATAAAATGCTCAAGGAAAATCAGAAAAGGCAGAAAAGTGTAGTAAAAAAAAAAAATGGGAAGATTGCACAAGGGCAACAAATACAAAACAGAAACAAACATGGTAGATATTAATTAAACTATATAAATAATTATTTTGAATGCCAATGGTTTAAACACACCAATTAAAAGATAGATTATCAGAGTGAGCACAGAAACACCACCCAGCTGTATGCTGTCTACAAGAAACCCACTAAAAATAAATAAATATATGAATTAAAAATAAATGGATGGAAAAAATAAATTATGCTAGCACTAAGCAAAAGAAAGCAGAAGCAGCCATATTAATTTCAGACAAATGAGTCTTCAAGGGAAGTTATGAAAAACAAAGAAGATCATTATATAATGACAACAGGGTCAGTTCTCCAAGAAAACATAAACAATTCTTAGCATGTATATACAAAACAACAGAGTGTCAAACTACATAAGACAAAAACTGATAGACCTGCAAGGCTAACTATGAAAAACAGAAGGAGGAAATAATTTTTTTTTAAAGATTTCATTCATTTATTTAACAAAGAGAGATCACAGGTAGGTAGAGAGGCTGGCAGAGAGAGAGAGAGGGAAGCAGGCTCCCTGCTGAGCAGAGAGCCCGATGTGGGACTCGATCCCAGGACCCTGAGATCATGACCTGAGCCGAAGGCAGCGGCTTAACCCACTGAGCCACCCAGGTGCCCCAGAAGGAGGACATAATTTACTAGAAAAGAAAAGAAAACACATACAGATTGGGAAGGAAGACATAAAACTGTTTTTATTCACAAATGACATGATTGCCCATGTAGAAAATTCAAAATAATCTACGAATAAATTAGAACTAATAAGTGATTACAGTAAGGCTGTAAAAAACAAGTTTAATATACAAAATTTGATTTCTTTCTTATACATAAATAATGAACAAGAAGAATTCAAAATAAAAAACAGAATACCATTTATACTAGCACCTTCCCCCAAAATGAAATACTTAGGTATAAATCTAAAAAAAACCATATTCAAGATCTATAGGAAGCAAACTATTAAACTCTGATGAACAAAATCAAAGAACTAAATAAATGGAGACATAGTTAATGTTCATGTATAAGAGAACCCAATATTGTCAATATGACAGTTCTTTCCCATTTGATCTACAGATTCAAGGTAATTCCAATCAAAATACCAGCAAGTACAATGTGGTATTGGCAAAAGAATAAACAAAGACATGAATGAAACAGAACAGAGAGTCCAGGAATAGACTCCTATAAATATAATCAACTGATTGTTGACAAAGGTCTAAAGGCAATACAATGGAGAAGAGAGTTTCTTCAACAAATGGTACCAAAACAACTGAATATCCACAAACAAATTTTGACACAGAACTTAAACTCTCCACAAAAGAACTAACTCAAAATCAATCACAAAACTGTAAAACTCCTAAATTATAATATAGGAGAAAACATAAATGACCTGGTATGGTAATATGACCTGATATGGTAATACATTTTTAGAGACACACCAGACACCCAATTATTAAAGAAATAATTGATAATGCTTGATTTCATTAAAATGTAAAACTTCTGCTCCATGAAAGACACTAACAAGAAAATGAAAAAACAAGCCACAGACTTGGAAAAAATACATATCTGCAAAAATAGCAGTTCTTTTGGACTGTTATCCAAAGTATACAACAAACTATTAAAATGCAACAATAAGAAAACAAATAAGCCAATCTAAAAGTGGGTGAAAGACTTTAACAGAGACCTCACCAAAGAAGATATACAAATGACAAATGAACACATGAAAAGGTATTCCACATCTTAAATCATCAGGGAAATCCAAGTAAAGACAATGGGATACCATTAGAATGCCCAAAATCCAGAGCATTGAGAATATCAAATACTGGCAACGCTGTGGAACAACAAAATCTCTTGTATGTTACTAGTAGTATACAAAATGTTCCAGCTACTTTGGAAGACATTTTGGTGGTTTCTTGAAAACTAAACATATTCTTTCCATGCAATCGAGCACTTGTGCTCCTTAATAAGCACCCATAGGATCTGAAAATGTATGTCCACACAAAAACCTGCATATAAATGTACATCCATATATATTTTAATCTATAATTTCCAAAACCTGGAAGGAACCAAGAGGTCCAGTAGGTTAAAGAATGAACAAATTGTGGTAATCCAACAATAAAATATTATTCATTGCTAAGAAGAAATGAGCTATCAAGCCATGAGAAAAAAAAAAAAAAAGACAAAACTTACATGTATATTACTAATAAATGAAGCCAAACTGAAAGGCTACATACTGTATCATTGCAACTAATTAACATACTAAAAAGGCAAAACTATGCAGACAATAAGAAGTTTAGTGGTTGCCAGAGATAGAGGAAGGAAGAAAGATGGATAGGCAGAGCACAGAGAATTTGGGGGGCAGTGAAAATACTATATTTACATAGTATACAATATTGTAATAATGGATATATATAATTAGACATTTGTCCAAACCCATAGAATGTACAACACCAAAAGTTAACTATAATGTAAACTATAGGCTGTGAGTGATAATGATGTGTCAATGTAGGTTCATTCTTGGGGGAAAAAAAAGTGCCTCTCTGAAGAGTGCTGTTGATAATTGCAGTGGCTACACATGTAGGGGGCAGGGGATAAACAGGAAATCTTTACACCTTCCTCTTAATTTTGTTGTAAACTTAAACTGCCCTAAAAATACTGTCTTTGAAAAAATGATAAAGAATGTTCTATTAGAAAACTGGAAAAGTGGACTATGCCAAAGAAGTGTGATTCAAATCTCAGTTGTGTCCTCAAATCTGGTAAATTAATCCAATCATCTCTTTCTAAATTTCTATCCCTGGCTGTCTTCTGACTCTAATCTTGTTTCTCCTTTAGTATTCTATTTCTTTTAGTTTTGATGATAACCTTACTGGTAATGACTCCCTTACTGTGTAGAGCCTCACATTTCTCTTTTTGATCAGCTGTTTTTTGTTGTTGTTGTTTTTTGTTTTTTGTTTTTTTTTAACACAGCCTTGTCTTCATGGCAGACACTGCAAACTTTGAATTCATTGATAATTCTTCAAGGAAACTCTGAATATTAGAAATTTTAAGAAGAATACAAGGATATCAGAAAAAAGAAACTATTTCATAAGATGGATACAAATTAACCATCATGTCAATCTTGATTGAATAAGCCAACAATAATACGTCTTCGGAATACTTTCCATTCTATTTATTTTTAAGGATAAAATCCTCATACAGTCCTTCTATATTAGGGTTATAATCTTGACTGATTTATACATAATCCTTTAAGCTTTCCAGAAATTATAAGTCACATGAACCTGAATAATCAAGACACCTAGTTATTTGTGGATTGTAAAAGCTAGTAGAGAACATATAAAAATAGTCAATACAGAACAAAAAATGTTTAAAATAATCAGAATGCCTTCATCCAATAGATTGTCCTTTTAAATAAAACTCTATAATAATAGTGTATGCATTTTTTTTTATGTCCTGAGGCTATACACTGCTAGGTTAACCAAACTCTGTTAATTATTTCTCTTAATTAAAATTATCTTCCTGGAATAATGCTACTCTTTTCTCTTTACTGTGGGCCAATGTCTTCAAGCTACAATGATGCTGACATATTGAGAATTTTCTATTATTCTGAAATGAAAAATAGTCTTTTATAAAATCCTGTTTCTTTTAGGAAAAACAGCTCTTCCAAAGAAATCCACATTCTCATTCCTGTCCAGGGTTATTTCCTTTACTTCATCTTCAGAGTTCCCTTCTGATTAAATCAATTATGGAAAAAACTATTTTCTCAGGCTTTTCCTTTTATGTAATATCTGCTTACATCTGTTTTATAAACCCATGTAGGCAAATTACAGAAAGAGAAATTAAATGCACAGAAAGAATATAATATGAACTGAATTGATAAATGTGAAAAACAAAAAAGAAGATTACTTGGTTTCAAATATCTGTAAGAAAACTAATGTCATATTCTGGAAAAAAAATCATCCATTTCAAAAATAGCACTAGAACTTATATTCCTTCTACCTCCTAATACAATTACCAAACTAATAAATACTTTGAAATTTCATGTGACTTTACTGAAGAGGTATTATTTCTATTCATTGAAAAATACAGGAAGAACTAGCTTTTGTGTAATTAAAAAATCAAATTAAAAGAAGTCTTGCAAAACTGGTCTTGATTTATCTACAATTAGAAATTTTTATTTCTTAATTTATCATATGAACTTCATTTTTATTATCTTTCTCCATATGTTTTGGAAGTATGTGTGTGCTAAGATGAGGATACTCTGACATTTAGTACTTTTGTTTGCTTACGTGTATCTTTTCCAAAAGCCATATGCTAGATGATTTCATCCTACCAGTAACATGTGAACCATAAAGAAAATTGCTGTGAACTTTTCAAGCACTAAATTTTCCTAGCTAGGCCAAAAACACCCACTGCATACCGAGAAAGCATTCTTTCTTAGTTAAAAAAACCAAAAAGTTGAAAAGCAGATGTCAATTAAATAGACTGATTTTATTAACAACAACAAACCCAATTTCTAAATTAGCAAAACACATCCCATTACTGGTACTTAAGACGATATATTAATCCCTGTATTACAGATTATTGATATGAATTCTGGCACTATAATATGAAATATTTTTATGAGTTTTAATGTAATCCATAGGAAAACTGAAACAACATTACTCAAGGTATAAAAATCAACAAGCCTACTGGATTATATTTATATTTTAAAAACCTGCTGACATTTGTTATTACATCCTATATTTAGAAGACTTAGAAACTAGTTCCTTCCATAAAAATCCATGTATGATGTGTGCATTTGGTTTCCTGAAGCTGGTGCCAAAAAACTGCCATAAACTAGGTGGCTAACAACAATGGAATTTTTTTATTCCACAGTTCTTAATGCCAGACACTTAAAATCGAAAGTATCAGTATCTATAGGGCTCAACAATTTGGGAAAGCTCCAGCGGAGAATCCTCCTTTGTCTCTTCCAAATTCTAGCGGCTCCAGGAGTTCTTACCTTTTGGCTGTATAACTCCAGTCTGCTTTTTCTCTGTATTATTTCTTCTCTGTTGTCTCTCTTAAGGACATTTGTCATTGGACTTACAAACCATCCCAGTAATCTAGGATGACCTCACATCAAAATCCTTATTTAATCACATCTACAGAGACCCTTTTTCCAAATAAGGTCACATTATAGGTCCTGAAAGTTAGGGTGTGGACATAAATTTTGGGGAGCTATAATTCAACCCACTCAACTAATATAGAGTATATGTTTTTAGCATACACTCTTTTCCTATAGAAAGGCATCAAAGTTGTATTTATCTACCTCTAGATTAGACCATGAATGCCACATGTCTTCTGTATATCAAAATTATAACTTCATTTGCCTTACGTTTTTAATATTCAAATAAAGAATTGGTGGGTGGATGGGTGAGACTGGTGATGGGTATTAAGGAGGACATGGACTGCATGGAGCACTGGGTGTTATATGCCAACAGTGAATATGGAACACTATATGGAAAACTAATGAGGTCCTGTATGATAAGTAACATAACACAATAAAATAAATTAAATTAAAATAGACTGCCATTTAAAATTGGTTTCCTATCATCTTCCTCATCAAATGACTGTTTGTCATAACACTGCAAACTCATATATTTTATATCTTTTTATCCACTACATGTATTTAATTTTAAGCTTAAATCATCCTATGTTTGGCCAGTGAGAATCTCTCCAAATGAGTAACTGATCCTTTTTGACATGACCCTAATAACCCTTGATGGTTTTCTCACCATGTATCACCACAAGATGACTCAGACTCGGCCATTTTTGTCAAAGACTCGGTTATTTTAACAAAAAATCATATTTAGCAAGAGCTGAATATCTTCATTGTTCCTAAAGTGTTCATTGTTTCTAGATCTTTCAGGCTGACAGAAAGAGAGACTGTGTGTTTGTGTGTGTGTGTGTGTGTGTGTGTGTGTGTGTAAACAAATATATCTTATTATTTTCAATTCAAATAAAAGATTATAGAGTTTCTAATTAACTACCTTCTCTCCTACATCTAATCTCCTTTATTCTACATTAGGAATCTTGGAACTTGAGAATGATAGGTATGATAAAATTAGAACAACCCATAATTACTCATTTGCTTTACCCCATGTGACACACACTATTCTCAATCCTGACACTAATTCTACCACCACCATTGCTTACTGAAAAATTTTCAAAGGTTTATCTGCATATGCTTTCCCTATTCTTCCATTTAAAAAATTGCATTGTGTCTACATTACTTTAACACATAACCATTACATATATTCTCTCCCTCTTCATCCTTATTCAGCTTTAGTTTTATAAGCAATTATAAAATTAATGCTCAAAGATATTTTTCAATTATCCTTTGACAATATTTTTAGTCATTTTGATATTCAATCTCATTCTTGGTTGATTATTCATAGATAGCTAACAGGACAATATTACCAGAATCTTGCATGTTAACCACAATTCATCAGTGCCCTTTTCTAGGGGGAAAAAAAAAATTTGCTTGTTTTGTACTTGCCTTAACTATCTTAAATGTTACTCTTTCTCACCTGGCATGGAGTACTGCTGTCAAATTTCAATAATAATGTAATTTTATTATATGTCCAAATAATATTTTACCTTTAAAATCAAGAAAAAGAATGCAAATCTTGATGTTGGCCATTCAAGTAGATATTTTAAGCTATACTCTACTTTTAGAAATGTAGATCCAGTTTAATTTTATTTCAAGAAACTTTTCTTGAACTATAGATTTTAGCATAATTTGTTCCCTGAATTAGGTTTTTGCCTTTTCTTTGCCTATCTTCAATATTTATCACTATCTCTACAGTTCTGTCACATTTCTTCTTCCATTCCCATTTAAACATTCCCTCTGGTTTCACTTTGTATTTCTCTTAAGATATTATTGGCTTTATTTATTTACTTCCGTGTTCCTTATGCTTCCTTTGTGGAATTTTGTTTCTTTTATTGTATTTCTTTCCTGAGATCTCTCACTTACCTCTTATGTTTTAAAGTCCTAATTAACAGGTGGCTGAGTTGATTAAGAACCGACTCTTGTTTTTATTTTTTTTATTTATTTTATTTTTTTTTTAATTTTTTATTTTTTATAAACATATATTTTTATCCCCAGGGGTACAGGTCTGTAGCTCAGGTCATGATTTTCGTGTCCTGAGATTCCGCCGCTTCAGGGTCAGCGCTCAGTGAGGAGTCCGCTTGAAGTTTCTCCCTTCTGTTCCTCCTCCAGTCATGTGCTCTCTGTCTTTCTCTAAAATAAATAAAATGTTTTTTAAAATTAAAAAAAATAAATCCTAATTAATGATTTGATCATACCTTGTATAATTTTAGGAGAGAGGGAGAGTGAGCATGTGAACAGGGGGAGGACAGGGGGAGAGATCTTCAAGCAGACTTGCTACTGACAGCAGAACCCATTGTGAAGGTCCACCTCACCATCTGTGAAATCATGACCTGAGCTGAAACGAAGAGTCTGGCTGAGCCACACAGGCACCACTCATACAACTTTTAATATATTTTAGCTCATTTTGAACTAACAGGTTAATTTTGATATGTTTTGGGCACTCTTTTCACTCTCTATAGGGATGTTATTTTGCTTCTCATTTTCTTTTCCTTATAATAATTTTGCATAGGACTTGACTTTGATTCATTTCCCTTACTTATTTTTTATATGAAACTAACTTTCCTGAAATATTAGAATAATGCAAAATTAAAAATCTTATGTATCTCCAATAAATGCTTAGTTCTGTTTTTATGTATTGTTCTAATATTTGATGGCTTGCTCACGAGAATTCTAGACCTTGTATCCCTGTCAATTTTGGTCTAGATCTTCTCTTTCTTTCTGTAACTTCTCAATTGTTACTCTACTCCTAGGAAGTTCTCATCACTGTGGGACTCTGTGTTGGGAGTAGTAGCAGTCAGTTTTGTGAATCCACAACTTCAGCCCCTTTCTTTTTCATGCATTTACCCAGTATTGGAAGGGGTAAAAACCCTCCAGGTTCCAGCTTTTTTTCTTAATTGTCCTCCTTATGTTTTTCAGCAAATATATCTTACTTATTTGAAGTTCTCCCTTTCTCAGGTCTGACAGACACCTCACCATTTCTGCCTCCTCCTTCCTGCACAGATAATGATATGCAGGTCTTATGGGTTTTCGTGATTTGTCCCCTCCTGCCCTTCTGTTGGAGTTTGTGACAATACCTTGTCACTTAGTAACATTTTAAATATTCTATTTTTTTTTTCTTCTTGTGCTATTTGCTCTATTATCAACTCAGGGTTTTGGAGGGATTGAAAAATCATGCTGCTAACATTACCATCTTCCCAGAATCCCACCAAACACTTGCATTTTTCATTCACATTATGTTTTTGCATTAAGCCTCATGAATAAAGGTAGCTATACTCCATATTTTCTCTGATACATAGTATACATCTGTATAAATATGCAAACAACGTATCCATTTTTCAGGTTAATCCTTCTTAAAGGGTTTTGTTGTTATTACAAACAATGCTTCTATAAATATTCTCTTATATATCTACCTGCACACACACTGGAAATAAGGCAGTACAGCTCAAAGTGGTTTCAACTTGGAGAAAAACAGAGAAAATCAGAGGGAGTAGAATACTAAAAACTATGGTAGACTGAACATTTTTTTCCAGCTAAATGGAAAATGGACTATTTATGTTGTTAGATTAGAGTATTTTAAACTAAGACTAAAATTATTTTCCCAATTACTAAAAGAAATTATGAAGAAGACCACATAAATTATAGAAAATATTAAAGAGCCCTATCTTCAATGTACATCTGAGTTATACTGTGAATAATTTTTTTTTAAGATTTTATTTATTTATTTGACAGGCAGAGATCACAAGTAGGCAGAGAGGCAGGCAGAGAGAGGGGAGGAAGCAGGCTCCCTCCAAGCAGAGAGCCCGATGCGGGGCTTGATCCCAGGACTCTGGGATCATGACCTGAGCTGAAGGCTAAGGCTTTAACCCACTGAGCCACCAGGCTCCCCAACTGTGAATAAATGTTATGACCCATCAATGTATAGTTCTCTTGGCTCTGTAGTACCCATTAGAGTAAAAATCCCTGAAACCTCTTATATGTGTATGGCCCATGCCTTTGGTATCATTTTCTCCTCCCTCAATTTGCTTGAGGAAAAGTTCCAGTCATATAAAGTAGGGGCAGTCAGATATTAGGCATGACTAGATACAGTATGAAAAGAGAGAAAGCAGCACCTACAATGCTTCTGACAATGCAGGCATATTATCTCCACCAGGGACATTATTTTCTGGAGCAGATGGGAAGACAGGAGCTGGGAGAGACCTACCAGGACGAAGATGAAAAAATGCATTCGGTTACTTAAACTTGGAAGATTTTCTATTCAGTAAGTTTCAAATGGTTGGTAGTGATTGTTGTAAATTAACACCTGGCGGGTTCAGACAAATAGGCCAGTCTAACACGCGGTGACAGATGGCAGGAAAACTCCTACATTTTTGTTTACAATCACTCTCTCACTCTCTTCCCTGTAAGATTTCCTCACCCTTCCCTTCACCATGTGATTTGTCATGCCTCCTACGAGGAGAGAAGGTATTCCTGCCTGAGCTTTGGCACACCGTGTGACATCTTGACCAGTGGATAGTGAGCAGACATGATATAACACACATCTAGTGAAAGCTTTAAGATGGAACGTGAGCCTTAAAATGGGGCCATGAAAAGAGCATGCACTACATGGAGAGATGCTCCTTCTGCTAGGGTCCTGCAGGAGAGATACAGCCCTAACCAACTCACAGCCTTTTCCAGCTACAAAATTAAAGCTTACTCATGTAAGTAAGTGAGATTTAAGGACCCTTTGTCCATGCAACAAAATTGACTAATACAGATATTACTAAAAATGCAAGATAACATATACACGTTGTAGCTCCCAAGCTCATGTTCTTAAACATTCTTGCCTAAGGTTAATATTGGTCCTAAATACTGGAAAAGACAGATCCTGGGAAAAGAAGGCAAGGAATCCCATTCATAGACAATGGAAGAAAATGGCAGTCGCTAGAAAAAGGGCTCAGAGATGTTGCATGCTATTTTTAATTTTGTTCTGAAAACATTCTTATATTTATCTCACATGAGGAAAAATAGAATTTTATTCTTACTGGCTCACAAAGCATGGAATACTCTGTGACAAATGATCATTTTTTTTCCTAATTCAAATGTGGCATTTAGCATTCTATATTTGAAGGACATCCAAAATATCCCTTTCCTTCTTAACTTTACCTGTCATTAGCAATTCTTGTCTTCTAGGGAAGAAAATTTTGCTTAAGTAATCCCTTAACAACAGCCCACAATTCTTACAACTTGACTTGATAAGAATCCTTTCTGTAATTATTTTTATAGCTTGCAAATTTAGTTTATTATAAACAATAACTGCCCACAATTTTATAAGCACTCCTTTCTAAAACAGTCTTAAAAAAGTGTTCCAAGAGAGAATATGTATCTACATTCTTTCCCAGAAAAATGAAATATGTGCAAAGAATTAGGGTATTTTCTTTACACATTCATTTGATGGCAGAGTCTCTACTAGAACCCCTGCCTTCAAACACCAAAGTCTGTATTCTCTCACTATAAGAGGTTGTTTCAGATCAACTCGAGCTTTCCCCCCACTTCCTCACACTGACCTCCTAACTCAAAAAAAGACTTTCATAAATATTAATTTCTATCACTATAAGTAACTGGAAAACTAATTTATCTATGAAATTAGATTAGCAAAAGCTATAAACAAATGAGTAAAATTTGATTACAAAGATATGTTAGTTTTAAATCAACAGAGAGGAAGAAGAGGGAAGAAAGAAAGTTGAAAATAATTTTAGTACCATTAAAATTTTAGATAATTTTGTTGTGCTACCTTTACATTTCAATTTAAAATATAAGCCATTCACTTACATAGTGATATCTAGTCTCGGCCAGTCTAATCAATACCACAGTGGAGAAAAGTGCACATTAAGGTGTATACACATTAGGGAAATCTTGCTTTGGGGAAATGTTCAACATGACTACAGATTAGTATCTTATAGACTTTTTTAGTTTTCAATCTAAAAGGCTTATATATTCAAAAGATCGTATTTTCTCTCACCAAAGACTGAGGAGAGTTTTCTTGAAAGAGTATGAAAAAAATTGTGTGTTAAATTTAAAATAAACCCTCTAAAAGAGGAAACAACACTGGATTCTCCGATTGTTGGCCCCATTATAATCAGCCACTTCTCTGAACCTTATATCTATTGTCTTGACATTTTTGGAGAACCAAAAATTTTTATAATTAGTTGAAACTGAACACAGGTCTTTAGGTCCAGTGAAATATAAACAAGCATGGGTTTTTACTTTAAAGGAGAGCATTTTGTTGTGCTCATCTCTAAATTTTATTGATCTTTCTGTGTCTTATATTAGTCAAAGTATTTGTTTTGGCAGTAAATACAGTGATGATGAAAGCCTAGGAAGTAAAAATTATCTTAATAGAAGGAAATGCATACTGTAAGAGAATAGTGATAATTCTGCATAAATCTCTTTGCTAACATGTTTTAAGTATGACTTTTAAGGCATCCTCACATCATGGGGAGAGAAAGCTCTCTCAAATCTCTTATATAAGGGTACTAATTCCATTCACTAACCACCTCCCAAAGACACCACCTTCAAATATAATCACATTGGGGATTAGACTTCAACATAATGATTTTTTGTGGGATACAATAATTCAGTTTATAGCAAATACTATGTCTAATTTACTCGGCAAAATATTTTATATAAATATAAAAAATCATTTGTTCTTCATATGTGTTTGCATTGTTGTATGTGCTAGTAATTGTTGGAAATCTCAAAAAACAAAATGTTAAAACACTCTTGGCATTATTTTGTAACTGAAATTGTTATTAAATCTATGCTTTGCCAAGAAGTTGCAGTTGTACCATGGTCATAAGAGATAGCAAACAAATTTAGGCTGTATTGCCATGCTTTCTAATATTACATTTAAGTGAATAATTTTAAAAGCTATAATTTGGCTTTCATTGGGTTACGTCAAAAGACAAAAATACCAGATAAGCACAGAAATGAACAGCTGACATTCAGCTTACAAAGATATTCTTGTGATCATTAGATCTAAATCCATGGAGACAAGCACTGCATACAAGATTGGTTCTAAAGAAAACAGAAAAGGCAAACTTTGCAAATGGTCAAAAATTCCCCCAAAATTCCTTTATGACAAATTATTTGAAGATAGACAGCTAATACAGCCAACTTTACCTTCACTGTTGGGATGGATAACTATTTCTTTGGTTAAGCATCAGTTTTAACAATAAATAAGCAACAAGCAAGAAACTTACATCATGAGAGATGAGAGATATTTAGGTACTTGAAATTGCAACTTGTGAGTTGGATTCATAGCTCCCAAATCACACTTACTTTCAGGCATTTATATTCATTTTTCTCTACCTACTCCTATCTTCCAACCTCCCTCCCTGATTTACTTTTACTCTAGTCACACATAGTTAAATTTCCTATGTGAAACGTGATTATACTATGCCTATACTATAATGCAAATTAAAAGTCATAATGAAAACACTTTAGCAAAGAGATTTATACAGAATTATCACTATTCTCTTGCAGTACGAATTCAAGTCTGTTAAAATAATTTCCACTTCCTTTTTTGAAAGAATCAATAAGATCAATAAACCATTGGCCACACTAATCCAAAAGAAAAGAGAGAAAGCCCAAATTCATAAAATTATGAATGAAAAGGGAGAGATCACAACTAACACCAAGGAAGTAGAAACAATCATCAGAAGTTATTATCAACAGTTATATGCCAATAAGCTTAGCAACCTAGATGAAATGGATGCATTCCTGGAAAAATATAAACTAACAAAACTGAACCAGGAAGAAATCGACAACCTGAATAGACCGATATCTAATAACGAGATTGAAGCAGTGATCAAAAACCTCCCAAAAAACAAGAGCCCAGGACCTGACAGATTCCCTGGGGAATTCTACCAAACCTTCAAAGAAGAAATAACACCTATTCTCCTGAAGCTGTTTCAAAAAATTGAAGCAGAAGGAAACTTCCAGACTCTTTCTATGAAGCGAGCATTACCCTGATCCCCAAACCAGGCAAAGGCCCTACCAAAAAGGAGAATTTTAGACCAATATCACTGATGAATATGGATGCTAAGATTCTCAAAAGATCCTAGCCAACAGGATTAAAAAGATTATCCACCATGACCAGGTGGGATTCATCCCTGGGTTACAAGGATGGTTCAACATTCCCAAATCAATCAATGTGATACAACAAATTAATATGAGAAGAGAGAAGAACTACATGGTCCTCTCAATTGATGCAGAAAAAGCATTTGACAAAATCCAGCATCCGTTCCTGATTAAAACGCTTCAAAGTATAGGGATAGAGGGAACATTCCTGAGCCTCATCAAATCTATCTATGAAAGACCCACAGCAAATATCATCCTCAATGGGAAAAAGCTCGCAGCCTTCCTGTTGAGATCAGGAACAAGACAAGGATGCCCACATTCACCACTCTTGTTCAACATAATATTAGAAGTCCTAGCAAGAGCAATCAGACAACAAAGAGAAATAAAAGGTATCCAAATTGGTAATGAAAAAGTCAAACTCTCTCTCTTTGCAGATGACATGATTCTTTATATGGAAAATCCAAAAGACTCCACCCCCAAACTACTAGAACTCATACAGCAATTCAGCAACGTGGCAGGATACAAAGTCAATGTGCAGAAATCAGTGGCTTTCTTATACACTAACAATAAAAATACAGAAAGGGAAATTAGAGAATCGATTCCATTTACTATAGCACCAAGAACCATAAGATACCTGGGAATAAACCTAACCAAAGAGCTAAAGGATCTGTACTCGAGGAACTACAGAACACTCATGAAAGAAATTGAAGAAGACACAAATAGATGGAAGACCATTCCATGCTCTTGGATTGGAAGAATAAACATTGTTAAAATGTCTATACTGCCTAGAGCAATATATACTTTTAATGCCATTCCAATCAAAATTCCACCGGTATTCTTCAAAGAGCTGAAGCAAAAAATCCTAAATTTGTATGGAATCAGAAGAGACCTCGAATCGCTAAGAAAATGTTGAAAAACAAAAATAAAGGTGGGGGCATCACGTTACCTGATTTCAAGCTTTATTACAAAGCTGTGATCACCAAGACAGCATGGTACTGGCATAAAAACAGACACATAGACCAGTGGAAAAGAGTAGAGAGCCCAGATATGGACCCTCAACTCTATGGTCAATTAATCTTCGACAAAGCAGGAAAAAAGACAGTCTCTTCAATAAATGGTGCTGGGAAAACTGGGCAGCTATATGTAGAAGAATAAAACTCGACCATTGTCTTACACCGTACACAAAGAGACAGGAATCCATCAGAATCCTAGAGGAGAACATAGGCAGTAATCTCTTCGATATCAGCCACAACAACTTCTTTCAAGATATGTCTCCAAAGGCAAAGGAAACAAAAGCGAAAATAAACTTTTGGGACTTCATCAAAATCAAAAGCTTTTGCACAACAAAGGAAACAGTAAAAAAAACAAAGAGGCAACCCATGGAATGGGAGAAGATATTTGCAAATGACAGTACAGACAAAAGGTTGATATCCAGGATCTATAATGAACTCCTCAAACTCAAGACACACGAAACAGGCAAACATATCAAAAAATGGGCAGAAGATATGAACAGACACTTCTCCAATCAAGACATACAAATGGCTATCAGACACATGAAAAAATGTTCATCATCATTAGCCCTCAGGGAGATTCAAATTAAAACCACATTGAGATATCACCTTACACCAGTTAGAATGGCCAAAATTAACAAAACAGGAAACAACATGTGTTGGAGAGGATGTGGAGAAAGGGGAACCCTCTTCCACTGTTGGTGGGAATGCAAGTTGGTGCAGCCTTTTTGGAGAACAGTGTGGAGATTCCTCAAGAAATTAAAAATAGAGCTTCCCTATGACCCTGCAAATGCACTCCTGGGTATTTACCCCAAGGATACAGATGTCGTGAAAAGAAGGGCCATCTGTACCCCAATGTTTATAGCAGCAATGGCCACGGTCGCCAAACTGTGGAAAGAACCAAGAAGGCCTTCAATGGACGAATGGATAAGGAAGATGTGGTCCATATACACTATGGAGTATTGTGCCTCCAACAGAAATGATGAATACCCAACTTTTGTAGCAACATGGACAGGACTGGAAGAGATTATGCTGAGTGAAATAAGTCAAGCAGAGAGAGTCAATTATCATATGGTTTCACTTATTTGTGGAGCATAACAAATAGCATGGAGGACAAGGGGTGTTAGAGAGGAGAAGGGAGTTGGGGTAAATTGGAAGGGGAGGTGAATCACGGGAGACTATGGACTCTGAAAAACAATCTGAGGGGTTTGAAGTAGCGGGTGGGGTGGGAGGTTGGGGTACCAGGTGGTGGGTATTATAGAGGGCACAGATTGCATGGAGCACTGGGTGTGGTGAAAAAATAATGAATACTGTTTTTATGAAAATAAATAAATTGAAAAAATTTAAAAAAATAAAAAATAAAAAATAATTTCCACTTCCTAGGCTTTACTCTTACTTTCATCATCACAGTATTTACTGCCGAAACAAATACTTTGACTAATATAAGGCACAGAAAGATTAATAAAATTTAGAGATAAACACAGCAAAATGTTCTTCTCTAACACTCTAAAATAAATACCCATGGTTGTTATATTTCACTAGACCTAAAAACCTATGTTCAGTTTCTTCTAATTATAAAAAAGGTCTGGTTCTCCTAAAATGTCAAGACAGTAGATATAGGGTTAAGTGAGTTGGCTTAATATAATGAGCCTGAGAATTAGAGAACCCAGCTTTATTTCCTCTTCACAGAGGGCTTATTTTCAATTTAACAAAACAAAGCTCTAGAGCATCTCTACTTTTTGAAATAAGAAGGATAAGGAGGAACAAGCAATAATAACTGAGAAGGAAAAACCTAAGAAATAGGAAAAGCAAGTGAAGGAACTGCCTTGGAAGCCAAATAAAATGCATCAAGAAGTAAAGAATGACCCATGCTGTCAAATTCCCCTGACAGTGTGACTAAAATGAATATTAAGAATTGGATGTGTTTATCATGTTCTTTAAAATGCTTATACATGTAAACAGTTATATACGGCTATATATAAATACACATGATTTAATAACATCAACAATTGTCACTTCCCAGGCAGTGTTCTAAATGCTTTATATAGATTGACTAAATTTCTAAAAATCATGTGAGGTAAATGTTCTTATTATTCCCATTTTATAGATGAATAAGCTAATATATACAGGTAAGCTTACCTGAGTTGCTTGTACTGTGCTAAGACTCAAACCCAGGCACCTAAGATTGAAATCCTGGAGCCTGTGTGAACTTCCCCAATGAGAACAGTTCAATTCCGGTTGTGTTGTTTTTTAAAAACTTTTACATATATGAGTGTTTCTGACCCTGGGAACCAAAGAATCAAGCATGGATTTGATATGGTTCACACACACTGTGCCCATAAGGCTTCACTTCATAGGATGCCATTTTTTAAGCAAAGAATGATTATAAACTCATGAGATGCTTTGTTTTTGTAAAAGTGACTTTGAAATCTAATTAATAATAGTAATATGTACAACCAAAAAACAGTAGTTTCTGAATCCTTTGTTCTGAAATTCTTTAAAATAATCATTAGCAAGTTTTCATCAGTGCTTGTGGTAGTCTGTTAAACTCATGAGGAGATAAAATACAGCTTCCTGCTAAGATTTTTCAAATAAGCAGTTACTGGATCATGAAAGATTCATTTTAACTTTATCTTTAAGTAAATGGGGAGCTTATGTAAAGGATTTAGCAAGAATATTTTTAAATGTGTGGTGAATTCAAAATGGAGAATAATTTAATGAGATAAAACTATGGTCAGGAAATATGTTTGGATAGCTTCTTTAACAACTCGGACAAGGAATGTGATGGAAGTAGTAACTGATAATGGAAACAGATGAATAGATTTTAGGGCTACTTAAGGATACAAATCATACACTTAAGTGATTGGTTGAATATATAACTCAAAGAAGGATCTAATAATATTCTTTAAATATTTGATTTGAATAAGTAGATGATGATGCCACTCATTGTCATTGTCTTTTTTGCAGTTTGGCTCTACTGCTTTTTCAATATATAGGCTTAAGTAGGAAGTCAACAATTTCTCAGTTAGCGAGCAATATTTCATTCCAGGCGTTTTCATGTCATTAATTGATTTTCAGTTTCCTATACTATAGATATTACCTTTATCCATGATTTTATATTATTCAGTAGATAGGTCAGGTAAGCAAATTAAAAGGAGCTGGTTAGTAACCATCAAATTAAAACCTGTAATTTATCTTATTAATATCCTGCTTAATATTCATACCAGTTTGATATAGAATGGAAAAGTAGTGGTAGTATTCTTGTTTTACTTGCATCATGGGAACCTGGGAATCAAGTATGTTGGCAAATATGGATATAAATTCCATATTTTCACGTTATAAACCCAATTTCTAGTTTGGATGGAAAAATTCACATTCAGAATTTAGAACATTAGACAAGCATTTAAAATTCTTAAGCACAAAGCAAAACCTATGCTACAAAAACTTTTTGAGGTTAATAAATTCTATGTCATTTCTTTATCAGCCTCAAAGATATGTCAAATAGAAAATCATTTAACCTCATTTTACCTGAAAGCTTTTTTATTATAGAATAAGTGAAGCAATACAGAATTTTCTTCCTTTAACTCTCACTTCAACCCACTTCATTATTTTAATGCTTTCTCCATCATTTTTAGGAAGCAGATCTTTGATTAAATAGAAAAAGAAAGCAAAGAACTCTGTTGACCAAAAACACCGAGTTATGTATAGAAATTAGTTGTTAATTAGGAAGAAAATGGTGATTTGACCTGTAGTCTTCTCACTCTGAAGGACTAATGAACCCCGTTAGAATACAAAACCTGAAGAATACAAAACCCCCTTCCAGTTCCCCTTCTTGTCACTCACATTGGAGAAAAATCTCTTGCTTACCTTCCCACCCCCAGCCAAGGGTGTCTAAGGCACAAGCTGCTGTTCTGCCTGCCTTTCTCTTCTCTTCTCTTCTCCTTCCTTCCTTCCTTCCTTCCTTCCTTCCTTCCTTCCTTCCTTCCTCTTCTTTCTTTCTTTTTTAATATTTATGTATTTATTTGAGAGAGACATGTGTGTACATGAGTGAGGTAGGGGAGGGGGATGGCAGGCAGATGGACAGGGAAAGAAATCCTCAAGTAGATTCCCTGCTGAGCAGGAAGCCTGATTTAGGGCTCAATCCCAGGACCCTGAGATCATGACCTAAGCCAAATCAAGAAACCGATGCTCAGCAACTGAGCCGCCCAGGTGCCCCCACAAGTTGCTGGCATATCAGACACTATACAGACATGTGTAGACAATGGAGGTGAGGATGGGTTCTTCTAGGAAAAGGAATGAAAGGTAAAATAAGATGTTCAGGAGATTCAGTTTGGATGGACTGATTAGAGATTCAGTATGCAAAGTAAAGAACATTTAAAATTATATTCTGGTCTTCATGAACAATCATGATTATCCAATAATAATTTCTATATTAATGAACCATTCCTCTTTCCGTTTACAGATACTGCAGGGAGTAATTATGAGCTTAAGCCAATTTTAAGTTATTCCCCATTTAAATCACATTCACTGTTCTTGTTACTACAGAAATGTCCAGTTAAGAATTCTGGTTTTATGTGAGATTGGCTCCGGAGTGGTGGGGTCAAAAGTTATGAACCCATGGGCCTCAGTGTAAATCAAGGGTGAATCAGAGAGCTATGAGTTTAATAACCTACAGCTCAATTAAAAAAGATGCATGGATGTAATATTCTTTTTCTTCCTCTCCACCCCCAGCCAGCAATGTCCAGTGCAAGAATTAGCTGGAATTTACAACCCCATTTTTCATTTTAATCCTTTCATATGTATAATTTACATTCAATAAAATGCACAGATTCCATATGTACCATTTGATGACTTTTATAAATGTACACATGTAGCACTACCCTAACAAGATACAGAATATTTCCTTTATCCCAGAAAGTTCTTATATAATCAATTTCAATACCCCCAACAATCTTAGACCTAGACAGCCACAGATTTACTTTCTTTTACTATGGATTAGTTTTGACCGCTATAGAATTTGATATATGTAATTTATTTATGTAATCTTTTGAGCTTGGTTTCTTTGATCAACATAATGTTTTGGAAACTCATTGATATTATGTCAGTCCTCTACTCTTTTTTTATTGCTAAATAGTATTCCATTATAGATCACAATCTATTTAATCATTCTCTTGTTGATGGACTTTTGTTGTTTCTAGCTTGGGACTATTATCAGTAGAATTGCTATGAATAGTCTTTTCAAATCTTTCTACACATATAGGCTTTATATTTTTTGTATAAATACTTAGGAGTGGAATTGCTGATCATAGAGTAGGAGTATATTTAACTTTATTATAAATTGCCAAATATTTTTCTAATTAATGTCTGATTTCATATTTTCTCCAGCAGTATGTAAGAATTTTAATTGTTCCAGAGGTGTCTTTATGGCTCATTTGGTTAAGTGTCCAACTCTTGGATTCACCTCAGGTCATGATTTCAGGGTTATGAGATTGAGTCCCATGTTGGGCTCTGCACTCAGTGGGGATTCTGATTCTTTATCTTTCTCTGCTTCTCTCCCTTTATCTCTCCTTCTACCTCTGTTTCTCCTCCCTCCTGCACATGTTTTCTAAATACATATATATACATATATACATACATACAAATATACATACATAAATTTAATCATTCCATTTCCTTACCAACACTGATATTGTCTGGGTTTTACTACTGGTGAGTACCCAACTGACAAGCAGCAGATAACAATGCTGAACATTTAATAAGTCACCATTTCTTGGAAGAATATTCTACTGCAGAATAATTTCTAAATGTCACTAAAGTGGGCAGGGGAAGAAGAAGAAAGAAGCGGACAATAGTTTAGCCTTGCAGAATTTGGTCTAATATCTAGATACAGGTTTTCCTTGATTAATTACAATGTCTTTATAGTCACCACTATCCCATAACTTACTAAAAGCCTTTTTATTCATATGGCACCTACCACACACATTCCCTAAGTCCAAGGGATCCGTATTACAACAAAAACATGTGACAATGGGCTTATGAAACAGAAACAATTGATCTATTAGAATTATGGAATAACCTTCTTAAAAGCAATCAACATGCCCAATGTGGGATAAAATAATATTGAGTTAGGACACTGTCCTTCAGGTTGCAATATAATGATTGAACCAATGATAGATATATATATTACTATGTCTTCTAGTGCTAGAATGCATTGGCCTGGGAACTGTAATTGTGATGAAGAATAGTCCCTCCCACAGTTAAACCATATCACATTATCACACGCTTAATCTGCTTGTGGAAATTTTGCTTCCTTTTTCTACAATCATGGTCTCTGCTAGAGAAGATAATACACCCTCCAAGGGTTATTAAAATTAAGGTTTTTCTAAACTGGAGGTTGTGACTACTATCTGGTCACTTTGAGCTCTTCGTGTTGTGGAACAACATGTGAATAAGGGACTTACACTTCTAGCCGAAAAAATAGATCCTGATCACATAAGGAACCAGAGTTTAATAAACTCTAGGATAAATATGTCCAGAAACCATCTGATATGCTGATTTTTCTCTTTGTATTTTCGTGTTTAGCCAGAGCCACCAATAAGCAATAATAACAAACACAATACAACCTGTGCAGCAGAAGGAAGAACTCTAAAGCTTAAGAATTAAGATCTAAGTAACATAAGCCAGACCACCTAAAATATTAGCAGAAGATGAGGAGAATCTAGAATGGGTAGATGAGAAAAAAAAATGATGCATATTAATTATGACTTCAAGACTAGATAGCTAACCTTCTTACTAGAGTCTTCCAAGAGATTATAACTGACCTCTAACTTGAAGAATGGTACCCTTCTCCTCTGAGGGAAGAAGTGAGGACATCTTTATTTTTTTTTCTAATATTTTATTTATTTATTTTAGAGAAAAGAGAGTGTGCACATGTGCATGCAAGCAAGCAGAGGAGGATCAGAGGGGGAGGGAAAGGGAAAAAATCTGAAGCAGACTCCAAACTCAGCATGGAGCCTGATGTGCAGCTTGACCCCCAAACTCTGAGATCATAACATGAGCTGAAACCAAGAGTTGGAAGCTTAACTGACTGAACCACCCAGGCACTCTTACATCTTTATTCTTATTTTTAAAAAATGGAGTCTCAGTATTTTTTTTTTAAGATTTTATTTATTTATTTGACAGACCGAGATCACAAGTAGGCAGAGAGGCAGGCAGAGAGAGAAGGAAGCAGGCTCCTCGCTGAGCAAAGAGCCCGATGTGGGACTGGATCCCAGACCCTGAGATCATGACCTGAGCTGAAGGCAGAAGCTTAACCCACTGAGCCACCCAGGCGCCTGGAGGCTCAATATTTTAAAATGGAATCTCTATAGAATGGAGGACATAAGTGATTCCAGTGATGCAAGAAATAGACTCTATTTGATAAATCTTGTGTGCCTTTTCTGTTTCCCTCAACTGCCTCTTTCTGAATGCATCATTCACCTCCCGGACCATGCTGCCATACCATGGCATAGTCCCTTGTTCTTGACATCAGAGCATAGCAACCAGCTACACTCCATGTTTTGTTTTGTTTTCTGTGTCTTCTTGACATGTTCAAATTTAGATGAAATGCAGTCACAACAGTTGTGGTATTTGAAATCTTGAACTGTCATTGAATGACATTATATATATGTATATGTATATGTATATGTATATGTATATGTATATATAATATATATATATATTGAATGACATTATATTATATGATGCAAATTATATGTGATGGGAAAGTTAATTTTCCGTGAGGTGAAGTTTAACCAATGGAAAATAGGAGAAAAGAAGGATTTTGACCGAGACATTTGCCTTCTCTCCTCTTCTCCACAGAGTATTCCAGAAGATAGTGGCTCCCTGTCGTCTTTCCTGAGAAGTTCTGTATGCCGTCAGTGCACCTGATTGTGACATGCTCTCTTCACTGCAGCTCATTAAGAAGCATTAACGTAGGAAGTAATACAACTTTTTGCACTGATTAACTTTCCTTACATCCCTTCTCTTTTCACTTGTGTTTCTGTTGTGCACCTTCCAAATGAGTTATGAGCACTTTGATCCTTGCCTTAGGTTTAGTTTTTAGAAGACCAGGATTAAAAGAGAGTAGTGTTATTGAGGCATTTAATTTTAATCTTTATACATGTATATTATAGCAGATAAAAGCATGAACATTAAAGGCAGCCATGTGAATCAAATCTCAGTTACATATCAGAAATATGTTCCTAGACATATCGCCTAGTGTTCTGTGATCCTCAAGTTTCCATGTGGAAAAAAAGTGACAACACAGAAAGAGAAAGGGTAGTAAGTAATTAAAAATGTGTATCAACTAATTTTTATACAGTTATGTGTAGTTGACCCAATACTTTAAAGTCAAAGACCTCCCTACTTTCTATTCAAATTCATGATTAAATAAGAATCTTCAATTTTATAATATCTGACACAGACTCTACTTACCATTACCACTGATTTCTCTTACAGGAGGAGGGTCTGAATCAGACAGAGTAGGGAAATCACAGTTTTTTCTTGGGTATTTTCAAATAAAGTGAAGAAAGAATTCTGCCCAGGGAGTTGAATTTTAAAAAGTTGTGGAAAAAAAAAAAAAAAAAAAGTTGTGAAAACCAGGAGTTATCATTGACTATGTTCCCTGTCATACAGAGCAAAACTCATTCTACAGGGAAATAGAATCTGATAGGAATAAAAGAGTAGAGCTAAGAGATTGAGACTGACTTTTGATAACTGCTAAATCCCAGATATTAGTTATCAATGAGTCTCTCCTCTACCTTTGTCTTTACCTCAGCCTGGATCCTCAGGCCTCATTTGATTTTTTGAGCCAGTATATTTCCAATTTTGCTTAAACTAATCTTAGTTGCATTTCTGACAACCACAACTTCAAAAAAAGGAAAACATATGGACATTTAGTACAATACTTCACCACCTAGAAAGTCCTCAGTAAATGGTAATACACATATTTTAGAAGAATTATTCATTTAAAAGAATACAATAAAAAATTTAAGAAGTTTCTGGGCATATATGAAATTCTTATGTAACTCCTCAAGTAGAAATACTGGTTTTTTAACTACAACTCAAAAGAATAAATTGTAAGAATGATCTCCCAAAGGGAAGAAACAGTTGACAATGGAATAAAATAATAAGAAAGATGGTCATTGGCTTAAATAAGATCTCTTTTTAACTCTTCCCCAGTGGCTGTACAAGTTGAAAGTGACACAGCAACAAAAAAATTCCCAAGGCATTTTCTGGAGAAATAAAAATAAAGAGAATTCCCAGGCCTATTGGCCCATATTTCATCATTTCACATGTCAGCTTCTAGTTTCAAAGACTGCTCAGCTTGAGGTCTGGGAATCAAATTTTTTTTCCCACAAAGCCTACTTCCAGGGCTAAATGGATATAGGATGTATCCACATAGCACAAGCAATCTGCTGTGTCTTCAGTTACATTAAGAATTATTACCTTTGATTTTTGCTACTAATCTATTACCTTTGATTTGCTACTAAAATGATATTTGTGTATAAATAAATGCATTCAGAGAAATGAGGAAAGAAAACATTTGAGGATATTTGGAGAATTTCTATATCACAGTGACAGATAAACAACATTTATTGAATTCCTTTTTTTTTTGGTTTGTTTTGTTTTATTTTAAAAATTGTATTTATTTATATATAGAGAGAATCTCTCTATTATATATATAGAGAGAGTGAGAGACAGAAAGCACAAGCAGGGGGAACTGTCAAAGGTAGAGGGAGATTCAGACTCCTTGATGAGCAGGAAGCCCAACCTGGGGCTCTATCTTAGGCTCTGGGATCATGATCTGAGCTGAAAGCAGATGCTTAACCGACTGAGCCACCCAAGTGCTCCCATTGAATTCCCTTTGTATATTTATACTATATGAGAAGGTAGCTAGAGATTTTAAAAAGCCATGCTTAAAATTGTAAGCATGGAGGTTCCTCAAAATGTTGAAAATAGAACTGCCCTATGACCCAGCAATTGCACTATTGGGTATTTACCCTAAGGATACAAATGTAGTGATCCAAAGGGGCACGTGCACCCGAATGTTTATAGCAGCAATGTCCACAATAGCCAAACTATGGAAAGAACCTAGATGTCCATCAACAGATGAATGGATCAAGAAGAGGTGGTATATATACACAATGGAATACTATGCAGCCATCAAAAGAAATGAAATCTTGCCATTTGCGACAACATGGATGGAACTAGAGCGTATCATGCTTAGCAAAATAAGTCAAGCAGAGAAAGACAACTATCATATGATCTCCCTGATATGAGGAAGTGGTGATGCAACATGGGGGCTTAAGTGGGTAGGAGAAGAATAAATGAAACAAGATGGGATTGGGAGGGAGACAAACCATAAGTGACTCTTAATCTCACAAAACAAACTGAGGGTTGCTGGGGGGAGGGGGTTTGGGAGAAGGGGGTGGGATTATGGACATTGGGGAGGGTATGTGCTTTGGTGAGTGCTGTGAAGTGTGTAAACCTGGTGATTCACAGACCTGTACCCCTGGGGATAAAAATATATGTTTATAAAAAAAAATTAAAAAATTAATTAAAAAAAAATTGTAAATTGTAGTAAATGTTTACAACACTTATTTACTAAGTAATGTACCATAAGGGAGATAATATGGTGGCTGTTTATAAAGCTGTAACTGTAAAGTCTGGTAACAACACTAACTTTTTTAATATGTGGACAAAAATGTATTATTTACTTGGGATAGGAGAATAATATTCTTTTAACTACATTCTTGCAGCACAGTCACTTACATAGGATGATTAAGGACAGTTATTTGAAGATGACTTTTATTTGGAGTCCATATAGATTTACATGCTAAAGTACATCCCACAAATACAGGGAATTTTGCGAATTTTAAATTCAGATAAAATCAGATAGGAGAAACTAAGAGGCAAATCGAAACTCCCAAATGTAAGAACGTAATTCAGTGTTAAGGAAGGATTCCAGGAAACTGCTGTGACAAAGAACAGTTACCCAGAGACTACCATACCTTCTCGCATTTCTAACGAGAACACCTCATCCCTAAGACAAGTTCCATCAGTCCTTAAGTAGCTCCTACTTCCATTTCTCCTCTCCTTAATAAGTCCTGTCACTTGTATCCTCAGAACACTAAGTTTGTCATCAGCCTGGATGCATCGTCTCCTCCCAGTTTCAACTGAGCAGAACGCTTACCAATGTCTCAAAATGAGACTATTTCCCTCACACCGCACATAGAACCGGGCCAGGAGATGGCCTAGATGACCTCTCTCTTGTCTACCACCCAAACATTGCCATTTCCATCAAGTTTTTTCCTTAAAAAAACACCATTTCTGCTAAAAATCATGTTCTCCACATATACTGTGATTACAATAGTACTACTGTGATCTCGGTCATGTTGTTAAAAATGACACATTTGACACCGCAGGCTCTCAGATCCCTAGCATCTTTACCTCACCCCAAGGTACCACACTGTGTACTGCTCTACACAAGTATTTGGAGGCTTATCGCCATTTTCTTCACGACTCCATCTGGCGTCTTATGCTTGAGTCATTGCTTTCCCTTATGTTCCTCAGACCAGGAATATTATTATTCATTTTGAAAGTTGACACTAACAGTGGGAATGTGGCCAAATAAAAGGCTCTTAATAAGTCATGCTTTATGGATTCCTAAAGTTGTTCGTTACAGGGGAAGTTTGTTGTCCTGATCTACTGTGAAAAGATAGGACATAAAAGCAAAGCCTTAGGTAGTCCTGGGTATGGATGCCCAAGCTTTAGGTCTTCCATTATTTTCATTTGTTCACCACTAATGAAGAAATCCCATCACTCCCAGACCTACAGATTATATTTGTTAAATTCTTTACTTCTGAATTTTCCACAATTAGGCACCTCTGCCAGTGCAGACCCTAGTCTTGCCTTCTACAAATGATTATTATGTTTCCACTGCTCTGGGTCTGCCAGCATCTTATGTCTGGTTTTGAACTCAGCACTACCTAACTCAAGTTAATATTTGCTGAAAATACCTTAAGCTCTTTCAACCCTTCTATTTATGGGGTTAAGCTTTTGACTTTTACATGTGAATTGTTCAAATTAGCTATTTGTTAAACTCCACAAACAAAATGAGGATCACCCCTTTCTTTTCAAGCTTAAGGTAATATATTAGTTCTTCTGACAGGGGGAGATCTGCTCAGCTCTATCAAATTTAGTAATTCACTGTGATTTTATTGGGCAATTGTTGTAGTATAGATTTATCTAGTTATTTCTTTGTTTTTGAAGACTTGTCCACTACAGTGATTACCCATGATCTTAATTCTTATATTATACTTTATTTCTTGCTTCTTTTTAGTATTATCATGTTTTCCTCATAAAGATTTTTTGAAGATACAAAAAAACCTATACAAATTTAACTATAAATGTAACATGATAACTATATTTTTTTCTGAAAAGTTGAAGCTTCCTTTGTATGTTTGAGATTTTATAACAATATAAGTATTATTATAACTTGCACTCTCTATTTCCCTTACATGGAAATCATGATGTGTTTCCTAATGTTCTTTATGTTACCTGATGAAGATTTTTTTTTTTTCTGGACATTTTTATCCCAGTTTTTAAGGGAAAGTAAATTTATCAAACCAAGCATTGGACTGGACTTCCAAAATAATCAAAATAATTTCACTTTATTAATCCACATTACAAGTTTATGAGTTAAGTTCAATTATTCTTATTAGTAATCAAAATGTAGTCTTCAAAGATACTAAATTTTCACAAATTTGTACTAGAACTGGAATTGAAACCTAGGTGGGCCCCAGCACTACTGGGGCACTACTTATTCCAGAACACTAAAGAATGTATACTCTAGAAACTACAGAACACTTATGAAAGAAATTGAAGAAGACACAAAAAGATGGGAAAACATTCTATGCTCATGGATTGGAAGAATAAATATTGTGAAAATGTCTATCCTCCCCAGAGCAATCTACACTTTCAGTGCCATCCCTATAAAAATACCATTGGAATTTTTCAAGAAGCTTAAACAAAGCATGCTAAAATTTGTATAGAACTGGAAAAGACCCTGAATCACTAAGAGAATGATGAAAAAGAAAAACAAAACTGGGGGCATTACATTGCCTGACTTTAAGCTACATTACAAAGCTATGATCACCAAAACAGTAAGGTATTTGCACAAAAATGGACACATAGACCAATGAAATAGAATAGAGTCTCCCTAAATGGATATTGGACCATTCTCTTACACCATATAAAGATAAACTCAAAATGAATTAAAGACCTCAAAATGAGACAGGCATACATCAAAATCCTAGAGAAGAACATAGGCAGTAACCTCTTGGACATCAGCCACAGCAACTTCTTTCAAGACATGTCTCCAAATGGAAGGGAAACAAAAGCAAAAATTAACCTTTGGGACTTCATCAAGATAGAAAGCTTCTTTACAGCAAAGGAAACAGTCAACAAAACAAAGAGGCAACCAATAGAATGGGAGAAGGTATTTGCAAATAATGTTACAGATAAAGGACTGGTATTCAAGATCTATAAAGAATTTATGAAACTTAACACTCGGAAGACAAATAACCCAGTCGAGAAATGGGCAAAAGACATGAACCCCCAGCATTTCAGTAAGTGAATATGTTTGTAGATAGAACCTGGAAAGAGGTTAATTAAGATAAAGTGAGGTCTGGGCGCCTGGGCAGCTCAGTGGGTTAAGCCGCTGCCTTTGGCTCAGGTCATGATCTCAGGGTCCTGGGATCGAGTCCCGCATCGGGCTGTCTGCTCGGCAGGGAGCCTACTTCCTCCTCTCTCTCTGCCTGCCTCTCTGCCTACTTGTGATCTCTCTCTGTCAAATAAATAATAAATAAAATCTTTAAAAAAAAAAAAAGATAAAGTGAGGTCTTTAGGGTGGACCCTAATCTAATCTGTCTCATGTCTTTATAAGTAGTAATGGAAGAGACATCAGGAATGTATGCACAAAGAGGAAAGTCCACTTGAGGACACTGTGAGAAGGCAGCCTTCCACAGGCCAGAAAGAGAAGTCTTACCAGAAAACAATCAATCTTTCTTTCTTTCTTTTTTTAAGATTTTACTTATTTATTTGAGAGAGATACAGAGTATGAAAGCAGGGAGGCTGTGGGAAAGGCAGGGGGAGGAAAGAGGGGCAAGTAGATTTCCTGCTGAGTATGCAGCCAGATGAAGAGTGATATCCCAGAGCCCCAGGACTCTGAGATCATGATCCAAGAAGAAGTCAGACGCTCAACTGACTGAACCACCAGGCACCCCGGAAACCACTCTTCCTGACACCTTGATCTTGGACTTCTAATCTTCAGAATTGTGAAAATATAAATTTCTGTTGGTTAAGCCACCCAGTCTGTGGTATTTTGTTATGGTGATTCTGGCAAAAAACATGATGTTCAATTGTTCTTTTAACTTTTGAATATGTTGAAAGCAAATGAGTGTATTTCATGAATCAGTTACCGGTCAGTTTCCATTGATTTTTTTTTTTCTTACTTCTTTGCATGCTTGGTAATTTAATTGAATACCAGCCATTATGAATTTCAGATTTTGGGGTGCTGGATATTTTTGTATTCCCCTTTCTGCACTTTGTTCTGGGATATAGTTAAGTAACTTAAATACAGTTTTGATAAGGGAAACAAAAGCAAGAGAAATGTAACTTAAATTAAATCTCCCTACAGCTTGCAGCCCACTGACAGATACCTGGAACATGCAGTGTTGCCACTCCTCAAGGAACTCATGGCCACCTCAGTGCCTTAATGTTTATGTTTCATTAAAGACTGAAGCCTTATCTTAACCATAACCCTATCTTAACAGCAGTTAGCCCCTCAAGGTCCTGAAAACCTTGCTTCAAAATTCCTTAGAAACTTACTTTATCTCTACCTTTCTCTCCCTCCACAAACTTAAAAGTTTATCATCAGTCATTCTTCACAATCTCAGTGTAGCTCTTTCTGCCCATCAGTCCTATCCCTTCGCTATACTACAATCACCTTTTTGCAACAAAAACATCTCAAGAATCTTTCTTGTCCATTCACTCACAAACCCAAAAAACTTTAAAATTTCATCAGTTTGATCTTCTGGGTCTTGCTTTTAAGATTTTTTAGGTAGTACCAGAGCAACATGTTGACTATGGCTAACTATTCCCCACTACTAAGGTAATACAATTCTGAACACTCTATCCAAAGTCTATAAATTGTGCAATATTCCAGGCTGGTTTACAGGAGCAGGCATTGACTATTCCAACTACCATCCCAGGGAATACCAGGGACTCTTCCCTTTTGTCCTTCTTCAAAATATCAACTCTATACTGCTTAAAAGAGATGAACTTTAAATATGAGGATAGAAATACAATTGACTGGATTTTTTGGATTTTTCTTTATCCATTCATCTGTTGAAGAGCATCTTGGCTCTTTCATATATACAATGGAATATTATGCCTCCATCAGAAAGGATGACTACCCAACTTTTGTTTGTATCAACACGGATGGGACTGGAAGAGAATATGCTGAGTGAAATAAGTCAAGCAGAGAGGGTCAATTATCATATGGTCTCACTTACTTGTGGAGCATAAGGAATAACATGGAGGACATTGAAAGAAGGAGAGGAGAAAAGAGCTGGTGGAAATCAAAAGGGGAGATGAAGCATAAGAGACTGTGGACTCTGAGAAACAAACTGAAGGTTTTAGAGAGGAGGGAGATGGGGGGATTGGGTGAGCCCAGTGGTGTGTATTAAAGAGGGCACATATTGCAAGGAGCACTGGGTGTGGTGCATAAACAATGAATCTTAGAACACTGAAAAAATTTTTAAAAAGTTTAAATTTTAAAAACTGCATCCTTCTTTGTTCTTTATCTTAAAGGAAAGGTTTCATTTTTTTATGAATGATTATTATGTTAGCTATGTCCTTGTCATTACAGACTTTATAATTTTGAAGTGCATTCCTTCTATGTTTGTTGAGAGTTTTTACCATGAAAGCTTATTAAATTTTATTTGCTTCACCTTCATTTTTTAAGATGATTTTTATCCTTCATTCTGTTAATTTGTTGTATCATATTAATTTATTTTCATCTGTTGAAAAATCCTTGGATCTCAGGGATAAATCTTAGTTCACAGCATATAGATCTTTTTTTTTTTTTTTTTTTTTTTATTTCCAGCATAACAGTATTCATTATTTTTGCACCACACCCCGTGCTCCATGCAATCCGTGCCCTCTATAATACCCACCACCTGGTACCCCAACCTCCCACCCCCCGTCCCTTCAAAACCCTCAGATTGTTTTTCAGAGTCCATAGTCTCTCATGGTTCACCTCCCCTTCCAATTTCCCCCAACTCCCTTCTCCACTCTAAGTCCCCATGTGCATATAGATCTTTTAATGTACTACTGAATTTAGTTTGCTAGTATTTTGTTGATAATTTTTGCATCTATGTTTATCAAGGATATTGTTCTGTAAATTTCTTTTTTTGTAGAGCCATTTACAGATTTTGGTCAGGTGTTGCTGGGCTCATAAAATGAGTTTGGGAGTGTTCCCTTATCTTCAATGTTTTGGAAGAGTTTGAGAAGAACTGGCAGTAATTCTTTAAATGGTCATATTTACCATATAGTTCTGTAGTTTTCTCTATTGGGATGTTTTCAATTATTGCTTCAATCTCCTTACTTGTTATTGGTCTGTTCAGATTTTCTATTTCTTCATAATTCATTCTCGGTAGGTTCTGTGTTTCTAGGAATTTAAGAACTTTCTATCAAAAGAAACAATCAAGTAAGCAAAAATACAATGTACAGAGTGGAGGGTGATAATTGCATGACAGCTCTCTTACAAAGGGCTCAACACTGGTCCAGATTGTTCTTCAGCAAAGCTCAAAAGCAACTAAAATAATTTCTCAATAATAACTCCACATTCTAAGAACATCACCCAATTCTTTAGTAATGACAAATTTTTCTAAGCTTTTTGTTTATTCTTTGTAGTTAGAATCCATGAACAATAAGAAATACATTCAAAATTCTTGGTAAACACAAAAGATGGAGTAGGAGGAAGATAGACAGGCTACCTCCCAAGTGACCTTATAATTTAGGGATGGCATTTAGTGATACAGAAATTCATGAAGTCTTGTTAATCAGTCTCCTGTGTTGTACCACACATTTTGCCAAACATAGAATAAGAATAAATTTTCTTTTTATTGTGATAAGAACACTTATAATAAGAGCTATCCCTTGTTTCTTAAGATTTATTTATTTGTTTTAAATAAGGAGCCCTTGAGAACAAGAGAGTGTGAGTGGGGGAGGGGCAGAGGAAGGAGAGAGAGAATGCTAAGCATGGAGCCTGATGCAGGTCTTGATCTCAGAACCCTGAGATCATGATCTGAGCAAGACTGAAAAGCTGGACACTGAACTGACTGAGCCACCCAGGTGCCCTGAAATCTATCTCATTAACAAATGTTTAAGTATATGATAAAGTATTATTAACTATAGGCACAATGTTGTATTACAGATCTTTAGAGCTTAATCATTCTGTATAACTAAAATTTTATACCCGTTTATTAGCAGGCTTCTCTCTTTAAGGAGTTTATAGAAATGGATCATAGACAGACAATCTACAGAACAAAACAAACAAATAAAAACCCAAAGCTCTTGCTTAGTTATCTACATGCAAGTACTGAGGGCTGAAAAATCAGGAAATATTCAAATATGTAATATTTGGTGTTGGCTGAATTAAACTGGAATGTTGGAGAGAACTATAAGAAATGGGAAAAGAAAGTTCAACACTCACTATTTCACGAAGTTTCTTGGGCTTATTCTGGAATCCATATAGAAATAATAAAGAATTTTATTCAAGATGGGACTGGGAGGGAGACAAACCATAAGAGACTCTTAATCTCACAAAACAAACTGAGGGTTGCTGGGGGAAGGGGGGTCAAGAGAGGGTGGTGGGGTTATGGACATTGGGGAGGGTATGTGCTATGGTGAATGCTGTGAAGTGTGTAAACCTGGCAATTCACAGACCTGTACCCCTGGGGCTAATAATACATTATATGTTTATTAAAATTTTTGTTTAAATTTTTTTAAAAAGAAATAATATATAATTTTAAACAAGTTGCTCAAAAATTCACTTTGGAGATGCAGAAAGATCATTTCAATTTTGTTGTTAGGGAGGACTTCTCAATTGAAATATGAAAAAGCAAGGAAGGAGCTAGCCAAGCAACAAACATGGGGGGAAATATTCTAGCAACAGAAATAAATAAGCCCAATATTTGAATGAAGCTTGGCATGTTTCAAGAACAGAAATACAGTCACAGTGAATGAAATGTGATGATCAAGAGGAAGAATAATACAATTTGTAATTCCAAGCAAAGATTAAGGTAACCTAACTTCAGGTTAGGAAGTCATCTTAAGAAATTTGGATTTTCTGGGGCGCCTGGGTGGTGCAGTGCGATAAGTGTCCACCTTTGGCTCAGGTCATGATCTCATGGTCCTGGGATCGAGCCCTGCATCAGGCTCCCTGCTCAGCTCAGGAAGCCTGCTTCTCCCTCTGCCACCACCTGCTTGTGCTCTTCCTCTCGGTATCTCTCTCTGGCAAATAAAATCTTAGAAAAAAAAAGAAAGAAAGAAAGAAAGAAATTTGGATTTTTTTTTTAAGTGTAATTTGAAGCAATAGGAACATGAGCAACAGAGCAAAATTATCTCTCTTTTTTAAAATTTTATTTTGTTTTTTCAGTGTTCCAAAATTCATTGTTTATGCACCACACCCAGTGCTCCATACAATATGTGTCTTCCTTAATACCCACCACCAGGCTCACCTATCCCCACATCCCCTTCCCCTCCAAAACCCTCAGTTGTTGTTGTTGTTTTAAAATTTCTGCCTGTTGGTTAAAGAAGAATTTAAAAAGGCAAGGATAGAACAATAGAGTAGAAGATGTAATAGACAGAGGTTGTATTATCTAGAAATGTTTCTACAGTAGTAGAAAGGAAAAGAAAGACAATTATCTGTAAAGTGATCGAGTCCCACATCGGGCTCCTTGCTCACCAGGGAACCTGTTTGTCCCTCTGCCTCTGCCTGCCATTCTGCCTGCCTATACTCGCTCTCTCTCCCTCTCTCTCTCTGATAAATAAATAAAATCTTAAAAAAAAAAAAAAAAAAAACACAGTATATATGACCAGAAGGAGATTGAATTGGGGAAGCGATATAAGAGACCTATGTGTGCCACTTCAAAAACTAGGTGAATTATAGCAACATATATTGAAATAGGAACCCATAAATGAAAATCAAGTCAAAATTCGAGATGTCACAAAAATATTTTTCTAGATTTCTGGATTGTGTTTCATGGTAAACAAAGATTTTGAATTTGGGGAAAACTAGATGATGCATCCTGAGGCAATAAAGTCTCTTGGTTTAATTTCCATGACCTGGAGTCAGGAAGACTTGTGTTCCAAATCCTGCTACCTAGTTAATCCTATGTGCATATGTATGAATGTGGACAACCCAAATAACCTTCAGCTTCCTCATTGACAGTCATAACATTATGATTCTTTTTTATTATTATGTTCAATTAGCCAGAATATAGAACATCATTAGTTTTTAATGTATCGTTCAGCGATTCATCACGCATCTAACATCCAGTGCTCATCACCACACATGCCCTCCTTAATACCCCATACTCCTCCCCCCTCCCTTCTGTAACCCTCAGTTTGGCTCCCAAATTCTAATATAGTTCTTATAAGAATTATTACATAGTTCTTATAATAAATTAATGCTTGTAAAGACTGACAAATTGTGGTTCCTGAGTGACTCAGTGGGTTAAGCCTCTTGCCTTCAGCTCAGGTCATGATCTCAGGGCCCCAGGATTGAGTTCTGCATTGGGCTCTCTGCTAGGCAGGGAACCTGCTTCCTCCTCTCTCTCTCTCTCTCTCTGCCTGCTTTTCTGCCTACTTGTGATCTCTCTCTGTCAAATAAATAAAATCTTTAAAAAAAAAAAAAGACCAACAAATTGCTGTATACACAGTAAAGTCACTCTCTCTTTCTCCCTTTGTCTCTGTCTCTCCATATATCTATAGAGTATGCAACACATATCAGTAATACCATTACTACTAACTTCATCTTACAACTATTGTAGGAACTGCCCAGGAGAGAGCAATTTTAAGAAATGATCATATGATCATAAAAGAAACTGAATAGAGAGACCAAAGAAATCAGGGGAACAGTATGTTTTTCAAAATTCCAATAAGTAATACTAAATATTTACCAGATATGCTGAAAAATGTACAAGAAGATACAGATAATAGAAGTCATCAATGAATTTGTTAGATTATGTCAACAAATTGTCAATATACTCAGGGAGATGATTTTTTTTAAAAGATTGAAATGGAATCTAGATAGACTCTTAATGATTAAACCATAGGTTGAAGTTATTTTTAAAAATTAATTGAATGGATTTTGAAGACATTTTTCTCTAAGCAAATGATGCTATTTTAAATAAGAAGTAAGAGATTAATGCACTCAGCAAAGGAAACAGTTGATAAAACCAAAAGATAACTTATGAAATGGTATAAGACATTTGCAAATGACATTGATAAATGGTTAGTAACCAAGGTCTATAAAGAACTCATGAAACTCAACACTCAAAAAACAAATAATGCAGTTAAGAAATGGGCAGAAGACATGAACAGACATTTCTCCAAAAAAGACATCCAGATGGCCAAACACACAAGAAAAAATGCTCAATTATCACTTGGCATTAGGGAAATAAATATCAAAACCACAATAAAATACCACCGTACATCCGTCAGAATGGTTAAAATTAACAAATCAGAAAACAACAAATGTTGGCAAGTATTTGGAGAAAAGGAAACCTTCTTACACTGTTGATGGGAATGCAAACTGGTGCAGCCACTCTGGAAAACTGTATGGAGGTTCCTCAAAAAGTTAAAAGATAGAGCTACCTTACCACCCACCATTTGCACTACTAGGTATTTTCCCAAAAAATACAAACATAGTGCTCCAAAGGGGCATCTGCACCCCAATGTATATAGGAACAATGTACACACTAGCCAAACTATGGAATGAGCCAAATGTCCATCAACAGAGGAATGAATAAAGAAGTTGCGTATACCAGCCCCCAGTTTGTTCTTTGTATTTAAGAGTCTGCTTGTTTGGGGGTGCCTGGTTGGCTCAAAGGGTTAAGCCACTGCCTTCAGCTCAGGTCATGATCTCAGGGTCCTGGGATTGAGCCCTGCATAGGGCTCTCTGCTCAGTGGGGAGCCTGCTTACACCCCTCTCTGCCTGCCTCTCTGCCTACTTATGATAGCTCTCTCTCTGTCAAATAAATAAATAAAATCTTCAAAAAAAGAAAGAGTCTGTTTCTTTTTCTTTTTTTGTGATTTTACTTATATTAAAAAAATTTACATATTATATATACTTACATATTCTTAAGATTATATATATATATGTATGTATGTATATACATAAAACTCAGCCATCAAAAAACAAAATCTTACCATTTGCAATGACATAAATGGAACAAGAGGGTATTTTGCTAAGTAAAATTAGTCAATCAGAGAAAGACAATTATCATATCATCTCGCTCATATGTGGAATTTAAGAAACAAAACAGAGGATCATAAGGGAATAGACTGTACAATAAAATAAAATTAAATCAAAGAGGGAGACAAACCATAATGGACTCTTAACTATAGGAAACAAATTGAGAGTTGCTGGAGGGGGGGGGTTGGGGGCAAGGGGTAACTAGGGGATAGACATTAAGGAGGGCATGTGATGTAATGAGGACTAGGTGTCATATGCAACTGATGAATCACTGAAGTCTACCTCTGAAACTAAAAATAATACATTGTAAGTTAATTAATTTAATTTAAATAAAATAAAATTTTAAAAATAATTTTTTTAGAAAAGAGATGAATGCACTTAACATTTTGGTCAACAATCTCCTTCTGAACTTATTCAAGGATTAAATCCTGAGTTATTTCATTATATTATTAATTTTATATAAGCAGATTAATGTTAATAGTAAACTTTCAATAAGCACTAAAACTATCATAAATACCTCTATGTATAAATTACAAAAGTTAAAAAGCTAGTTTTTTTTAGCTAAGTAAGATACATATTTTCTGTTCTCTAAAAGAAGACCATGTTGAATTACGCCTTGAGCATCTTTTATATTTGACCTTTAAAAGGAAAATAAGGATATTAAGAGTCTTTCAGTTAAGGAGCACCTGGATGGCTCAGTTGGTTAAGCATCAGACTCTTGGTTCTGACTCAGGTCATAATTTCAGGGTCCTGGGATTGGGCCCCTTGTGGGGTTCCAGCTTCATGCTCAGTAGAGTCTACTTGAAGATTCTCTCTCTCTCTCTGCCCCTCCCCCCTGTGCTCTTGCTCTAAAATAAATAAATCTTCATAAAAGATTCTTGAAGCATAATTGACCTATAATGTTAGAATAGTTTCAGATGTATAGCATACTGATTCAACTATTTTTTCTTTTGCTGCGAGGGGGGATGCAGTCTTTATTCCAAGTAGCCATAGGCCTAGCTTAAATTTATAGTTACATTTATTTATTTTTAATTCTAATATAGTTAAAATACACTGTTACATTATTTCAGGTGTACAATAGAGTGATTCAACACTTCCTACAACGCCTTGTGCTCATCACAAGTGCACTCCTTAACCCCCATCACCTGTTTCACCCATCCCTCCCCCGCACTGTCCTCTGGTAACCAACAGTTCTCTATAGTTAAGAATCTGTTTCTTGGTTTGTCTCTTCTTTTGTTTTCCTTTGATAATTATTTTTTCTTAAATTCCACCTGAGTGAAATCATATGGCATTTATCTTTCTTTCGATTTGACAATTCTATACATCACTCAAGGCTTACCACAATAAGCATCGTGAACATCTGTCAGCATACATTATTAAAATATGATTGACTATATTCCCTATATTGTACATTTCATGAGTTACTTGTTTTACAACTAAAAGTTTGTATTTCTTAATCTTCTTCATCTATTTTTCCCATCTTCACTCCCAGTCTCCTCTCTGGCAACCACCAATTTGTTCTTTGTATTTAAGGGTCTGTTTCTGTTTCTTTTTCTTTTCTTTTTTTTTTTTTTAAGATTTTACTTACTTATTTGAGAGAGAGAGAGAGAGAGAGTGAGAGCGCACAAACAGGGGGAGTTACATAGTGAGGGGGAGAAGCAGGCTCCCTGCTAAGCAGGAAGCCCATTGTGGAGCTTGATCTTAGGACCCAGGGGATCATGACCTGAGCCTAGGGGAGGGGGGATGCTTAACTGACTGAGCCACCTAGATGCCCATTTGTTTCTTTTTTAGAGTCCACATATAAGTGAATTTATATGGTATTTGTCTTTCTCTGACTTATTTCACATTATGCTAGCAGCTTTGTATGTATATATAAGTATTTCCCTTTAAAAAACATAATGCACAAGTCTATAGTGAAAACCCATGATTATGTTAACATTACAAAGGAAGAAAAATGCCTACAGATCATAAGTAATTTTTCCATTGTTGGCTAATACAATTTGTGAATAAAATACAATAGTTAAATAAATCAACTTAAATGTATAATATGTTTCATTGATTTCTTTTTGATATAAGAAAATGTGTAAGTATGGGTGTATAAGTTTGTATGTAGTATGCTCCCTATTATGCAGATATAGTTTAATTTTGCCTTTTCATTTTGCCTAATGTATACTGTTTTTTTATGGTTGAACCTCCTTAATTCAAGTGAACTACTTATTTTAATGTCATAAGTTCACATAAAAATAATTCTTATTTTATTCATTAATAGTCTGCTTCAGGTATATATATTTTATAAAATAAAGTGGCTTGGGCACCATTCTCCAAAGTAATATTGCAGACATGGGCTACTAAATTGTGCAAAAGCCAATTTCTAGTTGAGATAACACAGATCAAGCTTCAGAGCCTCTTATTTGCATAGATCCCTTCCACTGACATGATATTGGCCTTAGAAATATGGGCACATGGTCATTTTGTATTCCCCTTAGTCAACCATCAAACTTTTATAAATCTGTGGTCTTTCAAGCCCTGGAATCCATTGTTGTAATTCAACATTGAAAATTTTGTTAGATCAATCCAGCTCAGGTACTTTTTCAAATCTCACAGTTGTGATTTTGATTTTTTTTTTAAAGATTTTATTTATTTATTTGGCAGACAGAGATCACAAGTAGGTAGAGAGACAGGCAGATAGAGATGGGAAAGCAGTCTCCCCACCGAACAGAGAGCCCAATGCAGGGCTCAATCCCAGGACACTGGGATCATGACCTGAGCTGAAGGCAGAGGCTTTAACCCACTGAGCCACCTAAGCACCCCTGTGTTTTTGACTTTTGATGGCTCCTCAGACTCTTCTGTATTTTCAAATTTTACATATTTCTTACACAATTACAAAAAAGCCACCAATATTATAAACTATTATTTGGTTGATCTGAAACACAAGGTATATGTACCCTAATCCTAATTCTTTCACCAACCCTCTGTGTCATGTTAGGTAAGTCATGTCCTTTCTCTGATCCTCAGTTTACCTATTGGTAGAGGAAGAGGGTGTTCCCTCCTTCCTGAAAGCCTTTGTCTTCTGTTGGAGTTGAATCATTGTTAACATTAGGGTCATTAGGGTGACATGGTTGTAGATAACTTTCCTTTTTTTAACTTTCTTTTCTCTATTCTCCATACTTACTTTGTAGTGTTTTGTTGCTGTTGTTGTTAACTTTCACTTAGAATAATATTTTCAAAGTACATCCATATTGTAACATATATAAATAATTCACTCCTTTTTTGCTAAATAATATTTTACTGGATGATTGAACTATAATGTTTTCATCCACTCATCAGTCCAGAGACATTTAAGTCATTTCTACTGTTTTGCTATTATGAATAATGCCATGGGGTTACTTTTGACAAAGGAATGAAAAATGGAGATGCTAACCCATTGTCTGTGGATAAACTAGAAACAGTTTTACAACTTTTAAACTAAGTATAACATGTTAGTTATAATTTATAATCACATGAAATAATTATAAAGTAGTTCTAATATTTATTATCAATTTTGGTTCTAAACCTAAACTGTAGGTAGGACTAGCTAGATCAGTGTTTCCTAAACACTAGTCCACCAACAAATGCTTGTTAAAAAATCAACCAAACATCATTCAAAGGCCTTACTTATCCCTATAGTTTCTGAATCCATCTCTTTGTTGTGAGGATTAATGTATTACTTAGGGTTCTCTCAAGAGAGTGATAGAAAAAGACAACTACTGATTTTAACTAACTGGCTAATGCAATGATGGGAGGCTGGCAAATCCTAAAAATGTAGGGTGGGCCAGCAGGCTGCAAACAGCAGAATCCCTTTTCTTCAGGAAACCTCAGATTTTGTGCTTAAGACTTTCAAAGGATTGGGGCACCTGGGTGGCTCAGTGGGTTAAGCCTCTGCCTTCGGCTCAGGTCATGATCCCAGGGTCCTGGGATCGAGCCCCATGTTGGTCTCTCTGCTCAGCAGGGAGCCTGCTTCTCCCTCTCCCTCTGCATGCCTCTCCGCCTGCTTGTGATCTCTTTCTCTGTCAAATAAATAAATAAAATCTTAAAAAAAATTAAAAAAAAAAGATTTTCAAAGGCTTGAATGAGCCCCACCCACCCAGTGTAGAGGGAATCTCTTTTACTTAAAGTCAACTAATTATAAATGTAAATTACATATACAAAATACCTTTACAGAAACATCTAAATGAATGTTTGACCAAATAACTAGCCACTATAGACTAGCCAAACTGACACATGAAATTAACTGTTACAATTTATACATTTTACTTAATTTAGCTTTATCTTAATGTTAGTTAAAAGTGGCCAGGGAATATAAATATTTCTGACTCTGGTTTTTGTTTATTTCGTTTTGACTCCACTAGGAAAAAAACATAACCTTGAATATATTCTACATAAAGAATGCATTATTTAATATTTTTTTAAAATCAGAATAGCCTAAGCCTTAACGTATTGAACATAATTTATTATTGACCATAATATCATTAATGTAATGCAATTTTTATAGCCTGCTGCTTGTCTTATGTTGCTTTGGACATAATTTATTTTTTGCCTGGTATCCCTGCATTTGTAACCATTTTCCATGAAAAGCTACTTGGAAAAACCATAAGATGGGACAGAATTCAGGAAAGGTGTTTGCAAGCAGAAAAAAGATTCAAAACTATCAATATGAGAGGAGAAATAGGATCATTATCTTCCACTCCACCTATCTCCCTCTTCTGCATACTCCTTATTAATGAGTGTGAATATCAATAGTACTACTGATGAATTGAAAGGAATGAAAAAATTCTCCAGGTAGAAATTATTTCCCCTAGGTCTTGAACTCTGCAAAGGTAGCAATTTCACCCCAAATTATAGCTAAGGCTCTGGAGGTAAATTTTACCCTAGAGATTTTTTTCCCCCTTACTTTCTGTACATAGAAAAATCGCTGTAACTGTGAGACTATATTAGTAAGAAAATTATTCAGTCCTACATTTCTCTTTTATAGATGTATCCAATGTTATATCTTTTTCAGATCTATAAACATATTCATCCAATTAATGTGTTACTAATCAAATGAAAAAATCAGCATGATAGAACACAGCTGTAATAAGGATTTTGAAAATTCATCTAAATGGAAATTTGGTTTGTGGATCTAAATACAATTTTTAACTGTTCATTATATAAATACTGCAAAGAGAGATCTTTTTCTTCAAATATTTTTACAAACCTCAAAATTTTTACAAAAGTAATTCTAAGCCCCAAAACAAATAACATTTATTCAAAACTCCAAATATTCAATTCCTCTGAAAACAAAACAAACCACTTTGTCTCAAAGCATTGTTGTTCCTAAGAGAAAAATTAATTTCAATCCTAATGAGGATTTGTAGGTATTTAATTCAAGAACTTGGGTAATAAAACAGGTTTGTGACTAGTTAAAAATATGGAAAATGCTATTGATAATCTACTCTGAACTAATTATTTAACTCTGAACTAATTATTTAAAACGAGATACTGAAGAAAAGAATGGAAAAAATGTGACTGAAATTTGTTTTGGAATAGATTTGCTAGTACATTTTCAGTGAAATAACCAGTGTTATAAGATATTAAATCATAGTTTCAGAGATCATAACAATATTATACGGAAGCTTTAAGAATGAGTAAAACCAAAAGATTTGCATTTTTCTCTATATAGCTTATGCTAAAATCTCAGTGTCAGATGTTAGTAAATCAGTAGGTTTATCAACATCAATATTGAATTTCTGTTAAGTAGCTTAGAAATATTAATACAAATGTCAGACTATACAAATTTAGGTTCTATATAAAAAACAAAACATGTTAATATAACTTTGTGAAATTGTTAAAATTTTGATCTTAATATCAAATAAGAAAAAAATCCCTAAATTTTACTCTAGATACCTTAGAAAAGTTGGTTCATTTCTATCATTTAGTTAATAAAGCTATTTAAGTAGTGTAGCATGGAACATCAAGAGTGAGCTAAACTGTCTCTGACAGAACTTGCACCTTCCTTGTTTGGTCTTTAGAGTTTTCTAGAATGACATGACCACAGCAGTTTACAAAATAAAGAAAGCAAGCAAAAATTTTTTTAAAAAAGAAGGGAAAAACAAAAAGAAAAAGCAAACAAAAACAAAATCAGGTGACAAGAGCCCTGCCTTCAAAGATTTATTTCATTTGAGCTGATATGAAATGTAGACTTCAATTTGTTTGTTTGTTTGTTTCCAGATTGTTCTAGTGTGCACTTATTTCCAGGTATTCTTTTAGATGTCTAGGTTTATAATCATATTACCTATTATTATGTGTGAAATATTAGCTCTTACTTTACATGTTTTATTTCATTATTTTCCCTAAATTGTTTTGTCTAATATATAAAAAAAATGTTATTATGGTATTTGGCAATGTCACCTTTTTGCTGATTATGATGAAGATGTTACTTATGTTTTGCCATTGACTATCTGGCTGGAGTAGGTTTGGAGTATGATTTTTACTATATCAATATCAACTTCACTTGTTTTTATTCTTCTTTAATGATTTTTAAATAGAACAATAATGTGACAATTTCGTACTGTTGTTTAAATGAGATAGTGCACAACTACTTTACAAAATTCTTTAATATAGTTAGAAGTTGACAATATTTGGTAAGAAAATCGTGTGTTTCGATCTATTTCAAAAAATTATTTGAAATTCAAATAACATATTTTCTTAGAGAAATACATAAAGACTTATTAATCTTCAAACTCTTACCAATACAGGCTGTCATTTAATAATATTTTATTTGTCTCTCCTAACTAGTGTATGAGAAATCAGGATTTCCTTTCCATGAACATGTTTTTATTTTTATTTATTTATTTATTTATTTTAATGTTATGTTAGTCATGCTACAGTACATCATTAGTTTTTTATGTTGCACATAAACATGTTTTTAAATAAACTAAATCAATGTTTCCTCTGGTAACCTATTCCATATTATTTTAATTATGTAATAAAAAGCCAACATATAGTCTTTTTTTTTTTTCTTTAAAGATTTTATTTATTTATTTGACAGACAGAGATCACAAGCAGGCTGAGAGGCAGGCAGGGCAAGAGGAGAAGCAGGCTCCCTGCTGAGCAGAGAACCTAATGTGGAGCTTGATCCCAGGACTCTGAGATCATGACCTGAGCCGAAGGCAGCGGCTTAACCCACTGAGCCACTTAAGGGCCCCAAGCCAACATATAGTATTAAAATATTCAGAGATTAACAAAATGATTAATAATTAATAATAATTAAAATAATAATAATTAATAACAAAATTTACACACTTCAAAAATACTCTGCATATTGAATATACTCTTCAAACTTTAATGTGTGCATTCTTTTTCTACACACATGTTAACACTAACATGTAAACTTGTCAATTACAAGTAGTAGAGGAATTTAAGGAACTTAAATTCTTAATAGTATGCTGTACAAGTGTTTTAAAGAGTAAAATGTACTAATCCATTTCTTATTTCAGCTCCAACCTGTAAAGAACCTAGAAGTTGCTATTCCCATCCTTACACTAAGAAAACGGTTTAACAAACTGAAAAGCAATGTCTTGTCTTCTTGTCTTTAACTCATCAGAAAACTGTAGCCACTGGGCATTCTACTTCTCCAAAATGTGTGTATTCATCTGGGTCCTTGTGAGATGTTAGCAAAAGCAGCTCTTATAGGGAAATTATATCATAAAATGCATATATTACACAAGAAGAAAGATCTAAAATCAAAAATCTAAACCTCTAGTTTAGGAAATTGGAGAAAGAAGAGCAATGAACATTTAAAGAAGCAGAAAAAAGAAATGTAATACAAATTAGAGGAAAAGTCACTACAATTTAAAAGAAGAAAACAATAGAGAAAATCCATGGAAACAAAAGTTTATTTTTTTTTTATTTTTATAAAGGTTTTATTTATTTTTTGACAGAGAGAAAACACAAGCAGGGAGCCTGATTCGGGGCTCAATCCCAGGACCCTGAGATAATGACCTGAGCCAAAGGCAGATGCTTAATGGATTGAGCCACACGGGTGCCCCACAAAAGTTTATTCTTTGATAAGATCCATAAATGCATAAAATCATAACTGTTGTTAAATAATCTGAAATACTAAGTATGCATACATTTTCTGGCATTCAACTTTTCCCTGACCCTGTATATATTTATTTAAAAATTGCCATGCCATTTTTGTTAAATTAGGTGTAATTTATATATAGTAAAACTTATAGATCCTTAAAATATAGTTCTATAAGATTTACAACTAATCTTTGACAAAGCTGGAAAGAATATCCAATAGAAAAAAAAGACAGTCTCTTCAACAAATGATGTTTGGGAAAACTGGACAGCAACAGGCAGAAGAATGAAACTAGACCACTTTGGTATACCATACACAAAAATAAATTCAAAATGGATGAAACACCCAAATGTAAGACAGGAAACCATCAAAATTCTAGAGAAGAACACAGGCAGTAATCTCTCTGACATAAGCCATAGCAACATCTAAGAAGACATGTCACTGGAGGCAAGGGAAACAAAAGCAAAAATAAACTACCAAAATGGGACCTCATCAAGATAAAATGCTTCTGTGCAATGAAGAAAACAATCAACCAAACTAAAAGGCAGCCTACAGAATGGGATAATGTGTTTGCAAATGACATGTTTGATATAGGATTAGTACTCAAACTACAAAGTACTTACAAAGCTTAATACCCCCAAAATAAATCCAGTTAAGAGATGGGCAGAAGACATGAAGACATTTCTCCAAAGAAGACAGATGGCTAACAGACACATGGAAAGTTGTTCAACATCACGTCATCAGGGGATTACAAACCAAAACCATAATGAAATACCACTTCACACTTGTCAGAATGGCTAAAACTAACAACACAGGAAACAACAGATATTGGCAAGGATGTGGAAAAAGGGGAACCCTCTTGCACTAGTGGTAGGAATGCAAACTGGTGCAGCCAGTATGGAGAACAGAATAGAGCTTCCTCAAAAAGTCGAAAATAGAGCTACCCTATGACCCAGCAATGGCACTACTAGGTATTTTACCTAAAGGTTACAAAAACACTAATTCAAAGGGGCACATGAACCTTGATGTTTATACTAACATTATCACTAAGATCCAAACTGTGGAAAGAGCCCAAGTGTCCATCAGCTAATGAACGGACAAAGAAGTGGTATATATATATATATATATATATATATATATATATATATTCTCAGAATATTATTCAGCTATCAGACAATTAAATCTTGCCATTTGCAATGACATGGATGGAGCTAGAATGTATTATGCTAAATAAAATAAGTCAGTCAGAGAAAGGCAAATACCATATAATGTCATTCATATGTGAAATTTAAGAAACAAAATAGATGAACAAACATATGGGAGGGAGGAAAAAGAGAGAGGGGAAACAAACCATAAGGGACTCTTAACTACAGAGAATAAATTGAGGGTGGATGAAGGAAGGCGGGTGGGGGGTGGGCTAAATGGGTGATGGGTATTAAGGAGGGCACTAATCATGAGCACTGGTGTTATATGTAGGTGATGAATCACTAAATAATACACTTTAAAAACCACATCCCCCAATAAAACACACAAATGTATGCACACTGGTGTAAACTTTAAAATATATTAAAATACATTTGTCTCTCTTATTCCACCAAATTTCCTACCACCCAGAAAGTTTGCTTCCAAGAGGTAAACATTATTCTGTTTTCTATCACTGTATGTTAATTTTACTTGTTTTTGAATTTTACAGAAATGAAATCCTACTAGTCAATGTTTCAGTCTCGATTCTGAAGTCTGTAGGGTTGGACTGTTCAATGGCCATAGACTTAAACATTGAATATTGCATTTCCACCCAGTTAATATATAGATTGTAGTCCCAAATTAGTATCACAGTATGTTTCCTTTGAAAATCTTATTTTAAATACCAAGGAAATACAAATGAAAAAGAATAATCAAGATAATCTTGAAGCTGAAGGCTAAAGTTTAGGTTCCCATAGGCAAAATATAAATACTTATTATAGAGTTATACTAAGAATTTGTTATAGTGGTTCAGAGATAGACAAAATAATTGATAAAACAGAACACTCCAGAATAGATGTACACTTGTTTTATTACTAAGATGGCACTGAAGAGAAGTAAGAAGTCTTGGATCCAGTGTATATCCAAAAGCATAATATGACTTCTTACCTCATATCATAAACAGTAGAACACACATATTAATTTTAAGGATAAAACCACATAATGTCTATAAAATGTCTATAAGATAGCACAAGAGAATGCTTTCATGGCCTGGGAGCACACAAATTTTTCTAAAACTGACAAAAGAATCACTAACCTTATAAGAAAAAATGCAAAAATTAAAACTGGGAACTCATTGTCAAAAGATAGCATCAAGAAATTGAGAAGTAAAGCCACATATTGAAAAAAAAAGTCATTTGAAATACATATAACCAATAGAGGATTAATATCCAAAATATGTATAAATGACTTAAGCAAAACAACTTGAAAAAAGACAAATTACAGAAAAAGAATATTCAAATTTTAACAAGCCATATAAAGAAGGATTCAGGTCATTACCTATAATGGAAGTTAAATTAAAGTCTCAATATCACACAAAAGCATACTCACAAAATGGCTAAAACTGAAAGTAATGATAATACAAATATGTGATACTGTGAAGTAACTTGATTCCTTATAAACTTCTCATAGGTAGGTATATGGCTCAGTCATTTTGGAAAACTGTTTGATACTATCTACTGAAGTTATCATATTCATAATCTAAAGTTAATTATAAATTATAAATTAATCATAATAAATTATAAGTCATAAATCAATCATAAATCTAATAGCAAGTAATTCTTCTCTCCAAAGAATGAATAAACATGTGTATTAAATATTCATAAGAATAAGTATTTCATCCATATGTCTCATGGCCTCAAACTGGAAACAATTTAAAATGTCTATCAATATTACAGCAGTGAAAATGAACAATGTTCTGCTACCCTGGTAACTGAAATAAATCCACAGTCACAATATTACATGAAAAAAATCAAGCAGAAGTATACTGTATTACTCTAAATAAGTTCAAAAACAGGTAAATTTTTTCTATGGACATGTTTGTCCCTACATTCAGTCACTTTTATCCTAATCTATATTAAAATATCCTGTAACATAATTTCCTTTAAATAATTTTAAGTTTTTAATAATTATTATGCTTAAAATATCAACATTAATCAAAACCTACCTTTACTCTCCGTAATAAAAAGTAATTGTAAAGATACATACTTTAAAGCATAAAAATGAGAGTTAAATGTGAATAATCTTAAAATTAATTTTCAAATAAAATTCACTACTAAATTTAACTTATAATTTTGAGAAATAAAATTTTTGATCACTTTGTAATAATGGCACATGCAGCAAATACAATTTAGTTCTATCAAATCCAAGAAACCACAACACACACCCATACCACAAGCACACCAAGAGGGGCATGATTTATTTAAATTTCTTGTAATACTGTGGAAATCTGAAAATGATTTCAAGAGGACTTCTGAAGTACTACTCAGAATTAGTTTTTCCTTTGAAAATGTTATTTGGTAATGTCCAAATAATTGAGAAACCACTCATTATTGGATTTGGTTTGAAAAACACGAGAAGATTTCTGTTAAATCACTACACTTTGTTTCATAATATTAAAAACAAGATTTCAGTGAGTCTTACAAATGAGCTTTCAAGTCTAATCATTCACATAATGAAAATAGTCAGTTTGTCGATTGGTTGACTAGAGTGAGGAAAGGGATTTTCACTTAAGGATCTAGAGCCACCTTGTTTGCAGTAAAGTATCAATAGTTGGTATTTACAAGCCCAGTACCAGCAAGGTACTATGTTAGAAATTGCCATACATTAATTGTCGCCACGATCTTACAAAGTAGGTAGTTTTATTATTTGCATTTTAGAAAGGATAGAAAAGAAATTAAAAAAAAAAAAAAAAAAAAAAAACCTAGTCTGATTAAGAGCACAGCTATTCGGTAGCAGATTCAAGACATCAACTTGAGCCAATCCTACCCCAGAACTGAACTTTTAACTCTACATTCTGCTGCCCCATGAGCTAATTCAGAAACAGTAGTTAGTAGATTCAGCTCAGTTTTTTTTAGTGCATGAGCAAGAGAGCATTTCAGAACGCCAATGTCAAACTACAGGCAAAAACCAGTATTAAAGAGAAACTGTATTATTTACAAAGATACAGTACTTACATATTAGGCACTGTATCTAAATTATGCTTTACATATGTTATGTATTTAACCCTTGTGAAAATCCTAGGGAATAGAAACAATTACCCCTATTTTGCCTGTGAGGAATCTAAGTTGCAAAGTTATTAAGCAATTTGCCCACCGCTGGGAATCAAGTCCAAAGTCCATTATCTTAATCATTATGTCACATTATTCACATATATTTATCATCCTGCCTCCATGACATATCTCTAGAGCAGAAGAGGAGGATATAAAAATAAAGAGTAATAGATGATAAAATATAATAGAGTAAGAAGTAAGGCAATTCTGAATAGGAAGGGTTTGGAAAGCTCCTGGAAGGATGTAGAACAAGGACGGATCTTTAAGGAAATGTAGGAAATCAACAGGAATACAGGAAAACAGACTAGGAAGTCAAGATGTAGCAGGAACACAAGTGGGCCAGAAGAACCTAGGAATGACAGCAACTAGGTCACTTGTATTAAATAGAAAAATGGAGTAGAAGCTTAAGAACAAAAGACAGGTAGGTTCAGATCATGAAAGGCCATATATTTAGGTAAAAGAATTAGAATTTACATATACTGTTGTATAAAGATTAAAAATAATTATCAAGCTGTTATTGAAGTGATAAAATTTGAGTTTTAGAAAATTAGTTCTTTTTTCTTAAGATTTTACTTATTTATTTTACAGAGAGAGACACAGAGAGAGAGGGAACACAAGCACAGGGAGTGGGAGAAGGAGAAGCAGGATGGGGCTTGATCCCAAGACTCTGGGATCATGACCCAAGCCAAAGGCAGACACCTAATGACTGAGCCACCCAAGGCACCCCTAGAAATTTAGTTCTAATGATAGTGACAGTATGTTCTAGTTTGCCCCTAACCATCCTTGTTTATACTTATAATCCTACGAAAATTATTAATAGCACCTCCTATTCCTTTATAAGATTCTTAGGACAATATATTTTGCTGTCACCCTAACTTGGGCAAAGATTTATGTACCATATTGGAAAAATAAATATTTGGCATCATCCATTGTTGATGACTGATTAAGGTTTTTAAATTTTTTTATAATTTTATTTATTATTTGACAGAGAGAGAGAGAGATCACAAGTGGGCAGAGCAGCAGGCAGAGAGAAAGAGGGGAAATAGGTTCCCCACTGAGCAAAGAGCCCCATGCCGGGCTCAATCCCAGGACCCTGGGATCATGACCTGAGCTGAAGGCAGAGGCTTAACCCACTGAGCCACCCAGGCACCCCAAGGTTTTTAAATTGAGGTGGATAGTTTGAAGGGTAGATACATAAGGCTGATTTAAAAAAAAATTATAAAAAGTAATACCAGACCTCTATATCTACTCCCAGGAAAATATGATGATTGTACATAAGGAAGCATGTAAAAAGATATTAATTGTCTCCTAGGACAAATTAAAGAACTGCCAGTAAATGAATGGCTGTATAAAATGCAGTATATATTTACTGTGAGTTATGCAACAGTTAAAAAGACAAAAAGGCAGTCCTATGGGTTCTGGTATAGGAGCAAATAAAACAACAATAATATTAATGTAAGTGAATAGTAATTAATGTGAATGAATAGTAAATGTATTCTCTATTAATGTAAATAACTAGTAAAAGGACTGAAGGGAAGTCTACAATGCTTTAAAGAAAGGTTTATGAACAAATTAACAATTTGTCAAATCTATAATCATTTGAGAGAAAGTAAATTATAGTTGTGGCTTTATACAGAAGAAAGTCGGCAAATTTTAACAAGTTGCATGATTAGAATTAACAAGTTTTGGAATGTTATTTATATAGAAACTAAAGCAGCAGGTAGACTCAAACCGGTCTCCAAATTTTGAACTTTCACTCCTAGAATGTTCTCATTTTGGAAATATTGATGGCATAAAATAAATGAAACTAAATATAATGCACTTGGATTTGTTACATCCTTCACTGAGGCTCTAATGGACCTGCCAGGTAGAGATAATTAACAAGCTGACCTTGCTTCCTTCTTCATCCCTTGAGACTTGTGTTATTGGATATAACATTATACCACACTGTATTATGGCTGAGACTTGTGTTATTGGATATAACATTATACCACACTGTATTATGGCTGAGACTTGTGTTTATTGGGTATAACATTATACCACACTGCATTATGGCCGAGACTTGTGTTATTGGATATAACATTATACCACACTGTATTATGGCTGTTTTATGTTTTCCTCACTAGCCTGCGAGCTTGAAAATTTTGTTCAATTCTCCAGTTTTACAACTTTACAAAATCTGAGCCAGGTATTTGCCCACTGTTATATTTCATATCACCTGTGACTGTAGTACAATATCAGCTTTCCTCATAGCTCTTAAACTAATATTTTAGCCACCTGAAGTATACCTACTTATTTTTACGTCCGTTTAACACTATGATGTTATATTGATGTGATAGAACTTAGAAGACTGGATTATGATATATAATTGCATTTTGTTTCCCTGCCAATCCCGGAGCTGGGGTAGGAACATTCTTAAACTTGATTGTGAATCATACAGTAATGGTGTATAACAGATACATAGGAAATGTTAGTTGAATTAAAATGCAGAGGCATGACATAAAGAATACTGAAATGCTTGATGAAAAGCTAATAGAGGGACGCCTGGGTGGCTCAGTTGGTTAAGCAGCTGCCTTCAGCTCAGGTCATGATCCCAGCGTCCTGGGATCGAGTCCCACATCGGGCTCCTTGCTCCACGGGGAGTCTGCTTCTCCCTCTGACTCTGCCTTCCACTCTGTCTGCCTGTGCTCGCTCTCGCTCTCCCTCTGAAAAATAAATAAATAAAATCTTAAAAAAAAAAGAAAAAGCTAATAGAAATATTGTTTTCCAATTGTTTGTACCGCTTAAATTCACTTAATAGTTTTGTATTAGGATACCATACAATATGTATTAGCTATATTTTTATATAAATAGCCTCTTTTGAGGCATTTGAGAACATAAATTTCACATCTATAATGTTTGTTTTAAAATTGCTTATTAGGCAAGAAGTTATATTGGTTAATCAAGCAAAATAAAACTATATGGAAAATCCAAATCCATTTCTTTATAATGTTCCATAAGAAAAATAAGGATATCCTGTACTGAAATTTACAGCAAATAAGCTCATTTAACTTTATCAGTTTATTCACTTATGGATTTTAAGACTTTTTAGATCCACAGTACTGTTTTTATTTCAGTCATACCTAGCTCTAGTTTGGGCAATCCTATTCATTCCATGTTGTGTAACTGAACACTTGAATATGTGACTTGAATGTCAACCTAAGGTCCCACCACATATTCCTGGAAGGTTCCTTGGACCCAAGTTCACTTTAGAAGAAAAGGGATGACAGTTTCTTATTTTGCCTCTATTCTTTGCATTTTAATTCTTTAGTGTAGGTTAGTAAAATGATTTTAATTATCTTACAGTGAGCACGGTAATGTACAATTTTGAAGTTTATGCATAATAGAAGTGATTAAAATAGTGTAATCGATTTTACACTTTTTATTTTAATGTTTTTTAGTTTCACCATGCCTTACATTGAGTTTGCAACCTATTAGCTTAAAATAAAACCTTATTGCAGAAAAAGAAATCAATTCACATTAGTGTTCATTTTAAGAAAGCAGCAATAATGAAAAGTTGTATCAATTTCTCATTATGGCTTAGAATAACTAGTGACATAAAACTGGATATATAAAAAAATAGCACTTCATTTTGGCTTGGAACTTTAATTAAGCACTTTATTTTAAAAGAGAAAGGATACTTTGTCCACTTCTTAGGATATTCTACACTGCTAATCAATCCTTTACTCTGCATAGGCCATTGTATGCTAAATAAATGTCTGAAAAAATACTTACGGAAGTTGAAAAAGGAACATTATATATTATCTCAATTGAAATATAAAACACAAAGTACTTTAAATTGAATAAAAAGATTTTAAAGCTGAATCCAATTTATCACTAGAAAAATGTAACCTTATGAAATGTAATATTAGTGTCAAAGATCTGAATCTTTTCTACAAAGAGGAAAATAAAAGCCTACCACTTTCTCACATACATTAATATAATAATGAAAATCAATTTATACTAAGGTTGGCCTCTGCACTGTATTATATACACTGGTAGTATTCTAACTATATTCAAATGTATTAATAAGGAGTCTGATCTTTCATCCTCTTTTCAACCAGGAGAGACAGACAAATCCACAAGTTAAACTACATGTATGTATGTGTGAGTGTGTATGCGTATATTACACATTAACATATGGGGAAACTTCAGGCTTGCTGAGAAACTAGCATAAGAAGGTAGGACTATTCAGGGACACCTTGGAAACTTAATCATCTTGAAAAAAATGTTTTAAGATAATTTATTTGAGAAAGAAAGAGAGCTTGCAAGAGTAGGGGGCAGGGCAAAAGGAGAAGGAGATGCAGACTCCCCACTAAGCAGGGAGCCTGATGCAGGGGTCTATCCCAGGGTCCTGGGATCATGACCTGAGTTGACAGCAGACGCTTAACTGACTGAACTACCCAGGCGCCCCTGAAACTTAATCATCTAACATTTTCTGAGTAAGGATATATCTAAGCCAATACTGAAAATACTTTTTATAAAATATTTGTAAATGGAAGCATACAGATAGATAGCCTTAGCTGTTCTTGAACATAATGTAAGCCTGATTATAAAAGGCATGTGATGTAGCAAGAATTTGGCTTTATCAACTGAGAAATGGCTCATATCTGAACAGGAGCCATCTGCAATAATTATGTTCTACATGGAACATAGATCAAGTAAAAGGCTACAACTACTCTTTCTCTTTTAAGTTCTATATTCTTAAGTAAATAAATCAGAAATATATAACATGTGTGTACAGTGTTTACCCTCAGTAACTTCTGAACAGTCCCATAACAATGAAGATCAAAATCAGTATACTCATACAATGGTGTGTAACAAAATGTGAAATAACAAGTATAACGAAAAAGATCTTTGCTTAATTAAACTTATGAGTTTCAACCGTGTCAAATAAGTTTATAGAGCAAAAAAACCTTATCAAGACAAAACATACCAAGTTTTCTTTGCATAAGCTATTCTGCTTACTCTGAAAGCATTTTTAAATACTTTCAGTTTATTAACTTTGATGCTACTCTTCTAAGCACCTCTTACTATTCTCACAATGTGTCTATAGGAGACCTTCAAAAACCTGAAGTCAATAATAGCACATTAAGAAAAATCATATTTAAAAATGCCCTAATCATTGCCACAAATACCATAAACCTATGAACATTGTAATTATTTAAATAGCCAACAGTAATCTCCCATGAAATTGGAGAAAATTAAATGAGTTAATAAGCAAAAAGAGTCGTATTTAACTCTTTAAAAAATAAAAAAAAAAGTTGTATTGTTGGGGTGCCTGAGTGTCTCAGCCGGTTGAACAGCTGCCTTTGGCTTAGGTCATGATCCCAGAGTCCCAGAATTGAGCCCCATTTTGGGCTCCCTGCTCAGCGAGGAATCTGCTTCTCCCTCTGCCACTGCTGTTGCCCCTGCTTGTGCTCTCTTACTCTCTGTCAAATAAATTAATAAAATCTTTTAAAAAATAAAAAAGATTCATTTGTTTGTTATTTGTTTTAGAGGGAGAGTGAGCATAACCAGGAGGGACAGTGGGAGAGGGAGAGAGAATCTCAAGCAGACTCATGCTGACCATGCACAGATCCTGATGCAGGGCTCAATCTCAGGCACCTGAGATCGTGACTTGAGCGGAAACCAAGAGTAGAACAGTTAGCAGACTGTACCACCTCATATTTAACTCTTGACCTAGTTTTTATCCCAAGAGAACTCAGGGGGGAATATAAGAGCTTAATGTAATATAATTTATATGCAGTAAGGGAACAATCTCATATCATCTGTATTGTCAAATATATATGTGTCATTGTTGTTAATCTCTTACAACTTTCAAAATTAAGTGGATTACCTCTTCTACATAAAAGCTGGCCTGCAGGGGCACCTGGGTGGCTCAGTTGGTTAAATGGCTGCTTTCAGCTCAGGTCATGATCTTAAGACTGAGTTCCACATTGGGGTCTCTGCTCAGTGGCTCTCTGCTTCTCCCTTTCACTCTCCATCTGTGCTCTCTCTTCCTCTCTCTCTCAAATTAATAAATAAATAAAATCTAAAAAAAAAAAGCTAGCCTGCATAATTAGAGTTTTAGAAATTAATATAAAGAGGGTATAAAAGACCATTTTGCATAAACTTGTTTAACAGATATGGAGAAAAGCTAAATGACAAGATTAGTTCAATTTTATGTCATTACTTACAATTTCCTGATAATGAAAATATGGTCAACTTTCTAATTAATGTGTCAAAAACATTCACAGCATCCTCAAGTCCTATTTGCTTTGAAAAGATCTTATTCTTACATATCCTTCTAGTTATACCCTATCTCGTTTCTATTTATAATCTCAGCTATTTGAAAATAATCTACAGTTACTGTTCAACATCCTTACACACCATTTAAAACTGTCATAAAGGGTACTTTTCAACAGAGGTGGAGATGACTAGAGCTCTCAAGCTTCTAAAACTGACTGTGCCAACTCACAAATTGCATTTCTGCTAAAATCTGCAGAGAAAGTCTCTGATGTGTTTCTCCCATGCTTGGAGGCAGCAAGTGGTAATTAATCACAAACTACAGGACATCTCAGAATATCTAAAATACAGGATTTGGGTTACAAGGTTGAGAGATGCAAATTTCTGGTACCATCTCTTTGTTTCAACTGTAGCTGCTATTCCCTATTGAAACAACTAAGTGAGCTAAATTCTAAGCCCAAGTTTTTAGGCTATTTTGAAAGTTATGACAATTCTAAGACTGTGTGTAGGCAAGTAGACAGTCATCCCAAAAGTGTACGGTGAGTTGGTAGGCACGGCAATGATCCAACAACAACAGTGAAACAGTTATACCTCAGGTCCTAAGACATGCCTCAGGTAACAGCTTGTGGCCTCTGCTCCCAATCCCTCATAGCAACACTTCATGCCATAGTCTCCAATAACCTTGTCACTAATTGTAATGGATAATTCTCAGCATACATTCTTATTTAAATCCTGTATCTCTGCTGACATTTATTACAACATCCTTCTTGAAGTGCCCCCCCATACACACACCTTGATGTTATTGATACATTGATTCAAAATATTTTAATATACACATTCTTGATATTATATTGAATATATAATAATCATTTCATGAAAATGGACCTCTACCTGTCAGCAGCATCATCACTATTATAGGTATTAATATAGGTTACTAGTTTTAATATTATTTATAAACATTCTGAAAATTTCCTATGTCCCAGGCATTTCATTAATACTCAACTAATAATGTGTAACATTCAATCCTCACCACATGATGTAGTGACTATGAGGTAGCTGTCAGACTACACCCCACATCCAGTCATAAGTAGACCTAACCTACAATCTTCACATCTCTTAATTACACCAGTTTTATTTTTTAATTAATTAATTAACTAGTCATTTAAATAATTAGTCTATTAACTAGGCCCCACACCCAACATGGGGCTTGAACTCATAACCCTGAGATTAAGAGTTGCATGCTCTAACGACTGAGTCAGCCAGATGCCCCTACCAGTGCCACTTTTTTTTTTATATCCTTTTTAATAGTGCTATTCTAGTTGAAGTTCTTAACATTACTCACATATATTACAACCTTTTCCTTTCTGGTTTCTCTTCTTCCAGTCTTCGCCTCATAATTTACTCTCTACAATGCTATAAGACTGGTATCACCCTAAAAGTAAAATATTATAATCTACTACCATCTCTCAAAGAGTATAACATTAAAATTCTTCATTTGTCTCAAATTTCTTACAGATGCACTCCAAATCTCTCTTTACATGGCATTTTTTTTTAATTTTTTATTTATTATAAACATATAATATATTTTTATCCCCAAGGGTACAGGTCTGTGAATCGCCAGGTTTACACACTTCACAGCACTCACCATAGCACATACCCTCCCCAATGTCCATAACTCCCCTTCTCCCAACCCCTCTCCCCCCAGCAACCCTCAGTTTGTTTTGTGAGATTAAGAGTCACTTAATCAAGTTTGTCTCACTCCCAATCCCATCTTGTTTCATTTATTATTCTCCTACTCCCTTAACCCTCCATGTTGCATCACCACTTCCTCAGGGAGGTCATATGATAGTCATATGATATCATATGATCTCCCTGATATCATATGATAGCTGTCAGGTCATATGATATCAGGGAGATCATATGACAGTTGTCTTTCTCTGCTTGACTTATTTCACTAAGCATAATACCCTCTAGTTCCATCCACATTGTCGCAAATGGCAAGATTTTATTTCTTTTGATGGCTGCATAGTATTCCATTATGTATATATACCACATCTTCTTTATCCATTCATCTGTTGATGGACATCTAGGTTCTTTTACATGGCATTCTTAATCTAGATGAACACAAATGAAAACTTAAAGGTTGTTTCAAGTTCTTTATTTCCAGTTGTTTATGACATGGTGTTGCTAATGTTTTAAAAGAACTATGTGTTCTAATATAAAATACCAAACAGAGATGAAACCTGGAAATTCCCTGAGCAGACAAAAACATTCAAGCTACATAAGCAAAACTCAGTTTAACATATTCTGCAAAACAAATGAAATTTAACTTGGGCCACTTCTTGTAAATGTCTCTGAAAATCATAAATGAAACAAGTTATTCTTGAAAAATGGCATGAGGTAAACACCTTAACCAATTCCTAATAACTAGACAAACTGAAATGCTATAATCAATTATTGTAAAGAATAAATGGCCTCCACATTTTCACTATTGCATCTTACAGCAATATATCTCAGAGCCTCATTCACCTCTCAGTTTGAGAGATCCCAGTTTGTGAACTGTTTTTATATTCACAATTAACTCTTACTAAAAACTATTTAATTTATCTGGTGGTTTTAATTTTGCTAGTTCTGGATTTTTTTATATGTAGACTTTACTTCACATCATATAAAGTCCAAACTAAGTATCACTCGATTCTGTCTGAAATCCAAATTTGACAATGTGGTAAGGATTTTGAAGTTTCTTAAAATGATTGGGAGGGAGACAAACCATAAGTGACTTTTAATCTCACAAAACAAACTGAGGGTTGCTGGGGGGAGGGGGGTTGGGAGAAGGGGGTGGGATTATGGACATTGGGGAGGGTATGTGCTTTGGTGAGTGCTGTGAAGTGTGTAAACCTGGTGATTCACAGACCTGTACCCCTGGGGATAAATATATATGTTTATAAAAAATAAAAAATTAATTAAAAAAATATATATATACTTATCAAAGAAAGATGCTTCCAACTATTCTCTTTAATGCATTCATAAATAATGGGAGTTAAGGGTGGAGGAATAGGTCTGGTATTACCCATAATTCCAAAGATGATGCTATCAAAGTAAGCAACCTAAAGGAAAAAATGAAAATAAGAATTTGTTCTTCATGGGACTAGACTCTTGCAAACTTATTTTGCCTGAAAAAGTTTAAATTCCTTCTGAACTTTCTAAATCCACATTCTTAATTGAGTGCCATTACATCATATTTAAAACCCACGGGGAAGTGAATACATTTCCAATTACCCATTGGGTATCACCAATTCCCTTACATTTACTTAAGCACTGAATTCCTGCACCTGCAACTCAGATTTTCACAGCAGGACTACTTTCTGCTTAATTTAGCATAGAGACTAGCAGCCAGAACCACAAAAAAAAAAGGAAAGAAAAAGAAAAAAAAGAATCTTATACAGACACACACACATATATAATCAACGGGGGAAAAAGAAGTCTAAAGAAATAGGAGAAGTTTTATTTTACTTTTTTTTTTCACTTCAATTAAATATAGGAGGGGTAAAAAATCTGAGTAGAAGAGTATTGAAGAATATGGCAATTTTTTTAATAAATATTCATTTCAATAAATAATTTTGATCTATTATGTGTAGTGTGCTTGTTTGGAAATGCACACTTAAAAAATGCTTTCATTGTAGTCCATGCATTCAAATAACACAAAATCTATAATCAAGGTTTAAAAGGCAAGTTTTTAACATAATGAGTAGAGAAGGCAGAATGAGAGGTCTCACACACACACAGACAAGGTAGCAGTCACATCTAGTTAGAAAAACATAAACACACATCCATATCTATTTCTATTTCAGTTTTTATTCCAATTTTTCCATTTCCAAAAATAGCAGCTTTCTTTCCTGCCTCGAAGTGCCTCCCTAAATACAAATTTTCACTACAGGTTATGATTGACATCTTGGGATTGTGATACTTAGGCTACCCAATAAACAGACATGATGTCTTTTTCTAGAGACAGTGGTTTTTCACCATGTGAAGAAAACTCTAGTTACTACTCTTCCTATAGAAGAAAACCAGCCCAAGCAGCAATATGGTCTAGCTGGAAAGACGTCTAACCTAGAATTGGAGACTTGGTTTAAAAACTCTTCTTCTCTTAAGGCTAATAGATTCCTATTCCTGTCTTCAATATTAGATCTCCCCTTGGGTTTCTGCTTCTACTTAAAATGAAAACATTGGCATGTGGTACAAAACTCTCATTAGGATATTTTACCAGCAAAAACCACCTATTACCTCTTAAATTTATTTGTTTGCCCTTTGTCTCTTCCACTAGCATACAAATTCTGTAAGGATAAGAGTCCTTGCTTGATATTATACCCATAATTTATCGCATATTATTCAGGTGCTCAAGAAATAATTTGGAATTAATAAATACAGAAAGTCTCATGTTCTTTGCCATGACATCTACTTGACCTTAAGCATCTATTCCCAAGCCATGCCCTGGATCTTCCTACTGCAAGAATCACTGTATCTTGGGTATCTAAACAATATTCATTCAATACCACACAACTGATATCATCAATTGCCTACCCTGTACAAGTACACTTTTAGGAATGAAATATTAAACTAGAGTGCTCTTGCGCCATGGAACTACATTCTAGTAAGGAAGACAAATAAGAAGCAAAGAAATATACAGTCTAATTACATTAACTGGAATTATACTGTAAATATAAAATAAATAAAATACTATGAAGAGATTCTATTATGCTGTGAAGAAAAATAAAGCAGGGGAAGGGGATAGAGCATGATGGAAAGGTGACTATTTTAAAAGTGGAACGATGCCTGGGTGGCTTAGTCAGTTAAACATCTGCCTTCAGCTTTGGTCATGATCTCAGAGTCCTGGGATCCAGTGTTGCATCAGCCTCTCCTCTGTTCAGCAGGGAACCTGCTTCTCCCTCTGCCTTCTGCTCCCTCTACTTGTGCTCTCTCCTCTGACGGATAAATAAAATCTTTAAAAATTAAAAAAATAAAAATAAAGTTAGAAGTGGGCAGGGAAAGCCTCCAGTAGATGGCTTTGGTCAGAAATTAAAGTAAGCAATAAGCCACTTACATGTCTTGAGAAATAGCATTCCAAATAGAGAAAAGAATAAATGGAAAGTCCTGAGAGAAGAACAAATTTGGGATGCTGAATGTTTAGGAGGAAGGAATGTTTAGGAGTGGACAAGTGTAATGGTGGTAGAAGATGAGGGAGAGACAGGCAGAGAAGATACCAAGTGGAGGCCTTGTGTTAATTAAACCAATTCTAGCAGATTTCACAGCTAAACCTGAAATATCCATAAATCAACCCATTTTCCTGATATGCCAGTGGGGAGGAAGGAAGAAGTGTGTTATTACTCCATAAAGTCTTGAAGGTACCCATAATAGCATCATCTTTAACACATGCCTTCCAAGTTCATATTGTGCTAAACTTCTATCACCTAGAATACATTCATAAAGCCACACATCACTGAAAGTCAATTTTGGACTTGCCATCTGGTTGTATGGCCCATGAAGAAAATGGTAAGTTCAGTGAGCAGGTGGGCACTCTCTGCTAATGTTGTGAGGGTCATGATAGGGAATAGTGTTTTTATTCTAAGTACAGGGGGAAACTATTGGAGAATTTTAAACAGGAAAATGATATAATTTATATTTTAAAGATTAATGTGGTTGTTGGGGTGATAAAGTAAAGTTCAACAAATTTGAAACTTTTTTTTGTTTTCAAAGAAGGGATGATGATGGCTTAGACTACACTAGCATGCTAGCCCTGAAAGTAGCAAGAAATGTTTATATTTGGGCTATATTTTGCTGGCAGTTTCATATGGTATATAATTTCACCTAGGAAGTTCCCAAGGCTGGGTAACAGTCCTTTCTTTTGACCTCTTATAATCCTCTGTTAAATTACTATTATGGATTTGAAAACTCTCTTTTTTATCACTCATTTATGTGACGGATTCTCCTATTATATATTAAAGTCTCAAGGATAATGACAATATCTTTCATCCTGATGATACATTGCCTGGTGAATTGGAGCACACAATGATTTTTTTCAATCAAATAAAGAAAACTGCGAATGGACACAACACAATTACAATGTCACAGTACTGGAATCCCGATGTGGGTTATTATAAAACCGAGCCTCATTCCAGTAATTTATGTTCTAACAATTTATACGTGGCAAAGGAATAAGGCAAATTTGTACTTAATGCTAGCTACTTGATGCCCCTTAGGTATACAGTCTGGAGGTTAAAATGTGACAGCAGAATTTGCAAACCCACAATAACATTTTCTATTAGATGGGTATTTTGTGTCATTCACTCTGCCTGCAACAAAAACCTTCAGACAGAATCAGGGGAGAGAAAAATGTGATCCAGAGCTTTTAAAAAAGTATTGGCCTGGGTTAATAAATGGAATCTAAGAACTTAACTCAAAAAATATAAAGGCACAGAGGACTAACATCAGTATTCATTTGTTCATTCATTCAATTAATATTTGTTGCTATCTACTATGAATGAAGAACTAATATATCTTTTTGAGGTATGATGGAAGACAAAAATTTAAAATACTTTGCCCTCATGAAATTAGTTTTCTTCTGTAAACTGAATTGGAACTTGAATGCCTAACAGAACTCCAGAAAATGAAATGAGAAAACACAACAGAACATAGACAAAACAGATATCTCAGTAGAAAGAAAGGTACTATTTTATTCCAGGAGTGCAGGATACAAAGATTATGATGAATGTAGGAAGGAAAAAAAAAAAAAAAAAAACCTCTTGCCTCTTGCCTCGTTCAGATCTGGTCAGAGACCAAGTAAAGATAAGAATACCAGTTGAAGATATTCAGTTTCTAAATATGTGTGGGACTGGGAAGAATCTGACAATATAATGCTTTTATTTTTATACAGTACTTACTAAAATGGAAAAGATGTATAGAAGCAAATATTAAGTTTCTCACAGAAACTCAAATTTTTTTTCTCACAGAAAAAATGGAGGTTGTAATGGCTCTCTGCTTAAGCAAAGAAAACAGAATATATTCTTCCATTTACCATACCTCACTTTTTACCATCAGCTATTGGGAATATCTTTGATTTGAGGTCATAACTGATCTGCAGTTAATTGTGGGTGCTCTGCTCGTAAGTCTCTAATCAGAAGTGGCATGGGGGCTTATCTGTCTCCATCAGCTTGTGTGGCAAACTTGAACCTCAACCTGTGCATTTTCTCTTCAGAAACTCTTCCATTAAGAATCCTAAATTTGTCCCCTAAGGATGCTTAAGGCATTGGTTTTTACCCATCTTAATTCTAACAGTAAACTTTATTAGATCTTTAAGGTTAAATAACAATTTTTCCTACATTTATATAATATTGTTTTTATTTCTCCTTATAAATACCTTACCTATATATTAAACTTTGCTATGTTATTTATTTTTTAAAAAGAGTTATTTAATTGAAAGAGAGAGAGCAAGAGAGCACAAGCAGGGAGAACAGCAGAGGGAGAGAGAGAAGCAAGCTCCCCATTCAGCGGGGAGCCGGATGGGTGACTCGTCCCGGGATATTGGGATCATGTCTTGCGCCAAAGGCAGATGTTTAACCAAGTGAGACACCCAGCTATCCCAACTTTGTTTTTTTGGTTGTTTTTTTTTTTTTTTTTTTTTTTTTTTTCCATTGCAGAAGAGGAATAACAAGCCCAGGATGCCAATCCTAAACATAACCTTTACCCAAAAGGAGCAAATGTCGTCTTTCCAAATCAACGTCACAGGTGTAGTTGTAAGGTGTAGTTGTAATGTAAGATCGTCAGAAAAATCTTTTGCTGAAAAAGCAGTAAGATGAGTGAAAAGAAATTCTGCTGCTTTTATTCTTCAGATAATGTCAGTCTTTCTGAAGAAAATTAATGAAGAAAAATCATGGTTCCTAATGAAAATAAAATACAAGTGATTTGTTTGTTCTGGTGAAAAAATGCATGAAATTTGAAAACATAACTTTAAAATGAAAGATGAACCTCCACCCCCCAAAATTAATTAAACTAAATAAATACTGGGTTTTCGAAACTGATTTGTAAATGTTGCCTATTCATAAGCAGTTTATCCACTCTAAGAAGATTAATATGCTATACTTACAATTTGACAAGTCAACAGTAATTGAGAATCAAGAAGCTTAGGGTATTGTTCAAAGAAGGATAATATTCATTTTTTAAATATTCAAATTATGACAAAATGATATGTCTAAAATTTTAAAAATTCCACATCAAAAATAATTTACAGATTGTTTGAATCTACAATGATATTTCAAGCTTAAGGAAGCATTTTTCTCCATTGGATTTATCATATATTTCTTTATTAAGAGAATGCATCTCTCATCGTTATACAAGCATACTTTTCCTACAGCAACTTTGATTAATTGAACCTGAAAAGAAAAATTTATAGAATCTAGTATATTATAAAATATTTCAACATAAAAATATACTGCACATGCACATATTAATAATCCTAGTGTAGGCGGTATGACATAACTCACTTCATATAATTCTAACTACCAGGGCAGCTGGGTGACTCAGTGGTTTAAGTGACTGCCTTCAGTTCAGGTCATGATCTTGGAGTCCTGGGTTCAAATCCCACATTGGGGGGCCCCTGCTCAGTAGGGAGCCTGCTTCTCTCTCTGACTCTCTCTCATGTTCTCTCTCTCCTTCTCTCTCTCAAGTAAATAAATAAAAATCTTAAAAAAAATTTAAATCTAACCACCTATAATAGAATTACCTAGAGTTCTGGTTAAAAATTCAGATTATGGAATTATTCTTTAGACTTGTTTCTTTATCAAAAACTAGGGATAATAAAAACAAATAACTCATGGGATTTTTGTAATAATTATATAAGAATATCCATATAAATCACTCATTGCAGTGTCTGATTTCTAGTTATTATTATGTTGTATTATTATGTTGTATTATTATGTTGTATTATTATGTTGTATTATGTTGTATTATTATGTTGTATTGGGACTAGGAATATACCCTCCTAATCATAACTAAATCATAACAATCACTGATAAGGGGTAGCACATATTTGTTCTGCTCTCTTTACTCAAAGAATCTTGTCTAGAATTATCAGTTGGGATGTATCTTAAGTTTTTATCTGTAATATGAGAGTTTCCAGTTGAATTATTTAACTGAGAACCTTAAAATGAGAACAAACTATTAGAACTTCATGTAAAATAGTATAAAGGCAAACATATGAAGACTTAACCATGATTGCATTATCCTAATTTATATTTGAACATTTTACACATAAATTTTTTATAAAATTCACAACTTTTATTAAAATGTAATATTAACTGGATTATTTGTTTTTTGGGTGTTGAGTTTGAAAAGTTCTTTATAGATTTTGGATACAAACCCTTTATCTGTAATGTCACTTGTCAATATTTTCTCCCATTCTGTGGGTTGCCTCTTAGTTTTGTTGACTGTTTCCTTTGCTGTGCAAAAGCTTTTGATTTTGATGAAGTTCCAAAAGCTCATATTTGTCTTTGTTTCCTTTGCCTTTAGAGATATGTCTTGAAAGAAGTTTTTGTGACCAATGGCAAAGAGGTTACTGCCTATGTTCTCCTCTAGGATTTTGATGGATTTTTATCTCACATTGAGTCTTTCATCCATTTTGAGTTTATCTTTGTGTATGGTGTAAGAGAATGGATGGAACTGGATGGGGATTATGCCAAGTGAAATAAGTCAAGCAGAGAAAGACAATTATCATAAGGTTTCATTCATATGTGGAATATAAGGAATAATGTGGAGAAACAGAGGAAGGGAGGGAAAACTGAATGGGAAGAAATCAGAGAGGGAGACAAACCATGAGAGCCTCTAGACTCCAGGAACCAAACTGAGGCTTACAAAACGGAAGGGGTGGGGGATGAAATAACCGGGTGAGGGTATTAAGAAGGGCAAGTGTGGTGATGAGCACTAGGTGTTACACACAACTAAGGAAATGTTGAACTCCGCATCAAAAATGAATGCTGGAAATAAAAAAAATAATAATAAAATAAAAAAATTAAAAAAAAAAATGAATGATGTATGGGGGGTTAAGGGGGTAGGAGAAGAATGAATGAAACAAGATGGGATTGGGAGAGAGACAAACCATAAGTGACTCTTAATCTCACAAAACAAACTGAGGGTTGCTGGGGGGAGGGGGTTTGGGAGAGGGGGGTGGAGTTATGGACATTGGGGAGGGTATGTGCTATGGTGAGTGCTGTGAAGTGTGTAAACCTGGCGATTCACAGACCTGTACCCCTGGGGATAAAATTACATTATATGTTTATGTAAAAAAATACATATAAATAAATAAATAAATAAATAAAATATTAAAAAAAAACTAATGATGTACTATATGTTGGTAAATTGAACATAATTTTAAAAAGTAATATTAAGAGAATGAAAATTCCATTCATAGAATTGGATAAGCGGGAGGGAAGACAGGTGATAGATACAAAGATAAATACATAGACACATAGATACATGCATATATACATAGAAGAAGGCTCTTGCATGAATTAATGATAACTGTGTGCTCGAAGAAAGTATGATTAATGTAATCCTTTGTAATTAAGGAAAAATTTAAAGATAGTCATATGATATATATATATATATAATTTCTAAAGATTTCTATCTGAAAAACAATCGCTAAAAATTTATGAAGGTGATCCTAAAGGATTTTTTTTTTAATTTCTTTGAGTTCTACCATAGCATTAGTACATTTTTATGTCCCACGTTGTCCTTGCATTTTACCTTACTGTTGTGAAATTCACTAATGAATAATTTTGGAAAATTTTGAGGCTCAACATAGCCTTGACTCACATTTAAGATTTTAAATAAATATATATCATCTGAATTCTTAAGGGCTGTTCTTTTATTCCAATAAATTTAAAAATGCCCATAAATGACTCTCAGTGACTCTCTATGAAGCACACACTATAATTTCAGATTGAGGTCTCTCAATCTTCCATGTTACACTGGTGAAATTGTTTTAATATCCTGACACGTTTACCGGTAAGAACTGTATTCAAAAGGGGACGCCTGGGTGGCTCAGTGGGTTAAGCTGCTGCCTTCGGCTCAGGTCATGATCCCAGAGTCCTGAGATCGAGCCCCGCATCAGGCTTTCTGCTCAGCAGTGAGCCTGCTTCCTCTCTCTCTCTGCCTACCTCTCTGCCTGCTTGTCATCTCTGTCAAATAAATAAATAAATAAAATCTTTAAAAATAAATAAATAAATAAGAACTGTATTCAAAAGAAATGTGTACCAAAGAAAGCCCAAGCCCAACTATATGTACAAGAACCTCACTTCAAATATGATGATATAAATATGTTGGAAGTTAAAAGATTTAAAAAAAAAAAAAAAAAAGTAGATCTCCGCTTCCCGACCGAGGGAGCGCCCGCGCGCGGGAATTTCAAATGTCTAACCCCAGGAGTTCCAGCGGTCATGAGCCTCTGGGTGGACAAATACCGGCCCTGCTCCTTGGGAAGGCTGGACTCTCACGAGGAGCAGGCGACCCAGCTGCGCAACCTGGTGCAGTGTGGTGATTTTCCTCATCTCTTAATGTATGGACCATCAGGGGCTGGAAAAAAGACAAGAATTATGTGTATTCTACGTGAACTTTATGGTGTTGGAGTGGAAACATTAAGAGTTGAACATCAGACCATCACAACTCCATCTAAAAAGAAAATTGAAATTAGCATTATTGCGAGCAATTGAAGCACCTTGAAGTGAATCCCAGTGATGCTGGAAATAGAGACCGGGTAGTAATTCAGGAGATGTTGAAAACAGTGGCACAATCACAGCAACTTGAAACAAACTCTCAAAGAGATTTTAAATTGGTATTATTGACAGAGGTTGACAGACTCACCAAAGACGCTCAACATGCCTTGTGTAGGACCATGGAAAAGTATATGTCCACTTGCAGATTGATCTTGTGTTGCAATTCTACATCTAAAGTGGTACCAGCTATTCGCAGTAGGTGCCTGCGTGTTTGTGTGCCTGCTCCAGCATCGAAGATATTCGTCATGTATTATCTACTGTGTGCAAGAAGGAAGGTTTGAATCTTCCTTCACAACTGGCTCATAGACTTGCAGAGAAGTCCTGCAGGAATCTCTGTAAAGCCCTACTTATGTGTGAAGCTTGCAGAGTGCAACAATATCCTTTTAGTGCAGATCAAGAAATCCCTGAAACAGATTGGGAGGTGTAGCTCAGGGAGACTGCCAATGCTATTGTCAGTCAGCAGACTCCACAAAGGCTCCTTGAAGTTCGTGGAAGACTTTATGAGCTTCTAACTCATTGTATTCCTCCTGAAATAATAATGAAGGGCCTTCATTCAGAACTTTTACATCATTGTGATGGACAACTGAAAGGGGAAGTGGCCCAGATGGCTGCTTACTATGAACATCATCTACAGCTGGGTAGCAAAGCCATTTATCACTTGGAAGCATTTGTGGCCAAATTTATGGCACTTTATAAGAAGTTCATGGAGGATAGATTGGAAGGCATGATGTTTTGACATCTTGACGTCTATCCTTAATTCTTCCTAATATTTCTCAGTATCAGCATTTACATTCAGTTTATATTGGAAGAGCTGCAGGTAAAATAAACTTACTTTACTTAAAAAAAAAAGTACACCCTAAAAAAATGAATTAAAAAAAGAAAGAAAGAAAGCAGAAGTGGCTATATTAACATCGGGGAAAAAAGGCTTCAGAGCAAAGATAATTATCAAGAACAAAGAGAAATTATAATGATATAACTACAAATCCTATATCTATTAAAAAGAAAATAAGGGAATACTTCCAGCAATTCTATACATGTGAGTTAGAAAAGGTAAAGAAAGCAGCCCAATTCCTCCAAAACACAAACCACCAAACCTCCTTCAACAAGTACTAGATTAACTGAATAGTCTCATAAATATTAAAAAATTGAATCTGAAATGTAAAAGCTTTTAAAAAAGAAATCTCTAGACCCAGATGGTTTCAATGGATAATTTGTAGAAAAACCTTAGAATATTTTTTGACTGTTTTTAGCCTCTATAAAAGTTGAACATATGATTACAAGTCAGGAACTCCATTCCCATGTATACTCTTAACATAAATATATATGAAGTATAGTATGTGAAATATATATAGTGAATATAAAAATAAATCTACCAATGTTCTCAGCAGTTATATTTGCAATAACTAAAACTTCAGAAAGACTTCTCAGCTTCCATCAGAACAACTACACTCCCTTGCCTCAAACGTGCACACACATAAAGTGATCCCTTAGGCTTCTTTTCAAAATCCTATAACTGCTTAAAAGAATTAGAAAACCTGCACTATTAGGTACCTTGAGGAAATCAAATCTGCCTTCCAATTTATCTAAACTTTGAAAAATGTTTTTGTTTGCCTTGTTTTGTTTTTAAAATATCCCTCCTTAATGAAATAGAATTAACACAACTTTTATATAAACATCATTCTGTTTCTGATTCTTATTTTCTCCATTAAATTTATTTGTGGAGCATAACAAATAGCATGGAGGACATGGGGACTTAGAGTGGAGAAGGGAGTTGGGGGGAATTGGAAGGGGAGGTGAACCATGAGAGACTATGGACTCTGAAAAACAATCTGAGGGTTTTGAAGGGACGGGGGGTGGGAGGTTGGGGTACCAGGTGGTGGGTATTATAGAGGGCACGGATTGCATGGAGCACGGGGTGTGGTGCAAAAATAATGAATACTGTTATGCTGGAAATAAAAAATAAATAAATAAATAAATAAATAAATAAATAAATAAATAAAAAAGGGAAAAAAAAAAAAAAAGAAAGACAAATACCACAGGATTTCACTCATATGTGAACAAAGTTAAAGACAAACCAAAAAATGGGCTGTTAATTAAAGAAAACAAACTGATGGTTACCAGAGGGAAGGTGGATTGAGGGATGGGTAAAATAGCTGATGAGATTAAGAGTACACCTATGACGATGAGCGCGGACTGGTGCATAGAACTGTTGAAGCACTATATTGTACACCTGAACTAATATAACACTATATGTTAATGATACTGGAATTAAAAGCTTGAAAAAAAAAATTTCAAATTTATTTACGTTTCTAAAACAAAACCGAATTACTTCAGAAAGAAGTAAAATTTTAAAAATCTTTTTTCTTTACTTTCAAAGTCTTAAGACCAAGTAGCTTTCTGAAAAACTTAAAAAGATATTATATTTAAAATAATACCGTGGGTTCTTACAGTCAGAATTATCTTTCCTAAGAGGCTGTATGGCAGATAGTTTCTTGTTTTCCAAAATCCATCACAGATTTCTCCCTCAGTAAAAGAGTTATAACTGTCTCTCTGCCCAGATAGAGAGAATAGTTCCCAACCTCCTTGGAAACTAGTTAATAGACACACTGTGAGTAATTCTAAGTCACTCTATTAAAATGGAATTGGTTTTTTTGGACTTAAAATCTTAACTCCTTACATACGGCCTGAATATCACTGTGGCAATTACTCAGCTTCATTCATGCAATAGGAACAACAAGAAAGGCTGAGGGAAAAAAATGAAAGAGACCAGTGTCCATGGGTGATTTGATTCTGTGGAGTAGCACCGCCCCACCAAACTGACCTATTCACATTTAGAAGGAGGAGGAAGGAAATATTTGTTTTTGTTCATTATATGTTGTGTCTCTTTCTTGTAGCCACTTAGTTTACACCTTAATATGGGCTATACACCCAAATTTGGATAGACTTAATCAATAATAAGAGCAATTTGAATCACTACCATGAAACTTAGCTTCTGGCTCAACAAAGTGCTCTTACTTACAGGGAAAACCAGGGCACTAGAAGACAAGTATTCCCTCACAAATTACTTTCAAACCGTTCACTTTTACAGATTTATTCCACTCCATCATTTGACATCTCCTATTTTTCTTAAATCCTATTTCATTTACCAAAAGGTTATTTTATTTAGATTGCTTTCAGACACTTCATCTGCCTTCCAAATCCATCTCACCTATACAATTATGAATGTATTTCTTTAAAATATTTAGTTAATATACATTCTATATACATTCTATATACATATAGCATATACAAAAATACATGATATATGAATATGTATTATATGCATACTTGTATATTTTATGTATATTTATATGGATGTATAAAGATATGTGGAGATAGAAGGAGAAATATATTGAAGATGAATTTAGGATATGTCATCCCCGAAATATGTCAGTTTGGCATATTTATTATTTTGAGCTAACAGCACTTGAGACATGGTAGATGCAAGGGCTCTCTGATCTATCCTTTTCTCTTCAAAAACAGGCCATAATATTTCCCATGAGCAAGGTGCTCCCCCTGTACCAGGAAGAAATGAATCTCCTTATCACCAGACACTGGGGATTCACACTGAAATGGGTCTGTACAAACAACCAAACTAAGGTAAGATGACTCTTATCTTCCACTAGTTTCATCCCCCTATAAATATCCCAGTCGCTTCCCCACATTATGTATAACCCATTTGTATTGTCATTTTTTCACAAACATATTGTTCTGTCATCAAAAAAATATAAAAGTTTTCTGCTCTGGCAAATTCTTCAGGTGTTTATTTTCTTTTGAAGTCCCCATGTACAAAAAACTCTAATAAAATTTGTATGCTTTTCTCCTGTTAATTTGTCTCATATCAGTTTAATTCTTAGGTCCAGCCAGAAATCCTAAAAGGATAGAGGAGAATTTCTTCCTCCCCTATAATCTCTATCTGTACCTATCTCTCAAGATAGACAGCGACACCGTGGTACCTATCTAGAGGTATCGAGAAAGAGAACAAGAAAGGAGGAGAGGGAGAGAGAGAGAAACAGCTCCACCATGCTAGACACAAAGAATAAATGATAAAACAAGCATAGTATCATTCATTTACAACCTTATTAGGGAGACAAACATGAATATAATTAATTACACAATAAACATAAAAATCACAAGTGTAGTAAGTACATAAGAGATAAATGATGCAGTAAAAGTTTTTAATAAAGTAATTTGATCCATTTAAAGAGGCAGGGAAGGTTTAACTGGGGAAATGATTATTGAGTTGAGATTTGAATGAGGAGTAACAGATGACTAGATAACAAAGAAGACTATTGAATGTTTGAACATTTATTCTTTTCAAAAAAGAAATAATACTTGTTCTCCTGAAGCTGTTTCAAAAAATAGAAACAGAAGGAAAACTTCCAGACTCTTTTTATGAAACCAGCATTACCCTGATCCCCAAACCAGGCAAAGACCACATCAAAAAGGAGAATTTCAGGCCAATATCCCTGAAGAATATGGATGCCAAGATTCTCAACAAGATACTATCTAATGTGATCCAACAGTACATTAAAAAGATTATCCACTGTTGGGGCGCCTGGGTGGCTCAGTGGGTTAGGCCGCTGCTTTCGGCTCAGGTCATGATCTCGGGGTCCCAGGATCGAGTCCCGCATCCGGCTCTCTGCTCAGCAAGGAGCCTGCTTCCTCCTCTCTCTCTCTCTGCCTCTCTGCCTACTTGTGATCTCTGTCTGTCAAATAAATAAATAGAAACCATAAAAAAAAAAAAGATTATCCACTGTGACCAGATGGGATTTATCCATGTAATGCACGGGTGGTTCAACATTCGCAAGTCAATCAATGTGATAGAACAAGTCAATAAGAGAAGAGAGAAGAACCACATGGTCCTCTCAACTGATGCAGAAAAAGCATTTGACAGGATACAGCATCTGTTCCTGATTAAAACGATTCAAAGTATAGGGATAGAGGGAACATTCCTCAACCTCATAAAACCTATCTATGAAAAACCCTCAGTCAATATCATCCACAATGGAGAAAAGCTAACAGCCTTCAGGAACACATCAATGATGCCCACTGTCACCAGTGTTTTACAACATAGTACTATAAGTCCTAGCAACAGCAATCAGACAACAAAAAGAAATAAAATGTACTCACATTGGCAAAGAAGTTAAATTCTCCCTCTTCACAGATGACATGATACTTTATATGGAAAACCCAAAAGACTCCACCTTCAAACTATTAGAACTCACAGCAATTCAGTAATGTGGTAGGATACAAAATCAATGCATAGAAATCAGTTGCTTTCTTATACACTAGCAATGAAAATATAGAAAGGGAAATTAGAGAATTGATTCCATTTCCTATAGCACCAAGAACCATAAGATACCTGGGAATAAACCTAACCAAAGAGGTAAAGAATCTGTACTTGAGGAACTACAGAACACTCATGAAAGAAGTTCAAGAAGACACAAAAAGATGGAAAAGCATTCCATGCTCATGGATTAGAAGAATAAACACTTAAAACATCTATACTGCCTAGAGAAATCTATACTTTCAATGCCATCCTGATCAAAATTCCACAGGCATTTTTCAAAGAGCTGAAACAAACAATACTAAAATTTCCAGAGACCCTGCATTGCTAAGGAAATGTAGAAAAAGAAAAACAAAACTGGGGACATCCTGTTGCTTGATTTTAAGGTTTACTACAAAGCTGTGATCACCAAGACAACATGGTACTGGCACAAAAACAGACACATAGACCAGTGGAAGAGACTAGAGATTCCATATATGAAGCCTCAACTCTACAGTCAAATAGTCGTCAACAAAGCAGGAAAAAATATCCAGTGAAAAAAAGACAGTCTCCTCAATAAATGGTGCTGGCAAAATTGGAGAGTTATGTGTAGAAGCATGAAACTCTAACATTCTCTTACACCATACACAAAGATAAACTGTAAATGGACAAAAGACCTCAATGTGAGGCAGGAATCCATCAATTCCTAGAGAATATAGGCAGTAACCTTTTCAACACTGGCCACAGCAACTTCTTTCAAGATATGTCTCCAAAGGCAAAAGAAACAAAAGCGAAAATGAACTTTTGGGACTTCATCAATATCAAAAGCTGCTGCATAGCAAAGAAAACAGTCAACAAAACAAAGAGGCAACCCACAGAGTGGAAGAAGATGTTCACAAATGACACTCAGACAAAGGGCTGATATCCCAGATCTATAAAGAACTCCTCAAACTCAACACACACAAAACAGATAATCAAATCAAAAAAAAGGACAGAAGACATGAACAGACACCTTTCCAAAAAAGACATACAAATGGCTAACAGACACATGTAAAAATGCTCATCATCATTAGCCATCAGGGAAATTCAAATCAAAACCACATTGAGATAACACCTTACACCAGTTAGAATGGCCAAAATCAGTAAGACAGTAAACAACAATTGTTGGAGAGGATGTGGAGAAAGGGGAACCCTCTTACACTGTTCGTGGAAATGCAAGTTGGTGCAGTCACTTTGGAAAAGAGTGTGGAGATTCCTTAAGAAATTAAAAATAGAGCTACCATATGACCCTGCAATTGTATTACTGGGTATTTACCCAAAGATACAGAAGTAGTGAAGAGAAGGGCCATCTTTACCCCAATGTTTATAGCAGCAATGGCCACAGTTGTCAAACTGTGGAAAAAGCCAGGATGCCCTTCAACAGATTAATGGATAGAGAAGATATGGTCCATATATACAATGGAATATTGTGCCTCCATCAGGAAAGATGAATATCCAACTTTTGCATCAACATGGACAGGACTGGAAGAGATTATGCTGAGTGAAATAAGTCAAGCAGAGAGAGTCAATTATCATATGATTTCACTTACTTGTGGAGCATAAGGAATAACACAGTTGGAGAGAAGTGAATTGGGAGAAATCAGAGGGGGAGATGAAGCATGCAAGACTGTGGACTCTGAGAAACAAACTGAGGGTTTTGGAGGGGAAGAGGATAGAGGGGTTGTGTGACCCTCGTGGTGGGTATTAAAAAGGACATGTATTGCATGGAGCACTGGGTGTGGTGCTTAAACAATGAATTTTGAAACACTGAAAAAAATTAAATTAAAAGCAAAAAAGAAAGAAGACCATTTAATTCAATGGAAATAGCATGTTCACATGCCTTCAAGTTTAAATATAGAAATGCAATTTATGACTGGATCAGAAGGTAGGATCTATCCTATCCTAGTTTCTTATAAGTAGAACTTCTAGCGCATACCTGGCCTTTCTCTGCCCAATTCTCTGAAATGCCAGGGGAGGTGGAATAACTTTACCTAATTAGAAAATTTGTGAAGAATAAACTAGTCACAGTCAACTTGCGTCCTTTCTTCTCCTTTTTGATAGTGAATCTACCACCAAGGTCCAGAATATTTTACCATCACCTCAACCCCTAATCCTTCTTGGGAAGGTGTTCCAAGTAGTGATTTCAGCTTTACCTATGATTTAGAAGGAGAGAGGAGATGATTTATTTTTGAGGTTTATTTAAAAGGTCCATTTGCCTCCCTACACCAAGCTTAGATTTTATCCATCACCTTAGATCGTGTTACTAAGGGTAAGTTGAGGTGTGCCTGGATGGCTCAGTCAACTGAGCAACCAGTTCTTGGTTTTGGCAGAGGTCATGATCTTAGTGTCCTGAGAAAGAATTGCTTCGACCTCAGTGTGGAGTCTGCTTGAGAGTCTCTGCTTCTCACTTTCCCTCTGCCCTCCCCTTCATAAGTAAGCAAGTAAATAATTGAATAATAAATAAATAAAATATTTTTTAAAATAAGTTGATACTTTAAAATCTTTTGTTTTATTTCTCTCTCTCTCTCTTTTAGAATATAGAGGCTCAGCCAAGGTAGGTTTAATTGTACTTTCACCAAAAGATCAGAATTTCTATATTTCTTTCTCAATTATTCAGTGTACTGTGTCTAGATGACACTCTAGAGAATCTATCTTCTAACTTTGACTGATCATTCCCAGCTGCTTAGATTTCATGGCATTCCATATGAATAGGTGCTTTTGCTATTGCTATGCACAGAGAAAGAGTGCACAGATTATCATTCATAACTCTTAAATACTTCCACTCAGAAAATATACATGTCACTCCAAGCTTACATTTCACTGGCCAATACAAATCATATGGCCATGATTATATCCAAGGGACATGTTTGCCAAAAGAGAATAAAGTCGGGTACTTCAATGAGCTGTAGTGATGTCTTCCAAAATCTTCCTTTTCAAATCACTTTTGCTTAGTCAAATTTAAAATAAGTATCCTAAGGCAAAACTTCAATCAAAAAGTCTACACTAAGTATATCTTTGCCGAATCCTAAATTTTCATCATAAATCTACATCATAATATTCTAGCATTTTCCTATTCCATTCCATTAATCAGTAAAAGTAAGGCAGAAGAAACAGTTTCATTGTTCTCTTTTCTCTAATGCTCACAATGTATCTTTCTTAGGAGTTAAAGAAATGTGGGGATTCACAGTTCCAAAGAGGACTGCATTGGCCCATAATACTAAATAATACAGTAAATGTGATTATTTAAAAAGTGTCTATCTATTAATTAATCTTTTCATTAAATATTTTCAGTGACCCAACCTTTTAGGATTTTAGTGCAAAAAAATCCCTAATATTTTTCTGTGTATAGCTCATCTCTTCCTGTCTTAAGGTTGGAATGAATTTGGGAAATTTGGCATGCCAGTGACATGGAAAGGGAAAAAATTAATACCAAGCTGTCTGTGAAGGCCAAAAAATGCTAATGATTATTGGTTCTATTTTGAGAACAAGACAATATAGGTGAAATTATAAAGAATCTCCAAAAATCTAATCTCAACTGTATTTTAGCAAGAATATAAAATGTTACTCATATATTTCTAAATTTTCTAATATTATTAACTAAATTAAGTTAACTATATAATATTTTTAGTAAATGAAACTTAGCCTCCAAACCATCTTGAGTAATTATTTATGGATATTTTAAAAGTGGTTAAAATATTCATTCATTAAATCCATCCTTGTTACAGGGTGCCTATTAATATCCTCAGGTATGTGTTACAAGAAAGACAAAGATACATCAGTGGTGAGTTTTTATTCTGAGGAGCTGAAATTTAGTAATTATGATTCTATAAGAGATATTCATGTTCAGAATAAAGAACAGACAAATATAAGCAAATATATGATTTGCTACTATAATTAGGAATAAGAGAAAAACATTTTTCTACATCCACTAGGGAGCTAGTTTCATTTCACTCTAGTACTCAATTGTCTTCTGAAAGTGACTCATTCTCTTCTAATTAAAAAGATAGAATTTTATTTAATAAGTATGGTAGATAGTATATGGTCTTCTCAAAAGCTATATCCAAATTAATTTCCCTTGTCTTCAATTAACAAAGCAGTAAAACTAAAATGCATATTATCCAAGGTTTTCTTGAAGCTATGATTAGTCACATGAAGTACTCCATGAAGGAGCTATCTTCCTTTGGTACTTTCCTTTCTCTTAATTTAATGGAGCCATGTTCTTCAATGTGATCATGACAGCCAAAATCATAGGCTATAATTAGTAAAGCTGGGAAATAAAGGGTATCAAGTTGCCAATGCACCAGCATGTCACACTATCAGCTCTGATTAACCTCCTTATGAATTTCTTATGTGAGAACTAAAAGGTTGTATTAGTATAAGTCACTATAGTAGGATTTTGTGTAATTTAGAGCCAAGTGGACACATAATGATAGAGTGACAGTCAAAAGGCTATTAACTAAGAACACTTAGGAATTTATTTTATTTTGTTGGTTAACTATTTAATTTTGGTAGGAAAAATAAATATCTAATGCTACTTTATAAATCAAGATTTAAGTTCTCTGGGGCACCTGGGTGGCTCAGTCAGCCTTTGGCTCAGGTCATGACCTCAGAGTACTGGGATCAAGCCCTGCATCGGGCTCCATGTTCAGCAGGGAGCCTGCTTCTCCCTCTGCCTGCTGCTCCCCCTGCTTGAGTTCTCTCTCAATCTCTCTCTGACAAATAAATAAATAAATAACTTAAAAATAAAGATTGAAGTTTTCATTTATTTTTCTAATATCTTCTAATTTTACAAAATAAAATAAAATATAAAATAAAATAAAGGGAATAAAAAACATGCTTCACCATATTACCATGTATATAAAAACAGCATTTGAGCTTCTGGGTTTGTGGTCATGTTCTCATTGTCCGTTTACACAGAGAAATGCACATATGCACATACTTATATATTTAATATACAGAGAAGGTTGGCACCCAAAAGCAATTTTGCATAGTGTGTGGAAAACAAATCAGACATGTTTTGAAATAAGATGTACAACACATATTTCCAAATAGAATTTTCTAAAAGATAGTATTAGAGTAGGGATATTTACTCCTAGTCCAGTTGCTGAGGGATTAGATCCAAATCTTAGTATTTGAACTTTTGCTACTTTTTTGAAACATAAGGGGTTGTTGTCCTCTTAATGGATTTACTGAAAGCAAATTTGCCCATCAAAACCATCTGTCACTTATCCAAGAAAAGATTTCTTATTTTCACTGAAAATGTATTTGTAACAAAAAAATACAAATCACTAAAAATGGATTATCAGTCTACCATGCATTTTTCAGACTTTTTGAGTCTCATTAACTGTACCTTCTTTCCTTGCTGCAGTCATCAAGGATTTAGCAACTTCCTGAAAAACTGCATCTGGGAAAGTCAAATTGGAAGCTAATTCTTAGATTGTAGTATGACAAACATACCTGTAGTAATTGACCAAGGATACCATAACATCTTTTTTGGATGTTGTGAAATCTCTTTTATCCTCTAACCTAAAGTCCTTCACCAGCTATTCACTGAGTAGTACCAGAAAGGGAGGCTATTGCTTTTTCATTTCTTATGAGCAAGGAAGGTGGTGAGCAGATGAACAATTGGCTGGATTTGGGCAGCAGAGAAATTTTGTCAGTGATAATTACCACTGTCAAAAGTATGATGTGATAGATGTGGGTTTACAGTCAAAAGGAAGGATATCATCCACAAAGCAGAATCCCTTTAAATTATGAAAATTATTCATTTCCTACTTTTGAAAGTTCCATGATTTGAAAGGCTGAATGTTGTGCTATTAAATGTTGTGTCATTCCAGATAGGTTTATTTTGTTTTGTTTTGTTTTGGATTATTATTAAAAGTGTGTGTATGGATACATGAACACATTGTCCATTTTATTTTATTTTTTTTTAAAGATTTTATTTATTTATTTGACAGCGAGAGATCACAAGTAGGCAGAGAGGCAGGCAGAGAGAGAGGAAGGGAAGGAAGCAGGCTCTCTGCCGAGCAGAGAGCCTGATGCGGGACTCGATCCCAGGACCCTGAGATCATGACCCGAGCCGAAGGCAGCGGCCTAACCCACTGAGCCACCCAGGCGCCCACATTGTCCATTTTAAACAGTATTTGCAAACTATAAGGTAAGTATGGACTTTAGGAACTTTGACCACATTTCTGTAAATTTATTTATCAACATTAATTATTTGCATAAGAGCAACTCAAAAGTAAAATCCCAAGAGTAGCTCTATGCTCAGTCTTGACAGACAGACTCCTCTTTTTGAATGTATCATAAAGTCATATGTCAAAGTAAAACTTGTATAAAGAGGTAACTTTTAGACAAAACTAGAATGGTAAAAAGGTTTCGAAAGCAATTAAAGAGCCTTCAGAGATTGCTGCTATAGATATTAGGGTGCACGTGACCCTTAGGATCACCACATTTTGTATCTTTAGGGTAAACACTCAGTAGCGCAATTGCTGTACTGTAGAGTAGCTCTATTTTCAACTTTTTCAGGAAACTCCATACTGTTTTCCAGAGTGGTTGCACCAGCTTGCATTCCCACCAACAGTGTAGGAGAGGTCCCCTTTCTCTGTAGCATCACCGATCTGTCCTTTCCTGACTTGTTAATTTTAGCTATTCTGACTGATGTGAGGTGGTATCTCACTGTGGTTTTGATTTATATTTCCCTGATGCCAAGTGATGTTGAGCACTTTTTCATGTGGATGTCTATCAACAGATGAATGGATGAAGAAGATCACCACACACACACGTGCGCGCACACACACACAAACACACACAAACTGGAATATTATGCAGCCACCAAAAAAAAACCCATGAAATCTTGCTATTTGCAATGACATGGATAGAACTAGAAGCTATTATGCTAAGCAAAATAAGTCAATCAGAGAGGGACAATTATATGATCTCACTGATATGAAAAATTTGAAAAACAAGACAGAATCATCGGGGAAGGAGGGAAAAATGAAACAAGATGAAACCAGAGAGGGGGACAAACTATAAGAGACTCTTAATCTCAGGAAACAAACTGGGGGTTGCTGGAGGGGAGGGGGTAGGAGGGATGGGCTGGCTGAAGGATATTAGCGAGGGTATGTGCTATCATGAGGTCTGTGAATTGTGTAAGACTGATGAATTACAAACCTGTACCCATGATACAGATAATACATTATATGTTAATTTTTTTTAAAGCCCTCAGAGATTCCACTGTATTTCTCCCCACATCATTCATTTTCAGTCACATAAGCATCTCTAATCACCTACAACAGGCATAACAATGGGTGGCAAATTGTTAAATAATAGTTTTAATAAAGAAATTTCTTTCTTGAAAATACAGAACTGAACTGAAACAGATAGGAGGTAGTTTTATTGACAGGCAAATACGGACACAAGTATAAGGCAAACTTAGTCCCAAATTTCAGCTTTTAGGTGGTCTAGTTACTTAATAAACACAAGAAAGACAATTATGATATTGAGTTCCATTATCAATAAAATAGGGATCAAAAACATCTCACAAGTTTTTAGAAGACTAAATGAGCAATAAATATTAAGTATCCTATATAGTACATACTGAATAGTATGTTCAATAAATAATAATGTTGTTATTTCATATTACATATAGAACATAGGTGGGATAATGCAATAAAAACAATATAAAAGAATTCTAAATTAAAAAAACATAGTAGTCAAATAAGTGGTTTATTAATTTTCAAGTTTATTAATTCTGTAGCATACAAAATTGATGGCCAAAACTTTACCATTTTATCTTTCTTTGAAATAAAATCCCAATTTCTAACCAACAAATAATTAGACTCCTCTACTTCGATCTTACTTGGGCATCTATAACATACTTAATTGAATCCATCAATTCACATGCATCACAATGCCTCCTGGCATTAACATTCTGAAATAAATTTTGAAAAAGTTTAACATGAAATTATCCTTTAAAAATAATGCAATAACATCAAAGAAATTAAAACTTAGAAAGAAAATAATTCTGTATCATCCCAGTGCTGTGATAAAATTTTTATTTTTATATTGGCATCCTGCCATTAATATTTTCCTTTTGTAAAATTTTAATATAATCAGCGAATGAACTTGGTAGCATGTTAAGTACTTCAGAAGAGTTTTTGAAAAAAAAAATTTCTGATGCTTTTCTAATACACACACACACACACTTGAAAATACAGATTTACAAATATAAATACATATATACAAATATACATACAAATACAAATTTATATGTATACATTAACTGATTTTTAACTTTACACACTAGGTATTTATTCTCTGACATGAAAGATCAGGATCTAGTTTACTTACTCTAGACTATTCCATCATAATTCTTGTTATGTGTATTATTATATGAGTTCTGTCATTTACTATAAACCTTTAAATATAACATAAAGTTTTATTTCTTTTTCCATAAATGTTTTCAGAAGGTTTTGACTGTCTACACTGAAAGATGGTGGTACCAATATTCCTATTCTTTCTCCATGTTGCATCTCCTAAATTCTGCTACTGACAATTTATTTTTACATAGAGAAGTTTAATATTTATTTTCAGTTCTGTAATAACTATTGAAGTTTGTAGTTTGGTCCATTAAGTCAAAAGCTATTAAAATGAAAGTGATGAAATAACATTGCATTATTAATGGAATATAAAATCTAATATAAGACTTAGTAATATGCTAGAATAACCACATTTTTTAATGCATCCAAAGTAATTAACCCCAGAGCCACATGAATTAAGATGTACACACCATTAAGGTAAAACACACAATAATTTTTAATTCTTTAAAGATTATTTAAAATTCATAACACATTTTACTCTCATATTAAGCCATTTTTATACAATTTTTTTCATTTTCTAAAAGTTTGCCAATTGCCTCATTTTTGTTATACTATTTCATTTTCTTCTATTCTCATATTTTTTACAATCTCAATTACAGCATATATTTACTTGTGGTCTTTCTATACTCATTGGCTTCAATTAAGACTGACTATTCTCAGGCTGATGCACAGTTGTCATCCTGAGCCCTGTATTTATTGATCCTTGGATCTAATCCACTGTTTCCTGGATACATTTTCCTCTGTCTTGATTTGTAAATCTATTTTTCTGGGGGTACTTCTTCAAGTAACTTTCTTTTATGATAATAAATATGGGAGGTGATTTGAGGAACTCAACAACCACATATTTGGTGACTCGCTTGAAAGAACAGCAGGACTCAGAAGTAGTTGTTCTAATGAATATGATAAATAACAGTGAAAGAATACAGATATATAGCAATAGAAAAAGACACATCAGGAAATCTGGAGGGTATCAGGAACAGACTTCCAAATTTTCCCTCTCAGGTTAGGGGGTGGGGGTACTACAAAGAACATGCTTCTTTTTCCAGCAATGAAATGTTGCAATATTTGTAAAAGTGTTCTGTCCAGAGAAGTCTACTTGAGACTCACAACACAAGGTTTTTAAAAGGGACTGGCTACAAAGGCATTCTCTGCCTGAGTGTAAATACCAAAATTACAGACTCCCAGAAGGAAAGGGGGTTTTGTAGCACAAATCACATTTCTGTGTCTTCTAGTTATCCTGGTACAGCGGGGTTCAGTCCCAACCATTAATAACAACCTTACTGGGGCAACTGGATGGCTCATTGGCTTAGAGCTTCTGACTTTGTCTTGGGTCATGATCTCAGGGTCATGGGACTGAGCCTTGCATTGTGCTTTCTTCTCGATAGGGAGCCTGCCCCCCCCATCTATCTGCCCACTGTGATCTCCATCTTTCAAATAAATAAATAAAATCTTTAAAAAAAAAAAACAAAACCTTATTAATTACTAACAAAAAGAACATTCCAAAAGCCAAGCTCCCAAATATCATCCAAGGACAGCTCCACAAGCATGTCCTCCTAAACAGCAACATGAAGCCTACTTTTGTAACTCTGCCACACAGAGGAAACTTTTTTTTTTTTTTTAAGATTTTATTTATTTATTTGACAGATAGAGATCACAAGTAGGCAGAGAGGCAGGCAGAGAGAGAGGAGGAAGCAGGCTCCCTGCCGAGCAGAGAGCCCTATGCGGGGCTTGATCCCAAGACCCTGGGATCATGACCTGAGCCAAAGGCAGAGGTTTTAACCCACTGAGACACCCGGGCACCCCCAGAGGAAACTTCTTAAACATTTACATGCCCAAGAGATCTGATATTTTGGTAAGTATAGAAATTCAGTTAAAAAAAAAAAATTCCTGGGGCACCTGGGTGGCTCTCTGCTTGGCGGGGAGCCTGCTTCCCCCTCTCTCTCTGCCTGCCTTTCTGATTACTTGTGATCTCTCTCTCTCTCTCTCTCTGTCAAATAAATAAATAAAATCTTTAAAAAAAAATTCCTTTGAAAGCATTTTGATAGGCCAAATTCTAGATGGCCCCAAGGTTCTTAGCCCCTAGTGTACCTACCTTGTATAATCCCTTCCCGTTGAATATGACTAAGATTCGTGAATATAATTGGACCTCACTTCCATAATTAAGTTATGTTTATAGGGCATAGATGAAGTATTTTACAGATGTAATTAAGGTCCTGAGGCAGTAGACTTCAAAATTCATTGAATAAAAGAGTATCTTGGGTGTCCCTGACAGTATCAGGTAAGGCCTTTAAAAGAATTCCAAGAATAAGGAAGATGGCAGCAGAGTAGGAGAACCCTAGATTCATTTCTTCCCTTGAACCCAACTAGGTAACTATCAAATCATTCTAAATACACCAAAATCAACCTGAAGATTGACAGAACAAACTCTACAACTAAAGGGAGAGAAGAGGCCACATCAAAGAAGGTAGGAAATGCAGAGATATGGTTTAGGGGGAAACAGATCATAGCTGCTGCACAGAAGAAGGATCCATCATGTCAGAGAAGGGTGAGAGAGAGAGAGGAGCACACATGGGAATGTACAAGGAGAACATTTCCCTACAGCCACTGGCAAGGAGGCTGAATTTCATGAGTTCTTGAAACCAGTGGGGCTTAAAGACTGGAATTATAAAGGTTTCCAGGCTTGGCTGGGTAAGAACCCAGAAGGCACTGTGCTGGTCTTGGAGAAAAGGTCAGCAAACAATACAGGGGCATACAGTATGGAAAAAGTGATCTGAAGAGCAGCTGGGGCACACATTAGGGAGATTATTTACTTTTCTCAGGTGCGTCCTTGAGAAACATCTTCTTGGGAAACACCCCTCAGGAACCAAGGAGTTGGCCAGGGCCACTTCCCTCCATGGTTCCTCATCATAAACACAGAGCCAGCTGCAGGAAGCAGCATAATACCAACACGGGGTAGCTAACTTGCTTACACTAAGCCCCATGCCCCTGCACTCTGGTGGAATTTGCCTTTTCAGGCATGCTTACTTCAGTCCCACTGCAGCAGGCCACTCCTACAGAAGATCAGCATAAACCCCTTCCCAGACTGTGTCTCCTGACCAGAGTTTTGCAGGGTCTCACTTCTGGTCGAGGTGGTGACAGGTCTCATTTCACAAACAGGCCAGAGTACACCTAGTCAAAACTCACCACATTAAGGACAGAACCAAAAATTACCCATAGCAGGCAAGGAGAGCTTCTGAAAATGATTGGTCTGAAGGATAGAGCAGTAAGAACACAACAGCAGAGTCAGGCACAGTGACACACACCTGTAGTCCCACCTACTTGGGAGGCTGAGGCAAGAGGATCACTTGGGCCTAGGAGTTCTAGGCTATCCTATGGTATGCCAATCAGTTGTCCACACTAAGTTTGGCTTCAATAAGGTGACCTCCAAAGATCAGAGGACCATCAGGTTGCCTACAGTGGGGTGAACCGGACCATGTCCAATACAGAGCAAGTCAAAACTACCATACTGATCAGTAGCAGGATTGTGCCTATGATTAGCCAGAACACAATAGCAGAGCACACAAAGCCCACACTGGAGGCACTCCCTGAAGCCTCATGAGGTCCTGGATACTACAGGACCTCTTCTTGATAAGGCAATTACATTCAGGAAGAGGAGACATAACTGGCTTTTCTAACACAAAGAAGCAGGCACAATTTTAGACAAAATGAGATGATATAGGTATTTATCCCAAATGAAAGAATAAGATAAGACCACAGCCAGAGATCTAAGCAAAAATGATATAAGTACAAGCCTGATAGGCAATTTAAAGCAGGATCATAAAGATAGTGACCAGACTTGAGAAAAGAATGGAAAAATCACAGAGTTATAATCAACCAGTACACTTGAATGGCTGTCTGTTAAGCATCCAACTCTTTATTTGGGCTCAGGTCATGATCTCCGGGTCGTGGGATCAAGCCCTGTGTTGGCCTCTGTGCTCAGTGAGCTGTCTGCTAGACAGTCTTTCCCTCTGTCCATCCCACTGCTCCACTGCTCGCTCTCTCTCTCTCTCTCTCTCTCTCCTCCAAATGAATAAAATTCAGTTGAAAAGTATCAATCAGAGATAAAGAGTACAGTAAATGAGACTAGAAACAAGCTTGATGCAATGAATAGCAGGCTGGAAGTAACACAGGAATGAATTATGACCTAGAAGACAAAGTAATGGAAAACAATGAACCGAACAAAGAGAGAAAGAAAAATTACAAAAAATGAGACCACACTTAAGAAATTCGGTGTCTCCATCAAACATAGTAACATTTGGATTATAAGAGTCCCAAAGAAAAAAAGAGAGAAAGGGGAAAGAAAATTTATTTGAGGAAGTAATAGCTGAAAACTTCACTAGTCTAGGGAAGGAAACAAACATCCAGATCCAGGAGGCACAGAGAATTCCCACCAACCTAAACAAAAGCAGAGCCATTGCATTAAATATTATAATTAAATATGTAAACAAAAGAGATAAAGAAAAAAAATCTTAGAAGTAGCAAGAAAAAAATAAGTCATTTACTTACAAGGGAAAAACCCATAGGTACCTGGAAATTTTTCAACAGAAACTTGGCAAGCCAGAAAGGAGTGGCATGATATATTCAAAGTACTAAATGGGAAAAATTTGCAGCCAAGAACATTCTATCCAGCAAGGCTATCATTCAATATAGGAGAGGTAAAGAGTTTCCCAGATGAACAAAATCTAAAGGAGTTCATGACCACTACATCAGCCCTTCAAGAAATGTTAAAGGTGAGTGCTGTGAAGTGTGTAAACCTGGTGATTCACAAACCTGTACCCCTGGGGATAAAAATATATGTTTATAAAAAATAAAAAATTAATTTAAAAAAAAAAAAAAGAAAGAAATGTTAAAGGGGACTCTGAGTGGAAAGCAGTGACCAAAAGTGGCAGTATAAATGCATGAAGCACAAAAGCAATGAAAATGATTATTTCTGTAAAAAATCAGTCAAACTCATAAAAATATATAAAATATAATAACATGTATCTAAGATGTAAAGGGAGAAAAGAATGTGTTCAAACTTAAGCAACCATGATCTTAATGTAGATTGCTATATGCAGAAGAGGTTATGCACAAAACTAATTGTAGCTATATACTAAAACCACTAATAAACATGCAAGGAATAAGGAGAAAGAAATCCAAAGATACTATTAAAGCAAATCAGCAAAATATGAAAGACAATAAAGGATCAGAGATAATCTCCAAAAACAACCACAAAACAAGTAATAAAATAACATAAGTGATGGGGATTAAGGAGTGTTCTTGTGATGAGCAGTGGGTGATATATGGAAATGTTGAATCACTATATTGTACACCTGAAACTAATATTTTACTGTATATTAACTAACTGGAATTGAAATGAAAACTTAAAAAAAAAAGTCCAAGATGTTCACTGAAGATAGATTCAAAGCAACGAGATACTCTCATGCTAACCTTGAAAATGTATACTTTCATATTCTGGAGAAGGTCATATTACAAAAAACTGATGATGGTCTCCAACAGCTGAGGGTCTCTGTCCCACAACTACAAGAAACTAAATTCTGGCCACAGTGGTGGAAAGAAGACCCTAAACCTCAGATGAAACCACAACCCTAGGCAACACCTTGATTGCCATCCTGTGAGGCTTCAGCATTATACGTGGCATAATATACTCCGGGCTTTCAGAAATTCTCAAACAAAAATATATGGTTTTAAGAAACTAATTTGTGGTAATTCATCATCAAGGCATTAGAAAATAGTGTTACTCCTTTGTCTTGTAGTATTCTGCATGTATGATCAGAAGTCAGTTAGTCAGAGTTTTGTTCATTAATTAAAGTCTGTTAACTTTTTCTTCCCTGGAAATTTCTATAATATTCTATTTTTTGCATTCTAAAATATCACCATGATGTATCTACACATTCAAAAAACATGTACTGGAAAATTATTATGTGTAAAATTCCATTTTAATTGCTAGAGATCAAGTGGTAAATAAATAACAGAAGATACTACAGCCATGGAGCTCACATGGGAAAAAGTATATATATAAAGAGATGGATATTATATTTGATTATAATAAGTAATGGTAACTGGTCTAACAAACCTCAAAATCTTAGTAGTTTAACTTGACACACTGTGTGGTATTTTTCTTATAAATTACTTCCATTTTCCTGCCTTTCTTTTCCATGTTTGGGAGTATCTTGCTTTTAATTATTTTACCAAAGGAATAAATTCATTTTGACTAGGTTTCAATAAGAAGGGAATCTTGTTCACTTAATTTTATAACTTTGATCATTAGCATAATTTTTATGGGCTTCCTTTGGAACCCTGCATTTCAAACCAGTTTTGTTTTGTTTTGTTTTCTCCATCCATGTAACTCTGATGCTGAGTGCCACAAAACAGTCATATCATTATAGCACCCTATCCCCTCATCTTTGGATCATGACGTTGAGTGAATTGGCATGGTGGGTAATCAAAACTCCTGAAAGCCATTTATACATATGGATAGTAATAAATATAGATGGGAAGAAAAGCAAAACCTGTGAATATATTCTCCCAAAGCCATCCATTCATAGCTTTAATTCAATATTCCCCTTTTCATATCCTAAAATATGTGCTACCTCTCCAGCCACACACAACAAAAGGTGAGGTGTGACAGATGGAGTCAGAGTAGAAAGAGACCAGTTTATTAAAGGATAATAGTTAAAATATCTTTTATAAATATATGTAAACACATGTCTAGAGCCCTCTATGAGTCCTAAAAGAAGCTGGATCAAGATAGATCCTGGAGTATTAAGTTTTACTACATTCACAGTAAATCCACCTCTAAGCACATGGAAGTTATCAAATGCCAGGCTTAGAAGTAATGCACGTAATTTCTGTCCATGTCCCATTGGGCAGAAGTCAATTCCATGGCCAACTAACTCCAAAAGAGGTTAGGAAATGTAGTTTAATTGTGTACCTAAAACAAAATCAAAGCAAGCTTTCAGTGAACTCTTGACATTGTTTGTCATAGATAATGATAAGGGTTATGCAAGAACAAAAAGAAAGTTGAGGAAAAATGGGCAAGGGGTGAAGTTAGTTAATTAGTATTGGGAGTCTGGGGAACCCATTTAAACTACAGCCACTATGACTTAGGGATTATAGCCATGGTTTATTTTGCAGCACTGCCTGGGTTTGAATCTTGGCTCCACTCTTACTGACAGTGTGACTTTGGAAAAACTAATATACCTCTCTACGGCTCAGTTTCCCCATCAGCAAAATTGGGGTAGTATTATCACCTAAAGTCTTAAAACTCTTACAGTCTGTGGTATTTGCTATTATTATTAAGCTTTATTAACAAAGCTATATTTGAGCAGAGATATGAAGATGCAAGGGAGTAGTCATATAGAAATATGAGAGATATTCTAAATAATAAAAACAAAATATAAAGAGGTTTTGAATCAACTTGTAAAATTTTGCTAACATGAGGTCTAAAATTTGCTCACTATATTTAGAAAGGTAGATAACATTAGTATCCTTTATAATAACTGTTTCTGCAGAATTGTAGAGAGAGAATCTAGCTAGAGTAGGTTAGAGAGAATGGGAGGAAAGGAATTACAGGCATTGAGTATAAATTGACATTTTAGATATTTGTTATAATATGAATTATTGAAATAGAATCTTCTGGAGATCAAGGAAAGGTGTTTTGAGATGATACAGCACATTTGAATGCTAAAAGAATGATTCAGTGGAAAGGGAACTGATGCTGAAAAGAAAGACAACTGTATACTTAGGTAGAGAGGATGAACTCCAGGCACAAATAAATCATATGAAGTTTTCTTTAATAATAAGGCAAAGGCAGGAATATAAACATGGGTTAGAAGTATGGGCACAAAAAGAGCTTAGAGAAGCTCTTTCTAATTACTTCTATTTTCTCAGTAAAATAAAAAGCAAGGGCATTCCTGGAGAAAGAAGAGAGGAGCAGTGTTATTGGTGATTTGGGTTGAAGAGGGAATATGTAAGATAGATGTCTAAGAGATTGGGAAAATGAATGGTCAAGAACAGTAATTCTCAAACTTTGGCATGCATCATCATCACCCAAACAGCTTGTTAAAACTTAGATTTCTGTCTTGTCCTCCAGAGTTTCTAAATCATTGCATCTGGTAATGAGGTATAAAAACTTATTTCTAATAAACTACTAGATGGTGTTAATCCCATGTGTTCAGTGAGTACAGTTTGAGAACCAATTAACTAAGGAATTTAGAATTCCTGTGCAGCAAACACAGATGCATGGATCATGGATTTAGTGTGAAGGTTGTGTATTTTTCTCTTACCATACACAGTTGAAAGAAAATAGACACTTGGATTTAATCATGATTTTTTCTCCCAATTTCACATAAGTAGAGAGCAAAGAAGATATTTAGGGTGTATACAAGAGTGATTATAATGATCGACCAAAGACTCTGACTTCAGGAAGATGAAATATGAAGATGTGACAGGGTGAAGTATATGACAAAAAAAGAAAAAAAAAACTATTAATGTGTGCAAACAAAAAGAGTTAACACAGCAGACCTTCGACCGCTATGCTTTGAAAATCCTCTTCACAAAATTACACCTTGACTAGAATCTGGAAGTTTGGATTTAAAGACAGATCACATAATTCCCCTATTAGGAGTGTCTCATTCTTTCTAAACTGTGTATATAAACAATATGGTTTATGCTCAACTTCTATTTTCCTTCTGAGTCTAAAATTTTGGTACATGCTAGGCAGACAGTGCCTATATCACAAGTCCCCAGCAAATTCTTATGAAATGAGTCTCTAATGATTCTGGCAAACAACGTCCACATATGTTGTCACAACTCATTGCTGGAGGAATTAAGGGCATTCTACGTAATTCCACTGAGAAAGGACTCTTGAAAACTTGCATCTTATTTGCTTTAAAATTTTTCCCACACGTCCTTTCTTTTGCTGATTTTGGTTGGTAACCTTTTGTTGTAATAAGTTTTGGCAATGAGTATGACTGTATCTTGAGTCCCATGATCTCCCTAAAAAATTATTAAAACTGTAAGTCCCCATGTCCTCCATGCTATTTGTTATGCTCCACAAATAAGTGAAACCATATGATAATTGACTCTTAGAGTGGAGAAGGGAGTTGGGGGAAATTGGAAGGGGAGGTGAACCATGAGAGACTATGGACTCTGAAAAACAATCTGAGGGTTTTGAAGGGACGGGGGGTGGGAGGTTGGGGTACCAGGTGGTGGGTATTATAGAGGGCACGGATTGCATGGAGCACGGGGTGTGGTGCAAAAATAATGAATACTGTTATGCTGGAAATAAAAAAAAAAAAAGTTTAAAAAATAAATAAATAAAATGGAATTCAAAAAAAAAATTATTAAAACTGGAGATGGTATTAGGGACCATCAACATCATAAACATATTACATTGTGCATATATTATGTGAGTGTGTTTTACAAAGTGGTAGTAACTGAAAAAATATGAGATTTTAACCACAGAATAGGGTGCATGAAAATAAATTATGGAAATACAGTTGTACACTAAAATATTAATGCTATGCACATGGACTTTGTGTCTGAAATAAGGTGAAGAGTCAGTTAATTGAAGGAAATTAAATGAAGGAACTTAAAGGCCAGATTTTTTTGAAGAATCATCTACCTAGGAGATTTTAAAAATTCCTAGTATGTAATTCTTTAATTCATTCTGCCAGGCATCAGGGGTGTCCTTTCAATCTGCAGACTTATGTCCTGCATTCATTTGGATATGTTTTCTTCTATTATTTCATCTCTACATTTTATATTTTCTTTTTTTAGATTTGAGTTATCCAAGTGTTGGATATCTTGAACTAATCCATGATGAGTTTTACTATTTTCTCCTATTTGATTTTTTTTCACACTTTTTGACTCTTGTCAAAATTGTTGGAGAATGAACTGTTTTCCCATTTCCAAGAATGCCAAGCAGATACCAATATCCTCTTTCTTTGTGTTTAGAAGTCTCCTGAGACCATACTAAGACCAGAACTTCACCAGCCATTTTCATCCTATGTTAAAGGATTTTAGGAATCAAGAGAGTTCCCTAAAATAGAAAAGCTTGCTTCCTTTTTTTTTTTTTTTTAAGATTTTATTTATTTATTTGACAGAGAGAGATCACAAGTAGGCAGAGAGGCAGACAGAGGCGGGGGCGGGGGGGGGGGGGGAAGCAGGCTCCCTGCTGAGCAGAGAGCCTGATGCAGGGCTCAATCCCAGGATCCTGGGACCATGACCTGAGCTGAAGGGAGAGGCTTTGACCCACTGAGCCACCCAGGTGCCCCAGAAAAGCTTGCTTGCTAATGGAAGTATTGTGATATATCCTCTTCTTTGCCCATGCAGTTGGTGTGTGGGTATGGAGATTCTGGTTGGATAAAGAATCAGCCATACTCTTCAAGTTAAGTGAGAATTAATAAAAGAGAACTACTCATAGAACTTATATAAAAACCAGAAAGAAAGAGAGAGAGAGAGAGAGAGAGAAAGAAAGAAAGAAAGAAAGAAAGAAAGAGGAAAAAAAGAAAAAAAGAAAGGAAAGGAAAAAGAAAAGAAAGAAATTAAAGTGACCTGAAGTAATGGAAAAATCTGGTGCCCATAGGTGAAGCAGCCATGCAAGTATCGGGTCAAAATTCCTTCCAAAAATGAACTTTCCATTCAGGCTTTAGCTGATACGTTTCAACTGTTAATGCCTTTGAAAGTTTGCTTCCTATTTCAAGATGAGTCCATGTGCTTTTTGTCCAGCCCCAACCAAAGATGGATCATGGTGTGTTACTAGAATCTAGCCATTTGGACAAATATTGGCTTCTATTAACTGGCAACCTCTGCTCTAGTGCTCTACATGTGATTGACCAATACTTTCACAGATCTGCATTGCAGTATGAGCTTTTCCCTACTCGGCCCTACTTCCTGCATTCTTTCCTTTCACAGATATCAGATCTGCATCAGTGTCCAAAGGCTTTTTTGGTCCAGTCCTGCTTCCTCTCCCTTTTAACTTTGACTAGCATTTTACCATCCACCACTCATAAATAAGTCTTTTGTATTACTAATGCTGACTCAGTGTCAGCAATATTTTAGCTTTGATACTTATCTGGCCAGAACCTTGTATTTCCACAGGATGAATTTGGGTGGATTATACTGAAAGAGTTCTTGGAACACTTTGTCATTTACAGAACACATTACATTTACATTTACATTTATGAGGGGTATAAACAGAGATGCTGGTCTTTCTTTCCCACTTGAAAATGATTTTAAGATTCCTTTGAACAAAGAAGAAAAAAGGTAACCAAGCTTGAGTCATACTAAATACACCTAGCCCAAGAATAGCCTGCAAGGCAAAGGCAATCCTACCTGTTTAGCAATAAGAGACTAGAAGACGCAAAAGACATGGGAAATTGATGAGGAATATATGGTAGAAACAAGTATCTGCCCCAAAATTTTATGCTTGACTTTCAATAGTATGGGATCGTCAATGGGAACCTGATGACCAGCCAAGGACCACATTTCTCAGCTGTACTTGCATTAATATGTGCCTATTAAACTGAGTTCAGGTCTGTGAAATAGAGCTGTGGTGGTGCATTCCACTTACAAGTCTGACCCATAGCATTTTTTAATACTGCAAGGCAACACGTTTTCCCCTTTCACTGGATGTACAGTAATGCCCAAGAAATCTTTTTTTACAGTGTTTCAAGATTAATTTTTTATGTATCACACCCCATGCTCCATGCAAGAAGTGTCCTCCTTAATACCCACCACCAGGCTCACCATTATCATTAGCCATAAGGGAAATTCAAATCAAAACCACACTGAGATACCACCTTCCACCAGTTAGAAGGGCAAAGATGCCTAAGAAATCTTAAGAAGTTGCATGTTGAAGAGGGAAGAGCTTTTGACATCCTTTAAATGACTACAGGCCCAAACTCCTCATTCACTCCCAAACCCCACTGAGTAGGGATATGTCCATTAGATTGTTAGATGAGCAAGGTATTATATTTTAATTCACCATGTAAATCCCAGAGTTTATTTGTTACAACACTTAGTTTTACTCTGAGGATACAGCAGGCATCTCAAAGGAGTTGGCTTAAGTAATTGCCCATGTTGAATAATGAGACAGCCAGAGTTTTAACTGCTACAGCAGCAGATCAATAACGTCCAAACTCCAATTAGAACTGACTCTACCAGATTTCATCAAAATTTACCAGATATGGGCAAACCGTTTTCCCATTATTTTAACAAATTTGGACTCCAGCAATAATATATGAATTTCCCCATTTGTCAAAAAATCATAGGATTTTCAATTTATTTTTATTTTTATTTACCCAGTAGCAAGTAGGACAAAATAAAGGGAGACTGAAGAGCAGATCTTCCCCTCTTTACTATCATGAGTCCTCAGACCTCTGCTCAGACCTGAGCTAGAAGGAGGGGAGAAGCTTTGAATTAAATATGAGTGAATATTTAAATTGAATTAGGTAGAATTTATTCTGATTTTTAATGAATAATATATAGTCCATATTTAGTAAATTTGTAGTAAAAATGTCAAAAAGAATAAATGAAAATATAGTAAAAAAAAAAAGTTGTGTTTATGCCCTTGTCATAGAAACACTCAGTTTCTACTACATGAGGTAGCCACTTTTAAAAAGTAATGCGGACATGGGGACTTAGAGTGGAGAAGGGAGTTGGGGGAAATTGGAAGGGGAGGTGAACCATGAGAGACTATGGACTCTGAAAAACAATCTGAGGGTTTTGAAGGGACGGGGGGTGGGAGGTTGGGGTACCAGGTGGTGGGTATTATAGAGGGCACGGATTGCATGGAGCACGGGGTGTGGTGCAAAAATAATGAATACTGTTATGCTGGAAATAAAAATAAATAAAAAAAATAAAAAATTAAAAAAAAATAAAAAGTAATGCCTCAAATATTGTTTCAGAAATTCTTCATAAACATAAAGGCAAACAAAATTGGTAGCATGAATTACACATTGCTCAGTAACTTGCTTTTTCCAGTTAAAAATAATTTTTGGCTATCATTCCAAATCAGTAAAGATTTATATAATTTTTTCTATCCATTGAATGGCATTATCTAACAGGCCCACTGTTAAATCGTTCATCAGTCTGTTAATTATAAACAAAGAATTGCATAATAATCTTTTACATATGTCATTTTTCTCAAATGAATAATTATCTGTACAATAATTCTAAGAAAAGAAATTACTGGGACAAATGGCACATACATCTGAAATTCTGATAGATATGCTAAATTGACTGTCATAGACATTTTTCTTATTTATACTTGAGCAATATGCAAGTCTGTTTCTTCCTCATTCTAAAGAACACATTTTGTTCTTTAATAATCTGAAAGATAAAAAATAGTATCAAGGTATAATTTTAATTGGTATTTCTCTTCTTGTAAATGAGGCTGAAAATCTTTTCATATTTAAGAATCACTTGTATTCTTAGTACTCTCTTTATAACAATCACCTCATTTTTTTTTCCCCTTAACTTTTCTTAAAATTAAACTCTATACCCAACATGGGCTTGAACTCATGACCCCAAGATCAAGAGTTGCATGTTCTTCCCACTGAGCCAGTCAGATATCCCTCACTCACCTTTTTTCTATGGCACTAGATGTGCCAGAGTATAGGAAATAAACTCTATGATGATTTAAATGAGATATTAGCAAAGTTTTTGAGTCCAGTGGTCTGAGTCATGCCAGGACATCACCATCAAGGTAAAAGACAAGTTGTTGCTTCTCACTCCCACTCGCTGCCCCATACCTCTTACCATTATGAAAGATTCAAAGAGCTTAGTGAATTTGCAAACACATACTATACGTGGGAATATTCTTGTAGTCTATTTATTTGGTGACACAAAAGGCTGCCAGTTTCAAGTAAGATCCAAAGAAGGAAAGCTCTGTGGAAGGTTCATGCTCTAGGGAAAGCTGTCCTGTCTTTTTGCCACATGGCCTAGCAAATAAGATATTAGTTTATGTATCGATGTTGATTAATAGTGATGTAAAATCTTTTGTAAACTGTAACATTATAGTTGTAGCACATATCTCTAGGGTTTGGAAGTCCAGAAATGGCTCCTATAGCCAACTGTGCACTATTTGGGGAAATAAATGCTCTTGGCCTGGTACTACATCCTAGTAAAGATTGAGAAATTGGCAATGGAATAAGAAATAGCAACATGACTTGTCCATGATGATCTTACCATCACTGGAACCACTGAAGTACAAAGTTAAATAGGCACAGAAGTATCACACTATATAAGTGAAGCACTGCGTTCTGTATTGGGCTCTAACAGATAGTTCACACTCAATGGTGCCTATTACCTGATGCAACAAAGCCTTTCTATCAATTCACACTTCGGGGCTAAGGGATCATTTCCAATAACCAATTAATAGACAAGGAAATGTTTTCCATCCAATTTTTACACCAATAAATGGATGTTTATACTAGTGAAAAACAGAATGTTACCATATTAGAGCTCCCCCTGACTAGGGTCCCTGAAAATAGTGTTGAAGGGAAATCCTTCCAATAGGCAAAGCTATGGTTACACCTGGAGAAAGACATGAGTGATTTATATACACCAAATTCTGGTGATTAAATAGACTGTCTGATTGATCAGAGACCGGGAATGAAGATTTAAAAACTGGAAGCATAGAGTTATGAGGTTGAAGAAGCCACAAAGATTGCCAGTTGTGTCTCATGCCAATTATCCTGAAAATTATCCACTTTAGAGAGAATACTCTCAATGACCAGGTAAAGACAATGACTTACCTATCTTCTGTCTTCAAATGCTCAAATGCTTATGTAGTTAATCCATTTATTTAACCTATGGTGGCAGAGATGGAGGATATATGTGAAACCAACAATATGGCCCTTTTACATGAAAGCTAATCCAGCTACTACCCTGTTGAGTGCCCCTTTTGTTATAGGAAGAGACTGATGCTGAATTCTCAAGACAGGTATTTGTAGATTTGTTGATTATTCTCCAGCTTAAAGGGACAGTGACTCTAACAAACCAAAATGATTCATATTGCGAATATAAGTCTATCTTCTCTGCTTATAGTATCTCCAGGAAAAATACCACCAAAGGTCTTACATATTGTCTCATATTTTGGTATAATATTTTTACAGGTTGCTTCAGACTGTGAGATGCAACAATTGGCTCATTAACTATGTGTGCCACCACTCTACAGTTGACCTGATAGAATGACTGAATAGGCTATTGAATGCACAATTAAGAAACAATTCAAGGACATCTTGCATTGTTGGAGTGCTCTTCTGCAAAGTGAAACTAGTCACTGTATCCATGATCAGAATATAATGCAGTATCACCAGAGTATATAGGCCTGCAAACAAACAAGTGGCAGAAATGAAAGGGTTCCTTTCCTAAACATTTTTTTTTCTTTTTGGATGACCTCTTTTTTTTTTTTTTTTTTTGAATTTTTTGAACCATGAGAGACTATGGACTCTGAAAAACAATCCTAAACATTTTTTATTTGAGTATCTTTTCCATGCATTCTTAGGATCTGATAGATTTGAGATTTTAGTTCTTGGGATAGTGGTGAGATGCGAAGGTTGGATATTTTAGCTAAGGAAGACAGAGAGAGTATGGCTGAACCTTAATCTGTAACTAACACCAGGGAACCAGAGAGTAAAGAATTAAGTCATTGCTCTACCTGGGATGATGGCCACAATTACCATGAGGAAATTAGGATTGCTAGGACACAGAAGGCAGGAAGACACACCTGGAATTCAGGACATTCATTAGAATATCTCTTGATTTTTCTCACTTCAATGATAACTGTAGTTGGGGAAATTTCAACAAGTGCAACCTTACAAGAGCCAGGCAACTAAAGCTTCAGACATTCTGGAGATGAAGGTTACTATCCATCAGGCAAATAACCCCAAGAAGCTAGGTTGATTTCAGATAATCCAGAGTGGTTGGTGGAGGCAGAGGTGATAATTTATAGGCCTTGGAGAGCTGCAGCAGTGAAGATCTTATTTTGTTGTTCATCGTTTTTTGTTTGTTTGTTTGTTTGTTTTAACGATTTTTAAGCCTTTTAGGGCATTACAACTGACTCTTAGCAAGGAGCATTAGATTTTTACTATTCATTTCAGGCATGAATTAAGAATGTCTTACTTTCATATATTTGTGTAAGATCAGATTTCATAGAGGATACTGGATACAAATAGTGAAAGAGATTGCTTTTTTGGATATGTTTTATGAGTCTTTCATATTTATCTGGCTGTGCCTGTCTTCCAGTCTTTGGCTTCCTGATTCATCAATTAATACTTCTCTTTATTTCATCATCTCCTGAGAAGAAGACTCATCTCTTCATCTCTCTAACCATAAAAAGAGCTGAGAAAGTTCCAGTATCCATCCAAGCCCAATGAACTAGATTCATGGAAGCTCTGGTTTCTTCCAGCCCTTCCAGACTCAAATGAAGTGCTATATCTTAAGACATAAGATCTGGGTTTCAAACAAACTTCTTAGTGGAATTATGAACCATCAAACTAGAAGTGAAAGAGAGTAAACACTCTATAAGCCTAATTTGGCCAATAAGAAGAAGAAGAATAAAAAGAAAAGAAAAAGAAAAAAACACAAACCAAAAAACAAGAGGAAAAAAAACAAATAGTACATAACCTTCTCTCCTCCTTCCCCTCTGAATGTTGTGAGTCATAGTAGTTCCATACAGCCTTTTTGTAGATATCCTATACATCCAAACAACCAGCCATATTTCTTGTGAAACTCGGTAATTCAGCATCATGTATTTGCTTTCTCTAATTATCGAACACTTTGTGTTCTTGCTACCCTGGAAAACACATTTTAGTAAATCCCCCTACCCCCTTTCCCAACCTTATGTTCTATTTTTTAATAGTACTTGGATGAAAACAAAGTCCATTACTATCACTTGAGCCATATCTATTCTAATGTATGTTCATTTAATTCAGCTTTCATTTTTTTTAGAAAGTAGTCTTGTTTTTATAAACATCTATTATTTTGTCCTCTCTTTGGAAAGTTTTTCTACATATATTTGTCTTCTCATATTAGAAACAATTTCAGTTTGCTTCTCCTTTTTGTTTTTTCTTTTATTTATTTATTTATTTATCTATCTATTTATTTATTTATTTATTTAAATTAATTTTTTATTTTTTATAAACATATATTTTTATCCCCAGGGGTACAGGTCTGTGAATCACCAGGTTTACACACTTCACAGCACTCACCAAAGCACATACCCTCCCCAATGTCCATAACCCCACCCCCTTCTCCCAAACCCCCTCCCCCCTTTTTTTATTTTTATTCTTTGTGAGCTATTTGATTGTGGGAACATTTGATCTGTGAACATTTATTCATGATGGTATTATTAATCTATTTAGAGTATGTGTGTGGGCATGCACACATGTGCATGTATGTATTCTTTTCCTACTTTTATTTTGGAATACCTCTGTAGATCTCATATGATAGTTTTGTTGGATTTATTTTAAAACTCTCATTAAATAGGTGAGAGCCCAAGTAGGCAGAAATGTTCTAAACATTTCCAAGTGTTGTGTTAAGTATGTTATTTTAACCCATACTGACCACATGCAAATAAGTATAACAACTATAAACTGATTGCATTGACTAACATATTGTTTAATGTAAAGATTGCCTCTGATATTTATCATTTGGCTCTGAAACCATTGCTTCTCATGGGAAAAAACAAAAAACAAACCAGCTTCTAACAACAGAGTGTCAAAACTATTTGGGACAAAAACTAATAGAATTTCAAAGAAAAACAGATGAATCCATTATCATATTTGGAGATTTCAAGAGCCCTGCCTCATAAACGGACAAATCTAGCAGGCAGAAATCAGAAAGGGCATAGTTCAACTCAATAAAAGTGTCAGTCACCTGGATATAATTGATATCTATAGACTACTTTATCCAACAACAGCAGAATACATATTTTTCTCAAGTTTACATGGAATATTCACTAAGACCACATTCTGGGACATAAAACACACCTTAATAAATTTAAAAGAATAGAAATAATGCAATATCTACTCTAAGAACACACTGTAATGAAGGAGGAAATAAATAACACAAAGATAACTAGAAAGCCAAAATATTTGGAAATTAAATAACCTGCTTCTAAATAACATGGGTCAAAGAAGAAATCTCAAGAGAAATTTAAAACATTTCAAACTAAATGAATATGAAAACACACCCAACTTACTAAATTTTTAGGCTACAAAGAAAAGAGTACTTAAAGGAAAATATATAACATTGCATGTATATACTTAAAAACAACTAAAATCAATAATTTAAGTTTCCACATTAAGAAAAAGAAGAACAAATTAAATTGAAAGTAAGCAGAAGAAAATAAATAACAAGAATTAGAGTGGAAATCAATGATATCAAAAACAAGAAATCAATAGAGAAAATCAATGAAACCGAAAGTTGGTTCTCTGAAAAAAAAAAAAAAATCAATAAAGTTGGTAAGTTTCAATCACACTAAGAAAAGGATAAAAAATAAATTATTAATACAACAATGAAAGAGAGGACATAACTACAGTTACTATGGACATTTAAAGGAATACTATGAATAATATTCTGCCCACAAATTTGATTACTTAGATTAAATAGACCAATTACTTAAAAGACACAATTTGCCAAAATCACATAGGAGGAAGTAAGCAATCTTTTTTTTGGTGGGGATGGGCTGGTGGAATAGGCAATCTTAATGGTCTGTATCAATTAAAGAAATTTAATTAATAATATTCCAAAACAGAAAGCATCAGGCCCAGGTGGGTTCACTGGTAAATTCTGCTAAACATTTAGAGTAGAAATTACACCAGTTCTCTATAATTTCTTTTAGAGCATAGAAGCAGAGACAGCACTTGCTAACTCATTCCATAAAGCCATCTTCTATAAAGGTCATCGTAATACCAAAACAAAACATCTTCTAAGAGAAGAAATTGCAGACCCAAATCCCTAATATGAAAACAGATACAAAAATCCTCAAGAAAATATTATTAAATCCAATCCAACAATGTATAAAAAGAATTATACACTATGACCAGGTGGTATTTATCCCAGCTATACAAGGCTGATTCAACATTCGAAAAACAGTTACTAAAATCAATCACATTAATAGCCTAAAAATGAAGCCTAAAAAATCAATTAATGAAATCCATCACATTAATAGCCGAAAATCCATGATTATATCAGCTGATGCAAAAAAAGCATTTGAAAAAAAACCAGTACCAATTCATGGTAAAAATTCTATGAACACTAGGAATAGAGGATAACTTCCTCACCTGATAAAGAATATTCACCAAAAAAAGGCCAGTAATTAACATCATACTTGATGGTAAGACTGTCAAAGTTTTCCCAATACTATCAGATAAAAGGCACAGATGTCCCCTCTTACTACTCCTTTTAGACATCATACTGTAAGTCTGTGTTAATGCAATAAGAAATTGAGACAAAAGGGAAACAGATTAGGAAAGAAGAAATAAAACTGGTTTTGTTTGTAGATGTCATAATCATCCATGTAGAAAAAACCAAAGAATCAACAAGAAAACTCATGTAACTTATAAGGTTTTAGGATACAAGATCAACGTACAAAATCAATTACTTCCCTATATACAAGCAATGAAAAGTCTAATCTAAAATTAAAAACACAATACCATTTACATCAGCACCACCAAAAATGAAATATCTAGGTAAAAATTTAGGAAAATATCTCTAAGACCTACATGAGGGAAACTATAAAACTCTGACGAAGGAAATCAAAGAAGAACTAAATAAATGAAGAGAGATCCCATATTATCGGACAAATCAATGGTGCCAAGTGGTCAGTTCTTTCCAACTTGATCTATAGAATCCAAGCAATCAAAAAAAAAAAAAAAAAGCAAAAACAAAAACAAAAAACAAAAAAAAAAAATATCAAGTTATTTCATGGATATTAACAAACTGATGTCAAAGTTTATGTAGAGAGGCAACAGAGTATTAAAGGAGACTAACACAATATTAAAGGAAAAGGAAGACTGACACTACCTGACTTCAAATCTTCCTATAAAGCTGTATTAATCAAGACAGAGTGGTGAAAGAATGGACAAATTGGAGAATGGAAGAAAATAGAGAGTTCTGAAATAGGTACTCATGAAAATAGTCAACTGATTGATCAAGGAGTAAAAGCAACCAAAAGAAAAAAAGATAATTTTTCCTACAGAGGTGATTGACTAACTGGACATCCACACACAAAAATATAGGTCTAGACACAGACTTTACATTCTTCACCAAAATTAATACATCTAAGTGTAAAACACAAAACTATAAAACTCCTAGAACATAGGAAAAATCACAGATGACTTGTGGGATGGTGATATATTTTTAGATACAACACAAAAGTTACAATCCATGAATGAAATAATTGATGAGCTGAATGCCATTAAAATGAAGCACTTTTGCCGTGCAAAAGACAATGTCAAGAGATTGAGAAGACAAGCCACAAAATAGGAGGAAATATTTGCAAAATATACTTCTGCTAAGTGACTGTTATCCAAAATATAAGAACTATCAAAACGCAATAATAAGAAAACAATCTGATTTTTTAAATGAGCCAAAGACATTATTAGCAGACTCCTCACTAAAGAAGATAGACGAATGGCAAATAAGCACATGTAAAGGTGTTCCACATCAGATATCATCAAGGAAATGCAAATTAAAACAAGGAAATGCAAATTTAAAAATGCATAAAAAATGTAATAGTAATTCATTTACTGAATTACTATTCAGTAACTGAATTACTGAATTCAGTATTTTGAATGAATTACTGAATTACTATTCAGTAATAGTATCGAATTACTGAATTCAATATTCAGTATTGAATTACTATTACACACCTGCTAGAATGGCCAAAATATGGAATACCAAGAACACCAGATACTGTCAAAGATATGGAAAACCAGAAACTCTAATACATTTCTGGTGGAAATGGAAAATGGTCCAGCCACCTTACAAGTTAGTTTGGAGGTTTCTCATAAAACTGGGCATACTCTTACCATATGATCCAGCAATCGCACTGCTTGGTATTCACTCAAAAGAGTTGAGAAATTATGTCTCCCCACTCCCCCCCCCAAAAAAATTGCCTGTATGTGGATGTTTACATCAGTCTTATTCATAAGTGCAAAAACTTGGAAGCAACTAAGATATACTTCAGTAGATGAGTAGATAAACAAATAGAAGCATATCTAGAAAGTGGAACATCATTCAGTGCTGAAAAGAAATGAGCTATCAAGCCACAAAAAGACATGAAGGGACTTAAATGTGTATTTTAAGTGGAAGTAACCAATCTGAAAGGGTACACAGTGCATAATTCCAACTAAATGACATTCAGGAAAGGAAAACACTACGGAGACAATAAAATGATCAGCAGTTGCCAGGAATAGGGGTTGCAGGAAGGATGAATAAGAAGAACACAGAGGATTTTTAGGGCAGTGAACATATTATGTATGATATTGTATAATATATGCATTTCTCCAAATCCATTGAATGTAAAAGACCAAGAACAAACCCTAATGTAAACTGTGGACTTTGAGTGATTATGATATGCCAATATAGGTTCATCAACTGTAAACAGATGTACCACTCTAGAGGGAGATGTTGATAAGGGGGAGGTTGTGGGTATCATGCGGCAGAGGGTATATGGGAAATCTCTGTACTTTTTCAATTTTGCTTTGAACCTACAAATACTCTAAAAATAAAGTTTTAATAAAATAAAAAATAAAGATACTTTTAAAAAACACAAAATATTAACCAAAAATTTATGAAAGTCCTGTGTGTCTGTGTGGACAGCTTCCATGAAAAAAAAGTACCTGTGACGTTTTCTGGGGTCTGTAACTGGCAGCACCTTCCTTATACAGCTTCTTTTTTTCCACCGTATCATTTCACTGATTTTGAAAGCCCTTCATTTTATTTAATGGTTGAGGTGTCATATCGTTCCAATTTAACTGAGGATGGAGTATACAGTTCTCTTTTCTATTCTCTTTACTGCATTAAGTGTGGGAAAGAAAGCCAAATCTAGATGAACATCAGTTCTCTGGACTTTACTTTTTTAAGAGCTGAAACAGCATCTTGGGTTCCTGAAAGTTCTCTTTCAGATGGAATGTTTGGGCACCTTGCACAGGATCTGGAAGGCTTGGGTGATGTGGCAGAAAGCCCACTTTCAGGGTTTTGGCTCCATAAAATGCCAGCACAAAAAGAAAAACAGATAAACAAAAGCAAACCAAAAAGATAAAAAAAGCAGTCTCAAGATTTTGTGTAACTCCTTTTATTTCCATATCACCTGAAGTTTCTTAATTGTGTCTCTCATTTTTTCAAATAAAACACTGTAATGTTAACAATACATGTTTCATATACAAGTTTTATTATATTTATTTATATTTATAAAATCTATCACTTAATAAAAAAAATAAATCTCAGAGAGCTTAAGTTCCCTAATGTAACTTTTGCCTGATGATATTTCTTCTAGGCAAAAATGGTATTAAATGATGTTTTTTTGAATACCCAACTTTTGTATCAACATATCAACATGGACAGGTCTGGATAAAATTATGCTGAGTGAAGTAAGCCAAGCAGAGAGAGTCAATTATCATATGGTTTCATTTACTTGTGGAGTAAAAGGAATAACACGGAGGCCATTGGGAGATGGAGAGAAGTGACTTGGGGGAAATCAGAGGGGAAGACAAACCATGAGAGATTGTTTGAGAAACAACAATCTGAGAAACAAACTGAGCGTTTTGTAAGGGAGGGAGGAGGTTGAGAGGTTGGGTGAGCCTGCTGGGGGGTATGAAGGAGCACACATATTGCATGGAGCACTGGGTGTGTCACATAAACAATGAAACTTGGAACACTGAAAAAAAAATAAAATTACAAAAAAATAAATAAAAGGACAATTTTTTTAATGACTCATGATTAAATACTGAAAAGCAATAAAATTTAAAGGACATCTGTGTGACTCAGTAAGCTAAGTGTTCAACTCTTGATTTTGACTCAGGTCATGATCTCAGGGTCCTGAGATGTAGCCCCATGTTGGGCTCCAGGCTCACTGGGGAGTCCGCTTGAGATTCTCTCTCTCCTTCTCTCTCTCTGCCCCTCCTCCCCCTGTTCTCTTGTTTTCTCTAAAATAAATAATTAAATATATTTTTAAAAGACAATAAAATTTGAATTTGCGATTATTGTGCATAAGACAACTTTTCTCACTGGAAAAAGGGAGGTGAATGATGTAGTTTTATGTACCGACTTGGCTAATCTATGGTATCCTGGTATTTATCCAAATGCTAATCTATATGCTGCAATAAATGTATTCTGTAGATGTGGTTAACATCTACAATCAGTTGTCTTCAATGTAACCTCATGATGTGGCCCTCATTCAGCCAGTTGAAGGCCTTGAGAGCAAAATCTGAGGCTTCATGGAAAAAAAAAGGAATTTAGCCTGAAAACTACGCATCATTCTCTACCTGAGTCTCCATCCGGCCAGCCTCATCTAGAGATTTTGGATTGTCCAGCATTCATAGTCATTTGGGTCAATTCCTTAAAAGAAAAGTAATCTCTTTTCCCTATCTCCCTTTCTCTCTCTCTCTGTCTCTCCCTCCCTCTCTCCCTAACCCCCTAACTCCTTTCTTCCCTATTTTTGAGTGTGTATATGTACACACATGTATATACCCACACAACTGGCTTGGATTTTTGAAGAACCCTGACTGGTACAGTGAGGTATGCCCATAAGGTAGTTCTACCACCCATTCATGACAGTTTCATAGAAAAAATGTTTGAGGAATCTTTACTCTCCATCTTCTGCTACCAGTTGATTCTGATCTTTTTACAAATGAGCTCTGTATTCACTCAAAAAAATCCTACAGACTGCCCTTAATTACAATTTTCTTAAGCCAAGTTCTATAGGTACATGTTCATATTTTGAATAATTTGGTAGGAGAACTATTATCTTACATGGCAAGAATCTCATTGACAGAGACATTGGGGATAGAAAAATGATGAAGACAAAATGTATAGATTAGATTTAGAGAAAATAATGTAGGAATGAACAAATAATGTCTTGTGTTTTACAATTAAATGGATAAATATAGAAACTCTCTTTTGAAAATTAGGCACACCTAAAGTATATCACATAAAGAAGAAATTAATTTAATAATTATATGGTAAAGAAAGAATATTAATACTTAAGGACATATAGAATCAATTAGTTTTATAAAAAAATAATTTAAAAGTTATGGGTTCAAATTCCTTCTTTTTTCAGGACATCTTTAGAAATGCTAAAGCCAGAGGAACAAATCATACAAGTGTTAAAACTACCTGGTGAGCTAAATGAATGTTCAAGTGAATATTAAGAAAGGTCTAAAATAGATGAAACCAAACACTTAATCATAGATGACTAAGTGATATTTGAAATTGTTTAACAGGATTAACATAAAGTTGGAGAAACCTTACTCCAAAAATAAGAACAATTATGGATTCTAGATGGAATAGAAGTCAACATGAAGATACACAACGCTCTCATGATTAAATTAATATTTAAGAAACATGAAGAAAAGTAAGCTAACAGAAGATCCTGATGCGTTTAGGGCTCTAAGTATAATCATTTGAAGATATAGTGAGAACAGTGAATGAGTCCAGAGTTCAAATAAGGAAGCTAAAATAGATTACAAATGTGAAACATTAGAGACAAAACAAATGATATAATATTTATACATTTTCTTTGTAAACAGTAATATATTTTTATTTATTAGTAATTTTTCAAAAAAGTATCAGTCATTGAAGTCTTTTTAAACTAGAGAAGATAATTTCAGTTTTGAATTTATAAAACTTTTCCTTTTTATGACACAGAATATCATAACCCATTTGTACTCAACTTTAATACCATTTACTTTTGGATTTTTCTGACTCATATGTAGAATGAAAATTGTGACTATTTCCAGATAAGTTGAAGTGTCACAGGAATCTTATTATTTGGAACTCCTTGAAGACTTCCTACTGAAGTGCTGCCTTTTTTTCTCTTCTTTAACAGTTGTATTGATATAAAAATTTATATAACCAAAAAATTCACCTATTTTAAGTGTACAATACAGTAACTTCTAGTAAATTTACAGTTATGAAACCCAGGTATGTTTTCTTGTGTGCTTATTTTCCATGTGTGCATTAATATTTGCTATGGATATATACATGTTAACACTGATGTATGTTATAAATTACTTTTGTTTTTAATATTCCAAGTTAATTTCTGGTTGATTCAGTTCTCTACAATTATGTTTAGAGTTGCATAAAAAAACTAGAAACTGCTATTTGTTTTTGCTACTGACTTGTCACAGCATGGCAAGTTTAGCCTGAGGAGGTTAAGACAATAATTCTTTATAGGCTCATTTTTAGGTTTGAGACACACATCAGTGGATTTCAAAGTATGTGAGGAAAAGTCTCTTGTGATGTTTTAATTAGGGTAAGAGCACTGTTTCAGGAAAAAATATATATATATTTTTTTTCTTGAAACAGTGCTCTTACCTTAATAAATAAATAAATAAATAAAACCTAAACTCAACGTATATATGTGTGTATATATATACATATATATACACACATATATACACATATATACGTTGTTTGGGTTTTTATTTTAAAATTTTGATTTTGATTTATTTTATTTTAATAAATTACATGACTTTATTGAATTAATAAATTAAATTAAATATTTTAATTTATTTTATTTTAAAAATTAGACATATGGATCTAGATAATCAGTAAAAAAGGAAGAATTCAAAATATGTGTGGGGACTAAGGGAGGAATGCATTATTAACTATACAGGTAGTAGGTATTGCTCCTCCTGAGTAAATTGTCCTCTGGTTTCCCACCTAAAGTTATTTAATTGACTGAATCTTACTGCAGAGAGAAGAATTTGTGGGATATACCACCACAGGATATTTATAAATTGTGACTATTCACTTGAGCACACATAAAAAGAGTCAAATGTGGAATGTGGTCTAAAGAAAGACTTCAGATAGTAAAATCCAACTCAGCCCTGCTTCACTGACCTTAGGGTAGCCACAAGACCCATGTTCTCAGCTGGTTTTCTCTAAGTTTGAAGGAATGGGATTTGGGGGAGAGAGCTGGATTTGTCTTCACTTGAGTATCTTAAAAAAACTAAATAGGACAGTAATTTTGGCCTTTAAGCCTATGACTCTTTTGAAGTAGGAAAACATATTTTTTAAAAATTCGTTTCATTGAATTATAATTAACATACAATATTATATTAATTTCACATGTTAAACAGTGATTTGATATTTTTATACATTATGAAATGATCACCAATATAGGTCTAATATAGGTCTACTAACTATCACTATACAATATTATTAATTGACTATATTACCTACACTGTAGATTATATGCACAGGAGTTATTTTATAACCGGAACTTTGTACTTTTTTTCTTCTTTTTTTTGAGTTGACACATGATGTTACATTACTTTCAGGTATAACACATAGTGATTCAACAATTCTATATAATATCTTATGATCACCACAAGTGTAATTATAATCTGTTACTATGCAATATCATGTAATGATATCATTACAATATCATTGATAATATTCCCTATGCTGTACCTTTTATTTCCATGATTTATTCATTCCATAAAAGCAAAAAAATATTTTCTAAAACAAACTGAAGATTTATAGGGTTTTAGTCACTAGCACTAAATATTGTAAATTACAACATTCACGTGCAGAAGTTATTATGGACCAGATCTTTGAGATGTGCTATATGGATTGTGTAATTCAGTTCTCATAATAGTCCTAGTAGATACTCTTATTATTCCCATTTTATGGATGAGGAGACAAAGAGCCAGAGAAGTTAATCAATGATGGAGGCTGTAAAGCTAAATGACAGATCTAAGAAGTGAACCTAATTCGTGTATCACCAAAGACAGAATTTTAAAATATATCTGGGTAACGACGGACTGAGAAAAGTGGCATTATGCTATCTTTTTAATTTTCGTCAAGATCTTTTACTGAAAATCTTACTGAAAAAATCATCATGTCTTGCATAGCAGCTTCTACTCCATTGTATTATTATTGAAGATAGGATCACCTCATGATTATTTTCTGGGACTCCATGTGTTTCATGTTTTATGACACTCACTTGTTATCTTCTGCTAGAGGACAATTGAAAATAATTTCATTGGAATACTTGCTCACTGGACACATAGTATATGTGTTGAGTTCCTTCATTTCCTGTCCCTGACTTATTCTCCAAATGCCTATTTCACCTCAGTGGATGTGTGAGTAGCCACTTTGACTTGGGTAATTTATTTGGACCACAGTTTTCTGGACTACAAATTGTGATTATTAAATAAACCTTCATATGAGTTCATCATGATGATCCCATGAGACAATAATCATAAAATACTGGGATCAGCACCTAAAATATACTAGCCAGGTGTGATAGAAGCAGCAGAAGAAATCGGTATAGAAATAGTTATAGGTAAAGAATCTGCTTTAGTATATTTTTCTCTGATTCTAATTTTAATTTTTTTTGTAACTAGTTTTAAAAGACAAAAAGAATCATGGAGCAAAAGTGAAAAAAATAAATTTAAATGGACAGAAAACATGAAATAGTTTATTATAAATTCCTTACTGTTTGATAATCTTATTCAATCTGTTTCCCTAGGATGCCTTCAGGTACAGAAGTAAAGTAGGACTATAAAATGCTTAAAAATAGGGGTGATAAAACAAGAGAAGCCTTTCTCAAAAGAAAGAGGTTGTTATACATATGACTTCACTCGTATGGATAATTTAAGAAACAAAACAGAGGATCACAGGAGAAGAAAAGGAAATATAAAATAAGATGAAATCAGAGAGGGATACAAACCATAAGAGACTTAACTATAGGAAAAAAAAAAAAACTGAGGGTTGATGTGGGGGCATGAGGGGATGGGGTAACTGGGAGTTGGACTTATAAGGAGGGTACGTGATGTGATGAGCACTGGGTGTTTGTTATATGCGACTGATGAATCATTAAATCCAACCCCTGAAACTAATAATACACTATTTGTTAATTAGCTTGAATTTAAATAAAATTAAAATTAAAAAAATAATCCAAAATGGCTAAAAATCAACAACAACAACAAAATGGTTGCAAAAGAAAGTAGAACAGTATTGCTAGTCAACATGGAACTCAGGTGAATATAAGATAATGAGAAAAACAGTTTCAAACTGTTGTGATTCTAGTGGAGTCATTCTCTTGAATAGCAATTTGTGTCATGATTTTCAATTTTGAAAGAATATTTTCATATATTGTCTCCTTTATGCTTTGCAATGCCATTGAGAAGTTGTATATCCATTTTATATCAAGAAACTGAGGCTTATGGCAGAAAATCACTTAGCCAAGACCAAAGAGGCAGAAGGCATCAGAACCAAAGGATGCAATATTTTTCTTCTGATGCAGAAAAACTCATTTTTTTCTACATTGTTTTGATCCATATTGTTTCACACTCTGCCAGTCATGTCACAGAGACTGCTTGACTAACAATTCTCATTCTATACCTTTTCTATAATAAACCATTTTTTAAACTCATAAAAATATGGGGTAAATTCACATTTAGGGTGAAATCTTTGCCAAATATTAAATGAGTATTGTAATTTTTCTGAAAATCAGAAAACATCAGAGTGTTTTCTAACTGTAACATTTTCCTGGTCATAATAAAGAGAACCAGATGTGGATTTAATTACTTGGATCTATAATCAAATAGATTTCAAAAACAGGTCGAATGCTTCTTCACAAACCATTATCATGTATCTTATTTTTTAGACCCTATTGAAGACTCTCCTGAAAAATGAAGTAGAAAACAGAACGTGCTTTCATGACTCATCAGCATATATTTTCAAATTTAAAATATCAACTGTACATATGTGTTATAAATATATACTTTTTATATTCATGTATCAAAGAATAATTCCTTTTATTCTACTATCAACTAGGAAACATCCCTTTTTAGTACCATCAAAAGTATCTATCAGAAGATACAATGCACCTGGGTGGCTCAATGGATTAAGTCTCTGCCTTCGGCTCAGGTCATGATCTCAGGGTCCTGGGATAGAGCCCCACATCAGGCTCTCTGCTCAGCAGGGAGCCTGCTTCCCTCCCCTCTCTCTGCCTGACTCTCTGACTACTTGTGATCTCTGTCTGTCAAATAAATAAATAAAATCTTTAAAAGAAAGAGAGAGAAAACAAGTATTAAAAAAAAAAAAAGATATAATGCAGAACTTCCGTTATAAGCATCATAGACATGGCTATGAAATTGCTTTGCAAATCTAAAGTTTTACTAGTGATCTTTGAATTAAATTATAATTTTCAAAATTCCACTGCATTCTTAACATTTTCTTTGTTTGCATGTGATATCAATAAGCTAAAATATCTGCCTTGCTTTGGGAATTTCATGAATTTTAAGAAACCAATGTGTCTATACATTTTTACAGGAAAATAAATCTAATATTAAAAGATGTGTTAATTGAAAAATTAATCTGTGTGACTAATTCCAGAAATCATAGCCTGACAGGTGCATACCTTTTTCTAAAAGACATCAAGCATTATTTAATGCTTCTTCATGTAAGTTTTGGTAAATTAGTAGTTAATAGATCTGCTGACACTGAAAGTAAATTTCTTCTCAGATAGCCGTTTCCAATGCTATGTTTTCTTGAGTAGTGAACTTCTTTCTTAAAGTGTCAGGATTGACCACACACTAATTAGAAAAGGTGTTTCTCAATTGTATTTTTATCCTTTTGACTGCTAAATTGTGCAAATATTTATATTCCTGTTTTATTTCTAAACATTTCTTGATCCTCTTCTTGTTATATGAAATGATAAGTATGAAAAACTTTTAAAAATTAATCCTTACAGCCCTCTAATCAATCAAGTCAACCTGACAACTATTTTTGTTTCAACCTTATTCATATGACTATAAAATTTAAATAGATATAATTCTGGATAGCTTTCCAATAAGTTTTTAAGTTTTTGATATTTTGAATAACTCAGCTGTCAAATGATATAAAAATGAAAATTTAGGGACACCTGGATGGCTCTGGGGGTTAAGTCTCTGCCTTTGGCTCAGGTCATGATCTCAGGATGGGATCGAGCCCTACATTGGGCTCTCTGCTCAGCAGGGAGCCTGCTTCACCCTCTCTCTCTGCCTGCCTCTCCACCTACTTGTGTTTTCTGTCTGTCAAATAAATAAATAAATTCTTAAAAAAATGAAAATTTAAAAACAAGTTCCAGTGAAATAATTAAATTAAGATCATTTGGACTTGTATGTGGTAATTCTTTAAAAATAAATACATCAAGTCTGATAAATCTACTTAGACCCTAGACTGGTTGCTTCATTTGACCTTTGACTAGCAGCTGTACTCTCGCATGGTGTACCATGTGGGAATATAAGGCTTTTTTACTTTCAAAATAAAAACATCATTAAATATCATTGCTCAGTAAAACTAAATGCAACCACAGCTATCATAACAATAAAATAAGCAGTTAGAATACTAATGAATCCATTTTATAGCGAAGTGGAATGAGAATTCTCAAGTGACCACATAGCCAGAGTAAGCTGTGTATCTCAGGAAGCACTTCAGCAGGTCAATCAATCATTAATTAACTTTTTTTATCCTAACAGAGAAGTCCTCTTCTGTTGATAAACACCTCAAGAGAATCCCTTTCAATCTGACAGAATGCCAAGTATCCAAACAGACTGTTTATCTGAATCCAATATTCAGAGATTTTCAAGTGAGATGCTGAGTGCATTTTAAACATCATATTTAGTATGAGTATGTCATCCCACCCTAAAAATATTTGTTGCCTAGGTAGTCATGTAGCGTCAATCAGAGTTAAAACCTCGAATAGGATGTTAATGATTTCAGTATACGCGTTTTCCCAAATTTTCCACAGTTTTCTTTTCTTTCTCAGGTGCCACCACCGGCTAAGGTAGAGATTTAAGTAGGGTGTGTGGAACATACCTAAGCCTCCAGAATCTCGAGTTGTCCTACAAATTCTTTAGTAATCCATTTCCACAAAGAAATAAGTTTCTTAGTTTCCTCCCATCTTTGGACTTTACTTGTTCTGAGTTCCCAAAGGTTCACCAATTAATTTATGGTAAAAAATAACAGCCCAACGATTAAGAGCACAAAGTTTAGAGATGGATTTGGATTGAAACCCCTGTTCTTCTACTTGTTATCTAGATAACTTCATGGCAGATGTCATTATTCTTCAATTATAAGTGGGTCTCTTCTTCTGGTAAGCAAAAGGAGAAGATTGTGCTTCTTATCCCCTTGAGCATGGGAATAAACTTGACTCTATGGCTAATGAAATGTGAGCAGACATGGTATGTATTACTTCTGAGTGAAGCATTTAAGAACCAGTGTTCAACTTTTCAGAGGACCATATGTTTGGGAAGCTGTGGGCTTTGGAATCACCCTTAGCCTGAATAATTGGATTGCCATACCACAGGCAATTGCCCTGCAGAATCACCATGACACGCAACATTTTTTTTATAAGCAAGACAATGAACTTTTATTATGTTAAGGTGCGTGAATTTTAGGGTTATTATCACAACATAGCTTTCCCTGACCTGACAGACGCAGTAAGTTTATTCAAATTTTCTAATCTCCATTTTCTCCTGTAAAATGTTGAAAATAAGATTTAACCTTCACAGGGATATTTTAATAGGCTATTAATTTAAAAATGTTAGAAAAACATTTTCCCTTACTAAGGGGTTAAAAACAGCTATCTTACTATTATTATATATCATAATACATACACAGTTTCAAGATGGAGGCTCTTATTATCATGACTACTAATATTTTTTGAATATTAAAAATAGCCTGAGCTTTTTTATCTCTATCTTGATGATCTAACACATAGAAGTAAACTTACATTGTTCTTTGTATTCTGAAATATCCTTCAGCCTTACTGATGCCAATACTTACAATACATAAAATTTGGCTTAGCCTGGTGGAAATATTGCTTGATCCATTTACCCACTAACTCCACCAATGCAACTGAACACAAATTATGTGCCAATAAGTTCCAGGAGCCTTATCAAATTTATTTCTGCTATTGAAAAAATGTCTAATATGTTACCTCTGTGTCCCCAAATAAAAAATCAGGGCAGCAAAATTTAGCTTCCACCCATTTCCTGGGGAAGTCGTGATAGTAGTAAGTGAGGATTATGGTGAAAGGGAAACATCTACTGTGATTATAAAAACAACATGCTTATAAGAAAGGGAGAATTGGGATGAAATGGTTAAGTCAGATGCTAACGTAAAAGAAATCATACAAATTCCAAAATGTATTATTGTCAAAGAGTTAGGAGAATTCAAATGCTAAAGTTAAGAAAAGAATGAATATACATGGCACATAACTTCAGGTTAGTCCACCTAACTGTTTTTTATTTACCTGTTTTCTCCAGGTTCTAGTCATATAAGGGATTTGGTCAACGTGAATTTAAGATCCACATCTGTCTTAAAATTAAGTTCTATTTTTCAGATCATAAACGAGAAGCAGGGTATGGTTGTATGGAAAGGAGAAATATAAGATCCCTGTCGAGAAAGTAGAACCACGTAAGAAATGGACAAGAGTAGTGATTATATAATGGTCCATACATCTTTGTAAGTCTTTATAGACATAGAGCTATCAGGTGCATTAGTTGGCTATTTTTACAATAATATTGTATAATAAACTACCTTAAAACTCAGTAGCATGCCTTAAGTATTATTCTTTTTTTTGAGATTTTATTTATTTATTTGACAGAGATCACAAGTGGGCAGAGAAGCAGGCAGAGAGATAGGAGGAAGCAGGCTCCCTACCAAGCAGAGAGCCCGACACAGGGCTTGATCCCAGGACCCTGGGATCACGACCTGGGCCAAAGGCAGAGGCTTTAACCCACTGAAGCACCCAGGTGCCCCTTACGTATTATTCTCATATAATCATTTAAGTTGCTGGTGAGGTTCCTTTTCACATTACAATTTGAAGACTGATGGATTTTGACTGGTGAGGGCTCTGTTCAGCTGGCTTGGCTCTCCAAACTGTGGATTTGGTCCAAGTTGGCTTCAAACATTAATCATTTTACATCAGAGGCTATTCAAGGCAAGCTTGTTTGTTTGTTTGTTTGTTTTTCAGGCTGAGATTGTAAGCTTCCACAGAGGTGAAAAGAAACACGCGATGCCTTTTCTTGAGGCCAAGTTTCCACATTCGGACATGGCACTTTTTCCCATTTTCTATTGATTGCGAAAGGAAAATCACACAGTCAAGTCCAACATCAACGGATTAGAAGTCCTGTCCTCCTTCCACGTTAAGGGAGGGTGTGAATATTTGCCGAGCAATAATATAATCTACCACATCTAGCAAAACTGTTATCTAAGTGTGCCACCACAAAGTATATATTCAATTAGCTCAAAAGAAAAAAAAAAATGAACAGGATTAGGAAATCTTAGGACAGAATTATTTTCAAACTCAGTCGAGGTAGGTTACATAAGCCTATGACAATTAATTCTTGAATGCTCAAGAAAGTTTCGCTCCATTTGGGGGGCTTGTCAGTAGTTATGAAGCCTTACTCCTCCCTCATACCTTGCTGCTCCACGTCTGAGCTAACTGTAACAGTTGAGCTACTCCATCTTTTGGTGTCAGCAGAAAGTTAAGTTTCTCTACCTAACTGCCGTAAGAATCCTAAACCAGTTCCCTTTCCCTGCTCTCTGCAGCCATTACTGAATGAGCCTGGTAAGCCTGCCCTGCTCTCCCCAGAAAGGCCCACTGAGTACTTTTCTATGTGTTTCTGGTACATCTGTAGCATCATCAGTCTTAACGTCCAAACCAAATTTTAAATGCAAGTCTATCTTGTCTCAATGGGTTATAACAGATAGTTTTTCAAAGTACATTCCAAGGAACATTTAGGAATTTGATAAAAATTCATATAACTGAGCCCTACTCTAAACCCAATGAATGCCCTCTAAATTCTGGATTATAAAAAAGCACCCACCATCCATGATTTTAATGCACAATAAAGTTGGAGAAATATTGCTGAAATATTAGGATACATCTTATCTATCTTCCTTCCTTCATTTCCACATACTTTATTTCACACAGGATAAGGTATAGCCAATGTCCTTGTGTTGAGGAATGATATAAAACTCCTTCAAACTTCAGCACATAGGTTACTTCCCGAGGGTAGTCAGGCCTGGCTATTGAAGCACAGTGTGGTACTAACCTATTTTACTTCTCTGCATCACAGCTATTGCTCTTTCATATTTTTCTTGCATACTTATTTGTTTGCCTCCATCTTTCCCCAGTTTTTAAGACAGCCAAGGCTTTCACTGTCTCATTTATTTCTCTATCTCCAGGACCAGAAATAATGCCTAGAACATGGTAAACCCTTGGTTGATATTGATATTAGATAAATGAATAAGTAAATAAGGCAAATACAATCCCATTTTTTAATATTACTATCTCAAAGTACATTCTTGAAATGCACACAAAGAAATATAAGCTTGAAGGAATTTTATAAAGTCTAATTATTTGAACAAGATGAGTTCTTTAGAGTTCCAAATAGCCTATGAAACTAAATGAATTCAAAACATAAAGTTGATTATAAAGTCTATGTTGATGACAATGCATGGTAAACTAACTTTTTTTAATCTATCATAAAATAAAATTTAACCAGTTAGAGGAGCAACTTTTAAGTGGAACATGACCGGATAATAGGTTGTTTGAGGTCTGATTCATGAGGCCTACTCTGGAGGAACAAGCATCAGCACCAGGGATAAAGCAGCCTTCAGTCAAAATATAATCTATTGTCAGTATCAAGAGTTGAATGGGGCAGGCTTAGTCCCTACAGAAACTCCAGTCCTCCCTCAAAGAAATACCAGGTACATACCTAGGCATCTACAGCAGCCAACATCACATCCCTATAAAAATCATCCAATGCAATTATTTACAGTAGTGACACCTATCCATGTCCCAAAATTGCCATCCAAAATCCCTATTTCAACCACTCCTCTTTCATTGACCCAGGCAAATATATATTCCTTGGTACTGAATTTGAAGTCTCGATACTTAGGAGGGTGTCTGCTAAGGGACTTCATGAACAAGGGACTTAATGAAACTACTTCAAGATCTTTACCAAAGCTTTGAAAACAGTGAAATCCCACCTCTACCTATCCTGCCTATATGCCATAATTAGAAAAATAACATAGAAATAGATCCAATCCATTATACTGAAGAGTTTCATGCTCTCCCTTCTAGATGTTAAACATCTGAACACACATTAAGTCCAAGGAATCAAGTTTTTGATTCTAGCTTTCTTGGTAAAAGCCAGCAGAGAAAAGGCATATAAACTTGCCAGGAGGTAATGACTCACTCAAAATTCAGTGAAATAAACAGCACCTATGGGAAAATATGATTTGTGGATTCAGTGAGGGAAACAGGAAACAAAGAAGTAGTATAATATAAAAAAAATTAAAACAGCATGCAAACCAACAGAAACATAAGACAATGCAGAACAGCACAAACAAGTTTAAAGTACACTGATGTAAGGAATTAGCCATAGCATAATCTTGAATTTGCTAAGTGCAGTGCCATAAAAATCAGGGTTGTTATAATTAAGATTTTCAGTGTGCAATTTCTATAAATACGAATTGGGTTTGAAAATACTTTTGTGGCAATATGGGACTTTTACTGAAAATTTGCTTATCTCATACTACTAATTATACTGTCATCTAATACGGTTTTTATGCCAGTAATGGTAAGAATGAATTCCAAAAGGAAGTACTAAATATTAGGTCGCATAAATTTATTCAAAAACAATACTGGTGGTAAACACTTAACTATCTCACCTCTACCCTGAACTGGAAGTATGTTGATGATTCTATCATGTCACCATAAACCAATACAGGTCTTAAACAAAATTATACACAAAAGGGTATACACAAAACATACACAAAAGTGTATGTTTTTGACATTTTTCGGTAAAAACTTTGTCAGCAAAAGACAATTTAACCTTGAGGCAGCTGGATGGCTCAGTGGGTTAAAGCCTCTGCCTTCGGCTTGGGTCATTATCTCAGGGTCCTGGGATCCAGCCCCACATTGAGCTCTCTGCTCAGCAGGGGTCCTGCTTCCCCCTCTCTCTCTCTCTCTGCCTGCCTCTCTGCCTACTTGTGATGTCTCTCTGTCAAATAAATAAATGAAATCTTTAAAAAAAGACAATTTAACCTTAATAACAAAGCTCAGCAATCTTTTTAGGAAAATCACTGTTTTTCAAATATTAATTTTATAAATAGAATTAAACCTAGTTGAATGCATTCCTATTTATTCTGACAAAAATCCAAAGCTTTGAGAACATCCCAGATATGTTGTTATAAGCCTGCCTGGTATGTGGAGGTCTCAAAGAAAAAAAAAAAAATAGGATTTTATTTCTTTACTTGAGAGAGAGAGAGTACGAGGGGGAGGGTCAGAGAGAGAAGCAGACTCCCCACTGAGTGGGGACCTCCCCCCCCCAACCATGTGGGATTCCATCCTGAGCCTCCAGGATTATGATCTGAGCTAAAGGCAGTCCCTAAACAACTGAGCCACCCAGGTACCCCACAATAAAAAATTTTAAAAATCCACAATCTTACCACTTAGAATTGCTGATAACTATTTCCCTAATCTAACTTCTGGTCCACAGAAAATATTGAGCATCCTTAGTTTAATCTACTCAGCAAATTTGATGAAGCAATTCTCAATTTCTACTAGGTTAAAGAATTTAAGTGCACCCACAGAAGGTTTTAATCCCAGCACAGACCAAATCGCTTATTTTAAGCATATCCATCCAGTTTTCTCTCACTAACAAGAGATGTGAGACAATGCAAAACCAAGCCTCCAGATTCCTTTCTCTCAGCTGCCTCTCCCTCTACTCAGTAACAACCGCACATCTCTCTACCTGATTTAACTCCTGTTTTTATCACCTATACTTCACAGCTCCATTTTTAACTTCTTTAAATGTATTTATTTCCTGTCTTATTACAATAACAGGAGTTACAATATATTTACCACAGCGACAACTTCTGTTTCAAATATATTGGAACACAAATTATTACATTTCTCAAATACATACAGAAGTCAATTTGAATATAATGAAATTTTACATGAGGGAGTTCATGATTTCTGTATTGAAGATGAATTTCTAGGTTGGTGCATAAGCACCTCTGAAACTAGAGAGCAGCCTCCCACATCAATCTGTCATGTTATAAATAAATATATATGGTAGTGAAGAAGAATCTGAGGAACTAGGAAAAAAGAACTTAAGTCTCAGCCAGATAATAGATGATCCTCTTAGCTGTACTAAGTGTTTATACAAATTACTTAGCTATGAAGATCAAGTGATTTATATAAAAACCCACCATGGTCCTTAGAGTTGCTAAATGTATTTATACTAAATGGCATAGAAAAATATTTCATCTATATTGTTGGGTAAAGCATTTTCAACTAATTATGTTTTGGGGATATGTAAAATTCCAAGTTAAATATAGAGTTCTCCCCCATTTTCTGCATTACAGATACATTTACGAACCAGAAAAATCTTACCTGATTAATGCAATCAAGTATGGATACCCAGGATAAGCAACCTCAATAAACTTCTAATCTTGAACAGTATATTAACAGGATCCATATAAATCCATGTAAGTATACTAGCTTTCAAAAGCATTTACTATAGTATGAATACACTACTTAAAAGCTATAATAAAATATGGACTTCCTCCTTCTCACCCCCAAGTAGATAGGGAGCCATTTTAGCCAAAAACTGATCTGAGTCTATACCACTGTTCTCAACACTTACAATAGTATCTGGTATGTAATGATGCTTCCTATATGTTTGTTGAAATAATAAATAAATGAATGCAAATGTATACTTCCTCAACTCCCAAGCAGCTTTAATATAAAGAGAATATCAAGTCAAATTTTGATGCCTCGGTAAAAAATTATTGTAGGTTTTTGTTGTTTTTTTATTTGCTTGAATAGCGTATAAATTTTTTGTCATTTTAAAGGGGGAAATGACAGTTTCAAATTATCAGTCTTTAGAGAAACTGATTTACAGAATTTTATCCAGGTGGAATTCTAAAGCAATACATTAAAATACCTCAATGTTAGAAATATAATTAAAACCTGGTATTACCTTTTGTGTTTAACATACCTTAGGGAACTCTAAGCAATAAGCTTGTTAAGGATAAATAAGACCTAATATCTACTGGGATTAGAAACTATCATCAATTTTTTAAAAAGAAAAAGTATTCACTTCTGACAATTTATACAAATAATTTATACAACTTATTATTGTATGCTTCATATTATTAAAAAAAATAAAAAACAAATGAAGAAAGTTCTCTGTAATATCTGTATCTTATTGTAAATAGTTCCCCAGTGCTTGAATATTCATTTCTTTAGATTGTGTAAATGACTTCAGCATCTGCATAGCAAATATACTGTTTTCATTCTGTTTGACTTGTTAATTCAGAATGTGGCCAGATCTATAGATTTATTCAAGGGTCAGAAATGTCTAATGGACACAGTGAACAAATGACTTCCAGATCATCTCTGATCTCAACTCTATGTAAAATTTACTCTGCATTTAAAATGTATTCAGAATAACACTTAACATTGCTTTTGCTATATTCAATTCATTATTACATTAGACAACCAGCAGTTTTGAGTTCTGTTATTTGCAAATTACTTTTAAAAAAAACTTCCTGTGCTATCAAATTACATTTTGATAGCACAGAAAGTTTTTTTTAAAGTATATTCTTATGATGCAATAACAAGCCACAAAAAAGCTAATTAACAATAAGTAAAATATTCGAATAATCCATCACCTTACAAAACATGATGTACAAATGACTAATAAGCATGTGAAAAGATGATCAGCTTCATTAGTTTTCATGGAAATATAAATTAGAACCAAAATGAAATGCTATTAGAATGTCTAATGTTTGGGGCACCTGGGTGGCTAGCTCAGTTGGTTAAGCATCTACCTTTAGCTCAGGTTGTGATCCAGGGGTCCTAAGATCAGGTCCCACATTGGGCTCCCTCTTCTGTGGGGAATCTGCTTCTCCCTCTGCCTCTACTCCCACTCCCCCATCTCTCATGAATAAATAAATGAATAAAAATCTTTTTTAAAATGTCTAATATTAAAACAGCTAACTATATCACAGGTTGACAGTATTAAAACAACTGGAACTCTCGTACGTGGCTGATATAGATTGTGTGTGCAAGGAGTCGGGGAGAGGCAGATGAAAATTCTGCCACTTAAAAAATACGGATGAACCTGGAGAATATAAATCTATGTGAAAAAAGGCTATCAAGGAAAAATAAATACTATATATAGTCACTTAGATGTAGAACCAAAAAAAAAAAAAAAAAAAGTCACAGAAACAGAAAGAATGGTGGTTGTCATGGGCTAGGAAAATGGGGGAAATGTGGAAAAACTGGTCAAAGGGTACAAATTTTCAGTTATGAGATGAGTTCTAAGGATCTAATACACACTGTAGTGACTATAGTTAATAATTCTGTATTGAATACTTGAAATTGCTAAGTCGACCTTAAACATTCTCACCTAAACTAACAAACTACGGAGGTGATTAATGTGTTAACTTGATTGTGAAAATCATTTTGCAATATTTACATATATCAAATCATCTCATTCTCCCTAATGGGGATGTAACATTTGAATTTCCAAAATTATAAGGTTCCATCTTACACACTGTAAATAGACTTTTTTTTTTAAATCATTCCCTCTTTACCTAGACTTCGAAAGATTTGCTTTAAAAAAAAAAAAAAAGCTTCATTCTGGTTTAGCTATAGTAAAGAAAAACAAAGTACATGTATCTAATTTTTGATTTATTCACCTGCCATACTTTACAAACTAGAAATTTAAGAAGTGAGCAAAAGATCCCCAGACTTAGAGAGTTCAGGGAGCACTGGTAAACTGTAAGAGAAAACTCCAAGAAGACTGATGAAAATCCTTCTGTCAGCCTGCTTTCCCTTTTTATGGGAGAAACACTTGCTATGGCATTTCTCTACATTAATTTAAATCTGGTATTTTGTTTTAGTAAAGGTCAGGAACCCCTGACAAGAGATGTCCTGAGAGTATCAACTTATGAGCATTTACACACATCTCCATGATGTTTTGACTTAAGAGCACAGCTGGGCATGTAAAGTAGGGATTAAGACTTTTCTTTTTTTAATACTATTGTAAATGGATGACAGGCAGTTTTCAAAGATGGAAAGAGATATAAAATGCTGAAACAATTTGCACAGGGACACAAAAGTGGCAAGTGATAGACAGTTTCCTTCTGATTTTAGACCCTGTGCGTGTATTCACAAAAAAGCACCACCTGACAACTTAAATAATTTTGCATATTATTCTTTATCATACACAAATATAATAATGTTTAGAGTTATTTGTATTTATTAAACAACTTATATTGCTTTGTATGTTGTCCTTGGGTTAGTTTAGACTTGATATGTGTGTGCGTTTCTCTAATTACATGACATCAGTGGGTCAGAGATCAGTCTTATATGCTTATTGCAACATTTTTCCCATTTTAATTTGCTTCTTTGTATCTATGCAAACAAAATAAAGTTTTAGGCAGCAACAATCCACATTAATAGAAACTAATAGTGGCCAGGGGCGCCTGGGTGGCTCAATGGGTTAAAGCCTCTGCCTTCGGCTCAGGTCGTGATCCCAGGGTCCTGGAATCGAGCCCCACATTGGGCTCTCTGCTCAGCATGAGCCTGCTTCCTCCACTCTCTCTGCCTGCCTCTCTGCCTACTTGTGATCTCTCTCTGTCAAATAAATAAATAAAATCTTTTAAAAATAAATAAATTAAAAAAACAAATAAATAAATAATTTTTTAAAAAATAGAAACTAATAATGGCCAAATGAAAACAAGTTTTAACAAGTTTTATCCTCCATATATGCATATACATACATATATATATTATATATAGATATCTATGTATTTTAAGAGAAAGCATTCAGTGAAAATTTACTAGAGAGCAGTCCACTACTGTCTTCTTTTGTTTTCCTTCTCCAGATTTACTGAGATCATTATAATTGACATATAATATTGTTGGGGCACCTAACAGGCTCAGATAGTTAAGAATCAGACTCTTGATTTCTGCCCAGGTCCTAATCTCAGGGTCATAAGCGTGAGGCCCACCCCGGGCTCTGCTCTGGGTGGGGAGGCCTGTTTAAGATCCTCTCTCTGCCCTTCTGCTCCTTCACTCCCCCCACACTCCCACTCACACACTCTCTCTCTCAAAATAAAAAATAATAATAAACAAAATAAAATAAAAACCCAGGGCGCCTGGGTGGCTCAGTTGTTTAAGCAACTGCCTTCGGCTCATGTCACAGTCCCGGAGTCGCGGGATCAAGTCCCGCATCAGGTTCCCAGCTCCATGGGGAGTCTGCTTCTCCCTCTGACCTTCTTGCCTCTCAAGTTCTCTCTCATTGTCTCTCTCTCTCAAATAAATAAAAAAAATCTTAAAAAAAAAACCATTGTGTAAGTTTAAGGGGTACAAGGTGATGATTTTCTAAAGTATACATTGTGAAATGATTATCACAATAAGGTTGGTTATCACAATAAGGCTGGTTATCACAATAAGGTTGGTTAACATCTATCACCTCACATAGCTACCTTTTGCATGTGTGGTGAGAATTTTTAAGATGTACTTTTTTAGGAATTTCAAACATATAATAGAGTATTGTTAACTACATTTATCATACCGGACTTTATATCCTCAGAACGTATATATCTTATACCTGGAAGTCCGTATGCTGTGATCACCTAGGCCCATTTCCCCCCATGGAGGGACATCTTATTCAGTCAACTTGCTGACACAATTCTTTTTTATTTAATTTTTTTAAGATTTATTTATTTATTTTAGAGAAAGAGAGCATGAACAGGGGGAAGGGGCGAGGGTGAGGGAGAGAGAGAATCCCAAGCAGAATCCCCACTAAGCACAGAGTCTAAAACAGGGCTTGATCTCATGACCCTAAGATCAGGATCTGAGCCAAAATCCCAAGTCTGATGTTCAACCAAATGAGCCACCCAGGCACCCCTTGCTGACTCTCTTCTGTCTTTCCCATATATATTCAATTAAACAGCTGACATCTTAAAGCAAATTTGAGAATGATGTGTAAGACAGAATATTAAATCTTGTTAATATTACATAAAAAATAAATTGAAGTTAAGAAGAAGGAGAAGGGGGTGCCTGGGTGGCTCAGTGGGTTAAAGCCTCTGCCTTCAGCTCAGGTCATGGTCTCAGGGTCCTGGGATCGAGTCCCGCATCGGGCTCTCTGCTCAGCAGGGAGCCTGCTTCCTCCTCTCTCTCTGTCTGCCTCTCTGCCTACTTGTGATCTCTGTCTGTCAAATAAATAAATAAAAAATCTTTAAAAAAAAAAAGAAGAAGAAGAAGAAGGAGGAGGAGGAGGAGGAGGAGGAGGGAAGGGGGGAGAGGAGAAGAATTATTTTATTGTTTTTTTTTTTTTTTGAGAATTTCATTACCAAAGAAACCTTAAACCAAACAAAGTTGTCACCAATTCCAAGTTGAAATAATCTCTGAGACACTAAATTTACATGACCAATAAAGTGACTTTTAGCCTGAGATCTCTCGAAGAGAGCATAATCTCCACATTCATTTTAAAAATGTCATGGAGTGTAATGAACAAGAAGTATCCCCCAGAAGGCAGCCAGGAAATACAGAATAAAAAGAAAAGAGAATTCCTCCCAGAGATGATGACTACCCTACAAGAATCTAGGATTGCTATGGACCAGTGAACGTTGAGTTCTTCCATTCTTCCCATTTACAAATGAAGTTTTGATTTTTGTTTCCTGCCCCCATCACACCACTGTGAATTCACTGAGGGGTGAGAGGATTCCAAAAACTTGGAAACGTATTAGAAATAAGACACATCACCTAATAATAACTATAAGAGAAATATCTTTAGAAATAATACTAATTTTGAATAGAAATAGAAATTCTTGAATAGGAATTAACTTTTTGATATTTTTAATGTGTTGAGTTTTCCTGATAAATTATTCAATAATCCAGCACATAAAATATATGGAGAAGCCACATGTCAATCACTGCAGAATTTCCAGTCTCAGGTTTTTAAGTTTTCCTTTAATAGTCTTCCATTTTAATCTCTTGACCTCATAATGCCTGGGTTCCCTACCATGTATGACTTCCCTACTACTCTCAAGCATTCAGACTTATTGATGAACTCAATACAGATGTGTTTCATTTGATTCACTTATCAAAGCCAATGCTAAGATCAGCTGGAGCTCAAATGGATCAACTCAAATGGAGCGATACCAAAATTACAAGGCAAATAACAAAGAAAACTTATATGAAATCGTATGATATATTGGCTAGTTTACTTGCAAGAACTAAAACACCTCAGTTCTGGGAATGCGTTAACCTTATTTGTTATCTATACCCTATATTAGATACTTTCTTTTGTTTAACATCTCGGGGGTAAGTGCCTAATATTATGTTGCCATATAAATCAGTTAGGGTTGATTGAAAATATTCTTCTAATTAGTTCTCAAGAGCCATCTGCAACCAGAAGGGAGAGTTACAGCCACTGACATAGTACTCGTAACCACTGAAGGTAGTATCATGTGTCACTGAAATTATACTCGTCAATAGTCAATGTTCTCGGACATTAGAAAGAGAAAGTTTACTTATTGTCTGTCACATAAGTAGACAGCACAAGGAGAAGATGAATAATAAAGCAATAGTGCTATGGGCTAAACAATAATGCTAACAATGGAACAAAAATACACATATGTCAGGGAACATCCATCTCTATGAATTATAATCTTTCCTAAATAACAAAGTATGGTAACATTAAAATATTGTGGAGATTTTAAGAATATATATAGAAATACTTTTATTTTTTTAATAAAGATTTGATTTATTTATTTGAGGGCAAAGAGAAAGGAGAGAAAGAATCTCAAGGGAGACTCTGTGCTGAGCACAGAGCCCAACATGGGGCTCTGTCTCATGACCCTGAGATCATGACTTGTGCTGAATTCAAGAGTCTGCCACTTAACCAACTGAACCATCCAGGCCCCCTTAGAAATACTTTGAAAATGTGCATATTCTTTGGATATCTCTTATCATTCTTGGAATACATCCAAAGAATGTAATTAGAATAATGTACCAAGGTCTTTGTACATAGAGGCTCTTAGCAGTGTAGGTTTTGTTGTTTAAAAAAATTGTTTTGTTTATTGTTTAAAAAACTGAACCTAATTTAAATAGGTGATTGTTTAAAAAAAATGATCATACTTTAGAGTGGCTTGCAGATATTAATTACCACTTTATAAAAGTTAACTTAATATTTATTATTGATAGCATGTTTTGAAACAGTATTTCTTTATGAAACTGCAGATATGAAATCAAATATAATAGCTACCTGTCTTCCTTTTATCTCAGTTAATCAAAAACTATGGTTCAATACTATATAATGGAACTGTATTAATTAGCTAACAGTGTTTGTTAAAAATTCCTACTTGTTACTGACAGAACAGAAACTAGTTATGGATAAATGAAAACACACTGTAATTGGTTTTATCCTTCCTGTGCATTTTTTAAAGATTGTGTTTATTTATTTAATAGAGAGAGCACAAGCAGGGGGAGCATCAGGCAGAGGGAGAGGGAGAACAGGCTTCCTGCTGAGAGGGCAGCCCAATGAGATGTGATGCGATGCAATGAGGGGCTTGATGTAGGGATCTATCCTAGGACTCTGGGATCAAGACCTGAGCAGAAGGCAGATGCTTAAACAACTGAGCCACCCAGGTGCCCTGTTCTTGTGCATTTTCAACAAAATAGAGGCTTTCTGAAATAACAATGTTACTTGGTCTTGTTACTAGATGTTTCTTTTTGTGGATCTAATACTAGTTCTGACATATGGTAAGAATCTAATTGTTTTCTGCTGCATATGGAACACCAAGAAACTTTTAAGAAAGCAAGCATTAGCTTAGAAAAACATTTTTTATTATATACCTGAATTTTCAATGTTATTTAATATATTCAACCTATGAACTGTGGTATTCAGCCTCTAAATGTGAAATGCTATCAGGTGAGAGATCTATTAGAGAACTTTCAATCTTGTTCTTAGAATAAAGATGCAATTATAAATTTACTTGTGTCTATGTTGCTCTTTAAAGTAAAACTTCACAAAAATTATAATCTAGTATTATGTAAGCTGTTCCTATACAATAAGGATAAAGAATATGTACATTTTCACTGAGTCTTCAAAATTCATTGTCATAAATATTTGAAATAATGAAAAATATTCAATCTATACAATTAGAGCAACAAAACAGAAATCTAAGGGCATTCTGATTCATGATGCTAGTGATACAGAAATAATGGTATTGAAACTTGTGGATGTGAGTCAAAGAACCCTGATAAGAAGAGTGAAGAATAAGATAATTTTCTATTCAATGTTCATTTTCCACTTCAGCCTTTCATGCGCAAATTCTGTTTACAGACAGCTTTAGAGTTCAGCTTAGGAAGTCATGAAGCAACACATTTTTAACTCAACCTTCAGAGAAAAAGAGATAGATGAAAACAAATATGCTAGAACTGGATTTCTTTTTCAAGAAAAACTTCAGCGCCAACATGGCTGTATATGGCCCATCTAGTGACCTAGTTCTGCACTTGGTCATGATGCTTGATAATTACAGCATAAGCATGTATCGTAGGAAATATAATATAATTTAAAATAATAGGAAGGCAGAAAAGATATTTTAGAAATACCTCTGTCAAAACAGAATTCTTGAAGGCCTGGAATATAAAGAGTAAAACACCAACTAACAATCGTCAGATTGGTTTTTGACTGTTAAGAGCACACAAGTATAATTACAACTGTGACTTTATTGTTAGCACAAGGTTGAATTTTTCAAATGGGTCTTGAGTATCACAATATGTCATATTCTAAATCTGAATATTTGTAGGTTGAAAAATCAATTAACAATGAAAGTTGAGGCAAAAGAGAAATTATTTTTCCAACATTAGCCTGCTTCCTTAAAATTGCCTTGATGTTTCAGATCCAAGAATATAGAGTTCAGAAAAGGCAATGGACAAAAATCCATAGCCTGTGATAATTTATAGCTTTTAATAATGTCAATTTGGGAAAGTCTAAGAATCAGAATTATTTATTCTTCAGAGATTGCAGGTTGATAAAGTTTAATGCTTATTAGTAAATTATGATAAACCTGTCCTTTTTAACAACATCCTACACATCTTATGCAGCAATACATATGCCATTATATAATTTTTCTGAGCAACAGTCCATTTTTGTCTTTGGTGGTCAGAACACAGAGATTAGAAGAGAAAACTGTAAATTTTGTGTTTCCCCATGTTGTAGAGTAGAATTTTCAAGGTCAGATACTCATTTTCACTATACCATAAACTGTTGACTAAGACTGAAGCAAAGAATACACCTATCAGATATGACAGATTTTCAGAAACCTTTCCACATGGTTCCTTTCAAGAGATTCTTCCATGGCTTCTTTCTAAGAAAAAAAATTTACAACACTTCACATATCTGAACGGCACTGATGATAAGGCACATCGTTATTTTATGTACTAGTAAGAAATGTAAACATAGTGTCACTTCAAAGTGGGGGAACATGCACTTAGAATGGATGGGATACAGTATCCCAATATATCCCATTGCTTACAAATGGGATGCAAGTGCTGGAGGAGCTTCCCAGGAAACCAGCACCCCTCAGAAGCATTTTGCCTCTGCCCAAGAAAACTAGTTAGCAAATCAGAAAACTGGTAAACATAGCACTACACTCTGCCATCATTGGGTAAATGCCACCTTGGCTGTAGAAAACTACTGAATCACAGAAATGATAAATGCATACCTGTAAATTCTTATGACACATCATGGGCCAGAAAAATGGGTGCTTGTTGCTTCTTCATTCTCTATTTCCCTCATTTTGGAATTCAAGTCTCCCTGTAGTGCCTGTGATTTTCAGACCTAAATCACATCTGGAAAACTAGCTGCAAAGGTACTTGGGATATATAATTCTAGTTGTCCATCTTCTACAATACAGAAAGAAACACATAAAAGGTTAGAGGTTAAAATGGGCATTGCATGAGCCATATTCCACAAATTCCATTTCATTTTTACTACTGAGTATGTAGCTCATAGACTACTGGTACTCTCTGAGTTCTTGTGGAGGTAAAGCTAGAGACAGGATTCAGTTCTACTATCAAAAGCAGAAAAAAATGTTAGTTTTATGTCCATGTTAAGCTTTCAGATAATAAGTTAAATGATTTATATGTGTAACAGGCTTTCTAACTTCTACCACATTCATGCTCTAGCAAATCAGAGATTTTTTTCCCTAGCTTTTTAAAAGTGCTGAATGATTTGCCACACTATTTAAAAGACAGTAGTAGACACTACTCTGTAATTAGAAGCACCTGTGAGATATCTACACTTGTCCTTTTGGGCCAATGCTTTAAAAGAGAGAATATTTTAGTCAGTGTTAATACTTTAGAATTCTTCCCTAGTACAAGCCATTTTAAAAACTTCTGAGTCTATAATTGCTACTTTACAATACTGTCATTATAGCCCCCAGCAAGAATCCTCCCACCTCAATTTTCATTAGTGGAAGAATCTGAATAAGAAGGGAAGGGTAGACTCAACAGAGGAAACAGAGTGTAAAGATAAAGCTACTGGCAAATGAGTTCTCCAACCGAATCTTTCAAAACTTCTTTTGCTTGTCTTCTCTTGAAAATTCAAATTAATTCTCAGAATTTGATAAATTATTATTATTTTTGTTGGAGTCTCATGTGTATTCTCATTGGTATATTTATTTATAATCGCTTCATAAAATGTGCCATAAACCGTAGTTATTTACCATGAACTCATAAAATATAGGTTAAGAGTACATTAATCTATGAATATGCCGTCTATTTTTACCACTAAACTCTCAAGTTTTACAATCAAAGACAGTCAAAACTGGGAGGTTACCCCTTGTAGCTGTTAAGAATCCCTTCTGTGGGCCCAGACTGACTGGATCTGAATCCTGGATCAGCCCCTTTCTCTCCCTGAGTGACCTAGAGTAAACGTCATTTGCTTCATAGAACTTATAGCTTAAGGCCAGATACAGATATTCTAACAGAGAGTTACAAGAGTGTGAGTGATCTTAAAGAGAGAACACAAAGTGGTATAAGGTATGGTTGAACGAAATGTATTTTAAGGTAAAAGGCAAAAAATTCAACAAATCATCAACAACTTCATCAAAATTCAAATACTGGATATTCTCTGAAGACTAACTCACGCTATGCATTATGACATGACATTAAGGTAGGCACTATGTAAACAGACTTTCTAGCAAGAAGTCCTCATTATATTAAACCCAAATGTCTCTTCTGCTACATTCACTTCATTTTCTTTGGCATAGACTTTGGATGCACAACAGGATGCTAGTATTGGGAACATAGAAAAGAAGCCACGATTCAACTTTATTTCTCAAACACTAGGATAATCCATCCTTTTAAAAGTAATTTTTGGGGTTTATGGAACCAAACTTTTAATGTAGCAGAGAAAAAGAAGAAAATTAATTTGTCTGCAGGGGAAATGGACAATTTAACCTATACATGTTAATGGTAAAAAAAAAAGGTCATTAAATTTGAAAACTCCTAGTGAATCTGTAACTGGCAATAATGCAACCTCTCTGGGCTATCAGTAAGGTGCTTTTTGTTTGTTTGTTTGTTCGTTTGTTTGTTTTTCTTTGTTTTGTTTTAATAGGCATTGAACTTTAAGAACAAATTACCCTCTTCCCTTCCACCAAGTAGATTTGAGAACAAATGCCCTGAGGCACAAGTATAATTAGGTCCATACTATAAGGGGGTCATTTTCAAATCTCTCATATTGAAAGGAAAAGATCATCAGTAAAGAGAATTTTTCCATTCATATCTAAAAGGCCTCAGAAGTATTAGAAAGCAACTAAAACTATTGTTCTACACAGTATTGTGATTCTCTCTCCCCAGAAATAGAAAGGATAAAGAAAGATAAAAAAGTGCTACTTGTATTGGTGATTTTCAATAACAAAGAATGCATTCTGGCTAATTAAAGCCAAGAGATGGTGTGTAGAATCACTGGGAGTGCTGGAAAACAACAGAATCAAGATTGTGCTTTCAGAAAAGACTACCCAATCCATAATAGAGAATGAGCCACCGAAGGAACCACCTCCTCTGTGATAAGGAAGCCACCTACTGAATTAAGAGACTAACCACCTTAGAGCTATTTCTTCCCAATCTTTATAATACCACTGTAGTTGGAAAGCCTCTTCTATGATTGATAAAGTACTATTGGTTTCAGAACCATGTTATAATGGTCACAAACAAAACAATGTCTCACTCAGTCCTCTTAACACCTGTGATGCTGCTGACTAGATACTGACACCTCTCCTCAGGGTCCGGGGAAATAAATAAATGCATCATTAAATAGGAAAATAAATAAGTCTCCACAATCCTGCTTACCAGCAGGACTCTCAGAAAGAGCAAATTTCCAGGATCACCCTCACTTTCTACTTTTCAAATGTATGCAAATATTTCTAAATCACTCTGCAATCTTAACTTGCAAAGGAATCTCAGTAGCATGATTTTGTTTTCCAGCCTGTACAGTTCAGGAAATTTCATTAGAAAGAAGTTAGAAAGTATGTCATAAACCAATTCACTAACAATGTCTTTTAACATTGTGAATTTTGATAGAAACATCTTTAATAATTAATACTTATTCTTTGATGCTTCTTCTGGTATGTTCAGTCCAGTAGATTTAATAACCTCTAGGCAATCGGATCCATTTATAATTCATTCTTGTGAGAAACCAGGAAAGGGAGAACTAGCCCTATCTCAAAAAAAAAAAAAAAATCCAAATCTATTCATTTTCTCAATACAGATAGTGAGGATTTAGATAAAGGAGAAATGTCTAAAGATACATGACTGACGATATAGCTTTTTACCAACCACTGAGATTATTTTTTTTCTCTCTTAGTTTCTGAAAGTACACTATTATAGGCAGAATTCTAAGATGATCCCCAGATTCCCATCCCTTGTGGCACACATCTGTTTAATCCTCTCCTCTTGAGTATGGGTGAGAGGTGGTTGACTGATTTCACTCTCATTATAATATTATATTAAATGGCAAAGCTGAAGGCATTTTGCAGATGAAATTAAGATTCCAAATCAGCTGACTCTGAACAAATATAAATGAAGATCATCCTGGGTGAGTACAGTTTACTCTGGGAAAGCTTTTAAAAGGGAATGAGGGGCACCTGGGTGGCTCAGTGGGTTAAAGCCTCTGCCTTTGGCCCAGGTCATGATCCCAGGGTCCTGGGATCGAGCCCCGCATCGGGCTCTCTTCTCAGCAGGGAGCCTGCTTCTTCCTCTCTCTCTCTGCCTGCCTCTCTGCCTACTTGTGATCTCTGTCTGTCCAATAAATAAATAAAACCTTTAAAAAAAATAAAAAATAAATAAAGAAGGAATGAGTCCTTCATCCCAAGAAATTCTCCTTCCAGCCTATGAGAGGTAAGCTGCCATGTTTTGAGAGACAGGCACCACATGTCAATGACCAGAGGGGGGGTGTCTCTCTGAGCAGAGTAATCTTGGGTGATAGCTTCCAAAAAATAGAGATCTCAGTCATACAGCTTCAAGAAAATGTATGTTTCCAACAACTGAGGAGTTTGGAAGAGGACTTCAGATGTGCTTAAGTTGAGTTTGCATCCCTAGCCAACATTTTTGTTATTGTTATTATTATTATTGATGTTAAAGTACAGTTGACATACAACGTTATATTAGTTACAGGTTTACAACTTACTGATTTGACAATTCTGTATATTACTCAATGCTCACCACAGTAAGTGTAGTCATTATCTATTGCCACACAAATTATTACAATATTACTGACTTTATTCTGTATGCCTTACTTTTTATCTTCATGACTTGTATTTTTATAACTGGAAGTTTGTATTTCTTACTTCCTTTCACCCATTTCACCCATCCCCTCATTTCCTCTCCCCAATCACTAGTTTGTTCTCTGTATTTAAGAGTCTGTTTGGTGTTTTGCTTGTTTATTCATTTGTTTGGTTTTGTTTTGGAATCCACATACAAGTGAGATCATATAGTATGTGTCTTTCTCTTTCTAACTTATTTCACTTACCATAAAACCCCCTAGGTCCATCCATGTTGCAAATAGAAAGGTCTCATTCTTTTTTGTGGTCGAGTAATATTCCATTATACACCACACCTTCTTTATCCATCCATCTATTTTAAGACACCTTGGTGGCTTCTATACTTGGGCTATTGTAAAGAATGTTGCAATAGACATATGGTGCATATATCTTTTCAAATTCATGTTTTCATTTTCAAGATATACTACAAAGTATAGTAATCAAAATAGTATGGTAATTACACAAAAATGGACACAGATCAATGGAACAGGATAAAGCATCCAGTAATAAAGCCTTACCTGTAAGGATCAATTAATCTATGGCAAAGGAAGCATGAATAGACAATGAGGAACAGTCTTTTCAATGACTGGTGTTGGGGAAACTGGACAGCTCCATGCAAAAGAATGAAACTGGATCACTTTCTCATTCCACACACAAAAATAAACTCCAAATGGATTAAAGACCTGAATGTGAGACCTGAAAGTATAAAACTCCTAAAAGAGAACACAGGCGGAGATCTCTGGGACATCAGATATATCTCCTCTGGGATATTAAGGATATGTCTCCTTGGTCAAGGGACACACACACACACACACACAACTGTTGGGACTACATCAAAATAAATTAAAAAAAAAAAAACACCTTTTGCACAGTGAAGGAAACCATCAACAAAATGAAAAGGCAACTTAGGGAATGAGAGAAAATATTTGAAAATTACATATCCAATAAGAGATTAATATCCAGTACATATAAAGAAATTATGTAACTCAACACCAAAAAAATCCAATTACAATCCATGCAGAGGACCTAAATAGACATTTTCCCCAAGAAGACATCCAGATGGTTAACAAATGAAAAGATGCTCAACATTATTGATGAGTAAAAATCACAGTGAGATATCATTTCACACCACTCAGAATGGCTAGTATCAAAGAAAGAGAGAGAGACAAGAAAAAGAAAGAAAAAAGAAATAACAAGTGTTGGTGAAGATGTGGAGAAAAGGGACTACTATTGATTGGGATGTAAATTGGTACAACCACTGTGGAAAATAGTATAGAGGTTCCTCAAAAACTGAAAAATAGAAATATCATCTGATACAGTAATGCCACCACCAGAGATTTACTCAAAGAAAATAATAATTGAAAAATGAAAATAATAATTCAAAAAGATATGTGCACCTCAGTCAACATTTTGCAGATTTGTGATCCTCTGAGCAGAGAATTTAGCTAAACTACACCCAAACTGATTAAAATGGGGCACCAGGAACCCATATACTTAATTGTCTACTTGTTTGATGTCCTCCTAGGTTTTTACATTCTGGATAATACATTCTGGGTAATTCTGGAAAAAGCTATGTCTTTATTCCATAAAATGAAATGGTAGTTTCGAGAGCATGCTTATGGCCTATTCTCAAGTTAATTTTGTATATAATATTTATAGATTTTAAAGATAAGGAATTTTATTCCTGTGAAACTATCCAAATCTAGACACCCAAGTTTGATGTCTGCTGGAAAGAAAAAGTGAAAGGATCCAACAAACTAATATGGGTTTAATATGTACATTATAATAGTAATCATTTTATGCCTTATATATTCTCCTCAATGTTCAATGGAAATATAGCTCACACTATATGGCAAATAATCTTTGTATTCTTTTTCTTTCATATTTTTGATTATTCTATAATAATATCCTGATGAATAAGTTAATTCAAACAGTTAATTTGCCTCATAGAGTTGAATAATTTGACCAATGTGCCACTATTAACCTAGTCTTTTGGGTGTACCATCTGAAAATGTCCCTCTTTCCATCACTCATATTTTACCCTAATTCAGAGATAACAGACACCACTTAATTTGTCTTACTCTCAGTTTATTTTATGTCAAGATACCCCACAAACATTCCCACTGCAGCTAGTTACTGTAAGAATACTGCCAAAATCCAAAGAATTTTTCCGTCACGTATGCATGCTATTATACATTTGCAGGAGAAAAATGTTACGAGGTACTTTCAAGATGTTGTTTGTCTCTCCACATCTTCATGTTCCCAGTGTCCACATGAGATTATTTCCATGAATAATGAAATGGTAAAATTCTCCATTGTCTTGTTTTCTTTGTTTTGGCTTTAAGTTTTATATAACTGACCTGCTGATGTTACTTTTTTTTTTTTTTCCATTCAGCTAGTTTTCAGTTAAACTTCTGTGTACATTAAATTCATATTTCATATTTTTTCTGCAAAGCTATAGTCAGTAATCTTAGCTCAGTAGTTACTTCAACATACAGATTTTTCATTCTTGTTCTCATTTGACTGGTGAAAACAAAGCAAAACTCCGTATCTTTTCAGTTAATACATGTTTGTGGCTACTGAAAAAAATGCCACTTGTTTCAGGTTGCAAAAATGGATGTTGACTTTATTTTTTTTATTTATTTATTTATTTATTTTTTTGCTGCTTCTGCTACATATTTAATATTAAAGACCACTGTGGGTGCCCGGGTGGCTCAGTGGGTTAAAGCCTCTGCCTTCAGCTCAGGTCATGATCTCGGGGTCCTGGGATCAAGCCCTACATGGGGCTCCCTGCTCAGCAGAGAGCCTGCTCTCTCCCACCACCCCCCCGCCTCTCTGTCTACTTATGATGTCTGTCTGTCAAATAAATAAATAAAAATCTTTAGAAAAAAATATTAAAGACCACTGTGATGAGAGTCAGGAGACCTGTCAAACCTCAATACACGTGACTCCATATGTAAACTTGGGCAAGAGTCACTCAACTTAATTAGGCCTTCTTTTCTCCATCAATAAAATAAAATAATAGGATGATCTCAAAGCCCCTTAGAGCTCTGATGTGTCTTACTCTTTAATACATAATTTCCTCAAATGCCTTAATTTCAAAAATCTTTCTTGGAATCTACTGTACAGACAAGTGGACTTCCATTTATATTTATGCACAATTATCCAAAGCCTACTATTTTCAATGCAGGAAATATAGCAGAGGGCATGAAGCTTGGGAGATATTCAAATATTTCTTACTTCTTTTTGAAATTCCCTGGTGCCAGTCTTCCCTACTTAAGAGCTCATAACACTGAGGTCTAAAATTTGATTGCATTGCAGAATGAAAGTATTGCAACCTGCAATGTTTCTTTACCCTTATATAACCTAATCTTCCCTCTGCAATAGATAAGAACTTCCTATGGAGAAATGTCTTCTGCTCCAGGAGAAAGCCCAAGGGATTTCAAACTGCAACTTCAAGTGTGCAGCATATTGTTTCTGCCTCTATGCCCATGGTTTCAGCTTGTTTGGGGTGCTTTTGTTAACTCAGTCTACTTGAATAAACCATAGAGAAAGCTTTGTTCATTCTATCAATACTTTCTGTATTTATTTCCTAAAGCATGTCATGAAATTCTCAATCTAATTTTTTTAAAAGGTTGAAGAGTGCATGGTCAATTAAAAAAAAAAAAAAACAGAAAGGAAAAAAAAAAGTCTAGAACTACAACTAATGCAAAACGGTAGAGAGTAAGACTGGCACAAGGAAAAGGTCATTTAGGGAAAGACTTCAAAGAGTCAAATATCTTCAGGGTTGATTCCTACTTGTCTCATGTCAAGAACCAATTCTTCCCACTGGGTTGCATAAAAAAAAGGTTTGCTGCCAGCTCAGTGCTTAATGACCTCAGAGCTGGGAGCTCAGCAGGATAAGAGCTGGAACAGTTACTGTACCAAAACAAAACAACCCTTCTCCTTTAGGAAGGAAACTTAGTTACAGAACATATATTCACAATATATTTTTAACTAATAGAAATATTTTTGGTATATACAAATAATGTCTATTTAAGTGTGTGATGAAAACATTCTGCTTTGTGGATTAAATAATTATATACACTTCTTCCCAAAAAACCATAATCTTATACCCTAAACTGGATTTCCAACATTAGTAAAAGAGGCATTCCTTTATCTTTACCCCCCAGCAAGCAGTGAAATTGCAATTTTGATTCTGACAGGAAAAGGGTTTACAAAGATTCCCTCACATGACCCTTCATATTGAAATACAATTTTAAAAGGCCATTTAAGAACTCTTAAATTATATTAAAAACAAGTCCCAAAAAAGTATTTACAGGATAATGAATGAAAATATGGATAAGGAGGGGGGAAAAAAAAGTCTTGTTATCTAGTTTCTCTATTATCTTACAGAAAACGTAAAGCCAGAGAGGTGAAATTACTTACTCAAAGTAACACAGCAATATGAGATATTTGCAAATATTTCTCTTATATCACAGCTGTTTCTCAACTGCAGGTGTGAATAAATTGTAGTCTGAAATGTTACACTATATGCTGAGTGGATACATTGTGATGGCAAATTCATAAACCAAAAAAAAAAAAAAAAAAGCCATCTTTTCTGGAATTTACAATACCTTTTCTCTGCATTCCTCTAATATTCAACCTCATCTGTCACTCCTCTAATTGCCATTATTGTATGTTAAATATGTTCTCAGGTTGTGTGATTTCCAGAGTTACTAAGTTGAGAGCTGAGAGTTGAGGTATTAGAAAAACTGGAAGAATTTCACACATAAAGTTGATGGGAAGTATGAATAGCAAAATACATTTGAGTACAGAGTGCAATACGTAATTTTTTTTTAATCTGGGAATTCTGTGCAATAAATCTGGAAAATAATCTTTATTTGGTCTCATTTTATTTCTCCCTACTTTATGTCTCCATTCATTAGATACTGAGATTCAGTGTTCATGTTAGTGCATGTGGCAACGACTGTTAGCAGCTCACCAACCTATTTCATTGTATATCCAGGAAATTTGCTAGACAATATTTCCCAGCTTCCTTTGCACTTGGGGAAAAAAGGTATGAGATCAAGTTCTAGCCAAAAGACTAAGTGGCAATGGTGAGTATTAATTCCAGGTTATGTTTATAAAAATGTCACCCCTATTAATTTTCTGTGTTTCCCTCTGTTTTTTTTTTTCCTGGCTTTATGCATATAAACGTAATTATCCTCAAGGTCACAGTGGAACTACAAGACAAAAAAAGGCTGATTCCCTGGAACATCACTTGGAAGAAAATCACCTGCTATAAAGAACATCCATTTTAGAATTTGGATGAGTGGTTTTGATTTGTTTTGTTTTGTTTTTTGAGCCAGTATACTAATTGGAGTTTGTTATAGTTGCTATCATTTACTAATATGCTACCTAACTAGTGAGAATCATATTTTAATTCTTACTCATCTTTCCTTGCCAGGAAAAGTCCATAAAAATAAAGTGATCAATACTTCCTAAATGTTAGTTCTAGTTTATATGATGCAACAATTTCTTACCTGGGGCATCTGTCTCATTGAGATTGGGGTTGTCCTTCTTCTCCTCAGCCTATACTTGAGAATTACTACTTTAAATGAGGGACAGTCCTAGGAGGAGTATGTTATACTATAAAAATTGTCCAGCAATGGTCAGAAATTCCAATTAATGTCTCATATCTTCCATGATACCATTAGCATTCATCAGATCCTTTTAACACCTTAAACCTAAGGAATTTTTTTTTTCTTTTTAATGTGGAGATTCCAGTCAGGCAGTGGTAATAGGACAAAAGGAGAAATGCTATCTTTTTTAGTAGGGATATTGGGAGGAAAGGGAGGTCTTAGCCTTTAAAGCCTTTCTCAATGGGTAGAAACTGACACCAATTCTAGATCAAATCAGTGCAATCTGGGGCAGTAAAAATGTGCCACTTTTTTGTCCTACTGTTTGAAAGTACTCCCAAATATGTCTTACTGAACACTGTATTATATCTTGGGAATTTTCATCCTACTTAATTAATATAGAACTTCCTGTCATCAACTATCTGTTACCTTAAATTGCCCTGTGAACTATTAGAATTTGAGGTCTATCAAAGTGATTAGGACTGGTCAGGGGGAAAGGTAGGGGAGAGAAGAACACACAGGGCAATGCACAGGAGAACGAAAGGGGCAGATTTTTGTGAGTTTTTACAACCAATAGGTCTCAAAGACCTCAAAAGACCAGAGGTCCATGGGCTTGGCTAGGATAGAGCCCTGAGGAAGTGCTCTCCTCCTGGAAAAAGGCACCCAAGCAAGGCAGGGGCAGACAGCATGATCTGAGGATTGCCTAAGGTACATAGAAAGTTTGTCCTCTTAAAGTGCATCTGTGAGAGGTAGCATTCACAGAGATGCCTCTCTGTGAACAGAAGAGCCAGACAATGCCATTGCCTTCTGCCTCTCAGCATAGGTGCAGAGACACATGCTGAGAGAAGCTAAATCAGACACTGGCTGTTTAGCCTACTTTCCTCCAAATCCCATACCTCTGTGCTCTGGCATGACTGCCCTTATGGGTCAGACCTTCATCAGTCCTAGCATGGCAAGACCCTCCCCCAAAAGGCCAGCACAAGCCCCTGCCACACCATGTCCCGAAAGTTTGGAGGGTTTTTTTGGTTTGTTTGTTTGTTTGTTTGTTTTAGGACTTTATTTATTTATCTGAGAGAGAGGAGAATCAGCAGGGGGAGTGGCAGAGGGATAGGAAGGGGGACAAGCAGACTCCTTATTGAGCAAAGAACCTGACACAAAGCTCAGTCCTAGGACCCTGATATCATGACCTGAGATGAAGTTAGACACTTAAACAAATGAGCCACCCCAGTGTCCCCCAAATTTTGGAGTTTTAAAAGTCAGTGGCTTGGCTGGGATAGAGCTCAAAGTATACTTGCATGATTAAGGCCATATATGAAAAAAACACAGAAAACTGAGAGCTCTTCCTCCATGATCAGGAATAAGACAGGGATGACCACTCTTACCACTTTTATTTAACATAATACCAGAAGTCCTGGTCTTAGCAATCAGACAACAAAAAGAAATAAGTCATCTAAATCTGCAAGGAAGAAGTCAAACTTTCACAATTTGCAGATGAGATGACACTTTTTATATAAAACCCAAAAGACTCCATCAAAATATTTCTAGAACTGATACACAAATTCAGTAAAGTCACAGGATACAAAATCAATGTACAGAAACCTGTTTCATTTCTATATATCAAAAGTAGCAGAAAGAGAAATCAAGGAATCAGTTCTATTCACAATTACAATAAAAACCATAAATACCTAGGAAAAAACCTAACCAAAGAGGTAAAATATCAGTAATCTGAAAGGTATGAAAAGTTGATGGAAGAAATTGAAGATGACACAAAGAAATGGAAAAACATTCCATGGGTTGGAAGAACAAGTATTGCTAAAATGTCTCTACTACCCAAAGCAATCAACACATTTAGCACAATTTCTATCAAAATACCACCAGCATTTTTCCCAGAGCTAGAACAAACAATTCCAAAATTTGTATGTAACCACAAAAGACTCTGAATACCCAAAGCAATCTTGAAAAAGAAAAGCAAAGTGGGAGACATCACAATTCTGGAATTCAAGTTATATCACAAAGCTGTAGTAATCAAGCCAGTATGGTACTGGCACAAAAACAGACACATAGATCAATGGAACAGAACACGTAATTCAGAAGTGGACCCAGAACTATATGGTCAACTAATCTTCAACAAAGCAGGAAAGAATATCCAATGTGAAAAGGACAGTCCCTCCAACAAATAGTGTTGGAAAAACTGGACAGCAACATGCAAAAGAATGAAACTAGACCACTTGCTTACATCAGACACAAAAATAAATTCAAAATGGATGAAAGACCTAAATGTGAGATAGGAATCCATCAAAATTCTTGAGGAGAACATAAGCAGTAACCTCTTTGACATTGGCGATAGCAACTTTTTTCTAGATAGGCAAGGGAAGCAAAAGCAAAAATGAACTATTGGGACTTCATCAAGATAAAAAGCTTCTGCACAGAGAAGAAAACAAACAATGAAACTAAAAGACAACCTACAGAATGGGAGAAAGTATTTGCAAGCAACATCTGAGAGTGTTAGTATCCAAAAGATGTAATGAGCTTGTTAAACTGAACATCCAAAAATCAAGTACTCTAGTTAAGAACTGGACAGAATATAGGAATAGATAATTTTCCAAAGACATCCAGATGGCTATTAGACACATGAAAAGATGCTCAACGCCATTCACAATCAGAGAAAAACAAATCAAAATTGTAAAGAGATATCACCTCACCCCAGTCAGAATGGTTAAAATTAACAACACAAAAAACAATGATGTTGATGAGGATGTTGAGAAAAAATAACGCTCTTACACTGTTGGTGGGATGCAAAGAAATCTAGAAAACAGTGTGGCGATTTCTCAGATATATCAGCAATTGCATCGTTAGGTATTTACCCAAAGGTTGTAAAAACACCGATTTGAAGAGATATGTGCATCCTGAAATTTATAGCAGCATTATCAACAATAGTGAAATTATGGAAAGAGCCCAGATGCCCATTGACTAATGAGTGCATAAAGAAGAGGTGGTATATATATACAACAGAATATTATTCAACCATCAAAAAGACTGAAATCTTGCCATTTACAAGGATATGGATAGAGCTAGAGAGTATAATGCTAAGAGAAATATGTCAAAGGCGATTACCATGTGATTTCATTCCTATATGGTATTGAAGAAACAAAACATATGAACACAGAGGAAAAAGGAAAAAAAAAAAATAGAAGAGGGGCAAACCAAGGAACAGACTCTTAACTATAGAGAACAACATGAGGGTTGCTGGAGAGGGGTAGGGGAGAGTGGGTTTAAATAGGTGATGGGGATTAAGGAGGGCACGTGTAATGAGCACTGAGAGTTATATGGAAGTGTTGAATCACTAAATTCTACACCTGAAACTAATGTTACACTGTATGTTAATTAACCGGAATTTAAATCACCAACCTAAAAAAACCCCATCACAACCCTGAACTGTTATTCTTCTACAGTAAACTTTTGTTTAAAATAATCCCCCCTTTAAGAGTACACTTACCATGATGAGCACTGAATAATGTATAGAATTGTTGAATCACTATATTGTACACCTGAAGCTAATATAATACTGAATATTAATTATACTAGAATTAAAATAAAATTTAAGAAAACAACCATCCTTAATTTCATACTGAAATCTAATAAAAGGCAACCTTCATTTTGTCCTGTAACAGAAGCAAACTAATAAACAACAACAAAAATCTAGACAGTCTGGACTCCTGCGTGGCTCAATTGGTTAAGTGTCTGTCTTCAGCTCAGATCATGATCTCATGACTCGTGGGATGGAGTCGCACATTGGGCTCCTGCTAAGCAGGAAGCCTGCTTTTCCCTCTCCCAGCTCCCCTTGTTCTCTCTCTTTCTGTCTCTCTCTCTGTCAAATAAATAAATAAAATCTTTAAAAAACAATCTAGGGCGCCTGGGTGGCTCAGTGGGTTAAGCCGCTGCCTTCGGCTCAGGTCATGATCTCAGGGTCCTGGGATCGAGTCCCGCATCAGGCTCTCTGCTCAGCGGGGAGCCTGCTTCTCTCTCTCTCTCTCTCTCTCTCTGCCTGCCTCTCCGTCTACTTGTGATTTCTCTCTGTCAAGTAAATAAATAAAATCTTTAAAAAAAATTAAAAAAGAAATAAAAATAAATAAATAAATAAAAAACAATCTAGATAATCAATCAGTCTATAATTAAGTCTCACTGGTTTAGTCTCGAAATTGCTTAATTTAGTCATATCTCTACCCACAACATAGGATTCCACTAGGGAGGACAACAAAGTGCACATGCATTTCCAGTCTCTCACTAGGACAATAATGTTGACTACCTACACTGATTCTGTCTAGTGGGCTCTAAATAAAACACTATTCAACGTCTAGGTAAGCCAAAAAGTTTCTCCTTAGGAAAAAATCTATATTCTTAGACTCTGGTGACTAAAAATTTTATTCAGATATTAGTATTGTTAAGGAAAATATTGAAGAATTAATCGATTTTTTCCTTAGTGTTTATTTTGATACTTTGATGCTAAAATCCTGCTTTTAACATTTTTCATTTTTAGGAGTATCTATGTAATCTATATAATTTTGAAATAAATGTGCTATAAGGAGTCATATAAGAATCCACATCAACTATTATATGTTGTAGTAATTAGAAAGGAATAGAAATTTTCATCCTAATTGAGAATTGTTCTGGCTCTATCTAAATGAGGACAAATAAAAACTGGTAGAAACTCTAAGGGTATAATTAAATGGACACTGTTTTTAGAAACAATTAAATGCATATTGGAGTCCCGACACTTGTCGTAAGGATGAGATGGTAAACCAGCTTGTCAGAAAGTACTAATGAAAATAAAACGTGGATACGGGGTTTCCTTTAAAATTCAGATAATCAGAGAAGTTGCGCAATCAATTTCTGAGTCTAAATGTCTCTGCAAAATAATTTATCTGAATCGTTAAATTACCACGCTTACCAACTCTAAGGAAAATATGCTGTGTGGTCAGGTTAAAACTGAAAATTGTGCAATTCAAAATGTGATATAGACAAAGGGTTTTTGCAATTATTCTTTCTAACATGGAAGGGCATTTCAAAGTAATTTCCTTGGAGTATACTTACATTTACAGGCCTTATCAAAGAGACCTGGCCTCTACCTTATAGCGGTATCTTTGCTACTTAGTAGAAGTGCTCTATTAATGGACCTGAAAACAAAATTATAGAAATATAAATCACTAAAAATAACACAGTTAATCTGAAGGGCCTTAGAGATTAATGTTTCTTAGCAAAGACTTTAAACATTTCTCTGAACTGTTACACTTCTGGTGAACATCGTATGTTTTCTATATACCATGGTCTGAAGTCCTCAGAGCCAGAGGCAGAATAAACCAAGCTACAAGCTCTACCATAGTTTCCTCCATTCTGGTGCTCTTCGAACACTTATGAGAATGTTTTCTCTAAGCCTCACTGAGAGTAATTTTGTGTGGATTGTTCAACATTTCTCCAGGCAATTGGGGTAATGTATGTCTGGGGATGACTCAGGGACTCTACTAGTCTCTTAAAAGAAGTTAATATACTCCTATGGGATAATAATTATCATCACAGACTGACAATCTCTAAGGTTGGAATGTATTTGGAACATTCAAGTAGTCCCCATTCTTTCTGATTCATTAATCTTTTTAGATACAGGGAAATTAGTACTTCTCAAGAGACTACTACATGCCTAGAAACAGTTGTGAAAGAACATCCTTTCTTATATTTTACTCATACTTATTTCTCTTTAATCTTGGAGCATAAACTACCTGGAGTAGTATTTCTTACAACAGGGCCCCTAAACCAAAGTCAACACCCTCATTCTTAACAATAATAATAAATAATAAAATAAACAATAAAAATAAATAATAAAAATAAAAATAACAATATTAGTCTTTTTTTTTTAATTTTTAAGTAATCTCTATACCCAATGAGGGGCTCAAACTTATAACCCCAAGATGAGGAGTTGTATGTTCTCATATCTGACTCAGCCAGAAACTCTGAAAGCAATAATTACCTTAAGTAAACTTCCCTGAACACAACCTTTTCTTTTAAAAAAATTTAATGTTATTCCATTGTATAGACCTAAAAGCAGATAATAATATAGATTTACATTTATAGTATTTATAATATACCTTTTCCTAAACTTTTACATTGTATCTGTATTAGGGTTTTCTAGAGAAACAGAGCCAATAAGAAATTATATATATATATATATATATAATTAGTATATAAAATTATTTCTACAAATATAAGTAGAGTTAAATCTTATTTTACAAAGTGTCATATTAAATGGTTGTCCTATAAGTTCAAAAATCATTTAAAATACAAAATCATACTTGGAAATTCCTTCAATAATCAGTGTATGTTTACAAAGATCTGTGATGTAAGAGGACTGCTATCTATTGTAATCATTTATCATTTTCAGTAGACAACCATTTTACAATTCCATTTGAAGATTAAATGGATTTCTAAAATGTATTTAAACTGAGTACAACCCCACTGTACTAAAAATCTCAGGATTTCTTCATCCATCTTGGGTCTCGAGATTAATCTGAGAGGCATCGCAGAGATGGAAATCTAAATTTCAGAGTATAAATTTAAGCAGGTATATCCACACAGACACAGAGAGAGAGAGAGAGAGACTGTTATGGAGCAGAGGAAGAGCCCACGTGGACTAGAACTGAACCGGGAAGATCAATTGCAATAGAAGGCTGTGCCTGGGACAGGCGTGTTCTTGGAATGGGTAATAGTTGTACTAAGGTCGGAATTGACATAGTCAAAGGGATAAGAAACAAAGCAGCAAGACAGATACATTTTCCCCCAAGGCCATGATGGATATTCTCTAACAAGAAAAATCCTACAGTGATTATTTTCATCTGATTCATTCTCCCTGTGGGGTGCTCCATAGTTACTGCTTAAAAAAATTCTACTTTCCCTTACCGCAGTTTTCTTTTTAATTTTAAGTCCAAATATTAGTCTTTCTGGCAGGGAAGGCAGAAACAATTAGCAGTTGAGCAATTCTTTAAGGAATTGTGTAGAAAAGCTTCCAAATCATGAATGTATAGTTCTGTTTTGTTCACTAGATTTTAACCCACATAATTCATTCGTATAAAAATATTTACTTAGATATTTAGCAACGCTTTCTATACAGATGGCCAGAGATCTACAGAAAGTGCCTACACTCTTATATATGGTTTACCTTCATTTTCCAGATCACCTGGAAGTAATTATTAACTGAAACCTTATAAATCTATGGCAAATTTTAGATCATTTCTTCAATAACAGAAAAAAAATGTCTAGACTCTTCACCTTTCATTGTCATAGCAATGAGAAAGAATAAGGAAATAGAACTGAGGGAAGTTGGTGCTCAGTATTATTAGCTACCATTTATATGGGACGTCCAAAGGAACACTGTGAGAGATTCTCAAGGCTAAATGAGGCTAAAACACAGTTATTTAGCCAAGTTTTCTAAAACCAGGGAAAAGAAAACAAGCAGTGAGCCAAAAGGCAAAGCAGAATGCAGATGAGCAAGCTAAATGAAGCCATTAAAACAGAAACTGAGCAGAAATAAAGAGAAGTTAGACAATGAGAATAGGCAGTTGTACATGGAGTGGGCTGAGGTGGAATTATGACTGAACCAGGTAATGGCTGATGGAGAAAACCCCAAACGAGTGTGTCTATATAATCATGTCATGGATGTATGTGAATTTCATCAAGATAAATGAATAATAATCTTCCTCTCGTTCCAGCAAACTGCGCACAAAAGTATTCATAAAACGTTATGACTTTGTGTGGCACTGTAGGATGCCACACAATGACACCATTTCAAATGGCCCTATTTGTCTGAAGGACTGGAGTTCATGCTTCATCCTCTTTCCGTAGGCAAAAAGGTGACCAAAAGTCTTTTATATCTGCTTACGTGGGACAATAACATTAATCATGACTGATCACTGCCTTGAGTTCACTTCAAGTCAAATGTTCAAATTTTCTTATCCTACCCTTTTTATGAAAATGTAAAAAATAAGAGATGCTAATAGACAAATGACTCTGCACCATCATAGGTTATGGAATATTAATTGCCAAAACACCAGACCAGTTCTGAGAGTACAAAAATGTTTTAGGGCATTCACAGATTACTGAGAAATTCAGGGGTAGCTGCAGATTACCAAATCAGAAGAGATTGGTAGGAAGGGAAAGCAATTAACATACCGAGTCTTGGGACGCCTGGGTGGCTCAGTGGGTTAAGCAGCTGCCTTCGGCTCAGGTCATGATCCCAGTGTCCTGGGATCGAGTCCCACATCGGGCTCCTTGCTCAGCAGGGAGGCTGCTTCTCCCTCTGCCTCTGCCTGCCATTCTGTCTGCCTGTGCTCGCTCTCTCCCCGTCTCTCTCTCTGAGTCTTAGTTGATCTTAATTATAGAAACAAAACATTTAATTTTAAGTAATGTCAAAATAAAGTTCTTCTCTCTCATTTTCTGGAGAGAAGTACATGACTGTTTGTACAAAGCTCGACTTATTCATTGGACTTCTAGAAAAGGGAAAAACTACCTAACGCAAGTAATAAGTAATATTTTGACCATTGAAGAGTTATGTCAACATACAATGTTCTGAAAAATCGTTCAGTACAAAGGAAGTGAACAGTCCCCTTGAAGTTTGTTTTCAAATATGGGTGACCAAGAACATCTCATACTTAACAGAACATCTTATGCTATTTTATTTAAATATGTTGTCTAACCATACGTGACTTTTTTTTTTTTTTTCCATAAGTGACTCTTAATCTCACAAAACAAACTGAGGGTTGCTGAGGGGAGGGGGTTTGGGAGAGGGGGTTGGGGTGATGGACATTGGGGAGGGTATGTGCTATGGTGAGTGCTGTGAAGTGTGTAAACCTGGCGATTCACAGACCTGTACCCCTGGGGATAAAAATACATTATATGTTTATAAAAAATAAAAAAAAAATTTAAAAAATTATAAATATGTTGTCTAACGTTATGGAAAAGAATTATTTGACCTTAATATTGCATTTTTTAATATACCTTAGAGAACTCTAGCCTGTTGCATAATTTAATCAAGATAAATTTAAAATCCCTTAGATTACAGAGAGTTAGTCCTGTTTACTGAAAGTACCACATGTGGCAGAAGTACTGACATCCCTTCACAGACATTAGCTTTATGTAATAGGAAACATCTCCTGCTTCCTGGACAAAAATGCATGAGGTCTCATGTACTAGTAAGCTGAAAGTATAAGTTACAAAATGAGTCAGAAAATCAAAGTGGCTTTAGTATTTTTACAAGCACAGCAAATCTCTCAGATTCAGAAGAGAAGAAAACATTCATTACAGAGTCTGTTTTCAAGCTCTTGTCTCATCCCTGTATTTGGTTAGGAACTGTCATTTCTGTTGCACCTTCTGTTTTCTTGGGTAGTGTTGATCAATATAAATTATTCTTTAATTTATATAAAAGGTCATCTTTTTTTTTCTTTAAGTCTTTTTTCCTTTCTGAAGTACCTAAAAAAAAATGAAGAGTCAAGAGAAATTTTCAACTCTATTCTCTGTGACTGTCAAAATATATGCTGTTACAAAAGCTCTACACAAACAACAATAAAAATTCTGCCTCCAATAGTACATAATATATTCATATTCATGCAGAATGGAATAGGTCAAAAGGTGTTTTTAAATGCCTAAAATCTTAATGTCAGTGTAACAGTGTTATGAATCAGATTTGTGGGTGAGATTTTTACCCGGCTGTAGGAGTTTTAAGCAAATTAGTGATTCTTAAGAACTTCATATTTAAAATTAGGGGGAAAATGAATAAAGTTGCTTTCATAGAGACAAAATTTTGCAGCATTTTTTTCACTAATACCAAAAATGTCACATATGTGAACTAAGTTCATGGTTTAAGACCTAAATCCTGATTTATCTTCTTTTTAAAACTGGTAATGTTAGCCTACAAGTATTATTCAGGGTGAATTATATATTTTTTTTAAAAAGTACTTATATAGTGAGTCATCTTTGCAAATATTATAGGATGGACATGTGGATTCAGGATATTTTTCTATGTTTTATGTATTCAGAAATGGGAAAATGAAATGGAAGACAATGAATATTATTTGGACTCCAAACAATTTATAACTTCAGTGTTGGCACTACGTTGGGTGAAGAATTATATTTGATTTTTACACTATGCATATCAAATAGGTATTACTAATTATTATTATTACCATTGTACAGATGAGAAAACTGAATCTCAGAGAGATTTTTAAGACTCATTCTAGTCACATAGATAAGAAAAAGGAGACCACAATATGAACCTGGATCTAAGTTTAATGGAAATTTTCCACTGTATCTCAATGCATTTATCTAATATTTATTTAAGATCAGTTGAAGAAAGAGACTCATGTAAACTCCTACTTAAAATCTCCTGGATAACTAACAGAAATCTCAAGAATTGCATGTCTAGAACCAAGCTAACTGCCAAACATCCTCCCTTCAACCCTACCACCACTGAAACAAAGCAAAACAAAATTTCTTGATTGTTCTCAATAAATGGTACCACAGTGTGTCCCTGAAATCCCTGCCCCAAGCCCAAAGGTCTACCTAGTTTCTTCCTTTTCTATCACTCTCCAAATCTCAATATTTCCATTTGCCTCTTTTTCTTCTGTGAACTCTAGTCAAAGTCAACCTATTTCTCCTTTAGAATATGACAAAATACCCCAACCGTGCCTCTCTGCTTCCCTATATGTCAACCCCTCCCTCAGTTATCTGTTTTCACAATAGCCAATGACATTTGGAAAAATCACAAGATCTTGACTTTGTAAGTTCTAAGAGACCTTTTAAGATCCCTCATGTAAGTGACACCATATAGTATATGCCTTTCTCGGACTTATTTCCCTTAGCACAATACCTTCAAGATCCAATCACGTTGTCAAAAATGTAAGCATTTCCTTCTTTCTGTGGCTTAGTAATATTCCATTGCATATATGCATATATATGCAATGGAATATTACCAAATCACATTGTCTTTATCCATCCATCCATCCATCCCTCCACGGACATTTTGGTTTTTTCCACGCCTTGGTTATCATGAATAATGCTGCAGTGAACATGGGAATGTAGATATATGTCTTCAAGATAGTGATTTCATTTCCTTAGGTTCTATTTCATTTCCTTAGGTTCTATTCCTAGAAGTGGTATCATTAGATCATACAATAGCTCTTTTATTTTAATTTTATTTTAATTTTTTGAGGAACCACTATACTGTTCTTCTGCTGTGAAGAAACTTTTTAGTATGAAATAGCCGTACAGTTTCAGGTTTTACATTGTCTTTAATGCATTTCAAGTTAATTTCTGTCAGTGGTGTAAAATAGGGATGTCGTTTCATTTTTTTACATATGAAAAACCAGTTCTCCAAAGAACATCTATTAAAAAGACTCACCTTTGCTACTGAGTATTTTTGGTTCTCTTGTGAAATATTTGTTGACCACATGTGGGGGTTAATTTCTGAGCTCTTTATCCTCTTCTAGTTGTCTATATGTCTGTTTTTATGCCAGTACCATACTGTTAGATTATTGCAGCTTTATGGTATAGCTTCAAAATAGTCTGATGCTTCCAGCACTGTTCCTCCTTCTCAAGATTGTGTTGGCTAGTTAGGGGTCTTCTGTGGTCCCATACAAATTCTAGGATTTTTTTTCTGTTTTTGTGAAAATGTCACTGGAATTTTGATAGGAATTATGTTTAATCAGTAGATCACTTTGGGTAGTATGGGCATTTTAAAAATACTAATTTTTACAATCCATGAACACAGGATATCTTTCCATTTATTTGTGTCTTGTACTATTTATTTCATTAAGGTCTTATAGTTTCCAGCCTACAGAATTTTCACCTTTTTGGTTAAATTTATCTCTAAGTATTTTGTTGTTTTTGATGTTATTGTAAATATAATGGTTTTATTTCTTTTTCAGGTGTTTTATTGGCAATGTATAGAAATGCAACTGTGTTCTATAGGTTGAGTTTGTATCCTGAAACTTTACTGAATTTATCGATTAGTACTAAGAGTTTTTCGGCAGAGTCTTTTAGGGTTTTCTCTATATTAAATCATCTCCTCTACAGACAATGATGATTTTTACTTCTTCCTAACCAATCAGTTTCCTTTTCCTTCATTTTCCTGCCTAATTTCTCTGCATAAGAATTCTAGTACTATGTAAAATTTGTGAGAATGGGCACCCTTGCCATATTTCTAACCTTAGAGGAAAAAGGAGCTCTTTACTATTTGTATGATGTTAGCTGTGGGTGAGTCATATGTGACCTTTATCGTGTTTAGGTTTGTTCTTTCTATACCCAATTTCTTTTTTTTTTTTCCCATCATGAAAAGGTGTTGGAATTTCATCAAATTCTTTTTTCCTCAATCTATAGGTTTAAATCAAGAGAACAGAAAGATGTCAACACCAAAAGGAACTAGGAAAAGAATAACAAACTAAGCCCAAAACTGGCAAAAGAAAGAAATAGTAAATATTAGAGCAGAAATAAATAAGGGGCACCTGGATGGGTCAGTCAGTTGAGCGACCAACTTTTGATTTCGTTTCAGGTCATGATCTTGGGGTTTGGGGATCAATTCTAGTGTCAGGCTCTGCACTTAGTGCAGAGTTTGCTTAGGATTCTCTCTTTCCCTCTTCTGTCTCCTTGCTCGTGCTCTCTCTCTTTCTCAAATAAATACAAATTAAAAATAAGTAACTGACGGGGCACCTGGGTGGCTCAGTGGGTTAAAGCCTCTGCCTTCGGCTCAGGTCATGATCTCAGAGTCCTGGGATCAAGACCAGCATCAGGCTCTCTGCTCGGCAGGGAGCCTGCCTCCTCCTGCCTCTCTGCCTACTTGTGATTTCTGTCTGTCAAATAAATAAATAAAATCTTTTTAAAAATTAAAAAAAAATAAGTAACTGAAATAGACACTAGAAGGACAATATAAAAAAATTTATGAAACTTAATTTTTTAAAAGGATAAACAGAATGGACAAACCTTTAGTGAGACTAATCAAGAAGGAAAAGAAAAGTCTCAAATCAACAAAACTAGATGAAAAAGGGCACATTACCACTGACACCACAGAAAAGCTAAGAATTATAGCAGGCTATTATGAACAATTCTTGCCAACAAATTGGATAAACTATTAGAAATGGATACATTTATAGAAATATTTAATCTTCTAAGACTGATCATGAACAAACAGAAAATCTGAACAAACCGATAATAACTAAGAAGATTAAAGCAGTAATTTAAAAACTTCCCTCAAAAGAAGAGCCTGGAACCAGATGGTTTTACTGGTAAATTCTACCAAACATTGAAAGAAAAAGTAAGGCCAATCCTTTCCCAAATTCTCAAAAAAAAAAAAAAAAAAAAAAAAAAATTGAAGAGGGGAATTATTCCCAACTGATTTTTTTAAAAAGATTTTATTTATTTATTTGACAGAGAGAGAGAGATCACAAGTAGGCAGAGAGGCAGGCAGGGGATGGGGGGTGGGAAACAGGCTCCCAGCTGAGCAGAAAACCCAATGTGGAGCTTGATCCCAGGACCCCAAGATCATGACCTGAGCCCAAGGCAGGGAACTTTTGGGAACTTTTGCTTTTCCTGCATCCCATTACTTTGGCATGTTGGGCTTGGTATGTTGTTTTGTTTTTCTCAAGATATTTTTTTCCTTATGATTTCTTCCTTGAACTTTTGGAAGTTCAAGAGTGTCTTGTTTAATATCCATACGTTGGTAAATTTTTCAGTTCTTCTCCTATTACTAATTTTTAGCTTCATATCACTGTGATCAGAAATAATATTAGATATGATTTCAATCTTAACTTTCTTAAGGTTGTCTGTAGTCCAACATATAATTTATTCTGGAGAATCTTCCCTCTGCATTTGAGAAAAATGCATATTCTGGTGCTGTTGGATGGAATGTTGCATATATGTTAGAATCACTTGGTCTATAGTGTTATTCAGGTATCCTGTTTCCCTCTTCATTTGTCATGTGGATAATCTATCCACTGTTGAAAGTCCCCTATTATTATTGTCTATATCTCCCTTTCATTCTCTTAATATTTGCTTTAAATATTTAGGTCCTCCTACATTAGAATGGACACATACTTAACAGCTGTTACATCCTCTTAATGAATTAACCCTTCAGTTATTATTTGTCTCTTGTGACTTTCCATTACTTCCTTAAACAATCAGAATAATTATATTCTTTCCCCAATAAATGCATTAATTAACTTAAGAATAAATGGAGGCTTCATTGCCTTCTAAATTTAACATATTATGCTATTTATGTAAATGTAATCGGATTGAGTAAAAATCTTCGTAATTGTGTTCAATACAGAAAATGATTGAAGTAGATGAAAATGCAACCAACTGGAAATTATTAAAAACTATCTTAGTTGGGACACCTAGGTAGCTCAGTGGGCTAAAGCCTCAGGTCATGATCCCAGGGTCCTGGGATCAAGCCCCGCATTGGGCTTTCTGCTCAGCAGGGAGCCTGCTTCCCTCCCCCTCTCTCTGCCTGCTTGTGATCTCTGTCTGTCAAATAAATAATATCTTTAAAAAATAAATAAATAAAAATAAAAATATTTTAGTTAAATCAGTAATAAAATTTTAATTATTATCATATATGAGCTATCTTATTTTTCAAACTATTTAAGTTGGAACATATTCTACCTGTGAGTTAAGTTCAGGAAAAACTGACAATAAAAGGACTGTATCATACACAAAGAAGTATAACTCACATTTTTAGTCTAACGACAAATAGTGTTTACAGAACAAGTTATATAGCTCATTTTGCAATACAAAACAATCCTGAGTATTTTTTTTTCACCTTCAAATCAAAATTCAAATTAGAATCAGAAATGAAATGATGTTCTTATTTCAGCAATGAACACATAAGTGACTTGATTTTTCTTAAGACTGCATTTTTTAACATTCATCTGGGTATAACACTTTAAAGAGCTCCTTTCAATCCTTAAAAGACATTCAGTTTGTAACTATAAAATACACCTTTTTCAGCTCCACTTATTCTGCAGAAGGACCTTTCCATATCAAGGATTAACACAATATGCATCATGAGTTCAAAAATTTCAATTTGCAGCTATCCTTAGCAAATAATGAGAACCATCTGGACTGATTGATGTGGAGATTGAAAGTAATTGATCCTGCAATTGAGAAGCTTTTATGAAACATGAAATTAAACAAGATGATATTAAGCATTCTAAAGTTCATCGGAATGACACACCAATGTGTTACTAGCTGTTCATTTTTTTTTACATAACAAGCCTTGACTGGAAGAATACAACAGAAATAGAAGCTAAGAAAATCTAGATATTGATGTATTGATCAAAGTTCCACAGCTGGTTTACTTTGATACAACAAGCATTCTATGTGGTGCATAGTCTTTGATTTCGTACCAAATGTCACTTGTAGGTAAAACATTACTAATGGAATTACAATTATTAATAATACAGATTGCCCTTAAGAAAACCAAACGGTGTAGAAAAGAATTAGCTGTAATATTACCTTTGAATAAAAGTTTACATTATTTCAAATCCTTTTCTTAATACCACCCTCTTGGAGAAAGAAATGCTCCAGAAGGCCAGTTAAATATTGCCTGACTTTAAGTGCAAAGTTTGAGATAAGCAGAGCTTATTCTTCCCATCTTAAGAATAGATAGCTAAATCCCCCAGAAGTTACATCATTTGCTCTAGGCTGAGTGAGTGGTAAAATAAGGTAAGACCCCAGATTTTTACATTGTTAATTTATAACCTAAAATATATTCTACTATATCACATTGCTTCTTGATAAGGAAACACAGATGACTGAAAGCATAAATATTGCTTTTCTAGAAATTTTTTTTCCATTATTCCATATTGCTAATAATTCTGTTTATATTCCTATAGAAAAAGACATTGACTCATGGGAGTTCTTCCACATTTGAATTGTATTCAAGTACATCACTAATTTAGACACTACTCACAATTTTCCAACATAAAAAGACATCTAACAACAATGGCCATTGTGACTCCAGTTTGAATCAGAAGACATGCCTTTTGTGACTTGAAGAAGACATCTCAGAATTTTTATTTTTTTTTAAGATTTTATTTATTTACTTGACAGAGATCACAAGTAGGCAGAGAGATAGGCAGAGAGAGAGGAGGAAGCAGGCTCCCCGCTGAGCAGAGAGCCTGATATGGGGCTCGATCCCAGGATCCTGAGATCATGACCTGAGCCGAAGGCAGAGGCTTAACCCACTGAGCCACCCAAGTGCCCTGACATCTCAGAATTTATGAATGTTCACAAAGTGATATAAAAGAAAAAGACCTGAGCCTGGTAGAAAGCAGTACTACCATTTCTAGAAATGCTCAAGGCTACAAGAATCTTCTCAAAATCTGAGCATAAGGTACAACAATGGCATCCTATGATATAATCTTGGACATAAAGGACATAATTCTCAGTAAGAAGCACTATAAAATGTGACAAATTTTAAAATGTGACTTAGAAAGAAGCTAATAACCCTGTTGTACATCTCATTCCTACAAGTAAATTAATCTAACCCGACATACAGAAACATAATACATGTATTCAGAAAGATGAATGAATATTCATATTATATCAAATTAATATTTATATTATATTAAAAACAAATTGTGTAATATATAGTTATGGAATGATGCATAATTATTTAGGGAAATAATATACTTTTTGTTTCTCTAAAGCTGCTAGAGAGACTTCATGTAGAAAATGACATCTTGAAAGATTGTGGAGAAAATGACTTATTTCAGAAATAAAACAGAGGTTGAGAAAGCTCAAAGGCAAGAAGTAAGGAATCAGTGGTTGGTATAAATGAACTATTTAAGGCGATAAGATGTGTCTGCCCAAGTAGTGAGTCTACCCTATTCTGTTTTATTATCTAAACAGTCGTAACAAGAACCCATGTGTGGTATGTTGGAAGTTTCCCTAACGTGGGTATCCTGCAGAAGCTGGGGTCAAGTACACTGACTGAAGATACCCATCAACCCATGAGCAAATCAGAATAAAATGTCATACGTCTCTTTGCTGCCTTACCAGAGCAAACCTGTCTCTTACACTATGTAGGACAAAGTTTTAGTGCTCAGAGAAAGAGGTGATATTAATAACCTGCTTGAGGCTAGATGAGAAAAAAGGAAACTGTGAGTTCCTGCTTATTCAAAGAAATTCATATTGCATTCCTCTTTATAGGATAGATTTACCTTAGGTCATAAGAGTTAAAAACAAATGAAAAAAGAAAATCCTAGCCTCTACCTTATCTCCCCCCGCAAAAAGCTTTGTTTCAATTAGTTTTTTTGGAAGGTATCTCTAATTTTATCAAAATTAAATAAATGCTATAACTGCAACTATACATTATGTCAAATATGCCCCATATATTCTGAACAGTTTTAATATTTTTCTTATATTTACACTCATGTTGTTGTTACAACTGACAAGGCATACCAGGTGAATATCAATTCTAGAGGTAGATACTATCATTGTTGATTTCATATTACATGAGGCAATTCAGAAACAGAAAAATTGAGAAACTATCCAAGATTTTCCAGCTATTAAGTAGCAGACTAGATGTTCAACATAATTTCGCTTCAGAGACTGGCTTGTTAACCTCCCTGTTTTATTTGCTATTAGATCTTCAATTCCTCATGTAGCAAGAGGGTGTATGGGAGTAAGAAATAATATATGAGCTGATAAGCAAACTGCTATAACAAATTAAAATGAAAGATGTATAATAAGATGTATAATAATTCTCAACAATATGAACACTGTTCTATAATAGTCCAGAGCTTGTGTTCTGACCAGCAGGTTTCAGTTCTTCAGGAAATGATTCAGGGCCCCAAGAAATCCCTTTCATTGCACTCCCTGTCCTCTTATAGGACCATATTATCGTCTTCACCATGGAGGCCAATCTACATTCTTAAAAGCCTTGGTCCAGCAATGGTACACATCATTTCCATGCACACACCATTGACAAGTTGTCACATAGTCACACCTAATTTGAAAATGTACTCTAGCTATGAGCAGAGGAAGAAAAGGAAAGTGATTTGGGGGAAACTTAATAGTCGTTGCCATAATCAATTGACCATGAATAGATCCAATAATTGGTTAGATCAGTTTAAAAATTTCAGTGAAGTTGAAAACAATACCAATATATAGCTACCTATGAAAAATATTATAGTAAAATTTTTAATATTAACAATTCTTTTAAATCACCATGTGTTTCCAACCTTCCATATTAAAATTTAAATTATGTCTCCAGTGAATGTTAGTGCATATTTAATATTGCAGGACTCTACTGAGGGTTACTTGAGCCTGCTGACATTCCCTGATAAGTTCTGATCTCCTCTAAACTAATCAGGTAAGTTTGATTTTGTTTGAAATTTTCAGTTAAATGTGAAATTGAAACAATTTCTCACCATACACAATATGTAATTAAATAACAGTTGTGAATAAATGCTTAAAACATATGGGGTGAAGCATACTTTTCCCACCTACAGACATCAGATGTAAAAGTGAAAAAAATTATCTCAATAACTTCATTAGTTGGTTTATGAAAAGATTGTTTTATCTCTTTCTAATAAACACTAGAATAGACAAGAGAGTTGCCATTTCCAATAGGACGCTGAAATATTCTCATTATGGGTCAGTATAATAAGCGCAAATGTGACTTCCACACCTCAGCTTGGTGGATCCCAAACATGTGGCCTTGGTAAAGTTTCTTAGATATTTCTTTGATTTTCATTTTAATAATTCATAAAAACAAAACAAAATACCTGCTTTGGAAGTTTATTCAGAAGATTGAGAGAACACTTAAGAAGACCTCAGTCCAGAAAGAGGAACCCTCCCATACAGTTGGTGGGAATGCAAGCTGGTGCAGCCACTCTGGAAAACAGTATGGAGTGTCCTCAGAAAATAGAGCTACCCTACGACCCAGCAATTGCACTACCGAGTATTTACCCTAAAGATACAAATGCAGTGATCTGAAGGGGCATGTGCACCCCAATGTTTACAGTAGTAATGTCCACAATAGAAAAACTGTGGAAAGAGCTTAGCTCCTAGATATCCATCAACAGATGAATGGATAAAGAAGATGTGGGGTGTGTGTGTGTGTGTGTGTGTGTGTGTGTGTGTGTGTATTCATGTGTATACATCCATATATATATATATACTACATATGTGTGCAATAGAATACTATGCAGCCATCAAAAAATGAAACCTTGTCATTTGCAATGATGTGGATGGAACTAGAGGTATTATGCTAAGCAAAATAAGTCAGTCAGAGAGGGACAATTATCATATGATTTTACTGATACGAAGAATTTGAGAAACAAGAACAAGATGAAATCATAGAGGGAGACAAACCACAGAGACTCTTAATCTCAGGAAACAAACTGAGGGTTGCTGGAGGGAGGGGGATGGGAGGGATGGAGTGGCCAGTGATGGACATGGGGAAGATACATGCTATATGAGTGCTGTGAATTGTGTAAGACTGATGAATCACAGACCCGTACCTCTGAAACAAATAATGCAGTATATATATGCTAATTAAAAGAAGAAGAAGACAATGACCTCAGTCCAGCAGCGCCTGAGTGGCTCAGTGGGTTAAGCATCTACCTTTGGCTCAGGTCATGATCCCAAGGTCCTGGTATTGAGTCCTGCTTTGGGCTCCTTGCTTGGTAGGGAACTTGCTTCTCCCTCTCCCTCTCTCCCCTGATTGTGTTCTCTGGCTCTCTCTCAAATAAATCAATAAATTCTTAAAAAATAAACAAACAAACAAACAAACAAACAAACCTCAGTCTTTTTGTCTGCATGGGCCATTAGTAGTATCAGTTTTCTTTCCAAAATCTCATCCCCTAACATTGCCAATCCTCTTCACACTGCCTACCTGTTTACTTAGAGAAAACATGCTTCACTTTTACTGGCAGAAGAAAAGCCTGGGTTTTAAAAGTAGAAAGTAAGTAGGGATTTCATTTGTTGTTTTTAATTATGTCCATATAATATATTTATTTGGTGTTGAATAGCTTATACCCACAGTGCAATTATTAATCTTGATTTATTTAATCCACACTGAAGCTTAAATGTTTACAATGTTATCCTAAGTATTAATTACTTCTAGTATTGGTAGTGTAATGGTATTATAGTACAGTTCATAGTTTAACAATATAATCAGCATTATATACATTACAACTAGAGGAAACAAAGCATGATATACACCATTTCCCTTGTGACTAATAAGGAACGGTATTCTGTCTTCTAATCCATGTCCACGGCTACTGGTAGAATATAGCTGCTTCCTCTCTATAAAACATCACAAGCACCACTGCTGAGATATTTATTTCATAGAATCTTCACAATTAAATATAAGTTATGTTTTAAAGATTTTTTAAAGGATTTATTCATTTTTGAGAGAGAGAGAGCATGTGCAAGAAGATGCAGAGAGAGAGGGAGAGAGAATCTCCAGCAGACCACATGCTGAGTGTGAAGCCCAAAGTGGGGCTTGATCTCACCACCTTGAGATCATGACCTGAACCAAAACCAAGAGACAGATGTCTAACCAACTGAGCCACCCAGGCACCCTTGAGCCACACAGGTACCCCTAAATTATTATTTGAGTATTCAATTTATCAGGGAATAATAATTTTCTAATGGAACATAGAATGATACTACACACAAACCTTGCTTCATGACACACTGTAATTATTGATATGAATCTGAGCCTTTATTACTTCATTCATTTAAATACATATTTATGTATTTTTAAGACTCTAATGAATATTTGTGAATTTAGTACCAAATTCAATTACTAGATCTTTAAAAATAATTTACATTTACTCATGTGTTTAATGTACTTTTCCTTATCCTATAACAGCATCTATAACCAGAAGTATTGCTGTTCTGTATTTAAATAATGATTTTATGTTTGTAGGTATGTGCATGTGAATTTGTATATGTATGTGTACCATAAATCAAAAAGAAAATGAGAAGCAACTCAAGAGCGCAATGAATGAGAAGCCTGAATAGTCACTTCTTCAAAGAGGGGATCCAAATGTCCAATAAAATATAATGATAGGTTCAAACTTGGCATCATATAGAAGCAACTGAAGTTCATTATGAGCACTGTTTTTATCCATTTGATTGGAAATAATAAAAAAGTCAAACAGTATTAAATTTAAGAGGTTGGGAATGAATAGAATTTCTTACATACTGGTGGGATAAAATTTTTGAAATATTTTGTTACTGCAACTTAATTTACATTATTACCTTTGTCCTGGTCTTGCTTCATTGAATCAGTTAGGATATGCACCTCTGTTGCTAACAGTAACATGAATTTTAAAAAGTTAGACAAAATAATTCTAAAAATGCAAAAAATGCATGATGAGGCAGAAGAAGTCTTACAAATCTTCCCCATATACTATCATTCCAAACGTGCATACAAATACACATACTCTCGTCTGGCATAAAAACTTTCTGAATAATTTTTTGAACTTTTGGGAACTTGAATAGAAATAATCTCACTTTGACAACAGAAGTATTATAGCATTTAAATGTAATTATACAACCGTGCTGAATTTAAACCTGGAAGGGGAATACAAGGGCTGGAGAAAGAAATACACAAAACTTACCACATAAAATACATAAAACTAGGGCCCTTCCAAATTTAACTATGTTAAACTCAAATACAGAATTACATTTCTGTTCTTTCAGAGAATCAAACAATAACATTTTATAAAATTTTTATTGATAATTGCAAAAATCTTTTGTGAGTTATTGTTTAGTATTTATGAATTAGAACCAAAAAAATGGCATATACTGAATTTGCAGAAAAGCTAATTCATAAGAAGGTAAATGACCAAATATTGCATATAAGGCACATAAGTATAATATTTATTACCATAGAACATATGTGTTCACCTATATTTATTTCCATTTTCTATAATCAGATTAAGATATGTTAAAATATTCAGGAGTATTTGTGAATGCAATTGAGAGATCAATATTAAAATATTTATACCTTATTTAAACAACTCTTATCCTGCCCTTTAGGTTGATTCTCTCAGAGGTTGATGACTACAAAATTCACTAACCCTTTCCTTCTTAAGTATTTCATGTTATCTCCTGTATGGTGGTTGATTTTATGTGTCGACTAGTGATTCTGCTTTTCTCCAGAACCTTTACTAAAGCAACCTGCAATGGAAAATCTATGCTATGGGGAATGCCAGTCAAAACAACTAAGCAGTAAAGGCACTGAATGGCAATAATTTCAGACGCATTTAGTCTTATGCCAAGTAACTTGAAAGCCTTGAAATTGACAGCTATTGAACATCTATGCTTTGTCAGTAATTAAATTTAAAATATTTTTACATCTTTCCAGCTTAATTCAATGCTTTGGAATTTGTATCACGCTTCTATGATAGACACAGTGGTGCCACTTTAATGTGCTCCGATTACCCTAATAAAATAACAACAGACTGGGTGCCTTAGAGAATAGGTACTCATTTTCTCACAGTTCTGAAGGATTTCTAGCTTTCAGATCACTTCATGATCAAAGTGGTGGCAAATTTGGTTTGTGGTGAGAGTTATCTTCCTGGCTACATGATTCAAATGTCTCTTCCATTTCTTACAAGTGCACCAGCCCTACAGAATTAGTCCCCCACTCTCCTAACCTCATCTAACCTTAATTACCTCCCGGAAGGTCCTATTTCCAATACAGTCATATTATGAGTTAAGGCCTCAACATATGAATTTAGAGAGGCACATTACACAGTCTCTAACACTATCCAATTATTCTACCTACGCCCCACATATTTCCTAGGCCTACTACGGTTAGACGGGGACATTGACTAGTTGTAGCCAACAAGATTGTCACTTTGAGATCTAAGTATAAAAGAACGAAAACAGAGCTTTCTAGTGATCTCTTCCTCTGCCGCCGTGACTGAGAAGACATTGTGCTCCAGACTATATAATATAGAATTGTGGAGCCTACAGCAGCCTGGGTCTCAGAGAGACTGCAGATCAGAGCCCCCTTGCCAAACTGTATTGGACATGTAACATTATTAGAAAATAAGCATATTTAGCTTACCCACTGTAAAATTGAGGTTGCTTGTTATTGCCACTTACATGGATTTATACCCTACAGAGTGGTAGGTAGAGATGCAAAAGTCACCTTGGTTTACATACAAACTCTGCCACATATGAAATGTGTAAACTCAGGGAAATCTCTTGATATCGTTCACATTCTTCATTTATAAAATGAGTAACTAATAACGCCTATTTCATAATAATGTCCATGTCATGAAAATTAAATGTAAAGTGCTCTACAAAGCTTTGTTTAATAAAAAATTGATAACTGTCTGGGATTTTTATGTTGAGAATCTGTGGCTCAGAGTTTATACAAAGTTAAATATTCAGGGGCGCCTGGGTGGCTCAGTGGGTGAAAGCCTCTGCCTTTTGCTCAGGTCATGATCCCAGGGTCCTGGGATGGAGCCCTACATTGGGCTCTGTGCTCAGTAGGGAGCCTGCTTCCTCCTCTCTCTCTGCCTGCCTCTCTGCCTACTTGTGATCTCTGTCTGTCAAATAAATAAATAAAATCTTAAAAAAAAAAAAGTTAAATATTCAGAGTAATGTGGGAAGTTCGTACACAGTTGGTAAGGGCTAGAACAGAGAATAACAACTGAACTGACAAGTCATTTGACACTGTATAGATAAGATAGTGATACTCACTAAGATAGTGATAGTGGTACTCACATATACAGAATGAGCTGAGAAAATGCAGGTTCACACCTAACCCCAAATATAAATATACATATATGTATATTTATGACCAAGAGAAATTCCCTTAGAATTTTTACTCATTCATGGACTTCAGAAGCCAAAATTACCACATCCATACAAGGACGAGGCATTATGTCTCCTGACTATTTGGGCATAAACATTCATTCACTCATGATGTATGAAAAAGCAGTTCTGGTTGTTCTTGTTAATCTACAAAGCATCATTTTTATAATTTCCATGGTCCACATACTCTCAAACTCCATAATTTCAATATTTTAAAAGAATATAGCAACTGTCAGAAAAAGTTTTATATTAAAATAAGTTGCAAACAAACAGATACTTCTCTGAGTTTAATGTGTTAAACTCTTTTGTAATCTCTTGGTTGTAGTGGATGTGCACTGGCATTGCCCTGAAACAGTAAAAATACTGTGCCAAATACTGTATTTGGTCATATAAATGTCTCAGCTCCGGCAGTTTTCCTGAGGGTGCCAAAACTGTATGCATCCCAGGGAGTCCCACCACGAGAAGCAAAGGAAGACTGAAAGCCAGGAGTTAGTTTGCACAATAGTATGGACAAGTTCCGAAGTCAGAGAATACGGGCTACTGCGCTCACTACTCCATGATGTTGGCCAAGTTACTGAGCATCTATGAATTTCTTTCTTTCACTTCATAAATATGAAATTTCAAAATGTAAATATTAAGTTTTTCAAAATGAAACTTGAAAAAAAGGAGGAGGGGGTCTACTACCCCCAGCCTAAGTTCATTCTCTAACTGAATGAGAATTCAATTAAAGTCTTAAGGACAATGCCTGAAACATAGTAAACCATCAATAAATGTTAACCTTTATTGTCAGCAACTAAGAAAATTTTAAACTCATGTTCTATTAAAAAATGTATTACAAATATTAGCTTTCAGCACAGAAGAGGTGACACAGGTGCCGCTGCCTGTTGTCATCTTGGGTCTGGATTCGTCTGACACCAGCCACCTCTACCTTGCCGCCTAAGTTCAACCCCAAGATCAAAGTTATATACCCGACATGCCCTGGTAGGGAAGTCAATGCCACATCTGCCCTGGTCCGGAAGATCGGCCCCCTGGGTCTGACTCCAACAAAGGTTGGTGACGACATCACCAAGGCAACTGGTGAAGGGGAGGGTCTGAGGATTACAATGAAACTGACCATTCAGAAGAGGCCCAGACTGAAGTTGTACCTTCTGCCTCTGCCCTGATTATCTAAGCCTTCAAGGAACTACCAAGAGACAGAAAGCAATGGAAAAACATGAAACGCAGTGGAAATACTTTTAATGAGATTGTCAACATTGTCTAACAAATGTGGCAATAATCTTTAGCCAGAGAACTCTCTGGAACCATTAAAGAGATCCTAAGGACTGCCCAGTCCGTGGGCTGCAATGTTGATGGCTACCACCCTCATGATATCACAGATGACATCAGTGGATTGCCCAGCTAGTTACAACTGTAAAGCAAAATATTTCAGTAAAGGGTTATTTTACAATAACAAATACAAAAATGTGTTATAATAATCAAGGGACAGAGACTAGAATGATCCATATAGTAATGGACTGGAGTTGGAGACATCAGTAAGAACTTAGCTTAATATGTCACATATAGTTGCAAACAGAAATATTTATACACATGTGTATATACACAAGTTAGTACACACACATGTGTTTCTTTGTGCTTTCAGCTGAGAGGTCTACCCCAGGAGCAAAGAGCACAGACCTTAATTTCTAATGCTGAACCAGAAGCTCCTTGGAGAAATGGCTGATTCAAGAACTGGAGAAGGAATTATAGAAGATAAGCGTGATATGTCAGAAAGTAAGAACATACTAAAAAACAAAACAAGCAAAAAATAAAAAATACAAAACATTTTTGGAGTTATGTGGGAGTATGTGAAAAGGACACAGGAGCCAACTAAAAGGTTCCCAGTAGCCAAAACTAGAAAATTTTGAGCAAAAAAAAAAAAAAAAAAAAAAAAAAACTCAGATTATTATCCAAGATATAAAATTAGTATCTGAGTTTATACCAATATATAAAAATAATTGAACAAATTAATGAATGGAGAAGAGACAATATCTCTTGCAGAAGAATTCCAGATAATTATGTAGATACTTTTCCCCTATAGGGGGACAGCATGAATCCCAACTCCATAAATGTGGATTGTTGAGAGTGGCTCTTCCAAAGAGTAAAGACTCCAAAGAGTCTGTCCTGACCCAATCTTTGGGGCCAGGGCAGACATGGCATTGACTCCCCCACTAGTACATGTCAGGTGTATGACTTTGGAATTTTCTATTCTAAAAGTAGAAGGTGAGGGAAAGAGTAACTTTAAATTGGAGAAATCTGACAAACACTACCTCAGCCAGAGTTATCATCAGTAGTCATGAATCATGATGCTAGTGTACATCTTTCATATAATGTGATGAAAATAGCACTTCCTGTCTGTGATCTTCCTCCCTAAATCCCACAGCCCAAGTCTAAGAATGTGAAAAACATCTGAAAAATTCCAATGGAGAAGAATCCTACAAAATATCTCACCAGCAATCTCTAAAACTGTCTGATTGATCAGAAGCAAGGAAATTGAGAAAATGTCACAACCTATAGGAGCCTAAGGAGGCATGACAATTAAATGTAATATGGCATACTGAATGAGATCCTGGAAAAGAAAGAAGATATTAGGTCAAAACATAGCAACTGTGAATGAATTACAGACTTTAGTTAATAGTAGTGTGTCAATATTGGTTCATTAATTGCAGTAAATATGCCATACTAATGTAAGGTGTTAATAATAGAGTATACACTGTGAGCTGTGTAAGCTTGATTCACAGACCTGTACCCCTGGGGCAAATAATACATTATATGTTAATAATTTTTTTTAAAAAAGTATACTGGGTGTTGGGTATACAGGAATGTCTTTACTGTCTTCTCAATTTTTCTGTTATTCCAATACTGTTCTAAAAAATAGTACTAAAAATGTATTAAAAGAATTAGAGGTATTTTCTCTAAGATCTTATTTAGTCATTTCATGAAAAGTGCTTTCACATTACAATGATGGAGTTCAATTCTACCTCTGCCACTTTGCAGATGTAGACATCAGCACAATTTCTTAAAGACAAGGTACCCTTTTATGTGTACAATGAAGATATAAACAACCTCAGAGTTGTGGCAATGAGAAAAAAAAAAAAAAATGAAACCAAATACCTGGAGCTCTCAAAACAATGCTAGTCACAGAAAGCTTAAATCTGCCCAAGAGTATGCAAATGGAATATAGAGAGCCAGGATTACGATTTGGCTTCACGAGATCCCACTGCCCCTACTCTTGCCATTATCCAACACTGGCTGTAATTCAAAAATCAGAATTCACCCATTAAAGTGGGCCAGTCTGGAACACTTACTGCCTTCAATAGCCCCTCAGCTGGGCTATGACATCGTTTAGCACTGACAATGTGAACTTGGAGCCTGTGTATAATAGTCATTGTAAGTCCCTCCCTTGAGAGCTGGCTGAAATGCTGACAGTAGATGATAAAGGTATAGAGCCAGTTGGAAGTAGTGACGACATGGAGACGAGGGGATGACAGCAAAGCAGGGATAGAATACTGAAAGGAAGGCAGAAGGTTCAGAACTATCTATCTTGTCTTCAACTGAATTTTTCAGTTTTCCTGGCTTTCTGGAACTAGATTGCTAAATTCAGTTAAATTCAACACATTCTGATTAGGTATTCATCCTCATATAGTTCAGGATCAATACAGCACACATTCTAGCATGGCAATTTTATGTAACATCACATAATGTAAAGCAACCACCTTTTTTATTTATTTACTTATTTATTTATTTATTTATTTATTTATTTATTTATTTTTCATTCCATAAGTAGCTTGGGCATTTTAGGTAAGGAATCCAAGACCATGTGAATTTTCAAAACGAAAGACTTCACAAAAGCATTATGGTAGTAACAGACCTCTACAAACTATATCCTTAGCTCCCCCAGGTCACACATTCCCTCTTCTGTGCCAGGAGGTTTGAAAGAATACATGTTCAGCATCACAAGAGGCACCGAGGGCAACACAAGACTGAATACGGTATGACTGCTCTCCTCTAGGTGCTCAAACAAAGACAAGGCAGATGCACAGTGGTAATTATAGAACACATTCTGTGCCTTGGTAAAGGTCTGAAAGTATAGATATGAGAGCCAGAGCAGAGCTTTTATTAATCCCCCAAACCTCCCAACACCTCACAGCTGCATATGTCTGATCAAATTTATACAAATTATCACATTTACATCAAATCAAACTGAGACCTCAAGTTCAGTGGTCTATAGCCACTACTTTACACTAACAACTACTGATGCAGCCAGCAAACTCTAGACATGCTTTTTTTTTTTTTTTAAAGAAGGATGTCATCCTAATTAAATGGGGAAAAAATTAACTAAAGAAGAACTAGGTTATATAATGAAAAAATGAGGGTACATCAAAAGATGATTTCCCCAAAGTATTAGAAATCATTATATATAGATTAGATCTGTAGAAAATGGATTACAAAGACAGATCCTAAAAATATATAAATAAAGCTATAAATATGTAAACCATGGTCACATTATGAAGTTTGAAATATGTAACTTTTCAGCGAGGCTCCTCATAAAAATGTTACTATGACTTACAGCACTTTCTGACGTTATATGTCAGAACTCCTTAGGAATTTAATATAATTTCCTTCCGCTGTGAATTATGGACTCTTCTTGCTTTTTTTTTTTTCTTTCCCCACCGTCTCTGAGCTGCATCAACTGTTTCTAAGAAACAGAAGTTGAAAGCACTGGGGAAGAATCTTTCGTACAGAACATAATCTATTTTTAGACTTTAGCTCATTCTGACGTGAATGCAAGATCTACTGCAGCTACAATACCTGGGAATTTCCTGTGCTTGGTAAACAAGGTCAATATACAGCACTCATTCCATCTAAAACCGTAAAACTCACCAAATAATTGACATAGGTTTTAACGTAGGCTTGAAAAAGGCTTGAAAATGTCACGAATCACCGAATCAGGTCACTGTAATAAACAAAGAGAAGCCTACATGGAAAATGTTTTAAATATTCAACAAAGGAAGCAAGGAGAAGAGGAAAAAAATGGGCAGGGGGACGGAGGGGTCTCTTCGTCCTCTCAGACCACTAGAGCAAAATACCACAGACAGGGTGGCTGATAAACAACAGAAATTACTGCTTACAGCTCTGGAGACCAGGAAGTCCAAGATCAAGGCACTGGCAGATTTAGTGTCTGGTGAGGTTCAGCTTCTTCCCTGCGGGCTGACTTCTCACTGTAACCTCACATATCCAAGGGGACAAGGCAGCTCTCTCCTGGGTCCCTCTTAGGACAGCACTACTTCCGTTCATGAAGGCTTCCCCCCATGATAAAATCACCTCCCAAAGGCTCTGTTTCCTCATACCATCACCTTGGGCATTAGGTCTCAACATAGGAATTCGCGGAGGACACACACCTCAGACTAAAGCAGAGGGGAGGCAAAGGACAGGGCAGAGCTGAAACTGACCGTCCCCTCATCCCTGCCCAATGTGGGCACTAGGTGTTCTCACATGTATCCTTTTACTTCAATTTCATGTAGCTTTCTGTCATTTAGACCTTCTTTGAGCCTCAGTCTCCTCATCATTTAAACCTTAAAAAATGGCTGTGAAGATGAGCAATATATAGTCTCACCTAATGCCTGATAGTTGGGAGATGATAAATGTCCAGGATCAGTATCAGCTGCCATCATCTACACAGCTGTTTCCTAGAAAAGCCTCTCAAGAGCACTTCCGCCCCCTCACAATGGGGGGAGAAAAAGGAAAAAGGAGGCGTTATTATCCTCCTTTAAAATAGGTAGATTCAGAGTCATCAGGCATCAGCTGGTGTCTGAGAGAACTATTTCCAGGAAGTAAAAACTACTGTTTTCAGAGGAAATCAACACTTTCAAACCATTAGGAAACTGATCACAGGACTGCTGCACACAGCACATATGTCAAACAAAAAATAATGCCCCTTGAAGACTCAAACACAATTGAGAATAGCAGGAGACAGTTAAACCAAAGCCCACAAGGCTATAATACATTAAGGCCAATATAGAGTTTACCCTGAGGGTCATCATCTCTGTGCTGGTATTTCCATGTTGCTTTTGCAAATTCATAGAAAAACATTTACAATTCACACATCACAGACTTAGTAAATACATAAAGAGTGAACACTGTGCTCCCTATTCTTTAAAACTACCCAGAACTTAACAGAATTTCCTCAATTTCTACATTTAACACTAAATTTGATTATTCTTCTTTTCAATATATTTCATGGATTCACGTTTTCTCTAAGTCATTTCCATAGTTTTTATGGGCAGACTTTTTTAGACTTCAGATTATAGCCCCAAAAGGAGGTTCTTTTTCCTCCATTTCTCAGTTCTGCCATATTCTCTATTGGCTTTATCGTTATGTAAGACCTCTTCATATGGGAGCAAAGACAGTTGTCTGAAGAACTCCAGGATTTGTGGTTTGTAAGGTTCAGGATCAAAGAAACAAAAGAATCCCCTCTTCTGCAGTATTCATATCAATCCTCAATAAAGAGGATTTATTGGCCTTATTACAATCATGGGCCCAGAGGCAGATTAATCATCATTTTTAAGTTTACACAGATCTTAAGACTGCTTCTCGGGGCACCTGAACGGCTCAGTGGGTTAAAGCCTCTGCCTTAGCTTAGGTCATGATCCCAGGGTCCTGGGATCAAGCCTCACATGGGGCTCTCTGCTCCGCAGGGAGCCTGCTTCCTCCTCTCTCTCTGCCTCCCCTCTCTGCCTACTTGTCATCTCTGTCAAATAAATAAATAAAATCTTTAAAAAAATTTAAAAAGACTGCTTCTCCTTGAACTGAAGAAGGAAGGGCTGAGGACTTGAACCATACACACCACACGTGGTAGAAGAGGCCGTAAGGTGCAGTTCTCAAAAACAAAGAAAAAAAGAAACAAACATAAATTTACATTTCCACTCTATTTAATTCCTCTGAATTTTAGTCTTCTCATTTGTAAAATGTAAATAATAGCAACAATCTCCCTAGTCCACTGGGAAGATTGAATGAGAGAACACATGTAAACCCCCTGGCATGTGGGAGGCATCCAATAAATATTAATTCCTCTCTTCCCAACTGAGACTGCAGAACATGGTAATTGTATCGAAGAAGACATGATCAGTTGTAATCACCTTTGATATGTTCATAAATAGTATGCCAGCAGTACTGAGATGTATAAATAAACAAAAGTCCATCTCCAAATTCTAGTTCAGGAGTTAAAGGAAAATCATAAATTATTAAATGGCTGAAAGTTGTAATCCTGGCGCAGCACTTTGTTTTCAGTTGACTAACTTCCTACACTTCAAGGTCCCTCATTATTCCATAACAATTTCATCGCTAATGAAAATGAAATTACAATGCAACATAGCTTCATGAAGTTACTAGATGATTTCCCAATTCTTACCCTCTGTAGGTTAATCATGAATGTTGTTCTCATTTCAGAAATCTCTAATGCCAATCTTACTATTCATGTCACAGTTAGCATTAACATGCAGAACTTTCATTTAGAGACACACAACTAATGACACTCTAGTCTTGACAAAATAGCTATTTGAGGTCCCAAACAGACGGACAACAGTTAGAACTGCTTCAATATTTCAGATTGAACATTCACAAAATAATTAGCAAGCTCAGAATAAGATAGCAAGAAAAATTGCTGCGTTCTTTCCAAATGAAAGGCCAGTGTCTGTATATTTTATTGTGTGTCCTAGTCTTTACATACTTTCTCTCCCAATACAGGATTTCACATCCGTCTTATCCATGAATGTTCACACGCAGTATCTTCACATCTATCAAGTCTTCTAAATTATCTGTCACTTCCAGTTGAATTGTGAAAGAGATCTACTCCAGCAGATATAAACGCTCTCAAGGTACTTTGCTAATATTTCTCCTGGAGAACAATTTAAATATTATACTTTACATTCTAAACATTATAGTCTTTTAATACCATTATACTCCAGAGGGTTCATAAAAAAGAGAAGGACAAGGACAATAGATCCAGTCCATAGTAATTTGGATCACTTAATTTTGCCAGTGAACACAATCAAGAGAATTCTTTTAGAGAACAATGGATCTGTAGCTCATCCCAAAGGATATATCTTGATCCAGGAATATATAAATCATAGTGGATAGTATATAAAAATATGAGGTCCATCTTTTTCAAAATTATATTTTTTGTGAAATTCAAGGAAAATAACTTCACTTTAAAAAATTTCCTATCAACTCAGACTTTCTAGAGCAGAAAATGAGACCCTGTTTTTGAAAAGCCCTAGATAGCTAACTTTACAAAGAAAAATATAGTTCCCTTTAAGAAACACAAAAAAAATTTTAGAAAGATGGTTATGGACCACTAGCAAGAATAGTGTGAAAGAAATCAGTTAGTCAAGTAGAAAAACCAGAAGAGGTGACATATGCAGAGGTCAGATATTCAGAAGATCCTTTCTTAAAGTAAGTACTGATGGACTGATGGATGAATCAAAATTATAACATGAATTTGGCAATTGTTTCATTTTTTAAAAAATATTAAGCTTTTAAATTTTGATAATTTAACATTATCTGTAATCTTCAATCTTTGGTCTTATATTGTAAGATGCAAAAGAGCTTCAATTGTGTCTTTTTTTTTTTTTTATCTCCTGTAGCAACTAACATGGATATAGGGGGAAAAAATCTGTTAAATAAATGTTAGTTGGTAAGAAATGTCATGTTAAATATTATAAAATTATAATGTAATACCAAGAAAAACTTAACACCATGTATCATTATAACATATACTATTTCCATTAAAGATATAATTTAACCTAGGATTTTTTTTTAAATTTTTTAAGATTTTATTTATTTATCTGACAGAGAGAAAGACAACAAGGAACATAAGCAAGGGGAGTGGGAGAGGGAGAACCAGACTCTGCACTGAGCAGGGAGACTGATGTGGGGCTCGATTCTAGGACCTTCAGATTGTGACCTGAGCTGAAGGCTTAACAACTGAATTACCCAGGTGCACCTTAACCTAGGATTTAGACAAAAAGAAAAAATAATACTTTTTTTAAGTTGTAATCCTTGGGGATAAAAGTTTGACAATATAAGAAGCTCAGTATAGTAAAACATTGACTGGAATTTTCACTTTTATTATGGAGATTATAAGGAATTATTGATGTTGATTTAATGACATGAAAGGCCAAAAGTGTACCTTTGATTCCCATATCAATACCTTCATTATTAATATAAACGGACTCAGCTATGATGAAGGGTAAACACACCTGATTTTGCAATGCAGCGTAGTCTGCCATCATCAGTCAGACTAATTCACCTTCCAGGTAATGGACGGTTATTTTCTTAGAAACAGAAGAATCAACCTGAAAAACTTGTATTTACTAGGAATAATCTTTGAAGAGCATTTTCTATGGCCATAAATAATTAAATCACAAGTTCCTAGTGGGAAACCTGAGAATTAATCACATAAGGGAAAGAAATTTGGAATCAATGTGCATTCTACAAACACAACATTTTATAGTTACTATTATATTGTCCTTTTTAAAAACATATCTTGGGGGCCATACATGATTTTAAAATCTGTGATGCATCGGAACAAGACCTCAGACATTAATTTCTCTAAGAAATTTAAAATGGAATAGGTGGCAAGAATGTCGCCCAACATAAAATTGAGAAAATAGTCTGTGCATAGCATCCTTCAAACATAAATCATCACTCTTTGTGACGGGCAAGAACTGACAAAAGTAAAATATCCACAGTATGTATAAAACTATAGGTTGCATCCATACAGAGTTACTAGGCTTATTGCTTTGACAGAAATAGTTTATCCCATTCAAACATTTGCTCAGGTTTAGACTATCAATTTTGCTGACTTTTCTCTAAATTGAAAAGTTTTTGACTGAAGTAGCTGAAATAGTCAATTGTCTTAGTTTCCTATAGTTACATCTATGAAGATGATGTCCAACAAAATAGATTCTCTGAACTGAAATGAACTTTTTTATAGTATATGGCATGAAGTTGAATTTTCAAACTTAAATATATACAGAAACCAGGCAAATAAGGTAAAAATTTGTGAATTATCCTATTGTAGACAACTGGAGAGCTCATGAAAACAATATATCTACAAAGGACAACTGAACAACTGCTAGAAACCCATTAGCCACTCAGGTCAATCTAACCGTTGCCATGCAGGAATACAGAAATGTTGTAATGTTTAGACTCAGGAACAGGATTTCTCAGTTTTACTGATTTTTAGGAAAATAAAAAATTCAGATATTTATGTGAAATCTTCCTATCTTTAAATGATGGAAAGCAATTCAAATATTTTACAAAATGGAAGTTAACTTTGACTTCCTCTGTCTATATGTAGACCTGCTTGTATGTGTGTGTAAATATATATATTATTTACATGCATATATATATATATAAATAGTCTTAAAATAAATGTGTATATTTACACCAACCTATAAATATGTATACATGATATATACATATACATAAACATATATATACTAATATACATTTATATATAAACACATATATATAATTTACTTATATATATTTATAAAGTGTGTGTGTATATATATATTATATATATAATATATATATATATAAAAGTGTATATATATAATTTACTTCTGGGCCACATCCATCCTGGACTTTGTTACCTTGTTTTTCAGTGTAATGTAGTATTTACTTCTCTCCTTTTTACAAAGAAGATGTGAAAGGTCATTTTTATCTCTTCTAGTACATGTGTAGAAATGCAATATGTATTAGTTAACTGAAATACACAGTAAACGTGCTGATAAACGTGACTTGGTAAAAGTCACACTGTAGTCACTTGTGAGGACAACTGGTATAGGCATCTTTTAACTCCCAGTTAAAGGTCCTAGTTACCTTTGTAACACCTCAGAGTCCATGAGGGAGTCCATTTCCTACAACAAGTTGACTTGAAAGGGAGAAATAAAATACTATGTAACCTCTCTCCTCTAAGTCCATATCTAACCACTAAGAGGGGAGAAGTCCTCCCTGTCAGCTTCAGAAAAGATGGAGCTAGTGTTTTTACTGTGCATGAGATGAGGCACACTCTAATAGCTTTAGAGCAAGTGATAAAATTACCATCCTGCTCTGTAGAGAAGATCATGGTGAGGGAAAATGCCACTAATAAGTCATCCTTTACTTAGATGATAGTTTGGTAAAAGATTTAAATGCAAGTCCTCAAATTATAATTAACATGAAGGGAATGAATATAATAAAGTTTAATAGCATCATGTGACAGAATAGTATGTGGCCATTACAAAATGCATCTTTTTAGAATATGCAATGGAATGGAAAATGCTTTTAACATAAGCCAAATAGGCTGCAAATCTATAGCCTACAAATACTTATGAAAATGTTTGCAAAATATCTTTTAAAAAACTAAAGGTTACAATCTATTTTAGAAATATATCCCCATTTGGTCTAGTTCTTTATTTCTATATATACTGATATCTATATTTTTATAATATTGTTATTAAAAATTCTGATGCTGCAGTGAGCTAACTTGTACAAAAATATTCTCTATACTGATATCTCTTGGAAACTCTCCTCCTCTGCCCCCTTTCTTTGTAGTACTTATGTAGTATATACACATAAAATCTAGATATATACTTTTATATGCCCAAGGGAATGATCTGGAAGTTATCCTCAAGTCATCCTCTTTTCTTGATCCTCATGTCAAACCAGTCACTAATTTCTATAAATCTACCAATTACACCTCTCTAATGTTCCTCCTCCTTTCCATTCTTCCTGTCATTGCTCTTGTATCAATTTCTCAATATTTCTTATCCACAGATAACTGACATTACAATCTAATAATCACTTAGTTGCAGTCTCTGTACTATTTCTACCTTTCACCTTTCCAATCCCCATCATTGTCTGATTATTAAATTATTAAAATCCATCTTTTAAAACCTCATGCACCAAAGAAATCTTCCTTCAAATTCCCAACATCCTAACTCTAAAGTAGGTTAGACTTCCCTCTTAAATTACCTTATTTGTACCCTTTATACTAATTTAGATTTATATGGTATTACATGTATCTGTTTATGTCTTACATCGGACAGAAAAGCATGTATTTTTATCTTGTATCTCAATTCTTTAATTGAGAGTAAGAGAGACATTCTTTAGAGTAAGATGTTTAATTTTAGAATAAGATGACACAATCTTAGTATACAATCACAAAGCAATTTTTCTCCATCTGCTATATGATTAGTAAATTTAAGGCAAGTAAGAGTTGGCTCAAAGCCATTACAGGTAAGGAATTTTCAGAGAAAAGTTTTTTGACCTCTGTCTGCCATTATGAACATCACACCAAGTAAAAGCCTTTCAAAATTTTCAAAGCATCTAATTTGTAGATGCTTTGCAACAATGCTTTCTGCACCTGAAGACAAATACAGAATTTCAGGATAAGGAAGCCTTTAAAACACCAATGCTAGTATTTGTTTCACTCTAACTTTGAAAGAATATCATGAGTGGTCATTCAATTAATTGGGTTTAATAGATAAAAGAATCCTCAATAAACTTAGCTATTTCCCCCTCTTTCCATCTTTCTTCCTTCCCACACTAATACTCTCCCTCCTCTGCCCCATCTACTTTAAATGCTAGATAGCAAACTTGGCTCACTACCCACATCCTATTACAATGAAACTTTCCATCTCCTCCAGTCAAGTACGGAGTATGCTACCTCATCCCTTGAATCTGGGACAGTGTCATGACTTGCTATAGCCAACAGAATGTGGAAGCAAGACTGTGCCACTTCCAAATCTAGGCCTTGCTCTCTTTCACTCTTTCAGTTTACCAAGCAAGCATGTAGATAAGCCCTGAGGAGTCTGCTAGCTGATGAGACATATGACCCTATCACCACTGTCATCCCAACCAACATTTACCCAACGCCCAAAGGCAGAACCTCCTAAAATATCTATATTTTATCTAATGTGTAACTAACCACAGAAGGATAAGGGTGCTCAGCCATGACAAAAGAATCCCCAAATGAGTCCTGACCAATTTGCTGACCTAGAGAATCGTGAACCAAATAAATGGCTACTGTAATAAAGCACTAAGTCTGGAGGTAATCTAGTACAACATAAACTAATTGATATAACCCCTTTGTGCTTTAGTTTTCTCATTTGTAAAATGGAATTAACATTATTGCCTATCTCTAATGGGTAATCTGAGTATAAACTGAGAAAATTTATTAAAATGATTTGAACAGTGCCCAACACACATAAGAATAGAGTTAACTATTATTATTTCAATTTAGTGTACCTGGGCTTGAAGTAGGTTATTCTAAGACTCTCAGTTTTGACTTTTCTTATTTCAAATATATTTGCAAATACACTATTTCGAAAACAAAATGAGAAAAACATGATTACAAGGAAATTGTATTATGTTCATCACCCTTAGAGGCAGCATGACCCAAACATTAGCATTTACACCTAAAAACTGCTAACTTCAACTTATGTCCATGCAAATACTTGCATAGGCGGGTAACTGGCCTCTATGTAAAAAGGTAGAATAGAAAGATAGAACTTTAAATGTGTATTAAATATATGTTTGTGGAATGCCCAGGTGTTCTGATAATAGTATAGAAAGATAATATCTATACTATTAGCAATATTTCAACCAGCAATTACTAGTACCGTGTGATAGCCACCACACAAAACATGCTGTAATTGCCATACTAGAGTATTAAGTCATAGTATCTTCATAAGAACCTATGACGTAATTAGAAGTACATAATAAAGGTTTACTTGTGTCTAGAACAAATGAAAACACTGGATCTCAAAGAAAAGGTCAGTTATAGATTTGGACACAAATATGATTTTTAAAATCATAAGCATGTAGGTATGGATAACAAGATGAAGTGAGAGAGCAATAAATGCTGTGTCCATGTCTCCTAAGTGAGAGTGATGATTGATATCCCAATGAACATCAGGAGAATTTTCATGTTATGCCCATCTGCTTTTACTCCTTCTTTTTCTGTTACTCCTCTCTCAGTGGGGTTGATATATATCCATGCATGCTACCCCATGACGTTTTTCCTAAATTTTCCAGGCCACGGAGGGAAATTTACTACTTAGGAATGCACAAGTTGAACATTTTCTAAGTGGTAATAGCCTTCTTATACCCTTCACCACACTAATAACACAGGCCTACATACAGCTGATATGAAGTTTTAATCTAGAAGTTTAAAAATGGATTTCCTATGGGTTTTTTAGAGAACATAAAGGAGGACTAAATTTTTAAAGATACCAACAAATCAGCACTGATGTAGAAGTTAGCATTAGATTGGAATGGAAGTGACCAAAGAGAAGCTAAAGTAATAATACATTAGAAAACTCTGGACTTGCCTCCTAGGAAATGAAGACTGAATGGCACTGTCAATTGATAACACCTATATGCTCTGAAAACAGTAGCCAGTAGATCCTGATCTTTCTCCCTTGGTAAGGAAACTTGAATCTGGGAATCAAAACGTCGAAATGGGATTGACTGCTCTGCTAGTATCCTTAATGATGAACTAGGAAAATAGTTGTTTCATCTCCCTATGACTCTGCTGGTTTTAGAAATTTAAGTTCTCCAAAGAGGAATTTTTCTACCAAAGGATTAAACAAGAATTTCTTTGAAATGGATGTTGAAATTTCTACTAGGTCACTTTGTATTCCTCATGCCACTAAATCTACAGGGTAAAAAAGGGAATTACTGTTCTGACCAGGGTGATTGTTCCTGCTTTTCAAGAGGAAATAGAATTACCACTGGGATAATGGGATAATAGAGAGGTATATCTAGAGCCTAAAATTATAGGAGAACCACTCAGCACAATTAATAAAAAGCTGTGACAATGAAGTATTTGCAGGATGATAAATACCACAAACATTTCAATAGACAAAGTTTAGATCCTTGTAAAGAACCAAGATCAGCTGATATAATAATTTATGGCCAAGGAAACAATGGTCAAGAATGAAGTTTTAAAAGTAAGCTACAACTGTGTGACTACAGGACACTAGCAGCTGTGCATATTTTACTTCTGACCTTGACATGTACATATTTATACACCTTAACTGATTTCATTTTTCTTTTCACATTCCCTTTCTACTGGATATGAGGTGTATTAAGAATAGTTAACTGTGTAATGCAATACTTCAGTTATAGTATCACCAAAGAAAAAGTGAGTGACCTTAAAAAAAAAAAAAGCAATGAACATAATCTCAAGGTAGATAAATGACATATGGGGCTTTGCATGGGACCATGTATATAAGAGGAGTTACATTGTGGTAGGTAGAGGGTGGTGCTGCATTGGTCTTTATTTGGAAGTTAAGTGTGAATTAAATGCCATTTATGGATGCTGAGTTGAGTAAAGAATTGAGCTGTGTTGGACTGCCTGTTGACAAGCCAATAGCACCACAACTTATTCTAAGGTTTTCTTGCAAAACAAAAGAGAAGTTAGCATTACATTCCCCCAAATCCTTTTCTCAGTGGTTTGAGGTTACAGTTTTCCAATGAAAGGCACTTAGTTGAGATTCAGAGGATGAAAAAAAAAGTAAAAATCATCATCTCTGGAGGCAATTATAGCCAGATATTTTGTCAAGTTTGTGACTCATAGCTGCTTCCCAGTGAGTCCTATGAACAACTCACTTTGATACTGCTGACAGAGATAATTGGTGGGAGTTTTCCAGAGTCTTCACAATTTCAGCATATCTCTAGCAAACTCTTAAGAACCATCCAATTTGTTACTTCAAGCTAAGAAAATCACTAGTAGTTTCCTTGACATTTCCTTCCCTTGCTCTTCCGGTAATTGGGTAAGCTCTTAATTCTCTATATTACTTTATTCAATGCTTGGAAGAAATAGAATGACTTCCGTTTACTGACTAATATATTCCCACCAAGGACATTCTCTAGAAGTTGCTTACAATACTTCTACCAGAACTTAGTATAATGAAAGATGAGAAATATGGTTTTTTTCAGGATGACCATAGGCCAGGTTAAAATCATTGATTCTGTTACTAAGAAACGAGAGTTGCCTTGATGACAAGTCTACCTCAAATAGTATGATTCACTTTTGGAGGGGTAGGGGTTTGTTCTTCCTCATTCTAGGGATCACCTTTAAGCTATTTCTCATAGCACTATATTAGAAGTCTCAAGCAAAAGAAAATAAACACCAGACATCTACATGAAAGAAATTTCTTAAATACTATATTTGTTGATCCAAATGGTTTTGTGGGTTTTTTTGTTTTTGTTTTTGTTTTTGTTTGTTTGATTACCCCTATGATTTTACTCAAGATGTCATTTTGGATGTCATCAAAAACACACATGCACAAACATAATCTAACACCTCCCTGAGCCTCAGTTTCTTCAGTTTTAAAGAGAAATAATAGCACTTTGGTCCTGTTTACTACTCATGGATATTTTAGTGATAAAATGAGAAATAAAATTAAAAAAAAAAAAATAAAAATATTTTGTGACTGACAAAGGCTTATGCAAATAAAGAGGCTTAAAAATAGTATTAATTTAGTGGCTATATCAAAGTGTTCTACTGATTTATTTTGCAAAAGTTCTAATTTCAGAAGGAAAGATCTATACATAGCTCTGGCAGTACCATGAAATGGATAAAGTTGCCCTCCTTTTCGCAACTTCTTCTGACATCTTTAAGTAACCCAGAGCAAAGAGGTTAGCTGAGTCACTTTCGCCATACCAGGATGACCCCAGCAAGCATGTTCTTGCCACTGGCAATGCTGCTTGTGAATCTTAACATTCACGGTCACTGCTTATGGGCTGACAGCTGGGATTTAAAATACTTGTAGCTAAATCATAAGAGCAGCTGAAAAGCACAAGCCATCTGCTGCAGGTGTGCTCTAAAATACCCTCAAATTCATCAAATCCACGTTGACACCCATTAACAAAGCATTTAGAGGTGCAAGTTCTTTTCAGTAGTCTTATCTGGGGTTAGCTCCAAAATATATCAATACACTTTGTGTCTTATTCACAGGAAACAGTCACTGTCCTCAGCCAAGTACATTCTGACAGAGTGCTGTTCACATGGCAACACCCATCAGACCTCATGGAAGCTGGTGACCTGGCACATCTTGGCTTTGCACCTCATCTGTCTGGAATGGACATTTATTGAATAGGTACTTGCACTGCAGACATTTTACCTATTTCATTACAATCCATTGCGTTGACTTCATCAGCTGCAAAAATAGCCAGAATGCACAGTAAGCCCTGGGCTTGAATTTCCAGGAAGCTAAAGTTTACATTTGCAGTGTATTTTTGCTCTAGTTAAGTGCACATACCTGCTTCTGTGTCATGCCATTCTGTCCTATGTCTTATGTACTCATGAGGCTCATGGCTCACCTATATCCCTGCTGTGTTCTACACTGGTCTAACTTTTCATGAATGTAAAGGTGAAGGTATACCATAAAAACTCCAAACTAGAAATTTCAATTTTTTTTAACTGGGCAATGATTGCAATAATCTATTTTTAATATGTCTTAAAGGATCTTCCATAATTTTTTATGTCTTAATAGAAGATGCTTTGTAATTAAGAAATGATCTGCTGAGCCTTGTATTTATTCTTCAGCAGTCTATGTTCAACTGTAAGATTACTCAGTTTTGCTACACTCTCTTCCTCCATTTATAGAATAGTACATATCTAAATACTATGGTTTGGGAAGCCCTGGAGATCCCCCCAAAATAGATATTTTCTAATATAAGTGTTATGGAAAATATAGGTAAAGACAGGAGAGCCAAGCCTAGGGCTCTACTGTAGTCACTTGCCAAGGGCAAGTTTTTAGCACTCCTAATGTAGCCACTGCTGCTCAAGATCTAAAATTCTAATTTAATTAGTTTGAATCTGCATTTAAAAAATTTAAAGACCTGTACCCCTGGGGATAAAAATATATGTTTATAAAAAATAAAAAATTATAATTTAAAAAAAAAGGTACACAAATGGGAAAAAAAAATTTAAATGTTATGCAATATTTTCCCATTAAACACACTTTAACCATTGAAAATTTAGTACCCAAATTGAAAAGTGCTCTTAGTGAAAGATTTTGAAGGCAACTTATGAAAAAAAGAAGAATGTATAATAACGCAAAACAATGTAAAATAACTTTCACTAATATCTTTAATATTGATTACATGTTGAAATGATAACGCTTTGGATATCTACGATTAAATAAAATTATTAAAATAAATATCGCCTGTTTCTTTTTACTTTTCCTTACTGTGGTTAGCATCAAATTTAAATATGCTATTTGCATATTTAAATTTAAAAATATGCTATTTGCACTATTATTTTCACTTGTAACATTTCCAAAATGACAAAGTCAACAGAATTCCCTTTCTTTTGATGTCTGTTTTTACTTAGTGACGTTTACTTTAAACTCTTCTCATCCTGTACGAGTCCTAATCCTTACCACTCTACATTTTCCTGTTTCAGACACCAGCTCAAAGTAGTGTAAAAACAAAACTATGTTAAAGCAAAGAGAGAGAACCTGATCCTTCTGAAAAAAAAAAAAAAAATCATAATGATAATAACAAGGTATATGGAAGTGAGTGTAGATCATAGAAATGCATTTATATGTAGAAACAGTGAGGGTTAAGGCAGGAAAAATAAAGATGGTGTCTGGACATCATGAATTTTATTTGAAGCCATTTCCCAACAAAATATCTTCATCAAGTTTTTTGTTTGTTTTTGTTTTTTAAAGATTTTATTTATTTATTTGACAGAGATAGCAAGAAAGGGAATACAAGCAGGGTGAGTCGGGGAGGGAGAAGCAGGCTTCCCAATGCAGGGCTTCCTTCTAGGGTCCTGGGATCATGACCTGAGCCAAAGGCAGAAGCTTAAGAACTGAGCCACCCAGGTGCCCCTCTTCATCAAGTTTTTATGTTGAGTCATTGTAGTACCAAATCTTGTGTTTGCATACATCATAGCCTTTTTTTCAGTTGTTTACGGGATTTAACGAAACCCTTATTATATTTAACTGGGATTATACATTGAATTCTAACAAACCAATTAGAATATTCTAGCATGATTAATAAAATCAGTATGTATTTAATAAGTAGTAGCTTTTGAAGTAATTTCATTTTAAATTCTTCTAAATTAAGGTTAGATTTGGATTCTCTTGTTAATATCAAAATTACACTTAAGGGAAGAGTATAACTATTTGGAAATAAATACTAGATGTCTGCGACAACATCCCATCATTGCATAATATAAAATAACCCAACTCATGATTTCCAAATTGTGCTTCGTATAATCCTTCTGGATTCTCCCCAAAATGACAAAAACGTCTCTTGTGAAAAAGATCATGGCTGGCATGCATTTCCTTATTTTCAGTTATGGCTTAATCTATAGAAGCTCCCTTATTGGAGAGAAACTCAGACAGTGGTTGAAAATGTAAGCTTTTACATTAAATAAATTTGAGTCCATATCTGGGATTTGCCACTTAGGGATATGGTATCTAAGGCAGTTTCCTCACAGGAAAAAACACGGATGATAATCCTTACTTCATAGTGGTTTGTGAGTGTTATTTTGGACAACAACAACAACAAAAAAAATGTGTGTAAAACACTTAAGCCCGCACCAGACAAAGATTATCCTCTCAATCTAAAAGAACTACTACAGTTTATCTGTTTTATAGATGAAGGTATTTGGCAAGATTTCATTCAATTTTAAGAATTAATTAGATGAAATGTCTTATAGCCTTTCATTTGAAGCTTCTTTATCTTTGTTTTAGATTCAGTACTTGAGAAAAATCACACACTTAACTAAAGCAGAAAGCCTGAAGAGAAACGTTAGAATTTAGAAAGCTTTCTTTCAACAGTGGGTGAGTGTGATAAGACCTGATCGGTCTATAGGTCATGCAGTCATAGTATTTGTTCACATTTATTATGAGACCAAAACCTATCCCAACACGCCTAACCAATACTACCACTCAACTCAGTGAAACAGCTTGTTCCTTTCTTTCTCTACCTCACTTGTGTTTCATTCAGGAAAAAAAAAAGTATAAATGCTATCACAAATATTAATTCAAGTACTTATACTGATAGATTCATCAGAAATTTCTAAAGGCAACTTGAAAAATCAGAAGTTTCCTTCATTTACCCTCCTCTTGCAAAGATCTTTTTGTTCCCAAACCATTATCCCATCACTTAATGATTAGTCCTGCCCCAAACTTTGAAAGGTTGTGATGCCCAGGGTGCCTGGTTGGCTCAGACAGTGGTGCGTGTAATTCTTGATCTCAAGGTTGTTGAGTTCGCACCTTATGTTGGGTGTAGAGAATATTTGAGAGTAATATTTTAAAAAATAATAATAATAAGGCAAAAAAAGAAGAAAAATGCTGTGATTCTCACCTGAATACCTCTTTTTAATTATCTCCCATTTATAAAACTTCTTCATTCTTCAAGATCTCTTCAACTTCAAGACAACTAAAACCTTCCATTATTGATTAAGGCTTCTTTGATGGCTAACCCTCTTTCTTTCCATAAATTATTTTCACAATTGAGTCAGTTTCATACTAAAATGAAGCCCTTAATTGTTTTCTCCTTGTTCGTGCATATGCACTTTGTGTCCTAACTGGGTTGCAGATTATTTAAGGACACCATTATAATGTATACTAGGTATAGGATAAATGCTTGTCAGTTGAATTCTCAGCAAGGCTTCAAGCCAACAGTTAATTTAAGGAACTTTTAGCACCAGCCAAAGGCTCTTATACTGTTAGCCTATAGATGTTAAATTAGGGTGTATGCTGCAAGCTCTATTTTAAAATCTTAGCATAGTCATACATAAACATAATAAAACGTTTGTCATTTGCTGTTATAGTCTACTAGTATTAAATATCTATCTTAAACTTCACCCCAGTTAGTTGCACTCAACCGAGATGAACCATGAGAGACTCTAGAATCTGAGAAACAAACTGAGGGTTTTGGAGGGGAGGAGGTAGGGGGTTGGGTGAGCCTGGTGGTGGGTATTAAAGAGGGCACATATTGCATGGAGCACTGGGTGTGGTGCATAAACAATGAATCTTGGAACACTGAAAAAAATTCAATTAAAAAAAAAGATGCATCAAAAATATAAAACAGGGATACATTTTCCCAAAAACCATTTTGTTCTTCAGATTATGCTTTAATCTCAATGCATTTATGAGCTCATGATGCCAGTCAATGTGACAACGGAAACAGTGCTGATATCTGGCTTTGCCACCCTTCTCATTCTTAGCTGCTGTAACTGGTAAAATAAATGTATCACTGCCTTAGATAAACTTACTGACAAGAGATCTTTAAGAGTTCTAGCTTGTCGGAAGCCTGGGTGGCTCAGTGGGCTAATCCTCTGCCTTCAGCTCAGGTCATGATCTTGGGGTCCTGGGATCGAGCCCCACATTGGGCTCTCTGCACAGTAGGGAGTCTGCTTCCCCCTCTCTCTCCGCCTGCCTCTCTACCTACTTGTGATCTCTCTCTCTGTTACATGAAGAAATAAAAAATCTTTAAAAAAAAAAAAAGAGTTCTAGCCTGCAAATCCTAAAGAAAAAACAAAATTTCTCCCTAATTTTCCCCCAAATATTTTAGGGAGCAAAGTTCCACTTCCATCTGCCACCAGGCTACAACCCTTCTCTTCTGCTTTAGGCTATACCCCAGGATGTAAGGCTGGACTTGCTGTGTTCCAGTGGCCAAGGAGTGGAAGACTCCACAAATCCCTGATGTTCTACTCAGATCACAAATTGCAACTCCATTGTTTTGCAATGTTTGTGATATTCCTCTTGAAATAATAGCACGTACAGTAAAATTAAGTGAATTCCCTCAGGTTTAAGTTATAGTCATTAAAAACGGATTCTTTGGTTTTGAATAAATCTATAAAGAGGAAGAACTAATTTCACAGGGTTGAGAGGGGAAGGAATAAGTGAAATAATAATCAGACCTAACCAGAATAGAAGACATCTTTGCTATTTATTAGTCTCAACTAACAAAACAAATCAAAACAAAACAAAGAGTAACAAACTGGACTTGCCATTACCTGTTTGATGAAATCTATGAATGGGGCTGCGATGAGGGAGGAAATATCTCATTACCCTGGATTTATTCTGTTGTATAGTATATTCTCCAAAGTCCTTTTATTATATCATAAATTCCCTGAATGAAGGACGCTTTAGTTTTAATTACATTTGTGGAGTTCCTACTATGTATCAGGAACCATTCTAACTAAATCATATATTCTGTATTTATACATTTTAGGTTCCCAGTAATATTTTATACTTAAAATATTTCAGTGCTATAGGATTATCCTCTTGGATATCACTTCTTATTTTGTAGTATAGGTATAGATATGATGAGAAATCAGATGACTTCTGCAGGGATAATAAAAAAGACCCAATGAATTATTTGATATCTACTTTTTTATGTCATCTATCCATCTTTTCCCCATAAAAGTGGAGGGCAAAAGTTGCTTGTGTATTTGTCATTTCACATTATTTGGATTCTGGATGAGAAATGAACATTTTATCAATATAATGCAACATGCCTTCCATTACTTGTGGAAAATATTTCCACTTTCAATGCCTTTTATGCCCTTGTCAGTGTACTACTTACAAAGCACAGCTATTCAACTACATATATTATTCTTTGATATCCATAGAGCTTCTGCTTTTATAATCAGAACTGTTTGTCTGAAGAGTATAAGTAACACTTTGCTTAAACTGAAAGTGAATAACAAACAACTTATCTAAAGCAATACATGGTCAGAGATACTGCTTAAGGAAGCATGGTTAAATTAAAATGTGAATAATTGTGACAGGTTTCCCCAGAAACAGTGTGCAAGTCTTACTACTGAGCATGGTTCATTTTGTACTTCCTGTGATATATCAGGTACGGGTGAGAAAGTGTCAAACATCACAAGTGACAGCTTCAACTAAGACAAGGCACATAAGATGTTTATGATTATCTGGAGTTCTAACTGTTTTTATGGGCAAGGAACAAACCTGATATTGAATATATATCCACCTTCCTATCCCTAAACATCAGATACATCTTCCCCTATATTCTGCTATGCTTTTGTTTCACTACTCACATTTCCTCCAGAAACTCTGTTCAATGTTTAATTGGAGTATCAAATATAATCCTTTTGTCTAACTAGTTCTTTGTGTGAAGGAAAGGTATGACTTTTGCAGTCATTCATATGGCAATGGGAATTAGGTGAATCATCTTCGTTTTCTCTATAGCTAGGAGAGTGTATCATTTTTTCATACAAACTAGGAAAAAAATTAGAGTCAAAAGGGAGTTATGGGGGCGCCTGGGTGGCTCAGTGGGTTAAGCCGCTGCCTTCGGCTCAGGTCATGATCTCGGGGTCCTGGGATCGAGTCCCGTATCGGGCTCTCTGCTCGGCAGAGGGCCTGCTTCCCTCTCTCTCTCTCTCTCTCTGCCTGCCTCTCTGTCTACTTGTGATCTCCCTCTGTCAAATAAATAAATAAAATCTTTAAAAAAAAAAAAAGGGGGAGTTATGAATAGTTATTCCCGAACCATAGAATGTTGTTCAACTGGGACTATTCAAGGAAAAATATGATAGATAATTATTTTACCCATAGTTCTCCTGAGCAAAATTGAGTTCAGAAAAGTTCTTATATTGGTGAAATATAAACGAAATAACATTAGAAACTAAAGTATTTGAGGGCACCTGGGTGGCTCAGTCAGTTAAGCATTGTTTCAGCTCAGGTCATGTTCCCAGAGGCCTAGAATCAGTCCTGCACTGGCTCCCTGCTCAGTGGGGAGTTTGCTTCTTTTTTTCTCTCTCCCTCTGCCCCTCACCCTGCTTGTGCTGTGCTCTCACTCTCTCTCTCAAATAAACAAATAAAATATTTTTTAAAAATAAGGAAAGAAACAAAGAAAGAAAGAAAGAAAGAAACTAAAATATTTGAGAGACCCACAAGCCCCTTCCTAAAATTAGAAGTATTAATCTGAGATTTATGACTGCATAGCAGTTCTGGGAATAAAAGATTTTAAGAAACAAGGTATGGAGAGGTTGGTTTGTCTGTTTAAAAAATATATATGATGGTGAAAAACTAAAAGACAGGCACCAGGCTGAGGTTATAATGGTATAAAATGGCAATAAGATTATGGATTCTACATCAAACCACCGCAATCCCAACACATGAAGTTCTCAAAAAATATTTCACCAAAGAAAGTATAGCAGCATTTTATCCTTATTTGAATGTGCCTTTGAAAGCAAACACAGACCTTGCAGGTAATCTGGACTGAATAATAGAGCAGAGTTCTTCTCTAAATTTCTTTCCAGACAAGTTCATGCAAATGGTAAATGTAACCAACCCTCTCGACCAGAATACACGTAAGTGGAGAGATGGATAAGACAGTCAGGAGAGGTCCCCTACCTGCCCCCCCCCATACCAATGGTGCATAGAATAGAAACATCTAGCACACAGCCACAGTAGTGACTACAGTTCTAGCTGCACTACAGAGACGAAAAATCAGGGAGATGACAACCAAGCCTGTGTTGGTTCACCTACAGTTAAGCAGCATGGGAAGAAAAAACAAAAACAGAAAGAGGAACAAGCACTGGATGAGAGTAGTTCCCACATTCGTGACATTTTTTTATGCAGTACTATACTGTATGATACAAGTGAACCTGTTCGTTTATTTGGCTAAAGCATAAATTGGCAATTCCTACTTCAGTTTCATTGTTCAGATAATCAATAACATAATCATTCATAATAAAAGCAACAGCAAAAGAAGTTATACAGATTATGCTTTCTTTATAATTCAACATTTCTGTTTTTTGTAACTAATGAGTTAGTAGTATATGCACATTATAAATACATACACATTTAAAAGATCTTCTAAACATGTTGTCTTTATGTCACACATGTCTTCATTCAACTAGATAGTTTGCACTGTGTCAGCTATATTAGAATTAGTTTGACCTTGTCAACACCAATGGAATTGCATTGTTTAGAGTGAGGCAAGAATTAGTGTTCCATTTTAGAAACTGAAAAGCAGAGGTTTATATTTATAAAGTAGTTTCCCAAGGTCAAGAATGTAATAGGAGGTGACAATGGAATTCAAGACACATCATGGATTATAACAGCATATCCTTCCCACCGTTCCTAAATGCATTCTAGATATAACTTACTAATGGAATAGATAAAGTTCGAAATATTTTGAAACCAGAAGTAAGGCATTCTGTTTTGGAATTACTGGATAGCTAATTTAGGTACATTAAACTTGTACTCTACAATTTGTTTCTCTGTGTCTATCTCTTTATGTTTCCCTTTGTGGCTACCTCTGTGTGTTTCTATAAGAGTAAGGGTACTCATAGCCAAGGAGGGAATTCTCTTTATTAAAAACAATGTTTCCACTTATCTTTATCCTTTCTCTTTAAAAAAAAAAAAGTCTCCGTTAAATTTGCCAATTATATTTCAGTTTTCTTAAATGAGATGTGGTTATAACACATCCCCAAGTGTATAATTTAGTTGCTTGAAACTTCACTATTTATTGCCAATATTCATAAAGTTTCTTTAAGCCTGAATCATTTGAAAATCTAATTTCTGTTGCTGGTTGGATTTTGTGATGCAAACACAATGGAAGACATGCCATAATATAAAGTAGTCCTACAGAAGAGAAGTTAACTTATAGAAGTCTAGTTCAAGGCCTTTGTTTTTCCAGTGAAGTGACTGAGAGATGCAGTTTTCCCAAGTGAAAGTTCCTTATTATAAAATATTACTATTGAATGCAGTTATGGCCACCCCAAGAACACTTCATGAAGATATCAAACTATGAGATTTATTTTATTCTAGAAAAAAAGAATAAACAGATAATTTCCTTGGAAGAGAAAAAAAAAACTCTAGAGATAAATAATTGTGACTTAGTTATATATGATAACCACATTTCTATTATTTAAGATTCGGTATCATTTATTCTCTTTATATTAATCTAAATTTATCCAATTTAGACAATTCTGAGTCTTTTGATACACTTTTTAAATGAAAATCATTATAACTTGAATTTTATAGATATGGAAAAACATGATTTATGTCCCTTTTAAAAGAGAAACAAAAGGCTTTTATTAAGTTGGTCAGGTTTGAAAGTCCTTTTTCTTCCCATTGTCTCTTACACTGGCCTACCATTAATTTGTTTGGGAAGGATCAGTGAATATAGAATTTTTCCTATGGAAGTTTATTACTGCCTCACACCAGATAAGTTTTTGAGTTGTAACAGCCATGGGCCACAGCCCCTGCTGCATTCTGCCATAGAATTTTGTATTACATTACTCTTTTAACTACCAAAGGAAAATAATAATGTCACAGCAAGTTTAGAAAACAGAGAAGGGAAACCCTCATTTTTCCACCTAAACACTTTTCTTCCATTTTCTCATGCAGACTTATTTCATCCAACTATTTTGTGTATTTGTGATAATAAAGAATATATTAGTTATGATCTATATACTGGTATCTGACAATTGGAAGAAAGAATTGGTATGGGATGTGTCAGCAGTTATTTTTAGAACACCTCAACTCCCCCAATAAGTGGCTGACATTTAGTAAATGTATAATCTAATTCTATGTCCCAGAGACACAACAATCTACCTCATTCAATAAGAAACCGACAAATTATTATTCTTTCTTTCCCTCTCTGTCTCATTACCACTATGAAAACTTTAATTTTCTTTGCAAGCTTTTAAAAGAACCTTGTCTAATCTTTAGGACTGAGACCTAAAATCTAGGGCACGAATAATTTTTTTACTGGGTACAAATATATTTGAACACAAACAATGGGCTTCCTGAAAGCTGCAACATTTAGTACAGACTGTTCTGCCATACTTGTCCTGGGGTGGGGGGGGGGGGGTCGGGGAGAATGTTGACTCTTCCAAATAGGAGATCACAGTGGAAATATCAAACAAGCCCATTTTTCTTTTTTTATTTGAATATTTTTTATTTTACTGACATCAATAGAGCCATACAGAAACAGTCCAGTACTAAAAAGCCAACAGAAAATAACATGTAACAAAAGAATGATGCACTTAGGCAGTAGCAATATTCAGACTGGTAGTCATCATATTTAATGGAAAGACATTTGGTCTGTATCTTACATAAAAACATAACTTCCTCTCTCAAATAAGTCCTTGAATGATAAACAGAATGTGATGCTTTAGCTTTTCTTTTTGATCTATAATTACCTACACTCTATCATCTCCCAACAGCATAGAAGATTGTTATGCAATCTTTTAACTTACATCTCTTGCATTCTTACATTTCATTAGCAATTCACTCAACACATACTAATTGTCTTCTGTATGCCAAGCATTTTTTTAGGCAGCTGGGGCACAATGGTTAACACAGGCCCCTGCATTCATAGACCTCTCTTTTGAGGGAGGGAAGGCAAAGAGAAAACGCACCCAATAAATACCCAAATTTGTTGGGTAATAAATGTATATGCTAGAAGGAGATGAGTGCTGTGGAGAAACACATAGAGCAAAGTAAGGGGGGTGGGGAAGGAATCAGGGATGCTGTGGGGAGGAGGGTTTACAGTATTCAATAAGATGATTTGGGTAGCTTCTAGGCAGAAAAAATAATCAGAACAAAGACTCTAAAGCAGAAGGGTCCGAACTGTCAGGAAACAATAAGCAGAGTGAAGGAAAGAGTATATGGGAAAGAGCTCCCCATACAGGAGCTCAGGAGCTCGTAGACCATGAATAAAAACATTACTTTTATTCTCAGAGAATAAGAACCCATGTAAAGGTGCCAGATTTAGCAAATAAAAATGAAGACACCTATTTAAATATCAATTTCAGATAAACAATGAATATATTTTTAGTTTAAGTGTGCCCTGTGCTGTATTGGGGACAAACATATTTTAAAAATTATCTGAGGGACACCTGGCTGTCTCAGTCAATACAGCATGCGACTCTTGATACCGAGGTTATAAATTTGAGCCCCACATTGGGTATAGACATTAATAAAAATAAAATCCTAAAAAAAATTACCTGAGTAATTTTAATATAAATATGTAACATTCAACATCTGGGACATACTTATTTCTAAAATATTAAGTGTTGTTTATCCAAAATTCACAATTAGCTGAGTGTTCTATATTTTGTCTGGCAACTCTAAAACACATGGGATTTATAAACAGGAATTATATGACCTGACATTTAAAATTATTGCCCTGCCTAGAAATTGTTTTAAATGATAGACTTAAAAAATAACATATTTAAAATGATCACAGCTGCCTACTAGAGAACAAACTGCAGAAATAGGAAGACATGCAGGGTGGCTTTTACAGAGGTCCAGAGGAGAGATCATGGTGCCTGGAACCAGGATGACAGATAGTGGCAGGCAGAAAGTGATGAGAAAACTTGTTTTTGTGTTTGTTTTCCAGTAAGAAAAAGAAAAAAAAAGTAAGACATTTTACTTATTTAGAGCTATATACAAACAGATATAGTTGAAATGCATGTTTGGTTCATTTAAACTAATTGGTTATATGATCATTTCTTCTGAAAATTAAGAAGAAAGGACGGAAGGAAGGAAGGAGAGAGGGGAAAGAAAAACAAGAGAAAAGTCTTCACTGAAGACTGAATAAAAAAATAGAAATGCAAAGGAGAACTCTGGACTAGAAATCAAAACACAAGTCCTTTATTACCTGTATGTATGGGACTTCAGATAAATTACAACTTCTCAGAGCTCTAGTTTTCTCTTCGGTAAGCATGGATATACATTCTCACCTTCTTTACCTCACCAGATTTCTGTGAAGACCAGATGAGCCTGGATGCGTTTGATTGTCTGTAATGTGTCATATAAGTAGGAGTTACTGTAAGTATTGAGGTTACAGGTAAATCATATGGACAAAACTATACAAAGTGGGGAAACAAGTAAGCTAAAGAAACACTGTATTTTTTATTTTGAGAAGTAATATCTGAAAACCATTTTTCTTCTAGGTAAAAATAATAAAATCAAAAAAATCAAAATACCAGAGAATCCATACTGGTCTTTGGAAAATCATGCACAAATCTCAGTTTTATCTTTTTTTCCTCAACTTCATCTTTCTTTTGTATCAAGAGAAGGAAACAAATAACATATATTACCACACATTCTTTTCTGTGCAGTGGCGGTTTTCCTGAGAGAAAAAACTCCATGAACACTCAATTACTTGTTATCTCACAAAACTGTTAAGGCATCACAGTGAAATATGGTCAAGGGGATTAATAGGAAATAAGTCAAAGATTCTATTGTAGCCCCAAGAAGAACAGACTCACTGGTGTTAGAATCAGCATGTGAGATGAAGTGAGAACCTGGAAAAGAAACGTGTTCAATATCCATCTATTGGCCCACCCATCCATTTACTTAAAAATGACTTCTTGAGCACTCATTATGTATGAAAGTCTATGGGATATTCAAAACTAAACAAAATAGAACCTACTCTCAAGAAAAAAAAAAGTATACTAATAACCAGAATGTTAGGTAGAATGTGATAAGCACTACAGGAGAAATACAAATAACATGCTATAGTAACAGAGGAAAGAATGAGCACAGTAAAGGGTTGGTCAGAAAAGGCCATGGATATGGTAGCAATCCTCAGCTGGTGACCTACTTGGAATTCAGGTGGAATAAAGACATAGTTCACTATGGTGACAATGTAGAACAAATGGAAGGAATGGAGAAAGCTGAAGTGTGCAAGAAAGGTTAATCCAACATTGTGGAAAATATTTAGTGTCAAATGAATGCTGATGGTTTAACATGTTGGCAAAAGTAAGCTATGGAAAGCTTTTGAGCCAATCGTATGACAAGAGCCAAGATTAAAAATAATCAGTCTGGCAGCATACACAGGAAGAACTGGATACAAGGAGACAAGCTAAAAAACTATTATAATTGTTCAATGAGAAAATGACAATAAAATTACATATATATGTAATTTTATTGTCATTTTCTCATATATATATATATATATATGAGATATATATATATATATCTCTCTCTGAGGTATGTATCAGTTAGGATTGAAATTAAATGAGTAGAATATGCAATCCAAAATAAAGGTGGCTTACACATGATGGAAGTTCATCTATCTCTCATTTTAAAAGACCATTGGCAACACTCAGGATCTGAAATAGTTACCTCATAGCAGACTATGCTACCATTCTTGTATGGCTTCCTCAAGATGGTGGCTGGATCTCCATCCTCACATCCTCATTTGCAAGTCTGGATAAGAGAGTACAAGTACAAAAGAAGGAACTCCTTCCTTCTGGGTCTGTTACCTTAAAGCAACCATCCTGGGAAGCATCTACACCTTCTGGGGACATCTCCTTAGGGTGAACTTAAGACTTACAGCCACCTTTAACTGCAGGAGTAGCTGGGAAACACAATCCTGTTAATGAAGGCAGAAACTTAAGATTGGATTTTTTAATGTGCATCAGGTTATGTAATTAGTAATTTCTCCCACAAACTGAGACATATATGATTTGATGGCCAATTTAATAGGGAAGGGAAGTTAAGTAAAGACAAGAATATTAGAAATGTCATCAAAGTTGTTAAGACTGAATGTTTGAGTTAATGTCTGTGACTGTAAGAGAAATAATAAAATCATTAGAAAGCTTAGTTTGAAGAAGAGAGGATGGGAATTGGATCAGGATAATATATCCACAAGCATAACATTATGTTCTCTGATGCAAATATTTTAAAACAGGAATTTATCATATTTTCATTAAAACTTAAAAAGAATCTAGCAAAATGAGTATTAAATTGACATGCCTACTTACTAGAGAGTTATTACCTGTCTAGTATGTGGAACTTTTTTAGGGGATAGGGGAGCTTTCAGGCTCTAAAGTACAATTCAGGGATGCTATGCTATTTTGTAAAAATCATTTTTACCATCCTTTTTGTTTTCCTATCACTACTCTTTTGAAAACTCTTGGACAACTGACTAATTTTCCCTTAACCTGACTGCATATTATTGTAATTATAATCAAAGGGCAATAAAGATATTAAGTTATTTCATCTATGGGGCACCTGGGTGGCTCAGCCAGTTAAGCATCTGCCATCAGCTCGGGTCATGATCTCAGGATCCTGAGATGGAGCACCGCATGGGACTCCCTGCTCAACGGGGAGTCTGTTCTCCCTCTCCCTCTCCCGCTGTCCATCCCCTTGTTTGTGCTCTCTCTTTCTCAAATAAATAAATAAATAAAATCCTTAAAAAAATAAATTATTCCATGCATTCATTCAACAAATACTTATGGGTACCTCTCATATGCCAGGCACTGTTACAAGTGTTGAAGATAGGCTAGTGAGTAAAATAGACAAGGTATTTTCCCTTAAAAGCTTGCCTTCTAGAAGGAGTATGGTAAGAATTGGAGAGGTCACATAATTGACAAATATATATATATATATATATATATATATATATATATATACATGAGGAAAGCAGAAAATTGAGCACAGTAATCAGGATAGTGAGACAAAAATTGATTGGGAACAGAGGGGAGATGAGCTATGTAAATAGTTGGGCAAAAACCCTGCAAGCAGGGACAAGAGCATGGTAGAAAGAGAGGAGGAAGGAGAACCAGCAGGAGCAAAGTCATATAGTGACTTGTAACACACGGAAACGATCTTATTATAAAAAGGGTTCTAAACTAATCAAGTGAATGAATGTAAGAAAAAAAAGATCAGATGGACTACAGAATCAGATGAAATATTTCAAACTGGCTTGAAGAGATTATTGGTTTGTAGATAACGGCTTTGTCTTGGGAAGAAATCAACTCTTTTAAAGTTTACTTACTTGAAATAATTATAATTATTTCAAGTATATTATTTTAAAAATAATTATAACTGTTCAGTTTGCTTTGCTTTTGTTTTGTTCTAATTTTGAATAGTTGACCTAAAGCATCAAGTATCAGAACTAAATCTCTTTAGATTTAGTGTGTGTGAATCTGTAATACTCTGGGTGGGCAATGTCTAACATTTCCCTCCCCACAGGCTGAACTATGATTTCTGTTATCTTCTCAGAGCTATTTTCTTCTGAAATGGAACACATAAGTAAAGCCCTAAACCCAAGGTAGGTCTCCATGGTTACAAGAGGACAAGCTGCTTCTGTGTCTAGAAGAGCTGGAATTGTTTTCACCTGAAAATGAATAGCACTCAGACTACATTTTCAGAATGATATACTCAGTAGTGCAACACACTTTTATTCCAATATAAACAGAATGCATTTAAATCACATTAAGGAAGAGATGAAAAGTATTAAGATGGGCACTTATTATTCCAATCCACACTGACACATGTTCAAGAACATGAACTCAGAGGTCAACTGTGCAATTATGAATTCACTGAACATTACACTCAGAGTGGAAATGTCTTTCTGGAATTATAAAAAGAAATAAGCTGAAATCAACTAATAATTGATGGGACACAATACCTATTTCCCAGATATTTTACGTATTTTATATGCAGATTTAAATTTATAAATTTTATATATAATTCAATATCATAGTGTATTCTATATTTTAACATTTATAACATGGAAAATGCAAAAATTCCAATAAATGTGCACTTTCCATTTTAGGATATTCCTTAAATATACTTGTGAATTTTCTAAATAAGAGATTTTAGATGTATCCACTTTAAATGAATCTCTTTTCAGTGTTCTCAAGATTAAATAATAATGTCTTAATTCAAAAGTTTCTTTTTCATTATCAAAAGCATTACACTAAAATAATTTTGTCAGTTTTGAGTGTAGATACAATTTTTGAAACACTTCACATTCCATGTAGTTTGGAATAGAGCTGTTTCATCAATGCTCAGCCTAAGGATAGGAAAAGGGGGAGGGGAAAAAATTATAATCTAGATACAGACATTACACCCTTTACAAATATTAACTCAGAATGGAACACAGACCCACACGGAAAAAGTAAAACTACAAAACTTCTAGAAGATAACACAGGAGAAAAACCTAAATGACCTTGGGTATATAGTGATGTCTTACTAGATACAACACCAAAGACATGATCCACTAAAGAAAACTCAGAATAGCCAAAACAATCTTGAAAAAGAACAAAGTTAGTAAAAATTACACTTCTCTGTTTCAAAATAATACAGTAATTACAAGTGTATGATACATAAGAATAGACCTATAAGTCAGTGGCATAGAACTTAAAGTCCATAAAACCATATCATAAAAAATGATACCCATCTAGGTATCATTTTTGTCAAGGATGCCAAAACAACTCAATGGAGAAATAACAATCTTTTCAACAAATGTTTCTGTTATGATATTAGAAACCTACATGAAAGCTAAAATTGAAAACTCTTAGAAGGAAAATGTGAAATATCTTTAGGCCCTTGAGCAATAGCTTCTCAGACATGCCTATGTAAAAGAGACAAAAGAAAATATCTATAGGGGCACCTGGGTGGCTCAGTGGGTTAAGCCGCTGCCTTCGTCTCAGGTCCTGATCTCAGGGTCCTGGGATCGAGTCCCGCATTGGGCTCTCTGCTCAGCAGGGAGCCTGCTTCCCTCTCTCTCTCTCTCTCTCTCTCTGCCTGCCTCTCTGTCTACTTGTGATCTCTCTCTGTCAAATAAATAAATAAAATCTTTAAAAAAAAAAGTTTAAGAAAGAAAATATCTAAATAAATTAGACTTCATCAAAATTCTTAAAAATTGTGCTGCAACAGCAATGACCACGGTCGCCAAACTGTGGAAAGAACCAAGATGCCCTTCAACGGACGAATGGATAAGGAAGATGTGGTCCATATACACTAAGGAGTATTATGCCTCCATCAGAAAGGATGAATACCCAACTTTTGTAGCAACATGGACGGGACTGGAAGAGATTATGCTGAGTGAAATAAGTCAAGCAGAGAGAGTCAATTATCATATGGTTTCACTTATTTGTGGAGCATAACAAATAGCATGGAGGACAAGGGGAGTTAGGGAGGAGAAGGGAGTTGGGGGAAATTGGAAGGGGAGGTGAACCATGAGAGACTATGGACTCTGAAAAACAATCTGAGGGGTTTGAAGTGGTGGGGGATGGGAGGTTGGGGGATTAGAGAGGGCACGGATTGCATGGAGCACTGGGTGTGGTGTAAAAATAATGAATACTGTTATGCTGAAAATAAATTTAAAAAAAATCTTTTATAAAAAAAAATCAATTAAAAAAAATTGTGCTGCAACAGACAGTACTAGAAGCTAAAAGACAACCCAACAAAATAAGCAAGTGTTTGAAAATCATGTATTTTATAAAGGTCTAATATTTATAATATATAAAGAACTATTATAAATCAAATTATATCAGTTTAAATTATAAATTGAGACAACCCAATGAAAAGGTGAACAAAAAATTGAATATACAAGAAGTTATAAATGGCCAATAAACACAGAAAAAGATGGTCAATATCATTAGTCATTAGAGAAATGCAAATCGAAATCACAAAAAGATAGCACTCATACCCATTAGTATGACTATATTAAAACTACAGGGAAAAATTTACCTTGAAACTTAAGTGTTGAGGATGTAGAGAAACTGGAACCTTCAAATAGTCCTGATCAAATTGTGACAAAGTGAAGCTGCATTAAGAAACATTTCCTCAAAAAAATCCCACATAGAGTTACTGTGTTACCCAACAATTCCACTCCTAGGTATATCTCCAAGTGAACTGAAAGCCTATATCCAACAAAAATTTGTATATGAATATTCATATCAACATTATTCATAACAGCCAAAAAGTGGGGGAAAAAAAGTCCATCAACTGATGAGTAGATAGACAAATGTGGTTTATACTTATAATGAAATATTATTCAACCATAAAGTGCCAATTCATGTTACCACTTGGATGAGCATTGAAAGCATTATAAAATGAAAGACACTAGACACAAAAAGCTGCATACTGTATGATTCTATTTATATGAAATGTCCACAATTGGCAAACCAATGGAGACAGAGTAGAGTAGTGGTTGCCAGGGACTGTGAGAAGAGGAAAATGTGGTGTGACACCTAATAGGAACCGGGTTTCTTGTTGAGGTCATTAAGAATTTTGGAGTTAGATACAAGGAATGATTAGACATAACATATCTGTGAATATGTTAAAAAGCACTGAATTTTATATTTTAGAAACATGAATATTATATGTAAATTTTCTCTCACTGGAAAAAAAAAAAATCAGTAGGGGGAGTAGGAGTCTAATTACTACTGATGTAACTGTTCTATCACCAGAACTTTTTTCTTAGCTAAGTTGTGTTGGCTAGTACAATTTTTTTTGACTCATTATACATTTTAAACCAAAATAGACTTACTGTCTAGTTCTAATATTTTTAGTATGGATTTTGCTTTTCTGTTTTTCTAGAAGAAATATAGAAATATTCTGCAATGGAAAATCCTTCTATCTGAGCCAAAATCTGCCTTATCTTCTCTATACCAATTTCCAAGTTTAGATAATCTCAAATAGAATTTTAAGAATGTTCTATTTCTTTAAGTTGACATTTTTACTTAAATTGAGGCTTAAATAAAAAATGCAAAATATAATTGTAAAACACAATACAAATGTTGGTGATTACCAAACATCCCCAAATACTGTAGACTATACATATAAATGCAAAAGTAAGATACATCTTACTTTTCTATCAATACCATTCCAAAACATTAACAAAAAAGTTATAACAAAATGTGAAGTAAAAAATAAACTATTAGAGATTAAATGTCAATTTCTATTTGTTATAATGAACCAAAAAATTGAACTAATTTTAAATTGGTATTATTTAGGAATATGCATATACATTTATACTTGTATTTAAGCTGATATGAATCTTGATAATCTGCCACAGAGAATTTATAAATACTCTTTTTTTTTAAAGATTTTATTTATTTACTTGACAGAGACATAGAGAAAGAGGGAACACAAGCAGGGGGAGCTACAGAGGGTGAGAGAGAAGCAGGCTTCCCTCCTGGTTCCCAGCACCCTGGGTTCATGACCCAAGCTGAAGGCAGATGTTTAACAACTGAGCCACCCAGGCGCCCCTGTCAGTATTCTTTTTAATATGAACCTTAAAAAAAAAAAATTAGTTATATAAAATCTAACTTTGATTTATACTTTCAAAATAATTTTTTTTTTTTTTTTTTTTTTTTTTTTTTTAGAGACAGAGCATGCAGGGAGGGGCAGAGGGAGAGGGACAAGCAGATTCCCCAGCTGAGCAGGGATTCTGACACAGGGCTCGATCCCAAGACTCCAGGATCATGACCTGAGCCAAAGTCAGATGTTTAACTGACTAAGCCACCCAGGAACCCCAAATTTCTTTAAATAAGCAGAACTTTTCTACAACTATTAAGTAGTCAGGGCATATTAATTAATTTTTAAAATCTACTAATACTACATCCATGGCTGCCTCTAAGAAATAACAAGGTCAAAGCATGTATTTAACTTTCAAAACACAAAAATGCATTTACTTGGCATGGGATCCATGTGAATTGTATTATTTTTTAGCTTGTGACCATAACCACTGAGAGTCTAAAGCCGATAGGAAATGGACACAATCAAATAAAAAGAGTCTATGATCAATATTCAGTCAGAGTTTCTTGAAAAAAATAAAAAGAAAGAAACTATTTCAGGACTAAAACAGAAATTATACAAGATGAGCCTAGAGCATCTTACAGTTCCAGAAAGTAAGGAAGTATTCAAACATACACACACACATACACACAATGATGAGCGTATGTTAAAGATGTCAAAGGGACACAAAAACTAAATGAAAAATCTCCAAATGGCCAAAGACCGAGCAACCTAAAGTAAATATATTAAATAATGTTTGATTTTAATCCAAAGTATTAAGAAAAATGCAAGAGTCCAGCTAGTATAAATAAATGCCTGATACATATATAAATGGGATAAAACAGACAAACCTCTAATGCAGAGGAATTTCAAGTAATTTATGTGCATGCTCTCATTTGAGAAAGTAGAGCATAATTCTCCACTCCTTAAGTGTGGGCTCCATAACTGAATAAAGTATGGAGTTTAGTTATAATGATACTGGTTTAATGTGGTTTATTGTGACGAATATATCACATTATTGTCAGGTGTTACTAAGAGAAGAAACTGGATGTTGAGCATGTGGGAATTCTGTAGCGTCTTCACAATTTTTCTATATAACTGAAACTAATTTAAAATAAAGAATTTAGGGATGCCTGGGTGGCTCAGTTGGTTAAGTGATTGCCTGCAGCTCATGTCATGATCCCAGGGTCCTGGGATGGAGTCCTGCATGTGGCTCATTGCTCAGCAGAGAGATCAGGCATCTCCCTTTACCTGCTGCTCTCCCTGCCTTTGCACTCTCTCGTGCTCTCTCTGACAAATAAATAAAATCTTTAAACAAATACAAAGAAAGAATTTGTATTTTAAAAAGAGTGTCTATGAAGGTTGGTATAAACTCACTAAGATAATAAAAGACTTTGATATTTTTCTCCCACTACTTAACAGAGAAGTAAATGACATCTTTCAAGTCATAGGCAGGTGGGTGATGGGGTTTTCTTAAATTTTCTAAAGGGAAAAAAAATGAGGAAATTATTCAGACAAGAACCAGAAGAAAAAAATTTTTAGCAAATGAAGATGAAGGTAATAGAATAATTCAATGAGTTGTTCCAAACAAGAAATACATTGGGATCAAACACTGCCTATTGTGATACAGTTTTCATATCTATTAACATTATAGACTAGTACATTGAAAACTATGCACTCTATGCTTCATGGAAAATTCAAGGGATTTTTCAAAAGCCTTTCTTTTTATTTGAAATTTTCTCCTGATTCATTGAATTTATTCCTTCTTGAGTCTTTCCTCCCCAGACTTAAGCCAGTGACTCAAAATTTAGCATTTATGCAATTTTCAGAAATAGGACTTAGATGGGAAGGATGTAGCTTCTTTAAAACTTAGGTTACAGCCTGCTCCCACCACTGATTCTGACGGGTTGACCTCTGGTAGAATCATGCTGGAAGATGGTCATGCTGACTGTCTTCAGAGTTCAACTCGAGAAATGGGAGTTTATTAAAATCTCCATGAAAACTTTGTCTTAGCTTGGGAAAATGTAATTTTGTGCCAGTTTGGTTCTCTTTCAATAGACAGATACTAACCCCTTAAAGTATAATATTTGTATTTTTAATTGGACCTTCTAGGAATTCTAAATTTTACTTAATTTGATGAAACACTGAAGCCGATGTGAGAAACATTGAGGAATTAGCATTTGATTTTAAATATATCGTCAAGTGTCTGAAAATATAGCTATACAGCTCTTAGTCTAAAAAAAGATTCAGTTATGCAAGATGAGTAAGTTCTAGAGATCTGCTATATAATATGGTATCTGTAGTTTACAATAATGCATTGTGCACCTAAACGTTTGTTAAAAGTAGGGGTGCCTGGTAAGTATCCGTCTCTACATCCGACTCTACATCACTCTACATGATCGAATCTCAGGTCATGATCTCAAGGTCCTGAGATGGAGCCTGATAGGTAGACTGCTTAAGATTCTCTCTCTCCCTCTGCTCCTTCCACCATCTTAAAATTTTTTGCTAAAAGGATACATCTCATATTAGGTGTTTTTACCAAAATGAAATAAAATCTTAAATAGGTCTTTAAAAACATCAAGCACCAAAAATAATCCTTGATTTTGGGGCCTCAAGTAGAAATCTGGTAAGGAAGAATGTATAGAATCTAAAGTTATATAAATCTAGAAATTACTACAATAAGTATTGTACAATATTGGGTAAGCTACTTAAACTCTTCGGACTTCCATTTTCTTACATTTAATATGTAAATAATAGTACTTAAAGCACAAGGTTGTTAGGGTTATTCACCGAGATATGTGGAAAACATATGGTAAATTGTCAGGCACAGAAAACACTAGATCCACTCACTTATTCATTTATTGTATTATACTTAGAATAGCCGTCACAAGTTAAATGTTGTTAAAATGTTAAATGCCATGAACAAGGACATTTAAAAATGACCAGAGGCCATTACATTTCACAGATGTTGATATCGAATTTCAAAGATGTTAAATAATGTGCTCTAGGACATAGATCTTGGTGTTGATTTTAGACCAACAGCTAGAAACAGCAGGCCAGTCCAGTGACATGGACCCTAAAGCATACCAACCAGGAATAATGTTTCCTACTATTTTTACAATAACCAAAGGCCACCGATAAACTGAAAATCACATTTCTGGTCAGTATAACTATTTAAATGGACTTTTCAGGAACATGATACAGAAAGCAAGGAAGCTACCTAATTATGCCCATTTTTTGAAGGGCAGATATTCTTTCTAGTTAACTGTTGTCAGATTTTGTTTTGTTTATTTCTTTCCATTTTAAAATGTCTTGGAAATGCAAATTGGCATTTAGATGCCCTTACATTTTACCCAAAACAGTAGGAGGTATAGCTAATCCTTACTAAAGCTGGTGAATATTCATTTTTCCCACCCAGGATATTATAGTGAATCCAACTTGCTGGATTCCCCTCAGAATATGTTTATGATTATGTTATTTGGCTGATTCAGTAAACAGGAAGAACAATTGCTTAAGCTCTCCAGGGAACTGGTTGGGAAAATTATCCCCCAGATGGCACTAGCAGTTATTTACTTTGCTTGAAATTTTTTCAACTTTTGGAAACAATATTTTTTAATGTAATAAATATAAAAATATATGAAGATTTGGACATTATCTACAAAGAAAAATACAATTCAACTGTAAGGGCCTATTCAGCCAGAGCAGCCCCAACCAGGTTGAATTGCCATTTTGTTGTAAAACTTAAATTGACTTTGCACCCCCCCCCCCCGGAACTTACTTAAAAGCAAGTCCTGGAAACCAGTCCCAAGTAACAAAGTCCAAGTACAAGGGTGGGTCAGGCCAGGTGGAGGTATTCAATCAGTCGGGGCACAGACTGTCTCCTAGCTACCAAGGTGATGGGCTAGTTTCCATGGCTACTGTGGGGTGAATTGTAATTCAGTCAGCCACCTGTGTGTGACCAGGCCAAACCACATGGCCTTTGCTCTATAAAAGTTAGTCTGGAAAGCAGGGAGGGGTCCTGCTTTCTGTCAGGGGTGACCCCAACTGGTCTGTTTGACAATCTGATTCTTGATGCTTGGGGAGAAATAATGCTTTGCTTGACTTTGACTTTGTATCAGTCTTGCTCCTTTAATCACGGACCCATTATTCGGATACCCTGTTTTTGGGGGACCCAACACAACAATTGTGAGAGACAAGGGCTCTAATTAATACACCTTGATTCAAATGTGCCAATAGAAAATTTCCTTTACCACCACAGTTTTTTTTTTTCCACCAATAACTGAGCAAAGACCATAAGAGATGCATATATTAAACTAATAAAAGAAAGTGGGACAAAGGATTTCAGAGAAATATGTTATACCAACTCTAGGGCAAGTAGCTGAATATGGAAGTAACCAGGATTATGACCTGTGGTCTCATCTAAACCCTCTGCCTTTAGGATCTAGTTCAATCATATTTTTTTTTTGTAATCATATGGCTTTAAATATCATATCATCAGCATATTGAGGACTCCAATTTACATCTCCTACCTTAAGCTTTTCCTTTAGTTCCAAACTTACATATGGAACTGCCAATCCATCTCCATTTGAATATATGGTATTTCAAAATGACCCTGAAAAAAACAAAAAAGCAATCAAGAGAATTTTGGATTTTCTGAAACAAATACTGTCATCACCACAAATATCTATCCTCCCATAAATCTTTCTCCTTTCAGTAAACAGCTCAGCTATTTAACCTAAAAACTTGGCATATATTTTTGAGTCCTCTCTTTCTCCCATACCCTATATGCAATCCATTTTCTAATCTGTCCCAATTTTAAAATATATTCTTAACCCATCGCTTCTTATCTTCTCTATTGATAGGCTCCACTCCAAGTCATCATTATTTAACCATGACTACTATGACAGTCTCTGTATGCACTATCCTCTTAAACTATTTGCCAAATACATGTTTAGGAGCTTTCCATGTCCTCACCTTGTAGATAAAACAAACTCTAATCCTGACTTTAACTTACAGAGCTGGTAAGTGGCCCCTACCTATCTCTGCTCCCTTGACTTAGCCATGCCTGCCTTCCTTTAAGGAACCTATGCACTTTCTGCTTCATCAGCCTTCATAGCTCCACCCTTGGCTCACAAATTCTGACTTCTTTGCATCATTTATGTCATGGCTTAAGTACATTTAGAAAATGATTTATAGAATTAATGTCTAACTCTAAATGGAAGCTGAGAAAGAAAAGACTAATGTCGAAGGAAAGAAAATGTAAGTAAGTTTAGTGGAAGTTCCTCCTCCCCTACTGATGGGTAGAGGAAAAGGGGTTGTAGTAAATTCTGTTGAAATGTTTCTTCTCTGCTCTTCAAGTTTCCTTCAGTGGAAGCTCCTCTCACCCACCTGGCCTCATTCCCAGTGGCATTCAGCTCTGCTGTATCCTCCTTGCTACACATTTTATAAAGATTGCCTCTGCCCTGGAACAGAGAAGGTAAATCTGACTACATCTCATTAGCTGATATAGCTGATATAAGCTATACCTCAATATCTACTTCATCTGTAGAAAAGGTTCTATTTCGATCTATATTTGCCTTATGTCGCTTTATATATTCTTATAACTGTGGAGGCCAAGAAAAACAAGGCTGTAACCATCTTGAGTCTAGCTCTGACATAAGTGCAGCCATCTTGATGTTCCAGATTATCACAAAATATTTCTTGGGTTCTGACCTACTCAGGTTAGCACTTTAAACAGTCCCTCTCTCATTTAATGATTGATTTAAACCTCTGGACTCAGCTGCCTCTGTCTCTCATAACTCCCCTATACATTCCCCAACTGACCAATGTTGACTCGAGTAGGTAGGGACAACTCTATGCCCCTACTCAGCAGGAAGAAGTTACAAAAGATGAGACCTTCCACCTTCAACAACCTTAAAGATTTAAGGGTCAAAATTGTTTAGGGGGAAATGTGGAGGCCAAGAAAAATCAAGGCTATCCCACCTCAGGTTTAGCCTTAGTGTTATGCCCCAATAATGGGTCCATGATTAAAGGAGCGAGACTGATACAAAGCAAAGGTCAAGCAAAACTTTATTTCACGCCAAGCATCAAGAATCTAACTGAACGTTCGGGGACGCACCTCTTACAAGAGAGGGTGACCCTTCTCTGTTTCACAGACTAGCTTTTAAGGGCAAAGGCCATGCGGTCAGGCCTGGCCATGCACAGGTGGCCAGTGAGATTGTAACACACACAGGAAACTCCACAGTGATGCTAGGTGACCAATTGAGTTACAATTTACCCTCGTAGACATTTGAACCAGCCTATTACACCTTGATTGGGATTGGTGCCCAAAGGGCGGGGCCCATACTCCTTGGTAACCAGGGACACAGTATACATACCCCCCACTGATCGGATGTCTCCATCTGGCCTGACCCACCTTTGTATCTGGGCTTTGCTACCTGAAGCTGGTTTCCGGGACTTGTCTCCAAGTAAATCCCCTAGCGGAAGGGGAACAGGGACAGTTTCTAAGTAGGTCCTTACATTAGCATAAGTACAGCCACCTCAGACCCCTGTGCCCAAGGGCTGAACTTTCTTTACTTTATTTTAGTTCCAGGAAGCCCCATCCTACTTTGGTTCCAGGAAGCCCCACCCTGCTTTGGTTCCAGAAACCCCCACCCTGCTTTAGTAAGAGAAACCCATAAATACCCCTCCCTTAACTAAGCTCGGGGTCCAAGTCCCTACTCCGCTGTGTCGGGTATACTTGGGCCCATGCTTAAGCTTGCCGAATAAACCCTCATATGATTGCATCAGTGTTTGGCTCCTTGGTGGTCTCTCAGATGCAGAAACTCTGGCACAACAATAACTGCTTCAATACTCCAGTGGAGAAGAAGAATGGCATCTGTCAGGACCTCTTAAACACTTCCCAAAAAAGCATGTGCTCTTCCAGCAAAGATAACTAAAATGAACCACAGCTGGCTATGAGCTTCAGTCTGAAATAAAGCCCTGATCTGAACTGGAACTGAGCACTTCTAGAAAAGGTCTGCTTTCTGGTTAGAGGAACAAATAATGGCCACTTTATTTAAAGAGTATTGTATATGACTGTAACCTAAAGCATGTGGGAGGGTTCAATAATTATTTGTTGAAGTAATGAACAAATGAATGATGTGCTTTCTTAACCTCAGGTGGCACAAGGTGCACATGGATCAGCACCAGAGAGACAGTCTATTTGCCCCCAAAGACACAAGTAGAGCAGCAAATCACTCACATCCACATGTAGGAAGAGTCGCTACAGTGAATAGGATGAAAGACTAATAATGATTGTTCCAGCAGACAAAATTTCCACACAATGACGGCAATGGATTCTTTCAGGAGCAGAAACAGTACCTGTACCTGCATGATTAAGATAATGTACAGAGCAAGCCAGAAGTGATGAGGTATGTGAAGACATAGGGAAAATGGCAATTTTAGAGAAATCAACAGGAAATGAACATTTATTATTAGTACATTCTCCAAACCTAGAGAAATACCTTTCCAAATAGCATCTTTTTATGTCACTGCACCTGTTGGGTTATATTTTACTGATCCTCCCCCCTTTTTTTCCTGGCCTCCCTGAAGTTGGAAGTAAAATTTACACAGTAGTCTAAGAAATATTTCCTTGAAATTTTATTTAAACTCCACAAAAATAGTGAGTCTAAAAAAGGAGAAAATTAAAAGAACTTAAAGTGATTGTTCACATTTTTATTCAACTATTTATCTAGCTACTTGCATTAAGCAATGATTCCACAAAAGAGGCAAACTCTTATTTCCACAAGGACTTCACAAATCCTCATGCTCTTTCCTGAGCAAAAACTCTAGCCTTGGAGGGGTGGGGGGGGGAGGGGAGGGAAGCTCCCAATTCACATCTGTTTAGCATCACATTATCATGGTTTGTTATCACAATGCCAGGATTATCTCTTTGAAGATCAATTTCCTAGCAAGCAATCAGATCAAGAGTAGTCAATCTAATTCAGTCAGTTTAATGACCCAGATAACTGGAATAGTGCTGGTAATTTTGGTGATTAAAATGACAAATACAATTCAATTGTACAAAATTGACATAGCTCAGTGCTTGGCTGTGATGTCAACACACACACAGGAAGAGAAACCCCTCTGAGCCTGACCAAAGCACTTTAGAGTATACAGTCCATAACTGCCCCCTCTTGCCAATGTATCACATGCCAAGGTTCTATCACTTTCACAGCTCTGCTGGAATAATAAATTGAATTTTCCGTATTCCTTGCATAGCCTTATCTTAGTGAAAAAATAAATTTCACCCTCAGTCATATAGAATCTAGAGGTAGAGTCCCAACAATATGATTAAAATAGTCACAGTGGCTTATCACTCTGATGGGAAAAGTTCCCTTTGTTTTCAAAATAATCATAATATCATATAATTGGCAATTTTTGGAGAATATTTTAGAAAAAGGAAATCTGGAACACCTGTAGTTGTCAAGGCTCAGGAAAACTGCCAGTAGCATTTTAAATGATGCCTTTACCTGTTTCCCACAACAGCTGAGTCTCACCATCTGGGCTGGGCTGAAATTTCAATGAGTTCAGCCAAATTGTCAGAAGAGTTCCTTCTGCTGGTCCTTCAAGCAATGGGCTGCTTGGGAAAACTAGAAATACATTTGACATCAGAATGCCATCTCCAAGGGCATGAAGCCCAAGTGCCATAAAACGATGGAAAGAGTATTGGGTTTACACACCATATAATCATTTCTAGTATACCTCTGTATTAGAATTGGGGATTAAGCCAACAGAGCATGTTTGTTTAGAATAGTGATAATTGCTGGGAGCACAGCAGTATAAAATCATTCCTCAAAAAGGAATATTGCATTTTTCTAATGGACAACTAAGTAGATAAACATGCTGTGAATATTTCGACAAGTCAGACAATGGAATACTTCAGAGCAAAATCAATATATACTCTCAGATCATAAACTTTTTCTATGAAGTGTTTTAGACAATGAAAATGAAATCTAATTGTGCTAAAACCATTTTACCCCTAGAGAATGTGGAGATTTTAACTTCAGAATTATTGATGAAAATGAAAACGAAAGTCAGAAAATTGATCTGTAAAATGGGAAACATTTTTTAATAAGGTGTCATTTATAGTTGTAATGATGAGGGAGCAGGAGGCTGGCTGAGGACAAAGCAAAAGCTGGCACCTTGCACCCCCTCTCCACCCGGTCCCCTCGGTAATGTGTGTGACGTTCCTCAGGCACCCCTGACTGCCTTAAGTGAGAAACAAATAGTTAACTTGCAGAAATCACAATCCTACAAGACCGGAGTTTCCCTTGGTTTACAAATGTCCTAGAGATCTACAAACAAAGAAGTTACCTTATCAATAGCACAATTTCCAGAGGCAAATATCTCAGTTCTCAAACCCTAAGGTCACCCTCCCCTCCATAAACAAAACCAAAGGAGGCTGAGGTAGAAGGAAATGTAAATATAGTTAAATCTCTTCTGAACCTAAATACCACTAACAAAGATGCTTAATAGCAGGATTGTGACATCCCACCAGGAATCTCCCAACTATCTTGTTGTTAATGGCTGGCCAAAAGACAACAATTGATCAAGCAGCAAGGCCTCTGGTATCCCGGCACCAAGGCCCTCTTTAGCATATGAAAGCTCTGTTGAAGCCTCCCTTCCCCTCACCTTCCCCCAACCACAAGGTACAGAACATGCCCTCTCTCACAACCCCAGGGCAGCAGTTCTTCCTGCCCATGGGTCCTGTCCCCGTGCTTTAATAAACCACCATTTTGCACCAAAGATGTCTCAAGAATTCTTTCTTGGTCATCAGCTCCAGACCTCAGCCCACCGAACCTCACCTAGGTTCTAGAACTTCATCAGTAAGTGATGAGGGAGCAGAAGGATGGCTGAGGACAGAGCAGAAGCTGGCGCCTCGCATCCCCCCCGCACCTGCTCCCCTCCGTAATATGTGTGGCATTCCTCAGGCACCCCTGACTGCCATAAAACGATAAATAGTTAACTTGCAGAGATCACAATCCTGCAGGACAGGAATTTCCCTTGCTCTACAGATGTCCTGGAGATCTAAAAACAGGGAGGTTACCTTATCAATAGCACAAATTTCTAGAGGCAAATAACTCTCAGTTCCTCAAACCCTAATGTCTCCCTCCCCATCATAAAGGAAACTGGAGGAGGCTGAGGTAGAAAGGAATGTAAATGATAGCAAGATCATAACACCCCACCAAGAATCTCCCAACTATCTTGATGTTAATGGCTGACCTAAAGATGACATTGATCAAGCCACAAAGGCAAGACCTCCTCCCAGCACCTTGTAGGCCCTCTTTAACATATGAAAACAACGTTGAAACCTCCCTTCCCTTCACTGCCCCCCCAACCACAAGGTATATAACCTGCCATCCTTCACAACCCGGGGCAGCAGCTTTTCCTGCCCACGGGTCCTATCCTCGTGCTTTAATAAACCACCATTTTGCACCAAAGATGTCTCAAGAATTCTTTCTTGGTCATCGGCTCCGGACCTCAGCTCACCGAACTTCACCTAGGTTCTAGACTTTTATCAATTTCACTCATATGTAGAATCAAAAAACAAATGCACATAGGGGTTAAAAAAGAGAGAGAAAGAGAGACAGACAAATCAAGAAACAGACTCCTAATTACAGAGAACAAACTAATGGTTACCAGAGACAATGGATGGTAGGGGGACAGTTTAACTAGAAGATGAGGATTAAGAAGTTCATTTGTGATGAGCACCAGGTGAAGATTGGAATTGTTGAATCACTACATTGTACACCTGAAACTAATATAACATTGTATGTGAATTAGAATTGTTATTTTTTTTTTAAAGAGGAATTGCAGGAAACAGACTTGGCTAAGTTCCTCCTACCATCCAAAGTGTATATTATTCTAGAGCTAGCTATCTATGTTAATATTTCCCTTCCAAGGGCAGGTGCTCTATCTAAATTCTTCTAGGTAGTTAGGGGAAAGGTCAAAGTTTCCTCCTTGAGCCTTTTGTTTCTTAAAAGTAATCAGTTTAAATTTATTCAAAGGCCAAAGACACACAAATATTGCTCCCCTACAGAATTATGCAATTTTTATCTTTCTGTGTTGAGCTCACTGTTTTTAAGTTGTATGTATGTCACTATATATGTGAATATTATTTCACATATAAAAACAGGATATTTATGTATTTTTCTAACTGAAAGACTAAGTTATATCCAGTTTTTGTCTATTTTAATTGCAAGGAACATTACTGATAAGTCTTTTTATGGTTATATATTTGGGATTTTCTTGGGCAAATACCTAGTATGGAATTTCTGTGTGATAGCAGAGTTTATGTTTAACATTATAAGGAAATGCCAAACTTTTTCTCAAAATGGCTGCCCCATTTTACATTCCAACCAGCAGTGTATGAAATTCCTGGTTGTGCTACATTCTCATCAATATTTAATGTTGTCAGGTTTTTTTTTTTTTTAATTTAACCATCCATATCAAATCTCATGCTTTAATTAGCATTTCCTAAATAAGTGCTGTGGTGAGAACTTGTTCATATGCTCATTTGCTCTGTGTACATCTTCCTTCATGAAATGTCTTTTTAAGTCTTTAAACTTCTTTTTATATGAGGTTTGTCTAACTATCAAGTTGTAATAGTTTACATATTCTGAATACAATCTTTAATCAGACATATGCACTGTAAATTTTTTCTTTCAGTCAGCAGCTTACCTATTTATTTTTAATGGCAACTTTGGTGAGATATTTTGATGAAATCTAATTTGTAGTCTCTTTTCTTTATGATCTTTGATTCCTAAAAAATATTTGCCTATCCCAAGGTCAGGAGGCTTTCTTCCCATTTTTTTCTGAGAAACTTTATACAGTTTACTTTTGAACAGCACAGATTTGAATTATGTGGGTTCACTTATACTCCAAATTTTTTGATACAGTATAACACTGTAAATGTATTTGCACTTCCTTATGCTTGTCTTAACATTTGCTTTTTTTCTAGTTTACTTTAAGAATATACTACATAATTCCTATGTCATATACATATTAATTGGTTATATTATCAATAAGGATTCTGGTCAACAGAAGGTTATTAAAAGTTGAATTTTGTGGGAATCAAAATTTATACTGAGTTTTGACTGCATAGAAAGGTCAGTGTCCCAACCAATGTGTTGTTCAGGAGTCAACTGTAATTATAGTTTTTATGATTGGCCATATAATTTATTTTGAATTAAATTTGTATATGGTACAACATAAGGTTTGAAGACTTTTTGGTCTTTTCTTCCTCAAATGTTTAATAGAATTCACCAGAGGGTTCACCTGGGCCTAAAGGATTCTTTGAGGAAATTTTAAATTTGAATATGTTACTTTTACAAATATGAAACTATTTTAATTTCTTACTTCTTTTTTTCAATAATATTTGTTAATTTCATCTTAAGTCAAATTTATTGACATAAATTGTTCATAATAATCCTTAAATATTTTTTAAATTTTAGGATCTCAGTTTTTGCTGCCCCCCATTTCTGATGTTTACCTTTTATGTATTCTTTCTTTTTCTCTTCAAAACTTAATCAGGAATTTATCAATTTTATTGGTGCTTTCAGAGAAATTTCAGATTTCAATGACTTTCTCTATTGATTATTTTCTGGTTCATTAATCTCTAATTTGATTTTTATTATTTCACTTTACTTAGTTTTTATTTTGTTCTTCTTTCTCTAACTTCTTAAGGCAGAACCTTAGACCACTTGATTTTAAAACTTTGTTTATAACATTAAAAATATAATTTCTTTATAAGCACTTTCTGATCTCTATCCCACAAATTCTTACATGTTTTAATTATCATTTATTCCAAAATATCATTACTTACACTCTTGATATCATATTTGACCTGCTGGTTACCTAGAAGCATATTTTTCATATCAAAATATTTGAAGATTTTCTAAACATCTTTTTGTTACTGATTTGTAATTTAATTCAACCGTGGTCATAAAACACAGTCTTTAAAATTATAATTTGGAGCACCTGGGAGGCTCAATTAGTTAAGCACCTGTCATTGGCTGGGGTCATGATCTCAGGGTCCTGCGAATGAACCCCAGGTTGAACTCTCCGCTCAGCAGGGAGCCTGCTTCTCCTACTCCCTCTCCCTATGGGGACAGCTCCCCCTGCTTTTGCATGTGCACACACTCTCTCTCCCTCTCTCTCTGGTAAGTAAGTAAATAAATAAATAAATAAGTAAAAGACCTTACATTCTTATTGATTTTTTGGCCATTTTTTTTTCTTTCAAATGCTAAAAGAAGAATATAAAATTCCTCATAAATATTTTGTGATGTCTTTTGTTCTTTTTAATTATGTCATTTTTGCTTTATTATTGAAGGTACATTATTAAATGCATACATATTTAAGGTTAAGTTTCTTTGACTGATTCTTTCCTTATAATGTAACATCCCTCCCTCTGTAACTCTGATAGAGTTTTTTCTCATAGTCTGCTTTTTTTTTTTTAAGATTTTATTTATTTATTTGACAGAGACAGCAAGAGAGGGAATACAAGCAGGAGGAGTGGCAAAGGGAGAAGCAGGCTTCCCACCTAGCAGGGAGCCCGAAGTGGGGCTTACTCCCAGGACCCTGGGATCATGCATGACCTGAGCCAAAGGCAGTCGCTTAACAACTGAGACACCTAGATGCCCCTCTTATAGTCTACTCATTATATGGCCCCTCCAGCTTTCATATGGTTAATACTTGTCAAGATTTTTTAAATTCCTTTTACTTTTAATCTATCAAGTGAAATTAAAATGTATCTCTTGTAATCCATTCTTGCTTTTAATCAAATCAGACATTCTATATCTTTAAAGATTTAATCCACTTATATTTGCTGTAATTATTGATTTCATTTAGTTCTACTATATTGCTGATTGCTTTTAATTTGTCTAATAAACATTGGTCCTACCCTTACATGGTAGCCAAACACATGATCTTGATACTGGATATATAAAATTGGCAAGAATTTATTCATTTATTTATTTATTTATTTATTTATAAGTCATATACACTCACAGCCTCAGGGAAGGTAAGCACTTCAAGTCATTCACTGCTATAGGGATTGCAGTCAGGAACAGAGTGAACCAGCATAGGCTGTGAGACACAAGGCTTTGTAGTGAAAAGAATGTGGGTGACTCCCCTGGCTCCTAAGGGAGGATATGATTAGCTTTTTTGAATAATTTTGTGGACTAGAAGAGAAAAACATATTACGTTGAAGACACACTAGGTTGTAAGTGGTCCAGGTGATAGAGGAACCAACCAGGTTGGAAGCCTTTTCCACGTGGGAGGCATGTTTAATGAGAGCAGGGGAACTGAAGGCTAGGCCTTTGGGGCTTTTTAAGACTCAAATATGTCAAAGAAGTCTATCAGGAATTGGTATTATATCACTTTACATACAATTTAATAACCCTACAACTGTATAGTTTATCGCTCTTATATTATGTGCTAACTTAAGCATTCCTTTTATGTCTACTTATATAATGAATTTCACAGTACAATATTACCCTCTCACATGTCTTTATCTGCAGGAATTATATCCTGCTCTGGTTTCCTTTCCATAGTAACACTTAGTTCCCATGCTTTGTCTCTAATAGTTAATTCATGATTAGGACAAGCAAAAGTTATGAGCAGCAATTTTAGTTCACTTTGTAAGCACTGAAATTACAATCAAATCATGGTTTTATAGTGCCTGAAGCTTACACTATTTATTTATTAATAATTTTTAAAAGATATTTATTTATTTATTTGAGAGAGCAAGAGAGCACGAGCAGGGGGGTGGCTGGAGGGAAAGGGAGGTACAGGGGGAGAGGAAGAAGCAGACTCCCCACTAAGTAGGGAGCCTGATATGGGACTTGATCCTAGCACCTTGGAATCATGATCTGAGCCAAAGGCCTTAAAACTTCATGGACTAAGCCATCAGGGTGTGCCAAGCTTACACTATTTAGAGTGGCATCTCTTTAAGAAAAAGAATACAAAGTTCACATGGGTGGTTCACTCAGTCAAAAGTCTGCTTTGACTCAGGTCATGATCTCAGGATCCTGTGAGAGAGCCCTGATCAGCAGGAAGCCTGCTTCACCTTCTTCCCGTAACCCTCCCCCTGCTCCTACTCACTCTCTCTCACTAATAAATAAATAAAACCTTTTTAAAAAGAATACAAAATTTAAAATACACTGTTAGAAATGGATGTGAATATTTATCTAAAGAAGTCACTGTAAATCATGTCAAAAAATTGTTAAGTAATACAAATATTACAAAACCCATAAAATAACCTAATGATTTTATGAGTTAACTGCATATCTGTCAATAGTACTTTTTTATACTAAACTTTTAGATATTTTGTTTGATTATAGAGCAATAATTTCATTACAATATGCTTTAGGGAGAACAGCATGATTGATTGAAATTTGGCTTTTATTTTATTCTACTTTATTTTTTTATTTTTATCTTACCTTTACTACTTGTAATTGATACTTTTATTACATATTTTCAGGTTGTGGTCATGTTTGGGAAAAACTCATGTTTTAATAGGAATAATATTTCTCATCATTTTAGATTTTCTTACACAGTGACTAATGCAATCTAAATAGCAAGAAATTTAAATTTTTCTAATGTTTTTTCCTAACACTTGATTGACTCCCTATGTTTAAAAGTATAAACAAATAACAAAAAGCCTATTCATTACTGATATTCAAAGTTTACCTCTCTTCTAATTAAATTCTTGTCTTTGGTGTTATATAAGTATTTATAACAATGGGGTCAGAACAATTCTAACAATTCCATTCCTTCATTGTATAATTTTCTTAGATTTGACTTATTTTTAATTTGTTTCTTTGACATTCTTTACCTAATAACATAAATATCCAAAAAGATCACTTTTATATACATCCAAATCAGAAGACTATTATTTCTCTCTCTCTCTCTTTTTTTTTTTTTTTTTCAAAAATGTTCTATAAATATAGCTTGTAGTTGAAAGTGAACTCTCTGGGTTTTACCAAATTTTTTGATAAATTGTTTCTATTTCATTTAAGTATAGGCTGCATCTTCCATGCATTTGAAAATATATTTTAAAGTCTTTAAAATGTTGTAACAGTGTTCTAGGATAGCACTGTTTTATAATAGGCAGATTATCTCATTAAACTTATCATCTTTAAAGAAGGAGTTGGCATGTATGTACAATACTTCAGATACAAAAGAAAATCTATTATTATAAAATTCAAAAAATTGTCAATAACCTCAAGGACTCTGAATGCAGCCTTTTTCTCTGATGAGAACAAGGGAATAAAAACACATTAGATATTCGCTGCCTACCTGTTAACGTTCCTAAAGAGAACGCAGCCTTTGTCATCACCTTTTAGTCATATGACTGACCACAAATATTGACTGCTAAAGGACATTTTAAAATCACCCTCAACACATTTCGTTTGTTGAAAACAATCACTAATAGATAATTTTCATTGGCAAGAAAGTTTAAAATTGCTCAGAGGGTTTTTCATGATAATAGTAGGGCAAAATAATTATCAACTAGTTATTCACTGTTCATCACATCCAACAAGAACCTACAATAATAGAATAGTGTTTAGTTACTGCTTTATTTGTTAGACTTACTACTTCAATTTATTATCCATGCTTTCCAATTATTTTGCTTAATTCTTCACAAACTCCTTTGGGTAAATAAGTCACTTTTTTCTTTTTTAACCTTCAGATTTTTTAAGTGTTTTTACAAACTATTGATCATTATCATACTATTTCTATTACTTCATAAATGCTCCTTTGACACATCCCATGTACAATTGCACCAGAAAAGAATAAAATACATAGAAATATCTAGGAAGACACTTAACCAAAGAGGTATAAGGTCTGTACTCTAAAAACTATAGAACACTGATGAAAGAAGTTGAAGAAGACACAAAGAAAAGGAAGGATATGCCAATGCTCATGGATTGGAAGAACAGATATTGCTAAAATGCCTATACTACTCAAAGCAATCTACACATTTAATGCAATCCCTGCCAAAATACCAATAACATTTTTCACAGAACTAGAACAAACAATCCTAAAAATTTATGGAACCACAAAAGACCTTGAATAGCCAAAACAATCTGAAAAAGAAAAGCAAAGCTGGATGAATCACAATTCCAGATTTCAAGTTACTTTACAAAGTTGTAGTAATCAAAAAAGCATGGTACTGGCACAAAAGTAGGCAAATATATCAATGGAACAAAATAGAAAACCCAGAAATGAACACAAAACTATATGGTCAATTTATCTCTGACAAAGCAGAAAAGAATTTCCAATGGGAAAAAGAGAGTCCCTTCAACAAAAGGTATTGGGAAAACTAGACAGCCACATGCAAAAGAATGAAACTGGACCACTTTCTTACACCATACACAAAAATAAATTCAAAATGGATTAAAAATCTATATGTGTGATCTGAAACCATAAAAATCCTAGAAGAGAACACAGGCAGAAATTTCTCTGACATCAGCCATAAGAAAGTTTTTTCTAGGTAGGCCTCCTGAGGCAAGGGAAACAAAAGCAAAAATGAACTATTGGGACTTCATCAAAATAAAAAGCTTCTGCAGAGCAATGAAAATAATCAACAAAACTAAAAGGCAATGCAAGGAATGGGAGAAGATATTTGCAAATAACATATCCAATAAAGGATTAGTATTAAAAATATTTAAGTAACTTATTCAACTCAAACCCCCAAAAACAAATAATTCAATTAAAAATGAGCAGAAGACATGAAGAGATATTTTTTCCAAACAAGACATACAGATGGCCAATAGACATATGAAAAAATGCTCAACATCACTCATTATCAGAGAAAAGCAAATCAAAACCAGAGATATCACGTCACACCTGTCATAATGACTAAAATAAAAAACACAAGAAACAACAGGTGTTGGCAAGGATGTGGAGAAAGGGGAACACTCTCGCGCTGTTGGTGGGAATGCAAACCAGTGCAGAACCTCTGGAAAACAGTGTGGAGTTTCCTCAGGAAGTTAAACATAGATCTACTCTATGATCCAGCATCTAAGCACTACTGGGTGTTTACCCCAAAGTTACAAAAATGCTAATTCAGAGGGATACCTTCACCCCCATGTTTACAGCAGCATTATCTACAAGAACCAGATTATGGAAGGCAGCCCAAGTATTGGCTGATTGATGAATGGATAAAGAAAAGATGAGATCTCTCTATACACACACACACACACACACACACACACACACACACACACACAATGGAACATTATTCCATTAATATATAAACACGATGGAATATCATTCAGCCATAAAAAGGCCATAAAAAGGAATGGAATCTTGCCATTTACAATGGCTTAGGTGGAACTAGAGAGTATAGGGCTAAGCAAAATAAATCAGTCAGAGAAAGACAAATACCATATGAGTTCCTTCACATGTGGAATTTAAGTAAATATAGTTTCTTAACCACTGTCTTAATGATTTTTAAAGGCTCTAGATATATTCATCTAGCCTGAAGATAAACTGAATGTCTCTATTTTCTGTCTTACTTATAAACAGCTGATAAAAATATAAGCAAACTAGAGTTGGAATAGGCTATAAAGGATCTTGTAAGAGTATCAAAAAATAGATACTCCTATTTTTTTTCTAAATATATGTTTGTATTGTTCTTTTTGCATTATTTATTCTCTTTGATTCTCTACAAGTATTCCTGGGACCACAACTTGTGAAGAAAGAAGTCATTATTCACAAACAGTGCAGAATAACACAATAACAGTATTTATTGAAATTCACTGCACTTATCAAAGTCAACACATTTGTCCACACAAAGCTACTGCCCTTCTTCATGCTGATTCTGATCATATAAATTGTGTTTTTCTTTATCATTAGTCTTCTCTCCTTTCTGTTTATTTTTTTTCCTCATTTAGATCTTCATTGTCATAATTTTCTCCCTTTCCCCAGGTTTATCAAGGTATAATTGACATATAACATCATGTAAGGTTAAGGAGTACAAAATGTTGATTTGATACACTTCTATACTGCAAAATGATTAAAGCATAGTGTTAGATAGCACCTGCATCACATCACATAATTAACATTTCTTTTTTGTTATGAATGGCTAGCAGTAAATTAACCATACTTAAAATGCAGCCCACTAAACCCAACAAAATGTATCCCTAACTCAATTTACCTTAGTTAGCACCCAAAAATACCCATGATCAGAATACCGCCTAATAGAAGGAGAAGTGTAATAGAAGAAAAGTTAATTGGAAACAATAATTTTAATCCATTATGGCTAAAATATATTATTTTGACATATTTTGTAATAATAAATTACCATGCAAATAAATTGCTAGGATTCTTCCTAGGACCCTTCCTAGGTCCTTGGAAAAAGCCTGGTAAAAATCAGGGGTCCTATAATGTAAGCTTCATTAGCATTCTGTCAAATCTACCTCAGCCAGGTATTTATTTGGATTTATGCAGTTTTAATAGATTTGTATTATATAACCAAAATATGAGTGCTCAACAACTGGTACATTTTATATTTCTGTCCTTTACAATAGTATCTGTCTTGGGGCGCCTGGGTGGCTCAGTGGGTTAAGCCGCTGCCTTCAGCTCAGGTCATGATCTCAGGGTCCTGGGATCGAGCCCCGCATCGGGCTCTCTGCTCAGCAGGGAGCCTGCTTCCCCCTCTCTCTCTCTCTCTGCCTGCCTCTCCATCTACTTGTGATTTCTCTCTGTAAAATAAATAAATAAAATCTTAAAAAAAAAAATAACAATAGTATCTGTCTTAAGTTAACCTTAATCCAATGTAAGTAGAAATGAAAGGATTCACAAGTAATGGAACAGGTCTGGCTCCAGGTACTTTCCTTCTAACAAAACTTACCTGATCTGTATCATAACAATTCATGGTTATTTCCTGACTTTCAACAATCTGGAAGATCCCCAAGAGGATTTTTTAATATAGAATTTTTATACAGATTTTTTTTAAATAAAAGAAAACTGGTTAATCAAGCCTTATAAATTTCCAATTAAATTACTTATCTTAGCTGAACTATTCCTGATGATATATCACAATAGAGACATGGGTTGTTACAAACATTCTTCCCTTTTTCCTCAAACTTCTAACTAAACCTTCTGCCTCACCTTTACTGAATCATTTAACCCCTACTTTCCTTAAATTAATCCAGTATTGTTGCTTTCCTTTTCATCTTCAAAAACGAATTCATTTTTATGATCATGATCCAAGTACATCCAATTCTTCCTTGCCTTCCAGGGTTTTTTCTCTTATTAATTCACTTGTTGTTCATGATGGATCTCTGCTTTCACATAGGCTTCCTCTTCTTTTATATAAGGCTTAGGTAACACCATGTCAGAAAAAGGCTTTAATTCTAATACCTATATTTTATACTAAGGTCCTCATCCTTGCAGAATTTAAAATTCAAAACTGAAAGCATAATAAAAATATATATAACTATATGTAGGAATCAAGTGCACTGAAGAATTTTATTCAACAAATAGTGTCGTATATGAGGCTAGCAAGTTGGGGCAAATAGTTTGAGCTCTACAGTAACATATACAATCAAATGTTCAATTAAAATGTTAATTGCAAATAAATTAGATTATATCAAGTGAATATTTACTGATTTAATATTGGGAAGAACTTAATAATCAAAAAAATCAAACATAGGAAAGGAAAGGGTTAGATTTTTATTACACAAAAATGAAAATCATTTTATGTCAACAATATCTTGGAGAAAATTTGAAGTGAAGCTAAAAACTGAGAAAGATTAACAAAGTCTGTAACAGAAAAGAAGTTAATAGCTTTTTTTTTTTTTCTTAAAGCAGTTTCCACACCGAATGTGGAGCCCAGTGTGGAGCTTGAACTCATGACCCTAAGATCAAGACCTGAGCTGAGATCGAGAGTTGGGAGCTCAGCAGACTGAGGCACCCAGGCTCCCCAAGAAGTTAGTATTTTTAATACAGAACTAATATTAAGAGTCAATAAGAAATAAGAGTTTTTAGATGGGAAAAGTGTAAAATATCCATAGGAAAAAGAGTTTCAATTATAATAGGAAAGGACTATTGTGCCTTTTGTTTCTAGTCAGAGGAAAAAATGGGTTTAAGAGAAGTTACTTTTTTTGCATTTAAAATTAATAAATTATTTCATGTGCTCATTTCTTAAATGAATATTTTTGGAGTGTCTGTTATGTGCTGAACACTGATAAGTATGGAAATATTTAAAAATGAAATTTTCATGACCTCTGTGGTTACAATGCAATGTTAACTCTCAGACTCCTAACAGGAGTTTAAATTAATACAACATTTCGGGAAGACAATATGGAAATATCTTCAGTATTCATATGATTTAATTCAATAATTATGTTTGTGGGGGAAAACTATTAGAATATTGTACAACTATATGTGCACATCTATGTTTTTCTCAGTTTCATGTATAATATCTAATGAGCTAGTAATGATTAAGAATAGAGAACTGGTTAAATTATGATACAAACAACTGAAGTTATATAGCCATTAATATTTGTTGAATAAATAAATGAGCTCTGATACAGTGATTTCCATTATATCTTAATAAATAATTATTCAAGTAACCTAACTGCAAGCATTCTAATTTTTTTTAATATAGCAAACTGGTAGTTACATGAATTATACATATGATAAAATGATATAGGACTAGAAACACATTTACCAATGTCTAATTCTTGGCCTTAATACTATGTGAGTGTTAGCATAAAATGTCGTGGAAACACTGGGAGAAACTGGGAGAGGGAAAAGAGAAGCTCTCTGTACTGTTGTGAAATAGTCACCATCTCTTATCAATTTATAATTATTTCAAAATATAAAGCTAAAACAATATAGCAAAACATAAGAAATCAAAAACCTTTTTCATTAAAAACTGTAACTTTGATTTTCAGTCCCCTCTCCCACTCATCCCCCATTCCCAAAGGCAGCCACTGTTATGATTTTAGTGTCCAACTTTCCAGACCTCTTAAAGTAATTTAAAATAAATTGCAATAGGCCAGATCATGAAAATGATCTAGTTATTGCCATAGACTGAATATGATGTCCCTTGATATTCTTAAATTGAAACCTAAATCCTAACGTGGTCAATGTGGTAATATTTGGAGATGGAATATTTGAGAGGTGAAAAAGTCATGAGGGCAGAGCTTTTATGAATGGGATTAGTGTTCTTGTAAGAGACTTAAGAGAGCTCCCTTCTCCTTTCCATCATGTGACGACACAGTGAGACAATGGCTATCTATGAATCATGAACTCCACTTCCACCAGACACCTCAACTGCTGGTGTCTTGATCCTTGACTTCCCAGCCTCCTGCACGGTGAGAAATAAATTATTGTTGCTTATAAGCTCTCCAGTCTATGGCATTTTGTTACATCAGCCCAAATAGAAGGTAGAAAAAATTGGAGGGAAAATGATGTTAGTTTTACATTACTTTTTTTCTTGAATTTGTTATAGCCAGAAAACAAATATGCAAAGACATATGCCAACAGAGCAGGTAAATACAGTCTCCTGATACATCCCAAGATCCATCTGATGGCAAGACTCCTAGAGAACTAGAAATGGCCCTAAAGTTTGGAGTTGAGTTTTCAATGTAGACTCTCAGAAGTATTATCAAGTGACTAAAGCACAGAAAATGGGTATTTGCTGGATTCGACTGCGCAGGCTAGAAGTAGCCATGCCAGCACGTGTGGATCTTTCACCACTTCTAACATCTAAGGAATTTCCTTCTGGAACACAATTACACGGATCATTGTCCTTTTTTGTATTTCCTCACTGGGTCTTTATCATGTCTTTGTTTACCAAACCATAGAAATATACAGCTTTGTATCTTTATTTTTTACTTAAATTCTACATGTTTATTTTTTACTTAAATTATGTTTATTTTTTAACTTAATTTATAAAATTATATTTTTCTGTAATTAGCATTTACAAGTTGTTTTCTTTTTATTTTTTTTTTAAGATTTTATTTATTTATTTGAGAGAGAGGGAGAGTTCAGCAAGGGGAATGGCAGGCAGAGGGAGAGGGAGAAGCAGGCTCTGCACTGAGCAGGGAGCCTGATGATGACCTGAGCCAAAGGCAGCTGCTTAACTGACTGAGCCAGCTAGGTGCCCCAAGTTGATTTCTTTTTTAAGAAAGGTTAACAGGTCTAGTTTGTTCCTTTTAAGTGCTCTGTAGAGGGGTGCCCTGCTGTAGAGGGGTGTCAATATTCTAGTATTGCAATTAATGCTACAATAAAAAATGTCTCTATATGGTTTCTCTTTTACCTCCTCTGCTTTGTTTGTCAAGGATATATATTTAGAAGGGAAATTAAATGCAATTTTTGTTTCAAATAATACTGGCAAATTGTCTTGTAAAATGCCTGATTCAATTTACATTTCCCTCTTTAGAGTGTGAGAAGACATTTTCCCACAGGTCTACAAACTGTTTCTATTAACTGTTTATATTTTTCCAAGATTAAAGGCATTCCTGTCTCAATCTGCATTTTCCTAATTATCTTTTGTTGTTTGCTTCCTTAATTTTAAAATGTATTTGGATGTTAGTTTTAAAGGATATAAGTTATGAATTAATCTTATAGTATTATATTTTTATGTTATAATAATAGCCTTCTTTATTGAACTATTTTTCCCATTAATTTTGTTGTGTATTTGTATATGTGTAACTCGTACTTGAGCTCAGTGAATACATTATGAAAATATGAATAAAATTTATGAATACAAAAAGTGTATATGAAATATATACACATACTTGTAGACATATACTTATATCTGGACTTTTTATTCTGTTACTTATTCACTCATAAACCAAGATTTCACACTATTAATTTCCACAGCTTTATGGTCCACTGTTATCTGACCGAGCAAACCACACTTCTTTGTTCTTTTTAAATTTTTTTCATTGCTAGTCTCATGCCTTACTATGTATTTTTTAAACCTTTGTTGACACTTGTAACAATCATAACTAAAATTACAACACAGATGAATTTAGGGAGAATCAGCATCTGGATCTTTAGGATATTGAGCTTTCCCTTTTGTAAACATAGTAAATATTTCATTTATTCAGGTCTTTTTTTGTGCCCTTTACTAATATTTGAAAACTTTCTCCATAATGGTATACTAAAACTGCTGGGATTTTTAGGTTATCCGTTTGCTGAACTTTAAGAGTTTCTGTTACTAATGTGAAAGAAATTAAGTAATACTTTCCTTATTGCATTTTCTAATTTGCTTACTGCTATTCATGAGAAAACTTCCTGATCTCCATCCTTGATCTTGTATTTGGCTACTTTGCTTGGCGAATAATTTAGTCCTGTTAAAAATCAATTTCTACCTATAAATCACTCACTAAAAACATTTAATAAATCTTCCATTTCATAGTCCAAAAAAGGGAAATCTGAGGAGGGTATACCTTGCAAACTTTACATAATCAACTAGAGCAAATTCAGGCCGAGAATGTAAGATTTGAGGGGGGCTGGAACATTTTATCCCTGGTACTTGCAACAATCATTACAGAGTAGGAAATCAAAAAACATTAGCTTGCCAAATGAAATCCCACACACAGAGATATGTTCTGGCTATTAACTGGATTAGATGAGGATAAAATGAGAGATTCTAACTTAATACATATAGAACAGTCTTGAAGCATAATGCACATGCGGGCTATTCATAATCTTGTTATGTGAGAGGCATTGTTGTGTCTTGCTGGAGGGACAAATTGCCTAGGTTAAGTTCTGGCTCCACCACTTACAGCTGAGGGTTTTTGGAAGTTCACTTAACTTTTCCACATTTCAGTTCTTTCATATATAACCAGGGGCAACAATAAAGGTACAAATGTCTAAGGCATATAGTATTATGTGAGTTAACAGGTAAAGAATTTAAAATAGCACCTGTCACATTGGAAATATTAATGATTGTTATCTGGCAATCTTTGCAGGACTTAGAACAGGGTCTTAGACATGGTCAAAACTTAAAAATGTTTAATTGAAATTCAACTGGGGTGGGACACTAACTCCCAGTTTAGTTTCAAGGGAACCAGTAATATTCTCATATTACCTACCTTATTGCAGATAAATGCATTTTCCCTAATAAGAGCTGCTACTAAAATATTGATTATAAACCATTCTAACAACTACTTGTCCATAGCTTCATCATACAATGCAATACAGAAGCACGCGTGTGTATCACACTGCCTCAAGCCACGTCCCCCACCCTGATGCGAATAAAATCAATTTACAAATACCTTTTGCTCTATCTCCAAAATATATGCAGAAGATGTCTAGTTCACTCTAATCTGCTATCTCTCTCCTCTCATCTGGTCAATGAAATGGCCTCCTGTATCATTTTCTTATTTTCACCAAGTCCACTCAATCCATTTTCCACACAGTGAGGTAAACGGTCTCTGAAAAATAAAAAGTAGTTCAAATCATGGTCTTAAAATATTCAATAATATTCCCTCATATTATAAATAAAAACAAGACTCTTCACCATATTCTAAGACTCTTCACGCTGGAATCCTGTGCACTCTCAAATCTTAAATCATTTATTGACAGAGGAAAGAACAAATGCAGAAGCTCTGAAGCAGAACACTTGTTCAACCTCACTCACTTTCCAGTCAACACCTGCTTCCCTGCATCTTTAAATGGGGAAACACTTTTCTCCTAAGACCCCAGCTTAAAAAAAAAGGGGGGGGGGTGTGCCTGGGTAGCTCAATGGGTTAAAGCCTCTGCCTTCAGCTCAGGTCTTGATCCCAGGGTCCTGGGACGGAGTCCCACATTGGGTTCTCTGCTCAGCAGGGAGCCTGCTTCCTCCTCTTTCTGCCTGCCTCTCTGCCTACTTGTGATCTCTGTCTGTCAAATAAATAAAATCTTTAAAAAAAAAAAATCCTCAAGAGATATCCTTCATTGAATACTCTACTGAAAGCAATTGGCCAATATCTACCCCAATCCTTCTCTGTCATTTATTCCACTCTGTTTTAAACGTAACACTCACTACATGAAATTACATTTGTTATTTGTCTGTCTCCACCCTGCCAAATCCTACAATCCAAAATTTGAATGACATTAAAATTATAGCAAGTACCTTATTTATCTTGTTTACCACTATACCTCCAGCATCTTGAAAACTGCCTGCCACACAGTATATATATATCCAGTAAATATTTGCTGAATGAATATACGAATACAGTTTTAATATTAAATAAAAAACTGCTACCACACTCCCCTCCTTAACAGATGTAATTTCACTAATTTCAGTATCTAGAATTCATTGGTTTTTGTAGTTTTTACTTTATAACAGATTTCTCAGAGCACGGGAAGATACTCTCTCACTATATATTTATAGACTCCGTCTGTCTTACAGAGATTTATTTGTAGTGGAGAAACCTGATTTAAGGTTCTAGAAGTGCTATTGTTTTGTTTTGTTTTTAAGATTTCATTTATTTATTTGAGAAAGACAGAAAGTGTGAGCATGGGCAGAGGGAGAGGGGGAGAGAGAATCTCAAGTAGACTCCCTGCTGAGTGCAGAGCCAGATGTGGGGCTTAATCCCAGGACCCTGAAATCATGACCTGAGTCAAAATCAAGAGTTGGCTGCTTAACGGACTGAGCCATCCAGGAGCCCCCAGAGGTGCTATTGTTATAACTAAGCTACCTCCAAAAATTTCTAGACTCACTTTCCATAAAAAGTCTTTCCACACTTATATTGCCCCCAAATTTAAATATGGTTATTCTGAATTTATTTTCTCACCTGACACAAGAAAATACTCCTATATAAATAAAAAGAGATATATTTTAAATACCATCTTCAATTGACTGCCTATCTTCATCTTACTATATAATTACAAAATTCTCAAAGTCACAATCTAAATAGAAAAAAGAAATTCACAGGATAAATGAATGAGGAAGTGATTAAGCTAAATTTGCCTCTGTGAAAGTTAGACCAAGTAAACATGATTCAAGAAGTGCTTCACTCGTTGAGTATTCTGCAAAGGAAGGGAGAGTTAAAATTTAAAATCAAGGTCACAGAGGATAAACCATCCTGAGAATATTAATGAGCATCTATGCTATGGAACCTATATTAACAAAAGGAGGGATGACCAGGTATTTAATGCTTACATCTATTTATTTGTTTTTGCTTATTTTTTTTCCTTCACCCAGTTTCCACTCTACTTTATCCACACATTCACTTAGGCAACAGAATTTATTGCAGGTCTGCCATAATCCAGGTCTTGGGTTGGATGTGGAGGATAGAAGGGTATATAAAATCAAACAGGTTCCCTGTGTCTGTAGATGTTGGAGCTCAACCCACCAATTCCATAATTTCTGATTCCTGCCTCTCCCTTTTGCTTGCTGATAGGTAAAATTTCAAAGCCTAAATGATCTTACTTTAAATAGTAAACTATAATCAGCATGAAAAGAAACTATGCATGAGCTGGAAGAACAGGAAAGCAATTTTTCAGTTACCAAACTACATATACTTCCCTCTTCACTACTCATCTCTGCTTCAAGATGTTCTGATAAAGCCCCTTGGAACTATGAGATTCCTAACTTCTCAAATACTAATACCACAGTTCCTTAAATATTTGTGCAAATCCTCCAACATTCCAGGGTAGGTCCTTTAGAAGTCATTGTTATTACATTACTATGTGATATGTAATTTCCCTTCTCTACATACTACAGCTGTAATAGGGCTACTGCAGTTGACTTGCTCTGCCTAGATGAAGCCTCAAAGTCACCTATGGTTTCCAGAATTTATACAAGCCATAATTCTCAGAGCATACATTTTTTTTTCCTCCAATGGAAGGAGAAATCATGATCAAAAGTGGAAAAAATCTATGAACACTTTATTTTGGAATTTATCTCTATTCTTATTTCCATGTTCCTTATTTGTTAACTTTTCCTTTCTGTTTTACACTAATGAGTATCCCAGACAACACTGCATTCATTATAATATCCAGAAGCTAAAATAGATATCCCTGCATGTAAATGAAACATTAAGCCAGATTTTTACATTTTAAAAGCCAATCATTTTGTTAAGTGTAGGTTTTCAGAATCCTTAGAGAAAATTAAAATAAATATATATAAACAATATATAAAACTCTGTCCTGGAAAGCAATATCTGATTAACTAGGTCTACTTGAATTTTTAACAATTTATATAGATAATTTAGAAGACATAAAGACCAAGAGAATGGGCTACCACACACTCATCAGCCAGCATCAGAATTTGTCAAGTCAGGGTTAATCTTGCCTTGTTTATATTGGCACCAAACTCCACCCTCCCAAGATTATTTTGAAACGAATCTCAGATATATTCACATCAGTAAATATTCAGCATGTATCGCTAAGATGTATAACATAACCACAATACCTAAAATCGTTAAATATAATTAACTTAAAATCATTAAAGATAATTCCTCAGTATCATCAAACACACAGTCCACAACTGTTTCTTGTAAGTTTTATTGGGATCCAAAATAAGGTTCATGCATTAGAACTACTAAATATCTTTTAATCTTCTTTTAATCTATGTCTCCATCTTATTTTTCCTTACATTTTTGTCCTTGTGGTTGAAGAATTCATGTCATTTGTCCTGTGGGGTTTCCCACAATGCATGCTTCAGTCATAATACTCTTGAAAACTGTTTAACATGACCCTCTTTCATCTGATTTTCCAGTAATGAGAAAGCTCTAGAGTCTAAACAATACTCCAATCTATTCAATAATTTCTTTTTCCATCATTCAATAAGCAACTGAAAAAAAACTGCAAACAAATCAAGTATCCATCATGGGAAACTAATTGAATCAACTATGTATATCCACAACATGCAGTCTTGGGTAGCTGAAAAAGAAATGAGGAATTCCTCTCAATAGCACTATGTGGTGATCTCTCTCTACATATTGTTAAATAAAAACGCAAAATACAAATGCATACGATGTGCTACAATTTATCTCAAAAAGTAAGAATAACTATGTAAGTGATTGCTAATATTAAAAAATGCAAATGGGTAAGCCATACATTTTTTTAAGTATTTACATATAATGAGAGAAAGAGAATGGGGTAGAAGTAATATGAAGACAGGAACTACATTTCTTTGAATAAACACTGTTTTACCAATTTTATGTAAGAATAATGTAAATATTCCAGTTAATTATAAATGAAAAGGTATGTAAAGAAACATTTCCTAAAAACTGAGAATAATATGAACAAGTGAACATGCATAAATAGTTGGTAGCACAAAGAACAAAGAGAAAAAATACTCCAATTAATTTTAAGACATGGTAATTTGATTTCACATCTTTAGTCGGGTATACCCTTCTGTAGGAACTGAAAGAACTGGAAAAATAAACTTAAAATGTTTTTAGTAATTATATATTTGGTGGTAACATTGGCAATGTACCCTGAAAATGTTGTTGGTAGAAGGAGGGACCAAATGAGAGTTTATGTTGGTAATATTAAAGACACCAGCTTTTGTCTTAGAAGAAATTAGACACAATTTTTAGATGAGTAAGTTGAATAAAAATCCTATTGTCCTAAATCAGAAAACAGAATTAGAAATATAAGTATAAATTCATAATGTTTTATCTTATAAGTATATTATATACATAACAAGAGAGACAATATATAATTACATATACACATACACGCATACTGTATAGGTGTGTGGGTGTGTGTGTGTATGGAAAACGCCTAGAAACATGGCTCCTCAGTAGCAATGAATACATACTAGTATCCAAATTTACATCAGTAAGTAAAATTTCTCACTAAAAGAAACCACATTTCTTAGGAGAAATGGCAGATCTTGATCTGATAAAGTTACTTAAAAAAAGTCTTCCATATCCTGTCATACAAGAAATTAAGGAAACTATCAAAGACAACTAGAGTCTGCCAAAGTACCTAGTGGGCCAGATAGAACCATTTGGGAACAAACAAGATAATATATACAATGAGTTAAAGCACATTAAATATATTTCATTACATTAGTTTATGATTATATTAAAATAAACAAACTTCGTGGTCAAATTGAAAAGATGCGGGGGAACCAAATCATTACTGTGAAAACTAGAAAATGAAAGAGAGGAAAACAAACAAACAAACAAACACTTGTCTTCCCTCTGGAAAGTATACCTAAGAAGGGGCACCTGGGCGGCTGTCAGTTAAGGGTCAGCCTTTGGCTCAGGTCATGATCTCAGGTCCTGAGATGAAAGCCAGGGTTGGGCTCTCTGCTCCATGGGAAGTTGGCTTCCGGCCTCTGCCTGAGTCCTTCCCCCTCTCCCCTAGCTCATGTTTGCTCTCTCTCCCTTCTAATGAATAAAATCTTTTTTAAAAAAGGAAAAGATAGAAGAAAGAAAGAGAAAATATATCCCTAAGGATAATCAAAATTTGATGAGGGCATGTTTTTGTTTATAAAATAGTCTAACTAATCAGGTCAGGATCTCAGTCTCCTGGGATTGAGGCCCACATAGCATGGGACTCCCTGCTCAATAAGCAGCCTGCTTACCCCTCTCCCTCTGCCTGCTATTCCCCCTGCTTGGGCTCTCTTTGTCAAATAAATAAATAAAATCTAAAAAAAATTTTAAAAAATTTGCAGCACCTGACAAATTAATGAATCAAGGCAATGATCACCTGTAGTGGCTAACATCACCAAGAGAACAATCTGGCATTAAGTGTTCCCTGTTAGATGTTCACAAGGGGGGGAGGGGATATGGATACAGAAACAACAAGAGAAAGGAAAGGAAAGGAAAGGAAACCTGAGCCATCTGAAAACTTCTAATGGCAATAGTCAAAGTAGTTCAAACTTTATTACATCTATAGGTCCTCACACACATACATATGGATATGACAGTATCCGGCAACTTGCTGGACCTCGAGGAAAACTGACTAAGTGAATAAATATATGAAAGATATTCACTTGGATTTGGAAAGCTGTCGAAAATGCTCACTCAAAACTCTTGGTAAAAAAATATTAATAAAAAATGTGCTTTCTAATGAATATTGAACACATGATAATTAAAAGAGAAAGACAAAGCCAATATGATTTAAGCATACAGCTTTTCAAGACAAGACATCTCTCTTATATAAAAGGGATAGTAAGGTGTTACAATGACTGACTCACTATTAAACTCACCTTTGCAAGCTTCTATCAAAAATAATCTAAATGAAAGGTATTTCCAAAGGGAATTTTTACAGGTTAAGGTCTGAAAGTCAGCATGGGGCACATAACTCCATGCAGGGGAGAATGAATGTGCTGGGGAGGTGACAAGCTCTTTGTTCACAGGGGAAGAAAAAAACTGTGTCATCCCTATCTTGTAAAAGCCATCCTGCTGGGCAGTAGCTTGCAATGATAACCCTCTTTGTCCACCCTCTCAGACTCATATGGACTCATACGGCTCTGATACATCTAATACCAATTCTTATGCAGTCTGTTGCATTGATTTTTTTTTTTTTTGCGATGTTACAAACTATGCCTTAGGCATTTCCTAAAAGGTTATCCAAAGTATACAGTCGCACATAGACTTCTGTGTGCACACATGCACACTCCCTCCCTCCCATTTTATATGTAAGAAGCCATTGTCTAAACCAGTTTGATGATTTTGAAATCAAAACAAAAATAGGATTCTACTTGTACAAAAGAGGCATTTTTAAGGAAGGAAAGACTGTGTTAAGTAGAACAATATACCAGTTTTAAGAAAAATTTATTAAAGTATTTTTAACCTAATAATGTTTAATTGTATATTACCTAATCATGTATATGATATAATTGCCTTACCATTAACTAAATAGTTTATGTGTTAAGGAACACAAAACATGCCGACAACTAAATTTGCATCGTCAGGAAAATCATTTAGCCTCTTTAAACCTCCATTTCTTTATCTGGGAAATTCAAGAAAGTTGAAAGAAATTCTCTCCAAGATACTTTCAATTCTAGAAGATTCTGAAAATATGATAACCTTTTAACATGCTATTTCCAATATCACAGGCAATGCTCACCTGTGCAATGCATCTAATTTTGGCCTTATTGATGTGTACATTTAAGATCATGATTACAAACATGTTTTTAACACAACTTTCTGCACAAAGGCCATGTCGACTACTTGTAGCTTTAAAAAAAATAAAAAATAAAGGAATCAGAAAACACAGATCTAGTTCTGAAAGGTTCTTAGAAGGATGGTTGTACAGATAAAAGCAGCTAATTTTTAATGATCTGATGCAGTATTGTTACCATGTTGGTAAAGACAAAATACTTTCTCACAGTCAGGGAGACATTCATGTGGATGGTGACATTTGACCTGAATCTTTAAAGATGAAACAGTCTGGTGGTCTCCTTTATGCCTCCAAATAAGTGTCAAAGTTCCCTTTGACAGAATACTGTCTTTTATTTGTTTTAATTTTCCAATGTTGTTACTTATAGGAAGTTAAGATGGGTGTAGGGTTTATTTATTTATTTATTTTGCATTCAATTAAGAACAGGGAAATTCTAAATCATAGAAAAATACCTGAAAGAGGTAAAAATAATAATCTCCAGATGATAAGAACAAAATATTTTAAACCCTCAAAAGATGTTACTGTAGCTTGAAAAAATTTCTCAAAATTTAAGAGTCTTTCAACTTAATATCAGTGGTAGTCAGTTCTGGTAATAAATCTGGTAATAAATCATCTTGATAATCAGTATGTTTTGGGGTTATTAATTATGACCTGATTTCTTTAACAATGATTAAGTCCATTTCTTATCTGATTCTCTATGAATACAGAAAAACAAAAAAACAACCACACTATAGATGACAATCCTTTATATAAATGGAATAACATTAAATTTTAAAATGAATACAGTGACGGGTATGGATATACCACAAATATTAAAATCTGTTTTTTCTATAATATATCTTAATTTCTAAATTGAGCTCCTATTTTCCTGATATATAGATAGAAACTGAAATTGCTACTTTTTTAGTTAAAGACCATGAAATGTTTTGAACTAAATCATATTCATATAGTTTTCTCACTCATCTTTACTCTTCTTCCTTCCAAATTTCTCAAAAAAAAAAAATTAAAACAGAAAACTTGTCACAGCTCAATAGCCAGAAAGACTAGTTGCTTTAAAAAGTATCCCAAAGCACTTAAAGAGCAGGGGTCCCCAAAGTGACAATAAATACTTTGCAAATTTTGGAAGTGTTTGAGTCATTTTTCCCAATTACTACCACCATATGATACTCAGTTATTCACAGTGTGAGGTAAGATTGAAAGTTTATTATTATTCCAGAGGGCCTGGTGAGATCATATGGCACAGGAGACCATAACTGAGCAGAAGTAGTTGAAGCCATACTCCCCCACCCCCACCCCAAGGAGATTTTTACCAGACAAAGCAAGCTTGATAGCAAGGTGGAAGCCATGGGAAAGGGCCATTGGACCCACCTGTGCAATCCACTGGCCAAGTGACCCTGTTCTTCTGTTGTAAGGTTCTGAGTGCACTTAAAATGGACAATTTACTTTCAATTCTTCTCCTTAGTCTTTCTTTAGTGAAAAAAAAAAAAAATCCTCTTTTAAACTGGGCTTCAAAGTACTAAATGACCCTCCCAAGGTGTTACTGTCTCTAAGTATCACACATGCAACAAAAAGAGTCAAAGTCAGTAATACCTACAATTTCACAGAGTCTTTGTGGGAGAGTTGATGAGCAGATGAATAGAAGGGCTCATTATTTCTATTATTGACAGAGCTGTTAGGGGTCATGTCCATTATGCAAGTGCAGAAGAGAAAAGGAAACAAAGTTCCATTAGGCTCACAATTTAGTTCATGGTTGTAATTTTGGCCATATGTTGATTTAATATCAACGCTAACTGAATGTTTAAACCATTTATTTCTGTTTCTCATATGTTTTCAAATATGAATTTTTAAGCACAAGACAGAGAAAAGTTTCCAAACCACTGCAAATTTATTTCCCAACATGTTGGATTATTTGTTAGTCTATATGAGACTGGTCCAAGTTTATCATGGTATATATACACCTCCGAAGAGACTGTCAATAACAACTTCATACAAAGGAAGCATTTTAATACTTAATAATACTATTTAATGGAACCTAAGATAGACCTGTTTTTCAACGCATTCATTCTCTTTAGAAAATCTAAAAGCAGTAAGCTTCATAAGATGTACACATCCATGCCTATGCTCTTCCTTTGATGATTTAACCAACTGCAACAGTGTTCTCAAACTATACCTCAGGATCACCTGGAAGGCTTGTAAAAACACGGACTCCAGGGCTTCACTTCAGATTAAATATGTCTGTGGTACAGGTGATAATTTACATTTTCAATAAATCCCTGGTAACACTCGTGCTACTGATCCAGGGACCACACTTTTGAGATGCACTGAATTGGAAGACAGGAACTATGTTGGTTTAAATCTCTATACAGAAAAAATTAAATGTGGAGAATTAAAGAAAAAAAAAAGATTGTATTTACTTATTTGAGAGAGAGAGAGAGAGAATAAGCAGAGACAGAGGGAAATGCAGACTCTCCACGGAGCCCAATGTGGGACTTGATCCCAGAATCCCAGGATCATGACCTGACCTGAAGGCAGACGCTTAACCAACTGAGTCACCCAGGTGCTAAAACATAGAGAATCTTAATAGCCATTGCCATAGGATGAAATAAAGAATCTTATCTGAACAAAGTGTAGCCTCAGAGGGAGCTAATGTCCACAAAAATTTTCAAAATAAGTAGATATGATAGAACTGATATGTTGTTATTAGTACAGTAATGCAGCATCAGGTGTGTAGGACAGTTAACTGAATACAATCAGAACAGGTATAGTATCAGTGCACTGTGCCAAACCAGATATAGCTGGAGGTTTACCACATATAATTTGCTGGTGTAAAATGAATAAAGCTCAATATGATGAGCAAACACTCCCTAGACAACACTCTGCACATGTGGACTCCAAGGCATATTCCAGTTTTCATATAGGTTACGTGAAATCATAAAAGCTACGTACAATTGTAGCTGACTTATTAAGTGTATATTACACAATGCAAGAATTCTACCTATTACCTTGGGTAATAACAAGTAGGTAAGCGGTGACAACATTATTTTGTCAGCCTCAGCAATACTTCATTCCACAGAAGGGCAAATCCTCCATGCTTAGAAAAATAATTCCCACAAGTAGAATCTCTGCTGTTCAACACAGTCTAATTAAATGGGGTCAGATTACATCTTTTTTGCTTGTTTTTCCTATCGGCAGTGGACAAGAAAATCAGGACTATAGTTATAGCTTTGTCTTTGGGAATTAGTTGCCCATTTCAATACAGATGGGTTTTTTGTTTGTTTCTTTGTTTCCCTTCTGTGCTTATATTGGGGCTGGTTCAATTTAATAAACTTGTTTCTTTTCCCTGTCAGAGTTTTAGACCAAGTGAGACAAACAGACAAAGATCCAGGCAGGTAGAGATCAAAATGACAGTTTTCACTTAAAAAGAGCTATTAGAGATCTTGCAGTAACAATGGATTTCCTATTACTGAAGATAAACATCTTCCCAGCCACAAGCAGCGATAGACATCTACACATCTCCCCTACCCACATTCCTGTCCCCATCAAAGGGCAGGATTTTCCTTAAAATGTTGATGAAAAGAATTATTATATCACTACATCTGTAAATAATTCCTGACAGTAACATGCTTTCTGAGGTGAATGTATCTTTCTAAGACAAAAGCAGAAAATATATCTGACCAAAATAGATGCTACGTGATATTTAATGCATGCAAGATAATTCCTGCTTCTTCCACAAGCCTGGTGAACAAAAGGTCCACATTTGAGTGACTGACTTTTGTCAGAAGTATTAAATAATGAGTTTTTACATTCTCGGGCCAGTGTGATCTTTTGAAATATCACCCACACAGACTTAAGCAAGGTCATGCTTTTTGCAGTGAGGCATCAAATTCAAGGCTAGCAAGAAATAATGAATATCCCTGGTACACTGATTTTTTTTTTTTTAATCTCAGTGGCTTTAAAGATACGGAAAATTGAGAGTCTATAAGGAGAAGATGCCTGTCTTAGCATGGGCTGCAATCACCAAATATCAGCCTGCATGGCTTAACCAAGAGAAATTTATTTTCTCACAATAATGGAGGCTGGAAGCCTGAGATCAGGGTGACAGCCTGGTCAGATTCTAGTGATAGCTCTCTTCCTGGCCTGCTGATGGCCACCTTCTCACTGTGTCCTCACACTGTAGGGCTTGGGAGGGAGTGGTGCAGAGGAGAGGGATCTTCTTCTAAGGGCACTAATCGCATCATGAGAGGGATTCATATCATTCATACAACCAGATCTAAAACTCTTAGCTCCCAAAGTCTCCATTTCCAAATACCGGAATATTTGGAATTAGGGCTTGGACATACGAATTTGGAAGAGGACAAAATTCCATTCACAACAAGCCCTAAGAAGAAAAACAACCAAGATGGGATTGGGAGGGAGACAAACCATAAGTGACTCATAATCTCACAAAACAAACTGAGGGTTGCTGGGGGGAGGGGGTTTGGGAGAAGGGGGTGGGATTATGGACATTGGGGAGGGTATGTGCTAAGGTGAGTGCTGTGAAGTGTGTAAACCTGCCGATTCACAGGAATCACAGACCTGTACCCCTGGGGATAAAAATATATTATATGTTTATAAAAAATAAAAATTAAAAAACAAACAAAAAATAAAACAAAACAAAACAAAAGAAAGAAAAACAACCATCTCCCGACTCTTTCCTGATAGTCTTTACAACTGACTTTAGAACTGTCACAGGTCAGATATATGACCCAGTTTAATTTACAAGTGTCACTAAAGATCATATTTTAAAAGTAAATAACTGCCCTTCTTGAGGTCAATCTCAAAATGTAGGGGCTTTTTCAAACATGGTGATTTTTCTTCCTAACTCATTATCAGTTATGTCTCTGGCTGAAATCCTTGCAGTGGATGCCAAACACATACCAAGTTGCCTACCCACCATCTCCACTTGGAGGCTAATGGACATCTCAAAGGTAACATAGCCAGCACAACTCTTAATTTTTTACTATTTTCCCTATATCTGTTAATAAGCTTCATCCTTCTAGTTAAGCCCCCAACCTTGGTTTTTTCTTTAACTCCCCTGGTTCTTTTACAATCACACTGCGTTAACAGATCCTGTCAATACTGGCTTCAGAATAGATGTGGAGTACGTTCAAGTCTCAGCACCATCGCTGCCACACTGATTCCAGTCTGATGTCTCCACATCCAGTTAGGTTTCCTGCTACAGCCTCCTAATGGTCCCCTTGCTTCTGTACTGCCCACACTTTCTTCAACCTATTCTCATCTCTGCAGCCAGAATGAGTCCTTTAAAATACAAGTCAGACAAGCTTTCTTAAATTCCTCTACCTCATGCAGTACAGTAGTTACTTGAGGCTGTTGTAACAAATTACTACAAACTGGGTGACTTGAACCAACAAAAACTTAACTGTCACAGTTCTAGAGTGTAGAGGTCTGAGATCAAGTGATCAGGGGGTCCATCCTCCCTCTGAAGGCTCTCAGGGAAGATTGTTCTTTGTTTCTTCCGAGTCTGTGGTAACTGCTGGCAATTCCTAGTGTTCTCTCCCATGTAGCTGCATCACTCCAAATTCTGTCTACATCTCCACATGACTTTTTCTACTGTGTGTCTCTTTGTCCAAATTTCCCTCTTTATAAGGACACTAGTCATTAGATTAATGCCTATTTTCTTCAATCACTGTGACCTTAACTTAACAGTATGACATTTGCAAAGATCCTATTTCCATATAAGGTCATATGCATAGGCAGAGGGATTTACCACCTGAATATTTTGTTGTTCTCCTTGGCAGGGGTGGTGGGGGAAGAGAGTGTGTGGGGTTGAGGGGTACTTTTCAACCCATAGCAGTCAAAATAAATCCAAAGTCCTTACAATAGCACACACAAATCTCGGTCTTTTGTTCTTCAAAGTGTGATCTACAGACTGGTAGTAACAGCATTACTCGGAAGGCAGTTTTGTATGGAATGTAAACCCTCTAGACCTCCTATATCAGAATCTTCATTTTAATGACACCCAGCTGATTTACATGCAAATTAAAATTTGAGAAGCACTACCCCTCAAAATGACCTACCTACTTTTCTGCTCTCCTCAACAACTACTCCCCGTGTCTACTCTCCATTATTCTGCTTCAGTCATAATGGTCTTTTAGCTGTTTCTGAAATGTGTAGAAAACTCATTCTCCAGATGTTTACATAAATTATTCCTTCACCTGCTTCAGATCTTTATGCAAATATCACCTTGGTATAATTTTTTCCTAGACACTCTTATTTTAAATGAACATCTTCACCAACCCCATTCCTTCCTTGCTTTTTTTTTTTTAACCACAGAACATCTAATCATCTCATATGCTAAAAATTTTACTTATTTTGTTTACTGTTTTCTCTATCAACTCAAATATAAGCTCCTTGAGCACAAGGATCTGAGTTTTGTGGTTTTTTTTTTTTTAAAGATTTTATTTATTTATTTGACAGAGAGAGATCACAAGTAGGCAGAAAGGCAGGCAGAGAGAGAGAGAGAGGAGGAAACTGGCTCCCCGCTGAACAGAGAGCCCGATGCGGGACTTGATCCCAGGACCCTGAGATCACGACCCAAGCCGAAGGCAGCGGCTTAACCCTCTGAGCCACCCAGGCACCCGAGTTTTTATATGTACTGATGAACTTCAGGTTCCTAGAATGGTAGAGGACATGCAGTAGAGGCACCTCAAAAAATTGTGTCAAACACATGAGTCTATAAATTAACTGATTCATTTGCCCATGCATATTATTTACTTGTTATTTGAAATCAACTATATTATATGCTTCACATAATGCTTTTTTTAAAGATATATAAGCCTTATATAGGTCCATCATTTAGAAGGTAGAAAACTATAATTTACTAAAACATTTGTGAATTAGTTTGTTCTTATGCTTCACCAACTCTCATGGTAAAGCCTACTTTAGCCCTAGGATACACTGTCAGAATAAATGTATTTATGCTCCTAAATTTATTCCTTTGGAAGTTCACAGGATGTTCCCTTGGTTTATGATACGGAAATATGGTCACAAAGTGAGCACGGTATCATGCCTTTCTGATATTTTGTCCCTTTTCATTTTATCTTCTTTCCATTTTTGTCATTTCAAAATGAACATTCCTAACCTCTCCTCTACTTTTCATGTTCTTCTCTGTGCAGATGCAAATTCATATCTATACATGTATAATTAGCATACAATATTATATTAGTTTTAGACATATGGCGTAGTGATTTGATAATTCTATACTTCACTCAGTGCTCACTCGCCATAAGCATAGTCACCGTCTGTTACCGAGCAGTTATTGCAACATTTTTGACTATATTCCCTATGCTAATGCTTTTCATCTCCTTGACTTATTTCATAACTAAAAGTTTGTACTTCTTACTCCCCTTTATCTATTTGACTCATGCTCTCACTTACTTCCCCCTTGGCAACGACTGGTTTGTCCACTGTATTTAAAAGTCTGCTTTTTCATTTATTTCTTTGTTCATTTGTTTTGTTTTTTATAGATTCCACATGGAAGTGAAATCATATGATATTTGTCTTTCTCTGTTTGACTTATTTCACTAAGCACAATACCGTCCAGTCCATCCATGCCTGTTGCAAATGTTAAGGTCTCAGTATTTTTTATGGCTGAGTAATATTCGTGTGTGTGTGTGTGTGTGTGTGTGTGTCTGTGCGCGCGTGCGCGCGTGTGTGTATGTGTGCGTGTGTGTGTGATGTTCTTTTAACTAGACTCACACAGATAGAATTATCAAAGCATGGCAAAGAGGGAAGGAATGTTTGACGCCATCCCTCTTCACTTTCCCTTGTAGGTTGATGCTCCATTATATCTTGTGCTTATTTTTTTCTTTCTAGAAAAGAAAACAAGAGTCTCTACCCTCAAAAAATGTATTATCTAGCTGGGGTGACAGGACTTCAGAGCAGGGCATTTCTTACTTTCAATTTTGTTTCTCTTACCTTTACATATTTGAAAAGACCAAAATGCTGAATGCTTATAGACTCTATTTAGTTATGACTAGAAAACAGTAATAGATGAATATTAGTTAATAATTACCTACTGAAAAAATGTATAAAATGAGTATTAATATTAGGTAATATAAGTTGATGTAATAGTATTATAGCATTATAAATATTAATAATGCTTATTATTTAATAATAATAATTTATTATTATTTAATAACATTTATCACTGATAATACAATATTAATATAAATAAAATAGCACAAATATAATTAGTATAAATTAATATAAATTAAATAAATTGGTATGAATTTTTAAAAGCAAATGAGCCAATAAAGTTTTGGTCCCTGCATCTACTGATTAGATATGAGTAAAAAACTTAGTGAGGGGGCACCTGGTGGCTCAGCCAATTTAGCTTCTGCCTTTGGCCCAGGTCATGATCCCGGGGTCCTGGGATCGATCCCCACGTTGGGGTCCCTGCTCAGCAGGGGAAGGGGGGGTACTGCTTCTCCCTCTGCCACTCCCCCTGTTTGTGCCTTCTCTTTATCTCAAATAAATAAAATCTTAAAAAAAGAGTGAGAATTAATTCCTTATTGGTGACATAACAATTCATGACATTATTGGTTTGGAAAGACCTAAGTAGAAGCTAAACAATTAAGAGGACTAAGACCTTTTCAAGATATAGAGAATAACCCCCCTGTTCAATGCTTTGAGATATAGCCATCCATTTCTTCTCTTTTTTAGAGCGAGCTTCCCAGTTGAGACCTTAAAAACCAATAGCCACACAGGTGCTTGGGTGGCTCAGTTAGTTAAGTATCCAGCTCTTGATTTTGGCTCAGGTCCTGATTTCAGGGTCATGGAATCAAGCCCCAAGGTGGGCTCCCCACTCACCAGAAAGTCTGCTTGAGATTCCTTCTCTCCCTTCCCCTCTTCCCCAACCTCCTGCACACGCATGTGTGCACACACCTGCACTTTCTCTCTAAATAATAAATAAATCTTAAAAAAAAAAAATAGCCCCAGAAAGAACTAGGGAACTCCATAGTTAAGCTTCAGCTTTACACTCTTTACATATTTACAGTATTGGGCACTTTCATATACTACCTGATTTAATCATAACAGTACTATAAAATATAAACCGTACTATTAACTTAATTCTACAGATAATGAAACTGAGGCCTACATAAGAAGTTAAATAATAGTATACCCAAATTCATACACCTAATAATGAAGAAAGCAACAATTTGATTTCAGAACTTTTCATTTTTTCTCTTCAAATGCTTTTTATTTTAAAATAATTTGACTCACAAGAAGTTGCAAAAATAAAGAGAATTACTGCATTATCTTCAACTAGCTTCCCTCAATAATCATATCTTACTTATGTATACGTAACACATTGCCCAAACCAGGAAACTGACATTGGTACAATACCATTAACTCAAGTTCAGACTCTATTCAGATTTGAAAGACTTTTACATACATCTTACATGTAAGAGTGAGTGTGTGTGTGTGTGTGTGTGTGTGTACACATGTGGTGTATTATAGAGCTCATGAAGCGTAGATTCATTACAGCAATCAAGATACAAAACTTCTCTATCATTACAAAAAAACACCATATTCTCATATTGCCCCTTAACAGTCCACTCAAGTCCTGGGCAACCACTGATCTGCTCTGCATCACTAGAATTCTTATCTAGAATTCAGGCTTTTTTGAAACCAAAGTCCAGGAGATTGTTAAATGAATGGCAGTTTTAAAAAAATATATTATTTGTATTCTTCATAAATGGTACACTGTGTCACATATTCAAATGTGCATATACATATATAAGTAAGGTAAAGATGAACATGGATTTAAATGAACAAAAGTAAAAATATTATACAGCATCATCACTGTAATCCTATTTATAATTCTCTTCTAAAACTAGTGGTAGCTTTTATCTTATTGAGATATCTGAATTTTCTCTCATTACTAAATAAAACTATGTTTAAAATTTTATACATATGCCTGAATTTCACATTTTGTTTCATCGCTTTAAATGGTATTAAAAAGGCATTTTTATATTTAAACACATCTCACTGAAGGAAAGGCACAAATGATCTCATAAATGAAACATAATCTGGGGGACTGCTATTTTTCCATTTTGAACAGCAACCACCATTAGTCTTTAATAATATGTAGATTCCATGTAAAATAATGATTTCTCAAAATGCAATAAACAGAGACAACCCATTCTAAGCAAATTTTTAGTAAGTCAAAGTCATTTTTGTCATCCTTTCTTCTTGTTGTAACCCTAGGTACTCTCTGCTACTCCTGTGATCCACTCCTCTGTGACACAACATCCCTGCTGCGTACTTGTCACGGTGACTCTAACCCCTTCTCCCTAGAGATGTTACTAGACCTTGCCTCAGCTAAACTTTCCCAGTGAGTGTCTGGCTTCTTCTCAAATTTGCAAGTCCTCTTAGGTCCCTGAAGGGCAATGCATAATGCATTCCATGCTAATTATCTGATGAGGGTCACTAGATTAATATTTTCATCACACCAGGTAAAGTATCCTAAGACCTAACAATACAAAATTTTCCAATTATGTTACTTCTTTGTATTAAATTCTGGGGCTAGTTTGAGGAATATGTCACAGCAATGGAAACGTTAAGGACAGAAAATGGCACTTTCCCAATTTAATTGAACTCTCCCTAAGACCACACTGCCACTCATCATTACAGAATGCTTCCCAGGTCACAAAAACCATGACTAAAATAGAACCTTGCTATGTGACCTTGTGTCAGGCAGGACCGATGTTATTATTCATAGTTTACAAATGAAGCACTAGGTTCAGTAGTATTAAAAGATTTGTCTGAGGTCGTTGGTTTATTAAATAACAGAATAAGATCAGAACTAAGTTTGTACTTGTATAAGACTGTGAAGAAGAACCAAATGAACTATAAAATTTTCTCACAAGAGCAATGACTATAACGGACCATTCTATAATTTCTTTAATAACAATCTGATATGACAAGAGGGACGTGACAAAACTAACACTTTTCATTATATTTAGGTAGTATTTGGGGATTATTTTTATGTTTGTTTTACCACTTTGCTACTTTAAGTTTTGTCACAATAAAAAATAACTAATCCATGTGTTTTCTTTTTTTTAAGATTTTATTTATTTATTTGACAGAGATCATAAGTAGGCAGAGAGGCAGGCAGAGAGAGAGGAGGAAGCAGGCTCCCTGCAGAGCAGAGAGACTGATGTGGGGTTCGATCCCAGAACCCTGGGATCATGACCAGAGCCGAAGGCAGAGGCTTTAACCCACTGAGCCACCCAGGCACCCCTCATGTGTTTTCTTGATATTCTCATTAAATGAAATACAGCAACTTCTTCAATATTATTAACTAAAGGAACACCTTGTAGTAGTTATATTTATTACTATATAAATATCTCTTTAGCATATACCTTCTGCAAAGTCAGTTCTAAGCACTGGGATTATAAGAGTGATTAAAATGCTGCCCCTATTCTTATAGCATTTATATTATAGTGGAAGGAGGCGATGTGTAAATATACAAATAATTTGAGAATATGCATGTAATACATCTGTCAGCAATAAGCACAGGGAAAAGAAACAAAGCCAAGCAAAAAGAAAGAGAGTGATGGGAAACCACATTTTAGGTGGCATGGTCAATGAAGGCCTCTCCGAGTCAGTGACGTTTGAATAGAGACCAGAATGAGACAAGAAACATGTGAATATCTGAAAGAAGATCTTTCGGGCTTAAGTAACAGCAGGTTAAAAAAAAAAAAAAAAATCTAAGGTGAGAACTAATTTGATATGTTTGAAGAAGAGCAAGAAGGCCAGTAAATAGGATTAGAGTGAATGACTGGTAGAGAGAGAGAAAGTAAGGTAAGAGAAATAGCCAGGTTGCATTTTGAAACTACCTGTGGCATTGTGGGCCTTAGGGTTTTGCTCTAAGTGTGATCGGAATTCATTAGAAGAGCTGTGTGCGTTGAGGGGACAGTAAGTTCTGACGTGATTTAGACGTTATAAAGTTTTAAAGGGTTTCCCATTATTTGAGTAGAGAATTGTATTAATTTTCCAGGGTGGCCAAAACCAACTACCACAGACCGGGTAGCTTTAAAAAAAAAAATTAGTTCTTCACTGTTCTGGAAGCTAGAGGTCCAAGATCAAGGTGTCTGCAGATTAAGTTTATATTGGGATCTCTGTTTTCATATCAATGGCCACCTTCACCTTGTGTCTTCACATCGTCTTACCTCTGCCAAATTTTCTCTTCCTGTGAGGATACCAGTCAGGTCAGGTTAGGACCAGATAATTCATTTTAATTTCATTACCTCCTTAAAGCTCCATTCTCCAAAGAAAGGCACATTTTGAGGTACTGGAGGTTAGGACTTCAACATGTGGCTTTTCAGGGAATACCTTTCAGCCCATAACAGGAATAAAATGCAGTGCAGCAAGAGTGAAAATGGGGAGGTCATTTAGAGGGCTATTGCATCATACAAAGGCAAAATGCTGCTACTTAGACTCTATAGAATCCTGAGAATTGGTCATTATATAAATTATATAAAGAAAAGAATTAAGGGGCTCATCAAGATTATTTCATGAAATCCCCCTAACAGCATTTTAGGTCTGCTCCTGATTCCTCCACGTTGACTGTAATTCACACATAAGCAATTCAGGAGCTAGAATTCAAAGGTAGATGTGTCTGATTCCAAAGATCACACCCTATACTCTCTGACATGTTTCATGAAGGTTGAGTTTTATCCTATCAGAAATATTTAAAAATATATGTATAGAAATTATCTTAACTGGAAGGTCTTTGAGCACAGAATTAAAGGAGGGGAATTACATACATTTCCCTAAAGAGATAATGGATAATTACTTTGCCTTTGTATAGAACATAATAATTTCTGTCAGGAGTCAGGAGAAACAACTCTCTGTGCTTTGAAGGAATTTTCCATCATGTTGAAAAAGATGATATGCACATAAAATGTGGTATTTGTTGGGTATCAAATAAGTTAGTTGACAAACACTGCTAGAGGGGTTCAAAAGAGAAAAATGACTCCAAAATTTGGAGGGGTAAAAATGGAGGAGGCTTAACTTCCAACAATCTATAAAAATCTAGTCAATGAAAAAAAGCAATGCTAAATAAGTTCAAATTTAAAAGGAAACAATCTTATTTTCTTTTCTGTCCACAGGTAAGCAAACATCTTCTCTTACGAAGTTCTGTGTAAAAAAATTCACCCTAGAGTTTAGGCAATGAGGACTACTATTGTGTACTCAGAAAGCATCCTGTGTTTTGCCTTCCTAGCATCCCTCATATTTCTATTTCCTTGTCATTGTTGTTGTTGCTGTTGTTTAACACCTGCAATGATGTTAACTGGCAAACATCGTGAAAGGAGGGACAGATGAGATTTGTTTTCATTCTCTTTTGACTTCTCCAGCACATAGAAAATATTGTGGGCAAAAAGTCACTAGATTAAGTTCAAAGATTTAAAAAAAAAAAAAAAAGGAGCAAGAATAGTAAACAAATAAAACATTTGTACAAAATCAAATAATTTGGGGGTATCTTTTTCAAGCCATAAGAAAATGAAAATGTGGGGTTCCTGGATGGCCTAGTCAGTTTAGCATCCAACTCTTTTTTTTTTTTTTTTTAAAGATTTTTATTTATTAATTTTGACAGAGAGAAATCACAAGTAGACGGAGAGGCAGCCAGAGAGAGAGAGAGAGAGGGAAGCAGGCTCTCTGCTGAGCAGAGAGCCCGATGCGGGACCCGATCCCAGGACTCTGAGATCATGACCTGAGCCGAAGGCAGCGGCTTAACCCACTGAGCCACCCAGGCGCCCTAGCATCCAACTCTTGATTTCAGCTCAGGTCATGATCTCAGAATTGAAATCAAGCCCTGTGTTGGGCTATGCACTGAGCAAAGAGTTTGCTTAACATTCTCTCCCTCTCCCTTTGCCCCTCCCCTGCGTGTGCACATTCTCTCTTAAAAAAAAAAGAAAGAAGGAAAGAAAGAAAAAGAAAAAAGAAAGAAAATGAAAATATGGGATGATATTGTACATACTATTTTATAAGCTTTTTGTTTTGTTTTATGGCTTAACCAAAAATTATGAATGACTTCACATATTAATAAATAAATAACACAAGTATTAAGTCACAATGGCTTTATAATATTTTATTGTGTGATTCTATCATAATTCAGTCAATGAATGCCATATTGTTGAACATTTAATCTGATTATTTCCTTTTATAAAAAATACTACATTATACATTTTTGTAGTTTTTTAAGATATGTAATCTCCAGATCAAAAGATATGAATAAGTTTCAGGTCTTTGGTAAATACTGTCGTAATTCCCTTCAGAAAGCATACAGTAAAAAATCCTTGCATTTCAAGAAACAAGAATAACTTCCATATTCTGGGGCTTCCTACACTTTCTGGTTTGCAGGATTTGTTGTTGTTGTTGTTGTTTGGCTGATTTGGGTTTTGTTTTTACTTTTTAAGTAGGTTGCAGTATTATTTAGTATTCAGTGGTCATGGTTACTTGAAGAATAATTTCTCCATTTGAGAGTTTTCCTCCAACATCTACAAACAAACACCAGTGTGTTCTTTCTCTAAAGAAAAATATAAAGCAGAAAGAAATTAAATGCTGCACAAATTCTGAAACTATGAAAACGTAACAATAGAGAAAACAAGTAGAAAGTTTTTAAGCTATCCAATGACTTTAGCAGCTGGTGGATCCTACCATGCCTATTTTTGCACAGAATGAAAAAGACACAGCAGGTTCCTTTGGAACATCAAACTGAGAAAATTGACTACAGCTTTAACAGCCTTAAAAGAATTTTTTGGCAGAATGAATAAGTATGCATAATTGAGAAAAATACCCCAATCTGTAGGGGGAAAAAAAAAAAGATATAAAAAGAGGCTAAACAAGAATGTTGCTGCCTGTTCTTTTCACAACAATCTCCCACCTGTCCCTGACTGCAGTATTTAGGGAACTGGGATTTAGAACTATAAAAGAATAGGAAGTTGGAGAGTTTAGAATGGAGGAGTCTAGGGCTGTGTAAAAAGTACAAAGGACTTAGAGCCAGGAAACTTCACTGACATGCAATTGTGGGTGGGCTGTGAAATCTGGAAGCCTGGTCTTCCATCCCAACTCAGCTTCTTCCTTGTCCTGGACCCCTGGGCAAATAATGTCTCTTCTCTCTGGCTCAGTTTCCATATTCCATAAAAACTATCACATTAGTGCCAAGCTTTCTTAGTGCCTGACTCATATGACCTTTTCATTAAATATTAATCACATTTGTATAATATAACTAAATGTGTAAACTTAGGCAAGTAACTTTACTTTTTGTCTCCATTTCTCCAACTATAAAATGAATCAATTGAACAATGTGGTCATGTGATGTCATCTAGGTTTAAAGGTCTATGCTTCCATGAGTACAACAAAAAGCACTGGATACTACTATCAGAGTTAGTTTGGGGATGAGGCGAAGCCAGCAAACTGAGTATAAATGAAGAATTGAAGCTAAGTAGGGGAAAAAAGGAGAGAAGAGAAATTAGAATGCAGAAGAATAAAGCTACTGCAGAGGCACTTGGGTGGCTCAGTCAATTGAGTGTCCAACTCTTGAATTCGGCTCAGGTCATAATCTCACCCTCAAAATCAACCCTGCCTCAGGCTCTGCGCTAGGTGTGGAGCCTACTGGAGAGTCTCTCTCTCCCTCTCCCTCCCACCCTGATTCCTGGGCTCATTCTCCCTGTTTAAAAGAAAAAGAAATTAAATCTATAACTTTTAAAAAAAAAAAGAAAGTTTGATCCAGGTTTTGCTTCTTTTGTAGCGCAGATTCTGGACACTAGCTTAAGAATGATGGTGTAATAGCACTCAATAATGAGGATTTAAGCTAGGTAGGAGGAATGGTTCATTTTGATGCTTAATATGTGGTAGGGATTCTGCTTGGTGTATCCGCATTTGCAGGTTTATTCTTCTCTATATTAATGCTAACAATAGCCACATAAAGCAGATACTATACCTTTATTTTTTTCAGATAGAAGTCTTATATTGGAATTCTTCCTTTGCCAGTAACTGATTGTAATCTTTAACAATCATTCTGAGCTCCTATTTCTTTATAAAAGAAAAGAGGAACATAGCACCCAATGCCTTTTAAAAGAGTGGTGATGAAAATTTAATGAGAATATGTGTGTGAATTTATGAGCTCCAGTTACTGTTTTCTATTATACTATACACATTTGAACTAGAAAATCAACGTTTTACTATTAAACTTGAGCAAACAAAAACCACAATACTCAAAATTAGAAAAATTTAACATGCTAATATTTAGATCATATTTATTGCCTTTTCCATTAAGAATAAAATTAAGGTATAAAATATTATTTATTGTGATTACCCAACATAACTAATTGAAATAGAAACTATTAAAGAATACAGAGGAATCTATAATATTCATTTTACTTCTTCAGGCCCTACACTCAAATAATTGATTAGCTACCTCATCAGATATGTTTATCAAGTGTTCCTCTGTAATGACAACCCACTAATGGTTTGCATGCATAACAGTTTATGTCTTAACCTTATAAAGTATACTTCAATATCTTAATTTTGGGGTGCAAAAACAAAAACTGAGTAAACTAACTTGCTCAAAGTTTTAGTTACTGGTGAAGATTAGATTCAAACCTATCTCTTCAGAAATCAAAGGCCATGTTTAAGCATGAGGCTCTTCTACCCTCTAGGTTTTTTTCTTGCTCCTTGCTATTTGAAGCTTTTGTCTTTTGACTTGAAGCACCTTCCATTCAGGCAGTGTTGATTTGACTTGGGCTCCAATCCTGGTTTCTACCTTCCCCAGTTACTCAACAGTCTGGCCATGGACTATTCCTGGTACAGAATTTCCTATCTTAAAAGGAAATTTCCCACAAACAATTTACTGATCTAGTAGGCTTTTATTCAGTGATTCATAAATCAGGCAGCATATAATTGAGCAGACAGAAAGGAGATCTGAAGAACTATACAAGGCAAAAGATTTTCATAGATCAAGGGGAGCAGGAACAAGGAAGTTATACTGGGTATTTGCTAATTGGTTAAAGCAAGGTAGCTTTCCTCATGTGAAGCAAAGGGGAGTCTGGAGCTAGATGAGGTAATGTATGTCAGCCAGCCTTGATTGGCAGACCTAGGCCTCTCCTTTCTGGTAGAGCAGAGCACAGAAATTTAGTTAAGTTTTGGGTTAGTTTAGCATGACAGACTCCATCTTTTTGTTTGTTTGTTTGTTTTAAGATTTATTTATTTATTTGGGGGGAGGGAGAGAGAGAGAGAGAACTTCCTTAGCAGACTCCACACTGAGAGAGGAGCCTACCATGGGGCTTGATCCTGTGACCCTGAGATCGTGACCTGAACCAAAATCAAGAGTCAGACACTTAACCGCCTAAGCCACCCATGTGCCCCAAGTCTCCATCTTGAACTTAATCTGGTTACTTAATACTTATGATATGGCCTTCCCTCTACGTAACAATGACTCCTTTCAAGAAAATTTCTCTTTCTCTGGTATAGCACGGGATGAACTTTCCACAATGGATACTATATTAGTTAACTAGAATCTGCCATTACAAAATACCACAGATTGAACAACTTGAAATGATGCCGTTGATCCTTTCCAATAATAAACTCATCATCTTTACAACACACTCACTTTTGTTTCTCATCTCCTAAATCCAGGAGATGGCAGATAATTAACTTAGTTTATTTTAACACCAAACTGATATTTCTGTGTGATTCTGTTGTCTTTCTCAAGCCCAGCATGAAAATAATCATGGAATTATTGCAGTTCTACTTCTTTACCATGTCTCAAATTATTTCTATTCTCTTTCTTACCAATGTCAATATATTAGTCCATAACTCCGCTTATTAAAGGTCTTCAGACTAATTTTCCAGCCTTCATTCTCCTCTTTCTCTACCCTCAAAATCAACTATCGGAGCGAACTTCTTTAAAATGAAAACCTAGGGTGACTTTACAATAAGTGATGTGAAACTCCAACAATATTAACTTTATTTTCTGCCTAAAATTCCACCAAAAAACCCCAAAATGAAGGGGAAAATATTTGATGGGAAATAATAAAATTACAAATCATATAATATGAAGAATAACTGCCAAAGCACAGTTTGTAAAATTTAAACATAAAATCTATGGTTTTTACATCCCTATAAGACAAAGTTTTCAGGATAAAGATTGTTCTAAAGTGCCTAGTAAGGCACTAAATTTATTTTACTTGTAACTTGGAATTAATGAGAGAAGGTGAAGAGGCCAATGATAGAATTCTATTTTTTTTAAAAAAAGAGAAAAATAAAATACTAGATGTACAAGCCACATATTTTACAGGTGGGCCACAGGATAAGCTGGAGACATCACTATAATTACCCAGTTTTTTTTTTTAAATCACTGAATGTCCTGGGTAAACTCATTATAGGCTAAATGGTCATTACTTTCTCCTTTCCTACAAAGTTACAAACAGGACCTGATAAAGTGCAGGGACTATCTCTAGATGTCTCCCTGTTTTGCATTAGTGGACCCAGTTCCAATGTATGGGAGGGGCTTATTCTACCCACACTAACAAGCATTGCTTGACACAAGCTGCATGTCCTACAATTCAAGTCAATTCTGATACTATCCACCTGGAGATAGCATCAGATTCCACAGGTTAAGGGTTCAGCCCTACAATTCTGCCTTCCTACCCCACTTCAGATGCTAGTCATAAGTCCAGGTTGTTACCTGTCCTTCTGACCAACTGGCTATAAAACAGAGATTCCCACACCATCTTCTTTGCTTCAATCAATTAGCTAGAGTGGCTCGCAAAACTAAAAAACATTTTGCTTACTGATCAGCAGATTATTCTAAAAGGATATAACTTAGGAAAGGCCACATGAAAGAGTAGCAAGGTATTGGGAAAGAGCTTCTCTCCAGGCATTCCACTCTCTGAGCATCTCCACATGTTTACAAACCCAGAAATTCTAGCACCCTTGTCCTTCTGAGTTTTTATGAAGGCTTCATTATGTGAACATGATTGATTAAATCGTTGGCCATGAGAGACTGATTCAACTTTTAGCCCCTCTCCCATCCTGGACATCTGGGACTGAGACTGAAAGTTCCAACCCTCTGATCAACTAGTTGGTTCCCTGGCAACTGATCCATCCTTAGGTGCAGTCTAAAGTCACCTCCCCAGCATAACCAAAGACACCCTTATAGTTTTCCCTACCTAGGAAATTCCATGAGTTTCAGGAGCTCAGGGCTGGAAATGAGGACAAAGACCAAATATGATTCCTGAACTAAGCTTAATATGATAGCATGGCAGAAAGACTGCACTGATTTTAGAACTTTGCAGTTATACTAACCTTTGCCAACAGGTTATCTTTGTGCTTGAAAGTGGAAAAATTCTAAGTCACAAGAAGCTCTGCACCTGCTAAGTTTTGTTATATAAAGAGAAAGATGTACCAGGAGAGAGATGAAAAAGAAAGAAAAACAACCTCCCCCCCCAAAAAACCTGCATAGCTTCATTCTGACTTTCAACTTACAGGGAACTGAATCGAGTGTTGAGGAGAAAGTTACTACAGACCACAGAGGAAGCTCAAGCTGTCGGTGATAACTGCTCATTCTCCAGGCATATCTTATATTATTTATGGAAGAATGAATTATCTGATCCCAGGAGGACAACCTCAACTCAAATATAAGTAGTAATTTAGAAACATCCATGTAAAATGACCATGCTAAAAAGAGAAAAGTCACAAAATAAAGGCAGCGCAGGAGATTATGAGAAAAAACTTGTATGTAACTCATAAAAATTGTGACTACTATTTTTTGAACTAAAACATTACATGGAAGAAAACAGGACATATATAAAGATAGTAACTAAAGGTTAGCTGCAAGATATCAAGAAAGAAATTACACAGCAGAAGGGACTAAGTGAACTAGTTATTCAGAAAGGAAAAAAAAAAGTTGTGGGGAGGGGATTTCCAAAAATAAAGGTAAAAAATATATTTATAGATATTCTGGATTTACATGGGCCTTTCCAGCATGATGTTCTTACTTTTTCTATGTCCAGTGATAGTCACGAAAAGAATATCTCAAGACAATAGGCTGAATCTGCATGGTCTTATTTTTAACCTACCCTTGACAGTTAGTTACACATCATTTCCATTGCATACTGTTGATTAAGAGCAATACTAAGTCTGCAAAGATTCAAGAGGAGCAGAAAAGATGGCAAGTTAGCAAGGTCAGATTGTGGAAGAGTATATGGGATGAAAGACTGGTTTTAGGAAATACAATCTGCTCCTGCAAGATACAAAAGGGCCACCTAGAATTTAAGTTTTTCACACATAGTAGACATTCATCAGTTGTTTTATAAACAGAACAGAAAAGCAATGCTTAAAACAAGTCATGTTGGGGCACCTGGGTGGGTCAGTGGGTTAAGCCTCTGCCTTTGGCTCGGGTCATGATCTCAGGGTCCTGGGATCGAGTCCTGCATTTGGGCTCTCTGCTCGGCAGGGAGCCTGCTTCCTCCTCTCTCTCTCTCTCTCTGCCTGCCTCTCTGCCTACTTGTGATCTCTCTGTCAAACAAATAAATAAGAAAATAAATAAATAAATAAATAAAAACAAATCATGTTGGTGGAGATCAGTTAGAAATGGTTCTACTATAAACTAATCATTCCATTTTCCAGATCAAAGAAAATTCAATGGGAAATATTTAAAATCAATAAGTTGATTAAAAATGATGTAAGTATTATCTTTAAGATACAAGTGCCACCATCAGTAGAGCTAGAAATAACGTGGTAGACAGTGAAGTTTAAATAATCATCATCATCATCATCGTCATCATCATCAGATTGAGGAAACTAGAGAGAAATAAGAACATGCATTACCTTATTCTAGAGTATGAAGTTAATAGGTAATATCTAAAATGACTACATTAAGATCCAGTATTCTTCACAGCACACAAATTACATAAGAAAATTCCCTGGGGGCTTCTGGGGCTCTCAGTGGGTTGGGTCTTTGCCTTCAGCTTGGGTCATGATCTCAGGGTGCTGGGATCGAGCCCCATGTCGGGCTTTCTGCTCAGTGGGTGCTTCCCCACTCAGAGTGCCCCCCCCTTCTCTCTCTGCCTGCTTCTCTGTCTACTTGTGATCTCTCAAGCAAATAAATAAAATCTTTAAAAAAAAAAACAAAGAAAATTCCCTGGAATATTTAAATAAAATATCACCATGCTTATCCATAGGTGTTTGTATTTAGAATATGAGATAAATGTATTTTTCAGGCATCTAATAGAAATATTGAGAATTTTACATATAAAAAAAGTATAATATTTTTTATACCTATTGGTCATGCTTTGGATTTTTTTCTTCTAATAATGGATATGATCAAAAAACTTTGAAGACTGCTGATAGATAGCTATAAAGTAACCACTTGAAGATTATAAAGCTTCACATAAAAAGGAAACATACACACGTGTATACATCAAGTCAAAAAGAAGAAAGTGAGCAATTGTTTTTAAAAGTACAATAAAAAGAGAAAATATAAGAATAATAAACTACTGATATAGGTAGAAACTCTCCTGTCATATCAAGAAGTAAAAAAATTCACTTAATAAACAAAAAGTTATCTAAAAATGCTCAAAACAAAATCTTGGGTATAATATATACAAGTAATGCAAAAAAATTTGAAATGAGAACCAAGGCTTACGTACTAAGTCAGATTTAATTCACACTAAATATCAGTAAATTGATTTTTTAGAGGCCACCTTATAATTTTAAAGAATGTAAGTCACAAAAAATATTCCATAAACCTTTATGCACCAAGAATGAAAGCATAAAAATTTATAAACCATAAACTGCAAAGAATACAAAGTATAAAAACATACTAAAAATGAATCATTCAAAAAACACTCTGAAGCAACTATTGCTCAAAACATTGTCAAAAAATTTACAAAATATCTCAAGAATTAATGCTTAAAAAAGTCTAACTATATTATGGCATATAATTAAAGTTGTAATCAGAGGATATATAGTTAAGTAACTACTTTATAAACAAAGAATAAAAATAAAATGAGTCAAATTCAAAACCTTAAGAAACACATTGCTGAATAAGCCACGGGAAAACAGGAAAAAACTAAAATGTTAAATAATTAAAATATTAATTTTTAATAACCAAAAAAGTAAACAAACCCAAGAACTGATTTTTATGAAAAAAATCAATAAAGTAAGTAAAGTTAAACTAGAATTGAATAAGTGAGCTTCAGAAAAACTAACCAAGAAAATTAAGTTAAAATTTGTAAAATGGAGAAAAAACACATATATAAATCAATTATAAAATCAATTACTTAAATTAAACACCATTTAAAATAAATTTGAAAATTAAAATTATTTTCCCTTTAATATAAATTAAAGTTTACCTGATATTAAATAGCAATTCTCAGATTTTATTCTGAAGAATCTAGAAATTTGATACTACAAAGTACCTGTCCTTTCAACAAGCTTCAGGCCTAAATAGTTATATAGTTTCCTTGTACTTTCAAAGAAGAAAAAATATTAAGTGTCTCCAAATTGATCCAGCCAATAAAGAGAAGTCAGCCCACCAATCTATTATGAGATCAGCATAATACTGATCTCAACCTGACAAAGGTTACACTCTGAAAAATAATCAGGCTAATTCCATGATTAAAAAATAAACAATGTTAAAAATATGAAATAAAAGATGAGCAAATTGACACCAGCAATACATAAAATAGGCAAATAGCTCAATATTAGGAATTCACTAATAGAATTTGCAAGAGTAAAAAAATGAAAAGCTTACATTCATCTCCTTAGATATGACAAGGTTTACATATATATAATAAGGGACTGAATAAATAAATTATTACAGAAACATATGAGGGAAGTGTCTATAGTTTTTAGAAAGATTAAGCTAAGCTTGGAGATACTCCAAATTTTGCATTACATACTGTTAACTGGTTTGAAGAGTGGAGTTTACCACAGAAGAACATTCGTAGTATAATTCCTATTAATAGAAAATGTAATATAAAATACTTTATCCAAACAGCAATTCCTGAATAGAGAAATAATTCCTTAACATGGTAAATTAGACCACATAAAAATAAAAGACTTCTGGGGTGCCTGGCTAGCTCAGTGGGTTAACCCTCTTCCTTTGGCTCAGGTCATAATCTCTGCTCAGAAGGGAGCCTGCTTCCCCCTCTCTCTGCCTGCCTCTCTGCCTCCTTGTGATCTCTCTCTCTTTCCCTGTCAAATAAATAAAATCTTAAAAAAAAAATGCTTCTGTGCAGATGGGGCGCCTGGGTGGCTCAGTGGGTTAAAGCCTCTGCCTTCAGCTCAGGTCATGGTCCTGGGGTCCTGGGATCGAGCCCCGCATCGGGCTCTCTGCTCAGCAGGGAGCCTGATCCCTCTTCTCTCTCTCTCTGCCTGCCTCTCTGCCTACTTGTGATCTCTGTCTGACAAATAAATAAATAAAATATATTAAAAAAAAAAAGGCTCAGTGGGTTAAAAAAAATGCTTCTGTGTAGAAAAAAAAAATAACTATTAAGTCAAAAACATTTATCTGTGGGAAAATTTTACAGTACATGATAAGTTTCCCAAATATCAGAGTCTTTTCAAACATTAAGGAAAGGCCAAAACTGAGGTGCCTGTGTGGCTCAATCAGTTAAGCAGCCACCTCTTGGTTTCAGCTGGGGTCATGATCTCAGGGCCCTAGGATGGAGCCCCACATCTGGCTCCACACTCAGAGGGGAGCCAGCTTGAGGAATTTCTCTCTCTCTCTCTGCCCCTCACCGCTACCCCCCCCCCAACTCACACACCTTCTCTTTCTAAAATAAATTAATAAATTTTAAAAGACAAGAAAAGGCCAAAACTGATGTGGGAAACAAAGGCAAAAGAAAAATTACATTTCCTTACTGCTTACAGCCCATTCACAAGTCCTTGAGACAGGCAGAGTGGCATTCCTGTAGGAACTCAGCTGCCTTGGTAATAATACTTTGCTAAGGGCAAAATTGTAGTTGGACCGCCAGGATCCTGAGTCTACTTTAACATAAAAAATTCCTTTGGAAATTTCCATTATCTCTAAAACCCCCAACATAGTAATCAGCTCCCAAGCATATGACCTACTGATGTATATCTGAAGGACCTAATGACCAAGGCTTTGTTAGGCAGCAATTAAATGAAATTTTCCTAACACTAACTAGCACCCTCACGGTCATGGAAACTTGTTTCCAAGATTCCTTAGAGACTTATGCTGTCCCTAACCCCCTCCCGTTTGGAAAGTATAGAATACCCACCCCCTCATCATCCAAACACAGCTCTTTCTGCCCACCAGTTGGTACTGTTTTCATGCTTAAACAAACAAACAAAAACAAAAAAAAATACACCCTTCTGCAGTCCCAAGAATTCTTTCTTGGTCATTGACTCTGAACCCCAATATCTTTCCTACACCAAAAACTATTCAATTTCTAAAAATGGGCAGAGTACATGAAGAGTTGTCACAGAAAAAAAAATAGACAGTTTATAACTTGATAAAGAGATGTACAACTTTGTTCACAACAAAAATATGGAAAGACAAAAGAAGTCAGAATATTAGAGTTTAACTTCTTGACAATATACAAGTTAGTGAAGATATGAAAACATTCAGTGGTTGAATGAACTGGTGGAAGCCCTTCAAAGAGCAATGAAGAAAGTATTCAAAATTAATTATACAATACTTTTGAAGTTTCATTTATAGGAACACATTTGATAGAGGAACCAACACGTTTGTGGAGGCATGTTACTGGAAATATCTACCCAAGGTGGCCTTAGCTGGCTGCTCCAAAATTTGGTTCACCATCCCTACTATTAATTGTTCCCATATCTCTTAGCCTTATTATGGGATTCAGTTATCTGCATCACATTTTAACTTATTCTCTCACCATTATTCTTTTTACTTTTATATTACTTGAGGGCAAGAACTGTTCCTAAGTAATTGCATTTCCTTCTGTAATGTCTAGCAAAAATTAAGTGCTGAAAATACTTCTTGAATAAATATCGAGTAAGAAGAAAATGAGTAAGAAATTAATAAAATGTGTTACTAAGTCACTGGTAAGGAAACCTTTTATGTCACTTTTAACATCAAAACAACTCTCATATTCTCACTTGTCTCAGAGTAAGTACTATGCAGATGCTGCACTTTAGCTTCTGCATTTCTTCATTTCTTTCCTTTTGTTCTTCACACATCTTCAGTGAGAAAACAACTCTCAAATGCTAGAAAATGTTGTGCTTCTCATGCACAGAAATAACACTGGAAACAACAGTCCCCTTGCTTCTTACTCATAGTTGTTGTATTTGTTTGTAATAGATGAATTTTTCCCAAATTTCCATGTTTTCTTTGCATTCTGTAAAATTACTTTCTGATTACTAAAACCAAGAAAGAGGTGACCTTCCTCCCTTAAGGCAGGCTTAAAGAGAAAGTGCTCAGAAAGTGATTGTCAAAGGATAGAGGAGGAAGATGGTAGAATTTAGGTATTAGAATGTGACAGAATGAGACATAGGGGTCCATTCAGAGATGGTAGCAAGTAAAAGGAATTTGGGGAATATACATAAACATATTGTTTCAATCACTACAGCTCTGTAATATAACTTAAAGTCTAGAATTGTGATACCTCCAGTTCTGTTTTTCTTTTTCAAGAATGGTTTTGCTATTCAGAGTCTTTTGTGGTTCCATACAAATTTTAGGATTATTTGTTTCAGTTCTGTGAAAAATGCTGCTAGTATTTTGATAGAGTTTGCATTAAACGTGGAGATGGCTTTGGGTAATATAGACATTTTAGTAATATTTGTTCTCCCAATCCATGAGCATGGAATATCTTTCAATTTCTTTGTATTGTTGTCAAATTCTTTCATCAAAGTTTTGTAGTTTCCACGGTACGGGTCTTTCACCTCTTTGGTTAAGTTTATTATTAGGTATTTTATTATTTTTGGAGCAAATGCAAATGGGATTATTTTCTTATTTTCTCTTTCTGCTGCTTCATTACTAATGTATAGAAATGTAATAAATTTTAAAAGCCAGGAGCTGGTTCTTTGAAAAGATTAACAAAATTGATAAACATCCAGCCAGACTCATCCAAAAAAAAAAAAAAAAAAAAAAGAATGAAAGAAAGAAAGAAGGAAAGAAGTAAAGAAGACTCAAACAAAATCACAAATGAAAGAGGGACAATTAACAAGTAATACTACAGAAATACAAAGGAGTGCAAGAGACTGTCATGAAAGGTTATACACCAACAAATTGGACAACATAGAAAAAATTCCTAAAGAAATATAACCTATTAAAATTGAAGATGTAGAAATAGAAAATTTGAACAGATTGATTATCAGCAATGAAACTGAATCAGTCATCAAATAACCTCAAATAAACAGAAGTCCAGGACCAGATGGCTTCATAGGGGAATTCTGATAAATATTTAAAGAAGAGTTAATACCTATTCTTCTCAAACTTTTCAAAAAAAATAGAAGAATGAAAACTCCCAAATTTGCTCTAGGAGGCCAACATTACCCTGATACTAAAACCAGATAAAGCATCATAAAAAAAGATTACTACAGGCCAATATCTCTGATGAACAAGAAGCAAAAAAATCCTTGGGATGCCTGGGTGGCTCAGTGGGTTAAAGCCTCTGCCATCAACTCAGGTCGTGATCCCAGAGTCCTGGGATCGAGTCCCACATCGGGCTCTCTGCTCAGCAGGGGGCCTGCTTCCTTTCCTCTCTCTCTGCCTGCCTCTCTGCCTGCTTGTGATCACTGTCTGTCAAATAAATAAATAAAATCTATAAAAATTTTTTAAAAAATCCTCAACAAAATATTAGCAGATCAACCCAACAATACATTAAAAAAATCATTCGCCACAATCAGGTGGGATTTATACCTTGGATGCAAGAGAGGTTCAATATTCTCAAATCAATCTTCAATCAACCACATAAATAAGAGAAAGGATAAAAACTATCAGATTATTTCAGTAGATGCGGAAAAGCATTTGACAAAGTACAACATTTATTCATGATAAAAACCCTCAACGAAGTATGTTTAGAGGGAACATACTTCAACATGATTAAGGCCTTATATGAAAACCTACAGCAAACATCATACTCAATGGGGAAGAACAGAGTTCCCTCTAAGGTCAGCAACAGGACAACGATGTCCACTCTCACCACTTTTAGTCAACAGAGTACTGGATGTTTTAGCCTCAGCAATCAGACAGCAAAAAGAAATAAAAGGTATCCAAATTGGTAAGGAAGAAGTAAAATTGATTATTTGCAGATGAAACCCATATATAGAAAATCCTAAAGACTCCATCAAAAAAACTACTAAACTGATCAATTGATTCAGAAAAGCCACAGGATACAAAAATCAATGAATATGACATTCCTAAATTTCCTTGGTATTTCTAAGACATCAACAAAAGAATAAATTGGTGTGTGGATTAAGGACTCACTAAATCCTAGGCTCCTTAACGGAAATAAAAGCTTAACTAACTGTTAAAGTAAACCATTTCTCATGTGCTGAAATGTTTGCAATGTATTTCATAAATTCAAGCACCAAGTAACATTTCCTCCCACAAAATACAAGAACAAACATGTCTAGCATATACAACCTACAGATTACAGAAAAACTTTGGGAAGAAAGTCATATACATGAAGAAAAAGATAAATCAGTTTTTTCTCTTCCAAATAATACAATGCTTTATTTTATGTAGTATATCATTCGTTGTTAAAGACTTCAATGGCTATTACAGCATGATGTTAAATTTGGCTTCCATACCATACAATATTCAAATTAAATTTCAAAATCGTCCCAAGAACCTTATGAATCACAGACCTTTTGGTTTGTTTATTCCAGTTGGCCAACTTTAATATAATGCAAGTACTAGCTAGGACACAGCAGAAACTATTTTGAACTCTTTTAAAAAGGATTTTCTCCCTGTTCAAACAGGGTCAGTCTGACCATTTGAAGATAAATATATGCAGAGGTGAGTGGGTACATCTCTCCAAATAGCCTAAAACATCTGTTCAAGTAACCCATTTTCCACTTTCATTACTACAGTCACGCACTCTAATAGTGTGTTACAGATGCTTCAAGTTTTTTAGTAACATAGTTCTGTTAACTTCTTTTGTAAGTATCACTGAATAATGCATTGCTACTCTGAATTCCTAAGGTTTGCTTTCTTCTAGAAGGCATAGTTATAAGTATATATTCTGCTTGTTACCTTATTTTAACAAAGAGAATTTTTTTAAATTTCTTTTCAGCATAAAAGAATTAATAGTTTATGCACCACACCCAGTGCTCCATGCAATACGTGCCTTCCCTAATACCCACCACCTGGCTCCCCCAACCTCCAACCCCCCACCCCTTCAAAACCTTCAGATTGTTTTTCAGAGTCCATAGTCTCTCATGGTTCATCTCCCCTTCCAATTTCCCCCAACACCCTTCTTCTCTCCATCTCCCCTTGTCCTCTATGTTATTTGTTATGCTCCACAAATAAGTGAAACCATATGATAATTGACTCTCTCTGCTTGACTTATTTCACTCAGCATAATCTCTTCCAGTCCCATCCATGTTGATACAAAAGTTGGGTATTCATCCTTTCTGATGGAGGCATAATCCATACTCCATTGTGTATATGGACCACATCTTCCTTATCCATTCGTCCATTGAAGGACATCTTGGTTCTTTACACAGTTTGGTGACGGTAGCCATTGCTGCTATAAACATTGGGGTACAGATGGCTCTTTTTTTCACTACATCTGTATCTTTGGGGTAAATACCCAGTAGTGCAATTGCAGGGTCATACGGAAGCTCTATTTTTAATTTCTTAAGGAATCTCCACACTGTTCTCCGAAGTGGCTGCACCAACTTGCATTCCCACAACAGTGTAAGAGGGTTCCCCTTTCTCCACATTCTCTCCAACAAAGCTTCTGCACAGCAAAGGAAACAGTAAACAAAACAAAGAGGCAACCCACGGAATGGGAGAAGATATTTGCAAATGATAGTACAGACAAAAGGTTGATATCCAGGATCTATAAAGAACTTCTCAAACTCAACACACACGAAACAGATAATCATGTCAAAAAGTGGACAGAAGACATGAACAGACACTTCTCCAATGAAGAACACAAATGGCTATCAGACACATGAAAAATGTTCATCATCACTAGCCATCAGGGAGATTCAAATTAAAACCACATTGAGATACCATCTTATACCAGTTAGAATGGCCAAAATTAGCAAGACAGGAAACAACAAAGAGAATTTTTAATATCAAATGAACACTTAAAAATAACATATTGCATAATCTTAAAAAACTTATTCATATTGTTTTATTGAATGAAGTAATCTTATCAAGTTTATATATATCTATATTGCATATATTCTATTTTTTCTTTCCCATTATTTACCAAACCAAGAATTTATGCAAGATATCTTTTAACTTGAATAGTTTTATATTATGATATTATTTCTCAGAAATCCAACTACATTAAATCTTGAAAAATGTGAGGTTTGAATTGCCTTGGGTCTTTTGAATACATTAATAAAAACAATTAATCAAGCTGTCTAAAGCACATATATTGCATTTACTCACAACAATTATTATAACTCAAGGGATTGGGGTGAAGCACACTCTGATCTGAGTCACTGAAGATAATAAAAAATCATAGCGTCATGACAATAGGATAACTGAGCAAGTTGATGAGATGTTTAAATGGGCAAATCCAAGCAAACGTGGACAGGTGTCAATGATGGAAAAAGTGAAATTCAGAAGTGGTACAGAATGAGGATTGATGAGAACCAATTCTTGAAGACAGGGTGAGAAGAAGAATCAATATCATGGGCAACAGATCTGGTGTAGAAAGACAAATGGTGCTGAAGGTAGAAAGTAAAGAATATGGTCCAAAGGGGAAAGGGCTGTCAAAAGCAAGCACTGTCAGGTTTCTAAAAAACTGAGCTGTAATTCACCACAGGATTCCAGACTCCAAACCAAACCTGAATAGTATAAAGAAGTAGGCCGTTGCTTTTCTCATGTTGATTTGGCAAAAGTGGTTTAAAAAGCAAGTGAGGAGGGGCGCCTGGGTGGCTCAGTGGGTTAAGCCGCTGCCTTCGGCTCAGGTCATGATCTCACCGTCCTGGGATCGAGTCCCGCATCGGGCTCTCTGCTTGGCAGGGAGCCTGCTTCCTCCTCTCTTTCTCTCTCTGCCTGCCTCTCCATCTACTTGTGATTTCTCTCTGTCAAATAAATAAATAAAATCTTTAAAAAAAAAAAAAAAAAAAAAAAAAAAAAAAGCAAGTGAGGAGGCATTGTAACTTACACTTAATACTTAAGGGCATCTAGGGCTTAGACTATGATTACCAGCTCAGTAATAGCATAATGAAATCCAGGCCCCAGTTAAAAGGCTTAGGTTAATTTCCAGTTGTGTACAACAGCTGGCTTGAACAGTAAGGAGAGCCAGTAAACATGTACATCTTTCCCCAACTCCATTGTCAGGAACTTCATGACAGAGTTTAAAACTGCCTGTGGCAGGAATAACTGTTGGAAGTTGGGAAATGCTAGAAATCAGAGCTTTTTTCTTTCTTTACCCAAACTATTAACCATTTACCAGTATACCCTGTTCTTATACATGTTCACCCCTCCCGGTCAGAATTAGCTCAAGACCCCAGTCTTCATCTGTGACTTCAAGGGAGAGGGACTGGAACGTGTGATGTAATCTTTTTTCCCACTCACTTCTGTTTTGCCACAAAGTCAATCCATAAAATAACCACTTGAGTGTCACCCATGTAATAAGAACAAAGGAGTTGCAAAACAATCAGAAAAATAATTTAAATCTTGTTACTATTCTGTAATAATAGCATGTATCTTGTTAAATCACAAGACAGTTTGTTCAGAAAAGTAATCAAAATAATTTCACTTACTGCATCTTAAAGATCAACAATTCAGGAGCCAAATTATTTTTTTCTTAAAAAAATGCTTTAAGATAAAACACAGTTTGGGGCGCCTGGGTGGCTCAGTGGGTTGAGCCGCTGCCTTCGGCTCAGGTCATGATCTCAGGGTCCTGGGATCGAGTCCCGCATCGGGCTCTCTGCTCAGCAGGGGGCCTGCTTCCCTTCCTCTCTCTCTGTGATCTCTTCCCTTCCTCTCTCCTACTGTGATCTCTCTCTGTCAAATAAATAAATAAATCTTAAAAAAAAAAAAAAGATAAAACAGTTTATAACTTTAAACCACTATTTCCCCATGTTTTCAATGAAACTGGTTCTACTAGACCCTCTGAGATAAAAAAAAAAAAATTTGTATGGTCCAATATATTTGGGAAATAGAATCTATATTTTTTAAGTATTCATACTGTTAATAGACAATCTCAAAACACAGTTACAAAAACAAATGGATGTTCTTTGATGTCAGTTCATTACTAGTTGGCTTCAGATCTCCTCCATGCTTTTGGCATTCAGGGACTTTAGATTAGAAAGTAGTCCCTATCTGAGATATGCTGGGCTGGTAATAGAGTAAAAAAGGAGGAGCATAGGAACATATGATGTGTTTGAAACTTTTCTTCATACATAACACATATCCACTCAATTTTTCTTTCACCAAAACCACATCAACGGAATGGAAATCAAAGTCTTCTTAAAGGACTCATAAGTAATTAGAACAATAATAGAATCTAATTCACATACGACACTATATCTTCCTCTTTGGTATTCACATGTTTTCTTAATGTTTTCCAGAATTTTGAAGTAAAAAATGTTAAAGTCTTTAAAATCAATTTCCAATTCCATAGAAATACACTGACATTTGTCATAAGTTGCCACTATTTCTAATACACAATTATGATCCTGGATCATTATTACCTGCATAGAAGTTTAGAATTTCTGTAGCTACATAAATAATCCATGTTGCCAATTTCATTCAGAAGAACTGATTTGTTTTTCTTTTCATTAGGGGGGAAAAAGTGAAATCTTTTCCTTTTTAAGGAAACCTAAGTCAGCTATTCCTACCATACCTCACATCACTGTGACATTTTTAATTAACACCCCCAAATATATTTCCTCTAGAATTTTTCTGGTCCCATAAAGTTCGAGTTACTTGTTTTCTTGGTTTTGATGCAATATCCCACTGCTGCTCTCTCTTCCAAAACTTGTTCCTCTGACTGCTTTAGTACTTGTCTCACAATAAGAAATAAACATTTATCTTTAACTTATTGACTGATATTTTTTCTACCTTGTCTTAACTCATCCTACTTGAAGATACTTCTTCTTGATGTTGTGTGTTCATACCCAGGGCTATTCCTACCTGCAATGCAGCCAATTTTATGTATCACGGGGGATGGAGGCTGGGAAAATTACCTACAGACTCTTTTGTCAGCAAAGTTCTGGTTTAGAGTCCACTAATGGGAGACATTTATATAAAATTTGGAAGCTAGAAGAGCAGTAAATTGACATTCAGATGAGTGGATTATGAGACATATCCAGAGGAACTGATGCTTCTTTCTGTTAATCCCCTAATTCTGGTCTGCAGGTAGTTAAGATTATTAGTAGTGGTTTCCTTACTTTTTTTTTTTCCCTTGTAATAATTTCTTGAATTAACAGAGTAGCATGCCTGTTTTTGTAAGCCTCTAATTCTCTATACAAAATCCCTTCCTTGAAATATCTAGAGAGACTTCTGCTTTCTTCCTCACAGACTGCTGTCAAAGCACTACTTCCTTTACAAAACTACCCTGGTGATTGCTGTCTTTTTTTTTTTTTTTTTTAATCCTTTAAAAAAATTAACATATAATGTATTATTTGTTTCAGGGGTACAGGTCTGTGAATCACCAGTCTTTCACAATTCACAGTACTCACCATAGCACATACCCTCCCCAATGTCCATAATCCAGCCCAGCTGCCCTATTCCTCACTCCAACCCCCAGCAACCCTCAGTTTGTCTCCTGAGATTAAGAGTCTCTTATGGTTTGTCTCCCTCCCAGGTCTCATTCTGTTTTATTTTTTCCTCCTTTCCCCAACAACTCCCTACCCTCCCTTTCAGGAACTAGAGGGTATTATGCTAAGGGCAATAAGTCAATCAGAGAAAGACAATTATCATATGATCTCTTTGATATGAGGAATTTGTGAGTGCTGCCTTCTTACTCTCTCATATTCCACTTTCTCCAGAGCCCAGAAGCAGGGGAACTTCAAAAGAGTCATACACTTCACTTGGACCATGACTGCTTCATCTCCCACCATTTTTCCTCTGCATCTGTTTAACTTCCTATCACTACAATTTACTCATTAAACACCTTGGCTCCTGCCTTAATGTTTTCCTTTTTACTCCAGTATCTACCACCATCTTCACTAAACTTATGACCAGGTGACAGAATTATCTGACTTTGAGCCTTTCATTGTCCGGTTTTTCAGAATCCCAATTATTGTATGCACACTTCCACCCACTGTGACGCATCCTGGGCTACCCACCAACTCTTCTGCTTCTGAAATTTTTTTTTTTTCCATTTTTTTTTTATTAATTTTTTTTTTAATTTCCAGCATAACAGTATTCATTATTTTTGCACCACACCCCGTGCTCCATGCAATCCGTGCCCTCTATAATACCCACCACCTGGTACCCCAACCTCCCACCCCCCGTCCCTTCAAAACCCTCAGATTGTTTTTCAGAGTCCATAGTCTCTCATGGTTCACCTCCCCTTCCAATTTCCCCCAACTCCCTTCTCCACTCTAAGTCCCCATGTCCTCCATGCTATTTGTTATGCTCCACAAATAAGTGAAACGATATGATAATTGACTCTCTCTGCTTGACTTATTTCACTCAGCATAATCTCTTCCAGTCCCGTCCATGTTGCTACAAAAGTTGGGTATTCATCCTTTCTGATGAATCATAAAGATCAGAGCAGAAATCAATGAAATAGAAACCAAAAAAACAATAGAACAAATCAACGAAACTAGGAGCTGGTTCTTTGAAAGAATTAATAAAATTGATAAACCCCTGGCCCGACTTATCAAAAAGAAAAGAGAAAGGACCCAAATAAATAAAATCATGAATGAAAGAGGAGAGATCACAACTAACACCAAAGAAATACAAACTATTATAAGAACATACTATGAGCAACTCTACGCCAATAAATTTGACAATCTGGAAGAAATGGATGCATTCCTAGAAACATATAAACTACCACAACTGAACCAGGAAGAAATAGAAAGCCTGAACAGACCCATAACCAGTAAGGAGATTGAAACAGTCATTAAAAATCTCCAAACAAACAAAAGCCCAGGGCCAGACGGCTTCCCGGGGGAATTCTACCAAACATTTAAAGAAGAACTAATTCCTATTATGCTTCTGAAATTTTAAAAAATCTCACTCTAATCAAAACATCCTATTCATCCAGTTTCTGTTTCTAGCCCCAACTTGTTCCATCAAAATTTAACTCTTAAAAGTGTAAAAAATTAGCTGTAAATCAAAGAATTTCTCTGGCTAATCCCAAGTAATGAACACAGTAATGGAAAACTAGTCATTCAGATGACTGGTTAGTCATACAGGCCACTGAAATGTTAATGTCTTCAACATTAACACAGGACAGAACTTTTTCTTCCTGTACTAAGTTTTTGTTTTTGTTTTCTATCTCTTCTCTCTTGCCATTACTAACTTATAGACAGTGTATAAATATATTTTCTCAAACTCACATCTACCAAGCCCTGGTCTTTGAATTCCAAAGCTGCTTAACTCTACCATCATTTCTAAGCACTATCTAGGAAATAGTTTCACTTTAATTACACAGAAATCTGATGACTCCCAATTCTATATTTTAATACCACGTAGATATCCTAATATTTTGAGACAGGCTCTGCAGATAAGTAGTAGAGGGACTACTTTAAATATCTTTCAACATTAATTTCCTCTCCCACACAGTAAAAGTGATGTTAGAGTTAGGTATTATTATTATTATTATTATTATTATTATTATTATTTCTAATCTCCCCTGGACTTATTTTAGTCAAGTATTTATTGTGTACCAATACTATGATTGTTCAAACAAATATTTTATAGTAATTATATTATAATAGCAGCAATTCTTTATTGTACAGTTCAATAGCAGAAAAATAAAAATCAATGAAATATGCCAATCTTTTATAGATAAAAGAAAAATACTTTTCTATTATTCACTAGACTCAAAGAATGTAGTTTCTTTTCTTGCATCAACTTTCAAGTTACAGGAAAAATATGAGGCATCTCTTTACCAGATATCTTCAAAGACCTACTCATCCAAGTTTCTTTGGTATAAAAACCACAAGATATTTCCTCCAGGCCCCATGGGCTTATCTTTTCTATATCTGTAGTGAATTCCTTCTACATAACACAGACTCTTAGTTCTGCAATCTATTTATCTTGTATTTCTTTCTAATGAATTATCTACTCCTATGTTACCTGCAACTTTCAGCAGAGAGAAGTATAAATCCTTACTATTCTATTTTATACTATTTTACTTAATATTTGTCATCCTAGTGATTATTTTTATGAGTTTTTTTTTTCAGGACACCAAATCTTTTTAACTTTACATTTTGTTCTTTTCCTGATATTCTTGTAGCATCCTTAACAGCTTAAAGCAATTGTAACCTTATAGTTTGCAATTAATATGAGATTCATATCTGAACAACTTAAATAGAACAAGATAGAATCATTTGCTGAGAAAATGGCAGGTCTAGAAAACACATCTCTGGTAAGAATTTTACAGTGGTTCCTATTCACAAGTAGCACTACCTCTCCCACTCCACCCCATGCTCCACACGTAGGGGACATTTGAAATGTATGGATTTGAAATGTATGAAATTGTATGGATTCACAATTGGTAACTACTGGGACTGGGGCAGAGAACTACTACTGGCATTTAATATTTGAAGAAAAGGGATGCTCAAGTCCCTAAAAATGTTAAAAACAGTCCTGCAAAATTAAGAATTATCTTGCTCAAAATGTCACTGTGAAAGCTAATGACAAATATTCCTAGCAGTGGCCAAGGAGTTAGGAGATTTAAGCCAACAGGAATTGAATAGGGAGAATTGAATAGCTTCACTAGTTATCTGTGATTAGATTTTGTATAATTTCATTATGGTTTGAAGTGGGGTGAATTTTTCCAACATCAAACTCTTTAGGGCTATATTCCAGCATATTTGTAAAAACTCAGGTAAAAATAAATAAATAAATAAATAAAAAACAAACAACAGGTATTTCTTAAATCCCAGGGCTATCTACCATTATTGCAAATAATTTATAGTTCTCTATAAATCCATGTAACATAGCCACAATTATGTCTCAGTGATCTTTGTCAGCGGTTGTCAACCAAAACTCTAATTCTGACACATCTTTGGTTATTAATTTTCAAGTGGTATTTCATTATTTAAAGGGAGTCAGCATATTCATGGGTAATAAAGGTGCTTGAGATAAGACATCTTATATGACCAAATGAATGCACATGTCAATGAGTACTTGAACCTGGAACAGATGCCTGGAGACTGCAGTAATAACAAGACAGACAGTTTCTATGACAACCATGTCAATGATCTGTGTAGAAGGACCCACATTTCAAAGATAATGTTAATTCTGCGTAGGACCAGTAAGTCAATGATATTAACCACATATTTGTCTCTCTCCAGTTAATTGCTTTATGGTTTGCATTAATCATAGGTCAGTAAATATAATTACTTTGTATTAAGAACATAACTTAATTAGAATTTGAGAAGGATTAAAATGGAACAATAGGTTTACAAACCTGTGACTGAGGTCTCTCAAATGGGGACACTGAGAGCAAACCCTGCAAGAGAGAATAGAGAGAGCTAATGTCACCCTCAGGGTCTTCTATCTAAACTCTGGGCAGCCAAAGGAGAGTCAATCATGAAAACTCTTCACATTTTTTCCACAGCCTGGATGTTATTAATATTGATAATATGGCAACATTCTTAACAGTTAAGCCTTAAATTTGCATGTAATTAAAAATATAAGACTGGATAAGGTTGCTCTCTATTAAGTTTGGGTGCAAACTCTATTTCAAGTAGGTAAGAGACTAGTTATGAGTATCAGACATTCATTTGGGTATTTGGTGTCTTTTTAACACCTTTGTAGAAGGGCATATGCCCTTGTGGAAAGTGCCCTTGTAGAGAAATAAGGGCAAAAAATGAGTCTCTAAACTCTAATAATTTACAGACCACCCTAATATCCTCCAGTTACCCTGATGTTTCCTTCAGTATGTACTTCAATTCCACGGTTTAGAGTAAACAGACCTGGTGCAACTTGGTTTATAACCTGTTTGAAGTAGTTCTTTCAGCAATTTTAATAATAAATAATACCATTCCCAGAATATTGTAATAACCAATTTAGGCACTTGTCCCCATGGAGCTTACAGACTGAAAAGTAAGTATTCAGAACCCTTCACTTGTACAGTAACAATTACCCTATAAAAATAAAACACATGATTTATCTTTTTCACTAGTGCTGGGAAAACTAACATGAAAAATGCCTATAAAACTTTGTAAAGACTAGACACAGAATCAGGAATCTATGATAATGTTGTGGCTGAAGTACAAATATGAATAAAGAAACCATAATCCTTTGGGTTTGGAAGAATCACTGTGGTATCAGGAAGCCCTTTTGGGGCCATTTATGGGTAACACAGAATGAGAAGAGAGAACATCTCTATACAATGCCTTTTTTGCCTTTTCTCAGGCACTTAGGGATATAACCTGTTCTATCCTCCTAACATCGGTATCACACTTTAGAACATGAGCCCTTATCCTTCACCTTATTTTTTCTGCTTCTTTCCAGAGGGTCATACTTGTTGCTAAAAATATGTATTGCTATTTGTCATGAGGAAATACAAAGTAAATATAATAAACATCAAGTACTTCACACAGCTTAGGAATCATAACTAAATTCTTATAGAAATAATCCCAAATGAACTGGGTTTTTTTGTTTGCTTGTTTTATTTTCTTTTGTTTTCTTTTCTTTTCCTTGCTGTGATAGTGACAGAAAGTCTTTTCTGATTTCTATGTTCTACTTTGCTTCTTGGGTTAGCAGAAGGAGGGTGTTTCCTACTCCTCCTCCACATCCTAGTGTTTTTGATCTTGTCCTGAAATTAATACAAAAACTGAAATCAAAACAAGCTTTGATTGTCCCTGTTGCTTCAGTTGGACAATTTTATTTATGAAACTTTCAGGCTTTAACACTCGTTCCTCTGTGCATATAATATATATAACCACATAAATGAGATTTCACAATTTTATGGTAAAATCCAAATTTCAAAATGGTACAATACAAAGTTTGCCTATTGGAAATAGTATCGTCATTATTACCAGACAATAGAGTTGTTCCATAATATTTTGCATGTTTATTAATTTATCAGCTTTGAGCAGCTAGTACTGGAATTTGTCTATTACCTGAAAAAGATATTAAGGGGTATCAAGATTAGGATAGCTAGGAGACTGGGAAGATCTAAATTTGTAAAAACAAAACACACACACACACACACACACACACAAATTGGGGGAGGAGGTTGCTACAATCAAGCAGTTAATTAGGTGGACTCAATTATTTAGAGGATAAAGCCACAAATAATGAATAGGCTTTAATACGGGTAGTTTCAATACAATGCTATCTGACAGATGTAGCAGATGAGTTACAAGGTGCCTAATAAGGTTCCTAAAATGATAAGGTGCCTAAGATAACAAAGACTAGGTAAAGAGCACTTAGCACACTCTAACTGCATAGCAAGACTGTAGTTAAAGAACGGGCATGAAAAACAGAATATTTGTTGTAGGATGGATGAGTGATGATGAGGACTGCACAGTGGGATAAACGAGATGATCATTCATAGAAACTCATATTCATGAGAATAAAGAAAAAACACAATTTATAAAGATCTGGGGAGGCAAAAAATGAGGGGTTGGAAGAATGAGGAATCAAAAGATCTTAGTTAACATACCACAAAATATATATTAATTACAAGAAGAAAAAGGCAAACTTTATGAAGCAATTAGCAGATGCCACTTCAACCAAGTGATCAAGGTTCACGTTAACATTGAGACAAATCAACATCACATGTATAGTACAAAGTAACTGGCATATATGATACAAAATAACTGGCCTGTATCTTTAAAAATGTCAGGAAAAAAAGAGGCACCAAAAAAAAAAAAATTATACAAGATTAAAGGAGACTAAGAAGATATGATGATGACTGATGGAAACAATGTATGATCCAGAATTTTCTTTTCTTATAAAGATCATAATTGAGACAACTGGCAAAATTTGAAATACTATTATTTGTCTATGATAATTTAATGATTTTATAATTTACCTCAATTATGCAAGACCGTGCACACATTTTTATTAAGAATACACTGAATATGTAGGGGTCAAGGGCATCATGTATGCAACTTAGTATCAATTTATACATAAGTAATATACTTGGAGAGAAAGAGAAAATTGAAGCAAACATGGTAAAACGTTAACATTTGGGTGATCTGGGTTTAAAAAATCCCATGTATTATTATAGAAAATTTTTGTAAGTCTGAAAATAGGTCACAATAGAAATTTTAAAAAGGTCCATTTACTAGGCAATTTTTCAAAGCAGTTATTCAGTCATAGGGAAGTACAACAAAGGTCTATATACCAAAAGCAGGAAGAAAGTCAAGTCTCAAGAGCAAAGACTCTTTTTATTGGTAGAAACATACTTAGAATTTATTTAGGCAAAAACAACAAAAGCTTTGGAGGGATACTAGAAAAAAAAAAAGCACAAAATCTGTGGAAAGGCTGCAGAACCAAGGATGTTCTGGTATTCTCAGTGCCTAAAGCCAGCAGATGTTTCTATCAATTTGTTTTTCAGATCCTCAACTTGTCTCCAAACATTTGTTGCTTATCTAAGACAACTTTCTTCTTTTAATATATATATTTATCCCAGAGACAGACACACATTTGCTTGGCATTGGTCACTCATTGGACCAATAACATTAGACAGGAAAATCAACATTATGATTAATAATCCATGACACAATATACAATCCTGGGGGTGGGGTGTTGGAGGTACTGTTACTGTGCAGTACTATGATTGGTAGCTCTACTAACCATAGCACTACACTGGGTGAAGGAACAATTCCCTAAAATCTAGAAGTGAGGTAAAACATTATAGTGTTACAACAAGTATTATAGTTTCAGTGAGAATTTATTCCAAGACCAAATTCAAGAGTGGGACGTAATTTTTCCAACCTAATGTGGTAAGGATTAATAGGTCATAAAATCAGAGCCAATATGGTAAAAAGGAAATGCTTCTGAGGCTTTGAGGATTCTGGCAATACTCTCTTCCTTTGAACTTGAACCTCAAAGATTATAATTGAAGCTGCCTCTTGCCACCACATCTAGCCCAAGAGTAAAGCCAAGGTACTGATGAGAGGTGAGCATGAGAGGAAGAAAAACTGGATCTTGATTATGTTTGACCTCAATGAGACCATATTTGAAGCCAATTCTACCTGTAAAGATTTTACTTGGAAGAGCCAATAAACTTCTTTGTTTATATCAGTTTGGACTTGTTTTTCTGTCACATGTATCAGATATATCCTGATACAACTATACTATTAAAGGGAGAGGAAAACAAATGCTTGACATTTCCTCCCAAAACACACACACGCACACACACACACACACACACACACACACACACACACCAATGAAGCATTTTCACCACTCTAAGTGAAAAACAGGATCAAGTGGTACCTTCTGGGTGGCTCATTATATTGAGTGTCTCACTCTTGGTTTCCACTCATTACCTCAGGGTGGTGGAATTGAGACCTGCCTCAGGTTCTTGCTCAGCAGGAGTCTGCTTGGGATTCTTCTCTCCCCCTCTCTTTGCCTCTCTCCCTGCTCACATGCGCATGATCTCTCTCACTCTCCCATATAAATAAATACAATTAAAAAAAAAGAAAGAAAGAAAAAGAAAAACTAGAACAAGTCAAAATCAAAAGTAAGCTTACCCTAATGGTGAATCAATGTAACTTAATTGTTCTTAGATTCACTTGACAGATCAATATTGATCTCTGTGTCTAGGGTGGGGCCATTTTTATAAGCAAGGAGAAAAAGCAGAAAAGCTTTGAGAACAGGGGTTCAAATATGTGATAGCAATTATTTCAACCTGACAATTGAATAACTACTGCATTCCTAAATTTATACAAACCAAATGAACTTACATAGAAGATTCCTAAGAGATGTATACTTTTCTTAACCTATTAGCACCTATTAGCACCCATCAATTAGTACAAGAATTCGAATCAGGTCTCAAGAAGTACAATGATTCATAAAGCTCAAAATTTATCTTCCTTTCCATCACCTTAATAGCATACAAACTAATGATTTAAACAGTTACCAGATATTGAACATTCACTGATTTCAAGGTTTAATAAAAAAAATATTGGCGGCACCTAAAATATGTAAAACAAACATTAATGAAACTAAAGGAAGGAATAGATAACAAAACAATAATGGTAGGGGACTATAATACCCCCTTACATCAATGGATAGATCATAGAGATAGAAAATCAATAAGGAAACATTGGCTTTAAATGACAAAAGATTGACTTAAAAGATATATATAGAACATTCTATCCAAAAGCAACGAATACACATTCTTTTCAAGTACACATGTAATACTCTCCAGGATAGATCACATATTAGGCTACAAAGCAACTGTTAACAAACACTAGAAGATTGAAATCATAACATCTTTTCTAACCACAATTATATGAAGCTAAAAATCAATAACAGAAAAACCTGAAAGATTCAAAAATATGTAGATATTAAATACATCAGAACAATCAGTCAGTCAATAAATAAAGCAAAAGAGAAAAGATACCTTGACACAAATGAAAATACAGTATACTAAAGTTTATGGAACGCAACAAAAGCTGTTCTAAGAAGGAAGTTCATAGTGATAAATGCCTACCTTCAGGAAACAAGAAAAATCTCAAACAATGTAAATTTACATCTCAAAAAAATACAAAAAGAAGACCAATGCCCAAAGTTAGTAGAAGGAGATAAAGATCAGAACAGAAATGAATAAAACAGAGACTAAAAAGATAGTAGGAAAGATAATGAAACCAAGAGCTCATATTTTGAAAGATAAACAGAATTAACAAACTTTTAGTTAGACTTGCCAGACTTACCAAGAAAAAGAAAACTCAAAATTTGAAAGAGGAGACTTACAACCAATACCACAGAAACACAAAGGATCATAAGAGACTACTATGAACAATTATATGCCAACAAATTGAACAATCCAGAAGAAATAAATTTCTAGAAACATAAAACCCTTCAAGACTAAACATGAAGGAATAGAAAATCTGAACAGATCAATTACCAGTAAGGAGATTGGATCTGTCATGAAAAACTCCCAAAAAACAAAACTCCAGTATAAAGCTCCACTGGTGAATTCTACCAAACATTCAAAGAAAAATTATTAATAAACTTCCTTCTTAAACTCTCTCAAGTAAATAGAAAAGGAGAAAACATTTCCAAACCCATTTTATGAGGCTAGCATTACTTGACACCAAGACCAGACAAGGACACTACGAGAAAAGAAAATTATGGGCCAATACCCTTGATGAACATAGATGCAAAAATCTTCAACAAAATATTCGCAAATCTAATTTAACAATACATTAAAAGGATCATACACCATGATCAAGTGGGACTTCTCCTGGCATGCAAGGGTGGCTTAACATTCATAAATCAAACCAACGTGATACACCACATTCACAAAATGAAAATAAAAACTGCATAATCATCTTAAGAGACGAAAAAAAGCATCTGACAAAATTCAACATCTGTTCATGATAAAAAACTCAACAACGTGTACATAGAGGGAATATATTTCAACATTATATAGACAAGCTCACAGCTAACATCATACTAAATATCAAAAAGCTGAAAGCATTTTCTCTAATTCAGCAACAATGACACCCACACTCACCATTTTTATTCAACTGCACTGTATATCCTAGCCAGAGCAATTAGACAAGAAAAAGAAACAAACATCCAAGTTGGAAATAGAAATGTTAATCTGTCTCTATTTGCAGATGATGTGACGCTATATATAAAAAAACACAAAGACTCCACCAAAGAAACTGTTAGAATACATGAAATCAATAAAGCTGCAGAATACAAAAGCAATATACAGAAATCTGTTGCATTTTTAAACAGATAAACTTTTAAAAAACAAAATGCCAATTACAGCTGCATCAAAAGAATAAAATATCTAGGAATAAATTTAACTAGAGGTTAAAAAAAAAACCTGATACACTGAAAACTATGACACTGATCAAAGATATTCAAGATGACATAGATAAATGGAATGATAGTCCATGCTTATGGACTGGAAGAATATTGTTAAAATGTTTATACTACCCAAGACAATCTATAGACTTAATGTAATCCATATCAAAATTCCATTTTTTTAATAAAAATACAACAATCTTAAAATGTGTGTGGAACCATGAAGGACTCTAAATAGTCAATGCAATCTTGAGAAAGAGGAACAAACCTGGAGAGACTATACTTCCTGATTTCAAACTAGATGATAAGGAAATAGTAATCAAAACAGTGTGGTATCAGCACAAACTCAGACATATAGACCAAAAGAACTGAATAGACAGCCTAAAGATAAGCCTACATATATATGCTCAATTATTTATGACAAAGAGCCAAGAATATATGATAGAGAAAGGACAGTCTCTGTGCTGGGAAAACTAATCTGCCACACACAAAAGAGTGAAACTGGACCACTAACTTACACCATCCACCAAAATTAACTCAAAATGGATTGAAGACTTGAAAACAAGACATGAAACTAGAAACTTCTTAGAAGAAAACATAGGCAGTAAGCTCCTTGACATAGGTCTTGTCAATAAATTTCTGGATTTGACATCAGAAGCAAAGACAACAAAAGCAAAAATAAAAAACTGGGACTACATCAAACCAAGTCTCTGCACCATACAGGAAATCATCAACAAAATGAAAAGGCAACCTATGGAATGGAGTAATTACAGATCATACATCTGATAAAGGGCAAATATCCAAAATACATTAAAAAAACTCATATGACTCAATAGCAAAAATAAATAAAGTGACTAAAAAATGGGCAGAGAAACTGAATGTTTATTCAAAGAAGATATATATGGCAAATAGGCACATGGAAACATATTCAGCACCATTAATCATCAGAAACGCAAAACAAAACCACAAAAAGTTTATCACCTCACACCTGTTAGAACCGTTATTATCAAAAACAGAAAAAATATTAAGTGTTGGTGAGTATGTGGAGAAAAAGAAACCCTTGTGCAATGTTGGTGGGAATGTCAATTGGTCTAGGTGCTATAGAAAACTATAGAATATCCTTAAAAATTAAAAATTGAATAGATGATTCAGAAATTCTAATGCTGGGTATTTAGCCAAAGAAAATACAAACACTAACTTGAAAATATATATGCATCCCTATGTTCATTGCAGCTTTATTTATAATCATGAAGATATGAAAACAGTGTAAACATCCATTGACAATGAATGATTTAAAAAATGTGACATACACAGGAATATTATTCAGTCATCAAAAAGAATGAAATTTAACCACATGGATGGACTTAGAGGGGGGTATTAAGTGAAATATGACAGAGAAATACAAATATCATATGATCTCACTTATATGTGGAGTCTCAAACAAACAAATGGGGGCACCTGGGTGACTCAGGTCATGATCTCAGGGTCCTGGGATAGAGCCCCACATTGGGCTCTCTGCTCAGCAGGGGGCCTGCTTCTCCCCCCGACCCCTGCCTACCTCTCTACCTACTTCTGATCTCTCTCTCTCTGTCAAATAAATAAATAAAATTTTTTTTAAAAATTTTTAAAATAAAAATAAAAATAAAACAAACCAAAAAACACACAAAACAAAACAACAACAACAACAACAAACCAAGATCATAGATACAGAGAACAGATTGGTGGTTGCCAGAGGTGGAGTGGGGAGTGGGCAATATGTGTGAAGGGAGTCAAAAGGTACAAACTTCCAATTACATAATAAATGTCATGGGATGTAGCATACAGCACAGTGACTATTGCTAATACTGTATTACATATTTGAAAGTTGTTATGACAGTAAATCCCATAATTTCTCATCACGTCCTAAGAAAAAAATCTAACTATGTATGGTAACAGATGTTAACTAGACTTATTTTAGTGATCATCTCACACCATATACAAATATCAAATCACTATGCTGTACACTTAAAGCTAATATAATGTGTTAATTATACTTCAATAAAAAAGATTTGAAGACTGACATTTTTTAAATAATTTAAAAAATGACTTACGACATTTCTTGAAGTTGCTTGCTTAATATCTCTATTTCTACCTGTATCTGAAAATGATGTTAATTATACTTTTCTACCTCCCATAAGAGCTATGATAATTACTGTTGGTAAAGCACTTAGGTTGCCATGGTTAAGGGAGATTGTCTAAGGGCAATGTATTATCATCATTATTATCATTGTCCTGGACAGCTGCTCATTAATGTCTGCATTTGAGTAAAAACCCATGAAAGGTTTAATTGATATGAGACAGAAGTTGGTCAACCTTAGCCATATTCACTGCCAAGTTTAAGTCCAAAAGAGAAAAACTTCTCTCTAATTAGATCATTCCAAATGTCATCACAAAAAGGAATATAATAGTTTTAAAGTGTTTTAACAATTCAGTATTCATTCATTTAACAAATAATTATTCAATATCTGTTATATTCAAGGTTCTCAACATAGAGTAAAGCAAAAAAAGAAAAAAATGCCCTTATAGAACTTACATTGTTGAGTTTAAAATTTGCTATGTAATGATTTCTAATGCCATCTTTTAGAATGCATCCCAAACCATTTGTATTTTTTTCTCCTCTGTGAAAATATGTCCTAAATATTTGTTTTTCCACATAATGAATTTCTGCCCATTATGTAAAACTTTCATGCTTGCATGCTAACTTTCCCCCTAAATATATTGGATCTTTCTAATTGTCCCAGGCATGTAGCACAGTACTGAACACATATTATACTCATAAATGATTATTCAATTAAGCATGAAATATCTATCAATATTTTTTTCATTCACTAACTAGTAAATAGAGAGTCATATTATTCAGTGGGTGTTTAGAAATGATTCCCAGATACCTATACCTAATTTGTTACAGGGCTGAGAAAGACCAGTGTTTGACAAAAGGGTCAAATTAAGAAAAAAATATATTTTCTGGCTCTGTTCCTTTACTGTCCACCTGTTATTCAGGATTTCCAGTTTTAAGCAAGCCATTTCCTGCCAAAATCACTTCAGTCATCCTGCCATGTATTTTCTGGATATCACGACCATGTCAATTAACAACCACAGGGCATCCAAGAATTATTTTTTCCAGTCTAGCCTATTTAATACTGTCAGCTTCTGAGGCCCCACTATCTCCAAAGCTACATGAAGATGTTTCATCTCTTCTTGAATTTTTGTTTGTTTTTTGTTTTTTTTAATTCTCTAAACACTCTCAGTCCTGCTTCTCCTTGGCAGTTCTGTAGCTACATACTCTGGAAACTGGCAACAACAAAGCAATGTAGAACTCTATCCGACATTAGATTTTCAAACTCAGGTTATATGTTCAATAAAAAGAAAAAAGAAAAGAATGCATATTTCCTTAAAGAACATCAAGGAAATATGTATTTGAATTTCTAAATCTTGAGAACCTTTTAGGCAAATGATCTCTGTCAGTTTCTAGATACCCTGGTTGATTCTTCCCTTTTTTTCTCTTATCTTCCCAACCCCTCTCTCCATGTTTTACAGATTATATAAATGAGACCCTAGTGGCTGGACAAGAAACAGATCTGATAAATAAACACTATAATGTGAGCAGACTCAATTCTGACCTGTAAATGTCTTATAAATCCAAGCTTATCTAACTATTTTAAGGTAGGATTACCTTATCAAAAGTTCCTCCATGCAAATTATATTCTTGCATCATGCTTATTCTATAACCTGAAATTGGCATATTTCAGTCTTGGGCTGAAAGGGACATAGACCTTAACACAATGACTTTTCTGTTCTCTTATTATAGAGTCAATAGACCAAGAAAGTATAAATCAAATAGTCACCCTACTCTGGTCACTTCACACACTGAGATTTCAAATATTTGAAGACTGTGAAAAGAAAGTCAACTTTAAATTTTAAATCTGTACCTTTAATTAATGGAAACTATAAAAGAGTCCATTAAATTAGTCACATGCTAACTAAAAAGTTGCAATTAAAATTACGTGCGTTAGAAATAATGGTGGATTGTGGGTGAAGATCATCAACATTAAAGGCATAAACAGCCACTTACTGTTCTTGTCAATTAAACCACTGCATTTAAATTCTTCCCATAAACATTCTGAAAGCCCCATCCTTAGAGATAGCAGCAAAATGAGAATCTAATACCACTCGATACCCTTACTGCAGAACTCTGCTAAAGGTTGAATCTAAACACATTTTAGTCTTGGGATTTAAACAAACTTCTACTCTCTCCATCAAGTTTCATATTCTTTCCTTTCACAAATCTGAATTTTGAAATCTTGCCATATTCCTAAAAGTTGACATGGAGGAGAAAAGAAGCCAAGAATAAACCAGCAGCAAGATGGCTAGCTTCAATCTCAGCAAAGCCAATTTCTTAGACACATAAGTTAACTTCTCTGCACGTTTTCCTCATCTGTGGAATGAGATAACCCCATCCACTGTACCTAGAGTTGTGAGTAATGAGTATGTTAATGTAAAATGCTTCCCACAATGGAACATAAATAGTAAGCACCAAGTAAATATTAGTTATCATGATGAGATCATCACCACCATCACATCTTCATTATTACACATCAGGCTCTATAAAAATTAGGTGTATGCATGGAGCAGTGAAGAAAAAGGCCCACTCAGAATTTCTGTGCCTACTCAGCCACATTAAGTAAAACTGAGCAATCCAATGGTGAGATCTCCCACTTACGCACAGTATCTATACCAATGTGGCCCAGTCAACTGTTATGAATTTAAACTGACCTAACTGATATGTCCTTCTCCTTTTTTTTTTAAGATTTTATTTATTTGACAGACAGAGATTAAAAGCAGGTAGGGGTGTGTGTGTGGGAAGCAGGCTCCCTGCTGAATAGAGAGCCAGATGCAGGACTCAATCCCAGGATTCTGGGATCATGACCTGAGCAGAAGACAGAGGCTTTAACCCACTGAGCCACCCAGGCATCCTGTCCTTCTTTAATGAAAATATATAACCTGGTTAAGATGAGAGATGTGCGGGTACAAAGAGGAACTGGGGATTAATTCTTCCTTGTAAATCAGAGCTGTCATGGTTGCCTCAAAATTAGTGAGCCAGAAATCAGAAAGGCAACTCGGGATTCTGAAGCAGAGATGCCTGCTGTGGTACGTCACTGACTTAAGTCATTGTTCTTAAGCAGACAAGAGAGGCAGGAGCATAGGACAAGTGGAGAGTTAGGGCTGGGTATGAGTGAGGAGAGGAAATGGCAAGGCTGTACTGAACAATGGAAGACTCACTGTCAGTATAAAATGCATCTCTGTATATGGGCAGGAGGCCTAGTATGTGTCAGAGGATGCACACCCTTTCTCCCCTAAGTGTTTGTATGTACACCTACCTGTAGTGTGTCTCTGTTATAAGGAATGAGAATAAAGAGAGAAGAGCCTGATATGTCTAATGATCACTATTCAACACAGACACTGACCAAACATTTGCTGGTCAACCTACAAATTGTTATTCTTAGCAATAAAATTTCAGGCTCTCAGAAGGCCCTAATATTTCACAATCATTGTCAGAGTTCTTTGCTAATCATATAGGACTATTCCAAGGGCTAAACTGATCATATCTGCACAGCTATGAGTCACCCACAAGATTGTACAGGCTGGTAGAAAATAAACTGATTAGTTTTCATTAATCAAAAAGGAAAAGTTCAGATTCCTGTTTCTTTTACAGAGATCATCTCTAAAGCAGGAATGGCCACTATGCGGACTCTTGTAGGATGAAACCACTTGTATCCCTCTCCTATGAATAACGGTGATGCCCAAGAAAGAAAACAAAAGTCTACTCTGCTGGTCCTGTCCTGCAGGGAGTGTTCCCAGGAAGAGAAGTCAGGTTAATCATCTGACATCCCTCTAAGGAACTCTCCAAGGAAATGTGCCTGAGGCAAGGTGCCAGCAAGATCATGGTGGGACATCCAGATTTTGTGTCCTTCCACACAAGGCAAAACAAACTATCAGAGTAATAACAGAACCCATCAGCAAAGAGCAGACTGCTCTGAAATGGGCTTCAAGTGACAAAAATGAGCCGTTTTATTTTCTTTGCATCAGGCTGCTCTTATTTTCTCATTTCAGTTCCTTTGGAATTGTGATATTTTTAGAATTCCCACTTGGAAAAGTGATAGATTAAGTGGTGTGTGTGTGTGTGTGTGTGTGTGAGTGTGTGTGTGCGCACGCCTAGGGCAATCATAAGCCATTTACTTTAGTAACCCATATTTTGAAAGATGACAATTTTCTTTTACTCTTTAACAGGAGGATATCTCATCTCCTTAGTTTCTGATGTCTGTTTGTGCCAAGTGAAATGTGATGTTTGGTCAGCACTGAGGCAGAACTGCATGCCATTATATTGTTCGGTAGTGGTTTATAGCAGCAGTTCATCTATAGGCTATGACATTTTTCTTGATACTGCATAAAGACCCCATCAAGGTTTTTTTAAATATAACTGTTTTTTTTTCTTAATACTCCATTAAAACCCCTTTAAGTTTTTTTTTTTTAAATATAACAGTTTGGAAATAAAACATAAGAAAAAATATTCAGCAATATTTATCCTAGGATATAAAATACTTAAGTATGTAGAGTATCACCAAGAACAATGGGAGTTATGATAATCTATGGCTGAAGATTATTTTCTTCTGGTATACAATGTCAAAAACCTTTCATTATCAACTTGCTATGTATTGAGACAACTCGATATCCTGTATTTGATCTAGTGAAGCTTCCCTCTTCCTCAAAAATATATATGGCATTCTTTTTTTAATTAAAATTAAGCTAAGTTTCTTTAAACCATCTTTAGAGAATGTGAAAATACCCTCAGGGAAAGAAACAATTTGGAAGACAGGAATGCCACTGAGTTATGAAAAGAAAAAGAAGAAAGAAAGAAAGAAAGAAAGAAAGAGAGAGAGAGAGAAAGAAAGAAAGAAAGAAAGAAAGAAAGAAAGAAAGAAAGAAAGAAAGAGAAAGAGAGGGAGGGAGGGAGGAAAAGAGAGAGAGAGAAAAAGAGAGAGGGAGAGAGGAAGAAAGGAGGAAAGAGAGAGATCATGAGGGAGGGAGAGAGGGAAGGAAGGAAGGAAAAGAAAAGAAAGGAAGAGAAAGCAAAATATGTTCTATTCCCTTCAAGCTTGCCATTTCTTTCAAGTTTCACTCTTACTTTCAGTATCTCAACTACCATCTTTTCTCTCTTAGCGAAATTAATAAAAACAATGGTTTTAGCTATCCAACTATTTTTTCTTGTAAGACTGTAACTCACATAAAATATGCTTTTTATAAATGATTTTAAAGGTTAGAATTTAAGGCCAAAGAAAATAGATTTAGAAGAAAACAGACATTTGATTATTGTCCCCTCGTAACTTTTACACAATTGCTAAGACAATTTAATGTAAGTGTGGCATGGAGACACTCAGATTTTTATCTTCCTTGTATTCTGCAACTGGGTAAAGAGCAGATTATGATAATTAGCCTTTCAAGCAGATATGTTTACCAACTCAACCAGGTTGTAGAATTAATTGTATACATTTTGCTATAATCCCTGTAGTGGATAACATGGTTTAGTATATGTAACAGACAAGTAGTGGTAACCATGATGGTAAGCAACAAGATGAAATTATCTCAAAGTGCAACAAATAAAATCTTGAATAAATAATAGCTATTGTCCATAAAATTGCTCCATGTTGCAAAAGGTCACAAAAGGAATCAGGAGGGATTTTATAGAAGAGACACTTAAAATTTATGATAATCTAGTTGTCCTATACTTTATTTTCTAATGTAGCAACTTGAGATATTGTCATATCTAAGAGCTTATTTAATGTGTGTGATTTCCTTTTCTAGAATAAGTTTAGCTTTCAAAAAGAGTTATTGACTACCTTAAATGGAAGACATTATCATTGCAACAAATACAGAGTTATGAAAATAAGTACAGTAAAAGTTAAGCAATGGTATTAATCTTTCCACTTTATTTACATAAGTCAAGTTCCATCACTGATAATTACACTATTATTTTCCATTGACTTCATGTTGTAAAATTTGAGATACATTTATACCATTTTTGATTCTTAATTATAAACCACTAGATAATCCTAATCAAGTTTCTCAGTGAGCAACCCTTAGAAGCACTTCTGAAACTTGCTTTGTTGAAACTAGGTACTTACCATTAACCATGATATGGCCATTTCTTCTTCAATAAAGTGATAACAGCAGTTCCCTAATGATATGCTATAGACTAAATGTTTGTGTCTCCGTTTCAATTCATATATTGAAGCTCTAATTGCCATTGTGGGCATATTAGGAGAGAGGGCCAGAAAGTCCTTCTGGAGATAATTAGGCTAAGGGCAGCAGGGTGAAGTCCCCATGATGGGATTAATTCATTTATATGAAGAAATACTACTTTGGTGAGTGCTGTGAAGTGTGTAAACCTGGTGATTCACAGACCTGTACCCCTGGGGATAAAAATATATGTTTATAAAAAATAAAAAATTAATTAAAAAAAAAAAAAGAAATACTAAAGATCTCCTGTTGTCTTTTTTCTTTTGTTTTGCATGTTTTGTTTTGTTTTGTTTTGAAGTACAGTCTTCCCATGGGAGACTGTCAGCCAAAACAGCTGCGTTTTATTTTTGCCAATGGATCTCCTTCATTTTATTTAAGATTTATTTACGCAAATATATATTTGCCTCAAATAAACAGGTCAATTTTTAGTAATTAGAGGTGTACATTATTCCCACCCACACTAAAGCTGCTATTTGAAACTCTAGTCTATTCCCCAGAGAATGGACATATTTTTCAATGGAAATCTTTATAAAAGTATCTATGTATCTGAAGCACATACCTTTTATCTGAGGAAAATTTTGGAAGATATAACAATTATCTTTATCTTTTTTAGGTGTGTATAGAAGAAATGCAAACAGTAATTCTCAACTAATACTCTATCATTCATTTACTAAGAATTACATATTAAATGCTTGCTATGTGTCAGGAACTGTACTATTGGCAGAGGTTAGACAACTGATAAATAATATTAAACTTAAGAGGTATTTTACAATGCAGAATGATAAAAGGATTCAACTGTTACTTGTGGAAAATAGAATGTCTCATTTTTGCCTCATCTAAAGAGCCCATGTGTTTATCTTTAAAAATAAACAAATAAAATGCATCAAAGGCAAAATCCCTCAGTACTGCTAACACCAGAGAAAAAGTTAAGGGAAAAAAAAGTAGCTAAAAGAAATGGAGCATAAAGTGAGGCAAGATCTTTGGAAAAATCAGTTTGCAAGAAGTTTTCATGGTATGTAATTTATTCATGGCTCCTACTGGATTAGTTAATAGCATCTGCCTATTTTCTTGGTTGTGGTAGTCACTCCTAAAATGTCTCAGCTCATATCCCAAAACAGAAGGCCTTGCTGTATAACTACAAAGTTATCCCTCCAAAACAACATTCTGTACACCAAAAGGCTATTGAACAGGCAGGCAGATGTGTCTGAGGCCAGCAGACTGCAGGGATTGCTTTTCTACAACTGGGCTCTCTGTGTTCCTCATCTACCCAAATCCTTCATTTTATGCCTTTGTTTATTTAGAATATATGTGAAGATGGAAAGCCAGAACAATTATGTGATTATATAGAGAACAAGACCACAATGTATAATAGGAGAGAGTGAGCTTCCACTTTCGTTTTGTGAATTTATTATATATCATTAAGTGACAGACTATTAAAATAGTCTATACTATAATGACACTGAGGTACTCTGGAAACATTATACCCATACTTCCTATATGAATAACTTATTTGTATAACATTTGTGAAGGGTTTCCAGGGTCATGATTTTATTTAGTCCTTGCAGCAACCCAAGTTAAGTTCTTAACTTGCATGAAGAAGTATTTGTATTCCTAATTTTTAGCAGAGATAATAAAATCTCTATTAATATACTTAATTGGTAGGCTGGGAACCCTTATTGAACCCAACTTGCTTAAATTCAATTCAGTCTAATCTTTTATTACATTACAACTCTTTTTGCAGCACGATGCCAAGTAACTGAGAAGTCTGTCATTAACTAACTGATATCAGGTATGTCAATTGTGTCCAGAACTAGCAGCAGTGCTTGGTAGGAAGTGGGAGTCGTAGATTTAAAGTCGTAGAAAGCCATCTCACACAATCTTGAAGATTAAAAAAAAAAAAAAAAACTTTAAAGTGAACAGACATCCTTGAGACCACATCGTGCCTACAGGAACATTGTCCTAGATCACTCAATGAGGGTTCTGAGCAAAACGTCTTCATTCAGCCCAAATGAAAATTATCCTTAGAACAGGTTATTGAATATAATTAGCAAAGATAAATCACTCACAGCAGAAGAAAGTTAGCTGTGCACAGAATATTTAGGAGACTTGTAGGGATAGATGTGCCAACTCAAGAATAGGCCTTCTTAGTCTTAGGAGTCTAATACTCAGGATTATATTAGAAAGTAGAGCCTGGGGAGAGCTGAGACGTCTATCAAATTAAAAAATATATATATATTTCCTTAGTAAATACCAGGCAATAGGAGTTGATTTCTTTGCCTTTAAATCTATTCAGAAAAAATGTGCAATTAATAAAATGTTGATACCTATTAAAGGAAACCAACTCCAAAATATATAGTGACTCAATTACGATGGAAATTTAATTTTTGCTCACACTAATAATCCAAAAAGGGGTTCTCGGCCAACTTCTTTTTACCAACTTCAATTTGGGCTCCTTCCATTTAAAAGTTCTGTCATCCTCAAGGCCCCCACCATTGTTTGCATTTATCCAGTGAAGAAGAAAGAGAGTAAAGAGAAGGCATATCAGCTTCACAAAAGGCTTGAGCTTTTTCTTTATTCATTTGTAAACATTTCTCCTACTCATATTTTAGTTGGAAGCTAATAACATGGCCACACTTCACAGTAAATGAGTTTGGGAAGTACTACCTGTGTCCCCAGTGAAACACAAAGAAGAATGTGGTTTTGGGTGAATATGTAGAAAGTTTTGCCAAAGTATCTTTTTAATCATTACATATATGGATGGTTAGTGAGCTCTACAATTTGTAGTAGCAATGACAAAAGGCTGGAATACATCTAAAGCAAAGGATACCCAGAAAGGTTGAAGTGTAATATAGTAAGTACCAACCATTCCACAGAGTTAAGCAGAGCCAGTGCCTAAAAAACAGCCATAGTCTGTACCAGGTGGTGGGTATTATAGAGGGCACGGATTGCATGGAGCACGGGGTGTGGTGCAAAAATAATGAATACTGTTATGCTGGAAATAAAAAAAAATAAATTAAAAAAAATTTTTTTTTTAATATTTATTTATTTATTTATTTATTTGACAGACAAAGATCACAGGCAGAGAGGCAGGCAGAGAGAGAGGGGGAAGCAGGCTCCCTGCTGAGCAGAGAGCCTGATATGGGGCTCGATCCCAGGACCCTGAGATCATGACCTGAACTGAAGGCAGAGGCTTAACCCACTGAGCCACCCAGGCACCCCTGAACTTTTAAAATTCTAATATATGAATATTTGTCCTTGTTCCTTTGTATGCTGTTTCAACATCTATAGATAGGAACATTTTTGGATAAACTTCCTCAGTCACATAGATGATGCCTTTCTCTAATTTGATAGAAGGAATAAAGACATCACAGCTTGAAAACTGGGGAAGACATATGTCTAGATATAACTACAACTCTGCAGTTTTCCAGAATTAATAGACCGACACTGATGTCATAATTTGTCAGGAGTCAAAAAGAAAGTTAAAATTTAAATGAGACCCACCAAGGACACACATCTCTAAATGACAAGCAAGGTAGTGAGGTGGAGAAGGAAAGCTATATTTGCAGGATGGGTCCTCTTGTCTATAATAATTCTACAGCCACTGAGGTCGATATGATGTTTGGAGGGAGCTAAATACGAGGTTGTTACAGTGAGTATGATTAAATCTATGTAAAATTACAACTCTGAAGTAAATTTGAGTCTCAAGACATCAGCAAGCATCTGAAGGTCAATAACATTTCCCAAAATGCTGCAAGCCAACTGATCTTGATCTTTACAAGGGCTTCAAAGCTGGAAAAAGCAATAGTACCAGTATCATAAAATTTCCATAATTCAGGGAGAACCTGTGTGTAGTATAAGCAGAGAATGCAGAATCAGAGTTAGAGCCAGGTGAGGATGCCAGGCTTACACTGCAAGTATACACAGGGTTTTGAATCATTCGATTTCTAGAACGTACATCTCTCAAGCCAGGAAGGCTAGCCTAATACAGCCAAGGAAAACCCCAATCCCAAGTTTAGAAATCTCACCTTCAACATAGAAAAGGGTACTAAAGAGACTGAGTCAGTAATAAAACCAAGTCCTTTATTTATACTGCTTCCTTTTTGATAGAAGTAAGACTATGATAAACAAGATTAGGTTGTTTTTAATTTAATACTCCCCTACTCTGTCCTCAAATACAAAGAATATATTTTACAATGCCATACAAAAGTGAGACATTTTATGTCTGTTGCAGGGTTACAGATAATATACCTGGGGTGGTGGGGGGAGGTAACTAGACAATAGTATATCATTCTTGGAAACAGAGACACCTTAAGGTGTCCTCTTAGAACCACTTGAGTTAGATTCAAGAGTTAATTTCACCAATATGAATTATGTTTCTCAGATTTATCTCACCTTAATTTCTGTGTGGACTTTTTTAGCCAGGTTTAGAGAAATTAGACCTTTGTCTGGGTTGCCCTCAGTTTACATATGAGGAAGGTCTTCCTCTTATAAATATATAAAATGAAGGAACTGGAGCACAAAGAAACCTCAGTAAACTGGCTCAAAAAAAGTTACATTATTTGAACCTAGAACATTCCATTCTAAAATCCTCAAAAGAATAAAAGAGGCAAAGTATCAATCTAATAAACCTGGATTTAACAACACAATTGAATGATTTTTCTCATTAAAACAAAAAAACTGAAATATTCTGATTTTTATGAAAATATTTCTATCATTTCTCTCTAATTTTTGTTTTTACTTTCCTGGAAATTTAACATGGAAAGCATTTAAATGAAAAGTCCCAAGATTTTGACATTATAGAATCATAATATTTTAATAAAATTCACTCCTGCAAAACAATTGAGATGTTTACATTCTTTAGTAAACAGTGAGCTTAAGATTTTAAAATGTCAAGTTTTCATTCTTTATGTTTTAGGGCAATAACTTTATACAGAACTGTGTTGTGAGTTTGATGGACATCCCTGATAACTGAATAGTGGACAATATCTTCAGCCTTTCTGTTCACATTGCATTAAATAAATATTATAATGTTTTAATCTACTGTACTTTGTATAACATTAATTATAGATCAAAGAAATAAAAATATTACTTTTTAAAATAAGTAATTAATTTTTAATAAGTAAATAAATAGCCTAAGGCTACTTGAAAGGAAAGTATAAATGATTCAAATATAAGTAAAGAGAATTTGTTAACTAAAATATAAATTCAAGATGGTAAAATAGCACATCATATCATAAGCATCTATATATAGATAAATGGATAAAAATAATACAAAATAGCAATATGTTAAAAACTTGGTTTGAATAAAAATTAAAAACAAAAAAAAACTTGGTTTTAAATTTTAAGCCAATTTCCACTTGGAATAAATAGCACTTTATTGTAGAAGAATAAACTCTTGAATTCTTAGAGGTATTTTTATTATGTGGTAAAAAAACATCAGTGCTTAAATAAAAAGCTTGCATTAATACTGTAGCATTTTTCTTCTTGACTTTCAATTCATTGGAGCATAAACATCCTCTTGGCTGTATAATTGGGTTTCTGTATGAAAAACAAAGTTTTTGAACTGGCACTAGAGTACAAATTTAATTAAAGACACAATTCCTATAATGATCAGAACATCTGTGCCATGGCCAAATAGTTCTTACTGCTTACATTTCTGAGACCTTTATTTGAGAATCTACATAAGCTTCATTTAGCTCATGATATTGGACAGCTATTTGCAATTTTGAAATCTAGTGAAGCAATTTGGTGACTACATAGACTTCATGTAAAGTTAATTATAACAAGTAACTAGAAATTTTTAAAGTCTATTTTAAACAAATTATAGATAATAAAAATAAAACTCAAAACAGAAACTTTGGTTAAAATAACCTTACTTGGAGAAGCTGTACATATTTAAAACCAATTTCCCATAAACTATTGTTAGAGAACCATAAAATTTTGTATTAAGATTATCTTCTTTTTCTTTCACTTTTATAATGAGAGGGGGAGAGAGAAAAAAGAAGTGTTAACATGTCAATACAGACATGACCTTATTTTTAATAAATGGAAAATATTCCTATATCCCACAAAAATCAAATAATGGTTTAACTGTGGGAAGAACAGAATGTAAGATTTTTGTTTTGGAGGGGGAAAAGATGTGTTTAGAGGCGAGAAAGTCACCAAACTTCTGAGGAGATAAATTAGCTGTAGAACCAGTTATTTTCTTATACAGTATGTATTTTGAAATTTTTACAAAGTCTATAAATTGTTTTCAGTTTTAAAATGATATTTTCAATGTAGTAGATGAGAGCAGACATCTTTAGAAATAACATACCCTAAAAAGGCAGTCATTAAATGAGTAACTGAGAAAGTGTAAGAACACATAAGCATGAACATGTCTATCAACAAAGCTGAAGCCATAACACAAACAAATGGAGTGTAAAAATTTGGCCATGCCCAAAGACAGTTGTCTTCATACTAACTATAGAAGAGGGAACCAAACAGAAAAAATATTTATCTATCCAGCACTACAACTCATAGAGACACTATAGAAAAGAATTCAATAAACAACCTGAAATAAAAGACTTTGAAAACCAAAACATACTTTTGAAAATACTGCCTTATATGTCTTTTTTTTTCCTCCCTCATAATTCCACGAGGGCAGGAATTTCTAACTGTTTTCTTCTTTGCCATATCCTTAGCCCAGAAAAGAGTGCTGGTACTAAGGAGATGTTCAGTAAATATCCAAAAGAATGAATGAATCAACGAAATTGAATATATATTTGGCTCATGAAAAGTTCATTAGCCCTTACTATGACCAGGATGAAATATTTCTCTTGACACACTATCTGCTCCTGATCTGAGGCCATGCCCAAATAACTTTCCATTAGTGAGCCATTCTCCCAAGCAAAAGTGGTATAGAGGGTCATAGAAAGTTACACCCTCCTTCACAAGTTATATAGTTGTCATTTTATTCCGTTACTCAGTAATTCAAAATATGCCCTTTCTAACCCCAGTGAAGCATCCCTGGTGTTGGTATTTGACCACTTCTTGCACGTCAGCAAAGCCAAGATTTCTAAGCCAGAATCTCATTGAGGATGAAGAGCTATGGTAATCAGAGACTTAAAAGAGCTCATGTGAGCTGACCGTTGTGGAAAACCATAGAATTTTTTAATTTCACATTTTGCATCCAAATAAAAAACTGTAAGTATATGGTAAGTACTATAATTAGGCAACGGTCTTGCAAGTCCTCAAATACATCAGGCTCACTGTGCCTCAAGGCTTTGCATTGACTGTTTCCACTGCCTGGAATACTTTCCCTTGCCCCCAGGATTTCAATAGCTCACTCTTTTGCTTCCCAAATGACAATTCTCTTAAGACTTGTTCCAATTTCACCTGCTCATTGAAGAGTTCCCTTGAAGGCCTCCTTATAAAAGAAACACCTTATAAACTCCTTATAAAAGAAACACCTTATAAAAGAACACACACACATTCCCTCTCCCAACTTGCTCTGCCATGTTTTTCTCCATAGGTCTAATCACTGAATAATAGGCTTCACATGTTCATGATTTATTTATTTGTTTATTTTTAATTTTCTACCTCTCCCACTAGAATGTGGTTTTCATGAAGGCTAGGATTCTTGTCTACCTTGCATTTTGCTATATCCCTAGTATCTAGATCAATATCTAGCAACAGAGCAAGGACCCAGCAATATTATTGAATGACTGAATGAATAAATGAAGGTTTGTCCCTTAAGATTCTGATTGCTCCCAAATGCAATAACTGACTCCCGTGTCTAGATCTGTAATGGCAAGACTACAGATGGATCTAAAGTTACTACCACTTTGTGAAGCATCTCTGGGATGCCAGCTCTCTTCCTTATCTGAATATTTCTTAGTTTCTTAACTATATCAAATTATATGGTACTTATCTGGTTCCTATATGTTTAAGTTGCTTTTGAAATGTTAGTTTGCTGTTAGTCTTGATAAATAATGAGAATGTGTGTACATTTCTTAATGCTTGTGAGTATCTATTTCCGTATTTGTAAAATGTGATATAGGAAGTGTTTTTGAGGCTCAAGTAATGTAGACAAAAATATATCACGTTTATCATTAAAACGTATCATTTGATATGACTATTTTAACACATTCATTAGAGCAGGTTTTCATAAATTCTATTCAAAAAGTTCTCACATGCAATCATCCATTCATTCAATAAGTATCTATTGCACACATAGCTCCTATATTTCAAAGTATTCTAGGGATAGAGCACTGAAGAAAATTAATATCTCATGCCCTTTTAAGGTTTGCATTCTACTGTGTATATATGGAAAATGGGGAGACAATGAGACAACATCTACCATAAGTATTTGTTTCCTATTGCTGCTGCTATAAAAAATTACCATAAATTTGGTGGCTTAAAGCAACACAAATGTAATATCTTATAGTTAAAGTTATAAAGTTATAGTTAAGTTAAAATTTCAACACTGATTTCACTGACTAAGTAAGATCAAGCTGTTGGTAGAGTTGCATTCCTTTCTGGATGTTCTATGAATCAGTTTCCTTACCTTTCTCTGTTTGTAGAAACTTCTCATATGGCCCCTTTCCTCCATCTTCAAAGACAACAATGTTGCACCCCTGAACCCCTCTGATCATATTTCTGTAGTCATATATCCTTCTCACTACACAAAGAAAAGTTTTCTCGGTTTTTAAGGACTCATGGTATAAGATTGGGTTTACTCAAATGACCCAGCATAATCTCCCCAACTCAAGGCATAACCACATCTGCAAAGTCCCTTTTACCATGTAAGGTAACATGTCCACAGATTCTGAGGATTAGGAAATGAACATCTTTTGGGACATTATTCTGCCATCTTCACCTTATCAGCAAGTTAAAAGAGCTATGAAGAAAAACAACACAAGGTGACAGCAGCTTGAGAACAATGGGGGCATATCCCTTTTTTTTTTTTTTTTCTTTTTGGAGAGGGCTCTCATAGGAACATCTCAATTGCCAGATTAGCACTTTTGACATGTATTTATTTAAATTTAATAAACAAAAAATACAATATAACATTTATCAAATATCTAAAGGATAGTCTGGTGACAATCACTATAGCTATAGTGATTGCATAGCTATAGTGATTGCCACCAAAATATATCTCCACCGCCTACCTTGAGTTAAAACCTGTGCTTTGTCCTGTAGACTCCCCATGGTGACCATGCTACCACGGAGCTCCAACACACTTACTTTTGTCCTATTCAAGACATCACCACCTTTTTGTCACAAAGCGATCTCCTGCACCCTTATGGAGCAATCTGCTGTGGTGGCCAACTGCCAAAAGAACTAAGTCTCTGAAATAATTGCTGCCTGTTTATTCAGATCTTCTTCAAAATACAACAACAAATACTTTTCCAAATCAGCATGAGACATTGGTGAAACCCCCTAATTACTGTTGCTAGACATCGTCAGGATTCTCCATATTTGTTTCCCTATCTGCTCTCTTATTTAGAATACTGTCATGTGTCCATGGTTTCTAATGGCCTTTCACCATTTAGCGCAAAGTTAACCCAAGTCTCTACAATTTTTCTCTCTAATACAGTAAACCTGTTTTACAATATTAATAGCCAGAGTCATATTATACCGCACACAACTGGCCACTATTTGGGCATCAGGAGGTATCACCATTGTAATTTCCAAGACAGTTAAAGCTTAAGTACTCATGTACCTAATGTTTTCAACCAGTAACTTAATTTAAAAAATGCCTCACATATTTTCTATAAATAAAAAATACTGAAAATAATTCTCTTTTTCTTGAATTAAGAACATTATTACACTCATTAATTACTGTATTATGCTGCAATGGAATAGAATGTCCCCCCAATTTTCTCAATAGTTTAACTTATTTGCTGATAGGTTAATACCTACCTCAGTTTTATAATCTGATTTCTAAGCTTGCATCCAAATAAATATACAATCAAATGTATCATACAGATTGAAAACCCAAAGATAATAAACAGAAAAACAGCCGTAGAGATTTCATACAAATATCGTGTGTGAACTTGAATATATTTAGCTCTCTACTGTGAAAAGTGGAGTTTTATTATTTCATATTACTTTTTTATGTTGAAATGTAGCTTCCTACCTTCTATGTTTACTCCTCTGGCAACATTAGCCTGAACTGGCTCTTTTGCTATTGGGCTGCAAAATACATGAATAAATGAGCTCACCCACACCACTTCTTTTTTGTATAGGGATATAAAAAAATTGTCCCTGCCCAGAAAAAAAAAGGCTTTGTACCTAAACAAGCAGTTAGTAGGCATGGAGTAGAAGGATTAAGGGACTCGTGGAAGAATTGAAGAGAACAGACCATGCGATAAGGATAGACCAGTATGGAAAAACTAAACTGAATCTAACTGTCCTAACTTCTAAATGTTTGGATTAATCTCCCTAAATTGTTTCATCATTTCAAGATAAACTACAGAAATAATGCAATTTAGAAGTTAAATTTTAATAACGTTTTCAAAGGAAGAATGGCAAGTGACATGAAACTTCCTTCAAGCCTTTGCAATATCTGCGTGCCAAACTGGCAACATGATCTATGAAGCATTAAGTGAGCTATGGGAAGTTCTGTAAGCAACTCAGTCTTGGTGCTCTCTTATACCCTGGACTTTCTACCACCTATCCCCTCTTTTTGGAATGCTTTCTACTTCCTTTTTCTCGAGAACCAGCATAATTTCCACTCATGTTTGCCCTAATTTATGTCTTCTAAGAAATGTCACTGTTTCTTACAGTGCAGGTGTATTCATCACCCTATTTTTCATCAAAGTAATAGGATTCCCGGCTCCTTGTCTGTATTCCCTCCTGGAATGTGAGCTCCATAAGGGCAGGCACAATATTATTTCTTTACTGTTATAACACGAATAAGCAGTCACTCACTGCTTATTCTGGCACACACTAAATTCTCAAACACAGTTTTTGACAAAATGAACAGTGTAATAAATATTTATTCTCCTAGTCAGAATTGGACTTGGCCTTAAGATGAACTACATACCTCCAAGCAAGAAAGATTTGTTGAGAGCTGTGGTGTCTGTTCTGAGAAGGAAGTCTCTGTGACCATGTTCCTAAGATTTTTATTCCTATCATATTTTTCAATGTCAAGAAAAACCGTGAAACTTTGAAATGGGTGAAACATCTATCTGTTATCTTTGAGCTATTTTATACATATTTTGCATATTTATATATACAATCATATATTTGTAGAATTTTTATATATTAAATATATTTACATATTTTGGTTGAGCTATCTGTTGAGTTACAGAAAATAGTATTGCAAATGAATTGTGCCCAGAAAATTTCAATTATTTCCCAATATATATGGACCAATTTTGCATCTACATGTATATACATTCCTGATTGCTTATAATCTGTGTGTTGTTTAAATTCCTTTGAACTGAGGTTCTGGTTCAAGACGGCAATGCAGAAAGACCCTGAACTCACCTCCACAGACACATCAAATTACACCTATTTATAGAACAGTTCTTCCTGAAGAAGAACTGAGGGCTGACTGAACAGCTCTTGAACAACCATAGATAGGGAAAATGGCAAAAACAGCAAGACATAGACACAATAACAAAGGGAACCCCTACCTCCAACACTGTGAATGGCAGTGGAGGGATACCACTGAGGGACTTGGAAAGATTCCTCTGTTCTTGGGCACAGAAAAAAGGCCAGAGTTTAAAAGAGCAACTAGCATATAAAAGACAACACTAGAACTCTACCAACCATAGGAGGAACTGCACGGAAAGCCCTCCAGGTCGGAGGGATGGAAAACTGCACTACACAGTTTATATTCCCACCCCACCTTAAAAACCTATATAGGAGCAGGGTCTGGACTCCATAATGGACGGGTCCCGTCATCTCAATGAGCTGCTGACTTTAGTGAGCTGATGACTTCAGCCAGCCCAAGGCTCCGCAAGTGCACTCCAGCCCTACTTGTGCTGGGGCATGAAAAAAAAAGCCAGGACTTAAAAGGGCTGAGGAGCTGCAGGAACATTCCCTGCATCCACTGAAAAACGCAGACAGGAACACGTCTGGATGCCACAGGGGCAAGTTTTGATGCCATGATTAGTGGGTTGTGGCATCATAAGTGGCAGGTCAGATCATCAGAGGAAACTGGCAAACTCAGCAAGGTCAGGATCCACAATGCCCACCAGCTCTCCCCACCTTAGGACACAGAAGAAAAGCTGTTGGTTTAAAGGGGCTGAAAAACTGAGAAACACTATCTCCCCCTCCACCTTAGAAGCAGACAGGAGCAGAGTCTGGACACTTAAGGAAGAGGGCCAGGAACCATAACTGGCAGGTCCAGTTCACAGGGAGCTTTTGACTTCACCAAGCTCAGGATCCTCAAGTATACAACCAGTCCTGGTCATACGGGGTAACAGGGGTGGGGGGCTGGGGAGTACAGTTTGAAAGAGCTGAGGAACTGCAGAATGTGTTCTCCCCTACTCCATCTTAAACTCCAAAATGGAGCAGATTCCAGCTCAGGGAACTTGTGATATCAGCAAACCCAGAATCCACAAGTCCACACCAGCAACCCTTTCCATTTGGCATAGAAAACAAGCCACGGTTTTGTGGGATTTTTAAAATTTTTTTGTTAAACTTCTTTTTTTTTTTTTACATTTTTAAATTTTTTTTTGTTTTAATTTCAGTTAACATACAGTGTAATATTAGTTGCCAGTATACAATATAGTGATTCGACACTTCATACAATACCCGAAGCTCATTATAACAAATGCACTCCAAGTCCGTTTCTCAGTTTGCCCCTCTCTCTTTTACCCCCTTGCTCGTTTGTTTTGTGTCTTATATTCCCCACATGAGTGAAATCATAGGATATTTGTCTTTCTCTAACTTAACTTCACTTAGCATAATACTCTCCAGCTCCATCCATGTTGTTGTAAATGGCAGGATTCCATTTTTATGGCTGAATAATATTCCATTATATATATATATATATATATATACACATATAAATGTTTATATGTATATGTGGAAATAGTCCAAGTGTTTATATGTATATGTGGAAACAGTCCAAGTGTTTGCTGACTAATGAAGGGATAAAGAAAAGAAGAGATGACATACATATACATATATATATACATATATATATACATATACATATATATACATGTATATATATCTCTTCTTTTATATATATATAAACATATAAATGTTTATATGTATATATGTGTGTGTGTGTGTATATATATATATATATACATGTATATGTATGTCATCTCTTCTTTTCTTTATCCCTTCATTAGTCAGCAAACACTTGGACTGTTTCCACAATTCGGCTACTATGGATAATGCTGCTATGAACATCAGAGTGCATGCATTCCTTTGAATTAGTATTTTGGGGTTCATACCTAGTAGTGCAATTGCTATGCTGTAGGGCAGTTCTATTTTTAACTTTCTGAGGAACTCCATAACGTTTCTCACAGTGGCTGCACCAGTTTGCATTCTCACCAACAGTGTAAGAGGGTTCCCCTTTCCACATCTTTGCCAGCACCTGTTGTTTCTTGTGTTGTTGATTTTAGCCATTCTGACAGGGGTGTTCATTGTAATTTTGACATGTATTTCCCTGTTTATCAGTGACGTTGAGCATCTTTTCTTGTCTCTTGTCCATCTATATGTCTTCTCTGGAAAAAAAAAAGTCCATTCATATTCTTATCTTCTGCCCATTTTTAATTGGATTATTCATTTTTCAGGTGTTGATTTTAAGAAATTCTTTATATTTGGGGGGACTAATCCTTTATCAGATATTATATATAGATTATATATACAGATATATTCCTTTATCATTTGCAAATATCTTTTCCCAATCCATAAGTTGCCTTTTAGTTTTGTTGGTTATTGCCTTTGTTGTACAGTTTTTATTTTGATAAAGTCCCAATAACGAATTTTTGCTTCTGTTTCCTTTGCTTCAGGAGACATATCTAGAAACAAGTTGCTACAGCAGAAGTCGAGGAGGTTACTGCCGGTGTTCTTCTCCAGGACTTTGATGGTTTCAGGTCTCACATTTAGGTCTTTCATCTATTTTGAATTTAGTTTTGTGTTTGGTGTAAAGAAGTGGTCTAGTTTCATTATTTTGCATGTTGCTGTCCAGTTTTTCCAACACCATTTTGGAAGAGACTGTCTTTTTCCCATTGGATTTTCTTTCCTGATTTGTCAAAGATTAACAGACCATATTATCGTGGGTTCACTTCTGAGTTTTCTATTCTGTTCTGCTGATCTATGCGTCTCTTTTTGTGCCTGTAGCATGCCGTTTGATCACCACAGTTTTGCGATATAAAATGAAGTCCAGAATTGTGATGTCTCCAGGTTTGCTTTTCTTTTTCAAGATTGGTTTGGCTATTCAGAGTCTTTTGTGGTTCCATACAAAGTTTAGGATTTTCGTCCTAGCTGTGAAAAATGCTGGTGGTATTTTGATTGGGATTGCATTAAATGTGTAGCCTGGTTTGGGTAGTATAGACAATTTAGCAGTATTCGTTCTTCTAATCCATGAGCATGGAATGTCTTTCCATTTCATTGTGTCATCTTCAATTTCTTTCATCAGTATTTTATAGTTTTCAAAGCCTAGGTCTTTTGCTTTTTTGGTTAGATTTATTTCTAGGTATCTTACTATTTTTGGCGTAACTATAAATGGAATTAATTTCTTGATTTCTCTTTCTGCCGCTTCATTATTGGTGTATAGAAATGCAACAGATTTCTGTACATTGATTTTGGATCCTGCTACATTACTCCTTTCATTTATCAGTTCTAGCAGGTTTTGGTTGAAGTCTTTCAGGTTCACTATACAGAATATGTAGTTCTCTCTCTCTCTTTCTCTCTCTCTCTCTCTCTCTCTCTTTTTTTTTTTTTTTTTTTTTTTTTTTTTTTTGTGGAGTCTTTATCTGGTTTTGGAATCAGGGTAATGCTGGCCTCATAGAATGAATTTGGAAGTTTTTATTCCTTCTCTATTTTTTAGAATAGAGAAGAATGGGTCTTAATTCTTCTTTAAATGTTTAGTATAATTTGCCTGTAAATCTAACTGGCCCTGAACTTTTGATTGTTGGGAGTTTTTGAAATATTGATTCAACTTCCTTGCTGGTTATCAACGGGTTCAAGTTTTCTATTTCTACCTGTTTCAGTGTTGGTAGTTTATATGTTTCTAGGAATTTATCCATTACTTCCAAGTTGTCCAGTTTGTTGGCATATAGTTTTTCATGGTATCCTTTTTTTTTTAGATTTTATTTATTTTTCTAACAGAGATACACAGTGAGAGAAGGAACACAAGCAGGGGGAGTGGGTGAGGGAGAAGCAGGCTTCCTGCCGAGCAGGGAGCCTGATGCGGGGCTCCATCCAAGGACCCTGGGATCATGATCTGAGCCAAAGACAGATGCTTAATGATGGAGCCACCCAGGTGCCCCTCATAATATTCTCTTATGATCATTTGTATTTCTGTAGTGTTGGTTATTATTTATCCTCTTGCATTTGTGATTTTATTTACTTGAGTCCTTTCTCTTCTTTTTGGTAAGTCTGGGTAAAAGTTTATCAATTTTATTAATTTTTTCAAAGAACCAGCTGCTGGTTTCATTGATCTGTTCTACTGGGTTGGTTGTTTGGTTGGTTGGTGTCTCTCTCTCTTTCTCTTTCTCTCTCTCATTCTCTCTCTCTCTCATTCTCGCTCTTTCCCTTTCTCACCCTCCCTCCCTTCCTTCCTTTCTTTGTTTATCATTTATTTTTTCTCTAATCTTTATTATTTCCTTCCTTCTGCTGGCTTTAGGCTTAGTTTATTATTATTTTTCTAGCTCCTTTAGGTGTAAAGTTAGGTTGTTGAAATTTTTCTTGCTTTTTGAAGTACACCTGTATTGCTATATGTTTCCCTCTTAGGACTACTTTCGCTGCATCCCAAAGGTTTTGGACCATTGTGTTTTCATTTTCATTTGTTTCCATGTATTTTTTAAATTTCTTCTTTAATTTCCTGGTTGACCCATTCATTGTTTAGCAGCATGCTGTTCACCTCCAGGTATTTGTGTTCTTTCCAAACTTTTTTTTGTTAACTTCTTTCATAGTGTTGGTGTCAGAAAAGGTACATGGTATGTTCTCAACCTTTTTGTACTTGCTGAGGCTGGATTTGTGACTTAATGTGTGATATGTTATGGAGAATGTCCTGTGTGCACCTGAAAAGAATGTTTATTCTGCTGTTTTAGGCTGGAATGTTCGAAATATATCTATTTTTTTAAGATTTTATTTATTTATTCGACAGAGAGAGACCCCAAGCAGGGGTAGTGGCAGACAGTAGGAGAGGGAGAAGCAGAATCCCTACTAAAAGGGAACGCAATGCAGAGTTCAATTCGAGGACCCCAGAATCATAACCTGAACTGAAGGTAGACGCTTAACCTACTGGGCCATGCAGGCGCCTCTCTAAATATACCTATTAAATCCATCTGCTGGGTTACCTGGGTGGCTCAGATAGATGGTTAAACATCTGCCTTCAGCTAAGGTCATGATCCCAGGGTCCTGGGATCGAGCCCTGCATCAGGCTCCTTGCCCGGCAAGAAGCCTGCTTCTCCCTCTCCCCATGCCCGTGTTTCCTCTTTCGCTGTGTCTTTCTCTGTCATACAAATAAATAAAATCTTAAAAAAAAAAAATCCATCTACCTAGTTTGTCATTCAAAGCCATCATTTCCTTGTTGATTTTCTATTTAGATGATCTATCCATTGATGTAAGTGGGGTATTAAAGTCCCCTACTACTATTGTTTTATTATCAATTAATTCCTTTATGTTTATTATTGTTTTATATAGTTGAGTCCTCCCATATTGAGTGCATAAATATTTACAATTGTTCTGTCTTCTTGTTGGATTGTTCCTTTTATGATTATATAATGCCTTTCTTGGCCTCCTTTTACAGTCTTAGTTTTAAAGTCATTTGTCCAATATATGGACCACATATGGACATGTCCGAAGTATGCTATTCCAGCTTTCTTTTGACATCCATTTATGTGAAAAATTTGTCTCTACCCACTCACTCTCAATCTCAAGGTATCTAAAATGAGTCTCTTGTAGGCAGTATATATGTGGGTCTTGTTTTTTCTTTTTTCTTTTTAATGCATTTTTATACCTATGTCTTTTGATTGGTGTATTTAAACCATTTGCACCTGAAGTAATTATTGATAGATATATTTGCTGTTTTATTACTTGTTTTGTGGTTGTTTCTGGAGATTTTCTTTGATACTTTCCCTCTAAAGTCAGTAATAAGACAATGAGGCTCACTCTTGCCATTTTTATTTAACATAGTACTAGAAGTGCTAGCCATAGTAATTAATGTGTGGTAACCATTATTGGAAAAGAAGTTAAACTGTCTCTATTTGCAGATGACATGATACTCTACATAGAAAAATCCTAAAGACTCTATGAAAAATTATTATTATAAACATATTCAGTTAAGTGGCAAGATACAAAATTTATACCCAGAAATTGGTAGCATTTATAGACACTAACAACCAAGCTGCAGAAAGAGAAATTTAAAAACAACACCACTTACAATTCCACCAAAAAGAATAAAATATCTAGGAATATACTTAACCAAAGAGGTGAAAGACCTATACTCTGAAAACTGTAAGACATTAAGAAACTAAAGATGACACAAAGAAACGGAAAGATATTCTATGCTCATGGAATGGAAGAATTATTGTTAAAATATCCTAATTATCCAAAGCAATCTAAAGATTCAATGAAATTCCTATCAACATACCAACAGTATTTTTCACAAAATTAGAACAAATAATTCTGAAGTTTGTATGGAACCACAGAAACCCCCAAGTAGCCGAAGAAATCCTGAGAAAGAATGAAGCTGGAGGTCTCACAATTCTATATTTCAAGATATACTACAAAGCTGTAGTAATCAATATAGTATGGTATTGGCACAAAATTGGACAAATTAATCAATGGAACAGAATGTTGACCCTAGAAATAAACCCACATTTATATATGGTCAACTAATTTATGTCAAAGGAGGAAAGAATATACAATGGGGAAAAGACAGTATTTTCAGCTATATGTATAAGAAAGAAACTGGACTACTTTCTAACACATTACATAAAAACAAACTCAAATTGGATTAAAGACCTAAACATGAGACCTGAAACCATAAAAATCCTAGAAAAGAGCACAGTCAGTAATTTCTTTGACATTGGCCATAATAACATTTCTGTAGATATGTCTCCTAAGGCAAGGGATACAAAAGCAAAAATAAACTATTGGGACTACATCAAAACAAAAATCTTTTGCACAACAAAGGAAACCATCAAGAAAACAAAAGGACAATGTACAGATTTGGAGAAAATATTTGCAAATGATATCTGGTAAGAAGCTGATATCCAAAATAACATAAAACACACACACACATAAACAGTCTCATTTAAAAATGGGCAGAGGAACTGAACATTTGTCTAAAGAAGAGATACAGATCACCAGCAGGCACATGAAAAGATGTCAACAAGACTAATCATCAGGGAAATGCAAATCAAAACCACAAGGAGATATCATGTCACACCTGTCAGAATGACTAAAATCAAGAAGACAAGAAACAAAAGGAGTTGGTGAGGATGTAGAGAAAAAGGAATTCTCATGTACTTTTGGTGGCAATGTAAATTGGTGAAGCTATCTTGGAAAACAGTATAGAAATTCCTCAAAAAATTAAAAATCAAAATACCATATGATCTAATAATTCCACTTTTGGTTATTTACCCAGGGAAAATGAAAACACTAACTTGAAAAGATATATGCACCCCTATGTTTACTGCAGCATTATATACAATAGCCAAGACATGGATGTAACCCTAGTATCCATCAATAGACAAATACATAAGGACAATGTGTCCATCAATAGACAAACATGTAAGGAAGATGTAGTGGTGTGTGTGTGTGTGTGTGTGTGTGTGTGTGTGTGTGTGTGAGGTGTGAGATGGAATATTACACACCCATGAAAAAATGAGACCATGATATTTGAGACAACATGAATGGACCTAGAGGGTATTATACTAAGTGAAAACAGTCAGACTGAGAAAGGCAAAATGCCATATGATTCCATTCATAAACAAAATCTTAAAAAAAAAGTAAAACCAAAAATAAAACAGAATCTGAACTATAAATACAGAGAACTAATGGCTTCCACAGAGAAGGGAGATGGGGGTTTGGGCAAAATGACTAAGGGGAAAGGGAGATACATGCCTCTAGCTATGAAGAAATTCAGGGGAATAAGAAGCAGAGCCTAAGGAAGATAGTCAACGACATTGTAATAGCAATGTAATGTGACAGATGTTAGCTATACTTGCAGTGAATATGGCATAATGTATAAACTTGTCAAATCACAAAGTCATACATCTGAAACTAATGTAGCATCACGTGTCAAATATACTCAAATAAAACAACACACACACACAGAAAAAAATTCCTTTGAACTTAACTAATTCCCTCAATGAACTTGACATGTTTATTTTACTTGAGATTGATGATTTCATTCTTTAAAAAATTGCCCCTATCTTCCCCCAGTCCTTTATAATATACTTTTTATGACTGGAAACTTTTTATATAACAGTACAATAAATATTTTTGATTCACTTTTAAAAAATATCTTTTAACACCTGTAAATAGAATTTTTAACTCTTTAGGAAAGTCTATTCAACTTCAAAAAAATAGGTCAAAAAATATAAATATATTATAAAACACCTTTTTCTGAGTGTCACATAATGCTGATACACACACACACACACACACACACACACACACACACACCATGAAGCTGACAAAACAAGGCTCTCCTGTCATTCTCAGCTTATTCCTCATAACAGTGATATAATCACCTTCTTTAACTGACACCACCAGGCTAGACACACACACTTTAATGATAAAATGCTATTTGATATTTTTAAAAGGAATATTAATAATATAGTTCATAAAAATAGATGAAATGGAGATGTATGACAATATCAATTTACTTTCTTTGGTTTAATTAATACTATTGCATATTCTTTTTTTTTTTTTTTTTTAAAGATTTTATTTATTTATTTGACAGAGAGAAATCACAAGTAGATGGAGAGGCAGGCAGAGAGAGAGAAGCAGGCTCTCTGCCGAGCAGAGAGCCCGATGTGGGACCCGATCCCAGGACCCTGAGATCATGACCTGAGCCGAAGGCAGCGGCTTAAACCACTGAGCCACCCAGGCGCCCCAACTATTGCATATTCTAAATTAAGTGTGCTTTACTCAGCATCCTGAAATGTTTAATTTATATGAAACTCCATTCAAAAGAGCACCTCTGGAGAAGCAACAATTTATTCTGGAGTATGTATACATACTTTGAACAAAGTATTCAGTTCACAAAGGACTTTGTTGCAAGCATAATTAACAACTAAGCTGAGCTTAAAATGATCTGGCCCTTTTCTAAATGTATAAATTACTTCGCTATAATTATCAGGTAACACAAATGGAATTATTCCCAAACTCTGATTGATCTCCATTTTCTATCATTTATATTTTCCTATATTATTTGAATCGCTTTCCTACTGATTAAACTGGCCACATCCTTGTTCAAAGACCTCCTTGTCCTTGCTCAGAACATAGCAGTCAAGCCAGAGAGTTCTTCTTTTGACTCAGAGTTTCTATATTTTCTTGTAATTTCTGAGGTTTTTTTTTTCAATTAATTTACTTATTTTGGGCTTTGCGCCTTTAGAAGGCACAATTTGATAATGTAAATACCCTACTTAAAATGTTCAAGTGACTCCTTCCATCTCTCCCCAACTTACCTTATATCCTACATACTCTGTTTACATGGTTCTCTCTCCCAAGTTTTCATAAGTTCTGTATTTGCTCTGCAACACCCCCCATATTTTCTCCTGTCCTGATGAATTCCATTCCACTTCTTTGTGAATCTCCCATGATAACTGCTTGATATAGATCCATTTTCTGACTTTCTGAAGAACTGCATATACATGTGGCCCCTTGCTATTTCATAAACGTGGAGAACTAGAACCTTGTTTATTTGCAATATTCTGATGCATTTACCTGGATATTATTTTAAAAATAATAACTTAAATATTATGAATGTGCTTTTAGTAGGTATGAACTTGTTTTATTTTAGGCAGCCAAACTGAAGTCTCCAGTTGTGGTTATCTATGCACAAAAACACTGAATAAGTACTTTAGAATTTTGGGGGGAAATAAACACAATGTCAGAAGTAAAAAACAGGAAAAATGATGACTTTATTTCTCTAAACACTTTGTTATCGCCAGGAGAATATTTGGGGAAATTATGCCATATTTCTAAAATTGTATTATATCCAAGAAATATTTAATTCTTAGCATCTATCAGATATTCAAGGTACAAAGATGATTAAGATACCTCCTGTTGATCAGTTTCCTTCCAAAAGACTAAGCTGAAACACATAAAACTCTATTTTAGCAAGTTACAAGTACTTAAAGGTTGATAATTTCATATGGTTCAAACTAATATTATGGAAAAAGAGGTATAGAACATAAAATACCAAAAGTAGACTGTCTCTAGTTCTTGAATAGAATAAGAAATTCATTATGAGAGAAGGGAAAACAATCCTAATTTAGGGTGGGAATGAGGAAAAGCCACAGATAAGCAGAAAGACTTGAGCTAGATCATGAAGCTTTAATCCCATTTCAACAGAGAAAAATGGTGGAAAAGGCATTTCAATTACAAGGTACATTAGTACTTTTTTTTTTTAAGTGAAAATCAGCAAGTCTCACTATGGCTACTATGGATGAAAGAAATATAAATATATTTAAAGTAGTGTAACTAAAGAAGGCTTTATCATATACCATACAGCTTCCAAAAATTCAAACATAAGAAATACAGTACACCTGATGGGTCTGATGGGAACCGGAACTAAGAATTGAAATAGAGGCTTTGCTCTCCCTAACTTGGGTATTGATTGTTCTATTATAACCAGACTTCTGGGTTCAGATCCAACTTATCCACTCCATAGTCGAGGGATCTGAGTGATCACTGAGTGATGTGAGTGGTGAGGATTAAATGATATCAACATATGTGAAGTGCACAGATAGTACCGGGCATATAATGAGTGCTACTTAAGGATTTACTAATATTATTCTTTCTAGGCTACTCCATTTTTTCTCCTCCAACCCCTCCATTGACTGGATTATACCAATTTATCTTGCTTGTGACTTAACATGAAAGCCTCCTGACTCCTCTCTACTTTCTCTCTGTCAAGATAATGTATTGTCCTGTATTAGGTCAATCTTTCAGGTCCTATTAGCTATGGAAAGGGAAAAAAATTATATCCTAGGATATGGAGAGCTTGAAGAATCGCAAGTGGGTCAGGGGATGTACGATAGCTTAATAAAAATACGCACATTTTAATATAAAAAGTACAGAAGAGCATTGTAGCTTTGTGACTAGTTTAGGATGGCTCATAAAGTGTATACAAATGAGTAGGCAAATTAATGCCCAGTTCTGAGGGGTATAACCATCCAGAATCAGACTTCATTCCACAGGTAATAGGAAAGCATCAAAGACTTTAAGGAGTTTATGAAGATAACTTTGAAAGCAGTGTAGAGATAGAAATAAATGGTGCAGAGATAGAAGGATATGAGAAGGAAGAACACAGGATATGAATCTCGTGTGTCATTTGCCCAACACAGGCTGCACAGATAAGACAGAAACATGGGGGAAACCACGTTTTGTCACTTCATTCTGTGTAAACATGAGTTACCTAAATATTCCGGATTTATCAAAGCTGAATTCTGTGAAAACAAATGTCCCTACTTCTCAACAAAACTTTTTACTTTCTCTCTTCCATCATTGTAGTGGTGCATTTAGATTCTCAAAAACACAGATGACTGAGTCTGGCAATGTGAAAAGAAATATTTTACAAAAAGAGTTCTATGTGATTCATCTGCAGTGACTGTCAAATAAATTAGTTTATAAATCTTTACACAATTCAGCTTTGGATATATCCAAAATATGTTCTATTGCATGTAGGATTTCTTCTCTTTCTGGGAATCTTTAAACTCCTCAAGTAGGACTGGCTGTAAAATCACTTTAAGAAACTTAATAAACACTCAAGTGACAATACTAATACACCTCATTTAGTTCTGAGTTTTCATGTCATTACTGCGTTCTTTCCATTCTTTTGCACTGAAGACAGTACCTCCAAGATTAGTACCTTCTTTTTCACAACTTTTCTACTTTGTCAGCAATTGCTCTAGAAAATACAAGGTTAAAAAATTTCCTTATATTATCTTTTCTAAATATTAAGTCAACTTTAGTATGTGTTTGCTTGAATGTTTCATAAAATATTTGATCACTGGAACTAAGTGTTCAGGCAATACAATGTTGATATTTAAATCACAGATATGGCTACAAAAGTCTAGCTGGCTTGAAAATACTATGAAAAATGATGCACTCTTTTAGAGTAGATGTTTTGGTGGTGTACCTGAACCGTACTTGCTGTGAATGTTGGAGGTTAATAGAACAGAGCTGCTAACTTCTCTAGAAATTGAGCAGCCTTGGGATGGGGATTATGCCTCACTGGCTACTCTCAAGGTGATTAATAAGAAATGGCTGAGTGACAAGTTACAAATGGTGGCCATCTTGCTTCAAGGGCAAATAATTTTGTAGGGACAGTTTATGATTCAGAAGCTTCCCTGTAGATCAAGTCAAATTTCCTCTTTACATGAGGAAATATCTTCTTAAGTCTTTTCCTCCCCTATCTTGCTTGACTTCTTTCCATATAGGAAAGAAGAGTACAGTTCCAGTCAATTTCATGTACAAAATCCCTATCTCAGGCACTGCTTTGAGGGAACTCAGCCTGACTCCTCACTCACTGGATACCTAAAGGATATCACCTTGACATGTAAAGGAGATACTAAAGGTATATAGGAATTTATATTTCATTTGAAAGTTCCCTAAAGTCCTAAGACTTTGTTAACATTTAATTGAATAATTATTTATGGAACTACATAAAGTACATAGTGTTTAAAAGTAAAATCTCCATTAATAATGCCATTACTCTGTTTCTAGAAAGATTCATTCTAGAGAAAATGGTAAGACAAGAAAAACAAAAGCTATTTCAGTGATTAGCTTATACAGAAATACTAAGCTAGAGCAAGTACGAATTATTGGTCATGGTGCATCCCTCCCCCCAGAGACCTCACCTTCCCATAACACAAGTGATCTTAAAGGATGGGTAGTAATTTTACTCCCTGCAGCTGTAAGAAAATTCTGAGAAGTGCCTGGGGTGGCTCAATAGGTTATAAGCATCTGCCCTCAATTCAGGTCATGATCTCAGGGTCCTGGGACCAAGCCCCACATTGGGCTCCCTGCTGCTTAGCAGCAAGTCTGCTTCTCCCTTTGCCTCTGCTCCCCCCTTTCCTACTCATGAGCTCTCCCTCCCCACCTCAAAAAAAAATATATATATATATATATATATGAAAATTATGAGTTCAAATTAAAAATTTTACTACAGTAACTTCATGTTTCTCAACATCAGGAGAATACCATAGTCAGACTTAAAAGTTATTCTTTTTTACCAAGTCAATTCCATTGTTCTCTCCAAACCTGAATATTTGACAACAGGTGACAAATCATGGTTTCTAATCACTAACTCATAAGTGCATTATTGTCTAGTGTTTTAAGACTCTAAGATTCCCTTAAAATAAGAGAAAAAACAAAAAATGTTTATTTGATAAGTTTAATAAATAAGTGGTTCTAACAGACTAAATTTGGAACACAATACAGAATCTTTATTTTTTTCATCTCAAGATGACCTAGAGGATATCTTGAAATTAGTGACCCAGTGAGAGTGGTCACAAACCATTTTCTTTGCTGAAGAGTTAAAATAAATGGAGATATTTAATCTAGGAGAAAAAAGAACCTCAGGATGACGAATAGTGATTACATAATAGATGTTAGTCTAAATCAAATCTATTTTTGATACTATGTTTCTCTTGATGCAGTCTGAAATTAACATAATCATTTCGGTAATGCACACACACATATGTAGACATACATATATATATTCACACATTTAATTCTTAAAAAACCTCATGTGGGGGCACCTGGGTGGCTCAGTGGGTTAAAGCCTCTGCCTTCTGCTCAGGACATGATCCCAGGGCCCTGGGATGGAGCCCTGCATTGGGCTCTCTGCTCAGCGGGGAGCCTGCTTCCTCTTCTCTCTCTCTGCCTACCTCTCTGCCTACTTGTGATCTCTGTCTGTCAAATAAATAAGTAAAATCTTAAAAAAAAAAAAACTCATGTGGTAAATATTATCATTATTTCCTTTTTTTTCCTTACAAAAATAGAAATTAAGGTATACAGCCACGGTGTGGTAGAATTTCAACTAAGTCTGCTTCAGTCTTTTACATTGTACCATCTCTCATAGTAGAGCTCTTTGAAATAGCTGAAGTTCCGTCATGTCAAAAGGGCAGTAGATTTTAACAAGAGAACAACTTGTGCCAGCTCCTCTTAGCTTTTTAACTAAACAGATCCCAAAAGAAGAGGAACAGTGGCCTAGTGGGGCCAGACTGTTTCTGAATGAGAAAGAAGGATCAGTAATTTAAGGCAAGGTTCATCAACCTTTGCATAATTGATATTTGGGACTGGATAATTCTTTGTTGTTGAAGCCCCTGTGCATTTCAGGAGATTTAGCAGCCTTTAGCCGCAAGATGCCAGTAGCAACTCTTTAGTTGTGATAACCAAAAATAACATCCTTAGGTCAAAATCAGCCTGGGTTGAGGACAAGAACAGAATTTTTTCCCCTTAATACAAGAGAAAAATTACCAGAATAGAAGGTTTGAGGTCAAAGCAAAAGACTACAAAAGATGAAAACATATTGAAAAGTGAGAAGCCATATGTAGCCAGCAACCTAATAAGTGAAAAGTACGAAATGTAACTGACACACACCAGAAAAAAAAAAGAAAAAAAAAAGGTTTTGAAAGGAAAGGCACTATCTCCAATTCCAAGGTCTAATTTTCCACTGACAGTTATCCCCATCTAAGAATGACAAGGACCCAAGTTATTTTTCTAGCCTATTAAGGTATAATTGACAAATAAAACTTACATATATGTAGGGTACATGATGTAATGATATAATGTAAGCATACATGTCCACTGTGAGAAATCCACACCATTTTTAAGAGTGGAAACTGTCGGGACACCTGGGTGGCTCAGTGGGTTAAAGCCTCTGCCTTTGGCTCAGGTCATGATCCCAGGGTCGTGGGATCGAGCCCCACATGGGGTTCTCTGCTCAGCAGGGAACCTGCTTCCTCCTCTCTCTCTGCCTGCCTCTCTGCCTACTTGTGATCTCTGTCAAATAAATAAATAAATCTTTAAAAAAAAAAAAAAAGAGTGGAAGCTGTCACAAAATATAAAGATTCCAAATACCATGTAACCATTCATAGAGCAAAATGAGGCTTATCACGCCATCTCCCTCATTCTCTACCCAGGACAGCAAACACATAAAAGCACCACTTCTCCATGCCGTGGCCGTGACAGGTGTCACTAGTTGGTGGCAGGGCTCTCCTCCCGAGCTTAGATGCCTCAGAGTCCCCCTCAACATTGTCTTCAAAACAGAATCTATCACTAATCAGAGTTGACATGGGAGAGAAAATCAATTTTTCATACCTGTTACAGAGGCTGTATTTCCCTGAACAGATTGAGACTAACACAGCCATTCTGGCCATCACAAAAAACTATTAACTCGTGGTGAGTTTATATTTTTATAAGACACATAAGCATTCTTCTATCTATGCTGCTGTGAAGCAGTACTAGTCATTATGGAATTTTATCTTACTCGAGAAGCTTGGATTTACTTGTATTTAAGCCTACTGACACACTTGAATCAGGTCCCTGTGCCATAGATTGCAGTTTCATTTCCAGCCTCAAGTCATCTACAAATTTGATTAGAAATATTTTTGTCTCTTAAGAGATAAATTAATAAAATTAATTAATAAAATTAATCAAATAAATTAATAAAAAACTTCAATTCAGCAGATTCTTGGTGCTCCAGAAACCTCACAGTTTTATAGCTATCCACTTTCAGGTACCATTGGCTCAAGATGGAATCAACAAACATCTGCCTAGAGGAGCTGCTAACAGTTTTTCAAATGATTACTAACTATCCAAGTATACCTGCCAGCCTATTATTTGATATCATAAATCCTTGTCAAAAGCTTCACTGATGTTCAGCTATGTCGTGTCTGCTACATTTTCCTAATCTACTCTCAGCAACAGAAGAAAGGTTGATATAACATGACTCATTTTTAATGAGTGTTTTTTAATGAATCCAGTTCTTTACTATTTCTCAGAGCTCTCAGACTCTAAGTTTATGCGAGGTTTTTATAATCCAAAGAAAAATCATCGTATCAAATCATGTCGAAAAGGGATCTACCAGCTCCCTGAAATCTAAATAAAACCTCTCTGAAATTCCATCCTCTACCTTGCAGAGGAAAAAAGGCCTCCCCCTACCTTCTTTGAATTTCTGGGACAGCTTATATTATTGGAGTTCCCTCTGGTTTCTAGTTTTATGCTTCCATATCAGTTAAGGGACTATCCGGCCATCCTGTAAAGTCTAACACACACTAGAAGTTGATGACGCCACGATCCCCCGCACTATTAAAATGACCTTTGACCTGTCTAATACCAGGGAAGTTTCTTCGGTCATACCACCCAACAGTGGACTCTTCCTACTGCTACAAAATCTCTTAGAATTATCGTCCCCCTCCAATATTCCCCCACCTTCCTCTTCCTCGCCTCTCTTCCTTCACAGAAGCAGAATTTTTTTCTCTAATAAATTATAACTACTTGCTTTAGCTCTTGCCCTTAACATATCCATTATCTTCTATAAAAGCATTTTTCTAAAATGTAAGAGGGTAAAAATACATATACTTACCTAGAAGAGGATAAGGGGAATAAAACAAACAGGATGTAAAAATAAGACAAATAAATATAAATAAACAAATATAAATATAAACAAACCAACACACAGACTGTATGTCAGTAAAAAGCAATGCAAGTCCAATGGCATATGGCAACCGACACTCTGCTTCAGTGTGGGGAAGCTGACAGGAACTGATTGGGACCACAGCAAACCGAAAAGGACATGTCCAGTCTAAGGGGGACAGCTGTAATACTGAGCTACAGAGAGTGTTTGACAAGTGGGTACACTGATCTGGCCTTTTGAGGAATCTGGAATCTAAAGTTTGTATAAAATCTCCTAAGTTTAAAATACTAGTTTATTTTAACATATATCATTCATGTCATTATATCTTCAGGCTGTCTGGGGGTAATCAGTGGGCAATCACTGCTCTAAATAAAAATATGTCCTCCCGAGTTAATTCTGATGCCAGTTGTTAAGCAAATAAAATGTTCACAAACACCCACATTATCTACATTTTTAAATGCCAGAGAAAGCAGTTCATAGAGAGGTAGCTAGTAATCTGTGGATTTCAAAGGTAACACAAGAAGGCAGTATGAGAATGACTATAGAATTCCCAAATCATTTAATTCAGCTTATTTTATATGAACGTAACTTTGCACATTCTGTGAAGGGACAGATCAATTATTAGCATTTGTTATCACAAAGATGCATTAGCCGTGACAGGAAGCAATGAGGCAAACTGACCACTCCCTGACGTTTTTCATTATTCTTTTTCTCCATGTTAAAGGTTACTGCCATGCACCTGTTACTGATTTTTTTTCCCCTGTGAGGACTGCTACTTAAAAAGTGAACAGCGGGGGCGCCTGGGTGACTCAGTGGGTTAAAGCCTCTGCCTTCGGCTCAGGTCATGATCTCAGGGTCCTGGGATCGAGCCCCGCATCGGGTTCTCTGCTCAGCGGGGAGCCTGCTTCCTTCTCTCTCTCTCTGCCTGCCTCTCTGCCTACTTGTGATCTCTGTCTGTCAAATAAATAAATAAAATCTTAAAAAAAAAAAAGTGAACAACGTTGAACTATCATGTCACGACTCGATAGCCTAATATGCAATTACCCATTCTCTATCACACAGAAGTGCAGCTTTTCAAATATAGAGAGAAGACTAACAGGTGCTGTATAGTACATTGTAAAATACCCCTTCTTCACTCCTTCTACTGTCCTATGCTTTTCCACATTTCCCTTACCGTTTGGTCCTCGATGCGTGTCTGTTATCTTCTCCCCTATTTAGTTATCACACACTTTATGGCATAAAAGGAGTTAGAACTCATTTCATGATAGTTCTCTGAAGGCTACTTTGATCTTCCTAGAAGAAAGCACTATATGACCTTAACAAATGGGCACATTATGTAACTGGAGTGAACATTTTCTAAAATTTCTGTATAATTTATAAAAGGCTCCAATCACAGGTCAAGCCAAAGCCACACAGAACAACTCTTGATATCCCTCTGTTAAAAAAAAAAAAAAAATCACTCTAAAGATAAATTTGTATCACCATTATTACTTTTTACCTGAGAGTGAAAAATGGAAACTTCGTACATATATCTGAGTCTGCAGGAGTAAAAAATGTACTTTGTATCCTAGAATTCCTTCAAGACATACTATTTTAATCCTTTCTTCCTCCCTAAAATATCTTTTGCATTTCTAAGTACCCTGATTATTTTTGTAGCTAATAATAATTACAATCATCATAATGACAAAAGTCTTAGGCAGTAAATGAAAGAGAAAATTAACTACTGAGCTTCTGGAAAGGAAGTTGATTGTTTCTACCTAGGGATTAAGGAAAGATTTATTATTAATAACAATGCTTAACACAGCTGTGTACATTTTCATGCCTACCTGCACTGTACCAAGAGGAAAAGGCAAACCAAAGGGAAATCCAGTAGTAAGACTAAATTTCATTCAAGTGCCTTTTATATTTGTTAACATCTCACCAGATTTTCACAGAAATTTCTGTAGATGTGATAATACTGAATACATTACAGAAAAACATTTTTCTCTTAGCTGAGTGATATGGAAATTAAAGACCTAAAAATCAGGTTTGGTGATTCTAGGTCTGCCTAGCTCTTGGCCTTTAGAAATCCTATTTTCTGAGCCCCTTGGTCAATCTCCCTCAGGTAAGTGTCCTCATTGAATACCTGCGGATCCCATCGAGTGTTTGGGTCCTTGTGATGTATGGTACCTGACAAGAGAATGAATCTGGATTGCTGTTGCACACTACAAAAGGGAGCCCTAGTGGTCCCAGAGGTTAATGTGGCAGAACAAAGCCCCTAACTATTTATGTAGCAATTATTAGTGCTGTAGTGTATTGGTCTGTCAGTATTTCTCTGGTTCTAGCCTCCATCCATCTGTTCAGAATGCACATCCAACTCCACCAAGGCCATCCCAAGCAGTTAGAGAGAGCTGGTCAGTATTGCAGTAACTCTTGCCCTTAAGCATAGTAGTTGTAGAGTTGTGATTAAAAATAGTTCTTCTTCCTTATCCAAGGACTGAATCCATGTTCATGTGTTAAGGTCCTTCATTACTACCAAATTTCCCAGACACAGACACGTTTCCTGAGGCTTTAACTACTACTTGCTGCCAGATGCTTCCCCTGCCATGTTCCACTAACCTGCCAAGAAAGCCACCTGTCTGTCTGGCTGTCCCTTGACTTCCTTGGTGATGACAATTGACCTATCTGCACTTCTCATCAAGAAGCCCTTGATGGCTCTGATTCCCAAGCTGGCTTATCTCACAATAAATAATACAGTCTAGACACTACCACTTAAGAAAAGTCTAGCATTAAATTTCTAAGATGAAGCTTAAAAGGCATGACGATTTAGAAGTCTTGCCTCTCAGACAAGCTTAAATTTGTATTTGGCTGACTTGGCAACAACCAAAGAAGAGTCAGCTCTTAGTCCATAATTGATTTTTAAATGTATACACCTTGTTCATAATCTTGTTATAAAGCAGCAAGGCTTTCCTTATAAGGTAGTATGACTAGCATTTTGAGAAATGTTTATATCTATTTTGGATAAAAGACTGTCCATTAGGCTGGCTGTTCTGTCTTTTTTTCTTTTTCTTCTTTTTTTTTTTTTTTTGACAGTCTATAAATGTTCCCACAAAATCAAAAATGCATGGATGCATTCCATGAATACAATTAACAAATTGCAAAAGGTTTTGAACACACACACACACACACACACACACACACACACACACACACACACACAGCCTTCCTGAAAATGTCAGTGTCCGGTCAAATAGAGAAGAAAATATCCTGTCTTGTCTTATACTGCCACCAGGTGGATAACGTAAATAAGGAAGTCTACAGCAATTTTGAGTTTCTTCTGATTAGCCTGCTTCAAAATTTGGATGAACCTACGTCCTGGTGTGCCTGAAGACAAGCCAGGTTACATTCTTGTCACAGCATAATCAATAATAGAACCATCTGTTATTCGCCAAAGATTTCTAGTTCAGATGATAACTCATAAATTGGAAAAACAGAGGTTTATTTTAAAAGACACTACATCCAATTCTTGTCGACTTAATTTCCCTTGTTCATTGTACTCCAGGCACACAGGCCCTTTTATTCTTCAAGGATGCCCAGATTCCCCCTTGCTGTCCCCGCTTTTGGAACTCTTTCTCTTTTCTTCCAGAATGAAATAAGGCTGCTTCTGCTTGTCGTCTAGGTCTCAGCTCAAACATGTGACTTTTCCTCTCTCCACTCCAGCTCAGCTGCTAATATCTACCTGCCTTGAATGCAGCAAGACTAATCTCATTAGTCCCTTCAGGCCTGTTCAAGGCTGTCACTTTAAGAAGCCCCAGATTCTGGGGGCACCTGGGTGGCTCAGTCTGTTAAGTGTCTGACTCTTGATTTCAGCTTAGGTCACGATCTCAGGGTCATGAGATGGAGCCCCATGTTGGTTTCTGTGCTGGGCAAGAAGACGGCTAAAGAGTCTCTCTCTCTCCCCTTCTCCCAAATTCTCTCCGGACAACCAAAAAAAACCAAAACAAAACAAAAACAAACAAAAAAACCCAAAAAACAAACAAAAAACCCCCCAGATTCCATGGGTGCCTGGATGGCTCAGTCTATTAAACATCTTCCTTCAGCTCTGGTCATAATCCCAGGCTTCTGGGATCGAGTCCCATATCTGGCTCCTGGCTCAGCAGGGAGCCTGCTTCCCCCTCCCCCCATTGCTCACATTCTCTCACTCTCTCTCTCTCTCTCTCTTTCAAATAAATAAAGTCTTACAAACAAACAAACAGACTCCAGAGTACCCATCATCTCTCACACTCTAAACCTCATAAGGCAGTTAGGGCTACCTTTATACCAGGAGTCCAGATGGGCCTGAAATGTTCCTCTTTATGCCTGTTGTCCTGGTATACACATCAGTGGTGTCCTTACACTTTAAAAAATGCCTTTTTGAAGGGCACCTGGTTGGCTCAGTCAGTTAAGTATCCAGTTGATTTCTGCTCAGGTCATCATCTTGGGGTCATGAGATTGAGCCCCAGGTGGGTCTCTGCACTGGGTGTGGAGCCTGCTTAAAAATCTCTCCTTCTCATGCGGTCCATATACACTATGGAGTATTATGCCTCCATCAGAAAGGATGAATACCCGACTTTTCTATCAACATGGACGGGACTGGAGGAGCTTATGCTGAGTGAAATAAGTCAAACAGAGAGAGTCGATTATCATATGGTTTCACTTATTTGTGGAGCATAACAAATAGCATGGAGGACAAGGGGAGATGGAGAGAAGAAGGGAGTTGAGGGAAATAGGAAGGGGAGGTGAACCATGAGAGACTATGGACTCTGAAAAACAACCTGAGGGTTTTGAAGGAGCGAGGGGTGGGAGGTTGGGTGAGCCTGGTGGTGGGTATTATAGAGGGCACGGATTGCATGGAGCACTGGGTGTGGTGCATAAACAATGAATTCTGTTACACTGAAAAGAAACTAAATTTTAAAAAAAGAAAACATTAAAAAAAAAAAAAGAATCTCTCCTTCTCTCTCTTTAGCCCCCTATCCACATGAATGCATTCTCTCTTTCTCTCAAAAAAAAAAAAAAAAAGTCCTTTTGAAAGATAAATTCTATATTCATTCTGCTTCTTCTGTATCTTTCTCATATCCTTACTTACTCAACCCCAAAATCTTCCATTACACCCTTTGGGATACAACGAACCTCCATATTCATTCTCAACCTATTATCTCAATATTCCCTTTATTTTCTTTCTGAAACCGAAATCTAGTTCTTTCCCAAGGACTGTGCTTTCCGATAGCTCTCTTACAGAATGATCCTTCCCACACCCTGGCACACAGTCTTCATACAAGTGGGTTTGAAGGCAACATACTTGTCTTAGTCCTCATTCCTGTTTTCAGAACACTCTTGATCCTTCTAACCCAAGAATACAAGAACTTTGAATTGCATGCCATCAGGTGATAACTCAAAGTTGCTATCATTTACCACCCTATATCTGTCCAATTTTTCAACAACTAAAAATCCTAGCTAACACCCTGGTCTGAACCATTCATCTGTTGCTAGAAATACTTTTGACAGTTTATCACCAAAAGAGTTCAGTGAGAGTGTTACATGTTACCTCAGGAGAATATTTTATGAGCTACTGTCTTTTGCTTGGGTTATTAAAATAGCTTGCAAACTTGTCTCCTTATTTTCACCTCTGTTCACATAGAGTTTATCCTCAACACTATAGCTGGAATACTCCTTATAAAAAAAGAATTCAGATCTTTTCCTTTGAATTAAACCATGCTACAGTTTCCATTTCCCTAAGAGAAAAGCCAGTTCTTAAAATGGTTTATAAAGAAAGCCCTTTGCCTTTTAGTTTATCCGTCATTCACTTCATCCAGAGACTGGACTCCTTAATGTCACTAGGACAGGCCTCACACAATCTTCCCAAGTGGCTTTTTCCCCAGATGGAACATACTTCCCAACTGTCTGCATAGTCACTCCATCTTAACTTTGAAGAATTGGCCCAAATCCACTTTTCAGTATGCTCCCCTTGATTGCCCATTAAAAACTGTAAACTACAAATCCAATGCAATCTCCATCAAAATACCAATGGCATTTTTCACAGAACTAGGAAAAAAAAATCCTAAAATTGTATGAAACCACAAAAGACCTCAAATAGCCAAAGCAATGTTGAAAAAGAACAAAGTTGGAGGTATTATGCGACCTGATTTCAGACTATGTTACACAGCTACAATATAGTACTGGCATCGAAACAGACACAAAGATCAATGGAATAGAATGGAGAGCCCAGAAACAGGCCCATGCATATGTGGTCAATTAATCTATGACAAAGCAGCCAAGAATATACTGTGAGGAAAAGATACTCTCTTCAATAAATGGTGTTGGGAAACTGGACAGCCATGTGCAAAAGGATGAAACTGGACCACTACCTTACACCATGTACAAAAATAAATTTGAAAATAAAGACTTGAATTTGAAACCTGAAACCATAAAGCTTCTAGAAGAATACACAGGCAGTAAACTCTTTGACATCAGTCTTACCACTATTTTTTGGAACAGTTTCCTCAGGCAAGAGCAACAAAAGCTAAAGTAAACAAATAAGAGGACAAGCTTTTGCTCAGTGACGAAAACAACAAAAAGAAAAGGCAAGTTACTGAATTGAAGATGTTTGCAAGTCATACATCTGATGAGGGGTTGATATACAAAATATAATAACTTAATATCTAAAAAACAAACAACCCAATTAAAAAATGGGTAAGGGACTTAAATAGATGTTTATCCAAGAAAGATGTACAGATGGTTAGTAGGCATATGCAAAAATGTTCAACATCTCTCAGCATCAGAGAAATGCCAATCAAAACCACAGTGAGATATTATCTCACACCCTTCAGATTGGCTATTATCAAAAACACAAAAAATAATGCTTGGTGAGGATGTGGAAGACAAGGAGACCTTGTACACTGTTGGTGGGAATGCATTAGTGGTACTGCCACAGTGGAAAACAGTATGTAGGTTCCTCAAAAAATTAAAAAGAGAACTACCCTACAATCTAGCAATTTCACTTCTGAATATCTAAGGGAAATGAAAACACTAATTAAAGGAGATATGCACCTCTACATTCATTGTACTTTTATTTACAATAGCCAAAATATGGAAGCAAGCTGAGTATCCATTGATAGACACATGGCATGTGTGTGTGTGTGTGTGTGTGTGTGTGTATGTATGTATATATATATATATATATATATATATATGCATAATACCCTCTAGGCTGAGTAATTATTATTATATATTATATATAATATTAATAGTAATATTTATTATATATAATATATATTATATATATTCATTATATGTATATTTCATTATATAATTATATAATATTAAAAATTAATTATATTATGAGTAATATTTTATTTTGTATATATTTAATTATATAATGATTGATTAATTAAACAAAAAATAACAAAACACAAACACAGTCATAGATACAGGAAATAAACTGATGATTATGAGATTGTGGAGGTGGGAAGAAATAGGTGAAGGTAATTAAGAGGTACAGACTTCCAGTTACAAAAGAAATAAGTCATGGGGGATATAATAAATAGCACAGGGAATATAGTCAATAATATTTTAATAATTTTGTGAAATGAAATGATAACTAGTCTTATGGAGATCATTTTGTAATGCATAAAAATATTGAAACTCTATGATTTATACCTGCAACTAAAAGAATATTGCATGTGAATTATACTTCAATAAAAAAACTGCAGCCACCACAAATACCTTCTACTTACCATTAACCTGTCTACTTTTCTCTTTTGCCACAGTACTTTTGAAAATAATTTCTATTATTTATTTATCGTGATAGAATGTAAACTCCAAAAAGAGAAAGACGTTCATGTATCTTGCCACAGATGATCCCAAATACCTAGAATAGAGCCCCAGGACATGGTAGGCATGAAATAACTATTTTTGACTAGATTAATATAACAGTACTTAAGTTCACTTCTAGTTATTCATCCTAATGGGACCATAAATACTACCACAATTCATAGATTTGTTAAAGAACTTTTTGAATATCATAATCAATCTTACCAAGCAGATATAAAAATGTAGGAGCATGAAGATCAAATTCTGGGGTCGTCAGCTATGCTGAGTTAGCTAGCACTGTGTTTTTAAGTTTTGTATTTGAATGTCATTAAATAATCTATTTTTTTATTTAACACAAGTCTCCAGCAACCCATCTTGTCTTATACTCAAATGATATCACTGATTTTTTTTTTAACCTATTGGACCTATATATATGATTTACATTCCTAACAGAGTGATCAGAGAAGACAGTTTCCTAAAGCACTATTAGTGTTCTACCTGCTGTTTAACAAAGCATGCCGAAGGCTACTGAAGGAAAGGTCATTTTTTTTTATCCCATATATAGATATGGGACAGATAATTCTATAAATAAGGGGAAAAACCATCAAAATACCTTTAGTAACAGGCTTCTGAGCCTGCAAACCTCATTGAGGATAAAGTCCCTATCTCACTCACCTCTTAGGACTTCACAGAGCCTTGAAAGTATGGTACAGAGTTAGGTGTGGACTGAATGAGAACTATGCTGTTTTATTCATTATTATATATCCAGTACCTAAAACTGGCCTTGCAAAGGGGACATACTCCACTTATTGAATAAAGGAACGGATATTTATTATATGAATAATTTACAAGTTGAGTGTACTCTGAAGAGAGCTAAATATTCATTTTACTCTCCCCAAATTGTTCTTCTGTCATCCTTTGTCAGTTCCTACAAATATTCTATGATGCTTTATTGCAAGAGGAGTTCAGAGAGAATGTTACCTGTTACCTGGAAGGATTATTTTATAAGCTACTATTTCCTTTTTTTTTTTTTTAAGATTTTATTTATTTATTTTAGAGAGAGAGGAGAGAGAGAGGAAGAATGAGAGAAAGAGAGAGAACACATGAGAGCAAGCGGGGTGGGGTGGCAGGCAGAGGGAGAGACTCTTCAAGCAGAATCCCCACTGAGCGCGGAGCCAGACTTGTGGCTGGATCTCATGACCCTGACATCATTACCTAAATGGAAACCAAGAGTCAAACACTTAACTGACTGAGCCACCCAGGCATCCCATAAGCTATAGTTTCTTATTAACACAAAAGAAGGATTAATTTATCCAATTAGTGCACTGTCTCAGTTAATGTAGATGAAAGGGCTCTAATAGAACAGGACACAGAGCAGACATGCCCGGTAAAGATTCTGTGGAGAGATAAGTTAGAGAGGACAGTTCTGAGGAGAGTTCTGCTATTGGGATAGGGGATGAGTTAGGTATGGTACTTGGAGCCAGTATGGAGTGGCAGAGTAGGCAAAGTCAAGAACAGAAACTGAAGCATTTATTATTTTTTTTCCCCATTGCTTTTGTCCCTTGCATACTCTGAAATAGATTTGCCTAAATTCAACTGACAACTTTGTGTGATCATTTGTTCTCAAGAATCAGGGAACCATAGCAGACTATTTTAGCCCTGGTATCTAATAAATGCAGAATCTAATAATTGCTTTAAGTGTAGCTAAATAAATCATTTAAATGTATAGTTTGTTTGGCACATGTCAGATAATCACTTTCATTAAATAATGCATTGAAAAGAGTTGCAGTGAGGATTGAGATGTTGTCTATGGAGCATTTAGCATGGTGCTGGGCACATAGCAGGTTCTCATTACATAGTAGTTATTTATAGTATTATAAATATATGTTTCTATTTAAAAATCTTCTTATATTGAATTTTCCATCAGGCTTCTGAATGAATCCCTACAATTTTGTATGTCCAAAGAAGGAGATGAAACACTATCTTTTCTTCTGTATGGTTTTTTATTTTACTTTTGTTTTGTTATAGGACTCAGAGGAAATTAAACTGTTACAATCATGATAAAGCATATGAGACTCAGAGAAGAAAAAAATAAGGTGCAGCTTATCCCCATTCCTCTAAAAACACACCAAAGATCAGTTTTTAGGGAGAGAGGCAAGGAGGACTTCCTATCTTTAAAATACTTCAGAAAGTCCCATAAATTCCTCAATACTCCCCAGTATGGCTACTCCAAAGAAATATACTTCTGAAATATGTTAAGCAAAAATAATTAAATATCAATTTCTGTTAATTAATTCTAAGTAATATTCTGAAGAATTTTCAATTTCTTTTTTTAATCAAATAAATATGTTCTAGAACACTGGACTTTAGTCTCATACAAAATTCTACCAAAACTCATACAAGACAGTTAATTTTATTACCCAAATAAATTTTTAACTAAACTGGTCACTACTTCTTATTTTATAGGGATAGATCTCAAGTGTAACAAATGATAATTGTTGGTTATTTCATTTTAATTATATTTACATGACTATCAAGTTGGTTATTTGGTTTATGAATAATTTGATATGTTTATAAATTTTAAAAATTTTAAATTATTTTTATTAACATATAATGTATTATTTGCCTCAGGGGTACAAGTCTGTGAGTCATCAGGCTTACACATCTCACAGCACTCACCATAGCACATACCCTCCCCGATGTCCATAACCCAACCACCCTAGCCCTAGCCCCCATCCTCTAGCAACCCTCAGTTTGTTTTGTGAGATTAAGAGTCTCTTATGGTTTGTCTCCCTCCTGATCCTATCTTGTTACACTAAGAAATATACTATTTTAAAGACTTATTATATTTAAATATATATTCTTTTTTTTGTTCTGCTGATAATTTCACTGTAAAATTTTTGCGGGTGGGCTGAGATTAAAGAAGAATTACTAAGTATTCTGTTCACCTCAGGAGATAACTTCACTGATTTCATTAGCTTTTATTAGACATCCATCCCAACATTTTACTACAATGATGAATCTAGAATTATTCAACAATCAACATTAAAAAAATCACTGTTATTTCAGTTTCCTAATAAGACAGTCCCTTACTTTGGCAGAGAGGGGGAGGGGTAAATTATATTTATGTAGTGCTTGATTATGGCAAACCTAAAGACAGAAAGAGACAAAATTTAGAATTAAAATGATTTTCTTGGTTTTGGTGATTCATTTCAGTGTTTAACCCATCTTTGCTTAAATTTTAGCTTGTTTATTTGTGTATCCCTTGCTAATGTACTGATTAAAGGCAATCATGCTCCTGGATAGAAAGAGTTAAGATTAACACCAAGAAGAGGAGGGAGAAGATGAGAGAAAGCAGACCAAGAGGTGGAAAAAACAAGTGAATACTAATTAACTCTTCTCTCAAGCTCCCCTCTTGTTGTCCTTCACCCACAATCACTGGCAAGCACTCAGTCATAACTATCTCTGGATCTTACTTGGCAGAATTCTTAGAGAAACACTTGGAATTTCCAAAATTTAAAAAAAAAAAATGTGTGTGTGAGGGGATATGGAATGTTATAGAGAACAAATTTTCTTCAAGTTCTTTTCACAGTTGTGAATGTACTAGAACACATGAAGAGGGTTTCTTCACAGGTATTTTTTTGAACATCTAACTAGTTTTTGGAGAAGAGATACAAGAGACCAATTAGCAAGTTCTTGCAAGAGTGAGGTGATCCATGAGAAGAATTTAAACTAGAGAAATACCATTAAAAAGGGAAGGAAGGAGTGTGTGTAGGTGGCTCACGTCATGATCCTGGGGTCCTGGGATTGGGATCCAGCCCCATGCCAGTCTCCCTGCTCAGCAGGAAGTCTGCTTCTCCCTCCCCCTCTGCCTTTAGGCCTATATGTGTCCTCTCTCGTTCTCACTCTCTCTCAAATAAATAAAATCTTTTAAAAATGGGGGGATGGAAAGAAGAAAATAAGGGGATTTCTAAAGTGTAATGGAAATTGTGAAATCACAAATTATTATTGGGAAGTGATTAGATCCTTGCCATCGCAGGGAAGAGGAAATGCAGCAGGACACCAAGAAAAGAAACCTAGGTTGTCAATGTTATCATTAACTAAGAGAGGGAATACTTAGGAAGGAGCAGGTTGGAGAAAGAAATGATTCCTTGGGTTTGGGACATATTTATTTATAGTCTGACATCCAGGTAAGGTGTTCTAATATGGGAATGGAAACACCAGCCTGGAGCCCAAGAAAGAGATTGGGGCTGTGGTCATCAGTCATCAGGGCCTGAGTGACACTTGTTTGGAATCCAAGATAGGCATTTTCACCTGGACTGCAGACCCGAGAAAGAGTAAAAAGAAGAGCTCTCTAAAACTAAACTTATGTTCATTAGAAAGGCAGTATCTTTCTTTAATAAGCCATCACCAAAGTACAAATGAAATTTACTTTAAAATGATTATCATTATATATGAAATTCCAATTATACTTGAATCATATCTTTAAAAATAAAATGGTTCTACATCTGAGTATGAAATTAAAGTAGGTATTGATTGTAGAAAAGTGTATCAACTATTCAACAACAAAAAAGAGATAGTGCCTATAGTTTTCAGGTCCATCCATTATTATTATGACTTTACATGTAAGTCATATTCTTGGAAATCTTTTCTTAGAGACTATTATATCTATGGATTCTAATTTTTTTAATGTTGTGAAATCTTAATTTTTCCCCTTACAAATTTCTTTCAGTCTTTATGCTTAAAAAGATTTTTTTGCCAATTTTAAACCAGAGATATTATCCTAGAATTTCTTAATTATTTCATAAGGTTTTCTCTTACATTTACCTTGTCAATCCATCTGAAGTGGACTTTTTTAAATGTATAAAGATTTAATACCTGATCCAAGCCTCTTCTCCCTATACTCTTCTACTCAAATAATTTACCAGCATCATTTATCAAACACCTCTTCACTTTCCAATTTGGTACTACCCCCCCCAAAAAAGGAAAACTAATTTCTTTAAATACAACACACAAAAAAATGTTAAAATCTTCCACTATACATCACCATGTAAGTCAATAGAATATTATGGAAAACAGAAAGAAAAATGGGAAAACAGTCTACAATAGAACATATGAAAAGAAAAATAAATGTAGAGGGAAAATCAGTCTTTCTTCAGAAATAAATGGAAAACATCCCAATTTATGGATTGGAAAAACTATTATTATTAAAATATCCATATTATCCACATGATCTACAGATTAAATGCTATTCCCATCAAAATTCCAGGGGTATACTTTACAGAAACAGCAAAAACAATCTTAAAATTCATATGGGATTACAAAAGACCTTGCATGGCCAAAGTAATGTTGAGAAAGAAGAATCAAGTTGGAAGTATCACACATTCTGGTTTCAAAATATATTGCAAAGCTATAATCAAATTAGTATAGTGCTGGCATAAAAACAGACATATAGACTACTGGAACTGAGCAGGGAGCCCAAAAATAAACTCACATATACTCAGCAAACTCATCTTTGTCTAGGATGCCAAGAATACACAATGGAGAAAATATAATCTCTTCAATAAATGGTGTTAGAAAAGTAGACATTCACATCAAACTCAAAAGTCAATTCAAATGGACTAAATATTTAAATATAAGACCTGAAACCATAAAGGTCTAGAAGAAAAGCTTTTCAGTTTTGGCCTTGGCAATGATTTCTTGGATATGGCCTCAAAAAGCATAGGCAAAAATAGAAAAATGAGGTTACATCAAACTAGGAAGCTCCTACACAACAATCAACACAGTTAAGACAACCTAGAGAATGGGAGAAAATATTTACAAACCATGTATCTGATAAAGGGGTAACACAAAATATGTGAGGAATACTTACGATTCTATAGCAAAAATTAATAACCCAATAAAAAATGAGAAATGAACTGAAAATACATTTCCGCCAAGACAATGCCAGATATATGAGGTGTTCAACATCACTAATCATCAGGGAGATGCAAGTGAAAACCCACAGTGTTACCTTAGGCCTACTGGGATAGCTATTGAAAAAAAATAAGGGTAAATGTTGGGTAAGATATGGAGAAATATGAACTATTGTTCATTGTCAATGGGAATGTAAACTGGTGCAAACACTATGGAAAACAGTGTAAAGCTTCCTAAAAAACTAAAATGGAACCACTATATGATCTAGCAAACCCACTTCTGAGTATTTATCCAAAAGAACTAAAATTAGAATCTTAGAGAGATAACAGCACTCCCATGTTCACTGAAGTACCATTCACGATAGTGAAGATACAGAAAGAATCTACATGTCCATTGACAAATGAATGGATAAAGAAAAGTGATATATACAGAAGAATATTATTCAGCCATAAAAAGGAAATTCTGCCATTTGTGACATACCTAGAGGACTTTATGTTAAGTGAGATAAGTCAGATACAGGAAGACATATACCATTTATATATGGAAACTAAAAGAGTAAAACTCATAGCAGAGAGTGGAATGAGGGTTTCCACGTACTGAGTGTAGGGGCAAATGGGAGGTAACAGAAGTGGGTACAGAGTTTTGTTTATACGAAATGAAGTGTTAGAGATCTTTTGTAGAGCATGGTGTCTATAGTTAAAACAATATATTATACACCTAAAAATTTGCTAAAAGGGTTAGTCTTAAGTGTTAAAACAAAAAAATTATAGTCATAATAAATAAGAAGGTTGGAGGAAATTTTGCAGGTGTTAGATAGGTTTTTGGTATAGACCGTGGTGATGGTTTCACCAGTATATACTTATTTCCAAACTCAAAGTTTTATACTTTATACATACCTTTTCTACATCAAAAAAATTCATTAAAATTCAGTCTTTCAGAGCACCTGAATGTCTCAGTTAAGTGTCTAACTCGATTTTGGCTCAGGTCACCGTCTCAGCATTGTGAGGTCGAGCCCCGCATCAGGCTCCTTGTTCAGTGCAGTCTGCCTGGAGTTCTCTCCCTCTCCTTCTGCCCCTACCATCACTCATGTTCTTGCTCTTGCTCTCTCTTTCTCAAATAAATAAATAAAATATTAAAAAAATAAAAATAAAATTGAGTCTTTCTTTTAATCTAAGAAATACAAGTTTAAGCAAATACCCATTTTGAAGACTATCAGAATGGTGGACAATTTTAAAAAATAAGTGACTATTCCTGTGAAATATGTGAAAACATACAAAAACCCAGACAGAAACATAAATTTTTACATTAGGGTAATTTGGCAATATGTATCAAGAGTACTTCTTATTTTTAATCTAGCTATGAAATTTCTAGAAATTACCAGAAACAAATCGGATATACACACAAACATTCATATACACAGAGATTTAGGATAGCATTATTTAAATTAGTAAGAAGTTGAAACTACTTAAATATTCAGCAATGTTTTGTTTTGTTTTGTTTTTAAGATTTTATTTATTTGACAGAGAGAGATACTGAGAGAGGGAACACAAGCAGGAGAAGTGGGAGAGGGAGAAGTGGGCTTCCTGCGGAGCAAAGAGCCCCATGCAGAGCTCAATCCCAGAACGCTGGGATCATGACCCGAACAGAAGGCAGACACCCAAAGACTGAGTGTCCCAGCAACAGGTATTTTTGAGTAAGCTAAAATTGGTTGAAGATTTTACATATATTAAAATAGTTCTAAGGAATATTTACTAATAGGAGAAAATATTATAGATAGTAGAAAGACCTGAATACATTCATGCATATTCTAAGTATTTTCAGTTTTAAGTAACATATATGCTTAGGACAAAAAAAAAATTAAGATTGTAAATGTATGTTACAAAATGTTAGCAATGTCTAACTCTGGATGGTAGCATTGTTTGATTCTCATTTAAATTGTTCTACTTTTCTGCCTGATGTCAGTGTTCTATAATATCTATATTTTTATACTCAGAAAAATATGAATTTTAAATGAGTATCACCTAAAGACAAAATGGCTTGTATAACCCAGTAAAGGGATATAACTGGAATTACTAACTGAATATGCCTACAAAGTTTTACCTCAAATTTTAGTTTGGAAAAGGAACTAATTAAGAATGCTGTAGATATAGCAATTACTGAATACAGGCTGGAAGTATTAAAGGGTGTTTTAGTTTTAAAGAAATGGAATAAATGTATATAATGTATATAAATATATAAAACTCCAAAATAACAACAGGATGTGAATTAAGGATATTATAAGACTTCTATCTGCCACTGGAACATATAATTCAATGAAGCATTACTTCATTTTAATGTTAGTTCATTTTCCTAAAATGAAAGCTTTTAAAGCAAATATCTGAATTGCATTATGCATATATTTTACTATACAAGAGTTGGAAATTAGCATAAAAATAACTACAGAAAATCTCAAAGAACCTCCTAGCTAATTTTTCATCTAAGACATTTTATATGCTTTTTTCCACATGAAGTACTTCTCTCTGCTCTTTTAAGCCCGTTGCCCCTAGTTTGAGTAGCAAACTCACATTTCTGGCCTTGCTTTAATTATCATTCTCTTCTGTTAGCCTACATTTATCCTCTAGGATAAAAATTCTTTCTATAGGTTGTCATAATAGCTAAGAATCCCCATTCCTTCTCCAAAATTGATTATATACACTACTGTGTGTGTGTGTGTGTGTGTGTGTTTGTGTGTGTTTTCCTGGACAAAATATATACTCAGTAACTATTTGTGAAATAGATTATAGATTAATAAATTAATAAATCCATAACTGTAGTTTATGTTTATGTTTTATGTAGTTATGTTTACCCAACATAACATATATGCTTTCTTCTATCCTAGTAAACTACTAGTAACTCCGTTTCATACATAAGTAAATAAAAAGGTAGGGAGATTAAATTCTCACACAAAGCTATATGGATAGGGTTTATGACAAAAATGTTTATATACAGATTTGCTATTAATTTTAGTATGTTTTAATAAATAAATTATGCTGCCACATTCGTTCATTCGAAAGTACTGGCCTTTATGTAATGTATTTTTCTTTCACCTGTGATAAATACTGTAACATTTAACTAAAATACTTATACCTTGAACACACTTGAGAGTTCACCTCTCCTCTGCCCTGGCACGGCTGTGGGTAATGAAGAGTTTAGCACATTCTTCTTCCCTAACACCCTTTATTGAGATAGGGGCTTCCCTTTCTATTCCTGCTCAAAGCCTGAATCTCTGGGCCACTGGGCCTCCTTATCACCATCACAGCACAGCCACTGAAGCCAAGGATGCATCCCTGGTGCTAAAAATAACTTGATTTGATTGTTCAAGCCAGGCCTTGAGGCCCTAAAGCTCACCTCTCGCTTTTATCCTAAGTAAAAGCAGATAGATGTGTATAATACAAAGTACAGTGAAAGCCTGAATATGCTCTAACTCTTCTCATAACCCCAAACCTGAGGGACTGTAAGGAAAGGCTTCCTTAACAAGTTGTCAGTTACAACTGTCTAGATGATGATGATGATTATTATTATTATTATTTTTTGCTTGCTAGGGAGGACAGACCATCTCTTGGTTTCATGGGAATTTATCAGTGGTTTTTCTTGGCAATGGACTGTGCAAATGAAATAAAATGCTTAGTGTTTTTACCGTTGATCTGATTTGTATCAGTAATCAGATTCAAAAGCCAATTAACAGCCCTACTGTGATGAAAGGTAGGAATCGTGTCCTAAAGAGAAACTCTTACAAGCAGTCCCTGAACAAAGATGTCTGACTGCATAATGTAGTAAAATAGAAATAAAGAAAAAAAATTAATAAATCAATTTGATTTTTGCTTAATGAATCACATGATATTATGTTTAGCATTTTTTTTTAACTATGATTATCCCACCCTGGAGAAAGAAGAGTTAACATGCAACCATTTTTCACTTATCAGTCTGCCACAAATGTGAAGTTGTATAGCAAATGTTACTGAAAATGTGGAAAAACATGTACTGCTTATTTAATATTATCTATGATAGTGCTTTTATAGGGGAAATTTAGCAATGTCTAGAATAATTGAGACTATGGGTACCCTATCTATAATCCTCCTTTTTCAATTTTGCATATACATTCTTGAAAAGCACTGGCATCTAAATTTAATGAGTCATGTTCAAGGATGCTCATTGTGACTTCACTTATAACAGTAAAAACTGGAAATAAACTAAATGACAATAAACAAGTGAATACCATATTATGAAATACAGTACAATAGGAAAAAAAAAAGAATGAGGTAGATCTTTATATTCAATCATAAAGAGATCTTTCAAGATTTATCACTGAGTGTGAGGGGGCAAGCAAATTGCAAAACAGTGTGTTTTTACATCAAAAACAACAATACTCTGTTTCCTACAGTTTGGTATATTTTGCAACTCAAATACGAGAAAGAAAAAGACACTAAAAGGATATGCATGAGGAGTTATTTCTCTAGTTACTTCCGGAGAAGGAGAAAGAGGCCCAAGCAAGACTGCAGTCATGATAAAGGGGACTTAGATTTATCCAGCATATTTTAATTATTAATGAAGGCAATGCAATTAATGTGTTGCTTGTATAATTAATGTAACAGTTATTCTAAATATAATTTGATTTTGAATGTTTCTCTTTGAATAAATGCCTCAGAGAAAAATTTGAGTTGGTCGTGAATAATGGCCCAGTTCAATTTTTTCTAATTTTTTTTTTTTTTTGCTAAACAATATCAAGCAGTTGATCTATGTAATAGAACTCTGCTTCTCTGAGTAGACCTTGGAAGAAAATAAGAAAAGACGTTACTATCTCTAGTGCTAACCCTGAGGATGAAGTAGGTTGGGGTCAACAGTTTCTTCTGTGGAGCAAAAGAGGGATGGGCAGTGGGCAAAGGGGCACTGTGACCTCTAACCATACATACCCCGAAGGAAAGTACCGGCAGCAGAGTTTCCAGAATGAGGAAACTGAGTAGATAGGCAATGCCAATCCTCCTCTTTCACCTTCTTTTCCTTCACCTCTCTCTATCCTGGAGAAATGGTCTCTTTTCCTATAGTGTCTATTATTCATGTTGATGAATGTGAAGAACTCATGAGGGCATGTTGGGAGAAGCTGGGTCTTCTTCCTCTGACTAACATAAAGAAGTAATCTAGTTTGGGAGGAGAGGGGAGTTGAGTTGCGGGTTGGGTGAGCCTGGTGGTGGATACTGAGGAGGGCAAGTATTGCATGGAGCACTGGGTGGAGTTCATAAACAATGAATTTTGGAACACTGAAAAAAATAAAATAAAATAAAATTTTAAAAAAAGAACAAAGGGCTCCTGGGTGATTCAGTTTGTTAAGCGACTGCCCTCGGCTCAGGTCATGATCCTGGAGTCCCAGGATTGAGTTTTGCATCGGGCTCCCAGCTCCAATGGGGAGTCTGCTTCTCCCTCTGACCTTCTCCCCTCTCATGCTCTCTTTCACTCTCAATCTCTCTCAAATAAAATCTTTCTTAAAAAAAAGAATTTAAAAAAAAGTGAAGTAATCCAGGGCAAGAATAATTATTAAAATCTACATTTTAAAATTATCTTTTTATGTTTTACTTTTAGATTAGAATCTACTAATTACATTAAGCCTTTTTCCATATTGGAAGTAGCATGATGCCATGGATATATTTGGGAGGCGAACAATGAAAGACCAAATCATTGCATGATATTTACTGGGAAGCCTAACATTGTCAGGTCACTAAACTATTTTTCACTCTATTTCAGAAAAAGGAGTGAGGAGCATTATTCCCTAACATGATGATCTCATATGGTCCTTGTGAGAATGAAACACAAAAGAGTCTTAAACATTTTATTTTTTTTTTTTTGAGTCTTAAACATTTTAAATCACTGTACCTCTCATAGTAGGTTGAGTCCAGCTCTGTTTTAGAAATATAAAAATTGGCAAAGGAAAGACTAATGAAAAATAGAGAGGAGATACTGTGAATACGAATTTTTTCAAGAGTAGGAGGGTAGTCAATAAAATACACTTTTAAGTTCATAAAATAAAAATATAGAGCTCAAACATACTCATTCTACTTAAACAGAATTTTATATAGTGATCACTCATTGTCTTTACATTTTTGAGTAAGCACCTCAAAATTCAAATATGGTAGAATAAAAACATGCTAACGTATGCAGGAATGAGTGTCGAGTGTGCACAAGGAGACACCTGTTGAAGTAATAAAATATCCGAGCAGAGAGAGTCAGTTATCATATGGTTTCACTTATTTGTGGAGCATAAGAAATAACATGGAGGACATGAGGAGATGGAGAGGAGAAGGGAGTTGAGGGAAATTGGAGGGGGAGATGAACCATGAGAGACTATGGACTCTGAAAAACAATCTGAGGGTTTTGAAGGGGCGGGGGTAGGAGGCTGGGGGAGCCAGGTGGTAGGTATTATGGACGGCACAGATTGCATGGAACACTGGGTGTGGTGCATAAACAATGAATTCTGTTACACTGAAAATAAATTTAAAAATAAATAAATAAATAAATAAATAAATAATATATCCAACATTCCTATGCTTATTCCAAATGCTTCAGAGGGAAAGCAATGAAATATATCAGGAAAAATAAGCCTCGGGTGAGTTTCCTCAACTAGAAAACTAATTTTAGATAAAAATTTCTAAAAGCTTTCAAGTTCTAGGAGACACAAAGCTGAAATTTGAAACTTAGAGGAACTGACACAAGATCACCACTGGGAGCAAAGGCCCTGTTTGATTGTGACCTCAGAGAGAGAACTTTCCTCTGTCCAAAGAAAAGAAGAAAGGGTGACGGTGTTTTGACTGCAAGCACTGATGCATAATCTTTTTAGCTTGACCTGATATGGATGCTACTTTCAGTTCACTGATTCCCAAAACACGAATTGTCACTCACTATATGATAACTAGCTTTGATGACCAGAAAATATTTTATCTTTTATTTTCTGTAGAAATGAAAAGAGGAAAAAAATAATGGCCTTGACCCCAAAATAATTATTATTCTTGATTACCATAATATTAATAAAATTTACTTTTTTTTATGTTCCAGGCCCTATAAAAAGCACTTTATATTTAATCTTCATTAACGATCCTATAAAGTATGTACTATTTTATACACAGATACATAATGCAAATACATATATACACAAATATACATATATACTTACAAAATATACACATATTACTGATACATATAGTTTTATATTTGGTTTACATCTTAAAAATAATCTTTTCATCATTTAATTACCGGAAATGATTTTTCACAAATAAAAACATATACTTAGGACATATAACAAAATTCAAAGCCACATTCATAGTATAAAAATGGCATGGGTTCTTCATTTTTTCGGTTTTCTTAATAAGCATATACTGTACAGATTCATTGTTTACATTATCTTTTTGCTAACCTATGAAAATAATACACTGAGTTCAGGTAATAACTAGGAGTGAGGTTTTAAAAAACGTTAGAAATTAGCAGTTGGTCAAATATCTGAAGTTTTTCAAAAACTATAAATATCTAAAAAAAGGAACTATAAATATCTCTTTGCTAGCTTTTGGTTTCTAAACACTAAAGCCTTCCTTCAAAGATTTTTCTCCACCTGAATGAAGTGATTGCAAAATCTCTGACTCGATGCGTTTACTGCTAGTGTCTACAATGCATCAGTCTCTTTGCTAGGCACTGGTGACTTAATGAACATTGTGAACACAAAGTTTGCAGAATGGAGAGGAGACAGGTGTGGACAGAATGTGAAGATAGTGGTGATACAAAGTGCCATTGAACCACAGGTCAATGATCCTCAATCCAGCCTAGTGGTGTTTAGGTGTCTCCCTCCTCCTTCCCCTCCCTCTTCTTCTTCCTCTCCCCCTCCCCCACCCCCCTCTCTCCCCTCTCTGCCCCCCCCATGCACACGCACATAAAATCAATGTCTCATTCTGAAGATAAGTAATTGGGTGAGAGGGAAAAAAGTAAAAGAGAATGTGTCTGGAGAGTATAAACTGGGCAAAATTGTATCTAATTCTAGGGAGAGAGATTGTTTTGCTCACACACAGGTGCAGCATTTACTGTGCCAAAGGTGAAGAAGCAAATAAAATAATGTAGGGTGGTTCAGAAATGATAGAATCTGGGAAATCCAGGAATCACTGTGACAGAAGCCATTAAGATCCGTGTAATCCTGATGATGCCTTAAAAATTCACCTTTTAATAATTAAACGCTATTTTAAAATTCTTGAGGTGTCTGGTTCTCTCAGTTAGAAGAATATGGGAATCCTGATTTCAGGGTCATGAATTAAAGCCCCACATTGTGTGTAGAGATCACTTAAATAAAATTTTTAAAAATTCTGAATAAAGTAGTTCTTACATATGGAAATTCTACTGAAACACTAAGATAATGGGTAAATTACAAGGGTGTCTGGGGGGCTCAGTCAGTTAAGTGTCTGCTTTCTGCCCAGGTCATGATCCCAGGATCCTAGGACTGAGCCCTGCATCCGGCTTCCTGCTCAGCGGGGAGCCTGTTTCTCCCTCTGCCTGCCACTTCCCCTGCTTGTGAGCTCTCTCTCTCCCTCTTTCTCTCTCTGGCATATAAATACACAAAATCTTTTAAAAAAATGTAGAAAAGGTGGGTGGTATGTCAGGATTTGTCTAGTCTCAATTATGTATGCTAATAAGATTAAACATAGAACCAAATGAAATTTCTCCCATCTCACATCTTGAGTTTCCTAAAATTTTAGATTTCTGAACCTCGAACAGCTATCACTTTTTAAATTCATAATAAAATTGAATGTATGGAACAGCAAAAAAAAAAAAAAAAAAAAAAGATTTAAGTTGGGAAGATGCATCTAAATAAATATAAAGCAAAAGTCTAGGCAATATACTGATAAGCAAGGCAATTTGAAGGGAATGGTCAGTTCAAACTATCTATTATGCAACACCTAAATGCTTCAACTTTCTGAATCTGGTCATATATGTAAATTTGGAGTAGTATACTTCTCAGTAGGATACATGTTAATAAATGGAGTAGATTAGGGCATAAAATGAGAAGCCTGATTGCATTTTTAAATATTTCAATTTCAGTTTTCAGAGCAAACCCAGCCATTTTTAACCTAGCTCTGATATCTAGTCTTACTCACTTGAAATACAGATAAAGTCTGAATCATAAATTAACATATAAATGACTTTGTGTTGATTTAGAAAAACTAAGTTGACCCTCAGGTCCTTTAACCATCAGTGAAGCCTAATGAAATAAAGAGCATTATAAGTTATGGGGAAAGTGTCACGAAGTTTTCATTGATTCATTCAATAAGTATTCATAGGACATATTCCTGGAGAATATAAATTCCCTACACCCAATGCCCCTACCATGTACTTAAAGGTGTGTGACAGTCACAATTATAAAATGCTGAATAGCAATTGTGTTAGTCAGGGCTCTCCAGAGAAACAGAACCAACAGGATAGATATAAATGTATATTAAGAGTTATTTGTTATTGTTGTTGTTTTAAAGGAATGGACTTATAATTGTAGGAGACATTCAAGTCTGAAATTTGCAGGGGAGGCAGCAGGCTAGAACTAACTCAGGCAGGATTTCTGTATTGCAGTCCTAGAGGCAGAATTCATTTTTCTCTGGGAAAACTCTTGTTTTTGCTCTTAAGACCTTCGACTGATTGGATGAGGCCCACCCATATTATCAAGAGTATTTTCCATTATTTTAAGGTTTACTAATTATATGTTAACCACATCCAGAAAGTTTCACAGCAAGATCTAGACTAGTATTAGTTAGTTAGATCAAACAACTGGGCACTGTAGCCTGGCTAAGTTGATCATAAAATTTAACCATCACAGCAGCTGATGATAATACACAAAGTTATTATTTCAGACATAGCATTGATATTGAAGTTCTCCAATGAATTTTAATCATTTACAAATCCATATGAGCCATTATGAAAACTAGGATATTAGATCAATTGCTAATTCCTCCTGAATATGGGCCAGTCTTAACCCACTTCTAAGGGCGAGATGAAATAGAAAAAACCAGATACAGCTTCTCCTCCAGCCCCCAGCTCATACTCCTGGGAAGATTGCCCTGGGTACATAGCCATCATGATGGAAAGAACCCCAGACTGCATCCAGAGACCAAATGTAGGTGTTCTAGACAAAAGCTTCTGCTGAGCTCCCAGCTACCAACCAGAATTACGACAAAAACAGCCTCTGTGAAGACTCAAGTCAACATCCAGCAGCAACCATATGAGAAATCCTGAGTAAAAACCCAACTAGCTAAAGCCCAGTTAACCCCCAAAGCAGTGAGAAATAATAAATTATTGTTGCTGTTTTATACCACTATGTTTGGTAACACTTATAATGAATCAGAAAAAACTGACATGTTTTACTGGCAATTGAACAGATAATTAATTAATATTTTAAATATTAAAATATTTAATGTTTTAAATATTAAAAGGTAATTAATATTTTGAATTTACTGAATGCTCACTGTGTGTTGGAAACTGTTTTAAATACTTTATAAATGTACAAAAATGCATTCAATTATCACAATGACCCAACAGAGAGAGTTGCTGTTTTACCCAGTTTTATAGATTAGAAAGCAGAGGCACTGAGAGATCAAACTTGTCCAAAATCACACAGGGATTTGTGGAGCTAGGATTTGAACTCAGTCTGGCTCCAAAGTTCACACTTTCTCTAACATATATTTTCCAGCAAAAGAAAGAAGATACAAAGGGGTTTTATTTCATACATAGAAGAGCAAGGCAATGGAAGCACTGGTTATCATTAAAAGAAAAATAGAAAAGTTTTACAACTGTGTAAATGGTATATAATCCTGTATTATTCCCACGTGGTATCAAAACGTTTTAGGTTTTTTTTGGTTATTGTTCTTGCTGTTTTAGTTTGTTTGTTTGTTTTGAGGCACAAGAAGAATATGAAAAGAAAGAAAAAGTTTCCTCTCCTACTGAGGCCTGGGAATCCTTAACAGTTGCTGTAGCCTTAAAGAGTCCTAGGATAACTTAATCTAAAATAAATTGGACTAGTTTGACTTGCAAAGGCTTCGATGATTTTAATAATGCCAAGATCTTCATGGCCCCTATTAAGCTGGGATCTACTCCAGAATAGACATTCACAGCAAGGCAAGCACATAAAAAAGGAAACCAACCAACCAACCAACATTTCCTCATCCTGCTAAATCAACTTTGTCCTTTACTCATCAATGTTTGCCCAAGAGGTCTTCTTTCAGCTTGTCTACGTGATGTCCCAGAAACTTTTGACATCATCTTCTCATTTTGGCTTCTGTGTTCCTTAAACCTTTCTAGCATCATCAAGTCAAATTCCTATATTATATAGAATCTATGTAACAATAGGGTCAAAATATTCTAAATTAAAAGGCACTGTAGATTATCACCAGTTGATTCTACTTAAAAAGTCTTGCAGAATGACAAAAAAATGACTGTGACAAGCAATGCATCTTGTATCACTAGGAGAGAGAATTATTTACTAGAGAACCATTGAGCAGAAGACTCTGCCATTTAAGCACAGAGTCCAAACCAGCTTCATTATTTCTACTGAAATCTTCCTCATAGCATGGGCAATGTGATAAATTATAAAAGTGAACAGCATAGTTTTAAAAGTAGACACCCTTATCTTTCAGTAATGGAAGGAAGGTACAGAAAATAAACGTGAGAAAAAGAAGGGCTGTCTTTGACATCAGGTGTTGGCCTGGGACGATTAGCTGGACGCTGGTGTTGCTAAGAGGTTACCTGATAACTCACAAACAGATCTCAGTGTTTTACCATTGAACGTAAATAATTTTACAGAACATCAACTTTAGACAAAGCCACTCAGGGGTCCTGATGGATCAAAACAAAAAATAAAACCAATCTCTGCACAGGTCTGAACATAAACCTTGTCCAAACTGTTAAAACAACTCGACATTCCCCCATTCTAGTTCATAAGAGTAACTGCTACTTCTTTATAAATTGCAGCTTTAGCCTTGCCCTCTTTCTAGATAAGATCTATTAAAATACTAAATAATGGAATAACCCACACTTCCTGATAGCATCCAATTCAAAGCAAATCATCTTTAAACTCTCTCCAAAACCACCTTCCATGAGCCCAAATCCTACGATAAGTCCTCCCTAGAACTCCAAGATGTAACTCAGTACCCAATGGCATGTAGTCTCTCTCCTTACAGAAGAAACAAGCCTTACTTGTTCAACTACACATGCACTCCTAGTGATCTTTAGCAGAGGGTGTAGACAAATGTCTTATAAGGATCAAAAATAGAGTAAGTCTCTGGTAGATGAAAAACAATAACCATGGTAACTATTTTACTAAGTCAGACATCAACAACTGAATGGATTATTTGTAATATACAATATACACAATCTTTACAAAATATTTTAAGTGATACTTACTAATAAAACAGGTTGCGTTTTTTAAGGGCAAAAATGGGGAAAAAATTATTTTGGGATTAACTCATGAGAAAGCCGAACACACAAATACAAGGACAAACCAAGTTATCACTTCATCATAAAAGTTGACAGATTCTTTGCTAATTTCATGACAAACCTATTCTGAGTATAATTCGTTCTCAATATACTCATTTGGAAATTGTATTTTTCTTAAACGAAGAAATCCAGTTTGGAAATTTCGATACTGCAGAAATCCATCTAAATATTACTTCCCAGTTATCAGTATCACTAAAAGTATCCATATTCTGAGTGTATAGTTTACTTCCAAAATAACTACTGTGTGCAGAATGCGTATTTGGTACTAAATCCATAACATTAATACAGGAGGAAAGACTGAGCTTTATCCATTTTTATAATACTTGAACTATCTCCATATATTATATAGGCTATCCTGGTTGGGATATGAGGTTGAAAACTGATGTGCACATGTGTGTCTGAGTGCATGCCTTCATAAGACCCTGAGTTTAATGAAGCATTTTCTTGCTTGAATTCACCCAGCTGCCACGAGTCCTCAGGCTCTACCCCATGGAAATATGGAGGCACTCGATGAGACGCTATAGCCTGATGGGCAGTGTGCAGATCCTGCAAATGTACTCAGAATTAAAAAAAAAAAAAAAAAAGAATCTCAATTAGGGCAATTTTAATGATGATCCATCACACGGTTTGAAAATACAAAGGTGGCAAGGGAAAAGATCTAGTTATGTTACTGTGGATTGGCCTCTGGTCATAAGGACCAGATGGAGAAGCACGAAGAAACCAAAAAGAGGTATTCAGCAGGAGTGGCCTTCACCCAAAAGGAAGCACTTACTCATGAGAGTGTCTGGGTGAAGGATGAGCTTGTGGAAAACACTAACAAAAATTTCAGTCTCTCTTCTCCCCGGATGATTTCATAAACATGCTTTGTACATTAAAACTATCCATAATAATTCAGGTTTAAAGAATCCTCTGAAAAGCAGTGATAGTGAGAAACCGATAAAAATAACGAACGTAGAAAAATTCCCAGGATATTCTTACTCAGAAGAACTCAATCAGAAGCTTAAATCTTTCAAATTTGTGAACACAAACGAATCTTTTAGCTAGGGTCCGACCCTAAACACGTGATGGAAATTTGTAAGGAAAGAACAAATTTGAGTTGGAAGAATGTAGGCAACTTCTTATTTATTTATTTATTTATTTGACAGACAAAGATCACAAGTAGGCAGAGAGACAGGCAGAGAGAGAGGAAGGGAAGCAGGCTCCCTGCTGAGCAGAGAGCCCGATGTGGGGCTTGATCCCAGGACCCTGCTATCACGACCTGAGCTGAAGGCAGGGGCTTTAACCCACTGAGCCACCCAGGCACCCCTGTAGGCAACTTTTAAAACACAGAGTATGTTCAATGACCACCAGAAAGTTCCTGTTGAAGAGAGTCCATGAACATGCAGTGCAATCTTGTTGAACCCAAACCCGCCCGAAACACAAAAACCCTTTCTGAAGAGAAATTCTGTGCATGTGATCAGTGTGGAAAACCCCTGGCTGCTCTGTCCAGCTCTTCCTCATTTGCATTATCAACACTATGTCAGCGTCTGCCAACCCAAGCTCTTTCTCTTTTCTCTTCACCTTTCCCTCAGCTTCTCAGTCTCTCCCTCTCCTTTATACATTGACATATATCTGTAGATTCGAGATCACTTCTCTTTCCCATTCAACTGCCATATTTTTGCTGGTGAGTCTTCCGTTTGTTTTTCCTATCTTATCCCATTTCTCTTCTTTGGTGGAAGGGGAGGAGCATATCTGTACCTACTCCATTTTTTTAAGTTTGTCAACTTTTTACTTTATCAAGGAAAAGCATAAAAACTATCGTAGCTATTATTTTGTAAAAAGACAAAAAATTATAAAATCAAAAAGTAGAAAGGGCATAATCTCAGAATAACATATAGTTTCTTCCCAAGTTAGGATAGTTAGAAAAGTTATGCAATACCCACCACCATCAGACTTATATTTCCTATTCTGCCAAAGAATAACAAAATCTTCGTCTGGGTGAAGTTATGTCTCAAGTGTCTTTTGGATTCTAGGATTCTATTCATGTCCTATGTCATTTTGTTTGATATATTTTATATATGTTTATTCTATATAGTAGTTCACTTTTAATTTATAATGGCCTATCTCCTACAGATGATTACAGATAACAATTTTCACAAATCTCAAGCTGGCTCTGCCTTAAGTTACTTTTAATTGAAATTGTTGTAGAGAGCGTTGTAGATTCAAATGCAGTTCTAATGCAGTTCACATGTAGTTATTAAAAGGTGAGAGTGGTATATATACACAATGGAATACTATGCAGCCACCAAAAGAAATGAAATCTTGCCATTTGCAATGACATGGATGGAACTAGAGGGTATCATGCTTAGTGAAATAAGTCAAGCGGAGGAAGACAACTATCATATGATCTCCCTGATATGAGGAAGTGGTGATGCAGCATGGGGGGTTAAGGGGATAGGAGAAGAATAAATGAAACAAGATGGGATTGGGAGGGAGACAAACCATAAGGGACTCTTAATCTCACAAAACAAACTGAGGGTTGCTGGGGGGAGGGGGGTTGGGAGAAAGGGGTGGGGTTATGGACATTGGGGAGGGTATGTGCTATGGTGAGTGCTGTGAAGTGTGTAAACCTGGTGATTCACAGACCTGTACCCCCGGGGATAAAAATATATTATATGTTTATAAAAAATTTAAAAAAAATTAAAAAAAAAAAGTGAGACTGTTGGTGGGTACTAAGGAGGGCACATATAGCATGGAACACTGGAAGTGGTGCATAAACAATGAATTCCGGAACACTGAAAAGAAATTTTTAAAAAATTAAAAAATAAAGTAATAGAGAAGCCCCATAGTTACTTTCTTTATCCATTATAATACAATATTTTACAGAACACAGCAAGGATATTGAATAGATACAATTCACACATCTTATTCCAATTTTCCTAGTTTTACCTATATTCATCTGTGCATGTGCATGTGCTTGTGTGGATGGTGTACTTAGTTCCATAAAATATTACCACAATTATAGGTTTGTGCATCCACCACACAGTCAAGATGTCGAACAGTCCATCACTGTAAGACTCCCTCATGTTGCCCTTGATAACCACATCCACCTCTCCCCCTGCTTAGCCCATATGCCTACTCTTAGCAATTTTTTCATTTCAAAAATGTGGTATAAATGGAATCATGTGATTTTTAACCTTTGGGATTGGTTTATTTCACCTGGACTATTCCCTAGATAGTCGTCCAAGTTGCTGTGTGTCTCAATGCTTTATTCTGCTCTGTCCTTGAGTCGTTAGTATCCCAGGGTATGTATATGTCACGGATTGTTGACTATTCATCTTTTAGAGAATAACTAGGTTGATTCAACATTATATGAAAAATAAATGCCCTTTGAATATTTGTATTAAAAAAATTTGTATTAAAAAAAAGCATAAACCAAGCCTTTAATGGATTTTTTTCATCCTAGGAAAGATAGAGGACCATTACTCACCTGTACTGGGCTTATCCAGCTGAATGTACTGTTTTCATTCTAAGCACTATTCGAAGTTGTTTTAAATCATGTATAACAATCCTAGGAAGGAAATATTGTTAGATACCCATGGTAGGGGTGAGAAAAATGAGGCAAAGTGTGGTAAATTGTTCAAGGTCACCTGATTTCTAAGTATCCAAGCTGGAATTTGAACCAGGCAGTCATTCCATAGATCATTATTGTAGTCATACTTCACTACAAAAAACAGAAAAGCACAAGAACCAATTGAAAGTAAATTATTTTTAAGCTATTTACAACTATTTCCAGGCTCTAATGACTTTGATCATCAGCATATCATTTGACCTCACTAGACCTAGACATAGTTATGGATAAAATGTGGTGAATCTCTTTCATTTTGCAGATGCTCTCTTTCAGAGCTCATGCTTTAGTTATTACCCTGATTCAAGGACTCCATGCCTAAGTGGGAGACTTTTGATTTCCAGAACTGGCAAATCTCTATCATTTCAGGGCACTCAGATTTATATTTGAATACAAAGCAGCAGAGCACCAAATAGTCCCCATTTTATATTCATTTTTAAACAGATTATGTTAGAATGCTCTTATCTGTGACAAATGCATTTTCCCCAAGAAACATTAAGTTCTTACTTTAAGGCAAGAATTTTACAAATATTTATGCCAACATGTCCTGAAATAGCATCTCCAAAATTTTAAGAGCTTTTAGATTTATCACAAAAAGGGAATCAGAATAAAACCTTCTCTTTTCCACTATACTCATATTGAGTTTTAAAACCAATAATGACAAATAAGTATATTTTTCATATCTACTCTTGTATTCACATTACCCCTTCACTGACAGTAAGAAGACTAATTTCAAGTGTCCTTTTTTTCCTCTCAGAAATTAAGGTTTAAGGTTTTCAAAAATTCAAAGTTATTTCAATTTTATTATTAAACGAAGGTGGAATTAATGTACAAATGATGCATAAATTGATATTTCTGTACAAGATAGTGGTAGACATTGTTATCTATGTCATATAAGATGTGTATTATAACCCTGGGGCAAAATATTACATTTTAAAATTTAATGGGCAAGTAAAATAATATTCTAGAAGAGCACTAGTAAGCTGTACCACAATCTGTCGTTTGTTGATTTATATTTTCATCATTTTTTATATATTAAAAACGAATTGCCCTGTACCACAGAAAATAAAGCTTGAACTCCATGTCTCCACAGAGAAGTTCGTAGGAGGCACTTCAAAGAGGAAGACTTTTCAAACAAAATTCATATTTATTCTATTTTTGTAGACTTTAGTAAATTGGTCAGAAAATGAAGTCTCATATAGAAGTATTGAAAGAGAAATGAACATCACTTTTCTAATAGCTAAAAATCTGGTAGCACCATGCAGAAGTTACATTGGTTTCTGGAGACTTTTATAAAGTTGTTACTAGAACACACACACACACACACACATACATACACAAATCATAGCAATTTTATGCTGTGTGGTTGCAGACACATAAAAAATTGTTTTCCCAAAGGAAACTTTTTTATTAAATGCTATGCCCAATTAAGTTCAGTTAATCGTTTTTGGTATAAAATGAGTTGCTGTGGAGTTGTTTTCCCTGAGGGAATAAGCAGCTCTCTGGCTTTGGATTAGAGAACAGCTGAAAGCAATCAAACATCATCTGAGCTCTACAAGTTTTTTCTTAATATAGGATCATCTTGCCTAGCTACCATGGGCTTTTAGGAGGGCAAAAGTGTTTAAGTTTCAGGATGTGATGTGTTGTTTGTATGTTTGTTTGTTTGTTTGTTTCTAGTGTATAAATGCAGTACAGGTGCCTACAAGGCAGGGCTCTCACCAGCTTACTGCACTAGTACCCCTCAGAAGCAGAGTGGGTGGGAAGGCGCAGTCTTTAGCAAACTTATCTTCAGTGCATTTAAAGCAAATTTAAATATATGTTAATAATAAATGTACTTAATTCTCCTTGGTCCCTTTCTGAACACTAGGTTTTGCATCAATTACAACAAATAGTAAGGCTGCTACATTGTTTTATGTTTGTCTAAGAAATTAAGACTCCAAAAACTTTTCAATTGTATGTAGCATTTGAAAGATTCTTAGTCACCTTAAATGTATCCATGAAAATCACTAATTGTTGTACAAAGACTCAAAGGACTTAAGATGGAAGACAAATTTCACCTTTATTCTAACGGTGATGAAAGCCTAAAATAGATTCCTCCCCATCATTAAATCCTTATCATACTGTGGAATAGACCTCTTCCCACAAGATAACAACACGTTACTGTGCTATGCAGGATGGCAGTATTTTTCCTCATGATCCCTATTATACATATATAAGTTAGATTTTATACATTAAAAGCAAAACATTATTTCTATACATGATCTTTTTAAGGAATTACAAATTAGTCATCGCTCTTCAAAACATTCTGCTGATTTCTCACTTTATGTTCTAATAAGCCCTACAGAATAAATTGAAATTCAATTAATGTATATTTTCATAAAATTATTAATTTCAATTAATGGACTAGAATAATGTTTTATTGTCAAAATACAACAAATGGCATATAGGTACAATACCGGAGGCTTAAATTTAATATTGCATTCTGAAGTTACATTGTTATGTAAAAATATTTAGAAAAAACTTTTCAAGCTGTTTCTACCAGAAACTTCAATATGTCTTAATTCACTTCTTCGTGTAGTATGACCAGATGGGAATGTAGGGAATTACAGACATCAGAATCTAAAAGTAACATGAGATAGATAAACGTAACATGGAGAAGTCAGAAGGAGGAGGGGCATTGGAGCTAACACAAGACTTGCACACCTTCGTGTGGAGGTAGGTGACAGAGTGTCAGAGGCAAACTCTTCGGAGCAATCAGAAATGAAGGCACAGGGCTGGAAGTTATAATCTCAGGCACGACTTCACTCAGGTAAAGATACACATCAAAAGTTCTGATGGGTCCATGTTTTCACAGAAACTGTTAGGCAGCTAACTTAAATAGAGACAGAGACTTATAAAGACACACATGTTTCTCAGGAAAGTGAAGGGCAGAATTTCTGCTGGGGCCAAAGGAGGGTATGGAACCAATAACTGAAAAACTACAGGGAAGGGAGAAAAAAAAAAAAAAAGGCATCACAAAATCCTCTCTCCTCTCTGCTGATCTGCTTCATGCTTTTCCCATCTGAAAATGACTTTTATCTGTTACAGCATTCTTGAAAGAGAGCTATCATAACCAATAGCCCCCTGCACAGTTTCACCCATAAAAGTGATGCTGGACTGATCAGAACCACCTGGATTTGGTTTCAAAGTCCTCCTGGAACATGCTCATTGGCTTAAATCAATTATCTGTGGCTATAGGTAGTAACAAGGATATCTAAACAATGAAAAACACCTGGAAGTCAAACAGACCACCTGTAATTTCTATATCGAGTAGAACTTTACTAAAAGCACGCATCCCAGGACAAATCTCCAGAATGGCGAAGGGAACTGGTAGGAATTAAGTGGGTCACTTAGTGGGTTTCTAAGTCTGTTCTGCCAAACATTTAAAATATTTGAAAGAGAAGACAAACCTACCAAGAACAATTCTTCTGAGTTCTTAAACAACTTGTGCAAATCCAGAAGGGAAAAAAAAAATCACCCATTGTCCTATTCCCTAGAAATAGTTCTTTGGGACTGTTATGTTTCCTCAAAGAAAAATGAATTTTTATTTTTGCTATAACATATATTTAAAATTATATGTAGTTAAATCTACCATTTCTCCATCATGACTTCATGTATTGATTTTAAGCTAAAAAGTCATCATTCATCCAGAGATATAAAAATGTGTGACAACTACTTTTTTTGTATTTCTTCTGTTGTTGGATTTCTTTAAACTTCACTGCTAGGAGTCTCAGAATGAAATCTATCACCCACCTTAAGCAACTGTATAGTCCAGGAAGTCTAGAATTCTACATTTTTAGTTTCATCTCACTTTGGTGAGTATTCAAATTTCTATTTTATTTTGTATTTCTATTATATGTATTTCCTATAAGGCATTTCAAATTTTTTGGGGGGAAAAAAAGGGCAGGCTTCAACTAGTTTCTTCTCCTCTTTTAAGTTAAATTTCCTATTATTTTTATAGGTACCAATTGAGGAAAAAATGATATATTTGATTCAGGTTTTCACGTAACAAAAATTTTTGAAAATAATATCAATTTAGATTTTACAATATATATTTTACAATATATATTTTAAGTTTACCTTATTTTTGATGTGTTAGGCAGGGGTAGCAGTCTATATTTTTCAACAGCCTACTTGCCATGGGTCTACAACCAAATAGATGCCAGCTGTAGTGCTTAAACAGAGTCTTGGCAGTGTTCCACTATGCCGACTATTTACCCTTTAGGTGTCATTTTGGGGGTGTTCAGGATGGCCCTGAAGGAAAGGCCATAACTGTTAGGACAATGGGTACTTGAGAGCTTAGAGAACTAGATGCTTACTAGATTGTATAAAATTATTTCAACATTGGGAGTGCCTGGGTGGCTCAGTGGGTTAAGCATCTGCCTTTGGCTCAGGTGATGATCCCAGGGTCCTGGGACTGAGTCCCGCATCAGGCTCCTTGCTCAGTGGAGAGCCTACTTGCTGCTCCCTCTCCCTCTGCTATTCCCTCTGCTTGCTCTCTCTGTCTCCCCCCCCCATCTCTGGCATATGAATAAAACCAGTGTACATATATCAGTGCGTATTTGCTAAATATTAATCTGATTCTAAGGATATGGGCTTGATAAATACACGATTACTCAAAGAGAATTCCTTCCCACTCTTAGGAGATAAGTATATGATTTGAAGTCACCTGTTGTGGTTTTTAAAGGAGATGATCCTTTCATCTCTAAAAACAAACTTTAAAACATCAAACTTATTACTGGTAAGGCTGGATGGACATGCAGCCAGGAACTGAAGCCAAAAATAACTCCCTAAGAGTTCCAAAGAGCTGAAGAATCCAAGAGAGGAGGCAGAAGAAAGAAGACAAGTAAGTCTGGCAGACCTAAAAGGTCCTGCGTACTACTCCATCCCCCACTTCCCCCAGGAAGCAGAAATAAGAGGCAAATCAGAGCAAGTGTGAGAGATGGAGAGGGAGAAGGGGAGGGGGAAAACCAGGAAAGGGTGGAGTGGACCCAGGCTCAGACTCTTTTTTCCAAATACCATTAGTCAGATAGTTCACTCCTACTTTTGAGGAAAGCAACATTAGAGTGATACTGATTCCTTTTGGAAAGTAAAGTGGGTGGTCCCACCCCTTAGAGGGGTTTTATAAACATCAGTATACATCATCATTTCTAGCTTCATGTAACAAAATCTGGAGCTAGCATAAATATAGCTTCCTCAACTTTTTACAAGTACACTAAACTCATTACATTTGCATTGTTAATTCACAGATGTACCTAAGAATTTACAGCAACCACTAAATCAACGTGGAATCGCAGAAAGTATTCCTGAACTGCACAATATTTTGGTCTCATTATTTGCTCTGATTCTCTCAGTTACACAGATAAGCAAACGTCAAAAGCTCTGTGAGCCTTAGCTCTTACCCTTAGGTGATAAAGTTGATAATGCCTCCCCTTCAGGAGATAAATTTACATAAACAACACTTTGTATAACTGACTCCTTACCAAATATTTTGCAAACTTCAAACCCAATATACTTCAACTAAGTTAAACAAAAGACAGTGCCAAAATGTGTCAGTAGCATGAACCTACTTTACAACCCGCTGATCTGTCCAGTTTTGAAAATACTTCCTAAAATTTCTTGGTTTTTTTATTGGAGGATTTTTTTGTATTCTGTAAAATTTAAATATGAAGAGTTAATTAAAATTCTTAAATTATCCTACATTAAATTTGCATAGTTATATTTTTAATGCTCCTGAGTTACAAAATCCATATACATATAAATCATAGTCACCCAATTAAGATAACTATTAAAAACAAAATTTAAAAATGTAGGCATTTTTCTTCTGGCCAAAACTGAATAACAGGCCCCTCTTAACTTTACTAAAACAACAGGCTGGATGGAACTGATTAAGTTCTTGAACCTAGGTGAGGTTCGGTGGGGTGAGGTTCAGAGCCAATGGCTAAGAAAGAATTCTTAAGACGTCTTTGGTGCAAAAAGGTGGTTTATTGGAGCTCACGGACAGGACCCGTGGGCAGACGGAGATGCTGCTGCGTTATCCTGAAGAGTGGCTGATTATATACACAGGAGTTGGGTAGGTGAGGACAAAGGGGATGATGTTAGTTTTAAGGAATTTTGGAAGCAAGGTCTCCAGGACCTTGAGGGGCTAGTTATTGTTGGGAGAAAGGTTATTCATTAGTAGTAGTAAAAATCTTCTGGTGAGACCCTTTAGATGTATATCAGTGGGCCATATGCTTGGGAATGATTCTCGACACTATCTTGGAGATCTAGAGATAAAGTTTCACATTTCTCCTATCAAGTGTCCTTGTTAGTGAGATTTGGGTTTAGAAGAAATTTAACTTTATTTAGGGCTTGAGGAACTGAGTTATTTGTCTCTGGATTGTGCTATTGTTAGATAGCTTCTTTGTTGTAAATCTCTAGGACATGGGTAAACCAAGGGAGACTCCTGTCTTGTAGGACTGTGATCTCTGCAAGTTAACTATTTAGGGCAGCCAGAGGTGCCTGAGGAATGTCACACATATTACTGAGGGGAGTGGGTGGAGAGGGGGTTCAAGGTGCCAGCTTTTGCTTTGTCCTCAGCCAGCCTCTTGCTCCCTTATCAGAACAGGGAGTGTATGAAACAACAGTTCTCAAGATACTATGCTTCAGGTGACCTAAGGCAATAACAACTCATGAAACATGTTTACCTGATGTGGTGGAAAAGGGAAGCCAGGCAAAGCTTGGCAGTCTTCCTGAGTTGAGCAGGTATTGCTGGAAGACAAGAAAGGGAGGAAAAGGGAAGCCAGGTAGAGCTTGGCAGTCTTCCTGAGTTGAGCAGGTATTGCTGGAAGACAAGAAAGACCATGGTGGCTAGAGAGCTACATAAGGACCTGTAGAGATTCATAGAGGCTCCCACCTAGAAACTTCAGTCAGGCTATTACCAGCTCATGCATGTGAAGAAATTACCAAGGCCTGGGAAAAGGCAGTAGAAGGCATCCTCTCTAATAGTCCAGGGATAGTTCCTGTTCCTGCCAGCTAAGGGAAAAACCCCAGAAACAAACACCACCAAGCAGAGTACTCAGAAAAGTTCTCTTACCACTGTGGCAAAGTTTGCCCTTGAGTAATGTTACACATCCTACCTAAGCTTTAAAGCCTTGCTTTAAAGGAGTTAAATCATTTCCAAGTAAATTAACTGTATCCCAGAACAAAGCTTAAGATTATTTATAGAATACAAAAATAGCCAGTATACAATAGTGTAAAACATTCACTCACTTTTGTTCTGTTTTACCTCCAAGAGATCCACCAGGGTCCCCAGTGAACAGCTGAGAAAAATCCCCTCATGCTTCTGACAGAGAGAGAAGAAAATGAACCATTTTGAAAGGCAGCAAAACATTCTTTTAACAAGCCCTACCCTCAAGGGAGAACTCGTTCACATAACCTAAACAGATGGGTTTGAGTAGAGCCTACTTGACCTGAGGGACGAGAAATGCCCAACTCCAGCCCACTGGAGACTTCCATTCCCATGGAATGGAACATGGAGCTCTGGGACAACTTCAAGTGGCCATGAATACATACAATTTGAGTCCCTAAAAGGGGGAGGGGAGGTGACAAAATTTTTTTGAAGAAACTACTGCTAAAAATTTTCCAAGCATGAATTAAACTATAGACCCATAGTTCCAAGACATTCCACAAACCACAAGTACAAAAGATGTGAAAAAAATAAAAACTATACCAAGATACATTATAATCAAATTGTTTTAAACCAGTGATAAAAATAAAATCTTGAAAGAAGACAGTGGGAAAAAAAAAGGGAACAAAATAAGATAAACAACAGATTTCTCATTGTAATACAAATAAGCCAGAAAACAAAGGAGAAACACCTTTAATGAAAAAAGACTGTCAACTTATAATTCTATTTTGCTTAAAACCAAAGGCAAAATAAAGGCTTTTTCAGACATAAGAGCTAAAGGAGTTCATTGCCAGCAAGTCTGTGTTACAAGAAATAGTGAAGACGTTCTGAGGACCATGGTGTAAGATAAAAATCTGTATCAACACAGGAATGAAGAACACTGGGAGTGGATACCACATGGGTAAATACAAAGACTGAGAGCCCTGTATCTATTTTTAAAATAAAGTTTACAATTATAAACTCTCCCATACACACTTAAACCTCAACGTTCACAAGACTTCACCATTTTACGAAGCATTTAAGGAAATCGTAATTCCAATTGTGCAGAAAATCAGAAAACAGAAGAAGCAACACTATATAATTCATTCTATGAAGGCAACATTACTATAGTACTCCAAAGACATTGAAGGAAAAGAAAACTATAGTCCAATAACTCTCACAAAAATTGATGCAAAAATTCTTAGCACATTTTATCACATTAAATCCAAAAATCATAAGAATTATATCATGTTCAAGGAGGGGTTATTCTAGGAATGTAAGACTGGTTTAATATTCAAAAATTAACCAATGTAATTCATCTTATGAACAGAATGAAAAGAAGATGTATCAATAGATGAATCAATAGATGTAAAATCAATAGATGTAAAAAATACATTTAACAAAATGCAACTTCTATTCTTAAGAACAAAAACTGTTAGTAAACTATAAATAAAAAGGGTGATTATCACCCTCATAAAGGGCATCTATGAAAAAACTTAGAAGAAATTTGTAGAATTGACAGGAGTCGACTTCAAGATCTACTATAATGCTACAGTAATCAAGATACTGTAGCATTAGCAAAAGAATAGACAAATTGATCAAACAGAATAAAGAGCCCAGAAACTGACCCACATAAAAACAGCCAACTGATCTTTGACAAAGGAACAAAGGCAATATAATCAAGCAAAGACAGTCTTCTTAACAAATGGTTCTGGGACAACTAGACATCCACATTAAAAAAAAAAAAATCAAATATAGACCTTAAGTCCTTCACAAAATTCAGCACAGATCATAGACTTAAATGTAAAATACAAAACTATAAAACTCCTAGAAGATAACAAAGGAGAAAACCTAGATGATCTTAGATACAGCAATGACTTTTTAGATATAACACCAAAAGCATAATTCATGAAAGAAATAATTTGTAAGCTCAACCTCTTTAAAATTAGAAACTTGTGCTCTGCAAAAAGCACTGTCAAAAAAATGAGAAAAGCACTTCTCCCAAACCCCCTCCCCCCAGCAACCCTGTTTGTTTTGTGAGATTGAGTCACTTGTGGTTTGTCTCCCTCCCAATCCCATCTTGTTTCATATATTCTTCTCCTACTCACTTAAGCCCCCATGTTGCATCACCACTTCCTCATATCAGGGAGATCATATGATAGTTGTCTTTCTCTGCTTGACTGCTTTGGTGAGTGCTGTGAAGTGTGTAAACCTGGTGATTCACAAACCTGTATCCCTGGGGATAAAAATATATGTTTATAAAAAATAAAAAAATTTAAAAAAAAATGAGAAAAGAAGCCACACACTGGGAAAAAATATTTGCAAAAGACATATCTAATAAAGGACTATTAACCAAAATATACAAAGAATTCTTCATATTCAACAGTAAGAAAACAACCCAATTTAAACATAGGCCAAAAACCTTAACAGACTCTTCAACAAAAAAGATACACAAATAAACATATGAAAAGATGCTCCAGATCACATGTCATCTGGGAAATGCAAATTAAAAGACAATGAGTTGCCAGTGCACACCTATTAGAATGGCTCAAATCCGGAGCATTGACATTACCAAATGACGTCAAGGATATGAAACAACAGAACATTCATTCTTATTCATTGCTGAAAGGAATGCAAAGTGCTATGGCCACTTTCAAAGACAGTTTGGAGGTTACTTACAAAACTAAAGAAACTCTTACCATACAATCTAGTAATAGCACTCCTTGGTATTTACATAAAGAAGAGGAAAACTTAGGTCCACCCAAAAATGTCCATAGGAATGTTTACAGAAACTTTATTTACAATTGCCTAACCCAGAAGCAAACAAGAGGTCCTGCAATAGCTAAAGGGATAAATAAATATAGAACAGTATTTAACACTGAAAAGAAATGAGCATTAGGTCATGAAAAGACATGGAGAAAACTTAAATGCATATTTCTAAGTGAAAGAAGCCAATCTGAAAAGGCGGCATACTGTGTGATTCCAACTATATAACATTTTGAAAAGGCAAAACTATGAAGACAGTAAAATGATCAGTGGTCGCCAGGGGTCAGGCTGAGGGAAGATTGAATAGGTTGAGCACATATTTTTAAGGCAGTGAGAGCACTCTGTATGATACCATAATGATGGATATATGCTGTTATATATGTATTCAAACACGTAGGAGGTACAACACAAGAGTGAACACTAATGTAAACTATATAGACCGTCAGTGGTTATGACGTATCCATGTAGGTTCATCAGTTTTAACAAAAGCAACACTATGGTAGGGAATGCTGACAAAGGGGAGTCTGTGGATGTGTGGGGGCAGGGGTATAAAGGAACTCTGTGTACCTTTTCCTCAGTTTTGCTATGAATCTAAAACTGCTCTAAAAAAATCAAGTTTTTTTTAAAGATTTATTTATGAATTTTAGAAAGAGAGCGAGCTCAAGCACACAAGTGGAAGGGGCAGGAGGAGAGTGAGAAAGAATCTCCGCATGGAGCCCATCAGCAGACTCGATTCCAGGACCTCGAGACCAGGATCTGAGCTGAATCCAGGAGTCGGTCATTCAACCAACTGTATCACCCAGGTGGCCCCCAAAATAAAATCTTGATAAAAAACTAATTCCTGAAAAAAAATTGAAGGACTACACTATGTGATAAGAAGTGTTATAATAAAGCTACAATAACCAAAACAGTGTAGTATCTTTTCAATATAGACAAAGAGTTCAATGAAAAAGAATAGAGTCCAGAAAGAACTGATTTTTTAAAACGATGCAAAGCCAATTCTGTGCAGAAAGGCAAATGGCACATATTTATATTTAAAAAGGAAGAATTACTTCAGTCTATAGCTTTCATAGCTTATATCATATACAAAAATTAACTCTCAACAAACAACATATATTAAAAAATAAATATTATTTCAACCTATGGCTTACACCATATATATGATATAAGCCGTAGATACATATATATATAGATAGATAGATATAGATATCTAATATATATATAAATAATATATATACTTATATAAATCTATATCTATATATATCTCTATCTATATATATAACTTTAATAGAACATAAGCCTAAGAGTAAAAACTAAAACTATAAAACTTCCATAAGAAACATAGGAGAAAATGTTTTTGACATTGGATTAGGCAAAGACTTTCCATATAGAAAAAAATAATAAACTGGTCATCATCAGAATGAATAACTTCTAGTCTTTGAAAGGAACTAACAGAATAAAGACCAAAGTCTAGGAGAAGTTACTTGCAAATAATATATATATTTTTAATTTTTAATTTTTTTTATAAACATATAATGTATTTTTATCCCCGGGGTACAGGTCTGTGAATCGCCAGGTTTACACACGTCACAGCACTCACCATAGCACATACCCTTCCCAATGTCCATAACCCTACCACCCTCTCCCTCCCCACCTCCCCCCAGCAACGCTCAGTCTGATTTTGAGATTGAGTCTTTTATAGTTTGTCTCCCTCCTGATCCCATCTTGTTTCATTTATTCTTTTCCTACCCCCCAAACCCCCCATGTTATATCTCTACTTCCTTATATCAGGGAGATCATCTGACAGTTGTCTTTATCCGATTGACTTATTTCACTAAGCATGATACCCTCTAGTTTCCATCCACGTCATTGCAAATGGCAAGATTTCATTTCTTTTGATGGCTGCGTAGTATTCCATTGTGTTTATATACCACATCTTCTTTATCCATTCATCTGTTGATGGACATCTAGGTTCTTTCCATAGTTTTGCTATTGTAGACATTGCTGCTATAAACATTTGGGTGCATGTGCCCCCTCGGATCACTACATTTGTATCTTTAGGGTAAATACCCAGTAGTGCAATTGCTGGGTCATAGGGTAGTTCTATTTTAAACTTTTTGAGGAACCTCCATGCTGTTTTCCAGAGTGATTGCACCAGCTTGCATTCCCACCAACAGTGTAGGAGAGTTCCCCTTTCTCCGCATCCTCACCAGCATCTGTCATTTCCTGACTTGTTAATTTTAGCCGCAAATCATATAAAGGATTTATATCTGGAATATGTAAAGAATCCTCAAACATCAATAATAAGTAAACAAACAACAAAATTTGTTGTCTTGTATAGGTTGTAGACCCCGTTGTAGTCTCTTCAGAAATGACTCAGATGCCTGATAGGAGCTGTGGGTACTTGGTATAAATGAAGTTGATGAGGTCACCTCCATCATCCAAAATCATACTGAGAGGCCTTCCTTCAAGTACAGTGTCTACTCAATGCACCAGAGGTACTCCTCATCTGTCTTACCCTTCCAGATGTACACAGAATGCTAGCCTTGGCAATGGCAGCCACTGCATGATCCTGGATAGACAAGATGTTGCAGCTGAACCACTGCCCCTCAGTACCCAGGGCAACAAGGGTCTCAGTGAGTATGGCTGTCTCTACTATCATCTGTAGGTATGTTGCCGGTGTCGGTCAGTGGCTTAAAGGCTGGGTAGATCTACTGCATGGGAATCAGGTCTATCATCTTTCTCTACAATGTCCAGGGCTTTGTGTCCCCCCCATGAGACTGGTTGATGTTGGCAATTTTGTAGGTCATTTTGTCTGACATGCTCGAGGTGCTTCCCCATGGAGTGATGGACATAGGTAAAGGGACCAGCTGAGGACAGGCAGAGAGTGGATGGTACTGGGCAGGGAAAGTTTGTCAATTTCTTAAAAATTTGTATATAAACCTGCCATATCAACCAACCATTCCTTGTGAAGCTATTTGGCCAAGAAAATGAGATCATATGTCCACACAAAGACTCATGCACATCAACATAAACATTGTACACAGATATTCATAGCAACTTTGTTCATAATCATAATCAAAGGCTGGAAACAACACACATGGCCATCCACAGATGAATGGATGATCAGTTGTAGTATATAAAAACCAAATGGACTACCAATACATGCAATAAAATAGATGAATCTTGACATAGTTATGTTGAATGAAAGAAACTGTGCAAGAAAGTATGAATCCTAAAACTGAATCAAGTCCTTGGAAGTATAAACTAGAATTCAGTGACAGAAATATCACTAGGCGTCAGAGGCAGGGATAAGCAAGAGGGAAGGATCACAAAGGGACAAGAGAAGACCTCAGCGGATAGAGAATATTTTCATTATCTTGATTGTGGTGATGGAGTCACAGTATACACACATATCAACACTTAACAGATTTGTATACTTTATGATTTATTGTATTTCGATTAGTCTTCAATAAAGCTGTGAAAGAAAGGAAGAAAAAAGTGTAGCTTATAACAGGATAAGTTATTATGATAAGAAATCAGATTTTTTTTTAATTAGAAGGATTATTTAACCTGAAATTTTAAGTATTTTTATTCCAAATGAGACTAAAACCTCCATGAAGCAAGTGTTATGTCATTGTCCTTTTACACATGTAGTACTGAGAACCATGTGTAGCACACAGTAGTTAGTTAATAAATATATGTAAGTCCAACATGTTTACCATTTCATTCACAGAACAGTGTGGAAGGAAGCCTATTTAAAACTGACTAGCTGGTGATGGTTTAAACATCATCTTCAAGCAGTCTCATTTCTAGGTCCTTAGAATAAATAAACAACATCTGTCTCTCTGTGCATTGTTGGTTTAAAGAACTCTAAGTTTAAGGAGTATCATGTGCACTAAAATGCAAATTGTTTTTCCATTTTGCAGAAAAAAGAAAGTGATTAAAAATTAAGAATTAACTTATTAGAGTCAAGCCTTTTCTATATTTTAAATTAAGTCAAAAGCATTTTTTTATTCTAGTCCCCGCTCCATGAAGGAGATAAAAATGTCAAAGTTTTTTCTTTCTGCTTACAATACAGCAGCTATAGCAAAAGACCTAAGAATTTTTATTTTTTTTTTTATTTGACAGAGAGAGACATAGTGAGAGAGGGAATGCAAGCAGGAGGAGTGAGAGAGGGAGAAGCAGGCTTCCCATGAACAGGGAGCCCTATGTGGGGCTTGATCCCAGGACCCTAGGATCAGGACCTGAGCCATTCATGACCTGAGACACCCACACACCCCCAAGACAATGCTTCAACCCTTCCTACTTAACCTCAAGCAATATTTTAACCCTCCCTATGAAAAACATCTATGTGTTCTGCGCATATTCATTGGTTAAATCTCAAATTATACCCATTCAAATGAGACAGTTATTTTTAAATGAAAGTATATTTCTTTTGTAGTGCCTCAATTTCCCAGATAAGTTAGGAGAAAGGTAAGATAAAACAGATCCCCATTTTTCAAATTCACTGCAAATTTCCCATACTTCAATTTACAGTAGAGCAGACTTAAGATATAATTCTTCATAAAATGTTTTCATTATAGAAAGCACATATATCCATTATGCTTATGGATCCAAAACATGCCTTTATTAACTTTTCAGAAGCAATGTTTTGTGTACAAACAGAATATTGCATTTGAAGCTGTCATATCTTCTCTTCAGATATGATAGATAATTCAACTTTAAGGAAAAGAAGTCCCTTCCTTCAATTAGGTTAATATATTTAATGGTAGAGACAGTAAAATATAATAACATTTTTGCAAATGTATTTTCATTGTGAAATAAAACTTTATTTTCTGCCAGAACTAACCTTATTGAGCTGTTTCCCTGTCTTGCCTTTCAAGTGAAACTATGTCTTCGAGGAATATATTGGTCATGGGTTAAAAAAGAACTGTCAAGTTGGCTTTTTACACACGATAAAATGGAATATTTCAAATCCCTTAAATCATTTCCAAAATCAGAGGAACAGATGGTGCCTCAGAGCAGAGCCCCAGCCTGCCATTTGCCTGAGATTTAAACCAGTGCTTAACTGTGTGAGAAAACAAGTGCTTCCTCCCTCTGGTCTGGAATAGCTTGCTAGGGCTCACGGAGACCACCACCAACAGTGTCTGGAACAGAGAGTAGGAAGCTGTGCCCAGAAGATCCATGTTTTTAGGGCTCTAGGTTTCAGCAGTCTTTTTGTTTGTTTGTTGATGTTTTCCCTCTTGACTCTGAAGGTAATGATGTAGCAAAAGGAAAAGCAGATTCAAAGTGAGGCTCTATGTACAGTCTACCATTAATTAGCAATGTGACCCTTTGGGCGAATTCTTGGCAAACACCCATTCCAAATACATCTGCCTGTCATTAAGGTGTTTTCCAGGTTTGTCAAATAAAACGTGAAAAAGCTTTTTCTTCAAAACTATATAACTAATGAAATAATTAATAACTAAATAAAACAGGAGATAAATTAGTAAACTGCATATCCTTCTTTTCCTCAGCCAACATTTTAATCAAGTTTGTTGTTTAAGTTTTCTAGCTATCAAAGCAAGCAGAGTGAAGTTTGAAAATTCAAAACTGGTTGCATCTATTTGCATTTGGCATGGCCTGAGAGATCTACAAAATTTGGATTCTGGCTCCAGTGTCTTGCACGCTCCTCTCTCTGTGCCCTAGTTGGAAAACTTTTTCAATCCCCAAACACACCACAATATCTCTCTCTTCAGGGCTTTAGTAAGTCAAACTCCTTTTGTCTGAACGTCTCTTCTCTGCCCAAGGCTGGCTCTCCAGGACCCATCAGATCTCAAACATTCCCTCTGGGTGAGCATTCTTGAAAATTGTACCTGGATGGACTGACTGTGTATATTGCACCCACCCCCCAAATCCATATGTTGAAGTTCTAATCCCCAATATGATGGTAACTGGAGGTGGAGCCCAAGGAAAGTAATTAGTTTTAGATGAGTTCACAAGGGTAGGGCCCTCATGGGGGGGTTAGTCTCCTTACCAGAAGAGGAAGAAAGAACAGAGCTCATTCTTGGAGCCCTGTGAGGACACAGTAATAAGGTGGCCATTTGCAAGCCAGAAAGTGAGCCACCAGAACACAGGTACCTGGGTTCTTATCCTAAATAGGATTTAAGAGAAGATGTAATATAATGCTGGTTAAAGGTCTATCTGGGAAGAAAATCATTTTCCTCATGTACTAGATTAGAGAGTTTGAGTAAATGACTTCTAAGTCTTTCCAGATTCATGGGTCTAAAAGAAATTAATGAATAGTAGAACAGCAATTATCAGATTAAAGAGAAAGTCCTATTCATAACAGTTACATTATCTAGGTATATATATATGAGTATAGATAATATAGATAGAGATATAAATACATAGAAAGGTATATAGAGATAGGTGTAGGTCTAGAGAATTCTTTAATACCACATCAGGCTACCCTAGAGATAGCTACGTCCAGAAAACAGGATGTGGTCTTCCACAGACAGAAAGGAGACATGAAAATAATAAAATAGTAGTAGATATTTATATTCAGAGATTAAAATAGTTATGCTGTCTATGGCTATTATTGGATTTTGTTGCCTTCAAAGAAAAATAATCTTTAAGACATAACCACTTCTGCTAATGATGCTATCATTGCTTAGAAGTTTTTAAAAAATTCTCCCTTGGAATTGCTTTCAGAATCAGTTTAAGAGCAATGGGAGAAATCAGAGTCATTACTTATATTTTTGGCTGCAAATATTATTGCTTAAAGTGGTCATCTAACTTACTTACCTTATGGCTTTTGGATTATTCCTAAAGTTAAATTTACCCTGAAATAAAAATACGATATAAATGAAGCTATTTATTCACCCGGACTGTCCATCTTTCATTCCATAAACTTACATAGGAAATCCGTAAAAAATATTATGCCACTAGGGCTGAAAATTATTGCCAAATAGAAATTGCTTTGTGGTAAACTATCATAGATTTTCATTATGTTTGTTGAAACTGGGTCTCCCCTCTTTCCCTCATGCCTCATATTTAATGCAGTAAGAAGCCTATAGGCTTTAATATAGATATCCTGAATATATCCTGAATATGCATCATCTCATGCCACTGCCAGCATCTTACACCAATACACCATCATGTATTGCCTTTCTAACCGCAATAGCCTCTTAGATGCTCGTAGATTTGATAGATACTAAAACTAAGAGTTAAACACAATATCTGGTCTGCATTCTTCAAAACTGTCAAAGTCCTTGTATTGGTCAGCTCAGGCTGCCATTACAAAATATATTGACTCGATGGCTTAGACAGCAGAAATTTATTTTCTTACTGTTCTAGAGGCTAGAGGGCCACAATCAACGTATCTGTGGGGTTAGTTTCTAGTGAGAGTTTTCTTCCTGGATTGCAGATGGCTACCAACACCCCATGTCTTCACATGGACTTTCCTCTGTGTGTATGCAGAACAAAAGACTGAAAACTCTCTGATATCTCTTCTGGTAAAAAATACTAATCTTATTGGATCAGAACCCCACACTTTGACTTCACTCAACCTTAATTACTTCCATGGAGGATCCATCTCCAAATACAGCCATACTGCGGGGTTAGGGCTTCAACATCATAGGGATTTGGGGGTAACACAAACATCATTCCACAATAGTAAAACAAAACAAAACAAAACAAAAAAACCCACAAAACTGTTCTGTATTAAAAAAGACTAAAGAGGCAACAGGGTGGCTCAGTCAGTTAAGTGTCTGCCTTTGTGTCAGGTCATGATCCCAGGGTTCTGGGATCAAGCCCTGCATCAAGCTGCTTGCTCAGTGGAGAGTTTGCCCCTCCCTTTCCCCCTGCTCATTCTTTCTCAAATAAATAAAATCTTTAAAAATATAAATAAATAAATAAATATGACTAAAGAGATATGGCAACCAAATATAACACATTATCCTAGATGGCATATTATTGGAACAATTGGCAAAACTTAAATAAGGCCTGAAGATTAAATATTAGTGCTGCATCATTGTCAATTTCCTAGTTCTGACAACAGCACTGTGGTTATAAGAGAGGATATTCTGTTTTTAGGAAATAAAGGTTGAAGTATTTGGTTGTAAAGGGTCCTTGTGTATACAACTTACAAATGGTTCTAAAATACACACACACATAAGATAAAATAAAATAAAAACAAAAAACATGATGCAGTGAAATGTTTACATTTGAGAACTCTGGATGAAGGTGTATGAAATACTTTATATAATTTTTGTAATTTTTCTTTAATTCTGAAATTACTTCAAAATATGAAGTTTATAAGAGTGTAATTCCATAGATCTTGCTTTTTTTTTTTAAGGGGGGAAAGGACAGAGAGCAAGGGACACAGAATCCCATGCAGGCCCCAAGCCCAGGATGGAGGCTGATACAGGGCTCCATCTCATGATCCAGAGATCGTGACCTGAGCTGAAATAGTAAGTTGCTACAGATAAAGAAGGAATAGTAAGTTGCTACAGATAAAGAAGGCATTTGCTAGTACATGGGTGAATTCAGAAAATTAGCTCAGGGGTTGCCTGGGTGGCTCAGTGGGTTAAAGCCTCTGCCTTCAGCTCAGGTCATGATCCCAGGGTCCTGAGATCTAGACCCACATCGGGCTCTCTGCTCAGCGGGGAGCCTACATCCCCCTCAGTTTGTGCCTGCCTCTCTGCCTACTTGTGATTTCTGTCAAATAAATAAATAAAATCTTTAAAAAACAAACAAACAAACAAACAACAACAACAACAAAAAACAGGGGTGCCTGGGTGGCTCAGTGGGTTAAGCCTCTGCCTTCGGCTCAGGTCATGATCTCAGGGTCCTGGGATCGAGCCCCACATTGGGCTCTCTGCTCAGCAGGGACCTGCTTTCTCTCTCTGCCTGCCTCTCTGCCTACTTGTGATTGCTGTCTGTCACTTAAATAAATAAAATCTTTAATAAAAGAAAAAAAGAAAATTAGCTCAGCTTGGTTTTTAGACTTTTCACTTTTGGAACTGTTTAATAACAAAAATTTAACAGTGAATTGTAAAGCTGTAATTGGCTTTATTAAATGATTATGAATCAAGCAAGGTTCTATCTAGCAAGCAGAGTGAGACTCTGAGGAGGTATACAAAAAAGGAAGGTTTTTATAGAAGGAGGGTGGGGCAAGAGAGTTACTGGCAAAAGTTACTGTTTCAGTCAAGGCTTTCCCTTAAGTGCAAAAGCAAGATGTCTTAACAACCAGAGTACCTCATCTTCCTTTTGGGGATGGAAAGGGCTCCAGTGGCCAACTCTTTGGTGCTGACCAAAAAATTCCTGGTTGACCAGTTAAGATGACATTCCTGGGGAAGGTAGAAATTGCATTTGACTGGGGATCAAGCCCTGGTTTGAGAACTCAATCTAAACGACACCATTCTGAGCCAGTGCTTTTCTAGTAACACAACATACTTCATACGGAACATACACATATTTTTAAAAATATTTTAATGGTTATATTCAATAAGTGGTAGGTCATTGGTATTATAACTATTAAAAAAGTACAATATAGTTCCTGAGAATATGGTAAACAGGTAAAAAGAGATCATAAATAAAGCAATAATCATATGTTTTATTTCAGTGGTACTAAACCAGGGGCAAATTTTGTTCCGCAAGAGATATTTAACAATGTCTAGAGATATTTTTTTTTGTCACAATCTTGGGGTGAGGAAGAATGTTACTCGCATATAATAAGTAGAGGTCAGGGATGTTGCTAAACATCATAGAATGCATAGCACAGCAGCTATTCATGACCAAAACTTATCTGACCCCAAATGTCAATAGTGCCAGGTTAAAAAAACTCTACTTATTCAAACATATCAAGGACCAGGCACCTGGGTGGCTCAGCTGGTTAAGCGTCTACCTTTAGCTCAGGTCATGATCCCAGAGTCCTGGGATTAAGTCCAGTGTTGGGCTCTCTGCTCAGCAAGGAGCCAGCTCCTCCCTCTCCCCCTGCCTCTGCCTGCTGCTCTGCCAACTCATGTGTGCTTTCTCGCTCTCTCTCTCTCTCTCGTAAATAAATAAAATCTTTAAAAACAATCCTAGAGGAGAACATAGGCAGTAACCTCTTCGACATCAGCCACACCAAATTCTTTCAAGACATGTCTCCAAAGGCAAAGGAAAGAAAAGCAAAAATGAACTTTTGGGACTTCATCAAGATAAAAGCTTCTGCATAGCAAAGGGAACAGTCAACAAAACAAAGAGGCAACCCATGGAATGGGAGAAAATATTCTCAAATGACACTACAGACAAAGGGCTGATATCCATGTCCTAAAAAGAACTCCTCAAACTCAACACACACAAAACAGGTAATCAAAAAAAATGGACAGAAGACATGAACAGACACTTCTCCAAAGGAGACATACAAATGGCTAACAGACATGGGAAAAATGTTCGTCTTCATTAGCCATCAGGGAAATTCAAATCAAAATCATATTGAGATATCACCTAATACCAGTTAGAATGGCCAAAATTAGCAGGACAGGAAACAACAAGTGTTAGAGAGAATGAAGAGAAAAGGGGAACCCTCTTACACTATTGGTGGGAATGCAAGTTGATACAGCCACTTTGGAAAAGTGTGGAGATTCCTCAAAAAATTAAAAATAGAGCTACCCTATGACTCTGCTATTGCACTACTGAGTATTTACCCCAAAGATACAGATGTAGTAAAAAGAAGGTCCATCTGTACCCCAATGTTCACAGCAGCAATGGCCTTACTAACCGGATTGTGGAAAGAGCCAAGAAGCTCTTCAACAGATGAATGGATAAAGAAGATATGGTCTATATGGTCTATATATACAATGGAATATTACACGGCCATAAGAAAGGATGAATACCCAACTTTTGTATCAACATGGGTGAGAATGGAGGAGATTATGCTGAGTGAAAAAAGTCAAGCAGAGAGAGTCAATTATATGGTTTCATTTACTTTTGGAGCATAAGGAATAACATGGAGGACATTAGGAGAAGAAAAGGAAATGTGAATTGGGGTAAACCAGAGGGGGAGATGAAGCATGAGAGACTGTGGACTCTGAGAAACAAACAGAGTTTTGGAAGGGAGAGGAGGGATGAGTGAGCCTGGTTGTGGATATTAAGGAGGGCACGTATTGCATGGAGCACTGGGTGTGGTGCATAAACAATGAATCTCGGAGCACTGACAAAATAAAATAAAATTTAAAAAAATATAAAGTACCCATAAGGGGCACCTGGATGGCTCAGTGAGTTAAGCCTCTGCCTTCGGCTCAGGTCATGATCTCAGAGTCCTGGGATTGAGGCCCACATCTGGTTTTCTGCTCAGTAGGGAGCCTGCTTCCCCCCACATCCCGCCTGCCTCTCTGCCTACTTGTGATCTCTGTCTGTCAAATAAATAAATAAATAAATCTTAAAAAATAAAACTATCCATAAAAAATATATATATGAAGGATCACTACCTGGTTTTTTTCAAATCTGCCCTTGTGAATTTGCAACAAAATCTTGTTTATTATGCCTCTAGATATTCATCCTTGCAATTGCCATAATCTACCTTTTCTTTTTTTAAAAGCAGGTTTGGTTTTTTTTTAGATTTTATTTATTTGGGGAGCCTTAAATCTTAAAAAAAATAAAAATTATTTATTTACTTGACAGAAAATGGATTGAATGGATTTGGTAAAAATGGGAAAATGATACAGGAGGCCATTTCATTGACCAGATGAGAGGAGAGAGATAGCAGCTTAGAGTGAACTAAACATCTTCTGCAGAAATAAAATCTTTTAAAAGATTATTTATTTATTTGACAGAGAGAGAGATCACAAGTAGGCAGAGAGGCAGGCAGAGAGAGGGACAAGCAGGCTCCCCGCTGAGCAGAGAGCTAGATCCCAGGACCCTGAGATCATGACCTGAGCCAAAGGCAGAGTCTCAACCCACTGAACCACCCAGGTGCCCATAATCCACCTTTTCTATTTAATACTGATAAAAAGAAACTGTTGTTATTGTGTTTTATGTCAGGCCAATGGATTTGGTTTAGACTTTTAATGTCAATTGCAGCATTCAATGGATCATTTCTACCATTAGTCTGAATTGCTGATTTAGTCTTATGTTAAGCACCAGTCATATTTTTCCCTGATGATTCAAAGCTCTAAGGGAGAAGTAACCATAATGTTTATTTTATTTTGTAGAAAACAAGTGTCACATATGCTAAGTAAAATAAGTCAATCAGTAAAAGACAAGTATCATATGATCTTACTGATCTGAGGAATTTGAGAAACAAGACAGAAGACCATAGGGAAAGAGAGGAAAAAAATGAAACAAGAAACCAGAGAGGGAGACAAACCTTAAGAAACTCTTAATCTCAGGAAACAAACTGAGGGCTGCTGGAGTGGAGGGGGTGGGAGAGAAGGGGTGGTCGGAGGATGGACATGGGGAGGGTACACACTATGGTGAGTGCTGTGAGTTGTGTGAGACTGATGATTCACAGACCTGTACCCCTGAAACAAATACTACATTATATGTTAATAAAAATAAGTGTAAAAATGTAAAAACATAAAGAAAACAAGTGTCACATGTGGAAAAAAGATTTTAAAATAAGTTTTTTAAATGAGCTTTTGATTTCCCTACTCTGTCTTCCCTCCTATTATTCAGACTAGAATGCTTCTGTCCATCCACCTATGCTTTTTAAAATTTCACTCATTATTCAATCTCAATCAAATCTAAAATGTGACCTTCTCTAAGAAGCTTCCAGAGTAATTCCCATCTGAATGGATGTCTCCCTTATCAATGTACCAAAATCACAGATATGGAAAACTCTATTACAACACATTGCACAAAATTATTTTGGATGTTAACTTTCCCCCCTACTATGTTAAAAATGCCAGAGGAAAATGACAATGTCATTCATTTCCTTATTCTGCATATCACTTAGCATAGTGTCTCAGATATTGAATATGCTTGGCTAATATTTTTTTACTAATTATTTTAAATACTGATGACGTTGATGGTAGTCAAAGCAACATGTCAGTAAATGATACACATTTTGAAAATCAGTAAGATAAAAAGATAAACATAATAATAAAAATGGACAAGTGATGTGAACAAGAAGTCAGAGAAGAAATATAAATGGTTCAAAAACAAAAACATTTTCAACCTCAAGGGTAACTTATTACAGTTGAATCAATAATCATAGCAAACTTCCTCTTATTTTGTGCCAGGCACTACAGTAAGCACTTAACACATATGGACTCATCTAATCCTCACCACTTTTTGCAGCATATGTATAATTATCCTCCTTTTACAGAGGAGGGAATTGTGGCATAGAAAGTAATTGGCCCAGTGTCTTGTGGATAGTGACAAAGCTGGACTGAAAACCCAGGTAATCTTGCTCCAAAGCTCAAATACTTAATCATGGAGATTATGCCACTTTGCCTGTATATTTGATAAATATCTATTCAATTATAATATACAGAAAAAAACTAAATACATGTTTTTGTATTAGATAAAATTGTTAGATGTTAAATGCCAGGGAAAGAATCAGATAAAAGTAATACAAAAACCCTCAAAGCCCAAGCAACTTATTTTTCATATGGTGTAGTGGAATAGGGATCAATTTTGATTGAATTAATTCAATCAAATTAATCTCACTTAGAATCTTCATCTCTTATAGCACCTCCGACAATCTGATTTAGACCGCATATCCACATCCAGGCATACTGAGAAAGTAACAGGAAAGAGAAAGATAACTCTCAACCAAAGAATACAAAGGAGCATAAAAAAAAGAAAGAAAAGAAAAATTTCTTATTCAGTATAACTTTGTATTTATGTGGAAGGTTAAAATAAATCTACCAATTCAATTGCTTTTGGAACTTGGAGAATTCTTAGGTACATACTATACACATAAAGCCTAGTTGTCATGTTAACCTTAACATTCACTACTTTTGGGGTAGTTTGATAATATTTAAAGATTTAGTAATAACTTTGAACTTGAGTATAGAGTAATCTTTCATGCATAAAAATGCTCCCTAAATTTCTAGGGGGTTTTGATTTGTCTTGTTTTAGTTTTGAAGTAGAATTTCTATCTTTACCTCAAAACCATCAAGCAAATCATAACCAATAAAATTGACATTTGATTTTTCTCTTATTTTTAGAAAACTTATCCCACCCTGGATATGTTAATTGCTATCTGCTTTGTCTGTCCCTTTATTTGAGAGTCACGATCTGACATTTAGTTTTCCTACATAGTATCCAAAAGGAAGTACTAAATAAAAAGGTTAACTTATGTAATTTGATTAGATAATTTGAAAGATTAATGAAGTGGACATTCTATACTTTCCCCACAGAGAAAAGCAACTGAAGGAACTATCTTACATTATTTTAACAAAACATAAATTGTGATTATGTAGGACAGAGTACAATTATAAATCATTTTTTTTCCTTGCCAAAAGTTTGTTATTCTGGTAAGGTAATTTGTCTTCACTTTTTGACAAATAGAAAGATCAGACAAACCACACCTCCTTGACCTTGAATATTTCTTTTTTTTTTTTTTTAAAGATTTTATTTATTTATTCGACAGAGAGAGAGATCACAAGTAGGCAGAGAGAGAGAGAGGAGGAAGCAGGCTCCCCGCTGAGCAGAGAGCCCGATGTGGGACTCGATCCCAGGACCCTGAGATCATGACCTGAGCCGAAGGCAGCGGCTTAACCCACTGAGCCACCCAGGCGCCCCTGACCTTGAATATTTCTAACTGAAAAATGAATCACCAACAAGCGAATAGCAGTGTGAGGAGCCATCACATTGGGCTTATAGGAAAGAATAGCCCATGGTCAAGACAGAAAACCTGGGTTCTAGTCTTTGAAGTGCAAATCCATTTTCTCTGAAATCTTAGCCAAGCCACATAACCTAGAAGCATCTACTTTTTCATATATAAATGGGATGGCAGGTCTCTGTCAAATTTCCAGAATCTTTAACACAAACAACTAAGTACTTGTGCAGATAACAGAGAACAGCCTATACTCCTTTTATTTATTCTTAAAGGTACACAAATATGTGACCAAGAGCTCTTCCTTTATGCTTGAAAAAAATACCTTTCTTTAGTGTTTTATTTGTTGAGCACTCTGTTAGTTATTTGACAATCCTCTCAGCAATCCAACAGAACTTGAGCAAGCTACTTGACACTTCTGTGTTTTAATGCACTTATCTATAAAATGGAGATGATAATTATACCTCCATCTGTGGTTGTTGTCAGAATTGAATGTGTAAATGAGTATTTACACAAAAAGCTTTAAAAAGCTTTTTCACATATACAAAGTGCTCAATTAATGTTAGCTCTTATTTGTATTACCCCCATCTTACAAGTAAGAAAACTGAGGTTTATGGAAGTTAATTAATATGCACCAAGGTCATACAATTTAAAAATAGTAGAAGTAAAACTTGAACCCAGATGTAGACTCCATAGCCCATATCTACACATTGCTCTATTCGGTCATCCTTTGAACATTCCGAACTAAGTAATAAGGAAAAGCTGCCCTGTTTTGCATATTTTGACAGAATGCAGAGAGAAGATATATAAGAAGCTGTAAATTATTTTAGTAGATAATATGTTAACAGAGAATAGGAGACCCTTAAACTCGTTATATGAACAGAGACTGAGAAATCATAATTTCTACAGTAAATGTAGTTACAGGATTTTCCTTGTTACTACTGAGACTACTGAGAAACATCCAGAGTTGTAAAGAGGGAAGACTGCCATAAATTGATGCTGAATAATCAATCCAAACCAAGAAAAACTGCCAACAAGCCCTAAATGCATTTTTCTGGAAAGATTTAATAAATGTGGCTTCATAAATACTGTATAGTGTAAGGTATAAATTATGCTGCTTTCTCTCAAAAATTAGTTTAAGTGCAAAATGGAAGAAAAGCTGATATAAAATTCAGTAAATACAGAAATTTTAAAAAAAGAATAATATTAAAGACTTCTAAAGATTATGTGAATACTGTAATTATCTGTGCATAAATGAAAGCATTTTATCTTCCTGTACCTAAACAGGAAAATAAATAACAAAAAAAAGTGTTCCCATAGGAAAATTATTTCCAAAAGCACTTTAAGAAATGGCAGCATTTTCTATATATAAGTTCTTGGACTTCCAAGTTAAAATTTTGAATATAACACTGATTCTGACATATGTTTTTTAATCTCTTTCTTTAAAATATTTTAGATCTTATATAAAATTATACATAACTTATGTAATAAGTGAAATGTAAATCCACAAAGCTGGTTTAAACAGAGACTCTACTTTCATCAGTGATAGAAAACAAGATTTATACAGAGATAATTAGGGAGTAATATATAATTAAGAGTTCAAATGGGGGGCGCCTGGGTGGCTCAGTGGGTTAAGCCGCTGCCTTCAGCTCAGGTCATGGTCTCAGCATCCTGGGATCGAGCCCCTCATCGGGCTCTCTGCTCCGCAGGGACCCTGCTTCCCTTTCTCTCTCTGCCTGCCTCTCTGCCTATTTGTGATCTCTGTCTGTCAAATAAATAAATAAAATCTTTAAAAAAAAAAAGAGTTAAAATGGTACTTGGTAGTTAGAATAAAGGCTAATAGCAGATTGAAGTTAGTCAGAATGAGACATAAATTCCTGATCTATTTCTTGCTACTAGCTACGTGACCTTAGGCAAGTTACTTAACACTCTTCATGAGAAAAATCAGAATAACAGAATACACCTTACAGACTTGGGATAATTAAATACAGTAATATTTATAAAGTACCTAGAACACCATCTGGCATGTAATTATATATTCAATAAATAGCAGTTGATATCACTATTTCATAGTAATATTAATGCCTAAATTAAAAATGCCACATGAGGTCAGAAGATTTCAAGAGCAGGCATATTATAAAGCTGCTGCTCTGAACGTTCACCTAGTATCCACATCTACAAAACCGAACAGATAAAATAGAGCCATCACTGTAATGGCAATCACTGGAATTCACTGTGTTACAGAGACCCCCAACTCTGCAGGCAAGAGCTCTGGGCCCAGTCCTTACTGCTGGGCTTCGCTTCCTATAATATCTGCAGTTCATTTTTAAATATAAAGCTATACAATTACCCAGATGACATCAAATGAGATATAGTATGAAGACAAATGTGTATAGAACACTAACCAAAATGATTCTTATCATAGAAAACAAGCTGAATTGTACAAATGGATGAATCTATTTGAAAAAATAATTAAAGTCATAAATATCTAAACCCCAGGAGGAATCTGGAATCAGAGATATCTCAGTGGGTTGCATTAAAGTAATTGGACTCTACTTTTTGCAAATGAGTATCAAGGGATATTCTGAGAAAAACATGCAACCTGATAATATAAAAGGATATATTAATTTTCTCCTTCTGTCTTCCTATCTTTGGAGATGATCTACAATCTCTTACACATAGCAGGCATTCAATAAATGTTTGCTAAATAAATGATTCCATTAAGGATCAGTATTAGGTTGCTAAACATACAGAACAAAAAAATAACAAGAATTTCAGGTGGAAGATCATTTAAATGTAATTTGCATGCTTAACATATTAGATTTAGAAAGGTAAAGAGAATTGTTCAGGGTCACCCAGCTAATTACAGACCTACAACCAGAAATCAAGCCTTAACTCGTAATTTAACTGAGAGACATATGTGATTCAAATTAAAATTGAAATTGTAAAAATATGTAATAAACTATGACATATCAAGGATTTGTCAGGAGGTTCATATCAAGTAAAGGACAAACCATGAGAGACTGTGGACTCTGAGAAACAAACTGAGGGTTTTGGAGGGGAAGAGGGTGGGAGGTTGGGTGAGCCTGGTGGTGTGTATTAAGGCAGGCACGTATTACACGGAGCACTGGGTGTGGTGCATAAACAATGAATCTTGGAACACTGAAAAAAAAAAAAAAAGAAATAGAATGGGAAAAAAAGAAAAAAGAAAAGCAGTGCTTTTATAATATTCTAGAGGCAGTGGAAAGATTGCTAAAGAAGGCATATAGAGATGTTTTAGTACTGACTCTGTACTCTGATTCTAGTTCTATGCAATTCTCAATAAAGGGGCTGATATGAATAACTACATCTAATTCCCCCCACAAAACATACCCATTTTATCTCTTGCACTGAGCTAGCAGCTGAGAATACAAGGAGAAGTAAAATGCAGGTCATGCTGTATTGGACTGAGGTTGTAGGAGGTAACCACATAGACTGTTGAGCCTATATGTTCTACTTCTGGCTTTACCATATACTAGCTACCTGATCTTGAGAGCTTATTTAATCTCTCTTGGCCTCAGTCTTCTACTCCATAAAATGGAAATAATAATAGGATTATACCTTATTTAGAGAATTATGAAGACTCAGGTACTATGTATATAACACTTAGAAAAATGCCTGCTATGGTTCTATAAATATTAGTCATTATTATTAGACACAAGGAATCTATAGTCTAACAGGGAAAATAAGAATATATATATAAAACTAAAAATATCACAGGCTACTATAATGTTAAGTTAAGCTACTATGATGTTAAGTTTGCACAAATTAAAGTGCAAAACTTTATCCCAAGAGTTTTAGGAATCACTTCATTCCAACAACAACAATGAAAAGGTAGAAATTAAAGGGAACATCCTTTGCCTCTGAAGGGGGTGATGATGGCAAAAGGAGAAGGTGAAGAGAAAGGCCAGAAAAATCAGTAAGATGAGTGAATATTGGATTTAGAAATATGGTGGTCTAAAGGTCACTTTCAACCTTTTGAAAAATTCATTCCCATTGAAGAGACAAGCAAATTATAAAAAAGTTGGAGAGAGAAAGAAGGTGAGAAAATATTATCAGTAAATATGAGCTACATTTTAAAATTTATTTATTGACTCACCACTCACTCCTAGTTAATACAACAAATACAAGGGCATACTATACACAACCCAGCATGGTGGCAGATGTGTACCTGAGGAGTGCCCTCCTCAGAGGTAGACAACAATATGATCCCTATCTTTCTAGATCCAGCATGTAGAAGAGGGTCTTCAGGGGATGCCTGGGTAGCCCAGTTGGTAAAGTGTTCACTTTGGAAAAAAAAAAAAAAAAAGATTTAATTAATTAATTTGACAGAGAGAGAGAGAGAGAGAGAGCAAGCAAGCACAACCAGGGAGAGTGGCAGGCAGAGGGAGAGGGAGAAGCAAGCTCTCCACTGAGCAGGGAGCCCAATGGGGGCTCAATCTCAGGACCCTGGGATCATGACCTGAGCCAAAGGCAGATGCTTAACAACTGAGCCACCCAGGAGCCCCAACTGTCCAGTTTGGTTTCAGCTCAGGTCATGATATCATGGTCCTGGGATTGAGCCCTGAGTAGGGCTCCATGCTCAGCTGGGAGTCTGCTTGAGGATTCTTTCTCTCCCTCTTCATGTGCCTCTCCTACCCCCCTTTCTCTCTCTCTCTTTCTCTTTCTCTCTCTAACACAAATGGATAAATAAATCTTTGGGGGGGGGTCCTCAGGAGAGGAAATAACAAATGTGAAGGACTTGAGTAGTCTAGTATTAATGTAATTAAAAAGATAAGACCAAGCCTTAAAGCACACTATAAGTGTAAATCATCATAAAAGAAGCAGGGTTCTGGGGTTCAGTTAACATGAAGAGATAGTGGAAGTATATCAGAAAAAGAAATTTGGTGATGTTAAATATGAGTTCCTACATAACATGGCCGAAGGAAAGAAAGGGAAGGGTAGAAGGGACTTATTTTAGTTAAATACAATGGAGTAGAGTTGAAGATAATAAACACTGGTGGGGAGGAAGGTGTGAGGCAGGAATGAAAAGTGGGACACAATCAGGATCTATCTGGGCTTATAGTAGCAGAACATGTAGGTGCTGCTAGTGAAAAGAATTCTCTTAGGTAATCCCTAAAATCTGTTCTAGTTCTTTGATTCTATGATTCCCTCAAAGAATAGCAATCATAGGGGCGCCTGGGTGGCTCAGTGGGTTAAAGCTTCTGCCTTCGGCTCAGGTCATGATCTCAGGGTCCTGGGATCGAGCCCCGCATCGGGCTCTCTGCTCAGCAGGGAGCCTGTTTCCACCTCTCTCTCTCTCTGCCTGCCTCTCTGCCTACCTTTGATCTCTGTCACACAAATAAATAAAATCTTTAAAAAAAAAAAAGAATAGCAATCATGCAGCTTAGAATGTACAACATATGTTCCAATGTGTGTAATTAATGAGCAATACTTTATTCTTAAGGTGTGGCCTTAGTGACCCATTTGGATATTTAGCTTCTGGTTTCCATAATTAAACACAGCTGCTTAACCTCAATTGTCAAACCAAGGGCTTCAGGAGACTTCTAATTAGCATACCTGCTGGAAATCATTGGGAGTTATCACAAATATGTGCTACTCATTTCCAAGACTGATTTCATGACTTGAGGCCTAGCAACTAAATTTACTTTTGAGCCCCAGTAAGTAAACTTCGTTTTCTAGAATAAACTTAGTATTTTCAAAAATATGTCCTAAAACCATATGTAGACATTATGATAATAAAGTATCATGTTTGTGATTGTGATGCTGCACCGTTCACAGCATCCTCAAGCCGGAAGAACTGTTCAGTACTTGCCGCGTACCCAGTCAGGTTGGTCTCATTACAATCAAGCACTATGATTTCACACTGGCTGTCACTGGAGCTACAAGGAGCAGAGCACATCAATCTCATGTCAGAGAGCCATATGCTCTTTGTGATGTTCAAGCTTTGCAAGAGGAACTTCTGCAAGGGCTAAAGAAAATCCTTACAGGGTGTTACTTCTTAGACTTATTGACAAGAGTGGTAAACAATATCAGTAAAGAAACCTAAGATTTTATTTTCCAAAGTGAGAAAGAACGGGAAAAAAACACACAAAATTCATCATGAGCACAAATTCATGAAACTCTCCTTGTTAGACTATACATGTGAGAAAACCAGAGAATCTTTTTATAGAATTGTAAAGAGTATATCCCACTTTCTTTTCTTTTCTGAGATAGTGAACTACAGGGAGTCCTAGTTCTAATTAGGATATAACAATAGTAGGTTCTCTGGCAGACTATGTTCCCACTGCAAGCATTAGAGCTGTAGGAAAGAGGAACAATAAGCTGAAATATCAGAATATCAGAAATGGGAGAGGCTCTGTGAGGAAGCAAATCTGTTACCAAACATTTTCTTCTGTAGTAGGGTTTCCAAAAACCTGATTCTGTGAGGACATTTGCCAATTCTGTGTTCAAGCTGATGATAGCTTGGCCCACAACGTGGTATACTACTGGGAGAAAGAAAAATCAGAAAAGCTTTTGACAGTCATGAAACATGAGGATTATTTAATAATTTGGGAATGCCATGAATCCTAAACATGCAATTAGATTTTCCCCATGTTACATTTATTATATCTCAGGGAAGAGACAGTGACTTGCCAGACTCAATAAAAAGCCTAGACAGGATGCAACTGAGGAAAGAAAATTCAAAGGTAGAGTCTCAATGAACCTTCAATCCATCCCTGATCCAAGCTAGGCCTGAGCTATATTCAAGAATATACCCCACACCCTACCTGCTAAATAAAGAAAAGCAAAGTCCTTCAGGTAAAAGATAAGGTTACGTGGAGCTTCAACACAATTATCTCTTTAAACACAAAGGCCATCATACAATTGAACAGTACTAGACATACAAAGAGGCAAAAAGTATGACTGATAATCAAGAGAAAAGCAAAGAAGAGGTACAAACTCAGAGACTATAGTAGCCAGCTAACAAGACAGTCCCCAGTGATGCCTGCCTCCTGGTATTTTGCCCTTGTGTGGTCCACTCCCACACTGAAAAGTGCTGACTTTGCAACCAGCAGAATTAGGCAATAATAACAACTATGACTTCCACAAGGAAGACTTAAGACTTTATAGCTTCATCTTCCTGCCTTATTCACTCTGGGGGAAGCCGGTGTCATATCTTAAGGATTCCCAAGCAGCTCTGTAGTAGTCCATGTAGAGCCCCTTGCTATCAGCCAGCAAGGAACTAAAGAGTCCTACTATCTGCAATGTGAGAGCACCATCTTGGAAATGGATCTTTCAATTCCAGTCAAATGTCCAGAGGACTGATCACTTGAATGCAACAGAACAAGAGGTATCAAGTTAGAACCATTCAGCTAAGTAGATCTTAAATTCCAGACCACCACGACTCTGTGAGGCATTAAAAGCTTATTATTATTATAAGCTACTAAGTTTTGAAGTAATTTATTATATAGTAACAGATGAACAGATTTCAGTATCTTGAAGTGGAGTCTCTCCATGACAAAAAAAAAGAAAAAAAAAAAATCAGGGAGTATTCTTTGGAAAGAGGGGAGTGCCCAGGAAGCAGAAAGAAGCTGGAAGAACTTTGAGGAGAATGTTAGTGATGACTATAAAGCTTTGTAGAAACAGAGAGTAGAAATCTAATAACCTTTTCAGAAACTGCCAATGGGGGAATTATAACCCAACTTTCTACAAATGATTCTAATCTGGATAAAGAGCTCACAGAACGCTACACAGCTATCAAGAATCAGCCCCATCTCCCTGGTAACTTTACAGAAATACTAAAGGATGTAACCATTCTCTTGTGCACACAAGACTATTTGATCATCCCTGGGAGAAAATATTTGCAAATCATATATCTGATAAGGAGTTAATATCCAAAACTTACAAAGAATTCATATAACTCACCCCAGTACTTCTACCATGCAGCAGCATCCAAATCAGAGAAAACATGCTACATCATTGCTTTGCATAAAACAGTGGTTTTCAGTAGAACAGGGGTAAGAGGGGTTTTTTGCCCCTCAGGATCTTGCCTGGAGACTCTTTGATCTTGCCTGGAGACACTTTTGGTTGTTAAAACTAGAGAGGTGCTGGCATCTAGTGAGGAGAGGGCACAGATGCTGCTAAACATGCTACAATGTATAAGACAGCCTCTTACAACAATTATTGAACCCCTAATGTCAATAATACGAAGTTGAGAAAAACTAGTCTAGAAAAATCTAGAGTTATCCATTTAGAATTACAGTATATTCATTGAATTCTTTTTCACGTTATACCTTTGTAACATTTTACAGATATTTGACAGCAGAGACTGAGGACATTTCTACTCTCACTTGCCCTGAAGAAGGGAAACTTCAATTCTAAGGTCCCCACACTGAGGTCATCAAAGGAGTTGCAAAATACCACCTGTTTATAAACAGAATTTCATATGCAGTTAAACACAGGTTCAGAAATCTCCTTTACAGAGATTTTTCCCTAAGTTATAAAATGACAAAGTCTTTGAAATAAGTATAATTTGGTCTCCATACTTACAAAAGTACATTATGATTTTTTAAAAATCTTGAGAAAAAATTTTATTGAATATTATCAGCACTTTATACTCAATTTTGAAAAGTATTGTTTCTTTGGTATAAACCAATTCATACTTAAAACCGATTCTTACTTAAAAGACACTCCTATTGCCTAATTCAGCTAATGTATTTATTGTTGAATAATAAATATACTACTCAATGTTTCACTCAAGCCCAATAAACAGACACTAAAGGAAGAAAAGTAGACCTGGTCATTTTCCTGCTGTGATCTAAAATGTGCTCATTCTTAGTTGTTTCTTAGGGACATTACGAAGTTTATGTTTCCTAAGTGTAGGCAAAATTTTAACATGATACAGTGCTAATTATACAGCATGATCACACTACTAGTGATAGCCACATACAGATGCCATTTGGTTTGGCCTCTGTATATATAAAATGTTAGAAAACTTTATTTATTTTCATTCCTAGTAGCCAATTTTATATCCATTATGAGAGAAAAGACCATATGGCAGTAGTGTGAACTTTTTAGATGCCATTATGGTAAAGACATTTGGATTGAGTGAATTTAAAAAACAATAAGATAAATTTACTGTATTATCTTCCAAAGCAAGATAAACCCATCTCTTGATTCTGCAAGAGACGCATCCAATCTTATTCTGCTTGCTGTACCACAGGCCAATAAGTTGAAAACAAGATTTTGGAGTAAGAACAACTTTATTCAGAAAGCCAGCAAACTGAAGAGATGGCCAACTATTGTCCTAAAGCACTATCCTCTACCTACCTTAGGGATATAATGTACTTTGCCCATTTCATATAACAATTACCTGTTACGATGGTTCATCTTATGTGGTCATTTGACTGGGCTAAGAGATGCCCAGATAGCTGGTAAAATATTATTTCTGGGCCCCTCCAGGAAAGTGTTTCTAGAAGAGAACAGTATTTGAATCAACAGACTGAGTAAAGATCCACCTCACCAATGTGGGCAATTAACTAGTCTGTTGAAGGCTTGAATTAAACAAAAAGGCAGAGGAAGGATGAATTCTCTTTTCTTGAGCTGAGACATCCATCTTCTGCCCTTGGATATCAGAGCTCCTGGTTCTCTGGCCCCTGGACTCTAGGACGTAACACTAGTGGCCCTTTAGACTCAGACTGAATTATACCACCAACCTTCCTGGTTCTGTAGTTTGCAGAAGGCAGACTGTGGAATTGTTCAGCCTCCATAATCATACGAGCCAATTCCTATAACAAACCTCCTCTTATATATACACTTAAACATAGTTTCCCTGGAGAACTAATATACCCATGAATGGACTTGAGATAGTTTAAAAGAAAATATATAGGAATCTGAGGTGGCATGTAAAACAATGCAACAAACTAAGTAAACAGAAACTCCTATATGACAAAACCTTCAAGAAGCATTCAAATACAAGTTGCTATATCATCGGGCTCTCTGCTTAGCAGGGAGCCTGCCTCCCCTTCTCTCTCTGCCTGCCTCTCTGCCTACTTGTGATTTCGGTCTGTCAAATAAATAAGTTAAAAAAAAAAAACTTTAAAAATACATGAGAGGGGAGCCTGGGTGGCTCAGTGGGTTAAAGCCTCTCCCTTCGGCTCAGGTCATGATCCCAGTCCCACATCAGGCTCTCTGTTCAGTGGGGAGCCAGGTTCCTCCTCTCTCTCTGCCTGCCTCTCTGCCTACTTGTGATCTCTGTCTGTGAAATAAATAAGTAAATAAATATCTTTTAAAATAAAATAAAATACATGAGTATCCATTTTGAATTTATCTTTGTGTCTTTGTGCATGGTGTAAGAGAATGGTTGCGTTTCATTCTTCTACACATAGCTTTCCAATTTTCCCAGCAACATTTATTGAAGAGACTGTCTTTTTTTTTAGTTTTTTAAAATTTATTTTCAGCATAACAGTATTCATTGTTTTTGTACCACACCCAGTTCTCCATACAATCCGTGCCCTCTATAATACACACCACCTGGTACCCTGACCTCGCACCCCCGACCCCTTCAAAACCCTCAGAATGTTTTTCAGAGTCCATAGTCTCTCATGGTTCACCTCCCCTTCCAATTTCCCTCAACTCCCTTCTCCTCTCTATCTCTCCATGTCCTCCATGCTATTTGTTATGCTCCACAAATAAGTGATATGATAATGACTCTCTCTGCTTGACTTATTTCACTCGGCATAATTTCTTCAAGTCCCATCCAAGTTGCTACAAAAGTTGGGTATTCATCCTTTCTGATGGAGGCATAATACTCCAGAGTGTATATGGACCACATCTTCCTTATCCATTTGTCCGTTAAAGGGCATCTTGGTTCTTTCCACAGTTTGGTGACTGTGGCCATTGCTGCTATAAACATTGGGGTACAGATGGCCCTTCTTTTCACTGCATCTGTATCTTTGGGGTAAATGCCCAGTAGTGCAATTGCAGGGTCATAGGGAAGTTCTATTTTTAATTCCTTGAGGAATCTCCACACTGTTCTCCAAAGAGGCTGCACCAACTTGCATTCCCACCAACAGTGGAAGAGGTTTCCCCTTTCTCCATATCTCCAAACAACACATGTTGTTTCCTGTCTTGATAATTTTGGCCGTTCTAACTGGTGTAAGGTGACATCTCAATGTGGTTTTAATTTGAATCTCCCTGATGGCTAGTGATGATGAACATTTTTTCATGTGTCTGATAGCCATTTGCATGTCCTCATTGGAGAAGTGTCTGTTCATATCTTCTGCCCATTTTTTGATATAATTGTCTGTTTTGTGTGTGTTGAGTTTGAGGAGTTCTTTATAGATCCTGGATAACAACCTTTTATCTGTACTGTCATTTGCAAATATCTTCTCCCATTCTGTGGGTTGCCTCTTTGTTTTCTTGACTGTTTCCTTTGCTGTGCAGAAGGTTTTGATTTTGATGAAGTCCCAAAAGTTCATTTTCACTTTTGTTTCCTTTGCCTTTGGAGACATATCTTGAAAGAAGTTGCTGTGACTGATATCGAAGAGGTTACTGCCTATGTTCTCCTCTAGGATTCTGATGGATTCCTGTCTCACGTTGAGGTCTTTTATCCATTTCGAGTTTATCTTTGTGTACAGTGTAAGAGAATGGTCGAGTTTCATTCTTCTACATATAGCTGTCAAATTTTCCCAGCACCATTTATTGAAGAGACTGTCTTTTTTCCACTGTATATTTTTCTCTGCTTTGTTGAAGATTATTTGACCATAGATTTGAGGGCCCATATCTGGGCACTCTACTCTGTTCCACTGGTCTATGTGTCTGTTTTTATGCCAGTACCATGCTGTCTTGGTGATCACAGCTTTGTAGTAAAGCTTGAAATCAGGCAACGTGATGCCTCCAGTTTTGCTCTTCTTTTTCAGCATTTCCTTAGCAATTCCGGATCTCTTCTAATTCCACACAAATTTTAGGATTGTTTGCTCCATCTCTTTGAAAAACTGCCAGTGGAATTTTGATCAGAATGGCGTTGAAAATATAGATTGCTCTAGGCAGTACAGACATTTTAACAATGTTTATTCTTCCGATCCATGAACATGGAATGGTCTTCTATCTTTTTGTGTCTTCTTCAATTTCTTCCTTGAGTGTTCTGTAGTTCCTCGAGTACAGATCCTTTACCTCTTTGGTTAGGTTTATTCCCAGGTATCTTATGTTTCTTGGTGCTATAGTAAATGGAATTGATTCTCCAATTTCCCTTTCCATATTTTCATTGTTAGTGTATAGGAAAGCAACTAATTCCTGTACATTGATTTTGCATCCTGCCACATTACTGAATTGCTGAATGAGTTCTGGTGGTTTGAGGGTAGAGTCTTTTGGGTTTTCCATATAAAGTATCATGCCATCTGTGAAGAGAGAGAGTTTGACTTCTTCCTTGCCAATATGAATACCTTTTATTTCTCTTTGTTGTCTGATTGCTGTTGCTAGGACTTCTAACACTATGTTGAACAAGAGTGGTGAGAGTGGACATCCTTGTCCAGTTCCTGATCTCAAAGGGAAGGCTGTCAGCCTTTTCCCCATTGAGGATGATATTCATTGTGGATATTTCATAGATATATTTTATGGATGTGAGGCAGGAATCCATCAGAATCCTAGAGGAGACCATAGGCAGTAATCTCTTCGAAATCGGCCACAGCAACTTCTTTCAAGTTATGTCTCCAAAGGCAAAAGAAACAAAAGCAAAAATGAATTTTGGGGACTTCATCAAGATCAAAAGCTTCTGCACAGCAAAGTAAACAGTCAACAAAACAAACATGTAACCCACGGAATGGGAGAAGATATTTGCAAATGACAATACAGCCCTTTGTAAGGGCTGTATATCTAGGATCTATAAGGAACTCCTCAAACTCAACACACACAAAACAGATAATCATGTCAAAAAATGGGCAGAAGACATGAACAGACACTTCTCCAAAGAAGACATACAATATAATGGCTAATAGACACATGAAAAAATGTTCATTATCACTAGCCAACAGGGAGATTCAAATCAAAATCACATTGAGATACCACCTTACACCACTGAGAATGGCCCAAATTAACAAGACAGTAAACAATGTGTGTTGGAGAGGATGTGGAGAAAGGGGAACCCTCTTAACACTGTTGGTGGGAATGCAAGTTAATGCAGCTATTTTGGAAAACAGTGTGGAGATTCCTTAAGAAATTAAAAATAGAGCTTCCCTGTGACCCTGCAATTGCACTACTGGGTATTTACACCAAAGATACAGATGTAGTGAAAAGAAGGGCCATCTGTACCCCAATGTTTATAGCAACAATGGCCACAGTCACCAAACTGTGGACAGAACCAAGATGCCCTTCAAAAGAAAAATGGATAAGGAAGATGTGGTCCATATATACAATGGAATATTATGCCTCCATCAGAAAGGATGAATACCCAACTTTTGTATCAACATGGACAGGACTGGAAGAGATTATGCTGAGTGAAATAAGTCTAGCAGAGAGAGTCAATTATCATATGGTTTCACTTGTTTGTGGAGCATAAGGAATAACATGGAGCACATGGGGAGATGGAGAGGAGAAGGGAGTTGGGAGAAGGAGAAGGAGAAGGGGGAGACAAACCATGAGAGACTGTGGACTCTGAAAAGCAATCTTAGGGTTTTGGAGGAGCAGGAGGTTGGGTGAGCATGGTGGTGGGTATTAAGGGGGGCACGTATTTCATGGAGACAGGGTGTGGTGCATAAACAATGAATTCTGGAACACTGAAAATAAATTTTAAAAATAAATAAAAATTTAAAAAAATACACGAGTATCTATATAATTTTTCCTGCCAATACATTATAGTTTAGAGAGAAAAGAGATTTCAAAGGACTACAACAGGTAACTTTGGCAAGTACACAGTGGAGCACAATAAATGTCCTTAACTCACATGGATCTGGGTATTAGCCAAAGTAAAAGAAATGTAGGTGAGAAAGCATGTATATTAGAGACAAGCTAAAATTGTATTTTGCTGACACTGACACAATAAATAACTAGTCTAGCAGGGTGATCAGCAGGGCCCATAGAGAACTTTGGGGAACAGAAGGATATAGAAGAATGACAAGTAAAATGAGGGTAGAAGTCAAATACTAATTATACTGATATTATTAAGTTCATTCTAAATTAATACCTTTGTTGGGTTTTATAATCCAGATTAGTTCAATAATTATAAATGTTGTAAGCATCTTCTTTCTTTTTTTTTTTTAAAGATTTTTTATTTATTTGTTTGACAGAGAGAGATCACAAGTAGGCAGAGAGGCAGGCAGAGAGAGAGAGAGAGAGGAGGAAGCAGGCTCCCTGCTGAGCAGAGAGCCCGCTGTGGGACTCCATCCCAGGACCCTGAGATCATGACCTGAACCAAAGGCAGCGGCTTAACCCACTGAGCCACCCAGGTGCCCTAAGCATCTTCTTTCAATGTTGGCTTTATTGACTTATAATTCACATACCATAAAATTCTCCTCTTTAAACTATATACAATTAACTGGTTTTAACTCTTTAAACTATATACAACTCTTTAAACTATATACAACTATATACAATTAACTGGTTTTTTTTTTTTAGCCTATTCACAAAATTGTGCCAACACTGCCATTCTCTAATTTTAAGACATTCTCATCACCAACAAAAATCTTGCATGCACATGAAAACTCATGCCCATTAGCAGTTCCTCCAGATCCCACCTCACCCCCAAACAATAACTAATCTATTTTTGCCTCTATGGATATACCTAGACATTTTATATAAATGAAACCACACAACATGTGGTCTTTTATAACTGGCTTCTTTCACTTAGCATAATGTTTTCAAGCATGTTATAGCCTGTATCAGTACATCACTGCTTTTTACCTCCTAGTAGTATTGCATTGTATAGATATACCACATTTTATTTAGCCATTCTTCAGCTGATGGACATTTTGGTTGTTTTCACATTTGGGCTAATAGGAATAATTCTGCTATGAATATCCACTACAAGTTTATGTACAGGCATAGTTTTCAATCTTTGGATGTACAGAATTGCTGTATCACAGGATAACTATGCAACTATGTTTAACATTTGAGTAACCACCAAACTGTTTTTCAAAGTAGATGAACCATTTTACAATCCCGCTAATGATGTATGAAGGTATCAATTTCTCCATGTTCTTGCCAACACTTGTTTTCATCTGTCTTTTAGCCATCCTAGTGGATATGAAGAGGTATCTGATTTTGGTTGTGATTTGCATTTACCAAATAATTAATGGTACTAAGCATTTTTTCAGATGCATATTAGCCATTGATATGTATTATTTGGGTTAATGTCCATTCAAAATTGATTGTCCAGGGGTTACTTGAATTTTCTTTTTACCATTGAGTTGTAAAAGGTATTTTATATATTCCAGAAACAAGTTCTTATTATATATATGACTTGTAAATATTTTCTCCCATTCTCTTGGTTATTTTTTTCATTGTTTTGATAGTACTCTCTAAAGGGATTTTTTCTTTCTTTCTTTCTTTCTTTTTTTTTTTTACTTTTGACAAAGCCCATTTATTCATATTTTCTTAATCACTTGTTGCTAAGAAACAATTCCTTAACCAAAATCATGAAAATTTACTTCCATGTTTTCTTCTAAGATATTCAGAATTTTAGCTCTTATATCTAGGTCAATAATATATTTTTAATTAATATCTGTATATGGTATGAGGTGGCAGTCAAATTCATTCTTTTGCATATGGATAACTGGATATTTTTCAAGATTCTCTCTTTGGTTTTGACTTTCAAGTTTGATTATAATCTGGTGTGTATTTCTCTGACGATCTACTTTGATTGATCTACTTAGACATAGAGACTAAGTGTTTTTCATCAAGTTTTGGAAATTTCAGTCATTATTTCGTCAAATATTCTTTCCACTCATTTTTCTCTCTCTCCTTTCCTTGTGGGACAACCATAATATATATGCTGGTGTGGTGACCAGACAGCGAGCTGACATGCTCCTTGTGGTCTTAGGGCCAGGTCAGAGACCAGCCCTACCTACCACCGTTCAGCTCTAAAGCACTGTCATAACCACAGCTTGCAGAAGCGCATAAACCACATAGTAGGAAGTAGGCACAGAAAAATAGATTTACCCCTAAGCTAGTTGATCTGACCCAATGCAGTGTAACAGTGCTGAATGAGAAAACTATTATTTACCAGTAGATTGTACTATTGATTGTTCTATTGAATTATCTATGCATTGATCAAGGTGACTCCCATGCAACTGTATTGTGCTTGAATCATATAAAACTGCTGTAAAGCAATAAATGGTCTCTCAGCATTGGCTGTGACCCTCCTGATCCATTCTTTGTGTTTCTTTCTTACTCATTCCCTCCCCCAAACTCATATTTCTCTGTTCAGTCAAGGCTGGTCCTTGACATGTTGGTATACCAGATGGTATTCCAGAGGTCTCCAAAATGCTCTTCATTTTTCTTCTTCTTCTTCTTCTTCTTCTTCTTCTTCTTCTTCTTTTCATTTTGATCTTCAGCCTGGATAATCTCAATTGATTTATCCACAAGTTGGATGATTCTACTACTTGCTCAAACTGACTTTGCCCTCTTCTAGAGAGAATTTCACTTCTGTGTTTATATTTTTCAACTTCAGAATTTCTATTTGTTCTTTTAAAATGCCTATCCCTTTTTTGATATCTCTATTTAGTGATACATTTTCCTCAGACTATCCTTTAATTTTTTAGACATGATTCCCTTTCAATTTTTTTTTTAAACATTTGTAACAGCTGATTTAAAAACTCTTCTAGGAAGTCCAACATTTGGGCTAACTCAGGGAGAGTTTACATAGACTGTTTTTCTGTTTTATTCCTTTGGATTGGCCAACATTTCCTGTTTCATTGTGCAGCTTTGTAAATTTTCTTGAAAACTGGATATTTTAATTAATATGATGTGGCTACTCTGGAAATCATGTTCCTCTTCCTGTCCAGGGTTTGCTGTTATTGCTGCTTGTTGTTGTTGTTGTTGTTGCTCCTGCTGTTATTGCTTTTTGTTTGTTTAGTGGCTTTCCTAGGCTAGTTCTGTAAAGTATGTACTCTTTGTCATATGCGGTCTCTGCTTGGTTTACTTAATAGTCTGCTAATGATTGACAGAGATTTCTTCTAAGTCTTAAACCAGTAAATCTCTCAGTCTTTGTTCTTAGGGCAAGTCTTCAACCTTTCAGTAATTTATAAATTTGCTTATTACTTATTTCCTGCCTGTACAGAGTTTTAAGGTGAGCCAGAGATAAGAGATTTGGGCCAAATCAGACATTCCTTTAGTATGCACACAGCTCTGTGTATGAGAACAACCTACTAGATCCCTCAGAAATATGTGAAAATTCTTTAAAACTTCCTATGTGCATCTAATTCCCCAGTTCTTTTTTCTTTTGAGATTTTTTTTTGCCAGTCCATTGTTAAAACCAACTAGTATCACAGTTTACATGACTGCAATGTTAAATAATATCACCAATTGTTTTTTTATACACCCTCCTGAGGATAGAGCTTTTCTCAAATGAGTGTTGCATTAGGTCAAATAAAGACAAGTCCTATGGGGCGCCTGGGTGGCTCAGTGGGTTAAAGCCTCTGCCTTCGGCTCAGGTCATGGTTTCAGGGTCCTGGGATCGAGCCCCTCATTGGGCTCTCTGCTCAGCGGGGAGCCTGCTTCTTCCCCTCTCTCTCTCTCTGCCTGCCTCTCTGACTACTTCTCATCTGTCAAATGAATAAAAATCTTAAAAAAAAAAAAAAAGACAAGTCCTATGAATGTTTTCCCAGAGTGCTGCCAGACAAGTCAAATAATGACAAATTTCTGGGAATGGGACTTTTGGGGAGCTCAAAAATTGTCTGCCTCCTGCAGTAGCACTAGACTGGTTTTCACAGATACTGTGGTTGTGATATTGCTGTTTTTAAGGCCTCTGTGGATCTGGGGAGAAGGGGATTGGCAACGGAGCAAATTGAAATGCTACAAAGCTTACCATTCATACCAAAATCCGGCCATTAAAAAATAAATAAATAAATGTTTCTTCAGATCATTACACGTTGTTGCATAATTTCTAGAGAGAGTTCTGAAATGGTTGATTTGGAGAATTTTTACCATTGTGCTCATTGATCTTATGGAGGTGTGCATTTTCAGAGGTTATTACTCCAACATTTCAGAAATGCGTATGTAATCACCTTTGAGGACACTACTTGGGAACTATTTTCTAGAGATAGATATTTTAAATGAAATTAAAGATCAAAGTGATTATTAAATAAATACTCCAATGCGGCTGAAATAGAAGAAGCACAAAAGCACCGAGGTAGTTGCCCTCTGATACTTTCCATCCATTTTACACTTTCTTTCTCCTGCAACCGTGGGAAACCACTATCCCTTACCAAAAAATCCTGAGCTATGTGATTTTCACTGCAGGTTTATTCTTCCTTTTCCCTCTGTTTCTGCTTCTTTTGACAGTAATTGGTTTGGGTTTTTAACTGGAATGATAAGTTCTATGAAATCTTTTAGTCTTGGGTAAAATAAGCCACTTAGGGCTCAAGCCTAAAAAAAAACAGGACTCTGCATTACCTAGGTAAACGTGGGTAGGTATTGGTTTACCTTCTGTTGCCTCTTTTATGAAAGTTCTTGTGAAAAGAGTGATGTCTGAGACAACAAGACTTGTTCATTTATGGATAGGTGAAGAACTTTCTCAGGGAAGACGTTCTTAACCACAGATCCCTGACATTTAATAGCACCCTGATAGCTATCACACTTGTTGACTTCACTGTCATAGCCCTTATCACCACAAAATATTGCTTGTTTGCTTGTTTATTGACTATCTTTCTTCACTAGAATGTAACATCCAAACGCAGAGGGACTTTGTTTTCCTCATTGTTTTCTTTATAGTGACTGGAAAAGTGTACACAGTTGTCCCTTTAATACATACTGATGGAATAAATTTTATAAAGGTATCATTTATTTATCAGACATGACTGAAATATGGATACTTCTAAAAGTAAGTCTTTTTTTTATATTTAGCATGGGGAGAAATTTTCAAAATCTACGAGAAAAAAGAAACATGTATTATATAAAAAGGAGTTGATAATTAGGAAGAAAATTTCTTTCTAAGACCCTGATGCTTTATGAAATGTCACAGATTATTGAATTTATCCAAAACTCACAAATTCAATTTGACAAAACTGTATATATGAACATCTGTAATTTTTAATATATGTGTAATGTTTGTGCTTGCAGGTATAACTATGTTTTTGGTTTTCCTCTTAAACCTTTGAGTATGTGATGCCTATAAAATAGAAATCTATTTAGAGATATTTATTTCCCAAACTCATTCCCTTTCCAATATTTATAATCAAGAAAAATTAGATCAACCAAAACTCAAGTTTATCATCAGCCTGTGGTATGTGGATTCCATGATTGATTTAACTAATGTGCAAATTCAGGGAAATAAAAAGTAAGAGTTGCTGTAAATTATGTTAAGGAGTGACATTTCTTTTGTGCAATGAAGGGGATCATTTATAAAAGATCTGTCATTGCTTCTCCTTCAGAGCAAAGGTAGGCAGGTTTATTTAATTTCCTCATATACTAGTGACCAAGGAGCAACAAGGATGAAAAAGAGTTATGAGAAAGAGTTATTTTTGAAGGACAGCTTTACCATTTACCATCTAGTGCCCAGATAAAATAATAGGGGGCAACTCCAGGTAGCTATTGGTTGAGCCTGTCTACAGAGATAAGGCTAATGAGTCCTCCTTTATTACTGTCAGGTGTTCTGTTGTTGATAAGACCCCTATTGCCTTCAGAGATCAAAAATGAAGCTGCTTCTGATGAAAGCCTTCATTCTGGCTACTGAAACAATATGCCAAAAAATTAAAATACAATCTTCTGATGGTTTTTTCAAACAACTCAAGTCATATCTACCAGACTCTCTTGGTTCCTTCAGGTGCAATGCCTGAATACATATTTTCCCTGGAGAAAAACAATATATTGTAGTTAAAGGTATATGTTTTGGACTCTCAAATGCCTGGATTAAAATTCTAACTCTGTCACTAATTAGATGTCAAATTATTTAACCTCGGTAAACTCTAGTGTCTTTAAGTTGTTGACAGGAATATCTAAAATAAAGTCCACAGCAGAATAAATTTAAGAAACCACTTTAAAAAACAGTGCCCAGCACACTGTAAAGGCTCAATAAATGTCAGTTACTATCATTAGTCCTTGTTTTCCATTCTCTTAGCTAGTACATTAAATAAGGTCTTCTTTGTTACCTTATGAACAGACAATTAAAATAACCTCATAGCTAGTGTCCTTATCTTTACTTTTGCTTCTCTTTCCACATTTTTCCTTACATTTACATTCTGTAAGAGCATAATTTCAGGAAGAACACAAATAAAGTAAGAAGAAGAATTATAAATCAGAAGGACCCAGGGGAAGATAAAAAGTAACCATACATAGCATGTATTAAGCACTCTATGAAAGGAACTTTTTATTTTTTTCCTTAAATTTATTTTAGAGAAAGAGAGAGAGAGAGTGAGTGGGAAAGGCTGAGGGAGAGGGAGAGATAATCTAAAGAAGACTCTGCACCAGGTGTGGAGCCCCTCATGGGTCTCTATTCACAAACCTGAGATCATGACCTGAGCTGAAACCAAGAGTTATATGCTCAACCGACTGCACCTCCCAGGTGCTCCTGTGATAGGAACTTCCTAAACACTGTACAGATATTTATAAATTTATTTCTCACAACAGCCTAAAGAGTAGATATTAATTTTATCCCTCAGTTGAGTTAATTAAGGCACAAAGTTAAGTAACTTACCAAGGTCATACAGGTGGTAAGAGGTAATATTACAAATATATAGTAGCAAAATAGGAAATAAAATTAGAACAGACAGAAAATCATCACAATGTGTATCAATCAAGTCTCAGCCCTGAGCTTACAAATGGTAGAACTGTTCAAATTCATGAACTCTAGATTCAGCACCCATACTCTAACCAAGTCACTAGAATTGAGAACATCACTGACCAAAAAAAAAAAAAAAAAAAAAAAAAAAAATCATCCTGTAGTTAATGGGACAGTTCATTTTGCTTCTTGGGATTAGTAGGTAGGTATTTTGAAGCATTGGACAGTGAGGACCACAGGAAAGGTTAATTCTTAATTATTGTTTTGAGAGCTACTCTGTGTCTATTGAAAATAGTATACACCTCTAAATAACTAAGCAATTTACAACCACACATGATTCTGGTTTTTAAGAGTTTTTATAGTTTTATAGGCATTTGGACTCTCAAATGCCTGGATTAAAATTCTAACTCTGTCACTAATTAGATGTCAAATTATTTAACCTCGGTAAACTCTAGTGTCTTTAAGTTGTTGACAGGAATACCTAGAATAAAGTCCACAGCAGAATAAATTTAAGAAACCACTTTAAAAAACAGTGCCCAGCACATTGTAAAGGCTCAATAAATGTCAGTTACTATCATTAGTCCTTGTTTTCCATTCTCTTAGCTAGTACATTAAATAAGGTCTTCTTTGTTACCTTATGAACAGACAATTAAAATAACCTCATAGCTAGTGTCCTTATCTTTAACTATTCTGTAAATAGTTTATTCAGAATTGCAGTGGGAAAGATCTCCAGCTAAGACCAAAAAAAAAAAAAAAGCACCTTGTAATTTAACATCATTAGCATCAAGATAACATATCTTGATAGGAAAAGAGTTTTCTAGAATATGAACTTCTTGATTTTATTTTTTTTGCTTTTGTCAATCGGAAATGGGTATACACACATTAAAGGTATAATTAAAAAGATATCACTTTGCTATTATGGACATTTTTTTGTGTTAAGTGCATACTAAGTACAGTGTAGCAGTTCTATAACACTGAGAAAAAAAAAAGTGTATTAAGTTTTAAAACAGTCAAGGGGATCCAAAGTGGCTCAGTTGGTTAAGCAACTGCCTTCGGCTTGGATCATGATCCTGGAGTCCTAGGATCGAGTCCCGCATCGGGCTCCCTGCTCCTAATTGAGACTGCTTCTCCCTCTAACCCTCCCTCTTCTCATGCACTCTCTCTCTCAAATAAATAAATAAAATCTTTAAAAAAATATTTATAAAACAGTCAAATATAGAATTAGAGAATCATTATTTTGGACATACAATTTTTCTAGAAATTAAAGCATTTAAAAAAAGATACCAAATATATGCAGACATGCATACATATAAATTCCATATAAACTCAAATTTGGATAAAGTTAGCCACAATTAAATAGGACTAACACATATGCTTAAATAAGTATCTTAGGTCTTTTTTTTTTAATTTTTTATTTTTTATAAACATATATTTTTATCCCCAGGGGTACAGGTCTGTGAATCACCAGGTTTACACACTTCACAGCACTCACCAAAGCACACACCCTCCCCAATGTCCATAATCCCACCCCTTCTCCCAAACCCCCTCCCCCCAGCAACCCTCAGTTTGTTTTGTGAGATTAAGAGTCACTTATGGTTTGTCTCCCTCCCAATCCCATCTTGTTTCATTGATTCTTCTCCTACCCACTTAAGCCCCCATGTTGCATCACCACTTGCTCATATCAGGGAGATCATATGATAGTTGTCTTTCTCTGCTTGACTTATTTCGCTAAGCATGATACGCTCTAGTTCCATCCATGTTGTCGCAAATGGCAAGATTTCAGTTCTTTTGATGGCTGCATAGTATTCCATTGTGTATATATACCACATCTTCTTGATCCATTCATCTGTTGATGGACATCTAGGTTCTTTCCATAGTTTGGCTATTGTGGACATTGCTGCTATAAACATTCGAGTGCACGTGCCCCTTTGGATCACTACGTTTGTATCTTTAGGGTAAATGCCCAATAGTGCAATTGCCGGGTCATAGGGCAGTTCTATTTTCAACATTTTGAGGAACCTCCATGCTGTTTTCCAGAGTGGCTGCACCAGCTTGCATTCCCACCAACAGTGTAGGAGGGTTCCCCTTTCTCCGCATCCTCGCCAGCATCTGTCATTTCCTGACTTGTTGATTTTAGCCATTCTGACTGGTGTGAGGTGATATCTCATTGTGGTTTTGATTTGTATTTCCCTGATGCCGAGTAATATGGAACACTTTTTCATGTGTCTGTTGGCCATCTGGATGTCTTCTTTGCAGAAATGTCTGTTCATGTCCTCTGCCCATTTCTTGATTGGATTATTTGTTCTTTGGGTGTTGAGTTTGCTAAGTTCTTTATAGATTCTGGACACTAGTCCTTTATCTGATATGTCATTTGCAAATATCTTCTCCCATTCTGTCAGTTGTCTTTTGATTTTGTTAACTGTTTCCTTTGCTGTGCAAAGGCTTTTGATCTTGATGTAATCCCAATAGTTCATTTTTGCCCTTGCTTCCCTTGCCTTTGGCGTTGTTCCTAGGAAGATGTTGCTGTGGCTGAGGTCGAAGAGGTTGCTGCCTGTGTTCTCCTCAAGGATTTTGATGGATTCCTTTTGCACATTGAGGTCCTTCATCCATTTTGAGTCTATTTTTGTGTGTGGTGTAAGGAAATGGTCCAATTTCATTTTTCTGCATGTGACTGTCCAATTTTCCCAACACCATTTATTGAAGAGGCTGTCTCTTTTCCATTGGACATTCTTTCCTGCTTTGTCGAAGATTAGTTGACCATAGAGTTGAGGGTCTATTTCTGGGCTCTCTATTCTGTTCCATTGATCTATGTGTCTGTTTTTGTGCCAGTACCATGCTGTCTTGATGATGACAGCTTTGTAATAGAGCTTAGAGTCTGGAATTGTGATGCCACCAATGTTGGTTTTCTTTTTCAATATCCCTTTGGCTATTTGAGGTCTTTTCTGGTTCCATATAAATTTTAGAATTATTTGTTCCATTTCTTTGAAAAAGATGGATGGTACTTTGATAGGAATTGCATTAAATGTGTAGATTGCTTTAGGTAGCATAGACATTTTCACAATATTTATTCTTCCAATCCAGGAGCATGGAACATTTTTCCATTTCTTTGTGTCTTCCTCAATTTCTTTCATGAGTACTTAATAGTTTTCTGAGTATAGATTCTGTGCCTCTTTGGTTAGGTTTATTCCTAGGTATCTTATGGTTTTGGGTGCAATTGTAAATGGGATTGACTCCTTAATTTCTCTTTCTTCTGTCTTGCTGTTGGTGTAGAGAAATGCAACTGATTTCTGTGCATTGATTTTATATCCTGACACTTTACTGAATTCCTGTATAAGTTCTAGCAGTTTTGGAGTGGAGTCTTTTGGGTTTTCCACATATAGTATCATATCATCTGCAAAGAGTGATAATTTGACTTCTTCTTTGCCGATTTGGATGCCTTTAATTTCCTTTTGTTGTCTGATTGCTGAGACTAGGACCTCTAGTACTATGTTGAATAGCAGTGGTGATAATGGACATCCCTGCCGTGTTCCTGACCTTAGCGGAAAAGCTTTCAGTTTTTCTCCATTGAGAATGATATTTGCGGTGGGTTTTTCATAGATGGCTTTGATGATATTGAGGTATGTGCCCTCTATCCCTACACTTTGAAGAGTTTTGATCAGGAAGGGATGCTGTACTTTGTCAAATGCTTTTTCAGCATCTATTGAGAGTATCATATAGTTCTTGTTCTTTCTTTTATTGATGTGTTGTATCACATTGACTGATTTGCGGATGTTGAACCAACCTTGCAGCCCTGGAATAAATCCCACTTGGTCGTGGTGAATAATCCTTTTAATGTACTGTTGAATCCTATTGGCTAGTATTTTGTTGAGTATTTTCGCATCTATGTTCATCAAGGATATTAGTCTATAGCTCTCTTTTTTGATGGGATTCTTGTCTGGTTTTGGGATCAAGGTGATGCTGGCCTCATAAAATGAGTTTGGAAGTTTTCCTTCCATTTCTATTTTTTGGAACAGTTTCAGGAGATTAGGAATTAGTTCTTCTTTAAATGTTTGGTAGAATTCCCCCGGGAAGCCGTCTGGCCCTGGGCTTTTGTTTGTTTGGAGATTTTTAATGACTGTTTCAATCTCCTTACTGGTTATGGGTCTGTTCAGGCTTTCTATTTCTGCCTGGTTCAGTTGTGGTAGTTTATATGTTTTTAGGAATGCATCCATTTCTTCCAGATTGTCAAATTTATTGGTATAGAGTTGCTCATAGTATGTTCTTATAATAGTTTGTATTTCTTTGGTGTTAGTTGTGATCTCTCCTCTTTCATTCATGATTTTATTTATTTGGGTCCTTTCTCTTTTCTTTTTGATAAGTCGGGCCAGGGGTTTATCAATTTTATTAATTCTTTCAAAGAACCAGCTCCTAGTTTTGTTGATTTGTTCTATTGTTTTTTTGGTTTCTATTTCATTGATTTCTGCTCTGATCTTTATGATTTCTCTTCTCCTGTTGGGCTTAGGGTTTCTTTCTTGTTCTTTCTCCAGCTCCTTTAGGTGTAGGGTTAGGTTGTGTACCTGAGACCTTTCTTGTTTCTTGAGAAAGGCTTGTACCGCTATATATTTTCCTCTCAGGACTGCCTTTGTTGTGTCCCACAGATTTTGAACCGTTGTATTTTCATTATCTTTTGTTTCCATGATTTTTTTCAATTCTTCTTTAATTTCCCGGTTGACCCATTCATTCTTTAGAAGGATGCTGTTTAGTCTCCATGTATTTGGGTTCTTTTCAAACTTCCTTTTGTGGTTGAGTTCTAGCTTTAGAGCATTGTGGTCTGAAAATATGCAGGGAATGATCCCAATCTTTTGATACCGGTTGAGTCCTGCTTTAGGACCGAGGATGTGATCTATTCTGGAGAATGTTCCATGTGCACTAGAGAAGAATGTGTATTCTGTTGCTTTGGGATGAAATGTTCTAAATATATCTGTGATGTCCATCAGGTCCAGTGTGTCGTTTAAGGCCTTTATTTCCTTGCTGATCTTTTGCTTGGATGATCTGTCCATTTCAGTGAGGGGAGTGTTAAAGTCCCCTACTATTATTGTATTATTGTTGATGTGTTTCTTTGATTTTGTTATTAATTGGTTTATATAGTTGGCTGCTCCCACGTTGGGGGCATAGATATTTAAAATTGTTAGATCTTCTTGTTGGACAGACCCTTTGAGTATGATATAGTCTCCTTCCTCATCTCTTATTATAGTCTTTGGCTTAAAATCTAATTGATCTGATATAAGGATTGCCACTCCTGCTTTCTTCTGATGTCCATTAGCATGGTAAATTCTTTTCCACCCCCTCACTTTAAATCTGGAGGTGTCTTCGGGCTTAAAATGAGTTTCTTGGAGGCAACATATAGATGGGTTTTGTTTTTTTATCCATTCTGATAGCCTGTGTCTTTTGACAGGGGCATTTAGCCCATTAACATTCAGGGTGACTATTGAGAGATATGAATTTAGTGCCATTGTATTGCCTGTAAGGTGACTGTTACTGTAAATGGTCTCTGTTCCTTTCTGATCTACCACTTGTAGGCTCTCTCTTTGCTTAGAGGACCCCTTTCAATATTTCCTGTAGAGCTGGTTTGGTGTTTGCAAATTCTTTCAGTTTTTGTTTGTCCTGGAAGCTTTTAATCTCTCCTTCTATTTTCAATGATAGCCTAGCTGGATATAGTATTCTTGGCTGCATGTTTTTCTCGTTTAGTGCTCTGAAAATATCATGCCAGCTCTTTCTGGCCTGCCAGGTCTCTGTGGATAAGTCAGCTGCCAATCTAATATTTTTACCATTGTATGTTACAGACTTCTTTTCCCGGGCTGCTTTCAGGATTTTCTCTTTGTCACTGAGACTTGTAAATTTTACTATTAGGTGATGGGGTGTGGGCCTATTCTTATTGATTTTGAGGGGCATTCTCTGAACCTCCTGAATTTTGATGCTCGTTCCCTTTGCCATATTGGGGAAATTCTCCCCAATAATTCTCTCCAGTATACCTTCTGCTCCCCTCTCTCTTTCTTCTTCTTCTGGAATCCCAATTATTCTAATGTTGTTTCGTTTTATGGTGTCACTTATCTCTCAAATTCTCCCCTCGTGGTCCAGTAGCTGTTTGTCCCTCTTTTGCTCAGCTTCTTTATTCTCTGTCATTTGGTCTTCTATATCACTAATTCTTTCTTCTGCCTCATTTATCCTAGCAGTGTGAGCCTCCATTTTTGATTGCACCTCATTAATAGCTTTTTTGATTTCAACTTGTTTAGATTTTAGTTCTTTTATTTCACCAGAAAGGGCTTTTATATCTCCCGAGAGGGTTTCTCTAATATCTTCCATGCCTTTTTCGAGCCTGGCTAGAACCTTGAGAATTGTCATTCTGAACTCTAGATCTGACATATTACCAATGTCTGTATTGATTAGGTCCCTAGCCTTCGGTACTGCCTCTTGTTCTTTTTTTTGTGTTGAATTTTTCCTTCTTGTCATTTTGTCCAGATAAGAGTATATGAAGGGGCAAGTAAAATACTAAAAGGGTGGCAACAACCCCAGGAAAATATGCTTTAACCAAATTAGAAGAGATCCCAAATCGTGAGGGGGGAGAAAGGGGATAAAAAGAGGTTCAAAAAGGAAGAAAGAAAAAAAAGGAAAAAAGAAAAAGAAAAAAAAAAGAAAAGAATTTAAAAAAAAAAGAAAACAAGTAAGAAAAATATAAAAAAGAAAAAATATATATATTAGATAAACTGGTTAAAAAACGTTAAAAAAGAAAAAGGTAAAAGTTAAAAAAAAAATTTTACCAGAAGGCGAGAAAAAAAAAAAACAAAAAATGAAAAAGAAAAAAATTAAATTAACTGCAAGACTAAAAAAAAATCACAGGGAAAAAGCCATGAGTTCCGTGCTTTGCTTTCTCCTCCTCTGGAATTCTGCTGCTCTCCTTGGTATTAAAACCGCACTCCTTGGTAGGTGAACTTGGTCTTGGCTGGATTTCTTGTTGATCTTCTGGGGGAGGGGCCTGGTGTAGTGATTCTCAAGTGTCTTTGCCCTAGGCGGAATTGTACCGCCCTTAGCAGGGGCCGGGGTGAGTAATCCGCTCGGGTTTGCTTTCAGGAGCTTTTGTTCCCTGAGCGCTTTCCGTAGAGTTCCGGAGGACGGGAATACAAATGGCGGCCTCCTGGTCTCCGGCTGGAGGAGCCGAGAGCCCAGGGCCCCACTCCTCAGTGTGCCCTCAGAGAACAGCGCCCAGTTACTCCCGTCTGCCTGACCTCCGGCCACGCTCCGAGCTCACCGAGCCTGCGACCGGATCAAGGTTACACCGAGCTGTGAGCTTACTGTCGGCTCTGTCTCTGTAGCCAGCTTTCCCGTTCCAATACCCGCAAGCTCTGCGACACTCAGACACTCCCGATCCTTCTGTGACCCTGCGGGACCTGAGGCCACGCTGACCCCGCGTGGGCTTCACTCCGGTTTAGCCTCTGGAGCGATGTCCCTCAGCGGAACAGACTTTTAAAAGTCCTGATTTTGTGTGCCGTTGCTCCGCCGCTTGCCGGGGGCCGGCCCCTCCTCCCGGGGTCTATCTTCCCGTCGCTTTGGATTCACTTCTCCTACGGTCCTACCTTTCAGAAAGTGGTTGTTTTTCTGTTTCCGGAATTGCTGTTCTTCTTCTCTTCGATCTGCTGATGGATTTTCAGGCGTTTGCAATCTTTAGATAAGCTATCTAGCTGATCTCCGGCTAGCTGAAGTAGTCTCAGCCTGCTACTTCTCCGCCATCTTGATTCCTCCCCAGTATCTTAGGTCTTAAACTTCTGACACTGGCTTGGGGCAGACTAGGAAGTGATTAAGAGCAGAAAGCACTGGTGAAAAACCATCCTGAGTATTTTGGGATCAATCTACAAGGCCCCAGAAACCAAGCAATTGCTAGCTACTACCACTTCTTTAAGGTTACCAGTTCCCTAGTATCAGCCAGTATTTATTTAACCAAAGACATACAAATGACCAACAAGCATATGAAAAGATGATCTTGTCAATAATCTAGGGACATGCAAATCAAAACCACAATGTGATACCTCACCTCACACCAGTTAGTATGGGTTTTATCAAAAACAAAACAAAGTATAAAAAATATTAGCAAGGATATGGAGAAATCGGAACCCCAGAGCCCTGGTGAGAATGCAAAATGGTGCATCCACTATGGAAAATAGTAATGACATTCCTGAAAAAATTAAAAATTGAACTACCACGTGATCTGGAAATCCTACTGAGTATTTACACAAAATAACTGAAATCAGGATCTTGACAGCCTATTAGCGCTCCCACATTCACTGTAGCACTATACACAATAGCCAGGATATGGAAACAACCAAAGGTCCATCAATGGGTGAATGGATTTAAAAAAATATGGTTTATATAACAACAGAATATTAGTCTTCAAAAAGAAAGAAGTCTGCAATGTGTAACAACATGGATGAACCTTGAGGACATTATGCTAAGTGAAATAAGCCAGTCACAGGACAAATACTGAGTGATTTCACTGACATGTGGTAGCTAAAATAGTCAAATCATAGAAGCGGAGAGTGGAATTGTGGTTTCCAGGGGCTGGGAGGGGGAGGGAAATAGGAAGTTGCTAATCAATGGGAATAAAGTTTCAGTTACGCAAGATAAATACATTCTAGAGATTTGTTGTATGAAATTATATATAGTTACCAATACTGTATTGTACACTTAAAGATCTGTTAAGAGGGCACATCTCATGTTAACTATGTTTACTACAACAGAAAAAAAAATAAAAGTAAAGAAAGCAAATTAGGAGTGGGGATGACAAGCTTGGAGAATCAGGAAAACACTGGGATGTGGAGATACTCTATATCCAGCTGCACTATCATTATCCAATTACTTACCCTTTGTTTTCCCCGTTTCAGTCTCCCAGTCAGGACTTCTACCCAAATGCCAGGTCACAGAAAAAGCAAATTGTAGAATTAAGAGTGTCAGGGGTTGTTGCTGATTAACACTGTGCTTTTTCTTAGGAGAAACTGCTATTGCCCTCAAATATTCAGTAGTTTAATTAGTAATTCTTGGTTAACTTTTGTATATATCATTCAGACTTCAGAAATAATTTAAGACAATCATCATTAATATTATTAATTCATGCCTAACTTTTAGAAAGAATTAATATGCTTTCATTTTATCCAAACACTAACTAAGATGAAGAAGAATTAGTTCCGATTTACAGATGAGTTTAAGGAAGCTTATATAGGCTAAACCAATTGCCAAAGAAAACACCAGATCTAAAGATATTTTAGCATTAATTTTAAGCACTTTCCACAAATTTAGGTTGTCTCCTGTTAGAGTCCTTCCTCAGATCTATTCCCAAGGGACTCCTCTCTCCCTACCAGCAATTCAATTTTTCTGAGGTTCCCTGGCTGTCAAGGATGTCCTTGACCCCTCTGAACCCCACAGAGTCTTGCCCTCCAGGCTTTCCCCTACTCCTGCTTCATACAGCATCACTTCTTATACCCTAACTGAGGGAGATAACTTCTCTTTTCTACCTTAAAGAAAGATGATTTAAGAAAGTGTCCCTGAGTTATGGGAGGATGTGGCCTTACGTATTATCCATTCCAGAGTTTACTTTAGTGTTTTAAGAATTTCATTTTTTAAACTGTGGTAAATGTTTGGGTAATAACAGTGCTTCCTAATTCTAGATGAATTTTCAAATTATTAGGAATGCCATTTTTTTCACTTATTCACTCATAATAGTAGAGATCATAATAATCCTAGGATTTATAGAGTATAAAACTCTAATAATTGGCTTTTTGATACTAGGTCATTTTGTGACATAACATACATGAGCAAGAACCATATGGATTCTAATGCACTTCTTAGAAGACTTCTCATTCTAAGTCTGGGTCCACATGATAGCCTGTCATCCTCTTGGAGGATATTCCAGATTGTTGGGTCAAAGACCTGCTAAGTACAATGAATCTATATGCATCCATCACAAGCGGAGAGGGAAAAAGTAAGATGAAAAGAAGTTTGAAGGTATGTGCAGAGGAAGAAAAGAATAAAAATCAGGAAAAACGTTTTTGTAACTTTATTTTTCTTGTGGAGGAAAGAAATGGGCTCTGAAGACTATTCCAATAAAAAGAAAGATTTTAAAAGATCAGAGTAATGTTTACCTTTCTGGATTAAGTTTATATCTTCCTCAAATTGTAAAATTTGTGAAATCTTCAAATTTTAAAGTTGGAGAATGCCTTAGTATGCATACTGTCCAATCTCCCACTCAATATAAGAATTTACAGTATCTGCAATTTATGACCATTCGGAGTCTACTTAAGCCCATGGTTGATTCTATTGGATTTGCCTCCCTAAGATATCTACCAATTCCCCTAGTTCTGACATCTCAAGCTAAAACAATAAACCTAATCCTTTAATCACATATCACTATTTGAAATTATTTAAGGCAATTATCAATTTCCTCTTACCAAGTTAAAGTTGATAATTTTCCTTCCCCCATTATACTTTTTGCAATTACTACCCCCATTGGGGTATATAAATTTCAGAATATTTATTTGAAAACAAAACAACAAAAACTCATTTCTCTGAAGTCATGCTAAATCCTTTAAATTTCCCAATGAAAGAAATCAATAAAGAGCAATTTGGGTAACTGTAGTATATTTAATATAGAAAGACCTCATTTTATGAATTGAGATTCAACTTCCTCAATCTGTTCAGGGCTATAACTTTGAGAATTTGCTACATTTTGTGAGAGATAAAAAGGATCAAAGAGTCAGAAAATTCTAACTAAACAGTAATTCATACATTTTACTAACTCATATGTCTTGGAATATTAGGTGCAACGTGGAACTGCTAGCAGTGAAGAAATAACTCTAAAGGGGGGAGGAGGGAGGAAGAAAAGAAAGGTTTTCACTTTCCAACACACACACACACACACACACACACACACACAAACAGCAAGTTGATTTCTAACTCGACCTTGCCACGGGGAACTTCACTACTACACAAGAGTTGCCAACTGAAGAACTTCTGCTACTAAAAGTAAAAAGACAAGCTTTTCTGGTCAGATTTTTGTTACTATGGAAGAAAAAAATTTACAATCTCTCTTAGTTATGAAAATGTGAATATAATCAAAGTAGGCAGATCATGTCCTGAGGAGACTCTATAACAGTACATTTTTCTCCTATGGCTTATCAAATGTTGACCTTGAATAATCCCTTTGAGTACAGAGATGGGATGGAACCAGGGAATTTATTTGTCAAAATGTACTAGATATGAGGCGCCTGGGTGGCTCAGTGGGTTAAGCCGCTGCCTTCAGCTCAGGTCATGATCTCAGGGTCCTGGGATCGAGTCCCGCATCGGGCTCTCTGCTCAGCAGGGAGCCTGCTTCCTCCTCTCTCTCTGCCTCTCTGCCTACTTGTGATCTCTCTCTGTCAAATAAATAAAATAAAATCTTAAAAAAAAATGTACTAGATACCTTCTGGGTTACTCATTTTTTTTTTTTTAATAGTCATCCTAGTCACTTTAGAGAAGGGCATCAGAGAATACGCCTTTCTTGCTTGCTGAACAGCTTTACCAGCTGCCTCCTACAGCTAGTGAAGCTAAAACTTCAGTCACTGTCTCTCTTGGTCCCGGTGGCCTCGCTGTACTTTTGTCAGTGCGTTCTTGACAATTTAAAAACTCACAATTGGTTTAAACACTTGAACAGGCACAACAGTTCTACAGATATTTCTTGAGACCTCTCTGTAACTCCTACTCATCGGTTCTTATTTAGTGCTCAGAATTCTTTATTGTAAATTAGACACAGTGTTCTAGTAAAATAGTAAAATTCAACAATAAATTAAGTATTATATAAAAACATTCTCTGTTCTGTAAAGGTCAATATGGCTATTAGCACCTGAAGAAAACATTAACATAAGAAATAACTGATAAGCTGAATAACACCACTTTAGCCCCATTTTTTTAAAATCTCAATTAGACTTCGTTTACTTATTTATTTATAGACTTCTATTTTTTTTAAGATTTTAGATTTTAGATTTTAGATTTGGTGGACAGAGATCACATGTAAGCAGAGAGTCAGGCAGAGAGAGAGGGGGAAGAATGTTCCCAGCTGAGCAGAGGGCTTGCTGCAGGCTAGATCCCAGGATCCTGAGATCATGACCTGAGCCAGAGGCCGAGGCTTAACCCACTGAGCCACCCAGGTGCCCCTAGACTTTTTTAAACCACAGACAGTTTATGGGGTGCCCAGGTGGCTCAGTCAGGTCATGAACTGCCTTCAGTTCAGGTCATGATCCCAAGGTCCTAGGATTGATTCCCATATCTGGCTCCCTGCTCAGCAGGGTGTCTGCTTCTCCCTCCCCCCCCACCCCTGCTCGTGATCTCTCTCTCACTTTCTCCTTCTCTCAAAATAAATAAATTTTTTTAAAAATCTTAAAAATAAATAAATAAACCATAGACAGTTTCTTACCGACCAATTCAGTTTATCTGATTTGTAAAAGTCAAAATTTCATTCTGAAAACAGGAATGATGTTGTGTTATTTAAATCTAGGACTGATTAATATTACAATATGTTGCTCAGGTAATTCTGCCATGTGGGGAAGAACCTAAAGTGATGAGCATAAAGACAGCAAACAGACATTCAAAGGTAACATTTTAAAAATAAATCCATTGAGAGTTTATGATGTACATGGTATTATATGATTAACAAACATTTTTACATGGAGAACATTTAATTAATTCATACTTTTCAATGAACTAACTTATACCAACTTCAGATATTAATGTTGGAATTCTGCTTTATGGATATTATGATGATATTTTACTTAATCTGACATGATACCCTCTTTTGAGTTTCTCCAAATACAAACATGCCTGAAAAGTAGTCTCACAGTTGCTACCAGCTTTGCAGCCTTGGTCAGAATTCTTAAGCACAAGTAGCCACTTTAACAGGGATATGTTTGCCTATCCATGAGGACTTTAAAGTCTTGTGAATGTCACATGACAATACTAGAACATCCTCATATACTTACAAAACTTGACTCTCTTTCAACACTATTTTTACAAAGGCAATGATTTTTGGTGTTACTGGGATTCTTGAAATATTTTAGTGAACTGACTAATGCCATAAAAAATTATTCAGTATCAATATTAATATGACATAGGTTTTTTAAAAATGTGATTCATAGTGAAGCATTTTAGATCACTTGAAATAGCAATTTATAATATTAAGTCACATTTAAAATAGAAAAGGAATTATTATTTTATACTCTAACAGCCACTTCTATTTTTATTTTTAACTTTTTTTTAAGTGTTTATTCAAACTCCAGTTAGTTAACATACAGTGTAATATTAGCTTCAGGTGGCGAATCCAGCGATTCAGCCCTTCCATACATCACCCTGAGCTCATCACAAGTGCACTTCGTCATCCTATTTCACCCATCCTCCCCCACCTCCAGCCATTTCTATTTTTATTTTGAGCTGATTGCTTCAATTAACAGATTTCAAAATGTTTGTGTTTTTCCAAATTTAAGGAAACACCTGGCATTATCTGGCACTAATTTCCTATCCTGGATTTTAAAACTTGAATATGAGGGGAGAAACTGAATTTTAATTATTTCAACCTAATGATTACTGGTTCCTTCAATAGGTTTTTTTTTCTTTAAAGATTTTATTTATTTATTTGACAGACAGAGATCACAAGGAGGCAGAGAGACAGGCAGAGAGAGAGGAGGAAGCAGGCTCCCTGCTGAGCAGAGAGCCCGATGCGGAACTCGATCCCAGGACCCTGGGATCATGACCTGAGCCGAAGGCAGAGGCTTTAACCCACTGAGCCACCCAGGCGCCCCAACCTTCAATAGTTTTTTAAAAGCTGTTTCTGAAACTTGTGTTCCCTGGATAATTATAACCATAGAAATATACACTAACAGATTTTATCTAATGACTTCAGATAGTTTTAATGGTTGATAAACATGACAAAATCACAGATAACCCCAGGAACGGAAAAAGTCATATACTGCTATATGGGAGGTATACACAGGATCTATGCCTGTATGTTATTTCTGCGATGTCTGTAAATTGCTCAATGAGATTGAACACCAATACTGAAACCAAAATACTAGTTGTATAGCATAAAGTTCAAGCTTCTTGTTCTTCTTGTATATTTGTATACCACTTTTTGCTTTATTGATTCTTCCTATTAAATCCACCCTAAACTGCAGCCAAAATGCAATTAATTGTCCTTGCAAATTTCCCTCTGCTGTATTTCTATTCCTTGGCTAATGTTTTCCATCTGCATGGAATTCCTGTCAAATTCACTTATCCTTCGAGATGTTTGACCGACTCTCCCAATTTGCCCAGGATTCTCCGGGCACTTTTAGGACTGAAAGTCCTATATCCCTAGAAAACTCTGTCTCAAGAAAACTAAGCTCATTCTACCTTCAAGAGCAAGCATAATGATCTGCACTCTTCCTCCACTTGGTTAACCACTCATTTGAGTGCACACTGGAACTGGTCACTTTTTTTTTTTTTAAAGGTTTTATTTATTTGAGAGAGCAGGAGCAGGGTGAGGATAAGGGGAGGGGAAAAGAGAGGAGAAAGGTGAGGTGAGAGGGAGAAGCAGGCTCCCAGCTGAGCAGGCAGCCAGCTGAGCAGGCAGCCAGATGGGGGACTTGAGTCTAGGGCCCTGGGATCATGATGTGAGCCGAAGGCAGACGTGTAACCAAATGAACCACCCAGGAGCCCCTAGAACTTGTTACTTTTCAAACTGCTTCACCACTGAATGCTTAAAATCAATTATACCTCTCTCTGTTTTAAAAAGTACCATAACTTTTACAGTTCTTTACCAAAAAAAAAAAAAAATCTATCAATCCCCTCCACCCTTATAGCAGAAATTTTCTGTACTCCACACAAATGAACAGTCTGATCTTCTCTAACCTGGTCTCTGTCCTAGGAGACCCGCTGATGTACTGTCTCAACCAAAATCCCTTGTGACTCTGGTTTTTGGATGGATTCAGCATATGAGATGTGATACCAGAGGGTGGCAGGAGAGTCAGGTGGGAGAACTTCTTCTCCCGTTTCCCTGCACTACCGAAGACCACATTTCATTTTCAGTGGCCTCCTCTAATATAAAAATTCTCATTATCTTGTTTCTCTCAGCCTCTCCCTCTCTTTCTTTGCTTCCCTTCCCAACTCCATTCCCTTTCTTCTTCCTTTTTTTTTTTTTAAGATTTTATTTATTTATTTGACAGAGAGAGATTACAAGTAGGCAGAGAGGCAGGCAGAGAGAGAGGAGGAAGCAGGCTCCCTGCTGAGCAGAGAGCCCGATGCGGGACTCGATCCCAGGACCCTGAGATCATGACCTGAGCCGAAGGCATCGGCTTAACCCACTGAGCCACCCAGGAGCCCCCATTCCCATTCAGGTCTAGGGCAGGTAAGAGCTCCCTGCTCTTGACAGTCCTTGGAAGCTTTACCAAGCTTTTTTGATTGCCCAAATATTTGTATATAAACTCTCACTTCTTTTAAGCATACTATCTATTTTCTACTAGCATCTGGTTGATACACCCACTTTATCCAAATCGATAAATCCTGTAGCTGTATTTAACTTCCAAATCCAATTAAATATGAGAATCTGTTATTTCAGTCTCTATCTCACCAATATCCTTAACCATCTCACCTCCTAGTTCTTTCAGTTGTGCCCATTTAGCAATTTCTCAAACCAATCATATTTGTCCTCTTTTATTGCTATCCTAGTGGTAACACAGTAGGTAAAAATCATACCTTCAAGCAGATTAGTAACTCTTGAAGTGAAGAGGTGTCAAAGAGAAGTCCCTGGGGAGGAGTCCTGAAGAGATCAGAGGAATAGGCAGAGATAGCTTCTCCCCCATCCCCATTTTATCAGCATAAGACCTAATTCAACAAACGAAGTCATACATAGGGAACTATCCTAAAGCCCACTTCCTAAAACCATGAGCAATATCATGGCTGACCTAGCAGAAAAGACAACTCAATATTAAGCCACTAAACGTCAAGCTTTAGTTGCTCAGATATCACTTACTTGTGGTCAGAGCATCCTAGATAGAGCATGAAGCATTGCTGATCATTTACATGGGATCAGAGGGTGTAAAAGAATAAGGTAGTAGGAAGAGAAAGGAAAAAGAATCAGAGCATGGGTGAATTAGTCACAATCTGACAACAACTTCTAACCCTAGATCATATTTGTATTCTTAAAATAATTGATAAATCAAAAAAGACAGAACGAAAAACAATACTGAAGGACACATAAACTTATTCCAAAAAGAGCTTGCAAAGGCTATTATTTTCAGAAGAACAAGAGAAAAACTACTTGCTCTCAGATCAGAATAGTCAGACCATGAGCAGTTTCCATGCTCACTAGAAAGCACAGGTGGGTAGTTGTGAGGATACGTATGGTGCCGAGTAGGAGAGGCAACTTCACTGGTTAGTTCAATCCTTTGTTGTGATTATGTAGGTAATCTTCAGGTTTAGGAGAAAACAGAAGAGTAAGTATGGTAATTTCTTTGTGGCTTTTATTTGTTGGATTTTTCTTCAGGGACAATAGAGAAATTACATTAATATATTCAGGGTTCAGTAATAAATATATTTCCCCCTTCAAAAAAACATATAACAAGAGGAGTGTTTCACATTCCTAGTATTTATTATTTTATGTAACTAAGAAAATTAAAGGCATTGAATAGTTAGATCTGCAGTTTTCTGATAGGGACTTAAAAGTAATTGAAGCTTTAAGAGATGAATCTCCATTTCCATAATTAAGCACTGGAGGAGCTATTTACAAGAAGTTTTTTATCTGATAGACAGGTGTTGTGGACTAGAGAGAGGGGAAATTGCAATTAGCTGAAAGAGCTCCTGTGAGAGGAGAGATTGCCATAATGTTTAGATGATGCCTTGAGACCCATCTTCAGCTCTTTTCACTTCCCTCTTAAGAATGAGAACAAAGTGGGGCACCTGGTGACTCATTCAGTTAAGCCTCAGACTTTTGATTTCAGCCCAGGTCGTGATCTCAGGGTCGTGAGACTGAGACCCACATGGGGATCCATACTCAGTGGGGAGTCTGCTTGAGATTCTCCCTCTGCCTCTCCACCTGCTCTTTCACTCTCTACTAAATAAATAAATATTAAAAATTTAAAAAAAGAAAAGAATGAGAACAAAACACAACACACAAAATTTGGGTATTCATCCTTTCTGATGGAGGCATAATACTCCATAGTGTATATGGACCACATCTTCCTTATCCATTCGTCTGTTGAAGGACATCTTGGTTCTTTCCACAGTTTGGTGACCGTGGCCATTGCTGCTATAAACATTAGGGTATGCCCTTCTTTTCACTACATCTGTATCTTTGGGGTAATCACCCAGTAGTGCAATTTCAGGGCAACATGGACGGGACTGGAAGAGATTATGCTGAATGAAATAAGTCAAGCAGAGAGAGTCAATTATCATATGGTTTCACTTATTTGTGGAGCATAACAAATAACATGGAGGACAAGGGGAGTTAGGAGAAGGGAGTTGAGGGAAATTGAAAGGGGAGGTGAATCATGAAAGACTATGGACTCTGAAAAACAATCTGAGGGTTTTGAAGGGGTGGGGGGTTGGAGGTTGGGGGAACCAGGTGGTGAGGATTAGGGAGGGCACAGATTGCATGGAGCACTGGTTGTGGTGCATAAATGATGAATACTGTTATGCTGAAAAGAAATAAAAAATTAAAAAAAAAAAAACACAACACACAAGGGCCCTATACAACCAAGTCACATCCCATACCTGTCAGCTGTATATATCCTGAAAAAGTTTCCCACAGTGAGAGAGATCTCCCTTCAAGTAAAACATGAGAGGTTCAAGGATGGACTAACACTACGCTTCTCTATTTCTCAAAAATAGGCCCCTTTATTTTTCTGCTGTATGATTTTAAGATTGCTTAATTCAGTGGAAATCAGCAGGTGTGTTAGGTGAAATAAGCTGTTAAATGCAAGCCAGCCCAGGAGTCATTCTGCAACAGTTTATATATACATCTCTCTCCTCTGGAAATCTCTCCCCTAGAGGTAAATTATTTTTTATCCAGATTTTTCTAATAGTACACACGCGCACACACACACACACACACACACACACACACACAGAAAAAATGCCCAATAACTATTATTTCATAGGCAAGTGTCTGAAAAAGGAAATAACATAAAACTTTTTCTGGCAAGGCAGTGAGGTAGTTGTTTCTTGGTGCAACCAGGAGTAGATATCATCGGCTACCATTTTTTAGGGCACCAAAACCCTCTGTAGGTTGAACCCTTTGTTGTGATATTCAGAGAAGAGCTGGGGCTTGATATTTTTCTTGCAGAGATCATTTCTTTTTTTAAAGCTTTTGTTTGTTGGGCACCTGGGTGGTTCAGTGGGTTAAAGCTTCTGCCTTCCACTCAGGTCATGATCCCAGGGTCTGGGATCAAGCCCCATATCGCGCTCTCTGCTCATCAGGAAGTCTGCTTCCTCCTCTCTCTCTCTCTCTCTCTCTCTCTCTTTGCCTGCCTCTCTGCCTGCTTGTGCTCCATGTCTGTCAAATAAATAAATAAAAATCTTTAAAAAAAAAAAAGATTTTGTTTGTTATTTGACAGGCAGAGATCACAAGTAGGCGGAGCAGCAGGCAGAGAGAGAGAAGGAAGCAGGCTCCCTGCCAAGCAGGGAGCCCAATGCGGGGCTTGATTCCAGGACTCCGGGATCATGACCTGAGTCGAAGGCAGAGGCTTTAACCCACTGGGCCACCCAGGCGCCCGTGCAGAGATCATATTTGTACGCTCTCTTTTGCACGCTGGTTTTCCAGAATCAGACACGGAGGAATGTGGCGTGCAGGATGACTATGAGAGCACGTGGATAGAGAAGGAAGCAGGATCAGGCAGAGTGAGCCACGAACAGCATTGCAGTCTTAGCGAACAGCATTGCAGTCTTAGCGAACAGCATTGCAGTCTTAGCGAACAGCATTGCAGTCTTAGCGAACAGCATTGCAGTCTTAGCGAACAGCATTGCAGTCTTAGCGAACAGCATTGCAGTCTTAGCGAAGCTTTCGCTAACCATGAATTGAGCTTTAGAGTACATATGGTCCATTCCTTGGTGGACCAAAATAGCAGGGTCTGTATACCCCACCATGATTAGTCATTTGATGTGGATGACCCCAGGAAGGCTATCCCTTCAGTGACGCCGCTCTCCAGAGCTGAGGCAAACACTGAAGGAGCTAACAGTTGGAGGCTGTCTGCAGACAGCTGGAACAAGTGCTGCCTTGAGGGAGATCTGGCCAGTGCATTTCCATTTCACCACTGTCCCTTCCTTTTATTAATTGCAGTTGTTGTTCAGTAGGAATTAGAATTCAGTGGGCGACACTTCCAGCTATTTTTTACCATCAAGTTCAGAATCACTTAATTTATCTGGTTTGGCCCCAAATGAAAAATAAGGACATCTAATCTGAGTCTATGGGCTGTTTACATTTCAGTGTTATTCCCCTAACAATTTGGGTACACAAATTAATTAAGATATTATTAAATTCCAACCAAATGGGGCTTTTAAGCATATATATGACATTTGGAAACACTTTGAGTTTTTCCATACAGCTTTTCTGAACCAACTTATGGCTTCATATGGTTTCACTGAATCTATTCTTGACTTCAAAACCTAGATTTATCAGGCCTGCCAAGTCCAAGATATATCTCTCTTTTTAAAAAATGATTCTGTCTTGAATGATGTGTGGAGCAGATTTACTGGGCAAAGTCATTAGCCATAGCCACTGTTGGTGCTAACTCTGCAGAATCCTGTATACTGAGGGTTAGGCGGATTTAGCTTATCCACTTCAAAATGTTGGTAAAACGTAAAGAGCCTATGCTCACGGACTCTCAGTAATTGTGAAACCAACAGTGGACTGTAAGGTCATCCACTAAAAAGAGCCAGAGGGCTTGGATACCATCTTTTAATGGCCTTTTATCAGAATGTATTTTGATCAAGTGGCTTCAACATAAAATGGGTTTGTGTATGAGTTTAACAAGATGGCTAAATCTTCTTCCTTATTAAATTTTTAAACTGGTCAAAAAAATTAGGTTCTTTTGTTCATTGTCTCCAAATTTTTTTATTCAGAACATTCTACTATGAAACTTCACATTTGAGAGGGAGTTACTTCCAACTTTTCAAACATCTGTCAGTACACAGCAAATACTGTGCCAGTTGTGATTTTGTGCATTTTACGTTTTTTTTTTTTTTAATTTTGGCAAGTCCACTCTAATTATCCTTGCCTGATTGGATCTTGAAAAATTGACACGGTTATAACCCAGGATCTCATTTATACACTATTGATTAGAGAATGCCTATTCTTGGGATTTCTCCAACATCTCTAGTATCTCCATGATGATGTGATGCTTTATTTAGGAAATGACTCTTTATATAATTCATTCTCTAAAATATCTGACCCAATTCAGTCTTTCCATTTAGCATATAAAATTATAAAATGTTTGAGGGCATTAGGAGGCTGGTAGATGGCACCATTTTTTAATCAAATCTAAGACATCATTGATTATACCATGGAAACTAATTTCAGAGATGTTACTATGTGAAAACTGATGAAATGTAGTATTATGATACACTTGGCCCCCTGAGAATCACCTTTTCCTCAACAGGTTTTAATTAATGAAATTCTTACAAGGACTTTTATGTGCATAATTTTTTATTTATTGCTCTATATAGCAAACTTTTATAAGGATAAAGCAAAATAAGAGTAGCCCTGTGGTGAATGCATGAGCAGATAGATACGCAATGACTAGTTATGAGAGCAATAAAAACCAGTAAAATGCAGTCAACTGACCTAGAGTAAAATGGTAACTAGAACCTAGTTATAAAAATTCATATTATACAAAATGCTAAGCAAACGGGTTCATCAGTCAAATATGAAGCAACTATATTGATTCTGGTGACAAAAAAAAAAAAAGAGTACAGCTAGACAAAATATAGGACTGAACATTTAAACATCCAAAGGTTTCAGGAAAGGAGTACTGATTTTTTTAGTACCAAGGAGAGCTCCAAATAAGTTATTGTTTTCATAATAAAAATTAACTCACCCTCTAAAACAGAAGGGAGGTGAGAGAGAGAGAGAGACTCTTTATATTGGGTATTTACAAACCAACATTACAAACCACGTTATTTGTAATGATGTATAAGTACTTCTAGTAAAACAGCCTTCCAGGAAATGGAAGTGTCTCCTCTTGTTCCACCTTAGAGTATTTGTCTAGTTTTGTCTAGTCAGGACTTCTTTCATGAAAGTCAAGTTTCTCAGAGATTTCACTGGACTGGACTCTGGGAAAGGAATAGTTTGGGCTTCTTAGAACAAGGCCCTATCTCTCCAGTACAAGAGTCCTCATAACAAGTGAGTAAGTTGGGGCACCTGAGTGGCTCAGTCATTAAGTGTCTGCCTTCAGCTCAGGTCATGATCCCGGGGTCCTGGGTTCAAACCCTGTACTGTTCCCTGTGCAACAGGAAGCCTGCTTCTCCCATTCCCCCTGCTTCTGTTCCCTCTCTTGCTGTGTCTCTCTTTGTCAAATAAATAAATAAAATTTAAAAAAAATGTGAGCAAGTTATCCTCTGGGACAAGCTCATATGCCAGTGGTTAAGGCTTATTTTTGAGTTATTCAATAGTTCAGAACCGTGAATAGATGTATAAGAAAAGAAAATTTATCATATGCCAGGAATGACACTAAGAGTCAGAGAAATTGCTCTGTATTCAACTTTGGGGGGCCATTAAAGCAATGACTGTAGGCAAAATTGATTTGACTTCATGACAATCTAAGGAAAGCCTAGAATTCTGCAATAACAAAGTAGATAATTTATCACAGTGATATTTATCTATTACTATCTAATGAAAAGGAAATGCTTAAGGTAAATTTCAAGAAGTATTTTCATTTACTTTAAATGAGAAAAAAATATAAAAATATCAACATAATAATTGAGAAAGAAAAGAAGAGAGTTTAGGATAGACATGTAGTTAAACCATCTGTCATGGACAACTGAAATCTTTTTTATTATTCTTTGATAATGACATGTACCTCAACATCATTCTGTAAAGCTCTGAAAAGAAGTTACAAGAGAACAAAATCATGGAAGCTGTTTTCATAGTAAATGAAATGAGAAACAATCATTTGAGAGAACTCCCCTTTGTGACCTCTACAGGATTAGTTTCAGTGTCTACAATAGTCATCTTGGATCCTGATTTAATACTAATTTCTAGAAGTGTCATGCCACAGAGTTGAGTGAAGATGTATGAAGAAAGTAGTCTTTAAAAAGGAAATATATATATATATATATATATATATATATATATATATATATCTCACCTTTAAAAAGGTATCCCTTCTCACACAACCCCCCTTCACTTTGTTTTCCAGTATTCCCATATAAATAGAAAAAATAAGCTATATTTTTTTCTATACTACTGTTTTCATCAATTTTTTCTGTGTAGTATTTACTGCTTTGATATTGTTATTTTATCTCTGAGCATACGAAAGACCAAATAAAATATGGCAATATGTTATTTTATTTTTAAAGATTTTATTTCTTATTTGATAGAGAAAGAAAGAGAGAGAGGGAACACAAGCAGGGGGAGTGGGAGAGGAAAAAGCAGGCTTCCCACTGAGTGGGGAGCCTGATGTGGGGCTTGATCCTAGGACCCCAGGATCACGACCTGAGACTAAGGCAGATGCTTAACGACTGAGCCACCCAGGCACCCCAAAAATATGTTATTTTAAGGCCAGCACTTAAAGTCCTATAAATGGAGCACATTCCTTGTGGCAAAGGGGAAAGAACTGCCATAAGACAATTTACATTTCCTTTGCTTGTTTTCTGTCCTAATTATGTATGAAAATCTTTGTAAAATAAGTTGAAACAATTACTCATGGGCTTTTCATAATGAACCATCTTCATTATTTAATATTTTCTCTGGGTGCTAAATTGATGCCAGGTTTGATAAGTTGATGCATCTTCCAAAGTTACTGAAAGATAATTAGATCCAGTAGGTTTTAAATCTTCCTATGACAGGGATTCTATTTAATCTAAGTCAATATTTAAACCAATATATCCTTCTCTCTATTGGAGTTTATCAGTATGTAGTGAACACCAAAGTTTATGGGGAAGGAAATACTGGCCAATCATAATGATGGTAACAACAGCATCATTATTAAAATGAGGATAGCAACTTTATTTAATTTAGCTATTTAAATTTAGCTATTTTTTGAATAAGGCTATTATGTTTTAGATATGCTGAATCATTTGATGTGTTGCCTCTCTTCCTATTTCTGAACTTATCTCCATCAAATTTAAAGAAACCTGTATACCAGCTACCTATGCTAACCCCTCTAAATCATATTCATAAATATAGGCAAACAACTAAGTATCACTAGAGGTGATCTAGGGACTTCTTAATGCTAAAAAAGAAATCCCAATATTCACAAACAGAATTACACACTCTAAACCAAAAGAGATCATTTGGAAGTTAAAACCAAACTTAAAAAAAAAATAAATAAAAACAAAACCGAGTGAATTACTTACTTCAACTCTTAGCTTGTTGGCATGGTAACCAGGACTCTGTGTCTGTTTCAGCTCCTAACCAATAGCTATATGCATAAATTAGCCAGCCTGGTGCTCAGACAAGCAACTGACTGCTGGGAGCTCTACTGCCTGGAACATGTCATCTAGCCAAGTAACAAGACTACTGGAGTGTAAGAGAAGTGACTCCTTTACCACATTCAGTGAGAGGTGTGTTAGGGAGCGTGTCTCCAAACTATTGTTTGTAGACCTGAATCCCACATTTATTGATGGAAGTTTGTACAGACACATACCACTGGCTCTTCTGTCCTGAGCAGCACATCAGTGACAAAGAGAATTCTGCCAATAACTATGCTCAAGAGCACTGTACCATTGGCAGCAAAAATTACTGACTTTACTGGGACAGGGTTCATAAATTGGCCAATGAGTTCATAGGTCTTTAAAAATCTTGGTTTTTCACATCTTTGTTGGGAGAATAGATTCTGGGTTTCACCCTCCTTATGGAAAGGCTCTGTTGAAAAAAGTAAGAAGTCTGAGTTCACATTTCCCATTTTCCCAGGTCCCACAGCTGTAACTAAACTCCATGTCCCTATAATTCCATCCTCACCACCACATCAGCCTGTACGTAGGCATGTATACATATCCTCAGTACCAAATGCCCAACTTATGTTAACTTTCACACTCTTATTAGATAGACAGTATTCCATAAATGCCTCTCTCAAATTTGAAAATGACTTGAATGTAGATCAGAATTCCAGACCAATATTGAATGCTATCCTTGTATCACATTCCCTCTAGCCACATAAACCCCAGTCATCTCTGCTTAAAAAGCTCATGATTAATAGTTTTCTATTGCAGAAATTTACAGAGCCAGTGAAAGAAATGGTATACTACCCTCACCATGATAAGTACATGAATAAGGAGATGAAAAGCAATTCTTGCCATGGTCAGTACCATGGTATTGTGTTTCCCCAAAAATGTTTATTTTGCCCTTTCCACCATCAAAAAAGTGTATCATCCAGTGTATAGACTGCTCCACCACTGGCTTCAAGACTCATATTGTGATTCCTGGTGGAGACTTGGCCAAGGTGCGGCCAGTGCTGAGGCTTAGACCCACTTGGATCACAGGTCTGCCCCAGTGTATTACAATCATGCCTTCAAATATGAGTAATGAGTTGGAGGAGAGAGAGAGTGTCCTGTACATTTAAGAACATTACTATCCCAGAGAAAGATAATGAGGAATGTGTCATGTGTACCCTTACCCTTCCTTTGTGTCCTATGGTATATCACACCCGTGGAGCTGTAGCTTCCATATGAGAGACAATACAGCTATTTAGTTAGACTGACTTCATCTGAGAGCAGGTCTGATTTTTCCATCTGTGCCTGAAAATCTTCTACAACACATCTCTGAAATTTAAAATTTTGTTAAGAAACACAATTAGCTATCTTGCTGCTGTTCAAGTATATACTGAAACCATAAAATTAGAGAAAGCCTAATAAAAAACCTGGAAGAAAAGAGAAAGATTTTTTAATATATTATAAATATGATAGCAAATTTAAAATTGCAGTAGAGGTTAAAAAATAAAAAGGTAAACATTATAAATGAAGCAAAATTACTGTTCTCTAAGACAGAGTTGAGGAAATCACTCAGGAAACCTAGACTAGGGTATATTAGATTCTATAATGTAAGGACAAGGATTTTTGCCTACTTCCTATTGTATTCAGAGAGCTTAGACTTGGTATTTACTTATTCAGTAGACATTTATTAATACATCATTTAATTTTTATCAACCAAAATAATGTAAATTATTGAAGTAAGAAGACAGGGAGAATCAATATAGGAAGGACAATGTCCGTCTAAGTATTCTAGAATGAAGAAATGAGGATATAAATAGGAAGAGGAAAAAAAAGTTTTTTAATTTTTCTGAGCTGAAGGAAAATATAATTTCCAGAGTGAAAGACCATATTTTATTCCAAAAATATGAATGAAGGGGCAACTGGATGGCTCAGCTGGTAGAGCATGTAGCCTTTGATCTCAGAGTTGTGAATTCAAGCCCCACATTGCATGTAGAGACTAATTAAATATATAAATATGTATTCTTATATTCATATCATATATAAATAATATAATATAAATATAATATATACCTATTTAAAATATTAAATATATTTTATATAAAATATAAAAACAAATATATAAAAATAAAATATATGTAATGAAGAATTAATCACTACAGATGCATATTCTAACAGAATTTCAAACCCAAAATAAAACTGTGCTTAAAATCTTTAGAAAGTATACCTATATTACCTACAAAGGAACAAGAATCTGACTCTCAGTCTTCTCAGCCAAACAGGAGGCTAAGAGGCAATGGAGAAATGATTTTGGAATTTATGAGGGAAAATTAGTTTGAACCTCAAATTCAATATCTAGTCAAAATAGCAGTCAAGTTTGAGAAGTTAAAAACATTTCAGATCTTTAGGATTAAGAATGATTACATGCGGGGCGCCTGGGTGGCTCAGTGGATTAAGCCGCTGCCTTCGGCTCAGGTCATGATCTCAGTGTCCTGGGATCGAGCCCCGCATCGGGCTCTTTGCTCAGCGGGAGCCTGCTTCCTCCTCTCTCTCTCTCTCTGCCTGACTCTCTGCCTACTTGTGATTTCTCTCTCTGTCAAATAAATAAATAAAATCTTTAAAAAAAAAAAATGATTACACGCTTGTAGGCATCCTTCAAAAAACTTGAATTTTTATTCCTGAAAAATAAAAAAGAAAATCTGGGCACCTGGGTGGCTCAGTGGGTTAAGCCTCTGCCTTTGGCTCAGGTCATGATCTCAGGTCCTGGGATCAAGCCCTGCATGGGGCTCTCTGCTCAGCCGGGAGCCTGTTTCCCCATCTCTCTCTGCCTGCCTCTCTGCCTACCTGTGATCTCTCTCTCTGTGTCAAATAAATAAATATAATCTTTAAAAAAATAAAATAAAATAAAAAAGGAAATCAAGAAAGAGAAGCACATTTGGATTCATTATAATTTTGGAATGAAATTTCTGTGCAATTCATTCAAATAAAAACAGGAAGTCAAAGGGTTCTATAATAACTTTCCTGAAGGAAAAGACAGATCCCATTCAATGATCTGTATAATTAAGATCTTGAAAATTTTACCAATATGACTAAACTTATGGGGTGTTTTGCTGCCAGTAATAAAAAAGTAGAGTTAGACACTCTTCCGAGAACCATAAGATATATAAGAAACTCAGAGACCACATCTTGAACGCACTAAAATATAATGATTTTAAGCATTAAAACCTTAAAAAGTAAAAAAAAAAAAAAAAAAAAAGAAAGTAAAAAAAACTTAGAAAGTCCTCTTTCTTGTGGCACAATTTTAATTATGTAAGATTATATTCTCTTTCCAGTGGGCCCACAACAGTACTTAGATTAAAATTATATTTACATATTTTAATAATATAATAAATAATTTAAATAATATTTATGCATACCATTAACCACATTACATAATGTTAATATTTTATGAAGTTGATTTGTTTTCAATTTTTAAAATCAACCCACAGTGGAAACACAGGAAATAACATTAAACTTGAAAAAAATGAAACAAAATATAAGTTGGCGAATCAAACAATGATACGGCTGGGGCGCCTGGGTGTCTCAGTCAGTTAAGTGTCTGCCTTTGGCTCAGGTCATGATCCCAGAGTCCTGGGATCGAGCCCTGCATCAGGCTCCCTGCTCCATGGGAAAACTGCTTCTCCCTCTGCCTCTGCCTCTGCTACCCGTGTTTGTGTGCTCTCTCTCGCTCTCTCTCTCAAATAAAAATAAATGATATAGCAGAACAGAATTTGGAAAACACAACATGTGCAAGGAGAATTAAGGAAAATGTAAGTATACTATTTTCTTTATCATATGTAATATGAGGTCAATGAGTACTCATAAATTATATGACTCAAGAAATATTTGTTGCAGTATATTACTTGAAGTCATAAATATAATACTAGAAGAATTATAAAATGAATAAATTATAAATAATATGAATAACTTGGTACTAGAAAGAAGAATGGTAAAAATTAATATGATGATGCAAACTGAGTAGATACTATCTGAAGTTGATAAATCAATTAATAGAAATAAAAACATAGTATAGAGAAGCCATGATAACCACACATGAACTGAAAACATTCTTTAACGTGCTTACAACTGCAGATTGCAGCTGGAAGTTGAGACAGAGGAAGTAAGAAACTTTCATTTTAAAATGTCCTTTCAAGCTGTCTTAATATTTATATATATATATGGTGGGGAGGGAGAGAGAGTTTCCTTTTATTGTTTTTTTTCTATAAGAAAACATGACATCTTTTAATTTTCATACCCACATTACCAACCAGTTCTTTTCTATTAACCAAATAAATAAGAATAGAAATTCCTCTTGGTTATTATAAGTATCACCTACTCTATATTTTACAGCCTGCTCAAAGTTTCAATGCACATTCTCTCAGTTAATCGACAGTGTAAGTTATTGTCTCCATTCTATAATTGCTGAAGCTTTGTTTCAAATCAGTTAAACAGGTTCCTCCAATCATTCAATTTTTCAAAACCCGTGTATGCCAGAAGCTGTGATAGGCACAAGGAATCCGATGGCCAGATAGTTGAGTAGGAATGGACAATGTTAATAATAACATATAAATATACAATTAAAAAGGAGGTAGGTGATCCAAAGGAAAACATCACAGTTTCAAGAAACCAATATAAGCCAACCTGTTTTAAGTGTAGTGAGTGGAAGTTAAAAAGGCAAGGAAAGGAGAGGTGCTTTAGAGAGAAAACAGACTGGGCTGCCCTCCTGAGAGATGGAGCATTGTCTAGGAAATGAACCATGGCTGCAGCAGCTACAGGAAACGGCAGAGGAGGAGCAGTATTGGAAGGTAAAATTAGAGAAGTAAGCAGAACCAGACGATGCAGGATCTGTAGGCCATGGTGAAGACCGCTTCTTTATCCTAAGGACAATAAGAAGCCATTTAAAGGACAAGGAGATATACTATGACTGGTTTTGCATTTAAAATAAAGTAAATTAATAATAATAATAAAAGAAGTAAATAAAATAATAAATAAATAAAAGTGTGGCGATCTGGGGCTAGGGTATCTGCGTAGATGTTCAGTCTCCAAGTCCAGGGCTCTATTAGAATTACCTCTTGAGAGACAGCTTCCTATTAAACAAATACATCACCCTCTTGGATTTGGATATGTTTTTTTTTACTCTAAAACCATTATCACTATTAAATATTGCCCAGAACACTACTTTGCCCACAGAAGAAAATCAATAAATGCTGGGTGAATAAATGAATATATTGCTTCTATGCAATTTTAAAGCCACTCTGCGAGAAGTTGCCATCCATCGATCTCTTTGACTTATATTCCCCTTCCATGGAATATCAGTTATTTTTCTTCACCTGTCTCCTCTCATCTAAGGAAAATGTATCTTAGATATTGTCAACCCACAACAGTGAAGAGATTTCTGTAAAACAAAGGAACAGTTTAGGAAAAGCATAAGGAAGAAAAGGGATTCTGAATTCTTGTATAGTCATTTAATTTAAGGATTTATGTGGTTCGAGGGTTATGTGAACTCTGTATTGGGGTGATGAGGGGAAAGAAAGAGAAGCAAAATACTACAGGTGTGAGGCAGGAGTAACTAGGGAGTGTGGAATGAAATAAGTTAACAAGAGGACACATAAGAAGACATACAAACACAGAGATACACACAAGGCCCACACAGATGAAACATGCAAACACGTACGCCATCGCTGCATGGCCACATGTATTCACTCAGATCTGCAGGTAGGCAAACCCTACCAGCAGTCAGAGCACAGTCACTACACACAAAAAAACAGCCAAGCCCCTAGCTGAGGGCAAAAAAAAGGCTGGGATTCCCTGTGAAAGTTCATATGCATGTGTGTGCCTTAGTGTTTCAGGTGATTATCAGTACTTAGAGCAAAACTCAACACAAGCAAATGACACAAGGCACTTTTTTTTCTCCTTAGAATATACTGAAATCCCATCTTCAAGTGAAATATGGTCCAGTAGCCTTTGTCATGTTAGTCCTTGATACATCATGTTACCGGTGATTTATTTACAAGGAATAACTGACTTAGATACCAATTAATCATTTCAGGTAAAGACCTCAACACATTAATTTGGTGGTAAAATGTTTAGAAAGCACCTTACATAAATACTCTTACATTTCCTTCTCAGCTGATGATGTCTTGACCACCCACACACACTTAACAGTGTGCCAGAAACTATTATCCTTGTTTTTACCTTCCCACACATAATTCTATCTCTTCTTCCCCTAAGCTTGTTTTTCAGGTTGTAAAAAGATTGGAACACAATGTCTATTTCTATCAGCTTTGAAGACTAAACTAATAAGATATACTTCCAGCTGAGAAAGTGTATTTTAGAAGTTTGTGTTCATGGTTTATAATAATGAAATCAAGAAGAGTGGATCATTTGAAATGGATTTACATTTTTAAAAAACCCTTTTTTTACAAAGGAAACATCTTGTACACATTAATATGTAGAAATCTTTCAGCATATGAGACAGTCATTAATATATCAAAGACTTCAAATTTTTCAGGATATTTAATGAAATATCAATTGTATATAAGACTGATACATATTTTGACTTTTATATGTACAGGATTAAACCATGGGTCTAAAATGTTAACCAAATTAACAAATTCTCTCTGAATAGAATTCCTATTAATAAGCCCAGATCTATAAGGAATGTAGTCTTTTAGTACTAGGTCTGTGATGGCAGGACCTGACAAAAGAAGAGGAAGATGTCTCTAGTGTAGGTTTCCCAAGTCCTTTTCAGAGACCACCTGTCTTTCTGAGCAAAATGATTCAATTGCCTGAAACACCAAGCAACTGCAACAACAACAAAATGGCTTCCTGGCTTTTTAATCCACGACACACACTGTATTTTATCCTTGGAGTTGTGTGTGAGTTGGGGGGGGTTACTTATCAAGACTTTCTGATAATGAAGAAAAACACCAATTCTGATTTACCTAAGAACACTAAGGAAATTCTGGAAAAACTGAATACCTACTAGTCTGTGAAAGGAGCAGGAACCAGGGGAGGCAAGAAAAATTTATAGACAATCCCCTTCTGTTCTCATTGGATGATTTAGACAGAAGACCTTTTGAATCTGTATCTTTCCATGCAGGAATAAAATTGCTGGAAGGGAGACGTGCTTGTCCTTGGGTAGGTCACTTTCCTACTTTTGTAAACCTAAGGAGAGGTGAATTCAGGGAGTAGATTACTGTAGAATCCACAAGAGGCGTCACCCAAGAAGGAGAGGGTATAACCAAAACACAGAGGCTAGAGACAGAAAAGTGCTGCATACAGCCTCCAAAGTGGCCCCTGATAAACCTCATGACTTTGAATAGTCCCCAGCACGTTCATCAGGACAGATCTCTGAGACCAAGAGAATACAACAGAAGTGAAGAGGATTTGTGACTTCCAAGTCAAGGCCATAAAAATCATTGGAACTCCTGTTCATTTCTCTTAGAGTGTTTACTCTGGAAAAAGCAGCTTTCATGGCATAGGACACTCACGTGGAAAGCCCTATAGAGGGCCCCATGTGAAGAGGGATGGAGACCTCCCTTCCAGTCAGCACCAACCTGCCAACCATGGAAATGAACGACCTTGGAGATGGATCCTCCAGGTCCAGTCAAGGCTTCAGATGACTTCCACCCCAGCCAATGTCTGACTGAAATCTAATAAGAGGCCTGAATTACAACCTGCCCACTTGGACAGTTCCAAATCTCTGATCCACAGAAACAGTCAAATAATTATTATTGTTTTAAGCCATCAGAATTTGAGGTAATTAGTTGTATAGTGATAGATATATCATAAAGTGACCTTCAGCCACTAAAGAGAAGTCTGAGAGTTTTATGAACAAGTCAAACCAGCAAAAATCAGAGTCAATAATAAGTTATCAATAAATATGCATTAATTACCTATAAAATAGTGAGGCAATATTATATAATAGTTACTGGTATGACCTTGGAAACTAGACTATGTAGGTTAGTATGCTCACTACTCCACCGTGTGACCTTTGGCAAATTGCTTACCTCTTTGAGAGATAATACCATTTTCTCTAGTTTATAGAATGGAGATGATAAAAATTATATTTAATTCAAAGGTTACTTGTGAAGATTATATAACATGATCCAATAAAATACTTAGAGATTTGAGTGGTAAGGATGTAATAACTTCTATGATATGTAATATATAATACCTATAACTATATATATTACATACATACCTATATATGTGTGTGTATGTGTATATACCTACATACATATACATACATATAGGCACTGACATACATTTGTATGCTCATTTAGTTTTTTTTAAATATTTTATTTATTTATTTGACACAGAGAGACTCAGTAAGAGAGGGAGCACAAGCAGGGGGAGTAGGAGTGGGAGAAGCAGGCTTCCCATTGAACAGGGGGAGCCCGATGCAGGGCTCCATCCCAGGACACTGGGATCATGACCTGCGCCTAAGGCAGATGCTTAATGACTGAGCCACCCAGGCGCCCCTCATTTAATTTTTATACAACCTTATGAAATACGTACTACTATATTATTCATTTTACAGACGAGGAAACTAACATATAGATAGTATAGTGTAGAGCATTCCTTCAAATCCAGATGGTTTGTTACCAGAATTTGCACTCTTAACTATTATGATACAGAAACTTCCAATTAATTAGAACATGCCCCATAAATACTTGATATTATTGAGAAATTGTGTTAATTGATGTTGGAAGTAATGCATCCATCATCTTTTTTTTTTCTTATGGAGGCTGCATTTTAGATTAGAAAATGAGATTGATAATAAGAAAATCAGATTCATTAGGAATATTTTGTTTTATAGAAGAAGTAGTAAGTTTCATTATAAAGAATTAAGTTAATATTTGTAAAATGGTATCTAAGAACTAGTAATGGGACAACACCTCCACATAAACATGTTCTTGATAGAATAATTATGCATATACATTTGGAGGCTCTACATAATGTACATCAAACATCCTAAGTGTGTTTTTGAGCTTTCAATCTTTGTCTCATTGCAAGATTGTCAGCCAGCATTTGTCACTATTTTCCATGTACAACCTCAGAAGTCTCCTTAAACTTCCCCATCTGTATCCCTAACTTGTTTTGAATTGAGAAAAGGATAGCCAAGCATGGTAAGTTGAGTACTGTACTCAAAACTTGATGTCTACCCAGACCTCAGAATGTAATCTTGTTTTGGAAATAAATTCTTTGCAGATGTAATTAGTTAAGATGAGGTCATCCTGGATAAGGGAGCACCCTAAATTGAATGACTGGTGATCTTATAAGAAAAGGAGAGAACACATAGATAGAAATAAGGCCATGTAAAGACAGAGGTAAAGATAGGAGGGATGCAGCTCCAAGCCAAGGAAAGCCAAAGATTACTAGGAGCTACCAGACATGGAAAAAGACAGACAAGATTTTTTTTACTACAGCATTCCTAGGCAGCATGCTACAGTTAACACCAGGATTTCCAGCTTCTAGACTCCAGAACTAAGAAGATACATTTCTGTTTTTTCATAGTCATCAGACACAGCATCAGGCCAGAGGCAGTATGGGGCCCAAGCTCTCCACCGCCCCCCTCATCTTTCTTTCCCCCCCACCATTCCCCACTGATTTTGCACCCCTCTTCTTCACACACACACACATACACACACACACCCCATTTCATTTTGGGGGCCAATACCTTATACCCCCTATTGTTGCCAAAATCACATGGGCTGAGGGCAACAGCTAGATGGACAGATACTTCCCCTTACCTACACCCTTCCTATATGTGGCTGGAAAACTTTTTTTGTTTTTTTTTTTATTTTGTTTTCTTAAAAAAAAAAAAAAAACCTCATCAAATTAAGTGGCAGGGCAGTCCTAGGAAACTAATATGCTAACATTATAGAAATTGGGCTAAAAGGAGTCATAAGAGAAATTGTGTTAAAGAGGTTATTGCAGGAGGGTATTTTTCTCTCTCAGTGTGAGTGTAAAAACCCTTCCCAGGGAAAAAAATATGCATGTGTAGAGGTTTGAGGAAATATTCAGGAACTCCCAAGCCTCTACTTATTCTGGGCTCCAACTCAGAAGGAAGAGACTTAAATTGTTGTCAGGACAGCAAAGGAAAACCTGGAAACCAAGGATCCCTGCTTCGGCTGGTAATGACATAACTAGTCCCTGAGATCTCTTAAATTCTAGGAGAAAATAAATGTGTGATTCCATCTGAGAATCTCATTACTTGAACCAAATTCAGGTGATAATCCAAGGTCAGAAGCACAGCAGAGAGAATAGATTGGCCCCAGTTGGGAGTCTCCAAGCATCATGCATCACACATGAGTCAAAGGTCCACGGAAGCACTGTCTCCACTGGTGAATTGTGCTTATCAGGAACAGCAGGTTAGATTAGAGAATTTAGTGGTATGCTCTTGGTAAATGAAAAGAAAAGGACACTCCACAATTGAATGTATTTGGAACAAGTTGTTCCAAATCCTATTATTTGTACCTCACTGCTTATTATTAGAAACTTACAAAGAAGAGAAGTAGCAAGAAAGTCATTTCTATGGAATTTGGATGTAATTTGACTTCTTTCTATAAAAATAACTAATGTTTCTTATTTCCTGAAATTTTCAGTCGGTTTTTGATGATTTATAGAATACAATGTAACATGAGAAGATGAAAATAAGAGTTTATTCCCCAGGCTTTGAGTAGAGAAGATGAGATGAAAATGGCTATTGTTAAAATAATATAACTTAGGCAAAGTGCCAGGAATATACTGTAAGTACTCGCAAAAATTAGTTCCTTCCAGTAACCTTAAAAATCTTTTAAAATTTTTAAATTTTCTTTTTAATGTAACAGTCAGAGAAAGATTGTCTTGGCAATTCTAGAGTCTCGGAGCTGCATAGTCAAAAGAACATTTCCAAGTTCTTTTCCATTGCCCTTTGAATTGTGATTAGTAGTACTAGTTCTAACAACTAAGATATATCATAAACTTTGAGGCAATTAGTGTTCCCTCACTTTCCTTTCTGCCAGACATAAACCCTCATCCCTTTGGAATTTCCTTAGGGGCTTATTTTTTTTTTATTATTTTAATTTTTCTCCACTAGAGGCAGTTTAAAAAGATCACTTTTTTTATAAGACCCCCAAAATGAAACAAAACAAAACAAAAGCCTACAACTATGGTGAGATAGATAGATATCTATCTATCTATATATATCTATAGATCTATATCTATCTATCTATATATCTATATATATACACACATACACATATACATCTACACATACACATATCTATCTATATCTAGATCTATAGATAATAGATCTAGATATAGAATTTTTTATATATATATAGGAATTTTATATATATTTATATATATTTTTTATATATACATTTTTCCTTTAGTTAATATATATATTATTATATAGTGTTATAGTATTATATATAATTATATATAGTATTATATAGTATTATATGGTAGTACATATAGTATATATAACTAGTATATATTAGTTATACACACACACACACGCACACACATATGTATATATATATATATACACACACACAGGAATTAACTAAAGGAAGTTCTCAACAGCGAAAACTGGAACAATTTGAACAACAAAACAAAGTATTATTGGATTAAAACCCGAAGTATAAATTAAGTATCTCTGAGTTAATGCCAATATAAATAATTGATTGAATAAACAAATGGATAAGAAGAGACAAATCTCCCATGCAGGAGAATTTCAATAATTTATATAGATCCTGTGCCCTGAAGAGACTGAAGCATAACTCCCTTGAAGTGTGGGTTACTCAGTGACTCTCTTTCAAAGACTACAATATGGAAAGAGGCAGAAAAATAACTTAGTGGAGAAACCTGACAAACGCTATCTAGCGAGGTGATCAAGGTTAACATCAACCATGATAAACATGTTGACAGTATATACCCTAGATATGAAGTGATCTCTGTGGTCTTCCTTTCAAAAACTCAAACTCAAGCTGGGTGATAACCCTACACAATACCTGACCAGCATTCCTCAAAACTCTGAAGGTCATCAAAAGCAAGAAAAGTCTGAAAAACTACAAAACTGTCACAGCTTAGAGAAGCCTAAAGAGACATATCAGCTACATGTCATATCTTGGATACAATCCTGGAACAGAAAAAAAAAAAATGTTAATGTAGGATATTAAAAATAGAGGAAACTGGATATAAAGTATGTGGGAACTCTATTATCTTCACATTTATTCTGTAAACTTAAAACTATTCTAAAGATTTTTATTTTTATATATTATATATTTTTTTATGTATTATTGGTCTCTATTCTTGGTTTCTTAGCTATAGCTAGCTAGCTCCTTCAGGAAGCTCACTCAGCTTAGCATCTCATTAAACCCCACAAAATTCCTATAAGATAGGTTCTATTATTATAGCATTTTTACAGATAACAAATTGCATTTTACAGATAACAAACTGGAAAAGCTTAGATAGTTTATCAAAAGACCTGTCCAAAACATGACAGTGATAGAAGTTCTAGAACTTATATTCTTAACCATTATCTCATACTCTTCCATCATGTGACAGCGTATATACAGAAAGTACAAAACAACCCACATGTATATTTTTAGAACTGATAAATTATTTTAGGAGGTTACTGATTACATGATCAAAGTGGAATAATCTATTATATTTCCCTAAATTCCCATAATGAATTATTAGAAAATAAAAATATTGAAGAACAAATTGAAATAAAAGATTTTTGCCTTTAAAAATATTGAAGAACATACTGCTTATGCTGCCATCCAAATTATTAGGTACAGGAAATCAAATAGTAGATGTGTAAGACCTCCACATAGGAAACAATAAAATATTACTGAGAGAAATTAAAGAAGAACTAGATAACTGTAGGTATATAACATGTTTATTCATGAGGACACTTGATATTATGAAGGTATCAGTTCTCCTCAAACTTCTAAATTATAACTGAGTAGGTGCATGTGTAACTTTAGAAATCATCCTAAAATTGAAGTTGAATGCAATGGACTTATAATAGTCAAGATAATATCAAAGATAGAAGAAGAAGGGGAAATATTTGTTTTAACACTTCATAGATTTATTTTAAAGCAACACTGAGTGAAGATGTGATATTAATGCTTGAATAGCAAATGGGCAACTAAAGTTGATTTTAAAAGAGCATATATGGAGATTTCAATTATGTCTCCAAAAGCAAAGGAAACAAAAGGGAAAATAAACTTTTGGGACTTCATCAAGATCAAAAGCTTCTGCACAGCAAAGGAAACAGTCAACAAAACAAAGGGGCAATCCACGAAATGGGAGAAGATATTCACAAATGACACTATAGACAAAGGGCTGATATCCAAGATCTATAAAGAACTCCTCAAACTCACCCCAAAAAACAGATAATCATGTCAAAAAATGGACAGAAGACACGAACAGACACTTCTCCAATGAATACATACAAATGGCTAACAGACATGAAAAAATATTCATAATCATTAGCCATCAGGGAAATTCAAATCAAAACCACATTGAGATGGTAAGGTGGTAACCTTACACCAGTCAGAACAGCCAAAATTAACAGGACAGGAAACAAGTGTTAGAGAGGATGTGGAAAAAGGGAAACCCTCATACACTGTTGATGGGAATGCAAGTTGGTGCAGCCACTTCGGAAAACAGTGTGGAGGTTCCTCAAAAAGCTAAAAATAGAGCTATCCTATGACTCTGCAATTGCACTACTGGATATTTACCCCAAAGATACAGATGTAGAGAAAAGAAGGGCCATCTGTACCCCAATGTTCATAGTAATGGCCACAGTCTGTGGAAAGAGCCAAGATGCCCTTCAACAGACGAACGGATAAAGAAGATGTGGTCCATATATACAATGGAGTATTATGCCTCCATCAGAAAGGATGAATACCCAACTTTTGTAGCAACATAGATGGGACTGAAGGAGTTATGCTGAGGGAAGTAAGTCAAGCAGAGAAAGCCAATTATCATACGGTTTTGCATAAGGAATAATATGGAGGGCATTAGGAGAAGGAAAGGAAAAGTGAATTGGGGTAAATTGGAGGGGGAGATGAAGCATGAGAGACTGTGGACTCTGAGAAACAAATTGAGAGTTTTGGAAGGGAGGGGGTAGGGGGATGAGTGAACCTGGTGGTAGGTAGTAAGGAGGGCATGTATTGCATGGAGCACTGGGTGTGATGCATAAACAATGAGTCTTGGAACACTGAAAAAAAAAAATAAATAAAGGTAGCATTGTAGAAAAATGCAAGAAAGACAGTCTTTTCAACACATAGCTCTGAAACTACTACATGAAATATGGGCAAGAAACCCAAAATGTACTTCTACTCCACATTATGTATAACCAAAACTTACTGACATAAGGGTTTGATGTAAAAGACAAAACTATCAATTTTCAAAACATAATATAAAAGAATTTATCCTCATGACCTTGGAACAAGAAAAAGTTTTTTAAACAGGACACAAAAGCACTAAACATAAGAAAAAATTGAATAATTGGGCTACATAAAAATGAACTTTTTAAAAAATATATTTTATTTATTTATTTGTCAGAGAGAGTGAGCACAGGCAGACAGAGAGGCAGGCAGATGCAGAGGGAGAAGCAGGATCCCTGCTGAGCAAAGAATCTAATGTGGGACTCCATCCCAGGACCCTGGGATCATGACCCGAGACGAAGGCAGCCGCTTAACCAACTGAGCCACCCAGGCATCCCAAAAATGAACTTTTATTCATCAAAAGATATCATCAGGAGAGTCAAGAGCAAACCAAAGGACAGAGGTTATAGCACACATATCAGAATATGTAAAGAACTTCTACAAGTCAAAGAGAAAAAGCTAGCCAATCAAAAGGGAAAAGAAGCAAGGGTAGAATGGGCACTTCAAAGAGAAGACAGCCTCATGGCAAATATATATATATGAAAATCTTTTCAATCTTAGAAGAAATCAGAGAAATGCAAATTAAAATCACACGAATAACTAAAATTAAGATCTTACAACCATGTGCTAGCAAGAATGTACAGCAACAGGAACTAACATACATTGCTGGTGAGATAATAAACTGGGACAACCACTTCAGAAAGTTTGGAATCAGCTGCTAAAATTGAACATATGCACACACTATAATAGGAATTTCACTGCAAGGTTATATATCCAAGAAAAATTGTGCACATGTGCAGCAAAAGATATCTACAAATATGCATATCAGTTATAAAGACCTCAACCTAGGAAAAAAAGCAAGTATCTATCAACATTACAAAGAATAACAAATTGTGGAATACTCAATGAAAATGAGCCAACTCTACATACAACAACAAAAGGAGCATATCTCACAATCAGAACACTGAGCCAAAGAAGCCAGAAAAAAATGAAACACTTATTTCATGGTTTGATTCATATTAAGTTCTACAACAGGTAAAACTATAGTATAATGATGAGAGATTTATGCTCCAAGGGAAAAAATTTACAAATAAAAGAAAGGATGTATTATAAAAGTCAAGGAGAGCTTACTTTGGGGACAGGCATGGTGATCCAGGCTTTAGTAACTGTACTAGTAGATATGATTTCCTGGTTGTTCACTTTGCACTTCATAATATTGCTTTGATTTGTACATTTTTCTTTCATGTACTCCTCAGCAAAATGTATTTTAAATATAAAAATATAAATTGTTTTATTTTTTCATTTAAATATATTTTAGTTCTTAATTTAAAAGTTTTATAAGGAGAAGGGATACTATAGTGTTGTTATTTTCTCCTTCCTGTCACAGGCTACGGGACATGAGACCTTTAAGATTTCCATCCCCAGGTAGACCTAACTTGCAAAATATCTAGTCAAAGCAAAAGTAAAATAAAATTTTATACTAGAGAAAAGATATATTTACCAAGGATGACTAGAACTTTAATTACAAATTGCACACGATTTCCAATAAAATCTTCCCAGAGAAGGCAAGACTATAATCACTCTCACTACTATACTGTGTCCCCATTGTGCTGTTAGACAGGATGGTAATTAACATGGTCACAACTATAACTGTCAGGCATGAAAGCAATGCTGAATGTGTTTCTCACCCAGCTGCTATCAGCATGGGGTAGAAGAATGAAAATATTGCCAAGAAATCAATCTCTTCCATCAAAATTGAGCTGACTCTGAGCAGTATTTCAGTAGTTTCATAAGAACAAACACAACCTCAACTAATCACTGCCCAGAAAATTAATACAGAAGCCTCTATTCCATACTTTACCTATGGTTTATGTGCAGGTGTTCTAAATGCCTGCCAAGAAAGTATGTAAGGTATTTCAGGAAGCAGAAAAGAGGTAAACAGTATTTTCCTGAATATACAAAAGGAATATGTTAACTGTCAAAACTAGTTATAATCAGGACCATTCCTTTACTTGTAAGACATTTTTATTACAAGAGGCTTCTCTAGAAATTAAGAATGAACGCTACTGCAACACCACCTGGGCAGTAGTACATTATTGTTATGGGAGAAGACATCAGATGGCAGCATTCTTTAACAGAACAGTGTGTGTGGAAGACTAGCCAAGAAATTGACTGAAGTGGTTTAATTTGGCTAGTGCCTAGTTGATTTTGGCTAGTGGCTGACTCTAAGGTATGCAGGGCCCCAAACCAAAAAATCAACTTCTTTTTGCATGATCCCTTTCAATAAAAACAATCTGATTAAAAATGTGTTATAAAAAGTCATGGATCTGGGTCATCTGGGTGGCTCAGTGGGTTAAAGCCTCTGCCTTCAGCTCAGGTCATGATCCTGAGGTCCTGGAATTGAGCCCCGCGGCCAGCTTTCTGCTCAGTGGGGGACCTGCTTCCTCCTCTCTCTCTGCTTGCCTCTCTGCCTGCTTGTGATCTCTGTCTGTCAAATAAATAAATAAAATCTAAAAAAAAAAAAAATTCATGGATCTGTGAAAGATATGTAAAGTAGGACTGGGCCCAGGAAGAATTTTAACTGCAGTGCAAGGCTGAGAAAATCTTGTCCAAACTGGTCAGGAGCTCTAGAGGCAGTGTTGGCTATCATCACAGTGTTCTATGTCGGGCCAAAATGGCCAGATGTTAGATAACTCATTTATTCAGTCACTAATTACGGGCTTCCCTAGAAACGGTGTGACCTGGGGTGGAATAACTTTGGGTAATTGAGGCAAGTCCTGAGGGAACTGAAAGCAGGAGGTTGTCTCCTGACTATAATGCACATGGCTGAGCAGGAAGTTCTTCTCTGAAGGGATATCTCCCTAACATATCTCTAAGTCACCATTGCCCACCCATGGAACTAATGGTATGAACTCAAAACCATTCAGAGGATAGCCTCTCCAGGATTGCTGCAGGCCTCTTTTCCTGAAGGGAAACTTAGAAGAGAAGGATATGGAAGTTAGTCCTAGGAAGGCATCTAATGCTTACTATCTGTCTCCTTTGCTATCCATTCCAGAGTCCCCTCACTCTGAGCTACCAACCCTACTGACCTTGATAGCTGTTGTAGTCATCTTAGGCTGCTATAAAAAGTGCCAAATATTAGATGGCTTAAACAATAAACATTAATCTCTCAGAGTTCTGGAGGTGAGGAAGTCCAAGATCAAGGTACCAGCCAATTCAGTTCTTGTTCACATATGGCCACCTTCTTGCTATGTCCTTACATGGCAGAGAGAACTCGGTATCTCTTATTATTATTAGGGCACTATTCTCCTCAGGATGGTCCCAATCCTCATGACCTTGACTATATATAATTATTGCTCAAAGACTCTATCTCTAAATAGTACAGTATTAGGGGATGGATTTTCATCATGTGAATTTCAGGGGGACACAATTCAGTCCACAGCAGTGGCTTACCTGATGTCATGAAGTACACATTCATCTCCGAGGTCCCTGACGATGGTCATTATGCTCAGCTAAGGTTTCTTTATCTTCATTTGTAGTCATGACAGGGCAAGATAGAACAAAGAGGCATTCAAATAGATCACTTTATTTTACACAAGATCACCTATATAACCACAGAAAAGGGAAAAAACACTGTTACTACTACTGGTGGGTGCCTGGATTACCTGATTATGTAGTTTTTTGTGTCTTCTGACTCTGTGCTCAGTCCTGGGTATAACTCTCAATCTATTTTATGATGTATTATTGTTGGTATTACTTGACTTTATGATTTGGTAGGAATTACAGGACCTAACTCATGATAATTAGTTCTGTCCATATGGCCACTTATAGTCCCATAGTCAGGCCCTAGGAGTTTGTCAAGAGTAGTTTTCAAAAGAAATAAAATTCCCTGATGAAAATGTTTTTAGAATTTCTTAGGAGCATAAATGATAATTCTACCATGGGTACTTGACACAAAATCAACCCAGTACCTTCACCTACCACTGGTGTCTCCAACACTAGTTCCGACAGATTGCATATTCCAAAACACAAGGTTTGCACCACAAAAACCAGGCTTGACCTGGTAGGACCTTCACTGCTCTGGCCACAATCAAAGCTAGCAAAAACCATTTTTGTCAATCCCTGCATATGAAATATGCTGCCTCCAGAACATGAAGAAACCCATCAGGCATTGTGCTTTCTTATTCCAGGTAGAAGAAGCAATTTGCTTCATATATATATATATATATATATATATATATATATATATATATATATATTTTTTTTTTTTTTTTTACTTTGAAAGAGGATATACTGGCAGGCCCTTAACACCAAACCTCTAAAATTTTACTCAAGTGGCTAGACCCCTGAATCTTCTCAGGATTTAAATCCTACCTTCTGAAGCAAATTTCTCTTAATAGGCCTATAGCAAAGCTAGTTACCTCTTGCTCATCCTGGCAGATAAACATATTATTGATGCAATGAATCAATGTAATCTTCAGGATATCAGAAATGGTCCAGACATTGTCGGACTATATCATGACAGAGAACAAGAGACTTAAAGTATCCATGGAGCATAGCTATGTAGATATAGGCTATATTAATCTCTTCTAGAAAGGACACTATCTCTGGCATGGTGGCTATGATTAGAGCTACTATTTACTTGAGCTTGTTGTAATGCATGGTCATCCTATCATATCTGTATACTTTCTGCAATGGCCAAACTGGTGAATGAATAGAAGTACCACCACCCCTTCATCTTTAAGATCCTTAATAATAGTTCCAATCTCCTCTAACCACACTCCATCTCCTGTAAAGCTCTATTGTTTTTGGTTTCCTATCCTGGTTGAGGAGGGCCATTTCATTTGGCCATTACTCAATATATCAAAGACTCAGAGTATGATAGTGTCAACTACTAAGCATGTCGATTCTGATTATATATTCAGGGGATGGATAAATGACCATTCAATGGGTCTGCAGACGTGGTGGGCCTATCATAAGCTGGACCTTGGCTGGATTCCATTTTTCATCTGATCTGATATGGTCCCACTCTAATGACAGGCCATGGTAACAAGTGTATCAAGGTCAATTCAGACCCAACATTCAAGAGTTCTCAAATGCCTGGGTATGCCCCTTTATCTTGTGTATCATTGAGTAAAAAGCCAAAGGTAAGATCGAAGAAGAAGTGGAGGAATAAATATAGTATGTATTTGAATCAGTGTTGTAGCACACTTTTTTCTGGAGGCTTGATGAGTTCTTTAGTCAGTAGAGTTCCTATCTGAAAACCAGAAAATTTTTGTGGGGTGGCTTTCTCAGCCTCCTGTTTGTCCATTCTTGTTTTCTTTTGATTATTTGTATTTACCAATATTTTTACTGGATGCCCATATGTATTTCTCTTTGTGATGTTGAGTTCAAGTGACATATTCATGACTCTGTGTGTGTCAAACTCCCCAGGTTGCCATTCCATGACTATAATAAATTGAGACTCTGACATCTAGTGACTAAGCACCACCCCCTGCCCCTCATTGTTTCAGAGTCCTCTTATCCTCACAGTCATTCAGGGGGCAAGTTGTTAATACTTCTCCTACATTCAGTCCTTGCTATGGGGGACAACCACCACTAAACGTTTTTAGGGATCCTGATACATTCACCACCCCATTCACCAGCTCATTATGGCTCAGTAAATGGTGTGTCTTTTAAGCTTTCCTATGGAAAAAACTGGAAACTTCTCTGGCCATACATAATAGATACATTCCAGTATTTCCATTCCCTGAGCCTTTTAATCTCTTCCTCCACCATCTGCCATGGCAGTTACGGTATTTCGGCTTCACTCAGCATGGGCCATCACTTTTTTCATACTTCTGAGAGCCATCTGAATAGCAAGTTCTCTCTATTCTCTGAGACTTCTGCCAGTGTTGATTCCTGTATTTTGGGAAAGCACTTCCAAATCAATAAATTCTTCTTTATCTAATTTTATGTTAAGGACCTCTTTGATCAAACAATCTCAGAATCCACATCCAAGCAGACTTTCCCAGATCCTGCTCTATCAGTCCCAGAATGTATATGCTAGAGGTAAGTTATCACTTAATCCTAACTATATTTGTGAAAGAAATGGCCATGAAATGAATGAATATCCTGGGGGTGGGGGAGCACATGTTCCCTTATGTACTGTTTTATAACAGAGTCCTAGAAGAAAGAACTGGACCCCCGTCTCCAGCCTCAGTATATTCAGAGGAGTCTGAGAAAACACAACCTTGAGGAAAATCCACTCAGATCTCTCCCTCCACTTTATCAGGCCTCCAGGTTTTCTTCATCAGTGTCCTTATTTGATATAACAAGCTCAACTTGGTTCAGTTTTTAATCATGTTTAAGGTTTAATCCTTGATTCTCTACTTTCTTTACTGTCTAGACGGGCTGAGAACTTTTTTGTCTGCAATACAAGAGGATTTTTGACTTGACATCTAGTTTTCCATCACCTATTATTTGCTCTCATATCTTCATTGTCTTTCTGATGAGCACCAGTGGAATTTAGCAATGACTATCCAATCCCATTATCTGAATATCTACTATTTTCTCTCTACATCTCAAACTCCTCATACATTTCCTTTCATTCTTCATCACCACACATTTTCTTTCCAATTCATTACCAGTTAAAACTCAAACAATTGTACTTCCACCTATAATGAGTGATGAGCACCTCACTGTCACTTAAGCTATGAGTGATTAAGCTCCAAAACTCCATCTTATAAACTGACTCTCTTAGAACATTGCTGGTCCCAACTGTTAGAAGTTTAGTTCCTTAGAAGCAGACTCTGGGATATAGTCTGTAGGTTAAAGATGGTTACTAGGGATTAATACTTGAAAAGAAAATGGGAAGGAAAAAGGACTAGATAGAAAGCAAAGTAAAACCATGATACATATGACAAAGCTTTAGCCAGTACAACAAAGATCTCTGGAGCAAAAGCTGTCACAGTTTCTCACATTGAGCCAAAAATGCATATACCTAAGGAATGGATGACCTTAGTGGAGTTTTCTCCCTGCAGTTGAGCCCAACCCTGAATAAAGTGAATTGTGAAAGTTCTTAGCTGATCGCATTGCCTGCAATTGGGCAACAATTCCTACCTTGAAGAGGGATTAGAGTAGCACACCTTCTTTGCCTACAATAATAGATTTAAATTCAGGTATAAGAGTAAATGAGTCCCTGTTAAGAGCACAATAATCAATTGAAGAATGATAATATTACTTTAAAAAGTAGGAAGAGAAGGGAGCTTCCTCAACGTGATAAAGAATATTAATGAACAATGCATAGCTAACATCATATTTGGAGATAGAATCTGAAAGCACTATAGAGTGACTGGGTGGCTCAGTCAGTTGAGTGTCTGACTCTTGATTTTGGCTCAGGTTGTAATCTCAGGGTTGTGGGATTGAGTCCCATATTGGGCTCCCACTGGAGTCTGCTTGGGATTCTCTCTCTCTCCCTCTCCTCTGCCCCTCCTCCCTCTTGGGTTGCTCTTCCCCCACCCCACCCCTTTCTCCCTTTCCCTCTCTCCTTCTCCCTCTCTCAAATAAAAAAATAAATGAGGAAAATGATTTTAAAAATAAATAAATAAAATCTGGAAGCATTCCACATAAGGTCAGGAACAACACAAGTATATTCATTCTTAACTCTTCTATTAAAAATTGTAGCCAAGGTTTTTTTCAGATAAGTTATGCAAGAAAAACAGATAAAAGTCATCCAGACATTTAAAAAAGGAATAAAACTATCTTGTTTCATAGATACTACTCTCTTATATACAGTAAATCTTAAGGAATCTACCTGCATGTTTAATAAATGAGTTAAGCAAGGCTGCAGGATACAAGATAAATATACTAACACTAATTTTATTCATATACATCAGCAATAAACCTGAAAATGATATCCACAAAATAATACTATTTATAATAGCATCAAAAAAGTAAAACACTTAGGGGCGCCTGGGTGACTCAGTGGGTTAAAGCCTCTGCCTTCGGCTCAGGTCATGATCTCAGGGTCCTGGGATCGAGCCCCACATCAGGCTCTCTGCTCTGCGGGGAGCCTGCTTCCTCCTCTCTCTCTCTCTCTGCCTGCCTCTCTGCCTACTTGTCATTTCTCTCTCTGTCAAATAAATAAAATCTTTAAAAAAAAAAAAAGTAAAATACTTAGAAGTAAATCCTATAAAAGAAGTATAAGACTTATACATTGATAAGAAACACTTGAAAAAAATAAAAAAATACCTAAATAAATGGAAAGACATTCCATGTCCATGTATCAGAAGACTCAATGTTATTAAGTTGGAAGCATTCCTGAAATTAATCTAAAGATTCAGTGCCATCCTTATCAAAATTCCAGTGTCTTCTTTTAAATTTGAAAAGTTAAGCATAAAATCCATCTGGTTGCAACCAAAATATCTGTATACACAGTAACTTAATAAATACTGCAATTTTACATTAAATGAAAGATATAAATACAAAATAATTTGTGCTGGATGATTTATTTAAATGACCCCAAGAACAGACAAAACAAATTTAAGGCAGTAAAAACCAGAACAGAAATTATTAATTGACCAGAAGCTAATGTGAGGTAACTTTTTGGACTGATGAAACTATTCTCTAATTTGATCGTTGTGTCAGATACATGTCTGCTAACATTTGTCAAAATTTATCAATGTATGTTTAAGATCTGTGTATTTTACCTTATGTACATTATACTTGTGTTTTATAAACATATAAAGCCAATCACCTAATGATCAATTTCCTGAATGTCAACTCTTTTTTTTTTAAAGATTGTATGTATTTATTTATTTATTTATTTATTTATTTATTTATTTATTTTATAGAAAGAGATATAGCAAAAGGGAACACAAGCAGGGGGAGTGGGAGAGGAAGAACAGTTTCCCCACCAAGCAAGGAGCCCTACGTGGGGCTTGACCCTAGACCTTGGGATCACAGCCTGAGCCTAAGGCAGATGCCTAACAAGTGAGCCACCCAGGTGCCCCTCGAATGTCAATTCTTCAGCTGAAGGCTGATCTTCTTCTCAACTTCCCTGAATCTGACTTTGCTATTTCATATGCAAATAAATGGACTTACATTAGGAAAGTAGCTGTCCCTCTATTTTTTTTTACACCTACATTCTGCACCTGACTCAGAAGCTCTCAACCTTAAACCAGGTTTCAGACAGCTTGTGGCAGTGTCACACTATGCTATAGAAAGAGGAGTAAAGCCAGAGCAAGACATGAGGACAAGAGATAAGAGATGACAGTAAACGCCCCTTGAGCAAAAACTTGAGCTGTCATGTATAAAACATCTATACAGAAAAAGAAAATGTAAAGGCAGTGCAGCAGCAGAGGATGGGATCAGACAACATAAGAGGAAAACTAATCCTTCAAAAAGTTATTAGAAAAAAGTTTTAGAAAATGCTTCATCATTTGAACTCAAAAGATGACCCCCTATAACTTCAGTGTTTCCAAATGTAAGCATAGGAAAAATACCTTTTAAAAAATATTGTTTTAAGTTTTTACTATATACAAATTTTCGTAACTCTTGGTGATTTTTAAAAATTCCCTTTCTAGATTCTCCCATCTCTCCTTTTTTATTAAGTAAATTTGCCACCATGATGCTTTTAAAATGTCTCAAGCCTTTATAGCATAACATAATATGTACGGTTTATACCCTGTAACACTATGTATCTATTTATGTCTTACTACTTTTTCTTGTGATGAAAGTGATTGTATTTCTGTTGACATGAACTTTTTTTTTTACATCTAATGAGCAAATATATATCATACTTCATTTAGTCTTGTATGAAATGTAGCAAGGCTTTTTTCAGATTTTTGCTTTCACTTTTTAAAACATGTTTTCAGTATGCTCTGCCCTGAAGAGATCTTATCTTTCCGAAATTCACACAGACAACTAAAAGATGTACTACAACCCCATATCAATAATATAACTGCAATTTGGATGTTTGGGATTTTCTTGGATGGCTAAATGACACAGAAAATTCAATTTACCACTTAGAGTCTAGTTTTTAAGACAGTAACCATATTTCACACTATAAAAGCAGTACTTTTTATAGCAAAGCCATAATCAGTCATCATTTTCTTTACTTTTTGAAAAATATTTTATTTATTTTTAGAAAGAGAGAGCATGAGCAGGAGGAGGGGCAGAGGGAAAGGGAGAAAATCTCAAGCAGACTCTTAGAGCCTGATGGGGGCCTGATCTTATCACCCTGAGGTCACCGCTGGAGCTGAAACCAAGATTCGTTCAACCTACCAAGCCACCCAGGCACCCCTTTCTTCACATCTTTTATGACAGGCTTTAAAACTGCTAAACTCTAATCAAGTAATCTCAGCATTACTTGATTTAATTACTGTTAATTACAAATAAGTCATTTAACAATTTAAATGTTTCCTGATATATATATATATATGTATATATATATATATATATGTCATTTAACTAATAACATTGGGGGGCATCTGGGTGGCTCAGTTGGTTAAGTGTTCAACTCTTGATTTCAGCTCAGGTCTTGATCTCAGGGTGGTGAGTTTAAGTCCAACATTAGGGTCCACATTGGATGTAGAGCCTACTTAAATAGAAACATTAAAATTTCCATACTTCTAGTTTTGTTGGTGTGTTGTACAATTTCAAAGACCATGAAATTAAAAAGGAATAAGAGAGGGAATAATTGCAGTAACTATAACAAACCACAAACATATATTCCATATAATTCATAAGAGGAGAATAAAAAATTATCAATAAACATATGGAAGAATTGTTCCCCTTGAAAACAGATCTACTTTACACTAGCTGGGGAAAATTTAAATTGGAATAAATTCTATTATATTGGAATAAGCTCTTCATTGGCTGCATGCAAGACGAGCTTTGAAATAATTTATATTCTGTGAAATACCAATTCCACCTCTAGTGATGTACCCAAGGAATAATTAGACAAGCACAGAAGATGATCACAGCAGATCTTTTAGAAATCTGAATGTCCATTACGTGGGCATTAAAGTAAATTTAAAAGGTACTATTTTGATGAAATGCCATGCAATCCAAAAATCACATTTTCCGGGACGCCTGGGTGGCTCAGTTGGTTAAGCAGCTGCCTTCGGCTCAGGTCATGATCCCAGGGTCCTGGGATCGAGTCCCATATCGGGCTCCTTGCTCGGCAGGGAGCCTGCTTCTCCCTCTGCCTCTGCCTGCCTCTCTGTCTGCCTGTGCTCGCTCGCGCTCTCTCCCTCTGTCTCTGAAAAATAAATAAAATCTTTAAAAAAAAAAAAAAAATCACATTTTCCAAGACTTCATGATATGAGTAAATGTTCCTACTTCAATTCTAAGTGAAAAAAAAAGGAAAAAAAAACTGAACAAAAACCAAAACAAACAAAAAAGCTACCTGCGTAGTTTACCAGCTTTGTGTAAGAGAGCTAGCCCTCTCTCTGCTAGAAAATTCAGGGGGAAATGAATTGTCCTGAAAAGATCACATTTTAAATCAACACAGACTGAGTCAGAATATACATATGCAGAAGCTTTTGAAGAGCCAAAAGCATGCCCATTACAATAACTGCCACCTGGGGAGAAGTAGGCCACCCTCCCATATACTCTATCACCAAGATTTTATCAGTTAATTGAAAACATTGGTTAAAATGGAGAATTAAAAAAAAATTTAAATGGATAAGAAGACAAATATTCTTTCACCAAACTTTATATGACCAAAGCCTAGTCCTTACACCCAGATCTGCTGACTATAGTTCAGTGCCTTCTTCATGAATAAACTACATACAAAATTAAATATCTGTGGTTTCCAGTATAGGTTTCTTTAAACTAAAGGACAACCTAGAGTCAATTGAAGGAATATAGTACAAAATCTTTCAACTTTTCTCATTCCTTTATTTTTCCTAATCATTCACATTTGACTCACCCAATCCTAATTTGAGACCAATTTATTTTTAGCGACTTCCCATTACCATGTTTTCCCAAGCCTTTCAAGTTAGCGTTAAAAAAAAATAATAATAAAGAAACTGTATTTCTTTTTTTTTTTTTTTTTTTTTTTTTTTTTAATATTAGATATTTTTTTATTTTCATCAAGGTGCTATTTACACATATTTTCAGAAACTAATCATGCTAAAATATTTTAATTAAAAATATTTTAATAATATCAGCAGTGCCTTATTTTTTCCTTCCCAACTCTACAATGGGTCTTCAACATGGCCCCTTACAAACTTTTAACATTTCTTATGTTACATTTTTGCTATTCTAAATAGTATGTTTCCTTTGAGAGCTCTTGATTTATTGAGCTTTGACATATTTCTTTATCCACTCACATTTCATGAATTTATAGAAATTTAATTTTACTTTGAGTTACTCTACACAAAGATCTAGAATGTATGCCATTAGCTTGGTGGTCAGGTCAAATGGAGAGGAAAGTGAAATAAGAGGAAGGAATGATTACAAGTCATTTAATGCAGCGCTGAACAGCTTCTTGAAAGAGTAACAAGACTAAACATACCTCCAGATAACCAAATAAGCACCCAAAGCCACCATGAACCCACAGAGCCATAATTAATTCTGAATAATATGGGCTATTAATTACAGCACTGAGATTCACAGTAAGAAACCCACAGACAGCTGTGCAGTGCTAATGCCATTTATTATTAACTTATAAACAACTGAAGTTTCTTTTCAAAGTTCAGTGAAAAGAATACAAGACATAACTCAGGAAAACTTCTACTTTTTAGGACACATGATTTTGGTTTTCTCATACCATTTCCCATAATTTTATAAATTGTCTCAATATCATACATGATGGGAAAGAAAAACACCATGTTCTCTTTGTAGCCCTTACTGTTCCCCCACAGGCTACAGAACCTCTGGCTGTTATTTGTAGTGAAAAAACAAACAAACAAACAAACAAAAACAACAACAACAAAAAACAAGTAGAGGAAAATAGAAGTAGTTGGAAGAGACAGAATGGAATCCTCACAAAGAAGCCTGGCTAAACTTGTTCCACAGCTTCGAAGACCCAAGAAAGAACTCTGTTCTTGGTTGATGGGAGACCCCAATTTAAACTGACTACATCATATACAAAATAGTTTCTCAAACCAGGTACTTCAATGGGATATAGATATGTCACAAGGCATTGATAGCTATACATTTTTATAATAATAATTTATTTATAATGATGACAAATTTTCCACAGTTAAAATTATTATGAATACTATTTCTGTGCCCCATTGTGGAACAAAATTCTCTATGCATCTCTCAGGTTTCTGTATGTGTTGTGAGCAAAGTTATTGACACACTTTTTTCTGGACTATATTTTGAAGAATATCTGAATGGCAAATAGCCATGGAAGACAGATATACTATCTCCAAAGCAAAGGGCAGATTTTTTTGCTGTCAGGTATAATATAGATAAGTATCTCCCTTCAGAGCAAAGACTGGGCAGGTTTGCTTGTAGCCATCTTGTAAGAGATTGCATTTCCTTAACCCTGGGGTTCCTCAGCTATGATACAAATGCATGGTGTACATAGCATCCTCCTGGGCTCACCTCTACATCACTCCTTTAGGACTTGTTGGTGCTCACATGCAAATTGAAATTCATGCCATCTGCTATGCTGGGAGTAATAAAATCCTCTGTCTCTGACCAGGAGTCTCATGTCTTCTGCCAGTACCCGTGAAACTTTGAGAGGCCAATTTGTTAGCTTGCAAGTAGGATAAAATCTCAGACCCTTCACAGTTCTTGACAAACTTCCAAATTTAACACATATGACCTCATCTGCCTTTAGATAATTTCTCTATTGGTAATATCTCTTAACACTGCCAGGTAGGCAATATAAATATATTGATTCACAAGTTCCCTAATTTTAGTACAGTAGATACGCTGGAACATAAACTTCAACTATTATCATTTCTTTTTCTGAAATATGGCTAGCCTGACTGGCAAAAATAAAAACCTGATGGAATTTTTTTCTGATATTATTTTTCTACCAAGAAACTTGGAACTTTAGAGGAATTAATCCGTTCACTTTCATAGTTCTGTTGACTTTTAAATCACCAACAGTCAGATGAAAGAAAAGGCAAAAGAATGGTAGTTTGGCCATTTTTATCTATGTCAGCTGTAAAGGGGCTGTCACCTGGCTCACACCTCTGCAAACTCTTATAATTCAGTTCATTGCCCTGAAAAATTGTTCATGGTTTTAAAGTATACATTGCTCCCATCAAGGAATACGTCCACGGCTAAGATAAAAAAGATCAGTTTGATGACATTTTAGCTTTTATTTCCCATATTCATTGACAGATTTAGCTGAACCTGGGGATATGAACATTAGGATTAGGCATGAATCTTGTGGGTTGCCTATGATATGTTTTTATGAATCCTTGAACTGATTTAACTTAAGCCATAAATGTTTCACCTATATTTCTGCTATAGCATCCTAATTTATCCTCCTGATTTCACCATTGCCTTCCAATAATCTAGTCTACAGACAACCACCAGAGTAATTTTAAGTGTAAGTTGTGCCATGAGACATTCTATAACCAAATAATTATTTGGGGCACATATTCTGTAATTCTTAAGTGGCCCGTAATCAATAATCCTATACAGTATGTTAAATCCATTTAGTTACTTTGGCATATATTTGGAGTGTATATGAGAAAAGAATTTTGCTCAAGGTTAAAATTTCTATGAGTATTTCACTGAGCTTTTATTTATGGCTGAGGTGACCATTTTTTTACACCTACTTCCAAAACATTCCAAGGTGAAATCACTCTCTCTGCTCTCTGGCCAAAATGTGGGAACTTCAACTGCACATTCATCTAGATGCTGCATCAAACCCAAATTATATTTTAGCTAAAATGCTGCTATTTCCCCAGATAGCTTCTGTCCATCTCCATGCAGAGATAGAGGATTTCTATTAAGACATGTGTCTTTATCAAGCTCCTCAACTTGAAATCTCCTTTTAGCCCCTTCAAAACACAAGTTTTGTTCTTAACAACTCAGAAAAGCTGTTTTTCAAGTACTTGTCAAAGAGTATAACCACAAAAATCACTGCTGATCAATAACTATCAAAAACTAGGTTGAATGAAACTATTTATAGATGACTGAAGAACAGGTAGTCCATACACTCATCTATTTTAAAGTATCTCTGTGGACTGAGTTTGGCCATCACTGAACTCTGAAACTTTTGACTTGCTCAGAACCTTATTGAGAGAGAGATGCAATTTGGCCGTTAAGCTACTATTCTACTTTGATATAATTTTTAAAATAACAAACCATGATTCAGTAACAATGATAACTTATTATTATGTGTTCACTATGTGCCAGGCACTATTCTAAGAATCATGGGCCTAAGATTTAATTTAATCCTCAAAAATAACACCTGAGTTAGACACTATTGTTTTTCCTATTTTATGATAAGAAAGCTGGGTCACAAAGAGATTGAGTAATTTACCTAAGGTCACGCAAAGCCTATTCCCTTAATGACAGCAG